>NC_051068.1:2377320-3644221 GCF_004664715.2 Peromyscus leucopus | reverse complement strand
CAAATACCCAGAAGAGTCCCGTTTCAGGGAAACCGACAGAGGGGCCACCCAGGCGCCCAACAAAACAGACCTGTTGGGGGAATATATTCAAGCAGGTTAAGAGAAACTAAAGGCAAGAGGCAGTGAGTGGACTTTCCAAACCTTGTCCTCTGTCCCGGCAGAAGAATATATTCAACCAGACAAAATATTATAGGAGAGCAACGAGGCCGTTATAGGTAAGTACAGATAGCTAATGAGAATTGAGATCTTTACTCCAGTTGGGTTTGAATCCATCTATACTTAACTTTGTTATATTATTTTAGAACCAATGCAACTAGAAGTGCTGGAATAGTTAACAAGTCTCCACTCCCTCAGTGTTTATAGACCTTTTGCTTTCTATACAGGGACTCTGTTGGGTTCTATTGGTTTGGTCAGGGATTTAGTAGTTGTAAATAGCAACCTTGGGATATAGCACAAAGGAATAGGTATTACACCTAGTTGCTTTGCTTAATCCTATGAGAGTGATTGACTTGCTATATATTGACAATATAATATATTGGGTAGAAATATAGTGATGATATGAACTATTAACATTCACACCATCAAAGAATTTCAGTGTAATTTTACAAGAACTTTGCTTCTAAGTAGATCTATGCAACGAAGGGTTAAGATTCTTTACTTTATCCCCTCAAAATATATACACAAAACCAATAATATCCAACTATCCTAAAAGAGATAAGGAGGAGAGGTTTGGATTATCGGAAGGTTTTGTCAAGTATGCCTATGGCTACATTAGAAAAAACTCAGTAATAAATAGGAACCATTATAATATCAAATCAATGACAGACGTCCAGAACTTACATTAGTCATAAATGGGAAAATTTTCTCAGGTCTTTTAGATACAGGCACAGATTTATCTGTTATATCTGCTAGTCAATGGCCTGCTATGTGGCCCAAAATGGAGACTATTACACAGCTGCAAGGGATTGGTCAAACTCAGTGTGCCGAGAAAGCAGCGATGAGCTCTCCTGGAGAGATGAGGAGGGTCATGAAGGGACTTTTCGGCCATACATTGTCCCTCTCTTGCCGGTAAATTTGTGGGGTTGAGATGTTATGAGCCATATAGGAGTATACTTATATAGTCCCGATACAACTGTCTATGAACAAGAAGTTCCTGACCAAAAGTTAATGGAAATGTCATCTTTAACTCCTAAAGAAGAAACTAATAAGGAAGTTATGGAGCATTTTTAGGAAGGGTCATTGAGCAGCTTGTATATCATGCAGATCCTATAACCTGGAAATCCGATCAGCCTGTGTGGATAGATCAATGGCCCCTAACAGAAGAAAAAATACAGGCTGTCCAGCAGTTAGTACAGGAGCAGCTGGATAGTGGTCACATTGAACCTTCTAATTCTCCCTGGAATTCTCCTATTTTCCTCATCAAAAAGAAGTCAGGGAAATGGAGATTATTACAGGATTTGAGAAAGATTAATGAAACCATACAACCTATGGGAGCTTTGCAGCCTGGATTGCCTATCCCTACTGCTATACCAGAAAATACGTATAAAACTATTTTGGATTTGAAGGATTGTTTTTATACCACTCCTTTAGCTCCCCAAGACTGTCTAAGATTTGCATTTAGTGTTCCCTCAGTCAACTTTAAAGAACCCATGAAAACATTCCACTGGAAGCTTTTGCCCCAAGGAATGGTCAATACCTCAACAATGTGTCAGAAATTCGTAGCTCAAGCTATCCAAAGAGTTAGAGAGCAAGTTCAACAGGCTTATATTATTCATTACACAGATGATATTTTGCTTGCATGTAAAGATGAAGAAATTTTGCTTGACACTTTTGGACGGCTTCAGCACTGTCTTACCAGTGCAGGGTTAATTATCGCTCCAGAGAAAGTGCAAAGACACTTGCCTTTTCAGTATCTAGGACATGTATTATACCCTAAGGTGATAAAGCCTCAAAAATTGGAATTAAGAAAGGATGAGTTAAAAGCTTTAAATGATTTTCAAAAATTATTGGGGGAGATTCAATGGTTGCACCCTTACTTAAAAGTATTTACTAGTGATTTGAAACCTTTAAGTGGTATTTTAAAAGGAGATAATGGCACTAATTCACCCACAGAATTAACTGAAAAAGGTAGACAAGTTCTTCTGCAAGTTGAAAAGGCTATTCAAAACCAGCAAGTACATTACATTAATTATGCCCTACCTTGGTATGCACATATTTTGCCCACTAGACATACTCCTACAGCAGTATTATGGCAATGCAAGCCTCTCTTATGGCTACATCTTCCTGTTTCACTAGCCAAAGTGTTAAATCCATACTATGAGTATGCAGCTTGCTTGATACAAAAAAGCAGAAATGAGTCTAGATGTTATTTTGGTAAAGAACCTATGGTAATTAATGTTCCTTACAAAGCAGCAAGTTGATTGGCTTTTTCAAAACAGTGATTCTTGGGCAATTGCTTTTTCTCAGTTTTCAGGCCAAATTGATAATCAATTCCTAGCTGATCCATTATTGCAATTCATTTAAATGCATTCCTTTGTATTTCCTAAAATCACTATGAAAGACCCTGTAGAAGATGCTATGCTAGTTTTTACTGATGGATCTTCTTATGGAAAGGCTGCTTATGTTATTAATGGAAAAAGTTATGCAGTACAAACAAGCCCAGCCTCTGCACAGATAGTGGAATTATGGGCAGTGAACATGGGTTTTCAGGTTTTTGAAGACAGATCATTGAACTTATACAGATAGTCAATATATTTATAGAGCTCTTCAAGTCATAGAAACTGTTCCCTATATTGGCACTAATAACAACCAAGTCAAAATGTTGTTTCAACAAATTGAAGATGCGATTCACAAAAGAAAGTTGCCATGCTTTGTGGGCCATATTAGAGCTCACTCCAATCTTCCTGATCCTTTAGCCGAGGGTAATGCAATGACTGATAAGTTAACGAAGATAGTAGCATTATCCCAAGTGGAAATGGCTCAACAGTCACATGCTCTTCATCATCAAAATAGCAAAAGCTTAAGAAAGCAATTCAATCTTACCAAAGAAGCAGCTCGTCAAATAGTTAAACAATGTGGGGTATGTCCAAAATATTTCCTGTCCCTCACTTAGGGGTAGACCCTCAAGGTCTTCTTCCCAATCATCTATGGTAAATGAATGTTATGCATATTGCAGAATTTGGCAAATTAAGATATGTACATGTGACCATTGACACTTATTCAGGATTTTTAATGGCTTGTGCACAACCAGGGAAGCTACAAAACGTAATTATGCACTGCTTGAAGTGTTTTTCGTAGATGGGTATACCAAAAATTATTAAAACTGATAATGGCTCTGGATGTAGTAGTAAGGCATTTCAACAATTTTGTACCCAATGGAAAATCGTACATAAAACAGGTATTCCTTATAACCCTCAGGGACAAGATATTGTGGATAGGGCTCATAGCAGTCTTAAAATACAACTTCAAAAAATAAAAATGAAAAAGGAAGAAATTTACCCTTATTGCCACATAATGCATTAAACCATGCTCTTTTTGTTCTGAACTTTCTGAATATGGATGTCTATGAACAGTCTGCTGCAGACAGATTTTGGCACAGTGGCACCCAAGCGACTTTTGCTCAAGTGAAATGGAAAGATCCTTGCTCGGGATTATGGAAGGGTCCTGATCCTGTTTTAATATGGCGTTGAGGACATGTTTGTGTTTTTTCACAAGAGGAGAATGAAGCTCAGTGTTTACTGGAGCATCTGGTAAGGAGTGTGGAACTAAGGAAGGGTCAGCTCCAATGACGTTCCTATAAAGGAACCAGAATGAAAGTGGCTCGATTAGTATTTCTGAGGTTTTTGTCACTGGTTAATGCAAACAGTGAGGAAATAGAGTTCAGAGCTGTGCTGCCTTTGGCTTTACTAGCTCCTTTAGAAAAATACTTTATATCACCTAATAGCTGTGCAGTATTTGGCGAAGAGCTTTACAGCAGCTAAATATGGTAATTTCACCCTCAGCATGAAGTGAAGTTTTTCGGTAGAGCAAACCAAGAGTACTGCTGTAATAGAAACGTTTGTCTAAATTGAAGCACTTAGGGGAGCTATTATGAATCTGGTTGAAGGGACAGCCTCTAGTTAAAAACTTTTTACAGCTGACAGTGCATCTCTGCTGGTTCTGGAATGGCTGAGAGAACTGGCAACTTTGGGGTGTGGCTTCGTCCCAAAAATGTTACAGTCCCCAGCAACAAGTATCACAACTCTATAACAACAACACTCACTAAATCCCAGTGTTGTATAGCAAAGCTGACTATAAACTCTAAACTTTGGAAATGATGTACATACTTCCTGTCTAGTTAAGAGAATCTTTCTAATAGAAATAGTGATAACAATTAAAAGTAAGAAGTAGAAAAAGATGAAAATAAGATATGTGAGTTTGTAGAAATTATTTTGTCTTGTTAGGTCTCTGTGTTAAGAAATCTTTAGGTGTTTGCTAAGTTAAATATATGCTAATGGTAGCCCTATATAAGTTTGTAAAATAGATCTATAGAGTTCCTTTAAGAATATAAACTTGCAAGAAATATCTAAGGTAGTCTTAAGACATGTCATAAGCTTGTGAGAAGTAAAGATACTAGTTGTAAACATAAGTTTAAGAAATAAGATAAGAAGTATATAAGAAGTAATAAGAAATATATTTGCTAAAGTCGTTCTATAGTTTCCATAAAGAGTATAAATAAGTAGATGTTAATATGTTATATGTGAGTTTGTAAAAAAAGTATAAATATTGAGTGTGAATCTATGCTTAATGTATATGGTGAAAGAACCTGAGACACAGAAGGTAGTGTCCTAGTAGACTGCAAAGTAGGCAATCTGAATGGTCTCAAAAGCTCCAGAAGCCGCTAAGAATGTGCTGTGGATATCGTTCTATATCCACAGTCCTGACTGTGGGCAAGGCAGGGAAACTCTAGCTACAAATGGCGCCCAACGTGTTGGCAAGAGTTTCCACCTAAAACCTGAGTAAAAAGATTCTAAAACGGAGCTAAAAACAGTTCCTAGTTGTCTCTTTCAAGTTAGCGGCAGCATGTGTGTTTGAGCTACTAGCTACTATGGCGGGTTCCTGGCTTGTATGCTCAACCTGCAGTATGGCGGGAATGAGGCCTCTGCAAGTGGCACATTAAGCTGTGTGGTGGATTTAGCCTTTGCTAGTACAAAACAAAAAGAGATTTCTGGGCTACACGCTGCCTTGATAGAAACATAGATCCACTATTTCTGAGAGTTGATGGCTCCCAGAGCTGGCGGAAAACGTACCACTGCCATGTTGGGAAGCTAAAGTAGGCAGAGCCAGCAGCCAAAGTGCCAGTGCCATTTCAGGCTTAAAAGGCTGAAGTTTAAAGCAATAGGCTCAAGGTAATATAAAAAAATAAGCCACGTAAAGATGGATACCACACAGAGAATCTGGATTATGTTCTCTTTGATATTCGTAACTGAAGAAAAACATTTGATTGCAAAAGCTGTTGAGTTATGCCAAAATGTATATTTTAAAGGTACCTTGACTTCAAAATTTGGATATAAGGATATGTTACTTTGGAAAAGAGGTTCTGCTTTTGTTTCCACAGAAAGCCAGAGGCTATGGATTTGTTCCAGATTAAGATACATCAGGTTTGACCAGCCAAGACCCCTGAAAGATCTCCGATGACACCATGGCCCAGATGATCTAACATCCAGAGCAGTTTCAAGGAAACTGGTTCACACAATACAGCCTCACGGACTACCCCATAGGCCTAAAATTTTGCGTCCCCATAAGAAAGAGCCCCCTCCAGCAGGAAGTAGTAAGAGATGCTATGCCCAAATTCCCAAATATACCAAGATGGCTTTAGAGGTGGAATTGGCTCACTCTCCCTCTAAACCCAGACATATTTAAAAAAAAAAATGGTTGAGATTCTTCTGTCCCAAATCAAAAGAGCCCTCTGGTGTGGTACAGAGAAAAACCAATGTTTTTATTTAAAACAGGTTGATTATAAATGTGATCTCTTTCTAAAAAAGAAAAGGGAATATGATATAGATATATAGGAGGATATAGAGATGATAAGATAAAGGGGTAGATTAATGAACCTACTTTTAAAGAACAACTTGTTTAAAATGTTTTACATTGGTATAGATTTTAGTTTAAGTTTAAAATGTTTTACATTGGTATAAATTTTAGTTTATTAATACAAACTTAAAATTAATTTTGTTATACTGTATATATATATATATTTCTATTCTTGTTTGAGGTATTATGTTTATGTAACTCATTTAAAATTGTAATGGATAATTAAGAAATAGATTAATAATTAGTCATTTATGATAATCATATTTGTAGCCATGTTAGTTAAGTCTTCTAGGTATACATAGATATATTTCAGATAGATAGGCAATCTTCAAACACTTTATAGACCTAGAGAATATGGCATTTAAATAACTTAGAATTCTGTTGACATGAGACACAATTGCTCCTGGCTGCACCAATTTGATCCCGAGAGAATGTTGGGCTTCTAAGACATTTCCATTTGGAAGTTTGTCTTCTTGGCACAAAATGGCCTACTGGGCAAAGAACTGCCCTTGCCTTGACGGCTGACAGTACGAATACAATGCTGTCCTTTCTGGACAAGCGGGACACAAGGAAAGCAACCACTGTACTCTGCCAAGACAGGGTAAGATGGTCTTTCAGAATTCCTGCTTGAAAATGGTCTGTCAGATACTCTAGGCCTGTAGCCAATTTGAATGCACTCAACATTCAATGCTGAGAAACATTAGTTGACTGTCCAGGCTGCCAGCTGTCTTGGTCTACTCTTGCAAGATTCCTGAAAGTTGCTTACATCCATCTACCATTTCTCAGGTACCATTGTGTTCCTTCTCAGGTCTTTGATATGGTTGAAGACTAGATAGTTGTAATTTCCTCAATTATGATAAAAGATAAGTTAGATATAAAACCTTAAACTCACAAATATAAGATAGATAGGACATCTTCTTTAATATTGTAACTACAATTCTTGCTCAATAATTGTTTTGTTATATGTAATTTTACCATGATAAAGTTAAAACCTTCCTTTTTAAAAAAAGAAGAAAAGGGGAAGTCCTGTGGATATCGTTCTATATAAATAAAACACTGATGGCCAGTGACCAGGCAGGAAGTATAGGCGGGACAAAGAGAGGAGAATTGGGGAAACAGGAAGAAGGGGGGAGAGACACTGCAGCCACCGCCAGGACAAGCAGCATGTAAAGATGCCGGTAAGCCACCAGCCATGTGGCAAGGTATAGATTTATAGAAATGGGTTAATTTAAGATATAAGAACAGTTAACAAGAAGCCTGCCACGGCCATACAGTTTGTATGCAATATAAGTCTCCGTGTTTACTTGGTTGGGTCTGAGCGGCTGTGGGACTGGCAGGTGACAAAGATTTGTCCTGACTGTGGGCAAGGCAGGAAAACTCTAGCTACAGAATGGTGGACACCAGAACCAGCACAACAAGGCATCCACAGCTGAGATCTGTGGAAAATCCACTCAACACAGAAAAACCTGAGCTAACTTCAAAAACGGTGTGATTTAGAATACTACTGTACCTAAGAAGGTCTCTGGCTTGAGAATAAAAGTTGCAGAGATGCTTGTTTGAACTAAAATTGTTAACAGCAAAGTTTTTGGTTGTAAAATGTCTCGTCATATTTGGAAGTGAAAGCCTAATACCAGAATTTACTTTTTTGAACTTTTTGAACTTAAAATAATGAAATAAAACTGCAAAAATATTTTGGTTATGGATTTCTTCATATTTGGAAGGCTCATACCAGAATTTATCATTTGAATTTTGGGACTTAATGAAATGAACAATAGATTTCATTGCAATGGGACAATTTTGAGTTTACTTATAGTAATGACCTAGAAATGGTTTTCTGGAATTGGATTAAAAATAGAACTGTTAAAATGTAGAAATTTATTGTTTCTAGACTAAAGATGCAATTTTGTGTATGCATATATGCTTTATTAACTGGTGATTCAAGAATTGTTTTATGGAACTGTTTATATAAAAATGGAATTACTTGTGGAACTGGCTTTGTCTTACAAGTGGAACTGTTTAAACAGAAAAGTTTGGGTTTTCTAACTAGCCATGGGACTTTGTTTAACAAATTATAAAGAAAAGAAGGAGTTATGAGGTTGAATTATGTTTGCAGAAATTATATTTAACCTATTGATATTAATGCATCCTGGTTTTGTGGAGTTAAGGAAATATTTAAGTTTGATGTGAATACATTGAAGTTTTTCCTATGTTCTGTTAGCAAGAAAATTCAAGTGATTAAGAGTTGCAAGATGGAGAAAATTGTTAACTATTGAAAGACCCTAACTTTTCAGGCTTACACCCCCAAGCTCCAGGAAATGAGAAACTAAAAATCTAGTTCCAAGGGCATGTTGACTCAATCATTATTCAACCACCCCTGTAACAATGTAACAATGTAAAAAGATTTCTGTTAAGAGATGTGTTCAACTGTGACTGGGATAGTTGCAAAGGTTCCAGGAAGGACCACTGTGACCCTTGTATAAACTCCACTCCCGCCCGGATACCCCCCTTGAGGTTTCAGGAAGACTGTACATGCGGATATGACTGTACCCACTCTGTGATCAGACCATGATCTTGTGAAACGAAATTGTATAGGAATTATAATCTTATGACTTTTGTGGGTTTTTCCTTTAAAAGCACCCATGTGGCTACAGTAAGATGCGACTCTTGCCCTCAGGACAAGAGTAGCCCGTCTGTATAGTCGCTTCAATATAAACCTCGTGCTGTTGCATCAACTGGACTGGAGTCTGGGTTCTTGGAGCATCCACTCGAGACCCTAGATTTTTGGGTCTAACACTATATATAGCACCATATATGCTAATTCAAATGGTTCTGTTAAGAGTTTGCTTTGAGTTGTAAGATTGAGAGAATTGTGACTATGTATTATTGATGTAACCAACCATCTTATTAAATAAGAAACACAGAAACAATGCAAAAGAGAAAGCCGAGAGGTCAGAGCTCAGAGCTAAAATCTCATCCTTCCGCCTGCGGTGTCCCAACTTCCCGAATGAGGGCCCTATTTCCTGTCTGTTCGTCTATTTAAAGTATTTTGTTCTGCCTTCTCATTGGTTGTAAACCCAAACACGTGACTGCCTCGTCACTGTCTGAATGTACAGCCCCCTAGGTCTTAAAGGCATATGTCTCCAATGCTGGCTATATCCCTGAACACACAGATATCTATGGGATTAAAGGCGTGTGCCACCACCGCCACACTCTTGCTATGGCTCTAATAGATCTGACCCCCGGGCAACTTTATTTATTAACATACAATCAAAATCACATTTCAGTACAATTAGATTACCACCACAATGTATAGTGATATTTATGTTAACCTGTTAATGATAATGATGAAGCTAAGGGATTCTTTAAGTTTGTAGTCGCCTTAAGAGTTTTTGGTTCAGAAAGGGCTTGAGGTAGCTAAGCCTGCTGTGGTCACCTTGGACCTAATTCAAAAGAGAAATGCCATCTTTATAATCCTCTACTCCCATACTGGGAGGTGTAACAGCTATGGAGATTGCTGTAAGCAATAATAATGAGTTATTTTTTATATATTAAGAAAGGAGGACCTGTGGGAGCCCGTTTTCGGGTTCCTCGTGGCTTTACCCAGCAGGTCCGCATAGAGGATGATTAGGACCACAGGCTTAAGTGCAGCTATCTGAGATGGTCTGCACTTGGCTGTGCTGGGGGAAGGTCTTTTGCTCCACCCCTTGGTGTCTCTATAAATACCCTGGGGCAGAGACAGTCAGGGCCCGTTGGAAAAGTTTCCAGGCCCTCTTGAGGCTATCCTTTATTTTCTGTTTATCTCTACAATAAATCCTTCTATCTAATATTTCCTGCTGCTCACACTCCAGAAAACTCTGGGGACCTCTGGGGTTGGTGGATAAATGCCCCACAGCAGAACTAGAACAGAATCAGATGTCATAGAAAACTGAAAAGGCTTCTATGACTTACCTAAAGTAGGCTGCCATTAAAAAAAAAAAAATGCTATCTTTTTTAAGGTATGAGGCCTCCTTAGCACGGAAGGCACACCCTGGAGCCTGGGATTAACATCTCAAAGTATGTATGCACCTCCTTGAGTAGCTCAGCCTCTTGGACATCCTGGAGAAAGGACCTGGTTTCAGAATTTGTGTGGATAGTCCACCTTGTTGGGAAACTCCAAATATTAAACCTGATAATTGCAAAGAGAAAATATCAAATCCATAATTGCCCAATTAAAGTAAGCTGTATTTGGGGGTACACCTGGGACTGGCCATCCAGTTTTTTAGCCATTAGTTGAGATTCTGGGCAAGCACCCCTTGTCAGCCTCTTGAGGCTCTTTTTTTTTTTTTTTTTTTTTTTTTTTTTTTTTATAGGAGTGATAAGGTGTTCACAGGAGGAAAAGAGTAGGATGTTTTACATTTTTAGAAATATACAATGAAAGGGAAAGAACAAGGGTAAGTATATATATCATGTGAATGGCTCACAAGTTTGGTGTAGGTTGAAAAACATGTTTTGAAGTTTACATCATATCTAAGAAACAGGAACTTTGTTTGTTTCCTTTTTGAAACATTGTTTCTCTGTGTAGCTTTTCACCTTTCCTGGAGCTCACTCTATAGTCCAGGCTCGCCTAGAACTCACAGAGATCTGCCTGGCTCTGCCTCCCAGTGCTGGGATTAAAGGCATGCACCACCATCACCTGGCTGGGAAGTTATTCTAAATTACAAGTAGAAACCTTAACATGAAAGGCCATAACACAGGACAAATAGGAACTTACTAACTGCCTTAAGTGCAAATAGAACTTTGAACTTGTAAGGTATATCATTCTTTGGGTTGCCAAAAATTTGCAAGGTATATTTTCCTCTTTTGGTATCAAAACTACTTTTCTACAGAATGTAAATCACAGTACAAGAGACACATTTGAGCTATTTTGGAATTATCATTAGTTCAATCACAATGCTTATTATATCATTGGTTTTGTTGTTTTCATGATTGACAAATATTCTGAAAATATGACTATATTGTCTGAAGAATTTATGGGTCCATAAGATTTAGTATTAGTTTATTCACAAAAAAATAAGGCCGATAGGTATTGAGTAGATAACTAGCTGTGCTTTCTATACAAAACAAAATAGGAAAAACATTAGGCATATATGTACACAAACACATTCAGCACTGTTAAATTTATTACTTATTCTTTTTCTCTTATGGATAGCTCTATATTATAACTAAGGTCAGATAAAAATCAAATTTTAAATATTTATCTATATTTATATATGGCACTAGGGTTGTATTTTCCAAATACTAAACCAAATTTAAAAATAAATCAGTTTTTTAAATTAATTCATGGATTTTCTTGTACAAATTATATGTAAAACATTATGGTAGTGATAACTAGGGCCTGTGAGATTAATCAAGCAACATGATTTTCCTTTAGGAGTTCATGATCCAGTGATAGGACCAGACTTAATTATTTGTTTCATGTGTCATCTTTACAGAATCTTTACACTTCAAAAATGGTGATTTCTATAGTTAGTTTATCTCATAAGTTATGTTTTAGGACTTTCAGTTGCAATGTAGACCAATAAAACTATCAGAGATAAAAAGAATAGTAACTATAATCAAAAATTACTATAAAGGTGATGAATATTTTGAAGAATTCTAAATATAAAATGTAGAGTTATAAAAAGTTAAACATATATCCTTTTAATTCATTTCTTTCCTCATCTCAGAGCAAACACAAATATACAGGACACAAAATCCTTGTGCACACAGATAAGCACTGGAGAAGTCAAGAAAGTTAAACACACAGCTGACCTCTTCAATGGAATAGCTGTGTGTTGTGAAATATTTCTTTATATTGTGTGAAAATGTGTCGCTGTGATTGGTTTAATAAAGAGCTGAGTGGCTAGACAGGAGATGAAGGCAGGACTTCTGGACAAAGAGAACTCAGGGAAAAAGAAAGTCACAGTCACCAGCCAGACACTGCAGGGTGGGCAGTACAGAGTAAAGGTAACCGAGTCACATAAATGTGGATTTTAAAATATGGGTTCATTTAAGTTATAAGAGCTAGTGGGACAAGGCTGATGCTAAGGCCAAGCTTTCATAATTAATAAGTCTTCATGTCATTTTTTGTGAGCTGGCAGCCCAAAGAAAAATCCATCTATGGGTGTTTCCTTGCTCTTCCTGGAATGCTAGGAATGGTATTACTTTATGACCTGGTGATCCATTGTCGTCTGATGAGACAGACTCTGCATATATATTCCAGAATCCAGAATTTTTGTTTTTGCGTATTCCAGACCCTTTTCCCCTAAATCTTGAGCATTGCTTTTAGACCATAAACCCATTCTGTGAATGATGTCACTCATGCTTTTTTTTTTTTTTTTTTTTTTTGAGACAGGATTTCTCTGTGTAGTTTTGAAGTCTGTCCTAGACCAGGCTGGCCTTGAACTCACAGAGATCCACCTGACTCTGCCTCCTGAGTGCTGAGATTAAAGGCGTGGGCCACCATTGCCCGGCTTGATATCACTTGTTTTTTACAATATCCTAAGTGATTCCTGCTACCTTAGGGCCAAGGCATTTTTTTTTTCTTTTTTCTTTTCTTTTTTTTCTTTCTTTCTTTTTTTTTTTTTTTTATTTTTTTTGGTTTTTCGAGACAGGGTTTCTCTTGTGTAGCTTTGCGCCTTTCCTGGAACTCACTTGGTAGCCCAGGCTGGCCTTGAACTCACAGAGATCCACCTGCCTCTGCCTCCTGAGTGCTGGGATTAAAGGCATGCGCCGCTGCTGCTGCTGCTGCCGCCGCCGCCGCCGCCCCGCCGGCACCACCGCCCGGCAAATTATGTTTTTCTTAGTCATTTCCCCTAGATCTTTATCTTGAGCATTGTTTCCAAGTCAGGAAGAAACCATGTTACTGATGAAGCCATATGTACCTTGCAAAGAGCTTCAATGTAAATACATCTTAAATTGCTGTGAACTTGGGATTGAGTTAATTGTTATCTAAATTACTTTTTTTTTTCCCCCAAAATTGTGCTATGCTTAAACATGACTAAAGAAAATGATCTGGGCCAGACTTGAGAAGTCCCATTCCAACACCACCAGTTACAGTAAAATTGGGCTGAGCCAAGTTTCATTCTTTCCTTACCCTGATTATTTTCCCTTGCCTTCTTTAAATCATACAGGGAAATGACCACACACAATGCTATAAGTGAGATTCCCATACACAAATCAGCCAGCATTACCTTGACTTAAAGTTGTGACGAATGCTTTTCTTAAAATTATTAGTGAAGGATGCAGCTTTGTAGCCCATCTTACTGAACATTGAAGTGTGTTAGCACTGGACCATTTTAAATAGCAATCTGGGTTTTTTTTTTAATGCATTCTCTTGAAGTCCATCAACTGTTTATTTTGATAATATTAAATTTTCATGATTTTATACTGTATAAATTCACTTTTTGAGTGATGAAAGTGAAGCAAGACATAAAGGATGGAACCAAAGACAATAACAGAAAACAATTTTCTTAGCTTGATTGAATATCTTCTGCTAAATGAATGCTTATCACTACTGTTATGCTACCCTATTTATAAATTAAACTAACATTATGCTTATTAAGTAATAATGAACTTCTTTCATTGGCATCATTTAAAAATTAAAGACCTAATGTCCTGGTGGATCAGGCTAGTTAAGTTCCTCAGTGTAAATGTGACATTTCTCCCAGAGACTTCAAACAGAGATCGCTCTGCTATCTCTAAGTGTGAAGATGATGGAAATACTTGTACGGTCAGAAAATGGACAACAGAGAAGACACAAATAATAGATATGTAATACTTTCATATAGAGTTGGTAAACAATATATCCTTCTATATTTCCCTCTTATTGACTCAACCATATAAATGCAATATATTGTCCAATACACAATGATCCTATGTCAGTTTTTATTTCTATTTTCTTGAACTGTTAAAAATATTTTTTATTAGTAGTGATTACTAGAATCTGGGCAAGCTGGAAAGGAGGAGAAAACATTGAGGTGGGATCCTGGATATCCAAACAAGTTGGACGAAGAGATGAGCACTTGTGCTGCACAGCACAGAAGGAGGGCAGCTTCTCTGATGCACTGTGTATTCTGTGGACAGCTGGGGGAGAGGTACATGAAGTCTCCAAACAAGAAACATAAGTTCAAAAATGGAACTGTTCATCTTATTCCACCAGAACTCACTGCTTACATCTACTGAGATGCTACACTAGTGTATTTCCTAAGCATTACCCATTGACAAAATTCTCTAAATCTAAAATTATATTTTTAAGAACAAATCTATTTCAAATTATGTACTATATTTTTCTATCAAAGCATGAGTGTAACAAAAGTAAAAACTACATTTAAAATGCCATTTTATTGTATTTATTTATTGTTTATATCTGTCTGTGTATGAGTACATGTGTGACACAGAACATATATAGAAAACAGAAGACACCTTGACATGTTGTTTCTATCCATATACCTTGTGTGTCCTCGGGAACACACCCAGGTCGCCAAGCTTGATGTCAGCACCTCATTGCACCGAGCCATCTCACCATCTCCTGTACACTAAATTTGTTACATGAGAACACGAGCTCTCAACATTTAAAAAAAAAAAAAATGAGTCAGAATTTACATAGCATACCAAATCCTTTCCCCAGCCCACCCCCCATTCCCACCTCCTCCAGGGCAAAGCCTCCCCCAAGGACTGAGATCAACCTGGTAAACTCAATCCAGGCAGGTCCAGTCCTCTCCTCCCAGGCCGAGTCAAGCAACACTGCATAAGCCCCAGGTTTCAAACATCCAACTCATACACTGAGCAGAGGACTTGGTCCCACTGCCTGGATGCCTGCCAAACAGATCAAGCCAATCAACTGTCTCACTCATTCAGAGGTCCTGATCCAGTTGGGGGCCCCTCAGCCATTGGTTCATAGTTCATGTGTTTCCATTCGTTTGGCTATTTGTCCCTGAGCTTTATCCAACCTTGGTCTCAACAATTCTCACTCATATAAACCTTCCTCTTTCTCGCTAATTAGACTCCCGGAGCTCCACCCGGGGCCTAGCCCTGGATCTCTGCATCCAGATTCCTCAGTCCTTGGATGGGGTTTCTAGAATGACAATTAGGGTGTTTGGCCATCCCATCACCAGAGTAGGTCAGTTCGGGCTGTCTCTCGGTCATTGCCAGCAGTCTATTGTGGGCCATCATCTTTTTTAAAAGTTTGTTCACAAGTCTATATTTCATTTTTTTTTCTAAAACTGTGTGTGTGTGTATCTATGTGTGGATGTGTAGAAGTGAGTGCAAGTACCCTCAGAAGACTGAGGTGCCAGATGCAATGGAACTAGAATTATAGGCAATTGGAAGAAACCTGGCATAGGTGCTGGAACTGAATTCAGGTCCTCTGCCAAAGAAATACATTTCCCACCCTCTACGCCACCTCTCCACCCCCTCTTCTCTCTTTCAGTGCATTTATTTTGTAAAAGTTTGTTGCTGTTCTTCATATATTGCAGATATTCTATTTGCTTTATATGCCTATCTCAGATTTTTTTTAGTTCTGCATCTTGTCTTTATCTTATTGAAAGGCATTTTAAAGACTACAAGTTTAAGTATTTACAATATTTAAACAATATAATTTTTATGCTTACATGGACAACTATGAAATTAAGTAAAGGTAATGATCTATACCCTCTCTTTAAATTTGTGCTCTCGTGTATCAGACTATTATAAGGTTTACATTAATTTTTGAAGACATGGGTGAAGATTTTAAAAATGAGTATTATTCCAAAAATAAGTTGGAAAAATAAATACCAGTTTATCACAGTGAAAGTTGTCCTATCTACTATTTTAACATAAATTATCCTACTTTAGCTCACACCTAGTAAACCAACTAATCTATGAACGAAACTAAGACTTTTCATCCTTTTACTGCAGGTAATAAGAAATTCTTTCTGTGGCCATAAAAATGAACTAAAACATACAAATGAATAGGAAGTGGTGATGTAGGCTTGAGAATCTACAAAAGCAAGAAAATGTGTGTTCTCTGACTTTACATGTGCTTGATTTCATATGTAATTAAATTCAATGTGGATAGGTCAGAACCTATCTTGTAAGAGAGGAAGTTTGACTGAAGGATGATTTCATGTTTATACTTAGATTCTTTACTTTATTGGGGTCTATAACTTACCAGGACCTATTTATGTCACTACTGCATTTGGTGTGACTCTGGCCAGATTTGATATATCTGTTCTGATTTGATTCCAAAGAAAACCCTAAACATATATTATAGAGAGAGTTTGCCCTCAACTTCACTAGAAGGCTATAGACCAGTAGTTCTCAACCTATGAGTTGAGACACCCTTTGGGAAAGGGGTCTCCTATCAGATGTTTACATTATGATTCATAACAGTAGCAATATTACAGTTATGAAGTAGCGACTAAAATTTTTTATGTTTGGGGTCACCAGAACATCAGGAATTATGTTAAATGGTTTCAGCATTAGGAAGGTTGAGAAACTATGGAATAGACATGTGTGGTTTCTAAGACTAGAGAAGTAGGTCTGCTGCTGGCATATAGTGCACAGAGATCAAGATCACTGCCACACCCCCAACAATGAAACAAGAAACAAAGGACAACCCACACCAACCCTGGTCTGAAATGCCAAAGGTGCCCAGAATGAGAAACATCCTTCTCACCAATAGCACAGGATACCAGTCATTTTTGCGACATAAAGAAAATCATTTTTCTTCATGCTGGAGCAGCTGTACAATCTTTCTGTTTCTCAGTTCAACTTAACCTTGGATATCCTTCATGTCAGCTGTCAATAGATCAGAGCAAGATTCTCATAATTGTCAGTTGTAGAGCATTTCACAAGCAGAGCATGAAGGAGCCTGTAAATATCTTCCCTTCATCTCAGTGTTTGGAAGTGAAGGTGTAGTAATTTGTTCTGTATTTTGGAGATTGATTTCTGGCTTATCTAAAACCGTTATTTCCCTAAAAATGTTTAGTTCTCTGGAATTTTACAGGTGTTCTCCTTCATTTGGGGCTATGTGTATATTATGGAGGTCCCCAATATACTTTAAAAGCTGTGTTCACCCAGTTCAATTAACTTATTGTCATAAAAATAGTGAACTAATTTTACCTTCTGAAAAATGTCTAAAAGGTCCAGGCCACTTCAGAGTTCACTAAGGCAGAAGGCAGAATAATTAATATTTCCTAGAGCATAATGTTTACTTATATTTGAGAATCTTACTCAAATGTGAAATGGGATTTAATGTTTATCATGAAAGAGATGAAAATCAAAGTTACATTTCCTAGCTCCTGGCTGTGTAGCTGAGACTGACTTCTATTCCACGGGTTAGGCATGGCATCTGCAGTTGGGCCACTATTTGACTGTTTGTGATAGTTCATTTTCCTCTGTTACAGTCCATCTTCCTTTGTAGGATGGCATTGTAGTTCAAATGAAAATGAGCTACGGACAAACCCATGTATCCTTTTGGTAGCCAAGTGCAGTCTCTTTTCTAGTTCCTCTGGAACTGATATTGCTTCAGCACTATTTCATCCAGGTGAAGGATGGCCTTAATGGTATCTTTCTGGTTACCATTCCATGAAAACTTTTGTACACTAAAGATCTACATGGGAGAGTTTAGCCACCCATTAACTGTATCTACCAACTCATAAATATGAAATCAGGAAAATTATACTTGCTGATCCTAAAGTCTGGTAAGGAATATATTTTATTATCTGTGCCCCATCTGCTTCCCATTTTTCCTATTCTAGCAAAAAGTAAAAGAATCAAAATCTCATTAAGTCTTTAGGTCAGGAGTTAATTTCTAATTAAATCCTACTTCCTATGTACATCATATGTGTGTGTATGTTTGTGTGTATGCATATAAATATATGCATATATGAAAGGGAGAGAGAGGGAGAGAGAGACAAACGCAGCAACATAAATGGTCTTAGGTCTATTCCTACTTCCATTTCAGGTGATCTAGTGAAATTATTGCTGTTGTAATACAGGGGTTTCTCAGTGAGATTCTGATTCACAGAACCATTTACAGTTGAGAAACAGGAACCGGTGCTTTGGATTAAAGAGAGTCTAACCTCAGATCTATGGTCGTTTGCCTTTCCGACGGTCTAACGTCTACGCACACTGTGTTCTATTAAACATTGCCATCACCCCCATGTCACTGTCATCCACTGCAGTGTTAGTGCTTGTGTCTGTGGAGCAGTTTGTCACGATATCCACACTTAAATTTAATCCTGTGAGTTGAAGACATCCTAGACATTGTTTGTTACAAGAGCAAACCTACTCTAAACTTGGTTGCTTACTCTAGCTACAAATTCAACTTCATGTTATTTTTTCTGAATATTGTGATGGAAAGGCTTTCAGTTCCCAAACTTCAGATTCTCTGCTACTGTCAAATAGGTCTCTTTTGTTTTGCTGAAGACATAATACTTAGAAAAGAGGTATTTCAGCTTGCCATGTGAATCAAATTTATAAAAATTAAATAAAATTAGAAATATTACTAGTTAGTGTTCAGAAAACATACATCTTTTGTTTTACCCATCAGATGTAATGATTATACTCCTACCATGGGAACTGTGTTCAGATGATGCCTCATAATACTGAAATTAAAGTTCTAGTAGCTTGTCAGGGATCGTATATCTATGGTATCATCCCAGACTACCATATTTGGCCATATGTGATTAAAACAATGTGAGCAAGAATGCCTTTCAAATGACTATATTTTAGGTCTGTGATTTTCATCATTATAATTGGTAACTATTATCGTCACTTGTAATGTTTAGCAATTATTTAGTAAGAAATCAATAAATATCTTCATCATATGGTATCCTGATTAAAAAACAAAACAAAACAAAGAAACCTTAGCAGAGGTAGGAGGACAAAGTGAGAGCACTCTAATCATAGAAATAAAATTCCAAAAGGGAAAAATATATTCATGCTCCAGAGGTTGGACAAGGCCTATGTCTCTGATTTACAAAGGAAATAATCACCCCATATAAGCAAAATCTGCACCCAATGTAGTTTAAATTTCTGTTTCTCCAATGACTAAGAATGGTAGAGTTTTTTTTTTTTTTTTTTTTTTGGTTTTTCGAGACAGGGTTTCTCTGCGTAGTTTTGCGCCTTTCCTGGAGCTCACTTGGTAGCCCAGGCTGGCCTCGAACTCACAGCGATCTGCCTGGCTCTGCCTCCCGAGTGCTGGGATTAAAGGCGTGCGCCACCACCGCCCGGCAAGAGGTTTTTTTAAAAAGTATTTCCAGCTATTTTTATTTCTCAATATGAAAACTCTTTGTTTGGTTCCATAGCCCCAATTTTCTATTCAGTTGTTTGTTTTCTTGGTTCTTAGTTTTAGGGCTTTCTTGCTTGGATGCTTGCTTCCTTGCTTTTTTTTTTTGTTTGTTTGTTTGTTTTTGTTTTTCAGTTCTTTTTATATCCTAAATATGGAATGCTCAGCCACAATTGGATTAATATATCTGTTGTTTTATCTTTGGCCCAGTGGCTGTGCCTTAGTCTATTGTTATTTCAGGCAGAAATTGTGACTCCATAGTTACATTCTGCTTCTTTGGCAGTGGCCTATATCCTCAGGCTGCAGCCTGGCAAGAATTCTGTTACTAGGCAGTGACTCTACTCCAACTAAAAGTAGCTTTAACTAAATCTCCTTCATTCTATTTATAAATAAGACTCAAGATTCAAAGGCTGGAATGAAAACCTACTAGCTCACAGAGGTTGAGTAACTAGCTAAACTTCTCTCCTTGATGGCATCTCCAAAAGAGAGCATTCTTCTGTTCTGCCAAATAAAATCCCTGCACCACTCCAAATCTGTTCCTACTACTTTTAGTGTGTCTCTCTATCTATTCCAGATGCCCTCTGATGCTCTATGGTTGCTTTTTGTCAATTAGTTCCTAACTCAGCCTCCTGACCCAACGTTAATTTTATTTAATTAATGCAAATGCAAACTTGGGGCACACAGTGTGAACAAATATTCTCCAAAATGCCTGTCATTTTATCTAAATAAAAAAAGATATTCACCTTTAACATAGTAAAACTATATACAAGAACAATTATCATGTAAGGATTACATTCGCAATATCCAATCCATTTGCATTTGGCAAATTCAGAGAGACTGATTACACTATTAGTTAACCTATCTTGGTGAGTCCAAAGTTTGAAACCTAATTTATTTTCCATCCTAACTTGTATTACCAACCCCAAACTATCTTTTTAGCACTCAAAACATTTTCTTAGATAAACAATTAAACCTTTATATCTCTCAATTTTATATACTTATAACTCTGTTGGTTCTTTTCTGAATTTGGTAACAAGGACAACTGTAACTATAACTATTTTATCTTCAACTCCAACACAGACCCAAGAAGAATATCAAATTACCTAAGTAAAAGGAAGCACAAAGCAAACAACCTCCAAAACTATAGAAACGACAGAAGAAGCTGGCTACCTGGATAGCCACCCAAGGTTCCTCTGCAACATTGGGGTATCCATGTTTGAGTTACAGGCTTTGAATATCTGACAAACTTTTCTGTAAAGCAGAAATTTCTGAAGGATTATCTGACATTGTCTTTGAAAATTTTAGCAGTCCTCTTCTTTTGTGTCCTGCTCATTCAATTTGGACAGCATACTGTCCGCAGTCAAGGCAAGAGCAGTATCTTGTCTAGTTGATAACTTTGCCACAATAAAAGCAAACTCCATATGGAGGTTATTAAATATCCACAATCCTTTTGTGAAGTAATTTAGTGCCAGGAGCAGAAAGGTCTCACTGTTATGAAAAACCTTAAGTTATTAAATACATTTTAAATGTACCCGGTGGTGGTAGCACATTCCTTCAATCCCAGCACTTGGGAGGCAGAGCCAGGCAGATCATTGTGAGTTCGAGGCCATCCTGGTCTACAGAGTAAGATCCAGGACAGGTACCAAAGCTACACAGAGAAATCCTGTCTCAAAAAACCGAAACCAACCAACCAAACAAACAAACAAATAAACTTAATGCCACATTCTGTAGGTCTCTGAACTGTTTGAAGACCACCTATCTATTTAAAATATATCTATGTTTAACTTCAAAAACACACCTAACATGACTACAAGTTTGATTATAGATGACTAACAACTATATTTCTTAATTATATATTACATTTTTAAATGAACTTCATAGGTAAAATACCTTAAATAAGAGTAGAAACATATATATATATATATGTATATATATATAGTATAACAAAAGTAATCTTAAATTTGTATCAATGTACAAAAATCCACACCAATGTAAAATATTTGAATTTAATAGTTGCATTTTAATTTAAAGTAGATTCAACAATGTAACCATTCATCCTATCTGTTCCATAACCCCCTCCTTTTTTTGTCAGAGACCATTGAATCCTCCCTCCCTTGCTTAGTTTCCTTCTTACCATGACCAGTAACAATTTGCAGCCAACCCCACTAAACAAGAATTCATAACTCACCAAATGACAAAAAACCACCCACACCACCTCTTAGTAATATTAGTGTCACACTCCTAAAATTACTTCCTGTTGTCTGGAGGCAGCAACATCTTTAGGGGACCTTGAGAAAATGGAAATAATGGTCAAGCTCTGAGAAAAATAGCTGTAATATTGGTTGTGCAGTCTGTGCGTTATGGGTAAGTGCAGGGCTTACCTTGGGTCCCAGCTGGAGTAGTCTTTGAGGCTGGACCATCTCAGCTAACCTACTTGAAATTGTCCTGAGCAGTTTATAATTCAAAGCTGATCTTTGGGTAGTGTTTGTCACCTTAATGGTATTACACAATCCAGGTGTAATCATCATTGGGGGCCCCATCATTTTTTTTGAGACTTCACAGGTTGCTGTTAAAAATGGTTACAGTTCACTATAGAAAATGTAAGCATTTTAAATATTATATGCAGCTTTGTTGATATTTTATTTGTGCTGAAATGTGGCAATGTTTTATTTGTGCTTTAATAAATAAAACTTGCCTGGAGATCAGAGGAAAATGCCATCCATTATGAGTAGAAATCAGGCAATGGTAGGACATGTCTTTAATCCTATTATTTGGCAGTCAGGAATCTGTCTAGATTTCTGTGAGTGGTGCCACACACTTTAAATTCCAACACTAGTTAGCCATGAGGTCTGAAGGTCTGTACAGACAGACAGAATGTGACAGCGATGGGCAGGAAGAGGAAGTAATATAGCTGGACAGAGAGAGCAAATCAGATGGCAGAACAGCAAGGAATATAGGCATGGGTAGAAATTACCTAAGTAAAAGGAAGCACAAAGCAAACCATAAGTTACTAAGTAAGAACCCCAGGACCTAGTATGTGATACTGACCCTCAAGTTAGTTGTTGGTTACAAATTTCCCTGCTTGCCCACCAGAACTACATGGTACGACTGTATCACTTTGGTCATGGAAACATCAAGTTGGTTTTCATAATTTCATTTTTGTTTGTGTGTGTGCATCAATTTTTTCAGTTGTTTGTGTTTTTGCTTTTAGTTCCCAAATTAATTCACATAAGAAGTTGGAGTGAAGAAATGCTGTGGTTTGGGAGGCTCACATTGGAAAGTGGTTATAAAGGGAGAGTTGGGGAGTCATTTGAGTTGAATGGCAGAAGCAGAAAAACAACATGTTTGGTAGAGTGTAGCTTTAAAGGCTCTACAATTTTAATGCCACGGTAAAATCTTCATCATCTTTTTTCATTTTCCTATCTAAGAAATTAAAAAAATGTAGTTAAATATTAACACAGTCTAGATTACTGAAGACAGGAAAGCTGTGATTATTTGAAACTCTCTGTCCATTTATGTCAAGTGACAACATGGAGCCAGCAGCAAGGGCTTTGGTACATTCTGTTGTAGAATATCTCATTCAAACACACACAGCCTCTGCAGCTAGTTTGGAATGGGTTCTGCTTTCCCCCTCTCTGTCAGTTTTGCTTTGGCTGGTTCATTTTCAGTGTTTGAGGTTGAGGACATAGTCTCTTCTTGTTTGTTTTCATTCAATTACTTCACATCTAAGACAATTACAGCACAGCTGAGCACACATGCTGACATACAAGCTCCTTTCCATTTCAAAGCTCCCATTGTTCAGGAGTAGCCCAGAGAATCAACAGAAAAAATAATTACTATTGAAGAGGGTAACCAGCATCATATTCACACACTATTTACAAACCTTGACAAAAGTAAGACATTGATAGTTAATTATTTATCATTGTTAGGTTTATATTGAACATTTTTTTTCCTATAAAAGCAACCATGTCCCTTCCACCCATTTCTTCAAATTTAGGTATAAGTTTCTGGGGCTTTCTTTATCCTGAATTAAGGAGAATTGAAGGTTAATCAAACCACAGAAGAAATGTTCTGGTTCTATGTGTGCTTAATCATAGAAGTTCTCTGCACTTCTGGACAGTTGTGAAGATAACTGTTCCAGATGAGAAATTTGGCAATGCCCTTGCCAACACATATAAAGAAATAGCATTTGTTGTACCAAGAGAAAGCTGTCTACTGGTGTAGTTCTCAAATTACTTGCATTCAGGCTTCCCCTGTTTATGATGCCCCTGATCCTCCTACTCTGCAGTGAGTAAAACTCAGTAGGGAAGAACAGAAGATGTGGATATCAATACTGCACCTCAGTTGCAGGCTGACTTCCTCATTGTTGACAAGTACTTCTTTTTTTTTTTTTTGGTAATTTTTTTTTTTTTTGTTTTTGTTTTTCAAGACAGGGTTTCTCTGCGTAGTTTTGCGCCTTTCCTGGAGCTCACTTGGTAGCCCAGGCTGGCCTCGAACTCACAGCGATCCGCCTGGCTCTGCCTCCCAAGTGCTGGGATTAAAGTCGTGTGCCACCACCATCCTGCGACAAGTACTTCTATAGTATGTCTTCCAAAGCATCATCTGACAAGGACAGGTGCTCATAATGTCAGCATCAGCTGCATAGTGGAAGTGAGTGAATGAATATCTGGTGAGTGGAAAGAGAGTAGTGAGCTAAAAGATTACTGCACACTATTAAATCCACTTGTATTTTGTATTTCTTTAACGCACTATTAGATACAGTTTTTCCTTCATGATGGAGAACAGATAAAATGACCTGAAATTAACATTTTAAGTCACATTAGACCTATGAGTTGTGAGAGTGTAACAGGGCTTGCTTTGCACATCCAAAGTGCATCTCTTTTGCATCCAAAAAGACATTAACCTAAATCTATTACTATATCTTCAAGTATTCCAAGCAATTTAGATATAGAATGGAGATTTCTTGAAGAACTGATTTTAAACTGTTCATAATGAAAAGAATCTCATAAGTGTAATTTTGTGGTATGTAAGAGTATGGCACAGTGTAACATCAGAGGCTCAGGGAAGGCATGCATACCCACAGCAGGCACCTTACAGCTCCCCAGGTAAAGAATTCAGATTTCTGTAGGTGGAAGTTTCTCTCCCACCTGCATGTTCCCAAATACCCAGCAGCCACTTCACAAATAATTGATTCAGAGGCTTAATATTATTTCTAAATGCTCAGCTGGTAGCTCTTACATTTAAATTAACTCATAATTCTTATCTATGTTTAGCCACGTGGCTTGGTACCTTTTCTCAGTTCTGCCTTCACATCTTGCTTCCTCTGCGTCTGACTAGTGACACCTGAATCTGTCCTTCCTCTTTCCAGAATTCTCCTGGTCTGGTTGCTCCACCTGTACTTCCTATCTGGCTACTGGCCAGTCAGTGTTTATTAAACCAATTTGAGTGACAAATTTTTACAGTGTGCAAGAGTATTATCCCACAACATATTTCTTTCTCAATGCAACAGGAGAGTTTAAATCAGCAAAGGAAGTAGAAAAAACAATGGTGAAAATAGAAAATCTTAAAATATTTATAAGATCCCATGAGGAAAGGAGGAACAAAGCCCTGACATAGGAAGTGAATAAGGGAGAGGATTAAATGACCAAAAGGGAATATATGCTAATATTTAAGGTATAGAAACATGGTAGGAAGGATACACATTATGTTTGTCTTTTATACTGATTTCCATACTAGGAAGAAAAATAGAAATGAGAGGAAGAGTGAAACAGATTTCTTGATGTTTACTTCATTTTTATTTTCAACTATATATATATATATATATATATCCGTTATGTATAATATTATATTATATATTGTTTCTCACTATCTATATCTGTATCTATCTATCTATCTATCTATCTATCTATCTATCTATAGTGTTTGTGTTTATTAGGGCTGAAAAGAGGGTTCAGTTATAAAGAGGGCTTATTGATCTTCCAGAGAACCCAAGATATATTTCCAGCACCCATGCTTGGTGGTTCAAAAATCCTGTAACTCAAGGAATCAAATTTTGACTTGAAAATAGTTTATTTGGACATGACACCCAAAAGCACAAGGAATAACAAAAATTATACTGAATTTCAATTAATTAAACATAATTGCAAAGATAATTTTCTACTTAACAAATAATGAAATAATGAGTAACTGAAAAAAATCCTGAAAATCTGAGAAAACATTTAAATATGCAAATACAAATATAATAAAATCAATTAACTAAATACATGGTGAACTTAAAGAAATGCACATTGAGACATACTATATTCATAGTTCCAGAAGGCTGAGAATGAGTCTTGAATATAGGGGGAAAAAAGTGGAATGTAATGTACAACTTTTTCTGTACAAGTGGGAGGCCATGCATCCCAGAAGATATGGCAGCATAATTAGACTTTAAGAAAATGACACAAAGCTGTATGTATAGGGAACATGATGGACCTAGAAGGAGTTGGAGGGCAGAAGATGAATATTATCTAAATATATGCATGAAATTCTCAAAGAACTAATAAAAATGCCAAGCTTTGTGTGAGTGCTGGGGATCTGAATTCAGGTCCCCATGCTTGCACAACAAACATTTTAACTCATTGAATCATCTCTTCTGTCTCATTTCTATTTAGTCTTGATATGACACTATGTGAAGACTGGCCTACAAGGCATTACAGTTTTATTGTGGTTACAAATATAACACTTCTTCCCTTACCAGATTACCTAGCTTTAAACTACCTCTGTAAGAGGAGATACTTCAGAACAGACAAATATATTAGAAGTAATTACTGAGTGTCTTCTAGGTACCAGACTCTGTACCAAACATTTGAAAATTCAGAAGGTGCATATGAAGCTCACTACAAAAAATTTTAAGAAAGAATCTAGGCATGTGGCTCAAATTTGCAAGCCCAGAACCCAGGAGGTAGAAGCAAGAGGATCAGAAGATTCAGGTAATTCTTGGCTACACAGCAAGTTGAGTTTAACCTGGGATATAAGAAACATGGCTAAAAAGCAAACAAACAAACAAAAATGCAAAAAAAAACCCCAACATATGAATTGAATAAATACATACATATGAAAGACCCTAGCCCTTCAGGCTTACACCCCCAAGCCTCAGGAAAAGAGAAACTTCAAGTACCAGGAAATGAGAAGCTAAAAATCTAGTTCCAAGAGCAAGCTGACTTAGACATTGTTCAATCTCCCCTGCAACCATATAACAATGTAAAGAGATTTCTGTTAAGAGATGTGTTCAACTGTGACTGGGACAGTTACAGGTATTCCAGGAAGGACCACTGTGACCTTTGTGTAAACTCCACTCCAGCCCTGATACCCCCCTTGAGGTTTCAGGAAGAATGTACCTGTTGACGTAACTGTACCCCCTCTGTGATCACTCTGTACCCAGACCATGATCTTGTGAAACAAAATTGTATGGGAATTGTAATCTTATGGCTTTTGTGGGTTTTTCCTTTAAAAACCCCCATGTGGCTGCAGTAAGATATGACTCTTGCTCTTGGGAGCAGAGGAGCCCTTCTATATAGAAGCTTAATAAATCCTCCTGCTGTTACATCAACTGGACTGGAGTCTGGGTTCTTGGGGCGCCCACTTGAGACCCTAAATTTTGGGGTCCAACACGTGTATTGTGCTTTAACTCTGAATAAAACCTCATCATTTGCGAGCTCACAGGTCCAGGGATGAACCTATTGCTATATATTTTTTTTGATAAATACATTCTCTTTAACAAAAAAACAATACAGCTCCCAAACTTCATCAGAGAAGTGTCTCAGATGGTGGTTAATGCAGAAACTCACAATTGGTAAAAGTGCAGAGGTCAAGTGTTCTCGAAGTCCTCAGTAACAAGTGGCACATCTGTGTCACACCCCTCTCTTCAAAGCTCAGGGACTATTGTGAAAAGGGGTGGGAAGACTGTAAACACCAGTGGCTGAGGAGTTCAAGAGGAAAACTGACAGCTCACACTGATGAACTCACAGAAGCTGTGTTTGTCTGCAAGCCCTGCAAAGGATCAAGTCAATCAGTTTTCTATGGTGATTGGGAGGGAATCATGATCCCACAGGAGCAACTGAGAAGTTGTAAATGACATGAAGGGGTGTTCAGTTTTCTTCAAAGATGTGGCTTTTGGTAGGTCAACCACACTCTGATGGATGGCCCTGCATCCATGACTCTATAGTCAGTACAAGTTACACTTTGCTTGGTATTTTATAAAAATAAATCTCTTAAAATATTTTTATTTATTACTAATGTGGTCAGAAAGAAAAGATGTGGCAAAGCATGAATGTGGAGGTCAGAGGACAAGCGTGTGAGATCAGTCTTTTCTATCTTATCTTGGGTTAAAAGGATCTAACTTAGCTCATGAGTGTTACAAAGTAAACCTTTACTTGCTGAGCCATCTTTTTGTCAATTATTCTTTTTTATATCATCTTCAAAGTAAGTATATAATAAAGAGTATTTAAGACAGCAGGAAAGCACTGTCTAGTAGATATAAATCACTATAATAAATGAAGATAACTTGTGAATGCCATATCATAGTTTCATTCATATTCTGGACTTGTTTTATAGAGTAGCATGTTACTGACTTAACTCATCAAACAAGCACACCATCTATTTGATGATAACTGTAATAAACATTTTCCAATGGTGATAATGCAGGTGCAGTAATTGCCTATAATTGATGTAATTACCTCATGAAAAGGTACACACCCTTTACAAACAAATTCTTCATATGTGATCATAATAATATTAATTAAATTATTTAGTGAGCTTCTTTTCACAGTGTATTTATAGATAATTGATTAATATTCCCCTACTGCTCTAGAGGAAAATCAAAGGAAATGTGTTATTTGTATTTCTTAGTTTTTCTGGAAAGCCATATTTTAATGTGTTACAGCACAAAAGATGGGAATAAACTTTCAAGAATGCTGTTATCACAAATTTATTCTTTATTTCTGTTTCTACATACTTTGTAAAATAAAGCAGATTCATATTTTATTCGTAGAATTGTTATTAAAGGCTATTATTATTTAAGTGTAGAGAAAATTTTCCAAAAGGAAATCAGTTTCTTCAAGACCTAAAATTATTGTTTTATATACTCTTTATATAATATTGTCCTTATATTTTGTCTTTGCATATCTTCTATAAATATCTCCACATGACTGTATTTATTTTATTTTATTTTTTACTTTTTGGTATTTTGAGACAGGATTTCTCTGTGTAGCCTTTCCTGGAACTCACTTTATAGACCAGGCTCGCCTTGAACTCACAGAGATCTGCCTGCTTCTGCCTCCCGAATGCTGGGATTAAAGGCGTGCGCCACCACCGCTCAGCTCCATATGACTTTATATTTTGTGAGACATGCATGGATAATTTTCAGCCATTTTTACAATTTCTGTTCTACTTTAAACTTCTTTTGGAACATTGCAATCTACACTAAAATTAGTGTAATTAAGAGAAATTAAAAATAAAAAGTTGATGGTAGCTACAAAAAACAGCTGTGGTCAAACATTCCAGGTATTTGAATCATCTAGTACTTCAATCAGTTAATACTAATGTTCACATATGGTGGTTTTTTGCTGTTGTTTTAGATTTATTTATTATGTATACCTGCACCAGAAGAGGGCACCATATCTCATTATAGATGGTTGTGAGCCATCATGTGGTCGCTGGGAATTGAACTCAGGACCTCTGAAAGAGCAGCCACTGACTGCTCTTAACCTCTGAGCCATCTCTCCAGTCCTACATATGGTGTTTGTAATTTGTTCAACTGTTTTCTGATGTGTCCACTATTAAGTCATTGACACCTCCTTTACATGCCCCTTTAATACTTTGATTTTTGTTTATTGTTCAACCATAAGTGTCTCTGACTTTCCAATCTTTTATAGCTCACAGCTCTGTCAAATGGTGGAAATAATGGATTTTCTTTTTTTTGTTTTTATGTTGTTTTAAAAAATCCTATTATTATCACTTAAAACTGATCCATTTAACACTACAAATTCAGTTACTTTTTAATGTTTTGTTGGTGACACTGCTGAGATTAGAGGAAAACTCTGTAATTGGCTCTCTCCTACCTGCCACCTTGTTGGATCTGGAGAAAAAACATCAGTTCTTTAGGCATTCGCCCCTACTTGAAAGGACACCTCACAGCCACTGCTTCCCCTTTTTTTATTTTTGAAATACAGACAGAAGCATGTGAATTCTCAAGTGTTTCTGAACGGCAGTTTTCTGAGTGATCAAACGTGCCATAATCAATTTGCTTGAGTTATTTGTGAGTTGTGCAAAGTGGATTACAGACAAACTAACTCACCCAAGCAAATGGCTGGGCAAGAAGTCCTAACTCCTGGGCCATCCTTTTTCCTTCACTTTCCTTTGTTTTCAGGTACAGTGAAACTGTTGTTCTGGTGAGCCCTTATTTTTACAAGCACACAGGATAGTGTCACTAAGCATGTTAGTACACACTCAACAAAGAAAAAATGAAGCCATGTTGAGCTACAGATTCTAAATCCTACGCCAGAATTTGCTGTGTACCTGTGTTTCCCTAACATCTGGTTCTCACTACTCTATTCTTAAATTTTATGAGGTGAACAGTTTAGATTCCATCTCTGACTGAGATCTTACAGCCCTTCATTTCCTTGCTTGACTTCTCTCACTTTTGCAATGATTTCAATTTCCATTCATATTGTTACAGATGACAGGATTTTATTCATTTTTATGGTTGAATAATATTCCATTGTGCACCCACACATACCACATTTTTCTAATCCACTCTTCAGCTGAAAGACACTTGGGTTACTTCTATTTCTTGGATATTGAGAGTAATACTGCAGTGAATATGCGAGTGTGGGTGTTTCTTCAACATACTAATGCTGTGAACTTTGGATATGACAAATGAGAAGATTTCTGGATCTTGTGGCAATCATATTTTGAATTTTGGAATTGTCACAATGCTGCACAATGGCTTCACTAATTTGTATTCTTACACAGTAGTGCTCTCTGCTTCTTCTTCACTATGTTCATACCAGCTCTTGTTAATATTTGTCAGTTTTCAGAGAAGTCATTGAAGTCATCCCAGGAGAGAGGATGTCCCTTTGTTGTTTCCCAAGGATAAGTAGTGCAGAAAACCATTTGATACACTTACTGACCATTTCTGTGTCTTATTATTACAAATATCTGCTATGAATATTGCCCATTTTAACTGGACTGTGGTTTTAGGTATTAACTTTTGAGATAATCATTCACTATAACACCAATAGGAAATACCTTTGAAATGGGAAGAAAATTATTATCTGTGAAACTTCACAACTTTCTAGTTATCCTGATACTTCTCTAGTTTCAAGTTTTTTTCTAGTTTCATAGTTCATGTGAATTAACTGATTTACATTATGGGAATTTATATAATGGTAGTTTTTGCATAGCCTTTCAGTAAAGTTTCTAACACAGATATGAAGTCTAAAGAAACAAATTCATTACATTGCTAATAAAGATCTTAAGTTATTCAGAGATATGTAAACAACTCGTGATTAAAGCTCTTTTGTTTTAATATAGTAATGTATCTCTTTTGGTTCATAATTCATTTCTAAGTATAGCATTTGAAATTTCCTGTCTCAATATTTTTCTAATCACCCCACTGAAAACTCATTCATATGGAGCTCCCAGAGCACCTTGATTATGAAGGTGAAACAAGGATCAGATTCCTTATTTTTAATTAATAATTAAATTAGTACCTTCTGAAAAGGAAGTCAGAGAGATGATACAATCAGAATTACTAACTAGAATTTAATAAAATTAGGAAGGCTGGCATGTTAGTATTTGAATTACACAAACAAAAAAAGCTAAAAAATACATACTATTTTATTAATTAAATTTATTAATTAAATAAGTACATTTAATTTTCTTCAATTAAATGAACAAGCAAATAAGAGGGATATATTAAATTTACTCATTAAAATAACTAGATATATATTCAGGAAGAGAAGCTAAAAATTAAATATGCCCATTAAATGGAGAACATTAACCTCTAGTTATGTGACCATCTTAGTTTTCTAGAGAAGTGAACTTCTCCAAACAATTTACATGAGTGAACCCAACTGCCAGGTTTTCCTCAGGTCAGTCTATTCATTGATGTTGTTTCTAAAATCTTAGGGGCAAATTTGTTAATACATCTACAGCAGAGTTCAAATCTTTAAATGGAGTTTTCTTAGCACCTGAGACTTCTTACAAAAATATGTACATAAAAAAGAACTTCAGATGTAGTTTATGAGTCTTTTTCTGCATTCCTCAGCCAGAGGTACAGTGTCTGGCCAGGCCGGGTCCATGTGTTAATTGCCAGTGAGCGTTCACGCTGCTGCTGCTTTCTCTTTCTTGTTAACATGGCCTTCCCTTCCTCCTTTCTTGAGGCTCCTAGTATCTTCACTCATGTCATTGTACTCATACTTGATTTAAAAAAAAAAAAAAACTAAAAAAGCATTAGAATCACAGGTCTAACATTGCACAGGAGACCTAACTTAACAAGGAGAAAGATTAAAGGAAAATATAAAATACAGAAAGTAAAATGCTAAATTCAATACAGGAGCAGGCTGGGCCTCTGACACAGAAAATGAATGCAATTCACATGAACTGGAAAAAAAGAAAACCTTCAGACTTTAGAAAAGAAATTTCCTTTGAAAAAATAGCTACAAAAATATTGTCTGCTTCTTTTATCTAGTAGTTCTTTGGCAATCCTAAAATATTCCCTTAAGAATGATTTAAAAAAAGTAGCATGCTGTATTTCATAATAGGAATTAAATTGAGACTTGTAATTCTTTATATGCCCCCCAACGGTGATGTACCTGAGAGTTATACTCAGAGTGAACCACAGGAATAATTGAGCTTGATTTTCCATGCTTTAAAATTTGTAAGGATCCCTGGGCACCAGCCACTCTGGGGAAGACCTGCCCAACTTAGCCCCAGGTTCTGCCACCAGGCAGGTTCCCTTTTAGCCCCACCAGGAAGGATATTCTTCTCCAAGACCCCCAGCAGATCCTGCATTCTCCACGCCCTGCCCCCATGCCCATCTGCCCCAGACCCCAGCCACTTCCTGAGACTTAGAGAACAGCCCCCAGCTCCCATCCTGCCCCTGACTTCCCTTCTGGACTAGAGAGAGAGAGAGCTCCCATCCTGCCCCAGACTTCCCTTCTGGACAAGAGCTCCCATCCTGCCCCGGACTTCCTGTCTAGATAAGAGCTTGCATCCTGCCTCGGAGTTCCCATTTGGACAGGAGAGCTCCCATATGGACAAGAGAGAGATTTCCTGAATCAGTCAGCTCTGTCTGAACCAAGTATGCTGATAAGACCAAGAAGGAACCACAAGGAGATGGGCAAAAGTACATACAACAAAATGAAGAGCAATACAGCATCACCAGAACCTAGCCGGTCTCCAACATCTAGACCTGAACATCAAAAATTGGAAGAAGCAGAAGAAAACAGCCTTATGAATAACATCATGAAGAAGGTAGAGGCTTGTGTAGAAGAAAAGACAAAAAATGGGAAGAACACTATAAACAACTAGAGGAAAGGGCAAACAAATTAGAAGAAAACAATAAAGTCCTGGAAGAAAACAATAAAGTACTGAAAGAAAATCATGAAAAAGCAGTAAAACAAATAAAGGAAACAGTCCAAGACCTGAAAAGGGAAATAGAAAAAATGAAGAAGACTCAAACAGAGGAAATGCTGGAAATTGAAAATCTGAGTAAACGATCGGGAACTTCAGATGCAAGTATAACCAACAGAATGCAAGAGATGGAAGAAAGGATCTCTGGCGTGGAAGATATAATAGAAGAAATAGATTTATCAATCAAAGAAAACACTAAAGCCAACAAAGTCATGAACCAAAATGTTCAAGAAATTTGGGACACCATGAAAAGACCAAAGCTACAAATAATAGGGATAGAAGAAGGAGAAGAATACCAACTCAAAGGCACAGAAAATATATTCAACAAAATCATAGAAGAAAACTTTCCCAACATAAAGAAGGAAATGCCTATGAATATACAAGAAGCTTATAAAACACCAAACAGACTAGACCCCCCAAAAAATGACCCCACAACACATAATAATTAAACAACTAAATGTACAGAATAAAGAAAGAATATTACGAGCAGCAAAGGAAAAAGGCCAAGTAACCTATAAAGGCAAACCCATCAGAATAACACCCGATTTCTCAATGGAGACTTTGAAAGCCAGAAGGACCTGAACAGATGTAATGCTAACACTAAGAGACCATGGATGTTAGCCCAGACTAATATACCCAGCAAAACTTTCAATCATCATAGATGGAATGAAAAAGACATTCCAAAACAAAGCCAGAGTTAAACAATACTTATTCAAAAACCCAGCCCTACAGAAAGCACTAGAAGGAAAATTCCAACCTAAGGAAGTCAGACACACCCTTGAAAACACAGGCAATAGATAAAGCCACAGCAGTAAACCCCAAAGAAGAGAAGTACACACACACACTACCACAAAAAAAAAAATAACAGGGATGAACAATCACTGGTCATTAATATCCCTTAATATCAATGGACTTAATTCACCTATAAAAAGACATAGGCTTACAGAATGGATATGAAAACAGGACCCATCTTTCTGCTGCATACAAGAAACACATCTCAAATTCAAAGACATTCACTACCTAAGAATAAAAGGCTGGGAAAAGACTTTCCAATCAAATGGTCTTAAGAGAGAAATGGGTGTAGCCATCTTGATATCCAGCAAAATAGACTTCAAACTAAAATCAATCAAAAGAGATCAAGAAGGGCATTACATACTCATCACAGGAAAGATCCACCAAGATGAAGTTTCAATTCTGAACATTTATGTACCAAACACAAGGGCACCCAAATATGTAAAAGAAACATTACTAAAGCTTAAACCACATATAAAATCCCACACATTAATAGTGGGAGATCTCAACACCCCACTTTCACCACTGGACAGATCTCCAAAATTGAAACAAGAGAGAAATAAAGGACTTAACTGATGTCATGATGCATATGGATCTAATAGATATCTACAGAACATTCCCTTCTAACAAAAAAGAATATACCTTCTTCTCAGCTCCCCATGGAACTTTCTCTAAATTGACCACATACTTGGCCACAAAGCAAATTTCAACAGATACAAAACAATTGGAATAACCTTCTGTGTTCTATCAGACCACCATTGTTTAAAGTTAGATTTCCACAACAACAAAAACTACAGAAAACCTACAATCTCATGGAAACTGAATAATGCTCAACTGAATCACCAATGGGTTAAGGAAGAAATAAAGAAAGAAATTAAAGACTTCCTAGAGATCAACGAAAATGAAGACACCACATACCCAAACTTATGGGACACTATGAAAGCAGTGCTAAGAGGAAAATTCATAGCACTAAATGCCCACATAAAGAAGTTGGAGAAATCTCACACTAGTGACTTAACAGCACACCTGAAAGATCTAGAACAAGAAGAAGCAAAGTCTCCCAGGAAGAATAGACGCCAGGAAACTATCAAAGTGAGAGGTGAAATCAATAAAATAGAAACTAAGAGAACAACACACACACAAAAGAAGGAAACAAAGAGTTGGTTCTTTGAGAAAATCAACAAGATAGACAAGCCCTTATCTAAACTAACCAAAAGACAGAGAGAGAATCCAAATCAACAAAATCAGAAATGAAAAGGGGGACATCACAACAGACATTGAGGAAATCCAGAGAATTATCAGGTCATATTTCAAAAACCTCTATTCCACAAAACTGGAAAACCTAAAAGAAATGGGCAATTTTCTGGATAGATACCACATACCTAAGTTAAATCAAGACCAGATAAAATATTTAAACAGTCCAATAACCCCTAAGGAAATAGAAACAGTCATTAAAAGTCTCCCAACCAAAAAAAGTCCAGGACCAGATGGTTTCAGCGCAGCATTCTACCAGATCTTCAAAGAAGAGTTAATACCAATACTCTCTAAATTGTTCCACACAATAGAAACAGAAGGAACATTATCAAACTCCTTCTATGAGGCTACAATTACCCTGATTCCTAAACCAAACAAGGATACAACAAAGAAAGAGAACTACAGACTGATCTCCCTCATGAACATTGATGCAAAAATATTCAATAAAATACTGGCAAACAGACTCCAAGAACACATCAAAACAATTATCCACCATGATCAAGTAGGCTTCATCCCAGGGATGCAAGGGTGGTTCAACATACGAAAATTCGTCAATGTAATACACCATATAAACAAACTCAAAGAAAAAAAAAACACATGATCATCTCACTAGATGCTGAAAAGGCGTTGGAAAAATCCAACGCCCCTTCATGATAAAAGTCTTGGAGCAATCAGGAATACAGGGAACATACCTAAATATAATAAAGGCAATTTACAGCAAGCCAACAGCCAACATCAAATTAAATGGAGAGGAACTCAAAGCAATTCCACTAAAATCAGGAACGAGGCAAGGCTGTCCGCTCACCCCATAATTATTCTATATAGTACTTGAAGTTCTAGCCAGAGCAATAAGACAACATAAGGAGATTAAAGGGATACAAATTGGAAAGGAAGAAGTCAAGGTTTCCATATTTGCAGATGACATGATAGTATACTTGAATGACCCCAACGATCCCACCAAGGAACTGATAAAACTTTAAACACCCTCAGCAACATATCAGGATAAAAGATCAACTCAAAAAAAAAATCAGTAGCCCTCCTATATACAATGGACAAAGAATCTGAGAAGAAATCAGAGATATAGCACCCTTTACAATAGCCACAAATGACATAAAATACCTTGGGGTAACATTAACCAAGCAAGTGAAGGGCCTATATGACAAGAATTTTAAGTCCCTGAAAAAAGAAATTGAAGAAGATGTCAGAAAATGGAAATATCTTCCATGCTCATGGATAGGCAGGACAAACACAGTAAAAATGGCAATTTTACCAAAAGCATCTACAGATTCAATGAAATCCCCATCAAAATACCAACACAATTCTTTACAGACCTGAAAAGAATAATACTCAACTTCATATGGAAAAACAAAAAACCCAGGATAGTCAAAAGAATCCTATACAATAAAACAACCTCTGGAGGCATCAGGATCCCTGACTTCAAGATCTACTATAGAGCTACAGTAATAAAAATAGCTTGGTACTGGCATAAAAACCAACATGTGGACCAATGGAATCAAATTGAAGACCCTGACATTAATCCGCACACCTATGAACATATAATTTTTGACAAAGAAGCCAAAAGTGTAAAATGGAAAAAAGAAAGCATCTTCAACAAATGGTGCTGGCATAACTGAATGTCAACATGTAGAAGGCTGCAAATAGATCCATATCTGTCACCATGCACAAAACTGAAGTCCAAGTGGATCAAGGACCTCAACATAAATCTAGCTACTCTGAACCTGCTAGAAGAGAAAGTAGGAAGCATAGGAGATCACTTCCTAAATATAACACCAGTAGCACAGACACTGAGAGAAACAATCATTCAATGGGACCTCTTGAAACTGAGAAGCTTTTGTAGAGCAAAGGATATAGTCAATAAGGCAAAGCGACAGCCTACAGAATGGGAAAAGGTCTTCACCAACCCCACATCTGACAGAGGACTGATATCCAGAATATATAAGGAATTAGACATCAAAATTAGACATCAAAATGACCAACAGTCCAATTAAGAAATGGGCTATAGAACTAAACAGAGACTTCTCAACAGAGGAAACTCAAATGACTGAAAGACATTTAAAGAATTGCTCAACATCCCTAATCATCAGAGAAATGCAAATCACAACAACTGTGAGATACCACCTTATGCCTGTCAGAATGGCTAAGATCAAAAACACTGAAGACACCTTATGCTGGAGAGGATGTAGAACTAGGGGAACTCTCCTCCACTGCTGGTGGGAATGCAAGCTTGTACAACCACTTTGGAAATCAATATGGCACTTTCTTAGAAAATTGGGAATAAGTCTTTCTCAATACCCAGCTATACCACTATTGGGCATATACCCAAGAAATGCTCAATCATACCACAAGAGCACTTGCTCAGCTATGTTCATATAAGCATTGTTTGTAATAGCCAGAACCTGGAAACAACCTAGCTGCCACTCAACTGAAGAATGGATAAATATATTGTGGCACATATACACAATGGAATACTACTCAGCAGAGAAAAACAATGACATCATGAGTTTTGCAGGCAAATGGAAGGATCTAGAAAAAATCATCCTGAGTGAGGTAACCCAGACTCAGAAAGACAAATATGGTATGTACTCACTCATAGGAGGATAGTAGACGTGGAACAAGGATGACTGGACTGCTACTCACATCACCAGGGAGGCTACCTGGAAAACAGGACCCCAAAAAAGACACAAGATCGCCCAATGACAGAGAAATGGCTGAGATCTACATGAACAACCTGGACATGAGTGGGAGTAATGAAGGGCAAGGGTCGAGGGAAAGAGAGCCTGTGGGAGCGGGAGATCCCAGCTGGATCAAGAATAGAGAGGGAGAACAAGTAATAGGAGACCATGGTAAATGAAGTCCACATGAGAAAAGGAAGAAGCAAAGTGCTAGAGAGCCCCAAAGAAATCCACAGGGATGCCCTCATAATAGACTGCTGGCAATGATTGAGAGACAGCCCGAACTGACCTACTCTGGTAATGGGATGGCTAAACACCCTAATAGTCATGCCAGAAACCCCATTCAAGGACTGAGGAATCTGGATGCAGAGATCCATGGCTAGGCCCTGGTGGAGCTCTGGGAGTCTAATTAGGGAGAAAGAGGAGGGTTTATATGAGTGAAAATTTTTGAAACCAAGGTTGGATAAAGCACAGGGACAAATAGCCAAATGAATGGAAACATATGAACTATGAACCAAAGGCTGAGGGCCCCCAACTGGATCAGGCCCTCTGAATAGGTGAGACAGTTGATTGGCTTGATCTGTTTGGGAGGCATCCAGGCACTGGGACCGGGTCCTGTGTTCAATGCATGAGTTGGCTGTTTGAAACCTGGGGCTTATGCAAGGACACTTGCCTCATTCTGGGAGGAATGGACAGGACCTGCCTGGACTGAGTCTACCAGGTTGATCTCCATCCTCGGGGGAGGCTTTGCCCTGAAGGAGTTGGGATTGGGGGGTGGGCTGGGGGTAAGGGGAGGGGGGCTGGAGGAGGGAGAACAAGGGAATCCATGGCTGATATGTAGAAGTGAATGGTATTGTAAAATAAAAAAAAGGAAAAAAATAAGATTTGTAAGCATTTTTAATTTGTTTTTAATCTTTTTCCAACATATTTATTGATTATTTGGGAATTTGACACAATGCACTCTGATCACACTTACTTCACAGTCCTTCAGAGGTCCATGTCCACTCTTGTGAACCCCCCCAAAAAATGAAAAAATATATACTAAATCCAATTTGTGTTGCCCATATGCTCACTGGCAAATGATGAACCTCCTAGTGGTCAGCCCTTAAAAGGAAACAATCCTTTCCCACTTCCATTAGAAGCCACCAACCGTGAAGAGCTATACTTTTCCTATCATAATTTTTAAAAGTTCTCTTCTATAGCTTGCTGTTGAGACTATGTCTTTTGGGGATGGGTGGGTAGGTAGGAGAGGTTGTCACAGGAGCTTTCTATGTTTCTCATTCTCAACTGTGAGTTGGCAGTCATTGCTACCATTGCAAAAAGAAGAAAAAGTTTCCTTATTCTTTACAGTCAGTGGCAGCACAGATCATGGACTTCCAAATGGTTTCTGGTGACAGCATGGACCACAGACATCCACATGGTGTCCAGTAGCAGCACAGACTGTGCACATCAATATGGAACTCAGCTGAAGTGTGGACCATGGACACCATCATGGTCTTCACCAGCAAACAGGCCAGGGACATCAACATGGCCTCAGGTGGCAGAACAGGCCACAGAGATCCATTTGTCTCCCAGGTGTAAAGCAGAAAGCAGACTACAAATATCAACATGGTCTCAGGTGTCACTATAGACCTCAGACACCAATATGGCCTCTGGTGGCAACAGAGACCACAGACATCAACAGGGCCTTTAGTAGTAGCATGGACCATAGACATCACCATGTCCTCATGTACCATAGACATCAAAATGGCCTTAGGCAACAGCACTGGGCACACAGATACCAGCATGGCCACCATTAGCAGCATGAAGGAGAAAGTAGGCATATTTAAGAAGCTACTAAGACAATTTATTTTTATGGAGTAAAGGATGAAAGGTAGAGTTTTTCCATGCTTAGTCATTTACAGTTAAAGCTAGTTTATAAATGAAGGAGCAAAATGTACAAAAAAAGAGAAAAGGCTCACTTGACATTAATAATCCCATGCACACGGCTGTTCCTCATTTCCTGTTTTCTTCCTTTATTTCTTCTTCTTCTTCTTCTTCTTCTTCTTCTTCTTCTCCTTCTTCTTCTTCTTCTTCTTCTTCTTCTTCTTTCTTCTTCTTATTTTCTCTCTCTCTCTTTCTCTCTCTCTCTCTCTCTCTCTCTCTCTCTCTCTCTCTCTCTCTCTCTGTCTCTCTCTCTCTCTCTGCATGTGCATATGTGTGTACCTGTGCCTGGGAATGGGCAGTGTTTGAGTGTGGGTGAGTAGCACATGTGGAAGAGGTAGAGTCTACTACCCTCTTGAGACAGTCTCTCACTGAACTTCCAGCTAACCACTCTTCAGTAAGCCTCTACAGCATCCTCTCTAGTCCCACAGTGCTGGGGTTATAGGTACATGTTGCTAAACATACCTTTTTATATAGGTGCTGGGGCTTCACACTCCGGTTCTCAAGGTTGAGAGATAAATTTGCTTGAACAATGATCCATTTCCTCAATCTCTATTATTTTATTTTTTTTTCCAACAAACTCTACAGCTTGGGTCACATGGACTTGTGTCCCTTGTTGTGATGACTTTGTATGTTCCATTTTAATTGTTTGCATATTATTAAGTGATTCCTGAATGATGTTCTGTGATGGTCGGTTTTCATGTCAACTTGTTACAAACTGGAGACACCTGGTAGGAGAGAACCTCAGTTGGAGAACTGCCTTCATTAGATTGTTCTGAAGCCACCTTTGTGGAGTATTTTCTTTATTGATGATTGATGTGGCAGGATCCAAACCTGTATGGCAGTGCCACCCTTGAATGGGTAGGTGGTCCTGAATTGTGTAAGAAAGCAAAAAGAACAATCCAGGAGAATAAGCCAGTAAGCATCATTCCTCTATTGTCTCTTCTTGAGTTCCTGCCTTGAATGCCCTCATGTTGAATATGTAAGGCAGGACTCCTCTCCCAAGTCACTTGGGGCATGGTGTTTATGGTAGCTGCAAGGATACTTGCTTACTGTACTGCAAAATATACATTTACCTCCTGTGATAAATCTTATGATATTGTCCATCAAGATAAGACTTAAAAGATCTTCCTTTCTGGCATTCTTAAATTATTGAAAACATTATCATCAATTATGTATGTGTCTACCATAGTGTCTGTATATATATATATATATTCCATTTACATGTGAGGAAATTAGAAAATAACTGCAAGAATTTAAGCTGATGCAAAGGTCATATACCCAGCAGTGTGAACTCTAGGTATTTCAAATTGCTCAGAGCCCCTGAGGTGACCTTGACTCCTTTGTATTTCTTTTCAAAAGTAAGACTTCCAATTTGTAGGAAGCAATATCCTCCTGAAACATTAAATAAGCAAAAAAAAAAAAATGTGATTTAATTAACTGCAGTTCCAAATCGGAACTACTTTTGTGATAAAGGTCAGACTGAAGTGTAATATAAATTCAAATATCAACTAATTATCAGAATCTTGAAGATAGTGTGCCAAGCACAGATTGGACTTTGAAATGTATGTAGTTAAGCAGGCTGGACAATTGATAGCTACAATTTTTAAATAATATAAAGTAAAGATTTGTGAAAATCATAACAATAATTTATATCAGAAAATATAATAAGGTATTATGAGCATACAGACTATTTTTAATATAATTCAAATTTCTTGATGTGGATATACATTGCCATCAAATGATTTTCTTTTTTTTATATTGTTACTTCTTCATATTGACTACCAGTCTAATCGCCCAAACTCCCAATAAGAACAGCAACAGCAGCCTTCATTCAGAATCAGAAAGCTGGCCTTTCTGAAACTCATCTGCATCGCAGTTGCTCCAATAATGTTCAACGTAACTGATTTACTTGGTGATTTAATTTTCTAAACTGATTTTAACTCTGTATACAGTAGCATATTGGATACATAATGTACTTTGGCTAAAAATTTAGGTAATCCTGAATACGAGTTTTACATTTCCTTACTTTTTATCCACGGTTTTTAAACTGTAACATTTACCAGTTTATTAATTTGAAGACAACATATTTTAGTTAGCATTCTTAGTGCAGTTCCAGGATGGAGAAGGCCAACCTGGATCCTGAGCTCACATGAGAGGGAATGCCGGGCAATACTGAAGAAGGAAACTGTTTACCTGCAACTTTACATAGCCACATATATGTACATCTCATAAGCAGTTGGTGTGGAAGGAATGATGAGCAGAAAAAAGCCACCTTTACACATCCTTACGGACTGGTGACACTGAACAGCAGGCTGCCCAAAAGAACCCTAATGTGGAATGCCAAATATAGTAAAGGCACTTGTGTTTCAGTGTCAAAAGAAGTAGACAAGTCTCCTACTCTAACAGCACATAGTATTAAGAATAGAAATTATGGCTGGGTGATGGTGGCACACACCTTTAATCCCAGCACTTGGGAGGCAGAGCCAGGTGGATCTCTGTGAGTTCCAGGTCAGCCTGGTCTACAGAGAGAGATCCAGGACAGGCACCAAGCTACACAGAGAAACCCTGTCTCAAAAAAAAAAAAAAAAAAAAAAAAAAAAGAAATTATGGTTACCATAACCAGAGGCAGAGCTTTCTGTCCTGTATGCCATATTATACCCAGAAGTCACTTATATTAACTACAAAGACTTGATCGATGGCTCAGGCTTATTACTAGCTAGTTCTTACATTTAAAAAATCCACATTTCTTGTCTATGCTTTGCCATGTGTTTTGCGACTTGTTACCTCGTTTTCTACATGTATTGCTTCCTTGACTGCTGGCTGGCATCCCACAACTCTGCCCTTCCTCTTCCCAGCATTCTTAGTTTGGGCACCCCACCTACACTTCCTGCCTGGCTACTGACCAATCAGTGTTTTATTAAACCAATTTGAGTGACAAGTATTTACAGTGTACAAGAGGATTATTTCACAGCAGCTTACAACAACAGTGGTTAAGAATATGGGTGGCCATGTTTGTATGCATAAAACCAAACATGAGAAGATATCCACAGCCTTCTCAAAGTCTTGTTTCTTCACACTGCTCTCTACTAGAGAAAACACAAGCACAGTATGCACAAAACAGAGTAAAGCACAGAGTGGTACAGAAAACTCTGAGACTGACAACATAAACTCTGATGTGACCATGATCTCCTTAAAAAGTTTGCAACTGCTACACCAAGTTTATTGTAATGAAGAGGATACGCCACTTAGGTGTAAGACAAATTTTAAAAGGTCTTATAATAAAAAGCCCAGATCCAGATACTTGGGTGAAAGCTGAAAGATCAGAGAAAGAGAACAAGCCACAGCTAACCTCACCTCATCAACTCCTCAGCTGATCTTATTTCCTCAGACTGAAAGCCTCTGAGTCCTCACCCGAATGGATCTCAGATGAAATGCTTAAAAGCATCAAGTTCCTGGTCCTCATACCTTATATATCTTTCTACTGTCTGCCATCACTTCCTGGTATTAAAGGCATGCATCCTTTTTGTTTGTTTGTTTTGTTTGTTTGTTTGTTGTTTTTGAGACAGAGTTTCTTTGTATAGCTTTGTACCTTTCCTGGACTTTGTATCCCAGTCTGGCCTCAAACTCATAGAGATCTTCGAGGCTCTGCCTCACAAGTTCTGGGATTAAAGGAGCATGTGTCCTTCTTAAACAAGACATGAGATCTCAAGTGCAAGGATTAAAGGTGTGTGCCATCACGCCTGCCTGGCTCTGTTCCTAGTGTGGCCTTGAACTTATAGAGATCCACATGGATCTCTGTCTCCCCAATGATAGGATTAAAGGTGTGTGTCACCACTGCCTGGCCTCTATGTCTAATTTTGTGACTAGCTCTGTTCTCTGATCACCAGATAAGATTATTAAGGTACACAATATATTGGAGGACACAATATATCACCACATTTAGGAAAAGACAGCCCAAACTCTTTCAAGCCAGTTATAGGCAAAACATTATTTATACTGAAGAACTAAAAAAAAAAAATTCCATGATTACATAAGATACATAAATATTAAATGCTTCTGATTTATATTCATTAAATATTACTGCATTTAAGGTGAAGATTCCTAGTTTCCTTTTCCATATCCTGTCACAAGTCACATGTATAAATAAAAAGGAAAAACACAAAGATAAAATGTGTAGAATCAATTTACTTCTGGCAATATTAGGGATAAGCTTGCAGTGGTCCATAAACAACTGGGTTATTTGTCAGATAATTAAAAGTTTGCATATAAAAATGTCCCATTTTTATTTTGAGCTTTATCTTAAAATGGAGATGGAAGAAAATATAATAATATTAATGATTTTGTGCATATTTGGTAGGTTATGCTGGCAGTTCATTCTATCATCATGGTTTATTCATTTTATGTAATTGAAAATTTTTCTTTGGGGTATCATGTATTTAATTTTTATTCAACCATAAAATGAAGTCCTCAGAAGTAGCAGCTGTTTTACTAAGAAGGGAGAAGTGTTATGGCTTTTAAAAGATGATTTTTTAGTCTTTCTATCTCTTTTTCTTTTTTTAACTTGTAAGAAGTCCTAAACTCAAGAGTTTTGAAACCTTGTCTTTCCTGACAGGATTGAAATGGAAAGAAGCAAAACAATATCTCAAAATTGTATAAATTCAGTTGTGTTGGTGGATTAAATACATTAATGAATAACTATAAGTGCACAGTAATATAGTAAGAAAGGAAATAGGGGGCTCAGTGGTTAAGAGCACTGACTGCTGCTGTGGGATGGTCTGTATGTCAAATTGTTCTGATTGGTCAATAAATAAAAGACTGATTGGTCAGTGGCCAGGCAGGAAGTAGGTGGCCAGGCAGGAAGTAGGTGGGACAAGGAGAGAGGAGAATTCTGGGAAGTGGAAGGCTGAGGCAGAGAGACACTGCCAGCTGCCGCCATGACCAGCAGCATGTGAAGACGCTGGTAAGCCACCAGCCATGTGGCAAGGTATAGATTTATGGAAATGGATTAATTTAAGCTATAAGAACAGTTAGCAAGAAGCCTGCCACGGCCATACAGTTTGTAAGCAATATAAGTCTCTGTGTTTACTTGGTTGGGTCTGAGCAGCTGTGGGACTGGCGGGTGACAAAGATTTGTCCTGACTGTGGGCAAAGCAGGAAAACTCTAGCTACAGACTGCTCTTCCAGAGGTCCTGAGTTCAATTCCCAGCAACCACATGGTGGCTCACAACCACCTGTAATAAGATCTGGTGCCCTCTTCTGGCCTGCAGTCATACATGCTGTGTACATAATAAATAAATAAATCTTTAAAAAAAAAAAAAAGAAAGGAAATAAAATCACTTCCCTTTGAAGTCCTTTATTCACAAATCAGTATATATTTGAATCCTTACTCCACGTTCCCTGAGTCTTCCATGCTCTGCCTATCTGCTATATGAGTGCAAAGTTCTGTCTTCCTGAAGTGTGCATTGCTAATCTGCCCCTTTGTCTGTGACTGTCTGTGTCTGTATGTGTCAGCCCTCAACAAAAGGCTTTGCATTATTTTTATTGAACAGCATAGGAAGCATCACATGGTGAATGAATGAAGGGTCTTTTACAGAAATGTTTGTAAGTTTAGAAGTTGCTGGTTCTTACTGAACAACACTTACATCATTCTTTATCAACTAAAATCCAAGTGGTGTGTTAAACATTTAAGTTGTTATATTTAGGAAGTGATCTCCTATGCCAATGCATTCAAGACTACTTCCTACTTTCTCTTCTAGCAGGTTCAGAGTAGCTAGATTTATGTTGAGGTCCTTGATCCACTTGGACTTAAGTTTTGTGCACAGTGACAGATATGGATCTATTTGCAGCCTTCTATATGTTGATATCCAGTTATGCCACCACCATTTGTTGAAGATGCTTTCTTTTTTCCATTGTACACTTTTGGCTTCTTTGTCAAAAATTATATGTTCATTAGTGTGCAGATTAATGTCAGGGTCTTCAATTCGATTCCATTGGTGAGGAGGGTTTATATGAGCGAGAATTGTTGAAACCAAGGTTGGATAAAGCACAGGGACAAATAGCCAAACGAATCGAAACACATGAACTATGAACCAAAGTCTGAGGGGCCCCCAACTGGATCAGGCCCTCTGAATAGGTGAGACAGTTGATTGGCTTGATCTGTTTGGGAAGGCATCTAGGCAGTGGTCCCAGATGCTGGGCTCATTGCATGCGTTGGCTGTTTGAAACCTGAGGATTATGCAAGGATGCTTGGGTCAGTCTGGGAGGAGGGGACTGGACCTGCCTGGACTGAGTCTATCAGGTTGATCTCAGTCCTCAGGGGAGGCTTTGCCCTGGAGGAGGTGGGAATGGGGGTTGTGTTGGGGGGAAGAGTAGAGGGGAGAACAAGGGAATCCATGGCTGATATGTAGAAGTGAATGGTATTGTAAAATAAAATAAAAGGAAAAGAGAAAAAATAAAATAAAATAAAACATTTAAGTTGTATAGTAAACTTGGAGTACTGTTTTCAATCTCTATTTTTGCTGCTTTCAGCAAATGATTAGGAATGCATGTTATTTTGAGTCAGGGACATGGAAAATTATATAATGTCAAATTATAGCTATGTATTAACTTAGGTTGTTAAATTTGTATGTAAGTTTACATAAAAGAGTCCAAGATAAGTAAGGTTGATTGTTACATTTTTCTCTTAAAAACAGTTCATACAAAAAGTTTGAGTGCACCATGGGATAAAAGCCTTACCTCTTAATTGATCTCAAGCTGTATTATTAATTCTGGCTGTGAGGTCCAGCACAAAGTTCCAGTCTCTTAGAAAGTAACAGATAATTTAATACTATAGCATGACCACAAGGGTCTTTAACCTTTGTTTAGACTTTCTGAGAGTCACTCTCCCACAGTGTATTTCATATGGTTTGCTTGCACTTATCATGGATAACAAGTAATTAAGTACAGTCAGTATCAAAAGACTAATTTAATGGGAAGAAATGTTATATATTTACATTATGTATTTTGTTTAGCACTTTATATGTTCTAAGTAGTGGCATTACAAATAGGAAACTTATTTTTTTTTGATGGTCTCTTTTCTTAGATTCCTAGAAATTATTCGAAGCTTCAAAGCCATTGTGCATCCAAATGTGTTTCACCTGGTCTCTTATAATTGGTTTTAATCTTGATGAGCTCATGACACAGAGCTTTCAATAGAGTGATACTTCATAAGTAAGGAAATCTTTCTTGCTGGTCATAGGAACTATTTATCTTTGACACTTCTCCCCTGCTACAGTCTCTTGCAAGGTACCTTTCAATCAAACTCTGAAGTAAAGTGTTGTGGATATTGCTCTATATAAATAAAGCACTGATTGGCCAGTGACTAGGCAGGAAGTATAGGTGGGACAAGGAGAGAGGGGAATTGAGGAAGGAGGAAGGAAAGAGAGACCGCCTGGAGCTGACGCCAGGACAAGGAAGATGTAAAGTACCAGTAAGCCATGAGCCACATGGCAAAGTAAAGATTAATAGAAATGGGCTTAATATAAGAGTAAGAGCTAGACAATGATAGGCCTGAGCTAATGGCCAAGCAGTTTAAATAATGGAAGAGTCATTGTGTTTATTTTATAAGTGGGCTCTGGGACTGGCGGGAGCTGGAGAGAAATTCTCCATCAACAGTAAAGTTTCTCTTACTCCATCTTGTGTATTCTCAGTACCATTCCCTTAGTTAACATGCTGTCATCTCACCTGATGCATTATTAAAGAACTTTACTGCTGTTAATATGACTACATTTACATAAATAATCAAAATATCTGTATCCATTGTGGATGAAGTATTCCCAGGAAAGGCTATACCCTTATTCTACTCCCAATGTATAATTTTATGACATTTCCAGAAACAAGTAATCCCTAACTTGACAATTCAGATATCACATGATTTCTTTTCAAACAGTCTGGATATTTTTAGTTTCTGTAACCTCACAATTTTGCTAAAGATCATTCATACCAAATTAACCAGTGTTTCTTTTACTGAAATTCATCATAACTTATGGATTAGTTAATATTCAAATTTTAGAAATCTGGAATTCACTATGTAATCCAGGATGGTTTTGAGCTTCTGTGTACCTTTTCAAGTTTTAGAGATACAGCTCTGAGATACCCTACCACACTATAAATGCATAACATTTGAGAATACTTAACTGAGAATACTTAACTGAGTCAACCAGTTGCATCTCCATTTATACTTCTGTCTATTTGGCTATCATAGTTAGGGATACTCTGCTGTGGTCCACAGAGGTTTTCTAGGGAGATCTGAGCTTGCTTTACAGAGCAGGGCTGTATAAGGTGAAGGATTAATCACATGCATGGTCACTGAGTGTTTGGTAGGGTATGCACTTCGTTGTTCTGAGGGGAGATCTTTTGCTCCACCCTTCAGCATTCCTTTAAAAGCCCTTTAGTAGAGACAGAAAGGGATGGTGGGTTTGACCCAGGCCCTCCCAAGGCTGTCCTGTGTTTCTGTCTTTCCTCTCATCTTCTAGGTATCTCTTTCTATCTAAATATTTCTCACTTCTCCCTGCTCAAGAGCATCCTGGTCATAAAAGTGGAGGCTGGTCCCCCACAGATGGCTGCTGTGAGATGGTCTGTATGTCAAATTGCTCTGATTGGTCAAAAAATAAAACACTGATTGGCCAGTTGCCAGGCAGGAAGGATAGGTGGGACTAACAGAGAAAAGAACAGGGAAAACAGGAAGGTGGAGGGGTCACTGGCAGCCACCACCATGACAGCAGCATGTGAAGATGCCAGTAAGCCACAAGCCACATGGCAAGGTATAGATTTATAGAAATGGGTTAATTTAAGATGTAAGAACAGCTAGCAAGAAGCCTGCCACAGCCATACAGTTTGTAAGCAATATAAGTCTCTGTGTTTACTTGGTTGGGTCTCAGTGGCTGTGGGACTGTTGAGTGACAGAGATTTGTCCTGACTGTGGGCAAGGCAGGAAAACTCTAGCTACAAATGGCACCCAATGTGGAGCAAGAGTTTCCACCTAAATCCTGAGAAAAAGATTCTAAAATGGAGCTAAAAACAGTTCCTAGTTGTTTCTCTCAAGTTAGTGGCAGCCTGCGTGTTTGAGCTACTGTGGCGGGTTCCTGGCATGTGTGCTCGACCTTGGTATGGTGCGAATGAGGCCTCTGCAAATGGCACATTAAGCTGCATGGTTGATTTAACCTTTGCTAGTACAAAACAAAAGGAGGTTTCTGGGTTACATGTTGCTTTGATAGAAGCATAGACCCACTATTTCTGAGAGTTGATGGCTGCCAGAGCTGGCAGAAAACGTACCACTGCCATGTTGGTAAGCTGACGTGGGCGGAGCCAGCATCCATAGCACCAGAGCCCTTTCAGGCTTAGAAGGCTGCAGTTTAAAGCAATAGGCTAAAGGTAATATAAAAAATAAGCCACATAAAGATGGCTACCACACAGAGACTCTGGATTATGTTCTCTTTGATATTTGTAACTAAAGAAAAAACATTTGATTGCAAAAGCTGTTGAGTTATGCCAAAATGTATATTTTAAAGGTACCTTGACTTCAAAATTTGGATGTAAGGATATGTTGCTTTGGAAAGGAGGCTCTGCTTTTGTTTCCACAGAAAGCCACAGGCTATAGATTTGTTCCAGATTAACACACATCAGGTTTGACCAGCCAAGACCCCCTGAAAGGTCTCTGATGACACCAAGGCTCAGATGATCCAACATCCAGAACCATTTCAAGGCAACTGTCTCAGAATATACACCCTCACAGACTACTCCATAATCCTAAAATTTTCTTTATGTCCCCATAAGATACAGCACCCTCCTCCAGCAGGAAATAGTAAGAGAAGCTACGCCCAAATTCACAAATATACCAAGCTGGCTTTGGAGATGTGTAAAAGTTAAAACCTTGCTCTTAAAACAAAAAAGAAAGAAAGAAAGGTAGAAGTGCTGTGGGATGGTCTGTATGTCAAATTGCTCTGATTGGTCAAAAAATAAAATACCGATTGGCCAGTGGTCAGGTAGAAAGTATAGGTGGGATTAACAGAGAGGAGAACAGAGAAAACAGGAAGGCGGAGGGGGTCACTGGCAGCCGCCACCATGACAGGCAGCATGTGAAGATGCCAGTAAGCCACCAGCCACATGGCAAGGTATAGATTTATAGAAATGGGTTAATTTAAGATGTAAGAACAGTTAGCAAGAAGCCTGCCATGGCCATATAGTTTGTAAGCAATATAAGTCTCTGTGTTTACTTGGTTGGGTCTCAGTGGCTGTGGGACTGTTGAGTGACAGAGATTTGTCCTGACTGTGGGCAAGGCAGGAAAATTCTAGCAACAGATGGCACATGGGACAAACCAGGGACTTGGAGACACCTGGGGAGTTGGCCCTGTGAGAAGCAGTTGGACCAGTCTGGTTTTGTAGCAAAAATTACGCAGGGGTCTTTATTCTCAGAAGGAAAAATAAAGAACTGAAAGATGCCCAAGTGAAACTGCAGCATAGAAATATCTCTCTATCAAGGTTTCTTTCTTTTTCTCTCTCTCTTAAAGTTCTATCTATAAAAATTAAGGAAAAATGTAAGATAGTATAGCAATATACTGTGGAAAAAATTTAGAGTAGGATAGAGTAGGAATATTGGGAAGAAACTTAGTATTAGATAAGCAATAAGATAGAAAAACTATGTCTTTAATTTTCTATGCGGCGAGGAATGCAAACTGGGAAAAATCTATTAAACAGGAAAAAAAATGAGCAGTAAAAAGATTCCTATGGAAGCTTTTGGCCTGTTAACAGTTTAAGTCCCAAGCAGCAGGGGAAAGAATTTTCTCTGATATGGACACAGATGAAATAAAACTTTTTACTCTGGTGATGGGTGCCACTGTACAGAAACATCATACCATTAGAATTAGTTTTCTCTTGGCCATGAAGTCACAAGTTTAAAGAACAGAACTCTTGGGAAAACTTGGTAGTCTTTCTCTCTCAAAAACTGAAAGCCTTCTTGGCAAAAACTTAATCTCTCTCTAAAATTCCAGAAAGCTTTTCAGACCTTTGCTACTCAGATTTTTCTCTTTCTGTAAGGGCAAAATTAGATTCACCTGGAGATATAAGTATGGAAGAATCACCTTTAATAACTCTAGAAACAACAAACCTCTTGGAAATTGGCAGATCCTCTTTGCTAGAAGCTAGTATTAGAAAAACAGCAGATACTTCATACCCTAGCCAGAAATCCCCTGAGGCCAGATAGAGCTTAGCCCTAGATGCTCAGGAAAGTGCAGGCAGAAAGCTGAAGCAGGGGCAGCTTCGTCAAGGGGGAATAGTAACAGAGGCTGTGTGGGAATTGGGGAAGTTCTGCTAGTGCGGAAGAAGCAATGTAGGCTTTGAAATCCTCCTTGCAATGAGGGAGGCAGGGCGTGAGCTGTGAAAAAAAAATCTCCCTGAAAAAGCTCTCTTTTATATCTGGGGAAAAAACTTTCTCAAAAAGCTTTGTTTTAAGGGCTTTCACTTTCCCTCACTGACCAGGTAACGCAGAGGAGCAAGCAAACCCTGAGGAGTTTTTGCTTCTGGTACTAAAACATATGTTTTAGTGAATGCAGACAGATGTGATACACTTGGGAATGGTGTCAGGAAAGAAATACACCTACCAATCCCAGCTCAGGGAGAACAGAAATCTCCTGATCTTCCATGGTATAAAAGAAAAAGCTTGATTCAGAAAGCCTCCCTTGCTAAAAGCCTAAACTTGACTCTAGCTATGTAAAGGGAAAACAGACGTGGTGTACTTGAAAGGAATTTTGGGAAATGTAGTCCATAAGGTCATTTGTAACAGTAGGATGATAAGGACAAAGGCACTATGTGAAACGTAGTTTTTCAGATAAAAATAGTGATACTGCCCCAAAAAACTGTTGTTTTTTTTTTTTTTTTTCAACTGAAAGTGGAGTTTCTTTCCAGTGCTGCTAGTAAGCTTAGTTTTACTTCCCCAAAACTAAGAATGGACAAACAGCTTGCCTTTCAGGAAATGATAAAAATACTAATACCATTTATCCACAAGCAATTTTAAAACTCATCAGAAAACAAGGGAAAACAGTCCTTATACTGGGAGTTGGCTTCAAGTATGTGTTTGAGTTTTATTTAAAATACAAGAGAGAAAGAGTGACATCATTAATCACTAAAAAAACACACATAGTAAACTTAATAAAGCAGCTGGCTGTTTGAGAGTTTGGTGAGAACTGTGGAACAGAGGAATGTCAGCTCCAATAAAAAGCTGAAAATAAATTGAGTTCAGAGCCACAATGTTTTTTTTCTGATTAGAGGCTCATCAATGCAGGGCCCTTTAAGAGAAAGATAGTACCTAATAGCGGCACAAGGAGGTTTTTAAAAGAGCTTTACAGCAGCCCAATATGATAGCTTCACCCTGGTCCTGAGGTGAGGCTTCTGCTGCAACTGAGTGAAGTCAATGGCATTTGTTTGGGTTGTGGCACAGGGGAGCTGCAATGAGGTAGGTAAAAGGACAGTCCTTAGTTAGAAACTGTCTGCTGCTGAGAGCACCTCTGCCGGTTCCAGAATGACTGAGAGAGCTTAGAGGCAAAGGTGACTTTTGGGGAGTGGCATTGTCCCAAGAGTGTTATAGACCCCTAGCAGCAAGTGTTACAACTCTATAGTGCCAGCACTCACTAAATCTCAGGGCTGAGGAAGAGCCATTGATGAATTAAGCTCTTGTCTCCAACTGTCAAGAGAACTTTCAGAATGATATCAAGTTGACTATAAAGTCTGAACTTTACCATAAACTCTGAACTTTAGAAATGATTTGCATACTTGTCTTGTTAGGAGTTTAGCTAAGAAATATCTTCTAGATGTTAATTAAGAAATCTCTTCTGGGCCGGGTGGTGGTGGCACACGCCTTTAATCCCAGCACTCGGGAGGCAGAGGCTGGCGGATTTCTGTGAGTTCGAGGCCAGCCTGGACTACCAAGTGCGTTCCAGGAAAAGGCGCAAAGCTACACAGAAAAACCCTGTCTCGAAAAAACAAAAACAAAAACAAAAACAAAAAAAAAATCTCTTCTGAATGTTAAGAAATCTCTTCTAGATGCTTGCTAGTATAAGTTAGTTTTGGTAAGAGATTCTTTCCTCTTAAATATAAGGTTGGTAAGTAGTTCTTCTAAGAAAACTCTTCTAGATATGTATTAAAGTTTGTAAAATAGTTTCCCTAAAATAGAGCTATAGAGTTTCCTCTTGAATATAAGTTTGTAAGAAGTATAAATAAATAAGCTGGTAAAGAGTTGTAAATATGTATAGTGAAAATAGCTTACTGATGAGATCTCTTCAAGAATTGTAAATACTTATAGTGAATAGTCATACTAGTTGTAAATATGTATAGTAATATTCGTACTAGAATTATGTTGATGCTAATGAGTAAGAGTTTTGGTAAAAGCTAAGGGAATCTTTAAGTTTGATGTAATTTATCTGATGCAGTTTGCATCATGAGTTTATTGATTTAAGAAAGGACTAGGCATAGCTAAGGCTGTTATGGAAATGTTAAGACCCATTACTAAAAGGATATGCCACCTTTATAATCTTTTATTCCTGTACTGGGAGGTATGGCAGCTATGGAGATTGCTATGGGTGGTTGTAAGCTCAATAGAAACCTGGGACAGCAAAACTTTCAATCATCATAGATGCAGTGAACAAGACATTCCAAGACAAAACCAGATTTAAACAATACTTATCCATAAATCCAGCCCCACAGAAGTGCTAAAAGGAAAATTCCAAACTAAGGAAGTCAGATACAACCATGAAAACACAGGCAAACAGATAACCCCACAGCACTAAAACCCAAAGTAGCGAAGTATACACACAAACTCCCACCAAAGGATAAGAGGACTGAACAATCACTGGTCATTAATATCAATGGACTTAATTCACTTATAAAAAGATACAGGCTAACAGAATGGATGTGAAAGCAGGACCCATCTTTCTGTTGCATACAGGGAACACATCTCAAATTCAAAGATAGATGCTACCTAAGAATAAAAGACTGGGAAAAGACTTTCCAATCAAATGGTCTTAAGATGCAATCTGTGCAGCCATGTTAATATCCAGCAAAATAGACTTCAAACTAAAATCAATCAAAAGAGATCAAGAAGGACATTATATACTAATCACAGGAAAGATCCACCAAGATGAAGTTTCAATTTTGAGCATTTATGCCCCAAACACAAGGGCACCCAAAATGTAAAAGAAATATTACTAAAGCTTAATTCTCATATAAAACCCCACACATTAATAGTGGGAGACCTTAACACGTCACTCTCACCAATGCACAGATCTGCCAAATTGAAACTCAACAGAGAAATAAAGGACTTAACTGATGTTATGACTCAAATGGACTTAATCAACATCTACAGAACATTCCATTCTAACAAAAAAGAATATACATTCTTCTCATCATCCCATGGAACCTTCTCTAAAATCAATCACATACTTGGCCACAAAGCAAATCTCAACAGATACAAAAAAATTGGAATAACCTACTGTGTTCATTCAGACCACCATGGTTTAAAGTTAGATTTCAACAACAACAAAAATTATAGAATGCCTAGAATCTCATGGAAATGTAATAATGCTCAACTCAATCACAAATGGTTCAAGGAAGAAATAAAGAAAGTAATTAGAGACTTCCTAGAGATAAATGAAAATGAATAAACAGCATACCCAAACTTATAGGACACTATGAAAGCAGTGCTAAGAGGAAAATTCATAGCACTAAATGCCCACATAAAGAAGTTAGAGAAATCTCACACTAGTGACTTAACAACACACCTGAAAGCTCTAGAACAAAAAGAAGCAAAGTCACCCAGGAGGATTAGATGCCAGGAAATAATAAAACTGAGAGCTGACATCAATAAAATAGAAACAAGGAGAACAATACAAAGAATCAATGAAACAAAGAGTTGATTCTTTGAGAAAATCAACAATATAGACAAGCCCTTAGCCAAACTAACCAAAAGGCAGAGACAGAGCATCCAAATTAGCAAAATCAGAAATGAAAATGGACACATAACAACTAACATTGAGGAAATCCAGAGAATCATCAGGTCTTACTTCACAAACCTGTACTCCACAAAACTGGAAAATCTAAAAGACATGGATAATTTTCTGGGGAGGTGCCACATACCTAAGTTAAATCAAGACCAGATAAACTATGTAAATAGACCAATAACCCCTAACAAAATCGAAACAGTCATTAAAAGTCTCCCAACCAAAAAAAGTCCAGGACCAGATGATTTCATTGCAGAATTCTACCAGATTTTCAAAGAAGAGCTAATTCCAATACTCTTCAAATTGTTCCACACAATAGAAACAGAAGGAACATTATCAAACTCCTTCTATGAGGCTACAATTACCCTGATTCCCAAGCCAAACAAAGATGCAACAAAGAAAGAGAACTACAAACTGATCTCCCTCACAAACATTGATGTAAAAATACTCAATAAAATACTGGCAAAGTAGACTCCAAGAACACATCAAAACAATTATCCACCATGATCAAGTGGGGTTCATGCAGGGGATGCAAGGGTGGTTCAACATACAAAAATCTGTCAATTTAATACACCATATAAAAAATCGAAAGAAAAAAAGCCCACCATGATCATCTCACTAGATGTTGAAAAGGCATTTGACAAAATCCAAGACCCCTTCATGATAAAGGTCTTGCAGAGATCAGTAATATAGGGAACATACCTAAACATAATAAAGGCAATTTACAGCAAGCTGACAGCCAACATCAAAGTAAATGGAGAGAAACTCAAAGCAATTCAACTAAAGTCAGGAACAAGACAACGCTGTCCACTCTCCTCATACTTATTCAATATAGTACCTGAAGTTCCAGCCAGAGCAATAAGACAACATAAAGAGATCAAAGGAATACAAATTAGAAAGGAAGAAATCAAACTTTGGCTATTTGCTGATGACAAGATAGTATACACGAGTAACTCAAAAAATTTGACCAAGGAACTCATACAGCTTATAAACACTTTCTGCAATGTAGCAGGATACAAGATTAACTCAAAAAAATCAGTAGCCCTTCTATATGAAAATGACAAACAGGATGAGAAGGAAATCAGAGATACATCATCCTTTACAATAACCACAAATGATATAAAATACTTTGGGGTAACTCTAATTAAGCAAGCAAAGGACCTGTATGACAAGAACTTTAAGTCCCTGAAAAAAGAAATTGAAGATGTTAGAAATGGAAAGCTCTCTCATGAGCATGGATAGGTAGGATTAACATAGTAAAAATGGCAATCTTATCAAGAGCAATCTACATATTCAATGCAATCCCCATCAAAATCCCAACACAATTCTTCACAGACCTGGAAAGAAAATTACTGAACTCCATATGGAAAAACAAAATATCCAGGATAGCCAAAACAATCTTGTATAATAAAACAACCTTTGGAGACATCACAATCCCTGACTTCAAGCTCTACTATAGAGCTGTAGTAATAAAAACAGCTTTGTACTGGCATAAAAACTGACATGTGGACCAATGGAACTGAACTGAAGACCCTGACATTAATCCACACACCTTTTTACATATAATTTTTGACACAGAAGCCAAAACTATACAATGGAAACAAGAAAGCATCTTCAACAAATGGTGCTGGCATAACTGGATGTCAACATGTAGAAGGCTGCAAATAGATCCATATCTGTCACCATGCACAAAACTTAAGTCCAAGTGGATCAAAGACCTCAACATAAATACAGTTACTCTGAACCTGATAGAAGAGAAAAATAGGAAGTAGTCTTGAATGCATTGGCATTGTGGATCACTTTATAAATATAACAACAGTAGCACAGACACTGAGAGAAACAATTAATAAATTGGACCTTTTAAAACTGAGAATCTTTTGTAGGGCAAAGGACATGGTCAACAAGACAAAATGATAGCCTACAGAATGTGAAAAAGTCTTCACCAACCCCACTTCTGACAGAGGGCTGATATCTAGAATATATAAAGAACTCAAGAAATTAGACATCAAAATACCTGTCTATTTAAAAAATGGGCTATAGAGCTAAACAGAGAATTCTCAACAGAAGAAGCTCAAATGGCTGAAATACATTTAAAGAATTGCTCAACATCCTTAGTCATCAGGGAAATGCAAATCAAAACAACTCTGAGATACCACCTTACACCTGTCAGATGGCTAAGATCAAAAACACTGAAGACAGCATATGCTGGAGAGGATATGGAGCAAGGGGAACACGCCTACATTGTTGGTGAGAATGCAAACTTGTAAAACCACTTTGTAAATCAATATGGTGCTTTATTAGAAAATTAGGAATCAGTCTCCCCAAAGATCCAGCTATACCACTATTGGGCATATACCCAAGGAATGCTGAAACATATCACAAGGACACATGCTCAACTATGTATACAGCAGCATTATTTGTAATAGCCAGAACCTGGACACAACCTGGATGCCCTGCAGGTGAAGAATGGAAAAATAAAATGTGGTACATATACACAATGGATTACTACTCAGCAGAGAAAAACAATGACATCATGAGGTTGGCAGGCAAATGGATGGAACTAGAAAAAATCATCCTGAGTGAGGTAATCCAGACTCAGAAAGACAAACATTGTATGTACTTACTCATAAGTGGATACCAGATGTAAAGCAATGGATAACAAGACTGCAACTTACAACTCCAGGGAGGCTACCTAGTAAAGAGGACCCTAAGAAAGATACAGGGATCACTCAACAACAGAGAAATGGATGATATCTAATGAGCAACTTGGAGGGGGGTGTAATGATGGGCAAGGTTCAGGGGAAAGAGAGCTTAGGGGAGAGGGAGCTCCCAGCTGCATCAGGAACAGAATGGGAGAACAAGGGAAGAGAATAGCATGATAAAAGAAGACCCCATGGGAACTTGAAGAAGCAAAGTGCTAGAGAGGTCCCCAGAAATCCACAAAGATACCTCCACAAAAGACTATTGACAATGTTCGAGAGAAAGCCCAAGCTGACCTACTCTGGTAATTGGATGGCCAAACACCCTAACTGTCATGATAGAACTCTCATCCAGTGACTGATTGAAGCAGATGCAGAGATCCATGGCCAACCTCTTGTGGACCTCCAGGAATCCAACCAGTGAGAAAGACGAGGGATTATATGAGCAAGAGATATTGAGACCATGATTGGAAAAAGCACAGGGACAAATAGCCAAACTAGTGGAAACATATGAACTACAAACCAATAGCTGAGGAGCCCCCCCTGGAACTGGATCAGGCCCTCTGGATAAGTGAGACAGTTGATTAGCTTGAACTATTTAGGAGGCTCCCAGGCAGTGAGACCTGGACCTGTCCTTAGTGCGTGAGCTGGCTTTCTGGAACCTAGGGCCTATGCTGAGACATTTTGCTTAGCCTTGGTGTAGGGAGGAGCGGACTGGACCTGCCTCAACTGAATCTACCAGGCTGAGCTGAATACCCAGGGGAGACCTTGCCTTGGAGGAGGTGGGAATAGGGGGAGGATTGGGGAAGGAAATCTGGGGGTGGGAGGAGAGAGGACAGGGGAATCCATGGCTGATATGCAAAATTAAATTAATTATAAAATTTTAAAAAAGAAACCTGGACCAGAGTTCAATTAAGCGCAGTAACCCCTCCTGTCAGAGGCTGAGAGTCAAAGTCAGGCAACTTTCTTCTTGATAGCTTCTGACCTAAGACAGAGTATACTTGATGGAAAGCATATCTCCATGATAGATAATGGAAGAAATAATCAGGAAGAACAACCTAAGACAGACCTATGTCTATCTGAGGAGCCTGGGGGCCTCTTTAAAAAATTAAGAAGAGGGAATTGTTGGGGTCCACAGAAGTTTCCTAGTGAGATCCGAGCTTGCTTTACACAGCAGGGCCACATAAGGGGAAGGATTGACCATGTACATGGTCACCAGGTATTTGGAAGGGGCTACACTTGGCTGTGCTGGGGGGAGAATTTTGCTTCACCCCTTAGCATTTCTTTCAAAACCCTTTAGTAGAGACAGAAGGGGCTCGTGGGTTTTGACCTAGGCCCTCCTGAGGCTATCCTGTGTTTCTGTCTCTCTCCTCTATATTTCTATCTAAATATCTTATCCCTTACTCCTCAAGAGTCCATGGGGTCAATAAAGGTTGGAGCTGGCCTCCTACAATACTGCTTATCTATGTGATTTCTTTTTACAAATAGTATTATCATTTATTTTATACATATGGGAGTGTTACCTGCATGTAAGTCTTTGAGTCACATGTGTTCGATGCCTTCAGAAGACAGAAGAGGCCACCAGATTGCCTGAAAGAGGTGTTAGATACTTGTGAGCTGCTGATGGGTATGAGGACTCAAACCCAGGTCCTCTGGAAAAACAGCTTAACTGCTGGGTCATTTTTTCATCCACACACTTTCCATGTAGTTTCTATGTAGTATTCTTCATTCATGAAACATTCTTTCTTGTGAGACTATCTTCTTTCTCTTGAAGAGTAGCTTTTTGTCTAACCATATACTTTTAAGAAACTTCAACTCATATATCTGATGCAGTTTGCATCAAGAGTTTAGTGTTCTCTATTTAAGCTTTCAATTTACTTAAATCCTGTAGTGTGGGTATGTAACTTTCTGTTTGGAGTCTGTTTCTATTTACCACAAGTACCAAAGACAATGATAGATCAAAGAAATATTACATCCAAGCAAAACTTAATAAAGCAATGCATTTATGAGGCTACTTACAGGAGCATGGTTTGTATTTATCCACAGGACCATGGGTAAATTATCCCCAAGCAACTGATAGCTTATTATATCTTTTCCAGGAGGGGATGGGCCTCCTGAAGCTTCCTTGTGCTTCCACTGTGTAATCGGCCTAATTTCCTAAGGGCTTTCTATGGTGATCATATCTATTCTAATTGAGTTCATTACTAACCACTCTGTTGTGGAATATTATTTTAAGATGTATTACATTTGTTTATGCTATATAACATTTGTTTTAATGATGCAAAGATGTGTTGCATTCTTTTATTTGTTTAACTCTCTGAAGCTGCTTTACTTTACCTCTCTAAAACACTTGATTGTTCTAATAAAGAGCTGAATGGCCAATAGCAAGATAGTAAAAAGGATAGGCAGGGCTGGCACAGAGAGAGAATAAATAGTAGAAAAAGAGAGATTAGAAAGAAAGTGGTATCAAGCAGTAAGAAATGGAAGGGGCCAGCCACCCAGCCACACAGCCAGGCACAGAGTAAGAGTGAAAGCAAGAGTACAAAAGTAAGAAAAGGAAAACACTTAGAAGCAAAAGCTACATGGAATAATTTAAGTCAATAAAAGCTGGCTAGAAATAAGCCAAACTAAGGCCTGGCATTCATAGGTAAGAATAAGCCTTCATGTATATTTATGTGTATATTTATTTGGGAGGTGGATAGTGAGTTCCCCCAAGAGTGAAGAGTAAAAATCAAACAAAAACAGCAGTCAAACTCAGTAAAAACAACCACATGACAAAATAAAGTTTGTATACTTAATGACAGTTTCTGAGACTTTTTTCTATATAACTATTCACCTCAAATAGAGTTTTCTAGCAATAAAATGCTTTTTTAATTTGCACATAAAAGAATCATAGAAGAGATAGAGAAAAGGAAAGCTAGACTACTAATTGCTTTCTGCCATTTCTAAATATGTTATACCTGATTTTCTCTTCTCTAGTAAATATCATATTCTAGACAGAACTATAATGCAAATGTTTTCTTTCATGTGATAAACAATAAAGCTATGCAACATTTTATATCTGGATTATTTATTTTGACATTTGAACATCACTACCTTGAGTGGAAACATTTCGATGTATTTTCTGCTTTAAATCAGATAAATTATATTATTCAAAGACAAGGTATACTATTTGTATTTTTTGAAAAATTAGAAAATTGTTAGGTTCTCAATGCAATCAGTTTAGTGACCTAGTAGACACCAAATTAATACATGTGACTTGGGTAGATGGAATGTTATAGACTGAAAATAGCCTATAATTTCAGGAACTGCCTTTTAATAGAACTGTTGTAATACAATGGCTAATTCCCAGTCAGGTTAGCACCAAGTCAAGAACTGATATATACAAAAGGATCAAGTTTTTATTTGAGAGTCTACAAAGTGAAAAATGAACTAAAAACATAACTATGTCTCAGAATCATCTAGTTGACTATACAACACTAATTCTTCTAAATTTCAACATCATAATTTAGAGAAACTAAATATTCATTAAATTCAAGTACATACAACATGTATCAAGCTATAATATGAATATATATTTTGGTGAATATAGCACAGATTTTATATAGAAATCTCCTCTCTCTCTCTCTCTCTCTCTCTCTCTCTCTCTCTCTCTCTCTCCCTTCCCGCCCCCTCACACACACACACACACACACACACACACACACACACACACATACACACATAGAAAGTCAGAGAGAGATACATATATACATATAGATATCACTTGTCTTACTTAGGTTTTTATTACTGTGAAGAGAAACAATGACCACAGTAACTCATAAAAGAAAACATTTAATTGAATTTGGCTGACAATTCACAGGTTTAGTTCATTGTCGTCTTTAAAAGTTTATTTGTTTTTTTTTTTTCCATTGCAAGGGCATCTTGGCAGTTGAGAACCAAGAAATAACCCAAAGTTATCCTATATAACAAATATCACACAAGAGATTTATTGGAAAGAAATATATGATGGCTGCCTCTGACCAAGAACAAAGAAAGAAGAGGGTTGGACAGAGAGGAGGGCTTTTATACAGTTTTAGGAGCACACATATTGAGCTAGTGGAAAAGTATAGTATATTTGCTGGTTTTGTGTTTCAACTTGACACAAACTAGAGACATCAGAGACGAAAGAGCCTCAATTGATGAAATGCCTCCATGAGATCCATCTTTAAGGCATTTTCTCAATAAGTGATCAATGCAGGAGGGGCCAGCCCATTATGGGTGGTATCATCCCTGGGCTGGTAGTCCTGGATTCTATAAGAAAGCAGACTGAGCAAGCCAGTGGAAGCAAGCCACTACAAAGTAGCCCTCCATGTCCTCTTCATCAGCTCCTGTCCCCAGAATTCTGCCCTGTCTGAGTTCCTATGCTGACTTATTTTAGAGAGAAACAGTGATATGGAAGTGTAAGCCAAATAAACTCTTTTCTCTGCAACTTGGTTTTTGGTCACATTGTTTTGCCCCAGCAATAGAAACCCTAAGACATATAGCATGGCTGGAAGCATTGTTTGGTGGTTATGCTAGGTCATGTGTTGAGGCAGATTTTCAACTCTCAGGAGCTTTGAGTCAAGCAAGGGCCAGGGTGTTTTTCCCTGGGCCCTGGTCTCCAGCTTGGGGTCAAGTCAGAGACAGAGTGTTCTTTGCTTTTCCCTTTTTCTCTAGAGTCTTGGTGGGAAGACTGGAGGCATGCTGGCAGACATGGTGCTGGAGAGTTAGCCAGAGTGCTACATCTGGATCCATAGGCTTTAGGAAGGAAGAAAGACACTAGGACAAGCTTGATCATTTGAATCCTTAAAGCCCACACTCAGTGGCACATTTCCTCCTCCAAAGCCACATCTACTCCAACAAGGCCACATGACCTAATCCTTTTGAATAATGCCATTCCTTATGAGCCTATGAGGACCATTTTTATTCAAACTACTGCATTCCACTCCCTGACCTTCAAAGTCTTGCAGTCATTGCTAAGTGCATTTAGTATAACTTAAAAAGTCCCCATAGTATATCAGAGTCTCAGTTCTACCTAAAACCCCACTGTTCAAAAACTCTGATACTCATGGAATTTTCTTACCTATAACTATAACCCCTGTACAACCAAAATGAAAAAGCAGATCACATACTTCCAACATATAATGGCACAGGATATACATTACTATTCCAAAATGTAGAGAAGGGAGCATAGTAAGGAAGTACTGAACCAAAGCAAGACCAAAAAGCAGCTGGACAAACTCCAAACACTGTGTCTCCATGTCTGATGTCAATTTGCTCTTCAGATCCCCAACTCCATTCAGCTTTGTTAACTGCAACACACTTATTTCTTTTGGTCTGGTTCAACTCCCTGTTGGCAGCTCTTCTGAGCAAGTATTGTACAGCTCTGGCATCTTGGGGTCTTCAAGGCAATCCAGGCTTCACTTTCATAGCTTCATACAATGGCCTCTCTAGGCCTCCAAGCAGGTACATCCCTGACATACACCTGGCCTCAATAGTTTTCCTTAGTTCTGGGAAAGAGCTTACAAAAATCCCTGTTTTATATCCTTGACTCAAACACCAGAACCAAATGGCTGATGCTGTCAAGTTATGCTGCTTGATGGGGCTGGAAGATGCCCCATCATTCAATTACATCAGCTTTCAGTTTTCTAATATTTCTTACACTGCCTAAGCTTGGTTGTCCTGGAACTCTCTCTGTAGACCAAACTGGCCTTGAAATAAGAGATATGCCTGCCTCTGCCACCTGAGTTCTGGAATTGAAAGTATGTACCACCACACTCAGATATAAGCTTTTCTTGAATTACTTTTCACTATTTTTTAAATTTGTTTTCACGGGTTTGAATCTTAGCTGAGTGAGGTCTTGCTCTGAGGTCACAATTCCTTTTATTCTACTTAGTGTCATGCTTTGCTTTAATCTGTTTACACTTCTTGATATACAGAAGAGGGTTGTCCTAAGTTCAAAACTATATGATGAGTTTCAGGCCATCCTGGGCTATAGTATAACAAATTGTATTAAAAGAAAAGAAAAATGAAAGAAAGTTGTCTGACCATAATGGTATAAATTAATTAGGAGAAATTTGACAAATAATTACATATTTCAACCACAAGAGTTCACTGATGTCAAAATTAATGACTTACGAATTTTGAGGGGGAATGCTAACTGATAAATTTATTTTTCTGTTTAAAAAAATTAAACAGGTAAATAATACAACCTGGAGTCTGTGCTAGTTTTTGAAATAAGAACCTATATTAAACTGACTGTTGTCCTTTATAGCTCCTTTTCTTTGAAGAATGAAATAATACAGGAGAGTTGACACCTTTGGTGTTATTTTGTTGTATTTGATGTTAATCAAAGGTTTCTTAGCTCTCACAAAATTGTCATAACGTGGTCTCTAGTTCAAATGAGAATTGTATTCCACTGTCAAATTGTGCTGCATTCAGCAACTCTTTGGTGTTCTTTGTGCTGTATACCTTTTATAAAATATCACAAGTTCAGTGGGAAGATATAGAGCTGAGAAGGATAGGACCTGAGACCTGCACTATTTTTATAGTCAGTTATTCAAGGAATCTGTGGCTGATATGTAAAATTAAATTAATTATAAAATAAAACAATAAAAAATAACACTGTTAACATAAAAACTCAGCTTAGATTTTTGTAAGCACCTTCACTCACTCAGGGGGAAAATGGCACATAAGCTCACTTTTCAGACTCATTCCAACAATTTTCAGGCAAAAATCAAGTGCAGGTGATAGAAGATAGCTCATTCACTGAAATTCTTGGGAATTGGGTGGACAGAATCACCTTGAGTATCAGGCCAGGCCACTGGTGTCAGTTCAGTTGCCCTCAAAAATGGAATATATAATGCAGGAGAGAGAGAGAGAGAGAGAGAGAGAGAGAGAGAGAGAGAGAGAGAGAGAGAGAGAGAGAGAGAGAATTAATAACTCTGAAGTACCTCCTGCAGACAAGAGTGTTAGGTTAATTCATATTAAAACAATAATTGAATAGCCATTTAAAGTTATAAAGCAAATTATCCTTTCCTTCTTTTCTTCCACCCCTCCTTTCTTTCCCTTTGCTTGAAATGAGGTTTCATGCAGACAAGGCAGCCTCAAAGTCATTATGCTTTATAGCTTGACCTTGAACTCCTGGTCCTCCTGCATCTGCAATCCTTGTACTGTGTTTACAGGCATGTGCCTATAAAACCAGTTTAAACACTTCTAGGGATCGAACCCATGGCCTTGGACTTGCTACATGAACACTCTTTCAAGTAAGATGCCTTCCCAACTTCATTATGACTCTACCATCCTGGGAAATTGACTTTCCTAACTTCAGAATCTTCATGTAAACATTTTTACACAATTTGTTTACTTTGATTTTTATATGTAGCTACTTTGATTTGATCATCATACAAATAGTTGTATGTGTATGTATCTATGTTATTGTTATATTGGAGAGTATGTATGTATGTTTTGTTATATTGGAGAGACTGAAATTCCAAAGATTTCAGGAGGATTTTATGACTGAAACTTTAAAGAATGAAAAATATAAGCTACTTTCTCTCACTTTATTTTTTATAAATATTTTCAATCCTTGAGCTAAGATTACTTTAACCACTCAAGATGAGTATTGAGGATGCCATTCCTTTCTTCTACTGTCAGTGAAAGACTTTGAGAATTCAACACCCATCGTTCAAGTACATTGGCTTTTGATCTTTTCCATGCTATTGGATATTATGTCTAGCATTTCAATATGCTGCTATTATTGCAGCCTTGTCCTTAGATTTTACGTACATTCTTTGTTGTACCACACTATTATATTGTCAGCCATTCCAAGGGTTGTTATTATTAACTGCAAAAAAATTGTGTGACTAATTGGAAAGGAGCTTTTCATTTCTTTAGTTTGATTGTTGAAATAAATACTTCTTTTAAGAAACATAATTATGTAAAGTCCTCTACCAGTTTCTTAGTCAGCTCTTTTTTCCTGTATTTGAATGCCATGATTATATGTATTTATTCAAGTATTATGTAAGCATCATGTGATTATAAAATGGAAATTGTAGCCTTTAATGTTATTAAAAAATCAAGTAATTTCTTATAGCCTGAATTGCCTCTGCCTCATTACACTAGCCTCCTATTTATAATGATTCCTTGCCAGCTTGTTCGGTACTGTTGTTAGTAATGTGGGTAATCATATGCAGAATATTCATTTTAAATTTAGTGTGCCCATCATGTGCCAAACACTAAAATACTCTACCTTTGAGAAGATAAGTTACTTTGATTCAATTTAAAAGAAATATTTTTAGAATGTCAGCTGTATTTCAAGCCACTATTCCAGATTCTAGTGATTTAAGACTAGTAGTGCCTAGTGTCCATTCTAAGACAGTAAAGAAAACAAGAGGGAAAACCACACTGAAATGAACTCTGATGTAACATGGTCAGCTCTTTAAGGATTCTAGTCAGTAAAATTGTTTTGAGAACACACACACACACACACAAAGTAATTTCATTTACCTAGAGAGAGTTGCAGGGTATGTGCTTTCAGGGATAGAATGGGGGTATTCTCTATATTTGGCTTTCAAGTAAACATAGTTGCTTACCAGAAAAAAACAAAAGGTAAGTCATTTCAAGTAGAATATGTGAGAGTAATAAGGAAACTAAAGAATGAATGAACAGAGCTTTCAGTAAATGACATACATGGTCAGTTCAACAGCAGGGGAAGACAGACAGGAGCATTGATACCAAACTCACAAGCCACATTACTATGGTGATATTTTATTTGTACTAAAATGTTATTTGTATGTTAATAAATAAAGTAGCCCGGGGGTCAGAGCTATTAGCAAGCCATAGGAAAGCTGGGCACGTGGTGGTGCACGCCTTTAATCCTAGCACTTGGTAGGCAGAGCTAGGTAAGTCTCTGTGTGTTCAGGGATACAGCCAGCATTGGATACACATGCCTTTAATCTCAATACCAACCATAGAAGACCTGGAGGTCTGTACAAACAGGCAATGATGAGGAGGTCATGTGGTTGGGTTTACAACCAATGAGAAGGCAGAACAGAAAGTCTATATAAAGACTTTAACACAGGAAGTAGCTTTCTTTCGGGGAGGTAGGACCACCACAGGAGGAAGGGTAAGGTTTTAGCTCTTAGCTCTGACCTCCTGGCTTTCTTCTTTGCATTGGTTCTGTGTTTCTTATTTAATAAGACGGTTGGTTACATCTACACATTACTGTGTGGGAAAGTTATTTGTAAGTTGAATTGTTCATGTTCTGTGCAGTATAACAATTCAGTCTGGTTGCTGACTACAGCATCTGTTCATGGTCTCACAGGTCAGAAATCCAGGGATGGTTTAGCCAAATTCTCAAAAATATTGATATCTATAAGCTAGGTAGAGTTGCATCCTCACACAGCAGCAAGAGTCAAGAAGTATTACTTACCCAATTAGGAGTCTCTTGGTAATAATCAATTCCTTTCTTCACAGACTTCAAGGAGAGAAAAACTAAAGGGAGTCTGCTAGCAACAGTTCATATGCAATACTGTAATAGCAGGAATTATAGCTGATCAATTTTTGCCATACTCTACTAGAAGCCAGCCTCAGATCCCACTCCAAAAGATGGGATTATGCAAAGTTGTAAACATGAGTGTGGGAATCATGAGGGTTACTTAGTTTTCACAAAAAGGAAAAGGATTGTTTTTAAGTGGTGACATATATCAATGGTGAGTACTAAAGTAGTGTGGCAAGGTGATATGTATTTAAAGCTAGAAAGAAACAGAAGAACACGTTTATCTCTTTCATGTATCTCCCATCTCATAAAGTTGCTTTATGTATAGAGAGTAGTAGGTGTTATTTTCTTTCCAAAGGGAGATCAACAACAAAAAAAGACTATAGAAGTTTCTAAGACTCATTAAAAACATTTTCCTCTTAGAAAGGAAAAATAGTGGAGTCTTTAGAATGGCTCAAGGTAGCTTTCCTTAGAAAGAATAGGAACAGGCTAGGGAACGATTGTCCTGAGGAATGGGGTAAAATTAGATTTTCTTTTTAATGTTTCAAGGGTTTAAAATAGATTACATTGGAGGGAAAAGCAAAGAAAGAGGATAGTAAAGAGTCTTTGATAAAACAGGAACCAAAACCAATTCTGACCTGGTTGCCCTTCCTTAGTCTACATCCTTGGGAGGTGACAGTGGGCACTAATGGAACAAAGAACTACTGTAAAGGGGTATTATTTCCAGCTAAAGGGGAAGGTGATGGGACAATATGAGCAAAATCTGGTTTTGCCACTGTTGTTTAAGAATGACCTCTGGGCCAATTTCTGAGCCACCTACTGACTGTAAGACTCAAAATACATCCTACTAAGTGATGAAACTCCAACAATACCCACACTGCCTAGAAGTACTTGCAGTTTCTTAGATTCAGAATCAGAATCACCTTGGAAACACATAAGGTATTGAACTTATGACAGACCATTTCTCATTGGCAGATGATATGATTCAAATTGTCAGCTATGAACTGTCACTGGGGTGCCAAACATAACTCACATCTGAACATGAGCAGAGAGTACCAGTGATGCTTTTCAGAGGTGAGAGGTCTTAAAGCTAGGCCTAAGCCAAATCACAGATGAATGTCCATAAATAGGCTGATGCATGAGAGAGGAACCATGACAGAGAATGCAGAGTACATTAGAAGTTTCAGAACCAAATAGCAATAAGCACCACTATAACAAAATGGCTTGGATTACAAAGACTTGAGGAGATGGTGATTTTGAGAAATAAATCTATCGCTCTCTAGGGCTAGTCCCCTCTTTCCAGGCTGAGCCAATGTCCCTGCATAAGCCCCAGATTTCAAACAGCCAACTCATGCATTGAGCACCAGACCCGGTCCCAGTGCCTGGATGCCTCCCAAACAGATCAAGCCAATCAACTGTCTCACCTATTCAGAGGTCCTGATCCTCTTGGGGGCCCCTCAGCCATTCATTCATAGTTCATGTGTTTCCATTCGTTTGGCTCATATAAACCCTCCTCTTTCTCAACAATTGGACTCTTGGAGCTCCACCCAAGGCCTGGCCATGGATCTCTGCATCCAGTTCCTTCAGTCATTGGATGGAATTTCTAGCATGACAGTTAGGGTGTTTGGCCATCCCATCACCAGAGTAGGTCAGTTCCGGCTGTCTCTTGACCATTGCCAGCAGTCTATTGTGGGGGTATCTATGTGGATTTCTGTGGGCCTCTTTAGCACTTTGTTTCTTCCTTTTCTCATGTGGTCTTCATTTACCATGGTCTCCTATTCCTTGTTCTCCCTCTCTGTTCTTGATCCAGCTGGGATCTCCCACTCCCCCAAGCTCTCTTTCCCTCGACCCTCGCCCTTCATTACTCCCACTCATGTCCAGGCTGTTCATGTAGATCTCATCCATTTCTCTGTCACTGGGCAATCCCCGTGTCTTTTTTGGGGTCCTGTTTTCCAGGTAGCCTCCCTGGTGTTGTGAGTAGCAGTCCAGTCATCCTTGTTCCATATCTAGTATCCTCCTATGAGTGAGCACATACCATGTTTGTCTTTCTGAGTCTGGGTTACCTCACTCAGGATGATTTTTTCTAGATCCATCCATTTGCCTGCAAACCTCATGATGTCATTGTTTTTCTCAGCTGAATAGTATTCCATTGTGTATATGTACCACATTTTCTTTATCCATTCTTCAGTTGAAGGGTATCTAGGTTGCTTCCAGGTTCTGGCTATTACAAACAATGCTGATATGAACATAGCTGAGCAAGTGCCCTTGTGGTATGATTGAGCATTCCTTGGGTACATGCCCAAGAGTGGTATAGGGATGGGAATGGAGAGTAGGATGGAGGGAAGGGGAGGGAGGACGGGGGGGGGGGGACAAGGGTATCCGTGGTTGATATGTAGAATTAAATTATATTGTAAAATAAAATAAAATGATAATAAAAAATTCTAAAAAGAAAATGAGTCTAAAGTGGTCTTACAACCTGTCTTTCTTTGCATCTGCAGATATTTATTCTTGTAACACCTGTTTATATTTTGTCATTCAAAGAATTTCTTGACAGAACATTGGTTCTTCATTATTAGTATTTTATTTTTAAATATTCATTCTAAATTTGGGAAGGTTCTTAAGATTTCATATATTTCATAGCCTATTATAAATATTACATTCTACATATCCACCAGTCCATGGTTGTTCTGTGTGTTAAATTTTCACTGAGTCTATAAATTTCCATTCTTGTTTTGCTTTGGTCAAACAATATATAAACTTCACTTTCCACATCAACATAAATGAATGATATATAATCAATCAAAAGTTAAAGTTTTTCAGCTGATTACAGTGCAGTGACAGGACTGTGAAACATTATGCCAAAAACTATGAAATTAGTAGTGTTGTGGTTTTGTTTCCTTTTGCTGGAATAAATACCATAACAAATACAGTTGTTAGGAAATAAGGGTTTATTGGATTTATAATTCTAGGGTACAATCAATCTGTCATCGTAGGCAATTCAAGCAGGAACATGAAAAGCCTAGTCACATATAAGGCCAAGAATAGAGAGAGAAGGAATGTATGCATCCACATGCTTAACTCACTTTCTCCTTGTTTATATAGTCCAGGAACCCAAACTAGGGAATGGTGCCACTCATATTTTAAGCTATGGCTTCTCATATGAATTATTGTAATCAAGTTTATTCCAATAAACATACCAATAGGTTATGTTACCTATAAAATTTCACATGGAGCCTCTTTTCCCTGGTGATTTTGCATTATATCAAATTGACAATTAAAAGTAACCATCACATGTATTAAGGCTATGTTGGGAAGGCAGGTATATTCCAAGCTGTAGATGCTGTCAGCAGAGCCTAGACAGGGATATTGGTTTTATAGTTTATGAGATTGGATTAATAAAATGCATTTGTTGGGGCTGAGGAAAGAACATGATGGTGCACTGGGCTTTCCCATTTTATGAATGAGCTTGTTAAATATTAACACCCAGAATTTCAAGAGCAAATACTTAATGGACAGAATTGTCATTTTCTTTATCTGTACTAATCTTTCTTTAATTGCATTTACCATAGTCAAATTCTTTTGTAAATGCATTTTTTCTAAACAGCCACATATTTTCTTTTTTTAATTTCCCACTTTTATTAAAAATAGATTATTTTCTCATACAATAAATACTCACTACAGTTTCTCCTCCCTATGCTCCTCCCAATTCCTTCCTATTGCCTCACCCATCCAGATTCACTTCCTTTCTGTCTCTTTTAGAAAAGAACAGGATTATAAGAGATAACAACAAAACATAACAGAAGAAAATACAGTAAAATAAACCATCACATCAAATTTGGACAAGGCAAACCAACAGAGGGGAAACAGCCTCAAGAAAAGGCACAAGAAGTAGAGATTCAACATTCACACACTCAGGGATCCCATAAAAAGACTAAACTGGAAGCCATAATGTATACACAGCGACCTGGAGCAGACTTGTGTAGGGCCTTTGCATGCTGCTTCCATCTCTGTGAGTTCATATGAGTTTTGTTTATATTGATGTAGAGGGACTTGTTCTCCTGGTGTCCTCCTTTCCCTCTATCTCTTCCATTCTTTCTGCATCCTCTTCTGTTGGGTTCCCTGAGCTCAGAGGCAGGTATTTCATGATGATATCCCAATTAGAGCTGTATGTTCCAAGTTCTCTCTTGATATGCAATATCTGGCAGTGGGACTATACATTTTTCCCATCTGCTACAGGAGCAAGATTGTCTGATGAAGGATGAATAGGGCACCAATCTATGACTATAGCAGAATATCATTAGTAGTCATTTATTGTTACTTTTTTTTATACGAGTCGTGTTTGCCTTTACCCTAGATCTTTAGGTTATCAAGTCTCTGGTTCTTTGTCATCCAAGCAGTGTCATGTATGGGTTCTATTTCAGGGAATGGGCTTAAGTCAAATAAGATTTTGGTTGGTTGTTCCCATAAGCTTTTTGCCACCATTTACCTAATATATTTTAAGGCATGACAGACTGTAGATAAAGCTTTTGTTGATGTTTACCTCCCTCTTTTAGTAGACAAAGAATACTTTCCCTTCCTGAATACACTAGAATGGAGGGGTGAAGGTTCTCTGTAGGAACCACCTCAATCTTTTGTGTTTGATGAACTGTGTGAGTGTTATTTTCAGCAATGGGACTTGGCAGTCAGTTTGGGGAGAGCAAAGTATTGGCTTGACATCAGCCTGAGTTGTTTGTAGTTTTCAATGATACCCCTTTGACCAACAACTTAATTGGATACAATTGAGCCTGGTACTAGAAGCTTCATTTGGTGACAAGAGATGGTCAGTTTGGACTCTGTCTTGCTCATTATTTAGAGACTTCATTGCGGTTGCCTTCATATATTTTAGGGAGTTTAAACTGCACTAGATTTCCATACCTTCCCTCTAATGCCCCTCAATTCTATCTGTCTCTCCTTGCATTTCTCCTTTAATCCCATCTCTTACTTCCTCCTCCTAAACTGATCTTCCCATTTCCCATTCCTCCCACTCCAAGTCTACCCATAAAATCTATTCTAATCTCCCCCAGGAAGGAGATCTGTGCATGTACCACCAGTCCTTTCATTTATACTTAACGTGTCTGGTTCTATGAATTGTAACTTGGTTATCATTTTTAAAAGGCTAATATCTACATATAAACAAATACATATCATATTTATCTTTCTGTGTCTAGTTTGCCTCATTCAGAATGATATTTCCAGCTTGATCCATTTGCCTACATATTTCATGATGCCAATTTTTTCACAGCTGAGTAATACTCCACAGTGTAAATTCATGACATTTTCTTTATCCAGTTTTCTTTTGATGGACATCTAGGTTGCTTCTAATTTCTGTGTATTATGATATTATGAATAGAGGAACAATGAACAAGGTTGAGCAAATGTCCTTGAAGTTTCCTTTACCCAAGCCTGGCATAGCTGAATCTTGAGATAGACTGATTCTCTTATTCTAGAGGAACTGCCACACCAACTTCCATAGTGGCTGTACACGTTTGCACTTCTACCAGCAACAGATAAATATTCCCCTTATTTCACATCCTCACCAGCATGTGCTGTCACTTGTGCTGTTGATCTTAGCAATTCTGATGGGAGTAAATTGGAATCTTGAATTTATTTTGATTTAGATTTCCCTGATGACTAAGAAATGGTAAAAATTATTTTAAGCAATTTTCAGCCACTTGAGTATCCCCTATTAAGAATTCTCTCTTTAGGTATGTACCACATTTTTAAAAATTGGATTATTTTCTTGATATTTAGTTTTTTGAGTTTGGTATAGATTTTAGATATCAGTCCTCTATCATATGTGGAATGGCTGAAAATATTTTCCAATTCTGTAGGCTGCTACATTGTTCAAATGATAGTAACCTTTGTCATATGGAATTTTTTGGTTCTATGAGGTCCCATTAATTAATTGCTGATCTTAGTGCCTGTGATAACAGTGTTATGTTTAGAAAGTCTTCTCCAGGGCCAATGAGTTCAAGGCTATTTCCTACTTTTTCTTCTGTCAGGCCCAGTATATCTGGTATTATGTTGAGATCTTGGATTCATTTGAAGTTGAGTTTTCTCCAGAGTGATAAGTATGGATCTACTTGAATATTTCTACATGCCACTATCGAGTTTGACCAGCATAATTTGTTGAAGATACTGTCTTTTTTTCCAGTGTGTATTTCTGGCTATTTTTATAAAACAAATCAGGTGTCCATATATGTGAGGATTTATGTCTGGCTCTTCAATTTGATTCTGTTAATCAATATGTCTCTTTCTTATGCCAATACTATGCTCTTTTTTTAAAAAAATTACAATAGCTTTGTAGTACAACCTGGAATCAGAAATACTGGTTCCTCCAACAGTTCTTTTATTGTTCAGGATTATTTTTCTTTCCCTGGGTTTTTTTGGTTCCATGTGAAACTGAGAATTGTCCTTTGATGATCCATTAAGAAATGTGTTGGGCAGGGACAAATAGCCAAACAAATGGAAACACATGAAATATGAACCAAAGGCTGAGGGGCCCCCAACTGGATCAGGCCCTCTGAATAGGTGAGACAGTTGATTGGCTTGATCTGTTTGGGAGGTATCTAGGCAGCAGTACCAGGTCCTGGGCTCATTGCATGAGTTAGCTGTTTGAAACCTGGGACTTATGCAGGGATGCTTGGCTCAATCTGGGAGGAGGGGACTGCACCTGCCTGGACTGAGTCTATCAGGTTGATCTCAGTCCTCGGGGGAGACTTTGCCCTGGAGGAGGTGGGAATGGGGCGTGGGCTGGGGGGAAGGGGAGGGGGACAGGAAGGGGGAGAACAAGGGAATCTGTGGCTGTTATGTAGAACTGAATGGTATTGTAAAATAAAAAAAAAAAGAAATGTGTTGTAATTTTAATGAGGATTGTATTCAATCTGTAGATTGCTTTTGTAGGATGACCATTTTTACTATGTTAATACTACTGATCCATGACACATTTTTGATATCTTATTCAATTTCTTTCTTCAAAAACTTTTTTTTATCATACAAATCTTTCATTTTCTTGGTGAGAGTTAGCCCCAAGATATTTGAAGCTACTATGAATGGTGTTGGCTCTCTGATTTCATTCTCAGTTCATTTGCCATTTGTGTATAGAAGAGCTAATGTTATTGTGGTTTGTTTGTTTGTTTGTTTTGAAGTAATTTTGTATCTAGCTACTTTCCTGAATGTGTTTATTAGCTGTATGAATTCCCTGGTGGAATTTTTCTTGTCACTTATTATACTATCATATCACCTGCAAATAAAGATACAGTGGTTTCTTCCTTTCTGATTTGTATCCCCTTGATTTCCTTCTGTTGCCTTATTGTTTTAGCTAAGACTTCAAGTACTCTATTGATTAGGTATGCTGAGAGAGGATAATCATGTCTTGTTCCTGATTTTAGTGGAATTGCTTTGAGTTTCTCTTCATTTAAGTTGGTGTTGGCTATGGGCTAGATGTAAACTGCATTTATTATGTTGTATACATAATCTTTCCAGGACTTTTATCAGAAAGGGGTGTTAGATTTTGTCAAAGACCCTTTCTGGATCTAATGAGACTATCATATATTTTTTACTTTAGATTTTTTTTCATGTAGTGGATTATATTTATTGATTTTTCTATCTTGAACAATTGCTGCATCTCTGAGATGAAGTCTACTTCATCCTGGTGGTGGAGAACACTTGGATTCTGATTGCAAGTACTTTATTGAGTATTTTTGCATGTGTATTCATTAGAGAAATTGGTCTATAATTCTCTTTTTTTGTTAGGTCTTTATGTGATTTGGGTATCAGAGTTACTGTTACCTCATAAAATAAATTGGGCAGTTCCTTCTGTTTCTATTTGAGGAGTATTTTCATTAAGTCTTCATAGAATGTCTGGTAGAATCTGTGCTAAAGATATCTGGCAATATGACTTTTTTTGCAGGGGAGGTGGTTGGGAGAATTTAATGATTGCTTCCTTTTCACTACAGTCTATCTAAATTGCTTATCTGATCTTGATTTAACTTTGGTAAGTGGTACCTATCAAGAAAATTATCCATTTTTTATGGTTTTCCAGTCTGTTGGAGTATAGGTTTTTAATGCATGAATCCTTTTAATTCTCAGAATTTCCTCACTGTCTTTTGTTAGGCTGCCCTTTTCTTTGCATACTATGTTAATTGGTATATTTACTCTCTGCCTTTTAGTTAATTTGGATAAGGGTTTGACAATCATATTGATGTTTTTCAAAGAACCAACTCTTATGTTTCATTGAATCTTTGTAGAGTTCTGTTTGCTTCCATTTTATTGATTTCTGCCCTGAGTTGACTATTTCTTGCTATCTACTCCTTTTGTGTATAATTTCTTCCTTTTCTTCTAGAGTTTTCAGGTGTGCTGTTAAGTTGCTAGTATGAGGTCTCTCCAGGTTTTTTATTTAGGCAGTTAGTGCTATGAACTTGCTTCTTAGCACTACTTTCGTCATGCCCAACATGTTTGGTTATGTTGTCACATGTTTCACTTAGTAGAGAATTGCTCCGTTTCCATGAACTTCCTGTTGTTTCTATTGTTATTGATATCCAACTTTAATCAGTGGTGGTCTGATAAGATGCAGAGTGTTATGTCAATTTTCCTGGTCTGGGATAAATTATTCCCCGTGTTTTCATGGTTGTAGTTGACCTTCTTAGGCTGAAGTTTTCCTTCTAGCACCTTCTGTAGGATTGGGTTAATAGATAAATATTGCTTAATTTCATCTGTATCATGGAATATCTTATTTTTTTCCATTTATGGTTATTGCAGGTTTTTCTGGGTATAGTAATCTGGGTTAGCATTTGTGGTTTTCTAGAGTCTGTAGCACATCTTTCTAGGTTCTTCTGGTATTTAGATTCTCTTTGAGAAATCAGATGGAATTCTAATAGATCCACACATATATTATTTGGTCTGTTTCCTGTCCATCTTTAATATTCTTTCTTTGTTCTATATGCTTAGTGTTTTGGTTATTATGTGGCAAGGGAACTTTTTTTCTGTTCCAATCTACTTGGTTTTCCATATGTTTCTTGTACCTTGATAGGTATCTCCTTCTTTAGGTTAAGAAATTTTTTCTTCCATATTTTGTTGAAAATATTTTGGGTGGCTTTGACCTAGGTTTCTTTTCCTTCTTTTATTCCTATTATTCTTATATTTGGCCTTTTTATAGTTTCCCATATTTCTTGGTTGTTTTGGGTCAGGAGTTGCTTAGATTTAATATTTTCTTTGACTGATGTCTCCATTTCTTCCACCATATCATCAACACCTGAGATCCTCTTTTGCATCTCTTGTATTCTATTGGAGAACCATGGCTCTGTCATTCCTGTTATTTTCATTCCTACATTTTCTATTTCCAGATTCCCCTTGGTTTGGATTTTTTTTTACTTATTCTATTTTCATTTTTGGGTCTTTAACGGTTTTATTCATGTCCTTTCACTGTGTTTTTCTGGGTTTCTTTAAGAGATTTATTCATTTCCTTTTTAAGTATCTTCATTATATTCATACAGGTTGTTTTAAAGTCTTTTTTCTTGAGTTTCAGCTATCTATATTGGAATATTCATTGTCTTCACAGGTTTGATTACTGGACTCTAATGGAGACACATCATCCTGACTTGCCTGTTACTGATTGTGTTTTTATCCTTGCATCTAGGCATCTGGGATTCAAAAGATTATAGTTCTGAGTGCTGATATCTGGTTTTGTCTTTGTCGGGTGGGTATTTTGTTTCTTTATTTCCTCTCTACATTTTAGGAGAGAGGGGTGGTTTAGTGTTTCCTGGTAGGAAATTATCTACAGGTGTACAATTGGGAGTTCCAAGTGAAATGTGTTTCTGGATATTGGGCACAGACACAGACACTTAGGGATGGGGATAGTCTCAGAATCTGAGGGGGTTCATGGGAGTTAAGAATACAGAGATTTCTATCAGGATCTGCTTATTTATTGTCCTCAGGTTGGGGCAGATTGAAGACAGGTCACCCCAGAAGGTCTCCTATAGTACCCACTAGATTTGGGAGCTAGAATAAAGCATCTTGTTAAGGGAGGGGTAGTTACAAAGGGAAGATATTTGGATCCACAGGAGATGGAGACCAAGGAGGCAGTGAATACTGTATCAGGTGGTTTCTTACAGAGCTATGGATAAGACTAGGGGATCATGCCCAGAGAAACATAGGGTGAGATGTTACAGATGAGTATCTGTAATCTGCCTACCTGGTTCCCTTTAAAGAGTTGGTCTGCCATGGGTTGGGGGGGGGACTGCAGGGTGGGAGGAGGGAGGACAGGGTAATCTGTGGTTGGCAAATAGAATGAATAGAAAAATGTCTTAATAAAAAAATTAAAAAACAGAGTTGGTTTGTGGGTTAGCAAGAATTGCCTTTTTGGGGGTGGGGTTGGAGTAGGAGCAGGGCTGGGACTAAGCAACAAGTGAAGGGAAGGGGAATAAGAGAAAAGATCTGTGAAATCTACTAAAGATGGTGTAAGGGGAGGCTCCCACAGGTGATCTTCTGGTCTGCAATCCTACTTGCTTCACATACAGTTTTCCCATCCCTGTCACTCTAACATGGTGCCAATCTTTAAAGCTAATAGAAACTACCTGTAGACAACAGATAGATGGATTTTATTTTTCAGTTCATTCATTTAGCCTGTATCTTTAAAAAAATATTTATTCTTCTCTCATACAACACATCCTACAGCAGCTTCCGCTCCCTCCTCTCTCCCAGTTCTTTGTCCACATCCCCTCTCCCACAGATCCACTATTTCCAGTCTCCCCTCCCACAAAAAAGAGAAGGTCCCCAGGGATATCAACCTAACATGGCTCAATAAGATAAAATAAGACCAGAGACTGTATCTTTTGATTGGATAGTTGAGGCCATTAATCTTTAGTGTTATTATTGAAAGGTGTATGTAGATTGCAGTCATTTTGATATTATTGTGTAGTCTGTGTTCTTGTTAGTGGTTTGTTTTTCATTAAATTATGACTTCATTTGCTTTCCTTTAGAGTCACTTGGCTGTGTTTCTCTTCATTTTGGAGTATTGCTTCCAGTACTCTATTTAGTATGTTCTTTGTTGGATATGACTATCTTAAGCTGTTTGAATAATGGAAAAAAATTCTTCCTCCTTCAACTATGGAAGTTAGTTTTGGAGTGATACATTATATTCTAGATTGGTTGTCATAGTTTTGTAGAATTTGTAGTAATCTCTCCAGACTCTTTTGGCTTCAAGATTTCTACCAAAATTTAGGTGTTATGATGGATTTTCCTTTCTATATTTATTACTTCTGTTTCTTCTCTTGTAGCTTTTAGTATTTCTTCCTCTGTTCTCTATATTTAGTGTTTCAACTGTGATATGCTATGGGGTATTTCCTTTTTGTCCTATCTGGTTGGTACTCTCTGTGTTCCTTGTACCTGTAAGGGTATGTCTTATCTTAGTTTGAAGATTTTTTTTCTGTGATCTTGATAAAATTTGATCTATGTCATTGTCTTGAAAGTCTTTCCCTTCTTCTATACCTATAATTAAAAGATTTGGTTATTTGAAAGTGCCCCACATTTCTGTATGTCCCTATCTTGTGGCTTTTTTTTCACTTTTCTTGCTTATTTCATCTAGTTCCTTTACTTTGTATTCATAACCCGAAATTCTATCTTTTTCTTTATTTCTTTTACAATTAAGGGTTTCCTCTTAGTTCTCTAATTGAAATACTAAGTGTTTTGAATTCTGTCTTCATTTTGGCTTGTGTTCTCTTCAGTGTTTTGATTCCTTTATTGAATTCAGTTTTTAAATCTGAATCATCGATTATGTCATTCAGTAGTATGTTTGCTCATCACTCACACATTTATTGTTATCTTCTTAGAGCTCAGTGAAGTGTTTTTCCATTTGTTCTTTAAAATAATTAAATTCTTTGATAAAGTAAATAATTGCTATTTTAAATCCTGTGTCCTGTTATTTATCTAGGTAGTTCTCATAAAGACCACTTGTATAGGACCAGTAGATTTGATGGGAGACATGCTACTTTCACCATTCCTGTTATTATCTCTAAAATTTGACTTGCACATGTAGACTTCTTTAGTTGTATGATTGATGTATATTAGATAATGTGGCATTCCTTAGATTGGTCTAGTGCAGGAGATGTGTGACCTGAGCTAATACAGGTAAACTGATGGAAGAACTGTTTAACTGGACAAGAAGATGGCTACCAAACCACATGTCTAGAGGTAGAACACACAAAGGGTTCATAGCCACAAATGAGGAACTATGATTGTGAGTTTAGAGATGATGGATTGTTGAAGTTAGGCCAGGGAAAGGGAAGAAGTGACTAACTCAGGAAAAGTGACTGATGCACAAAAAATTTCATGATCTGGCACTAGGTTTGTTGGCTTGCAAATCACCTTGTAATTTTTGTTTTGTTTGTTTTTTTATACAGAGGATCATAATATTGTAAGACTTAGATGAAGATGGGGGAGAGTAGTCTGACACAGCTAGTGCAATAGTAAATAATCATATATTTACTTTTAAGTAGTGGCAGTGTATAAAACCCAAAAGACTCACAAACTTTGAAAATACACAATGGGCTACTAATGTTTTAGCTGAAGGTTTCCCCTGGATTTTCTTAAAGGAAGTAATTCAGCCTATTTGTGAACATTTTAAGCAATACTGTAACAAAGCAGACACTGACAGAAAGAGAGAGGAAGAGAGAGGACTTTGTCTTCTAAATTGTGGAGTATTAAGAAATTTGTATAAGACAGAGCACAACAGCACCCAACTGGACTAAGAGGTGAGTCTTTTTTCTCATATCTGAACACCCCAGCCCCTAGGCTTTGGGCCCAGGGGCACAACTCTGTGCCCCTGCACCACCACCCATTGTAGTTCCAGTTTCAGGCCAGTTGCCAGGCAGACCTCCTGTACACAGGTCAGACTACCACAATCCCCCATCACCCTGTAACCCAAGCCCCACCTTCCCCAAATCCCATCCACCCTCCAACAATGAAATTGTTCCCTGAGACAGAGCCTGCCAGCACCTGACTGGACTAAGAGGCCAGTTGGCAGGCAGACATCCTGCAGCCAGGTCAGACTACCACCATCTACCATGTGCTAAGACTGCAGCTACTCCCTGAGACAGAGCCCACTAGCACCAGTTGGACTAAGAGCTACTCCCTGAGACAAAGAGTACATCAGCATCAACTAGATCATGAGCTCCCACTGGATCAAGAGTATCAATCAGACCAAGAGAGGCTCCCTCAGACATACACACCACATGCACCAAGTAGAGAAAGAGATGGGTAGATGCCAGTGCAAAAATACAGTCAACAACATAAAAACCAATATGGCTTCATCAGAACCTACATCAGCAAGACCTGAACATCCCAACACAGAAGAAACAGAAGATATCGACCATAAAAATGACTTTAAGAAGATATTAGAGATCATAAAAGAGGAAATGAAAAATTCCCTTAAAGAATTCGAGAAAAAGTCAAACAAACAAACAAAAAAAAAAATGGGAAGAAATCATTGAATCCCTTGAAAGCCAAGAGAAAGCAATTAAACAAGTGAGGGAAACAGTTCAAGATTTCAAAACTGAAATGGAGACAATAATGAAGACACAAACTGATGGAATGCTGGAAATGGAAAATCTGAGTAAATGAACGGGAACTATAGGTGCAAGTATAACCAACAGAATGCAAGAGATGGAGGAGTGGATCTCTGGCATTGAAGATGCAGTAGAAGAAATAGATTCATCAGTCAAAGAAAACACTAAAGCCAAAAAGTCATGATCCAAAATGTCCAGGAAATTTGGGACACCATCAAAAGACCAAACATAAGAATAATAGGGATAGAAGGAGAAGAATATTAACCCAAGGGCACAGAAAATATATTCAAAAAAATCATCGAAGAAAACTTTCCCAACCTAGAGAAGGAAATGCCTGTAATGATACAAGAAGGTTACAGAACACTTAATAGACTGGATCAAAAAAAAAGTCCCTTTGTCACATAATAATCAAACTGCTAACATAGAGAATAAAGAAAAAAATATTAAGAGCTACAAAGGATAAAGACCAAGTAACATATAAAATCAGACCCATAGGAATAAAACCTGACTTCTCAATGGAGACTCTAAAAGCCAGAAGGTCCTGGACAGATGTTATGGAGACACTAAGAGACTATGGATGCCAACCCAGGCTATTATACCCAGCAAAACTCTCAATCCACATAGATGGGGTAAACAAAATATTCCATGATAAAACCAGATTTAAACAGTATCTCTCCACAAATCCCACCCTACAGAAAGCACTTGAAGGAGAAATCCAACCTAAGGAAGTTAGATACACCAATGAAAACACAGGCAATAGATAGTCCCATACCATCAAATATCAAAGAAGGAAACATACAACACTACAACCAAAAAATAACAGGAATTAACAATAACTGGTCATTAATATTCATCAATATCAATCGTTTCAATTCACCTATAAAAAGACACAGGCTAACAGAATGTGTACGAAAACAAGATCTATTCATTTGCTGCATACAAGAAACACACCTCAACTTCAAAGACAGATGACACCTCAGAATAAAAGGCTGGGAAAAGACTTTCAAATCAAATGAATTAAAGAAGCAAGCTGGTGTAGCTTTCCTAATGTCTAATAAAACAAACAAACTAAAATCAATCAAAAGAGATTGGAAAGGACACTACATATTTATCACAGGGAAAATCCAACAAGATGAAGTCTCAAGTCTGAATATTTATGCCCCAAATGCAAGGGAAACTACATTTGTAAAAGAAACATTACTAAAGCTTAAATTGCACATCAAGCCCCATACATTAGTAGTGGGATACTTCAACACTCCACTCTCACCAATGGATAGATTTGCCAGACAGAAACTTAATAGAGAAATAAGGGAACTAACAGACATTATGACTCAAATAGACTTAATAGATATCTACAGAATATTCTACCCCAACACAAAAGATATACCTTCTTTTCAGCACCCCATGGAACCTTCTCCAAAACTGACCACATACTTGGTCACAAAGCAAATCTCAACAGATACAAAAAAAATTAAAATAACCTCCTGTATCTTATCAGACTACCATGGATAATAGTTAGATTTCAACAACAACAACAAAAATTACAAGAAGTCTACAATCTCATGGAAACTGAATAATGCCCAATTGAATCACCAATGGGTAAAGGATGAAATAAAGAAAGAAATTAAAGATTTCCTAGAATTCAATGAAAATGAATGTATAACAAGCCAAACTTATGGGACACCATGAAAGCAGTGCTAAGAGGAAAATTCATAGCACTAAATGCCCACATAAAGAAGTTGGAGATATCTCACACTAGTGACTTAACAGCACAACTGAAAGCTCTAGAACTAGAAGAAGCAAACTCACCCAGGAGAAACAGATGCCAGGAAATAATAAAATTGAGCACTGAAATCAATAAAATAGAAACAAAGAGAACAATACAATAAATCAATGAAACAAAGAGTTGGTTCTTTGAGAAAATCAACAAGATAGACAAGCCCTTACACAAATTAACCAAAAAGCAGAGAGAGAGCATCCAAATTAACAAAGCCATAAATGAAAAGGGAGATATAAAAACACAGAGGAAACCCAGAGAATCATCAGGCCATACTTCAAAAACTTGTACTCCATAAAATTGCAAAATCTGAAAGAAATGGATGATTTTCTGGATAGGTACCCCGCACCAAAGTTAAATCAAGACCAGATAAACTATTTAAATAGTCCAATAACCCCTAAGAAAATACAATCAATCAGTCATTAAAAGTCTCCCAACCAAAAAAAAAATCCTGGAAAGATGGTTTCAGCTCAGAATTCTACCAGATTTTCAAAAAAGAGCTAATATCAATACTCTTCAATTTGTTCCACACAATAGAAACAAAAGGAACATTACCAAATTCTTTTTATGAGGTTACATTTACCCTGATACCCAAACCACACAAAGATGCAACAAAGAAAGAAAATTACATACCAATCTCCCTCATGAACATGGATACAAAAAATATTCAATAAAATACTGGCTAACCACATCAAAAAAAACTAGCCACCAAGACTAAGTAAGCTTCATCCCAGGGATGCAAGGGTGGTTCAACATACAAAATCTGTCAATTTAATACACCATATAAACAAACTGAAGAAAAAAAACCACGATAATCTCATTGAATGCTGAAAAAAAACTGATAAATTCCAACATCCCTTCATGATAAAAGTTCTAGAGAGATCAGAAATACAAGGAACATACCTAAACATAATAAAGGCAATTTACAGCAAGCCCACAGCCAACATCAAAGTAAATTGAGAGAAACTCAAAGTGATTACACTAAAATCAGGAACAAGGCAAGTCTAGCCGTCCATTCTCCCCATACTTATTCAACATAGTACTTAAAGTTCTAGCTAGAGCAATAAAACAACAAAAGGAGATCAAGGGGATACAAATTGGAAAGGAAAAAGTCAAACTTTCATTATTTGCAGATATGATAGTATACATAAGTGACCTCAAAGATTCTACCAGGGAACTCCTACAGCTGATAAACTCCATCAGTAAGGTGGCAGAATAAAAGATTAACTAAAAAAATCAGTAGCCCTCCTATATACAAATGACAAATGGGCTGAAAAGAAATCAGAGAAACATCACTCTTTACAATAGTCACAAATGATATAAAATACCTTGGGGTAACTCTAAGTAAGTGAAAGACTTGTATGATAAGAATTTTAAGTCTCTGAAGAAAGAAATTGAAGACGATATCAGAAAATGGAAAGATCTCCCATGCTCATGGATAGGTAGAATCAACACAGTAAAAATGGCAATCTTACCAAAAGCATTCTATAGATTCAGTGCAATCCCCATCACAATTCCAACACAATTCTTCACAGACTTGGAAAGAACAATACTTAACTTTATATGGGAAAAAAAAAAACATGACAGCCAAAAGAATCCTATATAAAAAAGCAACCTCTGGAGGCATCATGATCCTTGACTTCAAGCTCTACTATAGAGCTGTAGTAATAAAAACAGCTTGTTACTGGCATAAAAACCGACATGTGGACCAATGGAATCAAATTGAAGACCCTGACATTAATCCACACACCTATGAACATATGATTTTCAACTAAGAAGCCAAAACTGTACCATGAAAAAAATAAAGCACCTTCAACAAATGGTGCTGGCATAACTGGATGTCAACATGCAGAAGATTGCAAATAGATCCATATCTGTTGCCATGCACAAAACTCAAGTCCAAGTAGATCAATGACCTCAACATAAGTACAGTCACACTGAACTTGATAGAAGAGGAAGTAGGAAGCAGTCTGGAACGAATTGGTACAGGAGATCACTCTCTAAATATAACACCAGTAGCACAGACACTGAGAGTGATAATTAATAAATAGGACCTCCTGAAACTGAGAAGCTTTTGTAGAGCAAAGGACATGGTCAATAAGACAAAACAACAGCCTACAGAATGGGAAAAGATCTTCACAAACCCCACATTTGACAGAAGGCTGATCTCCAAAATATATAAAGAATTAAAAAAGCTAGACTTCAAAATACCGAACAATCCAATTTAAAAAAATGGGCTATAGGGCTTAACAGAGAATTCTCAACAGAAGAATCTCAAATGGCTGAAAGGAATTTAAGGAATTGCTCAACATCCTTAGTCATCAGGGAAATGCAAATCAAAACAACGCTGAGATACCCCCTTACACCTGTCAGAATGGCTAAGATCAAAAACACTGAAGACACCTTATGCTAGAGAGGATGTGGAGCAAGGAGAACACTCCTTCACTGTTGGTGGGAATGCAAACTTGTACAGCCACTCTGGAAATCAGTATGGTGATTTCTCAGAAAATTGGGAATAAGGCTTCCTCAATACCCAGCTATACCACTCTTGGGCCTATACCCAAAGAATGCTCAATCTTACCACAAGGACACATGCTCAACTATGTTCATATCAGCTTTATTCATAATAGCCAGAACCTGGATACAACCTAGATGCCCCTCAACTGAAGAATGGATAAAGAAAATGTGGCACATATACACAATGGAGTACTATTCAGCAGTAGAAAAAAAAAACAAAAACAAAAACAAAAAAAATGATATCATGAAATTTGCAGGCAAATGGATGGAACTAGAAAATATCATCTTGAGTGAGGTAACCCAGACTCAGAAAGACAAACATAGTATGTACTCACTCATAAGTGGATACTAGATGTGAGGGAAGGGATGGCCACACTCCAACCCACAGCTCCGGAGAGGCTAGCTAACAGGGAAAGACCCTAGGATGGACACATTGATGACCCTGCAATAGAGAAGTGGATGAGATCTACATGATTGGACTGGGTGTGGGGTGTAACAGGGCGAGGAGTGGGGGATAGAACAATTGGAAATGGGAGGGTCAAGCTGGAACAGGGACAGAGTGGGAGGGCAGGAAGGAAGATACCATGATAGATGAGGACATCACAGGAATAGGAAGAGGCAGGGTGCTGGGGAGGCTCTCAGAAATCGACAAGAATGACCCCACTTTGGTCTGTTGGCAGTGATCCAGAGGGTGCCTGGACCGGTCTATTCTGGTGACGGGCCTAGCAAATAACCTATCTGTCATCATAGAGCCTTTGTCCAGTGACTGAGTGAAGCAGATGCAGAGATCCACAGCCAGGCACCAGGCTGAGTTCTGGGAATCCAGTTGATGAGAGAGAGGAGAGATACTGCAGGCGAGGGATGTTGTGATTATGATAGGACATGCAGAGATGACCGGCCGCACTAGTGGAAGCCCATAAACTGTGGATTGGTGGCTGTGGAGCTCCCATGGGACTGGACCAGACCCTCTGGATATGGGAGATGGGTGTTTGGCTCGAACTATTTGGGGGCACTCAGGCAGGGGGATCGGAATCTGTCCCTAGTCTATGGGCAGGCTTCTGGGAATCTGTTGCCTGTGGTGTGACACCATGCACAGCCCTGGTACAGTGGGAAGGGGCTTGGACCTGCCTAGGCTCAGTGAGCTGGGCTCTGCTGACTCCCCATGGGAAACCTCGATTTTGGGGATGTGGGAATGCGGGGTGGCTTGGGAAAGAGGGCTAAGGGGTGGGAGAAAGGAGGAGAAGGAATTTGTGGATGGTATGTGGAGTGAGTAGAAAATTTCTTAATAAAGAAAAAAAATTGTATAACACAAAAAAATCAAATTTATAGTCAGTAACATGAAAGAAAACACTCACCATAAAGATTGTGTTCATTTGAAGTTAGCATGTAAGAATTCTATGGATGGACAACTCTGGAGGCTGCATGGAACTGGAAAGGGCTGTAGCTTGGTCTGTTTGAGGGGCCTCTGACGGTGGGAACAGGATCTATCCCTGGTGCATGAACAGGCTTTTTGGAGCCCATTGCCTACGGTTGGACCTCTTGTACAGTCACAGTCTTGATGCAGGGCGAGGGTCTTGAACCTGCTTCAGCTGAATGTGCCTGGCTTTACTGACTCCCCATGGGAGGCCATACCTTTTTGGAGGAGGGAATGGGCTGGGGAGGAAGGCTGGGGGTTAGTGGGAGGAGGAATGAGAGGGGATCCATAGTTGGTATGTGGAATGAATAGAAAATTTCTTAAGGATGGAAAAACAAGCAAATAAAACATAAAAGATTCTAAGGGAACACACTCGAAATCTCTGAAGAGATGAAGCAGACAGAGTTAAAAAGAAATCTTAGATTGAAATTTTACAATACTGTGTGGAGTAGCATCATAATTCTAAGCCTGTAAAATCTACAGCAGAGTTATATGCTGTGGATATTGATCACTCTGTATGCCGTGAATGTGTTGCTCTGATTTGGTTGATAAATAAAATGCTAATTGGCCAGTAGCCAAGTAGGAGGTATAGTATAGGCAGGACAAGCAGATAGAAGAACTCTGGGAGGTGGTAGCCTAAGTCAGGAGATCCTGCCAGCTACCATCACCATGAGGAGCAAGAAGTAAAGTACCAGTAAGCCACAAGTCACGTGGCAACTTATAGATTAATAGAAATGGGTTAATTTGAGATATAAGAAGTAGATAGCAAGGATCTTGCCATGGCCATACAGTTTATAAGTTAAAAAAAAGAAACTTGTATAAATACTTAAAAAGTGGGTGACATATTCAGAGCAGTAAGGAATCCCTTGTTTCCTACTAAATCACTGTGAACTGAATCTTTCTCTAGTGTCTTTCTTTTTTTTTTTTTATTTTTTTTTTGTTTTTCGAGACAGGGTTTCTCTGTGTAGCTTTGCGCTTTCTGGACTCACTTGTAGCCAGCTGGCCTCGAACAAACTCACAGAGATCCGCCTGCCTCTGCCTCCCGAGTGCTGGGATTAAAGGCGTGCGCCACCACCGCCCGGCCCTCTAGTGTCTTTCTTACTATAATCCTCTTGAATAGCCCACAAAGAGGATGGGTGTCAAATCCCATTGCCGATGATGTTGTAAGAATCCAGGGCCTTTGAGGTCTTAGAGTTAAGGCAACTTGGAAAGTTCCCTGGTTTCAAAGTTTCTCATATAGCAGGAAGAGCCTAACTTCAGACTCAAAAATATTTGACTACAAAGGGAGTTCTTGATCATCAATAGATACAATACCCAATGAAAATATATACAGGGCTGGAGAGATGGCTCAGTCATTAAAAATTAGGATCTCAACCAGAAACATAAGAAATATATATAGTTTCCTTAGGCTCTGTTTCTACTATGTCTTTAAATAAGTCAAATTACCTATAATTAAGATTCAAATTCATGATATCTAACAACCAGTTTTTCTTGGGTACAAATTAAATAGAATGGGTACTATCCAATATGGCATTACATTGCCTCTAAGACACAAAGTGACTATAAAACAGATTACATTCAGTCTTCTCACCAATGTGTCCATTAATGTTTCTAGCATGTCTTAAAGAGAATGGACGACTAATACAGATTTAAAAAGACTGCTAAATGAAAGATTAAATGATTCCATAGGGTGTATATCGCAGAAATCAGCCTCTTTAACAGATATGATAACATTTTGTTAGTATTGAGAATGTAAGTTTGTAGATTTTATTCTTACCTGATAACTTTAATCAAATATGAGTAAAATATCATTTGTTTGCCTTTTTTCCTTTCATGATCTTCCTTTTCTCAGGCTGAAATTTTATTCTGAATAGACAATGACTCAATCACTGTGCTTCAAAATCAGTGTTCTAACTATTCTTAGATGTGCAGGACTGGTTCTGGTTCTATTACACTTTTGTGTATTTTTTTTTTTGTGAGATCAATTTATTGTCACTCCCAGTCTGATGTGTCTTTAGCTTCTCGGTTACCTAGGGGATCCAAATATTCAAGCTCAGGAATTTATGCTTTGCTTATTGTGTACCTGTTATGATATTGGTGACATAGTGCTATATGCTTTGAGTATAATTGCCACCTGATGCTAACAAGTTAATGTTTTATTGAGCTTAATGACATTCAGGTCTAAAGTTGTCACCATGTCCTTTCCACCTTTAGGGAGAATATATGTCCTGGGAAGTTAGCTTCATCTTAGCCATTTCTTAGCTAGGGATACTTCTACTTCTGTATCCCTAGAGACATTCACCTGTGTGTCACATGTAGCAAAACCTTTTCCATCTTTCCTTAGCACAGATTCTTTGAATGCAGAACAAGTATATTATTTATCATTTTTCTGAAAACAAAATGTGTGGGCAGATGCAGACTTCCTGGGTTAGATATGATACTCCAATAGGAACAGCTTAGAATTTAGATTGCATTAACTTCCTTCTCTCACAGCTTTTTAAAATCTGAATCAAATGATATTAACAATTTATTTGTCTCATGAGTGAAGAGGACCAAGTGAGACAACATTTAGAAGGATGCCTGAACTGTAATGAGCACAAAGTGAATGTTATCTGTTATTATTCTGACAGTAAATCCTGGCCAAATAAATGAAAAATAAAATACACAGTAGCATACAAACCAGGGCTTATTTCATTAGTACTCTATTTCTTCCAATGCTTCATTCAACAATTCCTAACATTAATAAGTAAGTTTAAAAGTGTTAATTCTACAAATGTATTTTTTGCCTCCCTGTGTGAAATTTAAATTTGTGGGCTTTTCTATCTTTTTACCTTATTAGCATGCTCTAAATAAAAAATTGCTTTGAACTTCATGCTGAAGATGTTCCTTTTACTCCTGCCATGTGCTTGCCTCATGAAGTGGGTCTCACCACAACATGAGGTCAGAAGTCATTAGTTTTGATATAGCCCAAGATCAAAGGTGTCTTAGTTGGGGTTTCTATTGTGGCGAAACACCATGACCAATGAGCAAGTTGGGGTGGAAATGGTTTATGTGGCTTACATTTCAATATTGCTATTCATCATTGATGGAAGTCAGGACAGGAACTCAAACAGGTCAGGATCCTGGAGGCAGGAGGGGGGTGTTACTGTGGGATATTCTCTGTCCTGTGAAGGTGTTGCTCTGATTGGTTAATAAATAAAGTGCTGATTGGCCAGTATCCAAGCAGGAAGTATAGGTGGGACAAAGAGAGAGGAGAAGGCTGGGAACAGGAAGGCTGAGTGAATAGATCCTGCCAGCCACCGCCATGAGAAGCAGATGTTAAGATACTGGTAAGCCACGAGCCACATGGCAACTTATAGATAAATAGAATGAGTTAATTTAAGACAATTTAATTTTAGATAGCAAGAAGCCTGCCATGGCCATACAGTTTATAAGTCATATAAGCTTCTGAGTGATTATTTCATAAGTGGGCTGCGGGACCGCGGAGACTTGGTGGGACCCAGAGAGAAACTCTCCAGCTACAGTGTGGCTTACTAGCTTGCTCCCCATGGGTTGCTCATCCTACTTTCTTATAGAACACAGAACCAACACAGGAATGGTACCACCCACAGTGACCTGAGCCTTCCCCCACTGATCACTAGTAAAGAAAATGCTTTCCAGCTGCATCTTATGGAGGCATTTTTCTCAACTGAGGCATCTTCCTCTCTGAAGACTCTAGCTTGTGTCAAACTGACATAAAACCAACCACAACAAAGGAAATGGATGTGTTATTTCTATTTAAAGAGATGAAGTGAATTGTGAAGTGTAATAAGAAATAAAGCCCAGCCTTCAGCAACTTGTATAAAAGAATTCCAGTTTCTGCAAATATAAGAAATAAATCATTTATCCAGGGCCTAAGAGAATACAGTTACAAAGTTCCAGAACACAATGCATTCTTGGGCAGCTGAATATATGCCTTTTTTTCACCTGGAAATGTGATTTATAGAGTTGTATTGAGAGCAGCCAGATCCTTATTTTGAATTATAATTATATTTATGTGTGGGTGTATGTGAATGTATGTGGGCAGAGTGAATTCTTTGGGACATCTTTACTACAAATCCATTATTTTCATTTTGGATTATAGCTTTCCTTTAAAATTGATTATTTTAATTGTAATACTTTGTCCTATTGATGATGTCCTTTGTCTTACAGAAACTTTTCAATTTCATGAGGTCCCAATCATTAATTGTTGATCTTAGTGCCTATGCACTAAGTGTTCTATTCAGAAAGTTGTATCCTGTGCCAATACATTCATGACTATTTCCCCCTTTCTCTCCTATCAGGCTCAGTATATCTGCAATTTCAGACATTGAGGTCTTTATTCTACTTGGACTTGAGTTTTGTATAGGGCAATGGATACATGTCTATTTGCATTCTTCTACATGCTGACATCCAGTTATGACAGCACAATTTGTTGAAGATGCTTTCTTTTTTCCATTGCATAATTTTGGCTTCTTTGTCAAAAACCATTTTTTAACATTTTAGTTTTGCTCAAAACCATACATGTACATGCACTAGCATATGGTAAGAGATTGCTCCTGAGGGAACATAATTTGCTAGTTGGAACAAAAATCACCCTACAAAATATCATTAGTCCTAAGTGATAGGTATTCATTTTCAATTAAAAGTGCAATCTAAATAGCTACTGTATGATATCAAGTTACTAAATTATGAAGCACTGTAGTCAAAAGAATGCCTTTTTAAATATCTAAAAGTTAGGTCACAGAAGACCTCATTTGTCATTGTAATCATTCTTTATAATTTTCATTATTAGTAAAGCATTTACTTGTCTTCACCAATCAATCACTGTGACTACTAGAAAAGTCAGATACATTTCTGTGTTCCAAAAAAGATACCAAATGAAATAAATTATTGAAATTGAAAATTTAATATAATATTCCTATTAAGAAATCAATATTTGTAATTTTCTGCTAACAATATGGTCAATCCATATTTAGGATCATGAGGGGCAATCTCTGGCACCACTATTATGATTATTTGGAAAATTTACTATATCCAGGAAAGCATTCAGCTTCTAATTTACTGCACCCTGACTTGCAAATCCTAAATTTGTTAACTGCATGAACAAAGACTTTCCAGTGTACACTTTTAGCTCTATCTCTAGTAGTCTTTATACTATTTTCTATTGAAGCATAATTGGAATAGTTTTGGATATGCTTGGGTAAATTTTATCATTGGTAAACAACTCACCCAACTACTTTAATTAAAGTAGGAATTTCCACATCCTATACTGGGCTGTTTAATCTGTTTTCTCCTTTATCTGCATGTCTTTGGTAGAGCCTTTATGGCTAAGGACTTGACTATTCTGTAGACTCCTCTGTTCATGTATTCCCTGGAATCTAGATTGTATTACCTTATGCTGTCTTTTTGTCTGTACTAAATCTATATTGGGATAGAGATGACAAAAAGTTGAAAAATTAATTTACATCTAAAGCCTTTTAGATAGAAAAATTAAATAATGAAAACCTGTGACTTATTTATTCAATATTTAAAATAAATGTGGGAAGTTCTCATTCAAAGTTTATGTACACAAAATCAAATTAGTGATAGATGTGTTAGCAAACATGTTTTATTGGTGTGGATATCAAACATCTGTGTATAGCAGGAATCTTAAAAGTTCTTATTAATAAAATCAAACCTGAGGCGAGTTATTGGGGTCCATGCTGGTAGATCAGAGAGACAGAACAAGCCACAGCTATCTCACCTCGCCGGATCCTCAGCTGGTCTTGTCTCCTCAGACTGGAGGCCTCTGAGTCCTCATCCGGAATGGGTCTCAGCTGAATTACTGCTCAAAAGCCTGAATGCTTAACCAGCCAAAATCTTAACCAGCCAAATGCCTAACCAGCCAAATGCCTCTAGTTTCTGGTCCTCATGCCTTATATATCTTTTTGCTTTCTACCACCACTCCCTGGGATTAAAGGTTGGCTTTCTGGGATTAAAGGCGTGTCACCATGCTTGGCTGTTTCCAATGTGGCCTTGAACTCACAGAGATCTAGAGGGATTTCTATCTCTGGAATGCTAGGATTAAAGGTGTGAGTGCCACCATTTTCTAGCCTTTGTATTTAGTGGCTGTCTGTTCTCTGACCCCAGATAAATTTATTAGAGTACACAATATTTTGGGGAACACAATACCACTACATCTGTGCTTGCTTTGTAGGTTTGTTTTCCAGGGTTATTTTGAAGGCAGTGGAGCTTTTGGAAGGCCTGGCTAGTGGAAGTCAATAGAAACCCACTCCACAAGATGGAACCCATAAATGACATTGCTTGAGTGACTGAGAAACAGAGATGAGGTAACTCAGAGACTTAAGGGTCAGTGATTTATTCATTCATCACTCAAGCTTCCTCCTACAGCCAATGGGAAGAGAAGCAGAAACCCACAGTCAAACATCATGTGGAGAGAGAGTCCTTGAAACATACAGTTCTACATGGGATATTTCTGTAATATCTCAGCCCTCAGAGCTCAGGGAACTCTGGAGCAGAAGAGGAGGCAGGAAGTACAAGAGCTAGAGGGGACGGAGCACACTGGAAGAGCAAGGCCTTTGAATCAGCTGAGCATAGCTCATGTGAATTCACAGAGCCTAAAGGAGCAAGCCCAAGGCGGGTATGTGTTGGCACCAGATCCTCTACGTATGTTATAGATTTCTGCTTAGTACTTTTTGGAACTCCTTAATGTGTGAATGAGTGAGTCTCTGATTCCTGTTTTCTTGGGACTTTTTTCCTTCTGTTAGTTTGCCTTGTCCAACTTAGATGTGGTTTTTTTTTTTTTTGTTTTATCTTTTTATATTTTATTTTGCTATGTTTTGGCCTTATCTATTTGAAATCTGTTCTTTTCTGATAAGTGAAAGAAAGAAGTGGATCTGGAAGGGCAGGGAGGCGAGAAGGAACTGGGAGGAAAAGAGGCAAGGGAAATTGTAATTGCAATATATTATATGAGAATATAATCTATTTTTTAAAAAATAAAAATTCAGAAATACATTTTTATTTTGAAACTATGTTGGTATAACTATAGAGATAGCAATAAGGAAAAGAGTTAGATACTGAGATAGACTAGGTGAGTTAGTCCAGTCCCTGGAATTAAATCAAACCCAAAGATTTTTTTAAATTTTGTGTGTGAATGTTCTTATTGTCATTCCTATTATTATTAACATTAGTAGTAGTATTAAATTAGTAGTAGTATGATTGTGTGTGTGCACGTGAACATGGGGTGTACACATGACAAACCTCATGTATGGAGGTCAGAGAACAACATTTAAGAAGTAGTTTTTTCCTTTTTTCTTCTATGGGTTCTGAGATTGAACTCATGTCTTCAGGTTTATATAAAAGTTTCCCTGTTACTTTACTCAATTGTTTACTTGTTTGTTTTGTTTTTGAGACAGTGTGTCATGTAACACAGGCCATCCTTGCATTCCTTGTGTAGTAAAGAATGACCTTGATTTTCTAATTCTCCTTCATCAGCATGAAATGATAGACATATATCACTATAGCCAGCTGAAAGGTCAAGAGACAGCTTCAAATTTGTACAGCATTGATATTACTTAAGACACTTATTACTGTAGGGGTAGTTGTCTGCACTTTGCCCCCTGAAGCACTGCTCCTAGTAGGCACCAGGGAACTGCTAGGTACCAGCTCCCACCCGGGGCATGGCTGAGACAGGGACCCCTTAAGACATAAGATGCATATGTGCTCATTTCCCTTGGCTACCTTGTGATCCTGGATGCTGGATGCTAGACCACAGACCAAGTCAGAGTTCTCCAGAGAATTGCATTGGACTGCCTTTCACCTCTCCTGGATCCCTTAACCAACCTCTTTGCTTGCTGTAAGTTTACCCAAAATAAACTATCAGATAAACTATGTGGAATTGCCTCATTAATTTCTACTATGTTTGCCACCCAGTGTGGGCCCTAAACCCATGACCATCAGTTTAAGAGTCCATACTCTACCAACTGAGTTAGCTAGAAGATATTATATTGGAATGGATATTTCTACCATGTAAACCAAGTAGAAAAGATCTCTGATTTGATTCAAAAATAAAAATTAAGACTTCACCAGTTGACAGGAATGGACCCAGTAGAAATTGTAGTACCTTTAACTAATGAGGAAATTTCCTCACTATGGAAAGATAATGAATACTGGCAAAGAGCCTGCCATGACCTCTTGAGAGAGATTAACAACTGTTATCCCAAAAGCAAGAGAGTAGAATTCATAAAGAAGACTGAATGGGTCCTTCTTCACATTGTATGACAAAATCCGGTTTCTGGATTCCCCATATTCTACACTGATGCAAATAAATCATGGAAAGCAGTATACAAATCAGGAGAATTAAGTAAAGTGGTTCAAAGTCCACATAACTCTGTACAAAAAGCAGAACTGTATGTCATTCTTATGGTACTGATGAACCTCACAGAACCCCTCAACATAGTCACTGAACCTGAATATGCAGAGAGAGTTGTTTTATATATTGAAACTGCTGAATTTATTCTTGATAATACATAATTAACTTCAGTATTCACACAATCACAGGAAATCATCAGAAATAGGGAACATCATCTATCTATCTATCTATATCTATATCTATCTATCTATCTATCTATCTAGATAGATAGATAGATAGATATAGATATATAGATAGATGATAGAAAGATAGATGACAGATAGATTAGATAGATAGATAGATAGATATATAGATAGATAGATAGATAGATAGATAGATAGATAGATAGATAATCACATCAGATCCTATATGGGTCTGCCAGGACCTCTAGTACAAGGTAATGATGAGAATGATCAGTTACCAATAGGTGATGTTCTAGAAGCCTCAAAATTTAATAAGAAACACCATTTAAATAGCAAAGGGTTGAAGAAGGATTTCTCCATCACTTGGCAATAAACCAAAAATATTGTAAAAAAAAATGTCCTACTTATACCTTCTGTAACCAGACTCCATTACCCACAGGAAGCAAATAAGTATACAAAGAAATGAAATTAAACAGATGGATGTGTTTCACTTCACAGAATTTGGAAGAATAAAGTATGTACACCATACCATTGATGTCTATTCACAATTTCAGTGGGTAACTCCTATGAGTTCGCAAAAGGCTAATTCTGTGATTACACAGCTATTAGAAGTTATGACCATCATGGGAATAACTGTACAAATTAAGACTGGCAATGCCCTAGCATATGTCTCAAATGAAATGAGACAGTTATTTACTTATTACAATATAAAGCATGTTATAGGTATACCACACAATCCTACGGGCCAAGGAGTCATATAAAAATCCAATTGAACTTTAAAGGATATGCTAAATAAACAGGAACAGGTAAAAATGACTCCTAGAAATAAATTGTATAATGCTTTATTAACCTTGAATTTTCCCCATTCTCATGAGAAAAAAAACAACAGCTGCGGAGAGACAATAGACAACAGAAAAATCTTCTGAGCTAAACCAACCACTTTACTTCAAAGATGTGTTGACCTCAGAATGAAAACCAGTATATGTCCTAATTTGGGAATGGGGTTTTGCTTTTGTTTCTGCAGGAGAAACAACTATGGACACCAACAAATTAATAAAAATTTGATTCAAACAGGAGAGACCCCTTGATGAGGAGAAATAAAAGCTCATCCAGTGATGTGACATCTCTACAAGTTGTAAGAAAAATTTAACAAACAAGTGTTGGGGCAGGGTTCGGTTTTCTGTCTTTACAGGATAATAGAAACACCCATCTTCCAGAACTCATAAGGCCTTGGATACCTACACTTACACAAGAGAAGGAAAAGAACTTGTTGTTATCAGTATACTCTACAGAGCAATATCTCACTGCCTAACATCAATCTCTCTTTAACTCTAGAATAGTTGTGGTCCCAATTCTGTAATAAATCATGCTGGCTTTGGAGTTGGAATGTGGCTCTAACCTTCTCTAAACCCAAGCATGTTGCTAAAAGAAAAAGGTTAAGAGATTCTGTCCCATGTCAGAGGAGCTGCCTGGTGTGGGACAGAAGAAAAACAATAATTTAAGAACCATTGTCATCCAGATTCTATTTCTTTCTTTGCTTTTCCTTGCCTTTGAAGAATTCCATCTCTACCCATTATAAATCCCCAAATTTTCTTCTTGTACTGAAAATGTTCAAGTTTTTCCACAAAAAATAAGTCTTTTCCAATAGCAATTTCTGAAGTCTCCAGAAGGATGATAGAGCCTTACAACAATGACTCTATCCAGTCGAGAATGAGGCCATGGTATTCACAAACATTACTCAGTTATCAAACTTAGACTGAAAACTCTCCAACATAGTTCCGTAATAAGATGGTCCATCATACTACACTTCTAGCCAGAATCTCTGACAACCTTACTCTAAGATAGGGTGCAGAACCTATGGTTAGTCCAACTGAAACCTCACTATTTGAACCTTCTTACAGGACCCCACAGAGATACCATCACCCCCGAATAGCAGGAAGCAATTCTAAGAAAAGGATGCCCCTTTCCCAAAGGTTTCATGTTTCTCAGGGTTATGGATCATTGTTATAGTGTTAGGGTTGAAGAAAATATTGGACTCAGTATTCTCTTTAAGAAAAGAAAAATGGGAATGGATAGGTATCAGATATTAAGGTAGATTATTGTATATACTAGTAAACTAATTTTTTAAAATATCAGCCTTAGATAAATTATACTGTTATGGATTCTTGTATATTGATACAAATATAAACTATTTTTATATTCTTATTTAAGATAAGCATATTGATACAAATACAAAACTATATTTGTTATAATATACATATATTTCTACTCATATTTGAAATGTTTATATATTGACACAAATATAAAATTATATTTGTCATACTGTATGTATGTTCTACCTCTGTTTAGGATATTTTGTATAGTGATACATATTTAGGATTATTGTCATATTGCATATTGCACTACACATTCCTACCTATGCTTTATCTATTTTGTGTATTGTCAAAATTTTGAGGTCATTGTCCTTCTACTGTACATTTCCTTACAGATTATTTACCTTGTTTACATGAAGACTTAGTTGTTAGGTAATTTAGGTATATAAGACTTACAGATTTATAGTCACCTATGCTTGTCATCTCTATAGTTATGTTAGTTAGATTACCCAAATTTACAGATATATGGGTCAGATGGACTGGTAATTTTCAAACAGTTTATAGACCTATAGAATACAGCATTTAAATAACTTAAAATTCTGTTGACATGAGACATGATTACTACTGACAGCACTGATTTGATCCTGAGGGAATGTAGGGCTTCTGAGACATTTCTGTTTGGAAATTTGTCTTTATCTTGGCACAAAATGGCCTACTGGGCAAAAAATTGCTCTTGCCTCAATTGCTGACAGCATGAATACTGTCCCTTATAAATGAGTGAGACACAAGGATAAGCGACTACTGAACTCTACCAAGACAAGGTAAGACAGTCTTTCAAAATACCTGTGTCTGAAAATGATCTGACATATACTCTAGGCTTGTAGCCAATTTGAATGCACCTATGATTCTGAGAAACTTTAGGTGACTCTCCAGGCTGCCACTGTCTCTGTCTACTCTTGCAAGATTTCCAAAGGTTGCTTGCATCCTTCTTCCGTTTCTCAGGTATTATTATAGTCTTTCTCAGGTCTTTGATGGGATGGAAGACTAACAGTTTTGGTTACAATCTTCTTGTATCTTAGCTAGAACATATTAAGTATTAGATTTAGGTTCTTTAGGATAGGACACCTTTTGGAATGATCTCTGTAATGTGCCATTTATATATGCTCCAGACTTCTCTGGATTTTATTATGTATCTCTAGTTTGATGTTGCTCTCATTGGTTGTCATTCCATTTGTTTATGTCATTACCCTTTATTTCTTCTTGATAATTATTACTACTGTATATAGTTTTGCTTTAGGTTAGAACTTTCTTCCTTAGACAAATGGGGAAGATGTAGGAATAGTTGTTTGTGCTTCACCCCTGAAGTATCATCCCTAATAAGCAGCAGGTAACTACTAGATACATGCCCCTGCCCGGGGCATGGTTAAGATGGGGACCCCTTAATATTTGAGATGTGTATGTGCTCACTTTCTCTTGGTCACCTGATGTTCCCAGATGCTGGACCACAGACCAAGTCAGAGTTTTCCAGAGAACTGCTTTGGACTGTGCCTCACTTCTCCTGGATCCCTTAACCAACTCCTTTGCTTGCTGTAAGTTTACCAAAATAAACCTCTTTGACTATCAGATAAACAATGTGGAATTGCCCCATTATTTTCCATTATATATTACTTATAGGTGTATTGGCTTTTTTATCCAGACACAATGAGAAGTGATACAGGCAGGCTATTAGATAATAGAAAAATAAGTTAGAAAAAACATTTGCCTTTGTAAAATGTATCATCAAAGTCATGTTACAATTGATGAATGTTTTCTTACTTTGCTTTTTGCTCTTAAGAACATGATAATTTCTTTATAAACCATGGCATTAAAACACAAAAATAAACTAACTTTCATATGAACTTAATACATTTTTCTTGTTTTTTTATTTTACTATTTTCCCTGATTCTCTCATAATTTCTTTGTGTTTTCATATAAATTATTTTAGTAGTGTGGCCTTTGATCTTGAAGGAGAGTTATAAATATTCTGATGTATTTATTATTGTAATATTATTTTCACACATTCTATCCTAAGAATTTCACTTTTATCATCCTACAAAAAAATTATTCATAGTAAAATGTTTAAGATTTGTTCCTAAATAACAGTACCCTGAAGCCTTTATTAAGTTTAATAAAGAAATTTTTTTAAAGTCTTGCAGATGGAACCTAGGAAATAATAGAGCCATGGCAAATATTTTCAATAGCACAGTGGCTTCATAGCACACAGCATCATTATTAAGTAAACATACTTTTCTGAATGTCCAAATTCAGGGAAACATGTTAGAAAACACGCACTTTTTCAAATAAGTCAGGAATAATCATTTCCCCCAGGGACACCTGGAGTTAATTGTCCCTCTCTTGACAGATTAGAGACGCAGGTCTGAAGGTTGGAATGCAGCAGAGTCACCAAGGCAGAGGACTTTGTGTCAGCTAAAGCAGTGCCACCTACATAGGTCTTTTAACTGCATAACTATCATTCTGTTGATGAAAGCTGGTATGTGTTGTTGGGTACTTAGCATTCCTCCATCCTGTGGACTTAAAATAAATTAAAGGTTTAAAATTATGGGAAAGAAAATTTAGCTTTAGCTAAACTCCCCAAATCAAAATCTTCGTGTGTAAATCAGGAAATCTAACCATTTGTCCTTCTTCCTTAGGTGGCCTCTTACTTGTTTTCCTTCTTTCCTCATATTGTTAATTCCTTCCTCTCTCTATCTTTTTTTGTCTATGAACAGAAATATATAAGCAAAATAAATATCATTTATGCTATCAATACCTTTAAGAAATATTAACATCAATTTTTGTTAGTTACTAACAGACTCTGAATCCTAAATTGTAGTCCATTATTAAGTATCTATGAGAAAGTAATGAAGAAATCTCAGACCCCTTTCCATTGTGGAATCTGGTGGCTAGAGTAAGGTGAAAGATATCAGGAGCATAAATAATCATTAGCCCCCCTGCCACGATGTGACATAACATAGTCTTGAAAAGTGCAAAGAAATTGCCATTTGTGTTCAGATTAGAAAGAGGACCAACATAGGACAGTGGTCAGGACAAGACTCAAGTAATTAACTTTGGCACATATGTCATTTGAAACCTCACTTGATGAAAATTGATGTCAGATTACAAACTTTTATTTTTCTGAAGTTCCTTAGGAATATAGTAGTTACTGAATAATTAGGCCAAATGGAAGCCATCTTTAGTTCTTAGCTTATTTTCCATTCTGACCTCTTCTGTTATTTGAACGTTTTTCTTGCAAAGAGTGAAATAATTTAATAAAAAAATAATCAAAGCCAATCCTATAACACATTCTTCTGTATCAGTCACAATAGTTTCTTCCCAATCCTGCTCTACATAAAATCAAAGATGCAAGTTACTATGGTACATATGGGTATCATGTGTAAGGCCAGAGTATCAGAGGTTTAAGGTCAGCATGATCTGCACAGCCAAAGGCCTTTATTATTTAAAACATTTATTTATATAAATGTGATTCCTGAAGAAGGGTCTTGGGGCATAATTAGAAATAATAAAACTTTTTATAGATTGTTATTCATGATTCTATATAATATGCCTTTATCTATTCACTCATTCATCAAACTCTGAGTACTGGTCTTCCAAGCTCTTGGCAATGTGGCAGACAAATATCTTTGTTATTTAAAGTGACTTTGATGTTGTGAATGCTATAGTATTTTATAGTCACATGAACAATTTAGCAATCCTGTAGTATGAAATAAAGTAGGCATGGGTTAGACCTGTACTATGAGACCAACTTGCCGAGCGAGCTACATAGTCCTGCCACAGGCTTTACCAATTCCCGAAAGGATCAGTTGTCACATTAAGAGGCAAAAGGAAGTTTGGTTGAAGAAACTCCTCCCTAAATTATGTGCCTATAAACAAAGTAGTTGGAACATTTAAGGCAGAAACCAACCATGAGGGGCGGTAGGCCAGCACAGAATGCCTGGATTTGGGTTCTTCTTACAGTGGAGAACCACCACCATGAAATCAGGCAATGTTCATCTATGAAAGCCTTTTCATGGGGGGATAAGCATGCCATGAGAAAGAATGGATGTATGAGGAGATATTCATGACCACACTAATTGGAGATGGAAATCCAAAGGGGACATCAGTGCATCCAGGTAAAAATGTATGCAATAAACAATCAAAGCACCCTTGGGTAAGGTGTGTAGGGTTGCTTGTGCAGGGAAGGTGTGTTTCCATATATAAGTGATTAAACAGAGCTTGCTGAGATTGTCAAACACTAAGATGAAATTAGGTTCTGAACAGATGTGAAGTTTTGCACTGGATTTGTTATTTTTGAAGTATTTCTTAAATATAGTGGCAATCTAATGTAGGTAGGATACTGAATGGAGTCTGAAAGGCAGAAACTATAACTAGAGGCCCCCTTAAGTTTCTAAGGAGATTAGTGCCTATACAAGACACTTAATTTTTAGTTTCTTATTAATTTTATTATTTCCTCCTGCTCCTCTCAGAGGGATGATGATTTGTCAAGATGAGCTATGACCACACATGTCAGTGGGTGCTCCTGCACAGGTTACCAGTCTTTAATTCTCAGTACAGAGACATCAGGGAGATTGCCCAGAACAAAACACAGTGGGTTTTTCTCCTCTTTGGAACTCTGCTTTCTCAGGTGTCTAATAATTTACAAAAGTTTTAAATAGACCTCTTGTTATAGTCTCTGAATTCTTGACTCTATGAAAATGACTCCTTACTGTGTAAAATTAATATATGCTAATAAAAGATTCATAGTATAAAAAAATGATGACAGGTCTGGTACCTTTTCCTCAATTCTTTTACAGAATTTAAAGAAGCTTTCAATGTTACATTCCATTATGGCCTTAGTGTTTCATTCTAATTACCATCCTTTGGTCATTTTAATATTTATTAACTTTAAATATCACTTTAGAAGCAAATTTTGAATTAGATATTTGCCATTCAAATAATTAAATTGTTTATGACTATTAAAATCACATATAAAATTATTAAAATTAATATTTAATGGGAATTTTATTAAGAAAAATTAATAATTTATTTTTGCCTAATATTACATATTTCAGAATATACTGAATGTATATGATGTATGTTGCATGACGATGCAAAATTAACTAGCAAGTCTGTGAGTATAAAATGGAAGAAATATAGGTTAAATATCTGCACACATTTTAAAATTTATTTATTATTTAATTAGCTTTTGTGTTAATTTGTTTCATAGTAACTAATTATTTCCTGGCATCATTTTTTTATTGAAGTTCTGTTTTTAAGTTCTCAAATTTAGCTTTGTTTGCAACTCATTTTTCTTAAAGCACTAATGCTGCCCTGTGATAGAATGTATTTTTGATATGCTAGGAGGAATGAAGAAATAAGAACTGTGATATTTAATAAAGATGCAAACATGAACAGACCATGTAGCCCTCCTCCCTCAAGAAGCTGTCCACATAGGGATATTTTCTGAATGAAAGTCAGTCACATATCACATATTTTCTCTTACTAGATTTACAGCCCAAGTCTAGTAAGTTATAGCCAGTGTGAGAAAGAGAAAGGATACTCTCAGAGATGAAAAACAACATTCTTACAAGTAAACACGCTGCTTGTATGCCCCAGGGAAGTGTTGGAGAGTAGGAGAGTGGAGAATGGCGATACAATGGTATGGGTAGTTGGGTATACACAGGTATCCATGGAAAATCAAGGTTCATATGACGGTGACAGGTGGCAGCCCGGAATCTGCCATGTCCAAGTACATGTGGCCCATGATTGTCATTTTTTCAAATAAAGTTATAATATCCATTTTATCACTATAGAAAAATAAGAGTGTATTGTACTTCAAGTTTATGTAGTATTTTTCAAGTCTAAAAAATTTGTTCTATCACATTTCTGAAAATTAAAAATATATTTCACTTTATATAGATTTTCTCTTCCTTCTGAGATTTTGGAATGGTATGTGATTTGTGGGTGGATGCTATATAGACATGGGGAACTGGTGCCCTCTGTTTTGTTTCCATCTACTTTTTAACAGGCAGTGGCAGAATAAAAAAAAAATGAAAAGTTGAATCTTGTATCTGGTCACTAAAGGCTAGAAAAATGTGGATAGTTGCACAGGGAGAAAGAAGGTCTTATTTGGACCTTTTCGAAAGCTGAGGTAAAATCAGAGATTTTAGAATCTGACCACTAACAGTTTTTAAACAAAAGAGAAAACAATACAATTCAAATCATGTATGCACATCCAGATATGCAGTCATATGTATGCAATTGTACATATTATATATATATGCATGATATACATAACACATATTATATGTATCCTATATAATAATATAATATATGACCACACACATATATGTGAATATATATGTATATATTCACAAGGAAAAGAAACAAGTGAATGAGAAATGAGTTCTTTCAGATTTTCAACTTCTTAGCAAAGCCCATCAGTACAAATGAGCCAGCAGAAGTAAGCAGAGGACAGTAAGGCCAGAGGATTCTTCATCATTTGGCACTTTAGAATAAATTCATACCCTCTAGAGTGAACAATAAAGTAGAAGTGTATTATACAAGTAATATCATAGAGAAAAGTTGTTAGGGATAAAGATATTAGAAAAAAGACAATTAAAGAATTCTTTTCTCTATTTTACAGAAACTTATATTCTTCTCATCCTTACATCTGGGGATATGACTTTGGGACAGGAAGAATCCATTTTCTTGCTTTCTGGAATTTAAGTGATATTGCCGAGAATGTGTAATTTTATATTGCTATTAGTGTTGGTTATTTGCCCATGTAGTTACATCTTCAAAACAGCCATTTCTGTTTGAGGAAACTCAGGAAAATAGCTTTTGATTCTAAAACGCACACAACAAATTACTGATAACAGGTGTGTGCATTATCTTCCCATTTTAATAATTGAGCCTGTCCTCACATTCTATACTGTTCCTTTGGGAAAAATTAGTGATGATGCTTCCTAAATGTATAGGCATGCTCCTGTGCCACTTGTTTGCTTATTTTTGAGTTAGCACAAATTAAAATATCTTTTTTATTTTTTTATTTTTTTTTGGTTTTTCGAGACAGGGTTTCTCTGTGTAGCTTTGCGCCTTTCCTGGAACTGGCTTGGTAGCCCAGGCTGGCCTCGAACTCACAGAGATCCGCCTGCCTCTGCCTCCCGAGTGCTGGGATTAAAGGCGTGCGCCACCACCACCCGGCTAAAATATCTTTTGCAAAGAAAAATTCTACTATGGAGCTAGCTGGCAGATTTACTACCAATTAAATAAATTGAAATATACAATGATAATAAATATTTCTAATTTTTAGAGAACAGAAAATTTTACAAATAAAATATTTTGAACTGTTTTATACTAATGGAGTTACTTACCAAGTAACTTAAATTTTATAATTATAAGTGTGTGTTTGTGTGTTTATGTGCATGCACACATGAATGCACATATATACATATGTACAAATTTGATCTTTTTGTACAAACACTTTTGAAGTCTTTTTTTTGTTCATCTGACTCATTAGGTCATTGAGATTTTACATTTTAGCATATATAACTCTATATTATCTTTGTAATTAGCTGGCTAACTTCAGCCAAGAAATATTGAAAGGAGATTCATTTGAATTATTTTCCTTAAAGTCTCTCATAAATGTTTAGAATTTTGCATATTTTAATAAATATTTTCTTGATTTGGGGTCCTCAGTGAAAAAATAGAAGATGTCTAGGGCAGCTTCTTCCTCTGCTGCTTCTATATCCTATGGCAGGACTTCAGCACATATGGACTATGTCCAATACAGATACACTTAATAAAGGAAGAATTATCACCTGAAGCCAGTTGTCAGGATGCCTGAACATGGGGAAATCCCAGGTGTTGTGCTGAATAGAAATTACCTGTAGTTGGAGTTTTCTCTCCGGGTCCCGCCAAACCCCAGCAGTCCCTTAGCCCACTTATAAAATAAACATACAGACGCTTATATTATTTAAACTGCTTGGCCATTAGCTCAGGCCTATCATTGTCTAGCTCTTACTCTTATATTTAGCCCATTTCTATTAATCTATACTTTGCCATGTGGCTCGTGGCTTACTGGAACCTTACATTTTCCTTGTCCTGGCGGCGGCTCCAGGCAGTCTATCCCTCTTTCTTCCTGTTCCCTCAATTCTCCTCTCTGTTAGTCCCACCTATACTTTCTGTCTGGCTACTGGCCAATCAGTGTTTTATTTATACAGAATGATATCCACAGCAATTACCTTCAACACAGACCCAAAGCCTGGAAACCTAGAAAATATCAGAGACATGCTAGACAATCTTAGCCTCCCAATCCATTTGAGTTTGACACTGGTCAGGAACAGCAGCGAGAGTATAAGTTTTAATTGTCTTTAAATAAATGGAGAAATAAATTAAGGGGTATAATGCTTATGTGATAAATTTAGACCCCATAAGTTATTTTTACTTATCACTTATAAAATGTAGATATTCATAGTACCATTCATAACTTCAAAATGCATCTACATACAAGAACAGATATTATGCCAAAAATCTCCCTTTTTATCTTAATTGTAGTAATGATTAGACTCTTTATAAAAAATATTATGGGCCAGGCTTCCTATCAGTTGATTACCTGTATCCCTCTTGATGCTCAGTAGTAGAAATGGAGTGATGTCCACAGTCTGTTCATGAATATAATTTTATTACCAGTATTGCTGACACTTCATTATTTTATTCATGATTATTGCCATTGAATATAGCAAACTTTCCATATTTTTGCATGTTTATGTGTTTATTTTGTGGGCATGAGTGTATGGGTGTATTTATCTTGAAATATTGAAACTGCATTGAAAACCATGAAAACATCACCAGGATTTTACATGCCAACTCTATTCCTTGTTTTTTACATAGTCTGCTCTCCTCCAGGCCAGTTTTCTCAGGCTGTTCCATTTCCATCTCTGATACTCTCGGGCTTTCTTTTCTTCCTAGACATTATGTTCCTTGCTTCCTATTACAAGCCTCCCTGTAATGGGAACAGGTTTCCAGATTTTACTTTTCCTAAATGGAAACTCCAATTAAAAGGTGATTATGTAAAAAAAAAAAAATCTGTGTATTGTAGTGAACATGCTATTTCCCACCACAGTCATGTTCTTTGAGTGAGTCCTTAATTTTTCTCATCTTTTTGTATTTCACATCTTATCTCTTTATTGCTCTTATGAACTATATGTATATTGCTGATTCACTGAAAAAACAAGAATACTGTTTTGCCAAAGTAGGGTTAAAATTATCTGAAGTTAAATGCTTTCATGCTGGACTGCACATTCTAGAATAGAGGGAAGCCTGCCCATATAGTCTTGAGAATCCTTCTGCTTTAAAAATAGACATTATATTCCTGCACCAACTTATTTGTAAACACATAACCATGCATTTCTTTTATTATCAAATCACTTTATGTGAGGCTTTCATTTCTCTTTGGTAACTTTCAGAAGTTACTTTTCTTTAAAAGATGGTGAATCACTGATGACTTAACAGAGAAAGCATTTGTTTTATCTGGACACACTTGGTCTCAGATTCTCCCAGGAATTGTTCTGGAGCAGACAGTGGAAGCCGACCCATCAGTCAACTTGTACAAAATCTTCTCTGAAGACCGTGAGGTAGCAGTTTGCCCTAGTCACCGAATGAGCCATTTATAGGGATTTATATATGGGAAAAGAAAAATGATCTGATATAGAAGTGCAGGCTGTGCCTTTAGAGTATCAGGCACACAGCGCTAGGACACAGCTACAGGCATGTTGTCTATTAGAACTATTTCACATTGCAATGTATTAACATCTCTGGAAAGAGGTAACTCACCTAATGAATGTTCAAGAATTCTAAGCTTCATAGAAATCCAGAGTGAAACCAAAGCCCAATCTCCAACAAGACACCTGGGGCAAAATATCAAGGGTTCTTGGCTAAAATGTGAGTGACTAACAATTATGTGTACCATACAGACTAGGAAGATAAAGAGCAGGACTCTTAATTATGAAAATCATTATGACATTAAATATTTTCTTTCCTATTTACAATTTCATCCATAAAACATGCAAAATGATTTCATAAAAGTACTGATATTAAATAATCAGGGGCAATGAAGAGAACTATTGAAATGTGTCATATTTTCTATTAAAAGGAAATAAAACAGAGATTTGCTATTTCCTAAGCCATTCAGAGAAATGGAAGTTTTATCATCAGAATTGTTTTGATGAATGAATTAGAAGGCATCTTTGTTTGTGGACCAATTCTGAGCGGTTCAGGAAACCTCTGGCAAAGAGAGCATTATGGTAACCTACAAAATTTACAATATAAAACTAATAAATCTACCTGATAATTTCATTTTATTCAATATTCCAGATATGTTTTGCTAGTTTAAAGAATATTTCAAATCCCTAGAATGTAAGAAACTAGGAAAAGTTTAAACATAATTTTATCCACATCACCCAGCTTACTAAGATTTAGATTAAAATTTTTTTAACCTAAGGTTAATTAAACATTAGGACCCATAAACTGGGCCATTAAGATGGATCAGCAGATCAGGATGCTTGCTGATGAGACCCAGGCCCTGATTTCAATCTCTGAGACTTTCTCAGTAGATGAAAGAAAACTGACTCTCATTTCTGCAAATTGTCCTCTGATGACCTCTGCTTGTGTGCCATGTTATATAAGTGTGAACATACATACATACATACATACATACATACATACATGCACACACACACACACACACAACACACACACACACACACACACAATTAGAATGTAATTTATGAAATGTGGTCAAAGTTCCAGAAAATATACTTTACTTACCTGGGATCATAGAGCTGCAAAAAGAATGATTAATGGAGGAATAGCAATACAGGGCTTGTGGGAACCAATGAGAACACAAACATGTCTGAGGAAAGATGTTAGAAAGTCACATCTCATGAGGACCAATAAGAACACAGATATGACTAACCAAGGATGATGCACTTGGCATCACCTGAGCACCAACAGGGCTGTTTCCATTCCACCTTGTTACACATATTGTTACAATCTAGAAAAAAAATGCAGCCCATCACTGGCACATAAAGAGAAGCCTTGATTTTATTCTGTTGCACACAAACAATTGCTTAACAACACCCATATCAGATCGTCTATGTTGAGTGAACTTAAAGGTGATTCAACTCTTATATGAAAATTGCATATTTAAAGAGTCTGCTGACATTTCATCAACACCAATATATAAAAGAAGTTTCCTGACATTTATTTTAACCTAGCAAAACTTATAGAAATACAATAAACTTATAGAAAATAAAACTTATAGAAATACCTTGTCTCACTAAATTATTACTTGCTTTCCTGTGATGTTCTAAAGAGAAAAAAATAATTAGTAGACATTTCTTATAGAAAAAAATCTAGTAAATGGAATTAAATTATGCCCTTCACTTGAAATTACTAAATATATGTATAAAAAGATGCTCAGAATATGAATCATAGGCAAATGACAGAAGTATCAAAACATGGAGAACAATGAGGTGAGACTAACAGTTGTGTAGCTTCCTACCTGGAGAAAGATTTTTGGGTCACGGTGATGAGTGAGGAAAATTAAACACGTGTTCCGAAGTGATGGAACTAACAGTACAGAGGTCTAAGGTAGGAGAGTTAATTTTGATGACATAGCTTCATGTAGGAAAGACATGCACAGAAAGCTCTTAAGAGTAGCAGAGTCCTTTTTATCTGGGCACTATTCTTGACATGCTTTGAAGTAACTACCAGAGAAGGAGGCCAGAGGCTAGGTAATTCTAGTTTTCAAAATATAAATAAAACTCTCTAACACACATTTTCATTGCTAAGAAAGCAACTGGACACCCCCACAACCCCAACCCCTGCCTAAGGGCCAGATTTTACGGCCAGAAGGTCTGCGTTTACAACTATCTTACTCTGCCATTATAACACAAATGTGATCAGGGAAAACAGATGAATGAATGGTTATGTGCCAATAAATTTTTGTCTATCCTATCTTCTGGGCTGTGGTAAGGGGCTCCAAGATCAGCTAAGTATCTTGCTGTGGTACTGAGAAAACACTAATTGCAGGTCTGATCTCAAATAGAAATGACAAAATGCACTTTAATTGAAAAACAAGCAGGCTAACTGCAAATCTTCACCTCTCCCTCCATCCCTCCAAGTCCAATCCCCCAGTCTCATCTCCAAAGATTCAAATACACAACACATTTATCAATTGTTGGTCTTAATGCTGGCGCAGTCATGGTCCTGTTCAAAAACTCCTTTTCTGTGCCAGTATGTGCAATCTTATGCTCTATTTTCTCCTCTTTCAGATTCAGGATATCAGGTCTCATGTTGAGGTCCTTGGTCCATTTGAAGTTGAATGTATGCAGAATGATAAATAAAGATTTGTTTTCATACTAGTGCATGTAGCAACTCAGTTTGATCGGCACCATTTTTTGAGGAAATTGTATATATGATGCTATTAATGAATGTTCAGAAAATTATTTACATCATAATGGAAAAAATAAGTTACAAATAGATGTAATTAAATTTCCAATATTCTGATCTTCAAGACTTACTATAAACTTAACAGTAGCATGAAAGTATGATATTGGTATAAATAGTGAATTTTCAATCTTGAAAATCAGTGGTCAATGGAATTTAAGTAGTAAGCATTATAAATACGAATGGAGAGGCTGTAATGACCTATGTAATACATATGACAGTGCTTCTCAGGTAAGCAAGAATTGCTGTTACTACTCCAGTTATAGTAACACTGTTTTGAAAGTGTTTATTTATAGTTGGTGCCATGGAGCCTACATGCTTTGGTTTAGTCCTGGATCCACTGCTCAGAGGTCAATAAGAGCATTTTTTTTAACCTGTTAAATGAAAACAATATTAAGAGTAAGTTTTGCATTCTGTTGCTTCTAAAATCAAATGACTTAATGCAGCCCCAGAATGAACAAAACAGACACAAAGTGCCTGGTCTGTGGTAAACACTAAACAAATGTTTATTTTTATTAGGATAAGTTACTTGATAGACCTATAAGCCTAATAGCACCATTTTGTATGTTGGAGAAAGGAACAGTGAACATCATCATAACAGATGAGATTATTTTATGTTTATAAATGAACATAAAATAAATTTAATTACTTTAAAACTGTATAGCACTTTGTCAGAATTAATAACTTTAACAAGAAAACCTTTCTATACTTTCACACATAGCAATATGTTTTCCAAAATCCTTAATTCAAAATGAATACCAAATATAGAATGCCCTTTGGATTATTTTTATCTTTTTTCTAACATATAGGTAGCCTTAAATGTGTTAATTAAAATATATCTCCATTTTGTTCTTGTAACTAAGCTATCCAAAGTTCATCTGTAATCTACAGTAATTATGACAGAATATTTACATAAATGAAATTGTGACACTCAACTTTACAAGCCACCAATTAATTAATGCTAGAGGCAAGATTACTGATCATGTTGATCTGAGGAATCGAGAATTACTTATTCCTATTTATGAAGACATATTGTTAAGAAAAGGTGAAGTAGGCATATAATAGATTAATTCTCATATGGAAGAGACATACATGTTTATTAAACTTATTTTCACTTAATACAAAGCTAATAGATGTACTGTACTATTTGGGATCATGTTGATAATCTTAAATCATACAATTATACTCCTTATACTGATATGACAATGTATACATTTTCTTCTTTATACTATTAACATGAAATTCTTTTTATCCATTTTTCTTCTTCTTGATGATGATTATTTCTTGGTGTCATTTTTGACAATATGGTTTGCAATTCTTCAGTTCATTTCTTCTTGATATAGTGTTATGATTTATGATATTATGAGTGAAAAGACAGATTCTTCCTTACTACACAAATTGTATTGTGTTTGTCCATAACAAAGAATTTGGTACCAGTAAATATCAACTCAAGCCCACCTAACACTCCTGTCACTAATCATTTATTCATTTGTTCATTCACTTAAAAATGTTCACTAATCACTTACTCTGATGGGAACATCCTGTGGTTGAAGTGGGTGTATGAATAGCCAGGGCGAATGCATGTAGAATTCTCCCTCATAACATTTTCCTAAATGCATCAATATATATATATAGTTTTATAGTTTTAAATATAAAGAAGGGTTGGGAGTGTATATTCATTTTTGAACATTTGCTTAGCATGGATTTGAAACTGACAGTCTATTTCCAGCACAACAAAAAATAATATAAATTAATTACATTAAAATAAATTTAAATAGTAAATAATATGGTATGTTAGTCAGCAAAACCTGCCATGAGAAAAACTCACAGAAACAGTATATAAATATTCAGAGACTATTACAATACATTTTCATTAACATTATTCATATAAATACTTTGAAACCTTAATATCTCTAGTCCAAAACACGCCTAAAATGAACATGGTAGGAAAACATTCAAAAGAGAATCTTTTTTAGTACTTGGACCCCAATATAGGATGGATATATTAAAACTGAAGTTATTCTTGCATTCACAATGGTTTACTATTATTCCACTTTTAATATGATTAATTTCACATTTATGAGACTACTCTAACCTCATTTATATCTTGATTGTAAAAATATTTAATGTTTATACAATGTGATTGGTCAAAACCCTCAAAGCTGTGACCTATTCCTGTACTGAAGTTTTTATTTGCTAAAATGGGTTGAAGTATTGTCTCTCAATGTACTGTACCTCCATTTAAACTGTTTTTGTGTGTTTCAATGTATATATTCCAGAAAGTTTCTATAGTATTAAGTTTCCAGATTGTTTTTTTAAAAGGCATTTAGCATCAGTTGCTCCTGCCCACATTGCCTCCACTAGCCTTTCCTACTATTTTCTTTCTCAGTTAAAGGGGAATAATGGAATTGGAAGGATTAAGTTGGGGAAGTCAGCAGAAATTAATTGCAGTTAATAAGATACTGTTTATTCTCAAGTTATACAAATGTTGTAATATTGTAATATCCCACAGAAAATCTTTCTTTGAGACAGTATATATCAGACACTTCCCCATGGCATTTCATACTAGCCCACAAATATCAACTATCCTATCCTGCTCTTTGCTCACTCACACAGAGGCCTGCTTCTCGGAATTCTTCTAGCCATCTCATTTCTTCCATCCACCTCCTTCAGCCACCCAGAGGGACTCTATGTCCCAAATAGAGCTGATGACCAAGATTTCTTGTCATTTGCTTTCCCAAGATTTTTACTCTTCACTCTTGTCATCCTTTATAACTAAATGTTGGATCATTTCAAATTCAGTCTAAACATACACTAGCACATTTGATTTATTGTTGCTAACTTATGCTTGTGGCCAGTTCCCGGTGCTATCCCTGTCTAGCTTTTCCTCTGCTTCATTTTGTATTTTGTGCTCACATAAAATATTTTTTAATGTTAGCCTTGAAACTTTAACATACATGTGTAGATTGAATGAAAGAATGAAAATGGAATCAAGTCCTGCAGTCTTCATGAAAACTTAATCTGTTTCAACATCACCTAGTTTGTACGCTATTACAGCTGTTCAACTGCACCTTCTAAAAACAACTATAATTTATATGTTTTTCATAGCATTACTTTTTTTCTTGTCTATATTTTATTAGGTTTACCTATATCTCATTTCTTTTTCGTTTGCTGTTTTGAGGACCCTTATGAGAGTTTTACTTTAGTTTCATAAGGAACCCACAATTACCTTTAAATCTCCATTTTGAAAATACACACTATATTTCAGATCCAAATACATATAACTATTGGTTTTTATTTACCAAATTAAGCCTAAATTCAGATCAACCATATTCCCTTGTCATGGGCTCCCATATACCGAGCCAACTAACACTTCACTTAGTCATGTCATAGGTGGGGTAGTGTTTACTAGACCAAGACTGAATGAAAACTCTCCTGTCTCTTAGCTGTTGGAATACTTCTAGAGCATGTTAAGTCTGTAAGGTGGTCCCACTTTCCTCTTGGCCATCCAAAATGTCTTTTAGCCAGACCACCCACCCCACCATCAATATTTCATTCAATTTCTCTACAGTGGTTCTCTGAGGTAACAGAACTTGTATATCTGGAATCAGTAACTAGAAAATCTGTGGCATGTTTTCCTTTCTCTTTATCAGTCATCAGTCTTATTAATTTCCTCAATTTTTAAAGAAGTCTCTCCACTGATTCCAAGATCCTGTTCTTAAAAGGACATTGTCATAGAAGATTTGCCATAAAATTCTCTGTTCTCAAAATATCAAATTTAATAAATAAGCAAGTTTTTTTTTTTTTTTTTTTTTTTTTTTTTTGGTTTTTCAAGACAGGGTTTCTCTGTGTAGCTTTGTGCCTTTCCTGGAACTCGCTAATAAGCAAGTTTTCCGTTGTGTTTGTTCTTTATTATTTACAGTGGCTGCCCTGTAAGCAGCTGCTGTCCTAATCAGAGACTGTAAATCCACTGTTACCAGCAGTGGTTCTGCTGCAAAGGCTACAGCTGGCTGGAATTCTATTCCCTCAGGCACTCTTTAATAGCTACAAAGGGAAACTTCATCTAGATATCTATCCTTCTAAAGAACTCACAATTCAAAGGTTGAGGTGGAATTCTGCTCACTTTGAGAGGCTGAATAGCAAGTAGCCAACCTTCTCCCTTTGCTTGTGTCTTTCAAAAACACGGGCCAATCTTCTGCTCAGCCTCCACTTAAGAAACCTAGCTACCCATGGTTCTTCCCTACTTGCTGACTCAGCCTTCTGCTTGCATGTAGACGAATTTCTAAATGGTCTTAATAAATAAAAAACTCAAGTCAGGTATTGGGATAAATTCTGAAAGATCAGAGAAGCAGAACAAGCCACAGCTAACCTCACCTAGACAACTCTTCACCCGATCCTGTTTCCAGGAACCTCAGCCTGAAAGCTTCTGAGTCCGCACTCAAATGGATCTCTGCTGAACTGCTGCTAAAAGCCTCAAAGCTTAAAAGGCCTAAAACGCCTCTAGTTGCTGGTCCTCACACCTTATATACGTTTCTGCTTCCTGACATCACTTCCTGGGCTTACGGTGTGTGTCACCATGACTGGCTGTTTCCAGTGTGGCTTAAACTCACAGAGATCCAAATGGATCTCTGTCTCCAAAATGCTGGGATTAAAGGTGTGTGCTACCACTGCCTAACCTTTATGTTTAATATAGTGGCTGTTCTGTTCTCTGACCCCCAGATAAGTTTATTGGGGTACATAACATATCAACCACACTTACAGGTTAATTTTATTTAATCAAACAAATATAATACATCTTTGCATTGTTAACAAAAGTAGTAGGAAAAAGTGCAACACACTTTAAAATAATATCCACAGCATTTTCTCCTTTGTCTAAACAAAAATGAAAGGTTTTAACTTTAACATAGTAAGAGTGTAAACAATAAGAACAATTTTCAAGTAAGGATTACATTCACAATGTAATGAATTCTAGTTCATTTGTGCCTGGCAAATTTAAAGAAAGCACTCTACCATCCATCCATCTTAGTGAATCCAAAATTTTATAGCTAATTTACTTTCTATCATACCTAGGAAAAACTGAAATTATAACTATCTAGTCTTCAACTCCATCAAAGGCCCCAGAAGGATATAATATTATTAGAATAAATATAAAGTGCATTGCAAACAATTTCCAAAACTCTATAAATTACATTGACATCTGACTGCCTGGACAGTCACCCAAAGTTCCTCTGGGGCATCCATCTTCAGACTACAGGCCTAGAGTATCAGGCAGACTGTTCAGTGAAGCAGGAAATTTGAAGGGCTCTCCTGCTTTGTATTGGCATAGTTCATCAGTTGCTTCCCTCTGTGTCCTGCAGAATGTCTTGTAGAATCTTATGTGAAGCACTAATTTTGAAGGATTGTCCAGCTTTGCTTTGACAAAGTTGAACAGTCTTTTCCCTGTGTGTCCTGTATGTCCAGTATGCATAGCACATTGTCAGCAGTCAAAGGCAAGAACAGGTTCTTTGCCCAGTGGCTAACCTTGCCACAGTGAAAGCAAATTCGATAAGGAGTTTCTTCAATGCCCATCATCTTCTCTGAAGTAAATTGGTGCTGCTAGGAGCAGAGGTATTCATTGTCATGAAAAACTTTAATTAACAAAACATTTTAAATGGCATATTCTATAAGCCTTTGAAGTATTTGAAGACCATCTATCTAAAATATATCTCTATATGATCCTGAAAGCATACCTAACATATCTACAAATTTGATTGTTATACATGACTAGCTACTAACCTATGTTTCTTGATTATCCTAAATAGTTTATAGTAATAGCTTTCAAATACTACAATTTCACCTTACATTTTAAAATGAACTTAATAGGTACAATACCTTAAACAAGAGTAGGAACATATATACAATATTTTGTAACAAAAAATAACCTTAAATTGTATCAACATACAAAAATCCTTTAAACAAAAATAGAAACATATTCGTATTGTAACAAAAAAATACCTTAAAGTTGTATCAATATAAAAAGACCTTACAAATACAAAATATTTGAGATCAATATTTATCTCTTAGTTTATTGTAGATTTAATAATCTATCATATTATTTAAAGTAGATTCAATAATGTACCCTTCTATTTTATCATTCCTATATCCCCTTCTTTCTTTTTCTTTTTTTTTGTGAAAGAGATCCTTAAATGTAATATCATTTGTATAATTTCCTCCACTTCCAATATCAGTAATAAATAAATAAATAAATAAATAAATAAATAAATAAATAAAGAACCCCCGAATGATGATAAGCATTCATAGCCGACCAAATGGCCTAACACCATTGTCCTCACTTCTTAGGAATATAGGCATCATGTCCCCAAAATTACTTCCTGTTGTCTGGGGGCAATAATACCCTGAAAAATTTGAAATGTTTGCCAAGTACTGAGAAAAAAAACTGTGACATTTATTGTCCAGCCTCTGTGTAATAGGAAAGTGCAGAGCTTATCTGAAATCTTTGCTAAAGTATCCTATAAGGCTGGACCCTCTCAGCAAACAACTTTAGAGTTGTCTTGGGCAGTTTGTAGTCTGTTACTGATCTTTGGGTTGTTCTTGTCCCTTGAATGGCATTACCACAATCCCTATAGAATTATCATTGTGGGGCCCCATCTTCTATTAGAGAAGTCAAAGGTCACTGTTAGGAATGGTTACGGTTCACTGCTGACAACTTAAACATTTTAAATGTCATATACAGAATAGTATTCTAAATTTAGAGCTAATATTTATGTCTATGAAAGTTTTAAAGAGTTAAAATAAAATGAAGGATTATAAAATTATGGGCAATCAAAAAGTCCTAAATTCTGGTTTTCTTCTGTACCACAGCAGGTGGCTCTTCTGACATGAGACAGAGATTTTGAGATTTCATTTAACAAACCTGCTTGGGTGTAGAGAAGGAGAGAGACATGATCCAACCAAAAGCCAGCTATAAATTTTAGTTAAATTGTGACTACACAAAGACCATTTGCCTTTTATCGTTGTAAAGGACAAGAAAAATAAATATTTTAGGAAGACTTATGAAATTTTATCCTGTTGGAAATATACTACCCCATTAGGCCAATTTGACTCTTCAGTATCTCCTCTCCCCGTCAAAGGCTTGAAGAAAGATTTTTCTATCACTTGGCAACAAGCCAAACAATTCAAAGAATTCATAAGGAAAACAAGCCAAAGAATTCATAAGGAAATAATTCTTTGTATAATCAAACTCCATTATCTTCAGGAAGTAACCCAAAAGGTACTCAAAGAAATGAAATTTAGTGAATGAATGTGTTTCACTTTGCAGAGTTTGGAAAATTAAAATATGTGCACCATATGATAGATACATATTCAGGATTTCAATGGCCAACTGCTTTAAGTTCAGAAAAGGCTGATTCTATAATTACACATTTGTTAGAAGTTATGACCATCTTTTTTGATAGGTGTCTTTTTTTTTTTTTAACCAAACTTAGAGAAACAGGAACCTATTGCTTAGTCATAGTAGAGAGATGATCTTTAGTTCTTGGATACACAGGCTCCTGTTCAAATCTATATTTTATCTATCTTGAGAATATCCATAGTTTTTCTTCTCCTACACAAACAAAAGCAAAACCTCTTCCCAACATAACACATATCCTAGTTTCCATTCTGAGGTTAATTCATATTTAAAATATGTAGATTAATTCATCAGTTTTTATATTATCCAATGTCTCTCTGCAGCTATTGTTCCTTTTTCATTAGCATTTAAGAAATTTAAAGTTAATAAAAAATTGTGTAATCTATCTCAGGGTATCCTTATTACTTCTTTTTGTTTATTATGCATTCCTTTTAAAGTTTGATTAGACCTTTCTATAAGTTTTGTGTAGTATACCTGTAATATACTTTATGCTATAATATGCAAAAAAGCTGTTTTATTTTATTAGGCACATATGCTGGAGCATTATCAATCTTAGTTTGTACAGGTATCTTAATGATGTTCATAACTTCTTTTTTTTAATTTATAAACTGTATGGCCGTGGCAGGCTTCTTGCAATCTGTTTTATATTTTAAATTAACCCATTTCTCTTTTTATTTTTTTTATTATATTTTACAATACAATTCAGTTGTATATATCAGCCACAGATTCCCATGTTCTATCACTACTGCTCCTTCCCCTTACCCCCCAGCACACACCCCATTCCTACCTCTTTCAGGGCAAACCCTCCCCTGAGGACTGAGATCAACCTGGTAGACTCAGTCCAGGCAGGTCCAGTCCCCTCCTCCCAGGCCAAGCCAAGTGACCCTGCATAAGCCCCAGGTTTCAAATAGCCAACTCATGCAGTGAGCACAGGACCTGGTCCCACTGCCTGGATGCCTCCCAAACAGATCAAGCCAATCAACTGTCTCACCCACTCAGAGGGCCTGATCCAGTTGGGGGCCCCTCAGCCTTTGCTTCATAGTTCATGTGTTTCCATTCATTTAGCTATTTGTCCCTGTGCTTTATTCAACCTTGGTCTCAATAATTCTCAACTCATATAAACCCTCCTCTTTCTCTCTAATTGAACTCCCAAAGCTCCACCCAGGACCTAGCTGTGGATCTCTGCATCCAGATCTCTCAGTCACTGGATGGGGTTTCTAGCACGACAGTTAGGGTGTTTGGCCATCCCATCACCAGAGTAGGTCAATTCCAGCTGTCTCTCGACCATTGAGAGCAGTCTTTTGTGGAGGTATCTTTGTGGATTTCTGTGGGCCTCTCTAGCACTTTGCTTCTTCCTATTCTCATGTGGTCTTCATTTATCATGGTCTCCTATTCCTTGTTCTCCCTCTCTGTTCTTGATCCAGGTAGAATCTCCCGCTCCCCCAAGCTCTCTTTCCCTTGACCCTCGCCATTCGTTACCCCCAGTCACGTCCATGTTGTTCATGTACATCTCATCCATTTCTCCATCATTGGGCAATCCCCATGTCTTTCTTGGGGTCCTGTTTTCCAGGTAGCCTTCCTGGTGTTGTGAGTAGCAGTCCAGTCATCCTTGTTCCACATCTAGTATCCTCCTATGAGTGAGTACATACCATGTTTGTCTTTCTGAGTCGGGATTACCTCACTCAGGATGATTTTTTTCTAGATCCATCCATTTGCCTGCAAAACTCATGATGTCATTGTTTTTCTCTGCTGAGTAGTATTCCATTGTGTATATGTACCACATTTTCATTATCCATTCTTCAGTTGAAGGGCATCTAGGTTGTTTCCAGGTTCTGGCTATTACAAACAATGCTGGTATGAACAAAGTTGAGAGAATGCTCTTGTGGTATGATTGAGCATTCCTTGGGTATATGCCCACGAGTGGTATAACTGGATCTTGGGGGAGATTGATTCCCAATTTTCTAAGAAAGCGCCATATTGATTTCCAAAGTGGTTGTACAAGCTTGCATTCCACCAGCAGTTGAGGAGAGTTCCCCTACTTTCACATCCTCTCCAGCATAAGGTGTCTTCAGTGTTTTTGATCTTAGCCATTCTGACAAGGTACAAGGTGGTATCTCACAGTTGTTTTGATTTGCATTTCTCTGATAATTAGGGATGTCTTTCAGCTATTTGAGTTTCCTCTGTTGAGAAGTCTCTGTTTAGTTCTATAGCCCATTTCTTAATTGGACTGTTGGGCATTTTAATGTCTAATTTCTTGAGTTCCTTATATATTCTGGATATCAGTCCTCTGTCAGATGTGGGGTTGGTGAAGACCTTTTCCCATTCTGTAGGCTGTTGCTTTGCCTTGTTGACTATATCCTTTGCTCTACAAAAGCTTCTCAGTTTCAAGAGGTCCCACTGATTGATTGTTTCTCTCAGTGTCTGAACTACTGGTGTTATATTTAGGAAGTGATCTCCTATGCCAATGTGTTCAAGACTACTTCCTACTTTCTCTTCTAGCAGGTTCAGAGTAGCTGGATTTATGTTGAGGTCCTTGATCCACTTGGACTTCAGTTTTGTGCATGGTGACAGATATGGATCTATTTGCAGCCTTCTACATGTTGACATCCAGTTATGCCAGCACCATTTGTTGAAGATGCTTTCTTTTTTCCATTGTACACTTTTGGCTTCTTTGTCAAAAATTATATGTTCATAGCTGTGCGGATTAATATCGCGGTCTTCAATTCGATTCCATTGGTCCACATTTTGGTTTTTATGCCAGTACCAAGCTGTTTTTATTACTGTAGCTCTATAGTAGAGCTTGAAGTCAGGGATCGTGATGCCTGCAGAGGTTGTTTTATTGTACAGGATTTTTTTGGCTATCCTGGGTTTTTTGTTTTTCCATATGAAGTTGAGTATTATTCTTTCCAGGTCTGCGAAGAATTGTGTTGGTATTTTGATGGGGATTGCATTGAATCTGTAGATTGCTTTTGGTAAAATTGCCATTTTTACTATGAAATTGACCCATTTCTATTCATATATAAGTTGCCACGCAGCTCATGGCTTCCCGGTATCTTAACATCTTCTTCTCATCGTGGCAGCCGGCAGTGTCTCTCTCTCTCAGCCTTCCTCCTCCCAGAATTCTCCTCTCTCCTTGTCCTTCCTATATTTCCTGCCTGGCTACTGGTCAATCAGCACATTATTTATTAACCGATCAGAGCAACACATTCACAGCATAGAGAACATCCCACAGCATTTATGGGAACACAATGTGCCTACATCCTGCTATGTATAAAAAGTAGCACAGATTTAAATATCCACCTCCCAAATAACATTTCCCATCTGCACTACAACCATTTATTTTTTTATTAAACTAAGAAATCATAAATACTCAGGTTCCTAGATATACATCTTGGTTCCATTGGCAAAGCCTGTTATTTTCTTTTTCTTTTAAAATTAAAATTGTATTTATTAATGAATTCTACTTTGTCAGTAAACTCCAGGAGTCTCTGTATCCAAGAACTAAAGATCATCTCTCTACTATGACTGAGCAATAAGTTCCTGTTTCTCTAAGTTTGGTTAAAAAAAAAAAAGGCATGGCCAGGCGTTGGTGGCGCATGCCTTTAATCCCAGCACTCGGGAGGCAGAGCCAGGCGGATCTCTGTGAGTTCGAGGCCAGCCTAGACTACCAAGTGAGCTCCAGGAAAGGCGCAAAGCTGCACAGAGAAACCCTGTCTCGAAAAACCAAAAAAAAAAAAAAAAAAAAAAAAAAAAAAAAAAAAAAAAGACACCTATCAAAAAAGATGATCATAACTTCTAACAAATGTGTAATTATAGAATCAGCCTTTTCTGAACTTAAAGCAGTTGACCATTGAATACTTGAATATGTATCTATCATATGGTGCACATATTTTAATTTTCCAAACTCTGCAAAGTGTTCATTCACTAAATTTCATTTCTTTGAGTACCTTTTGGGTTACTTCCTGAAGATAATGGAGTTTGATTATACAAAGAATAAGTAAGACATTTCCTTATGAATTCTTTGGCTTGTTGCCAAGTGATAGAAAAATCTTTCTTCAAGCCTTTGCTGTTAACTTGGTGTTTCTTATGAAATTCTGAAGCTTCTAGCACAATTTATATCAATAGCTGATCAATTTCATTGTACCAGAGGCCCTGGTAGACCCGTATGGGATCTGACATGTGTTATATACAAGGAACGATTTCTACTTCTGACTGTTTGTTGTAGTTGAATGAATAGTAAAGTTAATTATGAATCCTCTGGAATAAGTTCAGCAGTTTCATATGTAAAACAACTCTTTCAGCATATTGAGAGTCAGTAATTGTATTAAGAAGTTCTGAAAAATCAAATAATAACATAAGAATAGTATATCATTCAGATTTTTGAACTGAGTCATAAGTGCTTTGAAATACTTTACTAATTTTTCCTGACTTATAACCTGCCTTTCTGATTTATTTGCATCCATATAGAATGTAGAAGCTCCAGAAATTGAGCTACCTTTTACTATATGAGGTCTAAATCCAATTAGTTCTTTTTATAAAAGAAACTCTCTTTCTTTTGGGATATTTGTTACTTATCTCTCCTAAAAACAGTACTGCGAGCTCTTTACCAATGTTGATTTTCTGTCCATAGTGAAGCAATTTAAGCAGTAGTAAAAAGGTACCACAATTTCTGCTGGTTCCATTCTTGTTAACTGACAAAGTCTCAATTTTCTTTTAAGAATGAATCCATATTTTTTTTACATATGTCTACATACATTAACTTTTTTTACTCTGTTTATATGATAAAAATATCCATTCTAAGATACTATCCTCTCTTTGCATTAGAATTCCTGTGAGAGAATGATTAAAAGGCAAAATAACTAAAATATAATGATGCTTTGGATCCCAGTGATCCACATGTACATCCTATAATTTCTGTTCTAACAGAGCCAATTTTCTCTCCATCTCTTCCGAAATTTTCTTGGACTACTAAATCCATATCTCTTTGTATGGTTTAAAATAAATTACTTAATTCTTGAGTTGTTATCCCAATTTTAGGCTATAGCCAGTTACTATCTCCCAGCAATTTTGGAAGTCATTAAGTGTTTGTAATTGATATTTCCTGATCTGTACTTTCTGTGGTTGAATTTTCTGAAAAGATATTTTATATCCTAAATAATTATTGTAATCTCTTCTTGGCATTTTTTTTTCAGGACCAATTTGTAATCCACAGCAAGGCAAAATTTTCTTTACTTCTTCAGATATTTTCTCTAAAGTATGTACATTTGAATCACCTAGTAAGATATTGTCCATATAATGGTAAATTATAGATTTAGGAAACTGTACACAAATCATTTCCAGTGGCTGTTATATAAAATATTGGCACAGGGTGATGCTGTTTAATCCCCCTTGTAGGAGAACCTCCCACTGATATCTCTCAACAGACTGAGAATTATTATAAGTAGGCACTATGAGGGCAAATTTTTCTCTATCGTTTTCTTGCAAAGTTGCAATGAATAAAGTCTTTTAAATCATTAACTATAATAGGCCATTCTTTAAGTAATAGAGGAGGCCCGGGAATTCCAGACTGTAAAGAGCCCATTGGATCAATCAGTTTTATAGCTCTTATATCTGTTGCCATTTCCAATTTTTCAGATTTCTTTTTAATAACAAATAAAGGAGAATTCCAAGAACTGTTTGATTCATCAATATGCTGAGCATTTAAATACTATTGTACCATCTGTAATTTGTCTGATTTTAAAGGTCATTGTTCCACCCAAACAGGGTTGTCAGTTGGCCATTTTTTAAAGGTAGGGCTGTTGGTTCCTGTGAAATACCAACAGCTGTGGTGCCTTGCTTATGTACAGCTTGAATGGTCTGTGATTGTCCTTGATAGTATCTTCTGACATTTCTCTCAGAAGCATTCCTTATTTTATAGTTTGTTTCTGAGATTTGGGGGATGTTAATCTGGGTGTTCCATTGCTGTAACAATTTACATCCCCATAAATTCATTGCTGTATTAGCCACATATGACTTTACTTTTCCTCTCTGTCCTTCTGGCCCTATACATTCAACCCATTTTGCATGCTGTTTTTCTTGAGACAAACATCCACTTCCTGAAAGATGAACATTTATTTCCTGAAGAGGCCAACAGGGATGCCAGGATTTTGCTGCAATTATTGTTACATCTGCACCTGTGCCTACCAACCCTTTAATTTCTATGCCATTTAATCATATTTTTAACTTTGGTCTTTGATACCTTATAGAAGTTTGCAAAAATATTTGTTTTAAGGTTTCTCCTGAGTATTTTATTTTATCTTGTAAAGCTGTTCTGGCATCCAGACCAGAATGGTTTTGTTTGTTTAACAATAGGCCTTAAATCATTTAATTATTTTGTGGAGGATTTTTCTCAACGCTGGCAGGCAATGACTGAACTACATTTGATATTGAGGCCTGCAAGAGGCTCCACAGGGCATTTTCTGGTGGCAAAGGGTTATCCTGCCTGTCTATTGTTGATTTACATTCATTATTTCAATGCAGGCCTTTGCCACACATTCTGATTCTGCATACTCCAGAAGGCTGGTGCCATCTGTCTGAATTATTTCTAAAATAAAAATTGTTTCTAGGAGTACCTTGCCTAAACTGCCTTTTCTGATGACCTTTTATACTTCAAAAAAAAAAAAAACCTAATATTTTGATTTTTCTTCTTATTTTTAGGAAGCAGTTCTCCTATCCAAGCATCATCATTATAAGTTTGCTGACCAATATCAACTATATTTTTGATCCATTTTTATATGTGTGCTGAACTTACCTTTAAAAACTTAGTCATCATTTTGCATTCTGAATTAGCATTTTCAAAGTTCAAAGATTCAATTAATATTTGTCTACATGGAGATCTGATATTCTATTTATAGCTGAGGTCAATCTTTGTAAAAAAAAAAAAAGTGATGGCTTCTTTTGGGCCTTGTAAAATTTTAGTAAATGACTCAGTCCTCTTTCCTCATTCTTTAACCTTGCCCCATGCATTCTAACCCATTACATGACATAGAATCAGGGTGTCATCTTCCAACATTCACTGTCTTTGCACATCTCAATACTGACCCTCACCAAGAATTTGAATTTGGGAAATCTCATGACTTCTAACCTTACCTAGTTGTTCCTGGGCCCTGGCTTCCTCTCATCACCAGGCTCTTCATTGTAATTGAGGACCAACTTCTAATACTGCTGAAACTAAATCCTTCCAGTTTTGTGGAATAATTCTCTTCCTACTTGCCAATGAATTTAACATCTGTCTAACAAAGGGTGAATGCAAACCATATGAAACTACTGCTTCCTTAAATCTCTTTAAGTCTAATATATCTATAGGATTCTAATTAACTTGACATAGCCTTGGGGATATAAATCACCTGGTGGTTGTTGTTCAACAGTGACTGGTATATTAAAGTTAGTGTTCTAATAACCTTAGGCCATTCCTCTCCAGTTTCACAATGTGTTGGTGTAGTAAATTCTGTTCTAAATTATTCTGTCTGTATCTGAGAATTTTTTTTTTTGCTCTAAATTCTTCTGTTAATATCTGAGTATTTTTCTTATTTTCACCAGCAAGCCTTTCTAAGGCTCATATCTTATCAGTCAAATTCTTATATTTGGCACTCATAGCAACCAACTTTTTTTGGATAAAACAAGACTTACCAAACCAATAATGAGGATAATTGACATTATTTAAATCACAGCTAAGTTAATTATACCCTCATTTAATTTTTCCTTTTTTAAACCATCCTTTGTGAAATCATAAAGAGACCTAATTCCCTCCATCATAATATTGCTTCCCATTTTTAATATGGGAAATTTTTCTTTTCAATATTATTTAATTCTTGTCTACTCTCCTAAAAGATTTCCCAATTCTCTCAACAAATCTTTCTGGGCAAGTGACAGCCAATTGCTAGTGTGGAGAGGCCCCGATGGCAGATGCAGCTGAGCTGGCTGGTGTGACTCCTTCCCTGTGATCTTTACCATGCGTCCAGTACCAAATGTTGTTTTTTTCATCATTACTATTTACAGTGGCTGCCCTTTAAGCAACTGCTTTCCTAATCAGAGACTGCAACTCCACCATTTTCAGCAGTGGTGGACTTCTGTTCCCTCAGGCACTGATACTTTCAGCACCGACTAAGAGAAACTTTATCTAGATCTCTATTGCTCTAAGGAACTCATGATTCAAATGTTGAGGTGGAATTCTGCTCACTCAGAGAGTCTGAATAGCAAATAGCTAACTTTTTCCCTTTGCATCTTCTAAAACAAACAAACAAGCCACCACAAAAACAAAACAAAACAACAAAAACGGGCATCTTTCTGCTTAGCCCCCACTTTAAAGCCCTATCCACCCATAGTTCTTCCTATCACTTCCTGTCAGCTATTTGCTGACTCAGCCTCCTGTTCACAGGTTAATTTTATTTAATCAAACAAATATAACACATCTTTGAACCTTTAATACAAGCAGTAGAAAAATATGCAACACACTTTAAAATAATATTCCACAACAGTTTTCCCAGTCCATTATGACTGAATACCTCAGGCCACAAGAGTTAATTAGAACTATGGTCCAACATTATAGGATCTGACAAAACATATATAGCATTTTGTACTTTAACTTCACTGGTAAGGGGATGATAAAAGGATACTCAAAACAGTGCATATAAAATCAGAAGTAACTAACGTCTCCTCAATGGAATTCTCTTCAATTCATGGCAGATGAATGTAGAAGGTAGATGAATACTCCCAAGCCAAGACCCTGAACCAGTTATTAAGGACAAACTTATAGCCCAGTAGAACAATTATCCTCATGAGATAACAAAATACCATAAGCTGTGAATGACCTCTGTCTTTGACAAGGGCCCTTGCCAAATGAAGACTCTCATTGTCAGAGACAATCGGTGCCATGATAGAGAGAATAAATGCCCTGGCCTAGATTTCCACACCTTGATTAATGCCAAGACAGAGTAACTATGAACCTTAAGCTTTTGTTTAACTAACTCAGATTTTTGTTACTGCATAACTCACCTCATCCACCTTGAATATACTAACACAGATTTTACAAGAAGGAAATCCAAAAGAAAGTCTGAGTTCAGTACAGAATGTACTGAATGTACAGAAAGTACAGAATGTACTGAACTTTCTCTCTATACTATAGATTTACTTGCCCATTTGATGCTGATCTTTTCTGCAGAAATAAACTCTAGGAATATGTGTGATTTATTATATTAACTATAGGATTCCTAATGTTTAGGAATATCCCTATTGTATCAAGTGTTTTTCTGTCCCACCAGTCAGCTGTCAAATAATGATACAGAGACTTATTATTAATTATGAAAGCCCTTGTTTCCAACAAGCTCTTATAACTTAAATTAGCCCATTTCTATTATTCTACCTTCTGTTACCTACTTCCCATCCTGCATCATCTGTTTCTCTTCACATCTCTCTCATGCACCCAGATTCCTCCTCCTACCTTCTCTCTGCCTAGATAGAAGTCACACCTAGACCTCCTGCCTAGTTACTGGCTGTGAAGCTTTTTATCACACCAATCACAGCAATACGTTTTGACACAGTGTACAAATATCCCACAATAGCTGATACAGAAAAGGCCTCCAGTATGTATGCTTAAAGGAATTAAAGGAAATGCATATATTATAATTTTATATCTTTTAAAATATTTAATATATATTTATTTAATATGTATTTATCTGTCAAATCAAATATACGATATGTAATTTTCCAGCATAATAGGTGTAAGGTATGTATGTGTATGTATGTGTGTATATATTTCACTTTTCATATTGCCTTTTTAAGCACTTCATTACGAAGTTATAGATAATGTCTCCATAATGCTGAATTGAGAAATCCACAGAATCTGGTAGGAGAAGCAGACTCATTGTTTGAGTTCTAAATCCAAAGAAATAATACAATGTTAAAGGAGGTCACCTTAGGAAAATTCTTTCTTATTTAAAAATTTTAACAAATTTTTGTCCTGCATATGAGACTAACTTGAAGTCAATTCTTTAATGGTTATCACATTATTTTCAGATACGACAAGGAAGGGTGAGCCTCTAAGGTTCTAAGGTTCAATTAACACGGAATGTTTTATGTCATAGGAAATGTCTCAGTAAGTTATGCCTGTTCACATATGCCACACAGACTCTACCATCTCTGTGTGTTCTATAAAATAATCATCTTTTTCTATCATTTATCAGTTTATCTTCTATCAATAATCTGTTATCTATGCATCTCTCTCTATATTTTCTCTCATGTATCCAATTATCACCTGTTCTTTTATCATTCATCTTTATTCTATCAACAAATCTCTCCTATATTTATCATCTAAATAGCCATGTATTTCCTCTATCTTTCATACAATTTATTTCAACTCTCTATAATCTATTTATATTTCATTTGTCTATCTGTCACCTAGCTTTCTTTCTGTTCCTTTTTATTCCTAATGTGTTCTACCATTCTACCATGAACTTGTATAGTGTTTACAGAGTACAAATACATTTTATGAGGCTTTAAAACAGATGCATTGATACAATAAATGGATTCTTTTTAACTTATACATCATGTCTTACATGTCAATGTTTATGCTTACATGTGTGGCTGTGTATAACAATACCAGACATGTTGCCGTGTATAGCTCTGTGATATTGTTAAGTACTAGATACTGCACAGCTGATTTCTTTTACATTTTTACTCCTCCATTATCTCTGTCTACTTTCTGCAATGAATAATTTGTACTTTTAAAGCAAAAAGTATAAAAAAATCTTATTAAAACATCTGATGTATCTTCATATAAGAGATCATTTCAGAAAGTTTCAGATATTGTTTTTTATTGTAAGTTCCAACTCTGGCTGAATCTGCTTCATGATCATCTTGAATCCATTCAAACATTGAACATTGAGCTTTCTAAATAAGAAATGTTAGTAATTATTTTCTAAAGGAGCAGGAAAAGTTCACACATTCATGTGTCTATATATATACATACGCACCAATATCGTTTCAAAAGGATAAAGGGACCCAGGCAGGCTTCCTCCTACTGTGAAGGACAAAAACTCAAGATAGTGTATTCTGTCATAAAGTGCATTGCTTTTCCAGTCTTTGAAATGTCATTCTGTGGGCAGCCTGCTGCTCTCTGCTTGGAGCCTTGGTGCCAAGACTGCTAATAAAAAAGAATAAAGGTTAATGAAGGCACCGAGTTATTTATTATCTTGAATAAAATAGCATAGGTCTTGTCTGGTAATTTGTTCAAGGCATAAGGTCTTGCCTTATTTTGAAAATTGTTTCATTATTTATGCATATTTTAATTTTAATGGAATGGTCTTCCCATATTTATTAGATATGCAATTATCCTAAAATGAGTGAAAATTTCAAAGAAGTAGATATATGATACCTGATGTACATGGCAAATAAATCACATCCTTTAGAAAACTCACTTGCAGCACCAGCTGAGGAAGTTGTACCCATTAAACCTATCTGTTGTCTCACAAGAACAATGGACTGAAAGTCCCAACATTGTACTTTGACATAGAAACATATAGGAAAACTGACCTTTTATGAAGATATATTTATTTTTGGACTTATAATAGGTTTAGGAAGTGTGATTTTATTTAAAGATAGCAAAATGTGCAATAAAATGAGTAATCCTGTCAAATGACAAAGTATAAAATGCCCAAAGTCAATCATATCCCCAAGGCAGAATCTCATTTTAAAATTTTCATGTTTATTGAGCTGTACAGATCTGCAGTTCTTGGCTGATAACAGCAGGGTAAACATACAGAATGTGCATAAAATGGGTTTTTTTATTCAAATTCTGGATAAGAGTTCTCTGAATTTGAAACCCAATGTTTAAAGTGTTACCTTTGCTGTGTCTGGCTGTGCTAGGCACCTTCAGGTTATTCTTGTTTGTATTCATTTGATGTCTCTTTTCACTTGACAACTGACCATCCCTGTGTTCCACATCCTATGCTGTCTTATTAAAATTAAAATAAATTCTATAGAACAAAAACCCAAATTTTGCTTCTATTGCTTTAAAGATTCACAATGTTATAGATGATATAAATGTTTAATTTGTGTCTGAGATTATTGTCTGTTTTCCTTCATTAATTTATAATATAATGGGAGTCAGATTGTTGATACTATCCATTCTTGAATAAAGTAACACTGTTAATTATCTCTGAAAAGTATCCTATTACTAGATCTATTTAGACACTATTCAGTAAATATTCTTTGTAGTAAATATGAGCCAGTAACTCTCCAAAATTGAAGGAGTAGCCAGAAAAATCTTTCTAGAATCTGTTACATATTATGTCAGAAAATTGAATTATCATTTAAAAATTAGTTTCTTTAAAACATGGTAGATAATTTACAGAAAATGATGTTTTTACACACAATATATATCTCAATGATTAAATATCATTTCAGGTTTAATAAACAATACCAGAGAAGCAGGATTCTTACCATTCTATGAGGGGGGTGAAACAATATGGTAGATATGAGAAATGTTCATGTCTATTCTTGCTTTCCCAAGAAAGGCAGACCTTTCCAATCACCTGGGGCTTTCTGAGTAACCCATATAATTCATGGAAATTCTTTTCCCCAGGGAAGTAAGATGTTTCCTGTTGGTCTAGTGTTTAGGATTTGATATTCTTTCTATGGCTAGTGAAATGTAGAGACAAAGGGGATCTAACATCTGCAAAAAAAAAAAAATCTATATATTTCACTGATCTGGTTTTTTTTTTTTGGTATGAATATGTAAAGTGGCTTCACATCAAGTCCTTCTCATAACAAGGGTCACATAGGGTACAACAGATCCATGAATAGATCAGCTAAAATGAGAAATGACTATACTATGCACCATATGTGAAGCTGTTGAACTTTATTAATGTACTGTAGCATTCTCCGTCCTAGATGCCCATTTGAACGGGCTCTTACAAACGTTATAGTGACAGCCAAGACAGAAAATCCCTGCTACTTCAACCACTTGAGCAGCAGTAACAAAAATACTCACCATAACAATAAGAATTTTTATTCAAACTGTAGAACTTTCTTTTTCAAAGGATCACTATCCTCAAAAGTCAGAAGTGAGCCTTTTCAGTGTCACTTCCTCATGCTCATCATTTTGGGAGTGGGTTCAGTAACTCTGCTTCAAAAACCTCAAATATTTGCAAATCCCATACAGATTAAAAGTCCAGTATTTTTACATGCGTAATTACAGAGCACAGAACAAAACCACAAGAAGCCACATAAATCAAATCATTTTCTTTCATTAATAGTACAGCTCTAATGGATAATAAGACCACATAATGATAATAAAAAAGTGTTCTAAGTATTTTTTATGTGTGGGAAAGGTAAGATAACAGTAAAGTACAACTTAGTTACTCAAAAAGATGCTACATAGAATGCTATATGTCAAACTCTTTAAATGACTATCTGAAAAGAAGAGGAACTTACTTTTATAGTGTGTAGAATAGCAATAGCTTTCAAGTATACGACCAGACCCTATATGTTAGTGTTCAGGGAAAAAAATCTTTAATCTTCACAATATCCAGGCTTTTCTACATCTAGTTATGTGATTTTGGTCTCTATAGTTAATTATTCAAAGAGTTATCTGGCTATTTTGCAAAAATACTATTTGTATAATACTAATAGAAGTTTTAGTAGTAATAATAGTAGCCATAATAGTAGTTTTAGTAGTAATAGAGATGGTAACATCCATTTTTGTTGAGTTACTATGGTCTCAAAAAATTTTTGAAAATAATGTCATAGTTTTCAGTGTGAATGCTAAACTAAAATTATTACCAGGCTTTAATGGATAGTTCTAAGCCCATAGTCACACACACACACACACACACACACACACACACACACACACTCACACTCACACTCACACTAACACAACTCAGGTTAAACCAAGTAGGTCTTAAAACAAAAAAATAAATAAATAAAGACAAATAGAAATTAAGGAGATATAAGTGAAAGGGGATTGTGGAGAGGACAGGAGCTTAAAGGTGAAGAGAGAGAGTTCAGAGTAATCAGATTGCTCTTTGTGTGTGTATGAAATTATTAAGCAAATTGAATAAAAGTTATAAAAATAATGATATCCTTAAAACATAAGAAATTAAATTTTCATAACATTGTATTATTTGGGTTGAATTTTTGGATTGACAGTTTCCAAGAGAAGAATAATTTTTTTTCTCCACAGTGAATTTTCATTAGGTGGCATAAAAATACAATGAATAATATTTGAAGACTAGATTACATAAAACAATTGGGAAAAGAGAAAAGAACTGGATCTCTGTAAATCTAAATCTTCAACAAGCACCTTTAAAAAATTATCCTAGAGAGCCCATCAGTATTGATTGGACTAAGATATGAGTCTATCCTCATAGCCAAACACCCTAGCCTCAAAGCTTTGGGCCCATTGGCACAGCCCTGTATCCCCACATCACCACCCATTGCAGTACCAGTTTCAGGCAAGTAGGCAGGTCTTTTGCAGACAAGTTGGACTACCACCATCTCCCACCAGATGCTGTAACCCTCAAACCCCACCTCCCCCAAACACTACTCTCCCTTGCAGGCTGCAACTACTCCCTGGGACAGAGCTTGTCAGAGCCAACAGGACTATAAGCTGCTCCCTGTACCAAGAGACTTAATTAGACAAAGAGCTCCCATTGGGCCAAGAGTATCTATCATACCAACAGAGGCTCCCTCAGACACGGACTCTGCATGCACCTAATAGAGGAAGCAATGGCTAGATGCCAGTACAAAAACATAGTCAAAACATAAGGACAAATATTGCTATCTCAGAACCTAGTGGTTCTACATCAGCAAGAGCTGAACATCCTAACACAGAAGAAACAGAAGAAAACGACCTTAAAAATGACATTAAGAAGAGGATAGAGGCCTTTAAAGAGGAAATGAAAAATTCCCCTAAAGAAATCAAAGAAAAGACAAACAAAAAATTAGAATAAATCAATAAAAAATGAGGAAAAGGAAAACAAAAATGGAAGAAATCAATAAATCACTTAAAGAAAGACAAGAAAAAGCAATTAAACAGGTGAAGTAAACAGTTCAAGATTTGAAAACTGATATATAGGCAATAAAAAAAAACACAATCCAAGGGAATGCTAGTAATGGAAAATCTGAAAATGAACAGGAACTACAGATGTGAGCATAATGAACAGAATAAAAGAAATGGAAGAGAGAATCTTCGGCATTGAAGATACAATAGAGGAAATAGAATCTTCAGTCAAAGAAAACACTAAAGCCAAAAAAAGTCATAACACAAAATGTCAAGGATATTTAGGACACCATGAAAAGACCAAAACTATGAATAATAGGGAAAGAAGAAGGAGAAGAATACCAACTCAAAGGCACAGAAAATATATTCAACAAAATCATAGAAGAAAACTTTCCTAACCTAAAGAAGAAGATACAAGATACAAGCCTATGAAGATACAAGAAGCTCACAGAACACCAAATAGACTGGATCCAAAAAATAAAATAAAATGAAAATTAAGCCCCTTTGCCACAAAATAATGAAACAAGTAAACATGCAGAATAAAGAAAAAAATTTAAGAGCTGCAAAGGAAAAAGGCCAAGCAACATATAAAGGCAGACCCACCAGAATAACAGCCGACTTTTCAATGGAGTCTTAAAGCCAGAAGGTCCTGGAGAGACATTATTCAGATCCTAAGAGACCATGGATGCCAACCCAGACTATTATATCCAGCAAAATTCTCAATCACCATTCATTGAGTAAACAAAATAGTCCATGATAAAACCAGATTTAAACAATACTTATCCACAAATCCAGCCCTACAGAAAGCACTAGAAGGAAAAATCGAACCTAAGAAAGTTAAATACATCCATAAAACACAGAAAAGAGATAATTTCATACCAACAAAGAGAAACACACAACACTACTAAAAAAAAAAATAACAGGAATTAACAATCACGGGTCATTAATATCTATTAATATCAATGATCTCAATCCATCTATAAAAAGATACAGGCTAATAAAATGGATACAAAAACAGAACCCATTGTTCTGCTGTATACAAGAAACACAGCTCAACTTCAAATACAGACATTAACTCAGAGTAAAAGGCTGGAAAAAGACTGTCCAATCAAATGGACTTAAGAAACAAGCTGGTGTAGCTATCTTAATATGTAATAAAATTGACTTCAAACTAAACTCAGTCAAAGAAATCAGAAAGGACAATACATATTTACCACAGGAAAAATCCACCAAGATGAAGTCTCAATTCTGAACATTTATACCCCAAACACAAGGGCACCCACATTTGTTGTTGGAGGGCTTCTCTCCAGGTTCCCCAAGCCCCGCAGTCCCACAATCCACTTATAAAATAATCACTCAGACGCTTATATCACTTATAAACTGTATGGCCATGGCAGGCTTCTTGCTAACTGTTCTTTTATCTTAAATTAACCCATTTTTATAAATCTATAGCTTGCCACGTGGCTGGTGGCTTACCGGCGTCTCTACATGCTCTTCTCCTGGCGGTGGCTGCAGTGTCTCTCCTCCTTCTTCCTGTTTCCCCAATTCTCCTCTCTCTTTGTCCCGCCTATACTTCCTGCCTGGTCACTGGCCATCAGTGTTTTATTTACATAGAGTGATATCCACAGCACTTCCCCTTTCTTCTTTTTTTTTAAAAAGGAAGGTTTTAACTTTAACATGGTAAAATTACATATAACAAAACAATTACCAAGCAAGAATTATAGTTACAATATTAAAGAAGATGTCCTATCTATCTTATATTTGTGAGTTTAAGGTTTTATAGCTAACTTATCTTTTATCATAACTGAGGAAATTACGACTATCTAGTCTTCAACCACATCAAAGACCTGAGAAGGAACATAATGGTACCTGAGAAATGGTAGATGGATGCAAGCAACTTTCGGGAATCTTGCAAGAGTAGACCAAGACAGCTGGCAGCCTGGACAGTCACCTAATGTTTCTCAGCATTGTTGGTGCATTCAAATTGGCTACAGGCCTAGAGTATCTGACAGATCATTTTTAGAAGCAGGAATTTTAAGAGACCATCTTACCCTGTCTTGGCAGAGTACAGTGGTCGCTTTCCTTGTGTCCCACTTGTCCAGAAAGGACAGCATTGCATTTGTACTGTCAGCCATCAAGGCAAGGGCAGTTCTTTGCCCAGTAGGCCATTTTGTGTCAAAAAGACAAACTTCCAAATGGAAATGTCTTAGAAGCCCAACATTCTCTCGGGATCAATTGGTGTAGCCAGGAGCAATTGTGTCTCATGTCAACAGAATTTTAAGTTATTTAAATGCCATATTCTCTAGGTCTATGAAGTGTTTGAAGATTACCTATCTATCTGAAATATATCTATGTATACCTAGAAGACTTAACTAACATGGCTACAAATATGATTATCATAGATGACTAATTATTAATCTATTTTTAATTATCCATTACAATTTTAAATGAGTTACATAAACATAATATCTCAAACAAGAATAGAAATATATATATATATATATATATAATATATATATATATATACAGTATAACAAAATTAACTTCAAGTTTGTATCAATAAACTAAAATTTATACAATGTAAAACATTTAAACATAAACTAAAATTTATACCAATGTAAAACATTTTAAACAAGTTGTTCTTTAAAAGTAGGTTCATTAATCTACCCTTTTATCTTATCATCTCCATATCCTATATATCCATATCATATCCCCTTTTCTTTTTTAGAAAGAGATCACATTTATAATCAACCTGTTTTAAATAAAAATATTGGTTTTTCTCTGTCCCACACCAGAGGGCTCTTCTGATTTGGGACACAAGAATCACTTAACCATTTTTTTTTTTAAAGCAATATGTCTGGGTTTAGAGGGGGAGTGAGCCAATTCCACCTCTAAAGCCAGCTTGGTATATTTGGGAATTTGGGCGTAGCATCTCTTACTACTTCCTGCTGGAGGGGGGCGCTGTATCTTATGGGGATGCAAAGAAAATTTTAGACCTATGGGGTAGTCCGTGAGGCTGTATTGTGTGAACCAGTTGCCTTGAAACGATCTGGATGTTGGATCATCTGGGCCATGGTGTCATCGGAGTCCTTTCAGGGGGTCTTGGCTGTTGAAACCTGATGTATCTTAATCTGGAACAAGTCCACAGCCTCTGGCTTTCTGTGGAAACAAAAGCAGAACCTCTTTTCCAAAGTAACATATCCTTATATCCAAATTTTGAAGTCAAGGTACCTTTAAAATATACATTTTGGCATAACTCAACAGGTTTTGTAATCAAATGTTTTTCTTTAGTTATGAATATCAAAGAGAACATAATCCAGATTCTCTGTGTGGTAGCCATCTTTATGTGGCTTATGTTTTATATTACCTTGAGCCTTGAGCCTATTGCTTTAAACTGTACCATTGTAAGCCTGAAACGGTGCTGTGGCTGCTGGCTCCGCCCACTTCAGCTTCCCAACATGGCAGTGGTACGTTTTCCGCCAGCTCTGGGAGTCATCAAGTCTCAGAAATAGTGGGTCTAAGCTTTTATCAAAGCAGCGTGTAGCCCAGAAACCTCTTTTTAAAAAAAAAAAAAAAATACTAGTAAAGACTAAATCTACCACACAGCTTAATTTGCCGCTGGCAGATGCCTCATTTCCGCCATACTGCCGGTCAAACGCACCCGCCAGGAACCCGCCAGTGTCCAAACTTGCGTTTTGCCGCATCTAGCTGCCCGTATGAGACAAGAAGCAGGAACCTGGTTTTGGCTCTGTTTAGAATTGGTTATTAAATATTCTCAGGTTTAAGGTGGAAACTCGAGCCGTTGGGCGCCATTTGTTGTTGGAGGGCTTCTCTCCAGGTTCCCCAAGTCCCGCAGTCCCACAATCCACTTATAAAATAATCACTCAGATGCTTATATCACTTATAAACTGTATGGCCATGGCAGGCTTCTTACTAACTGTTCTTTTATCTTAAATTAACCCATTTTTATAAATCTATAGCTTGCCACGTGGCTGGTGGCTTACCGGCGTCTCTACATGCTCTTCTCCTGGCGGTGGCTGCAGACAAGCTGGTGTAGCTATCTTAATATGTAATAAAATTGACTTCAAACTAAACTCAGTCAAAGAAATCAGAAAGGACAATACATATTTACCACAGGAAAAATCCACCAAAATGAAGTCTCAATTCTGAACATTTATACCCCAAACACAAAGGCACCCACATTTGTAAAAGAAACATTACTAAAGCTTAAATCACACATCAAATCCCACACACTAGTAGTGGGAGATTTCAACACCCCAATCTCACCACTGGGAAGATCTGCCAGACTGAAACTTAACAGAGAAATAAGGGACCTAACAAGTTATGAATCAAATGGACTTAATAGATATCTACAGAACATTCCACCCTAACATAAAAGAATATACCTTTCTCAGCATCCCATGGAACCTTCTCTAAAATTGACCACATGCTTGAACACAAAGCAAATTTCAACTATATATAAAAAATTGGAATAATCCCCTATATTTTATTGGACTACCATGGCTTAAAGTTAGATTTCAACAACAACAAAAATTACAGAAAGCCTACAATATCATGGAAACTAAATAATGCCCAAATGAATAACTAATGGGTCAAGGGGTAAATAAAGAAAGAAATTAAAACTTCCTAGAATTCAATAAAAATAAAAGTACAACATAACCAAACTTACAGGACACTATGAAAGCAGTGCTAAGAGGAAAATTCATAGCACTAAATGCCCACATAAAGAAGATGAAGAAATCTCACACTAGTGACTTAACAACACACCTGAAAGTTTTAGAACAAAAAGAAGCAAACTTTCCCAGGAGGAATAGATGATAGGAAATAATTAAATTGAGGGCTGAAATCAATGAAATAGAAACAGAACAATATGAAGAATCAATGAAACAAAGAATTGGTTCTTTGAAAAAATTAACAAGATTTTTGATTAACTTGAAAAAGACAAGCTCTTTTCCAAGTTAATCAAAAGGCAGAGAGAGAGAGAGAGAGAGAGAGAGAGAGAGAGAGAGAGAGAGAGAGAGGAGGGAGCATCCAAATTAACAAAATCAGAAATGAAAAGGGAGACATAACAAAGGACAAATCCAGAGAATCATCAGGTCATACCCAGTACTCTACAAAATTGGAAAATCTGAAAGAAATGGACAATTTTCTGGATATGTAGCACATACTAAAGTTAAATCAAGACCAGATAAACTATTTAAATAGACCAATAACCACTAAGAAAATATAAACAATCATTAAAAGTCTCCCAACCAAAAAAAGCCCGGGACCAGGTGGTTTCAGTGCAGAATTCTACCAGATTTTCAAAGAAAAGCTAATATTTTAATAATTAGAATTAATAATTCCAATATTCTTCAAATTGTTCCACACAATAGAAAGAGAAGGAATATTAATAAAATCCTTTTACAAGGCTTCAGTTACCCTGGTACCCAAACCACACAAAGATGCAACAAAGAAACAGAATTACAGAGCAATCTCCCTCAGGAACATTGATGTAAAAATACTCAGTAAAATATTGGCAAACCTAATCAAGAACACATCAAAAATATCCATCATGACCAAGTAGGCTTCATCCCAGGGATGCAAGGATGGTTCAGCATACAATAACCTGTCAATTTAATACACCATATAAATAAACTGAAAAAAAAACATGAACATCGAATTAGATGCTGAAAAAGTCTTTGTCTAAAGCTAACACCCCTCATGATAAAGGTCTGGAGAGATCAGGAATAACATACCTAAACATAATAAAGTAAATTTATAGCAAGCTAACAGCCAATATCAAATTAAATGGAGAGAAACTCAAAGTGATTCCACTAAAATCAGGAATAAGAAAAGGCTGTCCACTCTCCCCATATTTATTCAATATAGTACTTGAAGTTCTAGCTAGAGCAACAAGACAGCAAAAGGAGATCAAAGGGATAGAAATTGGGAAGAAAGAAGTCAGATTTTCACTACTTGCAGATGATATGATAGTATACATGAATGACCCCATAAATTCTACCAGGGAACTCCTACAGCTGATAAACTCCTTCAGTAACGTGGCAGAATACAAGATTAACTCAAAAAAATCAGTAGCCCTCTTATATACAAATGACAAATGGGCTGAGAAAGAAATCAGAGAAATATCACCTTTTACAATAGCCACAAATAACATAAAATATCTTGGAGAAACTAATTAAGCAAGTGAAGGACCTGTATGATAAGAATTTTGAGTCTCTGAAGAAAGAAATTGAAGAAGATATCAGAAAAAGGAAAGATCTCTCATGTTCATGGTTGGTTGGGATTAACAGAGTAAAGATGGAAATCTTAACAAATACAATCTACAGATTCAAAGCAATCCCCATCAAAATTACAATACAATTCTTCACTGTCCTGGAAAGAACAATACTCAACTTCATATGGAAAAGCAAACAACCTAGGATAGCTAAAAGAATCCTCTACAATAAAACCACCTCTGCAGACATCTCCATCCCTGACTTCAAGCTCTACTCTACTATAGAGCTATAGTAATAAAAAGAGCTTTGTACTGTCATTAAAACTGACATGTGAACAAATGAAATCAAATTAAAGACCCTGACATTAATCTGCACATGTATGAACACCTGATTTGTGACAAAGAAGCCAAAACTGTACAATAGAAAAAAGGAAGGATCTTCAACAAATGGTGCTGACATAACTGGATGTCAACATGTAGAAAACTGCAAATACATCCACATCAGTCACCATGCATAAAATTCAAGTCCAAGTGAATAAAAAACCTCAACATAAATCCAGTTACACTGAACTTGATAGAAGAGAAAGTAGGAAGTAGTCTTGAACACATTGACACAGGAGACCACCTCCTAAATATAACAACAGTAACACAGACACTGAGAGCAACAATTAATAAATGTGACCTCTTGAAACTGAGAAGCTTTTGTAGAGCAAAGGACACCAATCCTACATCTGACAGAGGATTGATCTCCAAAATACATAAAGAACTCAAGAAACTAGTCATCAAAACGCCAAACAATTCAATTAGAAAATGGGCTACAGAGCTAAACAGAGAATTCTCAGTTGAAGAATCTCAGACAGCTGAGAGACATTTATGGAATTTCTCAACATCCTTAGTCATCAGGGAAATGCAAATCAAAACAACTCTGAGCTACCATCTTACACCTGTCAGAATGGCTAAGATCAAAAACACTGAGGACAGCTTATGTTGGAGAGGATGTGGAGCAGGGGGAACTCTCCTCCACTGCTGGTGGGAGTGCAAAGTTGTACAACCACTTTGGAAATCAGTATGGCAGTTTCTCAGAAAACTGGGAATCAATTTTCCTCAAGACCCAGCTATGTCTATACATACTGTATATATACTTGCTGTGGATATCACTCTATATAAATAAAACACTGATGGCCAGTGACCAGGCAGGAAGTATAGGCGGGACAAAGAGAGAGGAGAATTGGGGAAACAGGAAGAAGGAGGAGAGACACTGCAGCAACTGCCAGGACAAGGAGCATGTAAAGATGCCAGTAAGCCACCAACCACATGGCAAGGTATAGATTTATAAAAATGGGTTAATTTAAGATATAAGAACAGTTAGCAAGAAGCCTGCCACAGCCATACAGTTTGTAAGTAATATAAGCATCTGAGTGATTATTTTATACATGGATTGTGGGACTGCGGGGCTTGGGGAACCTGGAGAGAAGCCCTTCAGCAACAAATGGCGCCCAACGGCTTGAGTTTCCACCTTAAACCTGAGAATGTTTAATAACCAATTCTAAACAGAGCCAAAACCAGGTTCCTGCTTCTTGTCTCATAAGAGCAGCTACATGCCACAAAACGCAGGTTTGAACACTGGCGGGTTCCTGGCGTGTGCATTTCATCGGCAGTATGGCGGGAATGAGGCATCTGCCAGTGGCACATTACACTGTGTGGTAGATTTAGTCTTTACTAGTATTAAAAAGAAGAAGAAGAAGAAGAAGAAGAAGAAGAAGAAGAAGAAGAAGAAGAAGAAGAAGAAGAAGAAGAAGAAGAAGAAGAAGAAGAAGAAGAAGTTGTTTCTGGGCTACATGCTGCTTTGATAAAAGCTTAGACCCACTATTTCTGAGAATTGATGACTCCAGAGCTGGCAGAAAACATACCACTGCCATGTTGGAAAGCTGAAGTGGGCAGAGCCAACAGCTACAGCGCTGTTTCAGGCTTAGAAGGCTACAGTTTAAAGCACTAGGCTCACAAAAAACTGATTCAGATAAAATCGTTTACAATGTGTGTAAAGTATACGTAGGCTTGAAAGACAAAAAAAAAAAAGATAAATTAATATAAAAAAGCCACGTAAAGATGAATATTACACAGAGAATCTGGATTGTGTTGTCTTTGGGATTTTTAACTGCAAAAAAACATTTGACCGAAAAAGATGTTGAATTAAACCAATATGTATATTTTAAAGGTACCTCTACTTCAAAATTTGGATATAAGGATATGTTACTTTGGAAAAGAGGTTCTGCTTTTGTTTTCACAGAAAGCCAGAGGCTATGGATTTATTCCATATTAAGACACATCAGGTTTGACCAGCCAAGACCCCCTGAAAGATCTCCGATGACACCATGGCCCAGATGATCCAACACCCAAAATGGTTTCAAGGCAACTGGCTCCCACAATACAACCTCAAGGAGTACCCCATAGGCCTAAAATTTTCTTTGTGTCCCCATAAAATACAGCGCCCCCCCTCCAGAAGGAAGTAGTAAGAGATGCTACGCCCAAATTCCCAAATATACCAAGCTGGCTTTAGAGGTGGAGTTGGCTCACTCCCCCTCTAAACCCAGACATATTGCTTTAAAAAAAAAATGATTAAGAGATTCTTGTGTTGAGCTAGAGTTTTCCTGCCTTGCCCACAGTCAGGACAAATCTCTGTCACCCGCCAGTCCCACAGCCGCTCAGACCCAAACAAGTAAACACAGAGACTTATATTGCTTACAAACTGTATGGCCGTGGCAGGCTTCTTGCTAACTGTTCTTATTGCTTAAATTAGTCCATTTCTATAAATCTATACCTTGCCATGTGGCTGGTGGCTTACCAGCATCTTCACATGCTGCTGGTCATGGTGGCGGCTGCAGTGTCTCTGCCTCAGCCTTCTGCTTCCCAGAATTCTCCTCTCTCCTTGTCCCACATACTTCCTGCCTGGCCACTGGCCAATCAGTGTTTTATTTATTGACCAATCAGAGCAACAGATTTGACATACAGACCATCCCACAACACTTCCCCTTTTCTTTTTTTAAAAAGGGAGGTTTTAACTTTTATACATCTCCAAAGCCAGCTTGGTATATTTGGGAATTTGGGCGTAGCTTCTCTTACTACTTCCTGCTGGAGGGGGCGCTGTATCTTATGGGGACACAAAGAAAATTTTAGGATCATGGAGTAGTCCGTGAGACTGTATCATCTGAGCCAGTTGCCTTGAAATGATTCTGGATGTTGGATCATCTGGGCCATGGTGTCATCGGAGACCTTTCAGGTGGTCTTGGCTGGTCAAACCTGATGTATCTTAATCTGGAACAAATCCGTAGCCTCTGGCTTTCTCTGGAAACAAAACCAGAGCCTCTTTTCCAAAGCAACATATCCTTACATCCAAATTTTGAAGTCAAGGTACCTTTAAAATACACATTTTGGCATAACTCAACAGCTTTTGCAATCAAATGTTTTTCTTCAGTTACGAATATCAAAGAGAACATAATCCAGATTCTCTGTGTGGTAGCCATCTTTACGTGGCTTATTTTTTATATTACCTTGAGCCTATTGCTTTAAACTGCAGCCTTTTAAGCCTGAAATGGCGCTGTGGCTGCTGGCTCCGCCCAGTTCAGCTTCTCAACATGGCAGTGGTACCTTTTCCGCCAGCTCTGGGAGCCATCCTGGGTCTATGCTTTTATCCAAGCAGTGTGTAGCCCAGAAACCTTTTTGTTTTGTACTAGCAAAGGCTAAATCCACCACACAACTTAATGTGCCACTTGCAGAGGCCTCATTCCCACCATACTGCAGGTCAAGCACACACGCAAGGAACCCGCCAGTAACTCAAACTGGCAGCTGCTGCTCATTTGAGAGAGACAATTAGGAAGCTGTTTTTAGTTCCGTTTTAGAATCTTTTCTCAGGTTTTAGGTGGAAACTCTTGCCAACTCGTTGGGCACCATTTGTAGCCAGAGTTTTCCTGCCTTGCCCACACTCAGGACAAATCTTTGTCATCTGCCAGTCCCACAGCCGCTCAGACCCAAACAAGTAAACACAGAGACTTATATTGCTTACAAACTGTATGGCCGTGGCAGGCTTCTTGCTAACTGTTCTTATTGCTTAAATTAGTCCATTTCTATAAATCTATACCTTGCCATGTGGCTGGTGGCTTACCAGTGTCTTCACATGCTGCTGGTCATGGCGGCGGCTTCAGTGTCTCTGCCTCAGCCTTCTGCTTCCCAGAATTCTCCTCTCTCCTTGTCCCACCTACTTCCTGCCTGGCCACTGACCAATCAGTGTTTTATTTATTGACCAATCAGAGCAACAGATTTGACATACAGACCATCCCACAGCACTTGTGTCCCAAATCAAAAGGGCCCTCTGGTGTGGGACAGAAAAATAACCAATATTTTTATTTAAAACAGGTTGATTATAAATGTGATCTCTTTTTAAAAAAGAAAAGGGGATATGATATAGATATATAGGAGGATATAGAGATGATAAGATAAAAGGGTAGATTAATGTACCTACTTTTAAAGAACAACTTGTTTGAAATGATTTTCATTGGTATAAATTTTAGTTTATTGATCCAAACTTGAAGTTAATTTTGTTATACTGTATATATATACTTCTATTCTTGTTTGAGGTATTATGTTTATGTAACTCATTTAAAATTGTAATGGATAATTAAAAAATAGATTAATACTTAGTCATCTATGATAATCATATTTGTAGCCATGTTAGTTAAGTCTTCTAGGTATACATAGATATATTTCAGATAGATAGGTAATCTTCAAACACTTCATAGACCTAGAGAATATGGCATTTAAATAACTTAGCATTCTGTTGACGTGAGACACAATTGCTCCTGGCTGCACCAATTTGATCCCGAGAGAATGTTGGGCTTCTAAGACATTTCCATTTGGAAGTTTGTCTTTTTGGCACAAAATGGCCTACTGGGCAAAGAACTGCCCTTGCCTTGATGGCTGACAGTACAAACGCAATGCTGTCCTTCCTGGACAAGTGGGACACAAGGAAAACGACCACTGTACTCTGCCAAGACAGAGTAAGATGGTCTCTCAGAATTCCTGCTTCTGAAAATGGTCTGTCAGATACTCTAGGCCTGTAGCCAATTTGAATGCACCAACAATGCTGAGAAACATTAGGTGACTGTCCAGGCTGCCAGCTGTCTTGGTCTACTCTTACAAGATTCCCGAAAGTTGCTTGCATCCATCCACCATTTCTCAGGTACCATTATGTTCCTTCTCAGGTCTTTGATGTGGTTAAAGACTAGATAGTTGTAATTTCCTCAGTTATGATAAAAGATAAGTTAGATATAAAACCTTAAACTCACAAATATAAGATAGGACATCTTCTTTAATATTGTAACTGTAATTCTTGCTTGATAATTGTTTTGTTATATGTAATTTTACTATGTTAAAGCTAAAACCTTCCTTTTTTAAAAAAAGAAGAAAAGGGGAAGTGCTGTGGATATTGCTCTATATAAATAAAACACTGATGGCCAGTGACCAGGCAGAAAGTATAGGTGGGACAAAGAGAGAGGAGAATTGGGGAAACAGGAAGAAGGAGGAGAGACACTGCAGCCACCACCAGGACAAGGACATGTAAAGACGCCAGTAAGGCTGGGTGGTGGTGGCGCACGCCTTTAATCCCAGCACTTGGGAGGCAGAGGCAGGCAGATCTCTGTGAGTTCGAGGCCAGCCTGGTCTCCAAAGCAAGTTCCAGGAAAGGTGCAAAGCTACACAGAGAAACCCTGTCTTGAAAAACCAAAAAAAAAAAAAAAAAAAAAAAAAAGACGCCAGTAAGCCACCAACCAGGTATAGATTTATAAAATTGGTTAATTTAAGATATAAGGACAGTTAGCAAGAAGCCTGCCATGGCCATACAGTTTGTAAGTAATATAAGCGTCTGAGTGATTATTTTATACATGGATTGTGAGACTGCGGGCTTGGGGAACCTGGAGAGAAGCCCTCCAGCAACATATACTCTTAGCCATATACCCAAGAAATGCTCAATCATACCAAAGGGACACATGCTCAACTATGTTCATAGCAGCTTAATAGCCAGAATCTGGAAACAACCTAGATGCCCCTCAACTGAAGAATAAATTAAGAAAATATGGTACATGTACACAATTGAGTACTACTCAGCAGAGAAAAACAATGACATCATGTGGTTTGTAAGCAAATATAGGGAACTAGAAAATATCATCCTGAGTGAGGTAACCCAGACTCAGAAAGACAAACATGGTATGTACTCACTCATAAGTGGATACTAGAAGTAAATCAATGAATAACCAGACTACAACCCACAGCTCCAGGGAGGCTAGTTAGCAGGGAGGACTCTAGAAGGATGCATGGATCACCCAGTGAAGGAGAAAGAGATGATATGTACATGAGCAAACTGGGGTGAGGGGAGGTAATGGAGGGCAAGGGATGGGGGATGAAAACATAGGGGAGCACGAAGTCCCAGCTGGATCAGGAGCAGAGTGGGAGAGCAAGGAAAGAGATACCATAGTAAATGAAGACATCGTGGCAATAGGGAAAAACAGAGTGCTAGGGAAGTTCCCAGGAATCCACAAGGATGACTTCACCATAGACAACTGGCAATAGTCAAGAGGGTGACTGAACTGGCCTACTCTGGTGATCAGATGGCTGAATACTATAACTGTCATCATAGAACCTTCATCCAGTGACTGATGGAAGCAGATGTAGAGATCCACAGCTGGGCACTAGGCCATGCTTCAGGAGTCCAATGGATGAGAGAGATGAGGGATTCTATGAGCAAGGGACATCAAGATCACAGTGGGAAATTGTACAGAGAAGGACAGACAAACTAGTAAAAATGCATGAACTGTGGACCAATAGCTAAGAGGTCCTCATGGTACTTGATTAGGCCTTAAGGATAGGCAAAACAGTTACTTAGCTTGAGCTGTTTAGGAGGCCCCCAGGCAGGCAGTGGGATGGGACCCATCCCTGGTGCATTAGCAGGCTTTTTGGAGCCTGGTGCCTATGGTGGTACACTTTGCACAGCCTTGGTGCAGGGAGGAGGAGCTTGGACCTGCCTCAACTGAATGTACCAGATTCTGCCAACTCCCCAGGGGAGACCTTACCTTGGAGGACGTGGGTTCTGGGGGAAGACTGAGAGGCTGGAGGAAGGAAGAGGGGGGAATCTGTGGTTGGTATGTAAAATGAATAGAAAATCTCTTAATAATGAATTATCCTAGATTATAAAGGTTCATCATAAATTCAAATGCAATTTTTCCTTTGGTTTGTTTGATGGTTTTGTGTGACTTTCATTAATTAAATTTGTTCTTTGACTTTTTTATAATTATATAAAATACATGTTAATTACTCTCACATTTCCCTTCCATCCCTACATTCATGGCATTCTGTTTTCTTTTGTGACCCAATTGTTTTAACAAAAGGCCTTTTGTTTTGAATTGTTTTGAGGTAGACTCATGTAGTCCAGGCTGGCTTTTAACTTGATACAAAGCTGAGACTGGCCTTAAAATCCTCATTTTTTCTTTCTCTGTCTCCAAAGAGCTGGCTTAATTGACAGGTGTCATTAATCTTATTTTGGCTTCTTTTTTCTTTCATGTTACAAAAATATTACATCTTCTATACTGTTTAAAAGACATAATTTATGTGACAAATTCAGATGCTGTTGCTGTTTACAATATGTCATGAATTAAAAACATTTCCAGAGTTCCTTCTGCTGGTACCTGACAGTCATTATTGTGCACAGAGGAGCCTATTACAATGGTTAAGCTGGTTTCCTTTTGAAAACCTATATGAACAATCACTTGTCTATTTCATGGTTATGGTTCAACTCTATCAGCTTTGTTGTTATCGTGAAGAAAAGCACAACATATGGCAGACAAGTTAATAACTAAAATTAGGATAATTTCTCTTCAAAATAATGAAAATGGAAACCAACAGAAATCTACTTGACAACTGAGAATAAACCATCTTAAATTTCATGGGGGTGTGTATTAATTGAGATAATGATGTTTAGGTCATACTTTCATTCAAGGATTATTTATTAAGCACCTACTTACTGGAAAGAACAAGTTTTTCAAATAATGTAAGAGAGTTGGCAAGCTCTTTATACTTTCATGAATGTTAAACTATTTGGGGAAGATAAGGACATACAAATTTTAAAATATTGCGAGCCCTATAATGGTAAGGAGACAGCAGCAGAACAGAGTGTTTTTGCATGCTAGCCGAACAGAAACTATAACTGTCTATTTCAGAAACCGTTTTCAAGGCTTTTGTAGAGCAAGCAGCATGGGAAGATGTAGATAATGTCTTCCTCTGCATGAAAGGAAGCTGTGCTCCCCAAGTATGAGAATAGAAATATTCTCTCCAGAGCCAAAGACATGTTTGCTTTCCATTTAGTGAAATATAATTAAATCAATAGTACATACCTCAATTGCTTAATTTAGAAAATAAAAAAAAATTTTTACTTACATCAGAGCTTGGGCACCTACTAATTTCCAGTATAACAACACAGGAGAAAGATTTTCTGCTTAGAAATGTCCAAAAGACAGTAATTTGTATTTTAGTGTTAGTAAAAAAATGTGCACAAAGAAGCTCTAATTACCTATAGGTGCAAGATGATAGTATTCTTGGTCCCCAGGAGATTTGGAATTTCCAGTTGCTTGGGTGGATGAAATATGGAATCTGAAGGTTACCTTATGTAGTGTGATTGGTCAATACCCCTCAATGTATGTACTATGAGGGGTAAGAATGCCATGTGAAAGTCCAGAAAGTGAGAGTAGGATGTGAGGGGATGTCAAAAAATGCCAACTAACTTATTGGTTAAGTGACAATTCCCTGACTGCTCATTTGAATGGATAACAGTATTTTTTCCTTCATCATTTTATAGAGGTGTGCTATCTCAACTCAAATTTCATCTAGCCTTAATTATTCATGCCAAATAAAAACACTTGAAAATGTTCAAATCTTCTTTGGTTGTAGCAGGAATCTTAAAAGTTCTTATTAATAAAATCAAACCCGAGGCCAGTTATTGGGGTAAATACTGGAAGGTCAGAGAGACAGAACAAGCCACAGCTATCTTACCTCACCAGTTTCTCAGCTGGTCCTGTTTCCTCAGACTGGAAGCTGCTGAGTCCTCATCCAGAATGAATCCCAGCTGAACTGTGCTGCTTCGAAGCCTGAAAGTTTAATCAGCCAAATTCTTAACCAGCCACATGCTTAACCAGCCTAATGCTTCTAGTTTCTGGTCCTCACGCCTTATATACCTTTCTGCTTTCTACCATCACTCCCTAGGATTAAAGGCTTGCTTCCTGGGATTAAAGGCGTGAGTCACTATGCCTGGCTTTTTCCAATATGGCCTTGAACTCACAGAGATCCCAGAAGGATTTCTGCCTCTGGAATGCTAGGATTAAAGGTGTGTGCTATCACTGCTTAACTAGTGGCTTTTCTCTTCTCTGACCCCAGATAAGTTTATTAAGGTACACAATATTTTGGGGAACACAATACCACCTCCTCTGTATTAATTAAATATGAGAAAAATTGTCATGTCAAAAGAAAAAAATAAAGATTGACATTCTAAATAAATGAATTTTAGTTTAGGGAATTATAAACAGGGTTTATTGAGACATAATTGAGAGCTGATAAGTGTACATTCTTAACATATAAAATTTGATGCCTGATATATGTATACAAATGAAAAATGATCCACAAAGCAAGATGTCCAAGATAATCACTGTTTCCTCATGCACAACACTAATGCCACATCTCTTTTGTGCCCTCAGATCTACAGCCAATTGCTTACTCCTTTTCCATCACTATAGAGAAATTTGTGGCAATTTGCATTTTGTATGAATTAATCTGGTGACATAGCAGATTCTTAGGATTTGCTACTTAATATTAGCACATAAAAATCCATTCATCCTATTGCATTTATCAAAAGTTAATTTTTATTTATTGCTAAGTAGTGTTTTATGATGTGAATCAGGTAGAATTTGTTCTTTCATTTACTTTTTAAAAATTAACTTTACCCACAGTTAGACAGCACCATTTTCTTTACATATATTTGTATTTTCTCTATGTCTGGAAGTATATGATACAATTGGGTAGCAGTATATGTAGCTTTTTTCTTTTCTTTTTTTACAAAAATAAGCAAGAAAAATCTTGCCAAACCAGTTCCCAAAGTTGCCATGTCTACCACAAGAATACTAGAGTTCTCCTTCTCCATGCTATGGCTAGGTCCTAAATATACAACAAAAACCTTTGTGTTGAGGGCTGAGTTCCTCATTTACATATTGAGAGGTGGTGGGGATTTAAGAGTTGGGGTGGAATCACAGGTTTTCTGGTTATTAGGGGATTCTGAGGTCCACATATCTCTTCTGTTTGGCCTCCTGACAAAGCCTGATCTACTTCGCTTTCTCACCAACGCAGGGGACAGCCAACTGAAATAAGCCACGCTGGTGGCTGTGCAGTTGCATTTCATCATGCTTTTAATCTGTGTCATCACAAATAGTAACACTAAGTTGTTTTTAATACTAACTTGCCATAAATCAGAATCACGTGATTGGGAGCCTCACCTGAACTGTCCTGATTACCTTTAATGATATTGAAGCCCCATCAACTGCTGGCAGGATGTGGTAGCAGTCCAGATAAAAAGGACACAGCAAAAGAAAGATGATCTTGGCTTTCACTCACTTGGCCTATTTCCCTCTTGCTGCTGAGTTATTTTCCTGGTTGCTGCTGCTGCTGCTGCTGCTGCCTCTGATTCCTTAGGAACCATGAGGTCTCTCTGCCCCCACCATCACCAATGAGAGATAGACATTGTAATATTACTTCCACTACTAAGGCATGCAACCTTAAGGAATGAAAAATCATTCCACCGACATCTCAGCTCTTAGGTGTGATTCTGTTGTTGGTACTATGTCAAAGCTAAATGAATACATTAAAATATATAATATATATTATATATATATTTCATCCTAATTGTTCTATTCCTCTAGAGAATCCTGACTGATACAGCCAGCAATGATGAACATCTTTCCTTATACTTACTTAAAGAAGTTCTTTTGCTTTGGTAAAGAGCACATGGATATGCTCTGTATTAATAAAATGCTGATTGGCCAGTAGCCAGGCAGGAAGTACAGGTGGGACAAGCAGAGAAGAGAATTCTGGGGAGCAGAAGGCTGAGGCAGAGAGACGCTGTGAGCCACTGCCATGAGAAGATGTTAAGATACCGGTAAGTCATGAGCCACGTGGCAACTTATAAGCTAATAGATATGGGTTAATTTAAGATAGAAATATTCGATAACAAGAAGCCTGCCACAGTCATATAGTTTGTAAACAATGTAAGTCTCTGTGTGTTTAGTTGGTTGAGTCTGAGCAGCTGCAGGACTGGTGGGTGAGAGAAATTTGTCCTGACCATGGGCCAGGCAGGACCAGAAAAACTCTAGCTACAGGCACATTCCTATCAGGGGTGATAGGAACAGCCCAACAGGCAACACTAGAACTCATAGAACATGGCTGGACAGTTGGCAAAGCCATGCTGAGTAAGCCTTGGAGAGGCAAAATCCTAAGGACTATGTGTCCTGAGGAACTCATGCTGTTATTGAGGTTAACTCTGATTGTTGCCTTCATGGTAACCACATCCTTTATAATCCATGGGTTGTATGAAAACTCTCAGGGTGCTTCTCGCCCCTCACTGGGCAGTGTTACTAGTACTTATAATAATTATTATTGACTTTTTCCAAGCATTGCTGCTGGGTAAGATTAATGATTCAACTACTATCCTTAGAAAGAATTTAGACATGCAGATTGCTAGTAACATTAGGTTAAGATGCTGTTGTTAATGGCTTTGAGTCAGAAAATCATAGGGAACAATTTAAAGTTTATAAAGACACACTTTTAATGGTTGAACAAGGGATTTGTTGAGGCCAGGGAACAGAAACAGTAGCAACTGGCTCTTGCTGGCTGACATACCTTTCTTCCTACGATGGGTTGGTGATGAAAGGTGATGATTAATTCATTGTACTCATTTCTGTCTTCAGCTTCCTGACATAAAAACACACTGTTGATGTGTGGCTATGCATGTTGAGTATCTAAAGTATAGCTCACTGGCTGTTTTTCATATACAAAAGTTTGGATTTGTGATTCCTTTAAGATATTTTTATAAGATTACTTTCTGAGACAAATAATGAAATAATTGGTCCTTTCTTTGTAAACATAAAATGCAGCCTGCCAGCCAAGGAACTGGTTGAGAAAAATATCTTGCTTGCTTACACTCTGTTAATCTATAACACATTGCTTCTGTGTGAATGTATGAGAGTTCTTTGGACAACTTTTTTTTTTTTTTACCTGTAATACATAAAATATCTAATCATAGAAGGGATATGGAAAACATGCTGTTTTTTATTTGTACTCATTGTAATCATTCACTTAAAAATAGAATATAATCACATGGTAATTTTTATATTACTTGAGAAATTCTGCTGGGGTACATTAAACTGTAAGAGAAAAAAATAAGAGAGAAAACCAGGAATGATACAGAAGGAAAACATCTGGAGAGATGTGGAAGGAAGACTTCAGGAAGTAGAATAGAAGGAAGTCATCAGGAAAGCAAAAGGGAAACATCAAGGTAGAAGAACAGAATGGAAGAATAAGTAGAACAAGAATAATAAAATGAAGAACTAAAATTTTGCCCTCAAAAAATTCCTTGTGTGTCTGTCCAGTAGTTTGTCTGTTCTGCATCTCCTCTTCAATTTCTCTCAATTTCTCAATTGCCATTCATCAGCACCCTAAGTGAGATCTAGACATGTTGGAGATGTATGTCTCTGAGTGTTTCTCATTTTTGATGGCCCTAGAGAGTTGCCCCACCCACTGCCTCCAGAGAATTAAAGATTTACTCCTTCAGATAGAAAAGTCAAATTTAGTGATTAGTTCAAAGACTCTTTGGTTCCCCTGAACTTCTGTAGGCTGCTCCTTATGGTAGCAATGTATTACAATATTTTGTTCCATTTTAGAATTACTTAATTGTTATTGAGGCTTAAACTATCAGTATTTATTTGTAGCTGGAAGTTTTCCTGTGTTCCTGCCTGATCCTGTAGCCACTCAGACCCAAGTAAACACACAGAGGCTTATATTAATTATGAACTGGATGGCCTATGACTCAAGGTTCTTGCTAGCTAGCTCTTACATCTTAAATTAACCCATTTCTATTAATCTATGTTTTGCCACATGTTCCATGGTCTGCTGGCATGCTGGTACTTCGGAGGCAGGCTGGCATCTCTTCTCCCTCTGCCTTTCTCATTCCTGTCTCTTGGATTTTCCCACCTGGCTCCATCTAGCTATGCGATAGGCCAATGTAGCTTTATTTATCAACCAATAAGAGCAATACATATTCACAGGATACAGAAAGATATCCCACAGCATGTCCACTTTTCTATCTAATCAACAAGGAAGGTTTTAAGTTTAACATAGTAAAATTAAATATAATAGAACAGTTATCAAGCAAGAATTACAGTTACAATATCTAGTCTATTTCTATTTGTATTTGGCAAAATTAAAGAAAATATTCTACCATCTACCCTGTATTTGTGAGTCTAAAGCTTTATATCTAATTTATCTTTCATGGTAATTAAGGAAAATTATAACTACTTAGTCTTCAACTACATCAAACACCCTAGAAGGATGTATTACCTATGTAAATAGGAAGTACATTGTAAACAACTTCCAAAATTCTAGAATGACAGAGACAGCTGCCTGCCTGGACAATCATCCAAAGTTCCTCTGTAACATTGAGCCTAGGATTTTTTAGTTGTTTCTCCCTGTGTCCTGTAGAATATCTGGCAAGTCTCCTCTGTGGAGCAGGAATCTGAACAACCATTTTGCCTTGTAAAGTTCAGTGATTACCTTCCTATGGGTCCTGCTTGTCCAGTTTATATAACATTATCAGCAGTACAGGCAAGAGCAGTTTCTTGCCCAAATGGCTATTTTTTTCCCCAAGAAGATAAACTCCATATAGAGTGTCTTCACTGCCCATCTTTCTCTTGAAGTAAATCAGTGCGGCCAGGAGCAGACACGTCTCACTGTCCAGAAAATCTGTTTTAAAACATTGTAAATGCCATATTCTATACGTCTTTGAAGTGTCTCAAGATTACCTACCTAATTGAAATATGTCTATGTATATCTAGAAAACTAACATGATTATAAGTTTGACTATCATAGAAGACTAATTATTAATCTATATTTCTTAATTATCCATTAAAATTTAAATGAGTTACATAAACATAATACTTTAAACGAGAGTAGAAATATATATATATATATATATACACAGTATAACAAAATTAACTTTATATTTGTAATAAACTAAAATTTATAACAATGTAAAATGTAATAACATTTTAATATTAATAAATGTAATAATATAAAAATATATAATTATAATTTTATATAACATATAATATTTTATATTTATATAATATAAATAATAATAATAAAATGTAATAACAATATAAAAATATAAAACATTTTAAACATGTTATTGCTCTTTAAAAGTAGATTCAGTCATCTACCATTTTATCCTATCGTATCTATATCCTACCTACATTTATATATCATATCCTTCTTTCTTCTTGTAGAAAGAAATTGACTGTGAACAAATAACAATTGGCAGCCAACAATCTAAACAAAGATAATCATTAATAATCCATTCTCTGGGAATTTGGGTATAGTGTTCTAGGCTATTTCCTGCTGATTGGGAGTACTGATAGTCTTATGGGGACACAAAGAAAAATTTAAGATTATGGTCAAGTCCTGACTGGAGTAGTCTATGGTGATATATTTTCTGAGTCAGTTGCCTTGAAGCAGTTCTGGATGTTGAATCATCTGGGGACCTTTCAGGGAGTTTTGGATGATCAAACCATACTAGCCTAGAAGCAATTCACAGGTTCCTATCTTCTGTGAAAACAAAAGCAAAACCTCTTTTCCAAAGAAACATATCCTTAGACACAAATTTTTGAAGTCAAGATACCTTTGAAATATATATATATATTAATATAAATATATATTAATATATTAATAATATATATAAATGTAAATATATTTAATATTAAAATACATATATTTATAAAATGTTTAACTTAGCAGCCTTTATAATCAAATGTCTTTCTGCACTTAAAAATCGCAGACAATATAATCCAGATTCTCTGTGTGATTTCCATTTTTACCTGCCTTATTTTTATATTACTTTTACTGTCTCTTTAAAGACTTTATTATTTAAACTATTTCTTTATATAACTGTCTATTCTCCTTTTCCTTTCTCTTCCAAGCCTATATGCATTTTTACACACAATGTAAACCATTTAGAGGTTTATTCCATATGAATCTGCCCTTTTGTGAGTCTAATGCAGCATGGCCAGGACAGAAGTGGCAGCCTTGACTACTGCTGGCTCTGCCAACCTCAGCTTCCCAACATGGCAGAAGTAATTCATCAGCTCTGGCAGTCATGCTCTCTGCTGACTCTTGGAGGCAGTGGGTCCAGGAATCTATCCAGCAGTGTGTAGCCCAGAAACCTCATCTTTTTGTTTGTTTGTTCCTGTATTAGCAAAAGCTAATGCTAACATGCAGTACACTGTGCAGCTTGGAGACACCACATTGTACTGCAATGGGAATCTAACATGCTCCTTAGCTTTGGGCAGCTGGCAGCCAGCTCCATCTAACAGGCAGCTATTGGAGATGAGTCTCTATAAAGCTATTGGCATAAGACTGTGAGACTAGGAAGCCTAGTGTAGCTCTGTTTCTGTGAGCTCAGAATCTTTAAACTTTTTTAGGTCTATGTGGATCAATGCCCAAAGTGAGCACCAAATGTAACTGGAAAGTGTTACTGTATCCTGCCTGGTCCTGTAGCTGCTCAGACCCAAGTAAACACAGAGTCTTGTGTTGATTATTAACTGGATGGCCCATGGCTCAAGCTTCTTTTAGCTAGTTCTTATATCTTAAATTAGCCCATTTCTATTCACCTATGTTTCGCCATGGGTTGCTGCTGGCAGGCTGCTCCTTGCATGTCAGGCTGGCATCTCTTCTACCTCTGCCTTTCTCCTTATTGTCTCTTGGATTTTTTCCACATGGTTCCATCCAGCTATGTCATAGGCCAATGCAGCTGTATTTATCAACCAATCAGAGCAACACATATTCAGAAAGACATCCTATAGCATTTATTTTGCCAAAACCAAATGAGGTTTGATTTGCACTAATAATTATGCTCTAGATAGTATAATCTTTTGTGATTTACTGATAGCTAGCCTGAGAAAACAATATGCACAGCTTCTATTGGCCACTGTCACCTGTGTGCAGTGAATACTGCCATTAAAATGTGGGGCTCTGTACAATATATGAAAAACTACAAAGCCCAAGGTGTATTTTTTTTTAATTTGTTCACCACACACCTCACTATTAGGAAGCTAGGAGATGGGTAAGGATCTTTGGACATCAGTGAAATCAGGTTTCATCTATGTAGAGAACTTGCTAGTCTAGTTAACAAAGTCACCAAAAAAATCTGAAACTGAAAGGAAAGATGTGTGGTTGAAAACAAATTTTATGTGTTTGGTGGAGCATTAAATTCAAAGCCAGCCTTGGATATATAGTGACTTCCAAGTTACTGTGGGCTTTATGGGAAAGAAGGTGTAAACGATGTCTCTTCTGTTCCATGTCCTGCAGCTGCTTTTATATAACTACTCATAGGCTTAGTATTAATTATAAATTGTTTGGCCTATTAACTCAGGCCTATTACTAACTAGTTCTTACATTAAATTAACCCATTTCTATTAATCTATGCATTGCCATATGACCCATGGCTTACAAGTTCTCTGACATCTTGTTCCTTGGGTGGCTAAGTTGTGTCTCCCTGACTCCACCTTCCCTTCCCTCTCTATCTCTGTTTGGCTTTCCTGTCTAGCCTTATGCTGCTTGGCTATAGGCTAAATCAGCTTTTATTATCAACCAATAAGAGCTACATACATTCACAGCATACAGAAGGATCCTTCAACAGCAGGGAGGAACAAAGGAAAAGAAAAAGGAATGGAAAAGAAATGGACAAGTCAAGGGAACTTTAAAATATCTCTGAAGCTCATAGCACTTATGGTCCTATCTAGCTCTTATTATCTTTTTGGCCAGGTAATGTTAAACATGTTAGAAAATAAAATATGTAGAGACTGGAGTCTTTGGCAGAAACTGAAAAATGTTACTCAGAAGAAAATGTCTCCGGGGTTTTAGTCTACAAATGTGTTTGAAACAACGTATCATTATAATCTATTTAAAGTAAAATTACTAGTTTATTATGGGGCACTGACTTAATGTATCCTTGCTATGGAAGGGCATGGGGTTATTATGAGGCCAGGATATTAATCACACTCAGATGTCTGAGCAGAATAGAAAGACAAAGCCCTAGGAAATTTACCCACAAAATAGAGGTGATATACTAAAAAATCATCTGTGAAGGTTGCTCATTGACTAAATGGTCATTGCACAGATATCCAGAGCTGTCAGTCTTCTCCAGTGTGTGCTTCAAATCTTAGGACTTTCTCCTAGCTGAGGTAAAGAAATTTGCTTAATGTGTAAAAACATGAGGCTACAATAATAGGAAAATATGCTTCATTGATAACAATCAGTTCAATGCTAGCTTAACAGCCAAGAAAAATTTATTATGACAAGATCAAATACAAGTAAAGATGTATAGGAAAGAACCTCTATATGTGCTAATGAAAGGACAGATGTTTTGAAAATAACCTTGCATTATCCAATATGTGTACTTAGGGACATTATTTTAATTCCTAGGAATATTGCCTACGGAAATTCTTGTATGCTCATACGAACATTCATAATAGCTTTATCGAAATACGTATGTTGTTGAGAAAATATTTTATTTGAATGGTATTTGTGTAAACAGCATGTGACTCCATAGGACACAGACCAGGTTTTAGCTTTATTGGTAATTTTTTTTTCCTTAACTCACATAGTAAGTACATTACAAATCAAAGTGGTTTGGGAGATGGCTCTGAAATGAAGGGCACTTTGTGTGCAAGAATGAGGACTGGCATTCAGACCCCAGCATCAATGTAAAAGCTGAGTGATGTCCCTCACATGTCTGCAACCCCAGCACAGAGGGAGAGGGACACAGTGGATCAGTGGAACTGGCAGACTGAAAAACTAAGTGAAAATTGTTAAGCACTGGTTCCATCAAGAGAACATGTCTCAAAGAAGATAGTGGAGAGTGATAAAGACTAAGCACTCTCTTCTGACCTCTCCATGTGCACAAAGCATGTTCAATGATCACATAAATGAGCATACAACATAAACAATTTACATACAAACACGTACCCACAAAAACTTCTAAAAAGGAAAAAAATATATATAAAACAGGCATATGTATGTTGCATGTGTATATCTTAAACACACATGAGAAAATATGCTTAAGATACTTCAAAGGCTGGTGAAATGTCTGAGCTGGTAAGGAATCATGTTGCCAATGCTGAAGCCACAATGGCAGAACTGAATAATTCAAGTTGTCAGCTGATCTCCATGCATGTACTTTAGTATACACATACACACACTTCAGCATGCACATGCACACATACATACTCATAAATAAAATTAATACATAAATGTAATTTTAAAAAATATTGCAAGTGTTAAAGCTGGAATGATACATGTAAAAGCAAAAGCCAGAGACTTATTTCAGGGAACTCTTATTTATTAAAAATTTATAAAGTGTTATTGATAGCACTCCCTTAGGGAGCTGTTCTCAAATATTGTTATAAATCATTTGATGAAACTTTTATGTCATTACAAGAAGCCAATAAAAATATGACCTAATTATCAAAAGCCAGAAATAAATGGTAGAATAAGCATCTCTGACTCTAGTCACCAATGGTTTGCCAAATTAGAAATAATTCATATTAGTAACCACTAAAGCATGGAGAATTTGAATTTTTTTAAGTGTAGTAAATTTCTGTTTTTAAAGAGGAAGCAAATGGGCAAAATTTCTCAATTTCTTGTTTCTCACAATGGAAAGATTATTGTACAAAATGTGAATTAGACTCTGACTTCTGATCTTACATGATATTACATTATAGCTATAAGAAAGAACTAATAACACTGAGTATCCTGCCAGATGTTAAATAAATTAAACTCATAATTGGAAAACTATTCTTATTAAGAGATTTTTAGGTCTATGATCAATATTTATAGGTTCTGAGGAGAAGACAGACCATGGAAGTTTCTAGATTCAGAGGAAAACTCCAATAATGTGAAGGGAAATAATGTGAACTTCCTGCAAACTCTTAGTGGGAAACAAAGTCAGAATATATTTCTAAACTTGCTTGGTGTCAAAAACCACCATTATATCAAAACTTGACAGCAATAGTAAAAGAAAAAAAAGTCTTCAAGATAAGCTTAAACAAAATGCTGATAAACAAAATCCATCAGAGCATAGCAAATGCAATACTCCCAAAACCAAAATGAGCTTATTCTATGGAAACTATGTTAAAATTATAAAATTAGTTATTTTCATTCATTACATGCACAGGAGACAAATCAAATGATTAGTGTAATTATGAGAGTTAGATCTGAACAATCTATAGACAGGTACACCCCTGCACAAATATAAGATACCAATTAAAATCTATGAAAAATATCATACTTACTGGCAAAATATTGAAAATGTTGCTGTGTTATGGCCGACAATATAATAGTAACTGCCATGACTACTATTCAATAATTTATTGATATGCTGCTCAGCATACAGATGTACTAAGCAAAGGAAAAAATATGTAAACTCTAAAAAATATATACTAAGGAAAAAATATATGTGCTAAAAAATTAATAAGAAAAAAGTTTTATAAACTAAACATTTTTATGTAAAAATATAAAAGAAACCATTGAGAAATTATTAAAATGAATTAATAATTTTCTCAATATATTATATCAATATATTGATTATATATGTTTCACATATAATAAAAATTGAAAAAGCTTCTTTTAAGTAGAACAGTTTAGAAACAGTTGAAGATGTTATTGCCAGAAAAAATGTTTGCATGATTTCTTAATTCAATAAAGAACATTTATGGGAAAATATTTTAACAACTGTATAAACTATGCTCAGAGTTTAAAGAAACAGTGGTTTATCTGTGTCAGAGTTTCATAAATGTATTAAAAGACACTGTAATCTTATTTTAACTGTAATCTCATTTTTAAATTCTTTGAGTTTGCATGTGTAAGTGTTGATAACTTTTTAAATATATTTCTTAGTTCCTCAAAAATTATTATTATTATTAAGAAATTTTCTGTAGATGAAATTCTAAACAGTCCTAGTAAATAAGAAACACAGAGCCAAATACAGAGTTAAAGCCAGAGATCAGATCAAAAGCCACAACTACCTTATCTGACTACCTCCCTGGGATGTTGCTTCCCCTGAGAGAGAGACCTTCTCCTGCTGTGTGAGTTGTCTTTTTATTGTTTTTCTGTTCTGCCTTCTCACTGGCTCTAAACCCAACCACATGACTTCCTCATCACTGCCTGTCTATACAGACCTTCAGGTCTCTGTGGTTGGTACTGGGATTAAAGGTTCGGGTCACCACACTTGGCTGTGTCCTTGACCACACAAAAATTCTGCCTGTCATGTGATTGGATTAAGGGTGTGTGCCACCACCATCAGACTTCTGCTTAATGGCTGACTTTTAGCTCTGATCTCCAGTCAACTTTATTTATTAACATACAAATAAAATCACATTTCAGCACAAATAAAATATCATCATAATTTTCTATTAATTTTACATACCAACCTCAGATTCCCCTCTTCTCCCCCCTCCTGTCCTCAGCCTTCCCTCCCAACCCAACCTCCTATTCCCACTTCCTCCAAGGCAAGTTCTCCCATGAGGAGTCAGCATAGCCTGACACATTCAGTTGAGGCAGGTCCAATCCCTTCCCCCATGCACCAAGGCTGTATACTGTGTCTCACCATAGATGCTGGGCTCCAAAAAGCCTGCTCATGCACCAGGGAGGGATCCCCATCCCACTTCCAGGGGGCCTCCTGAACAGTTCAAACTAAACAAATGTCTCGCTTATCCAGAGGGCCTAGTCCACTACCATGGGGGCTCCACAACTATTGATCCACAGTTCATGAGTTTCCACTAGTTTTGCCTGGCCATCTCTATACATTTACCCATCATGATCTTGATATTCCTTGCTCATAGAATCCCTCCTTCCTCTCATCAATAGGACTCCTGGAGCTTGGCCTGGTGCCCGGTAGTGGATCTCTGCATCTGCTTCCATCAAAAATTTTATAAGGTGTATTTTGATTACTCCCCTGTCCCACAGTACTTCCCAGACTCACCTTCCTTTCTCTATCCACCAAACTTTGTGTCCTTTTTTAACTCATTAAGTTCAATTTGTGCTTCCCAAATATTCTTGGATATGTGACCCTCTACTGGAGTGTGGTCTACTTACCAGGGTCCACCCATTTGAAGAAAACTGACTTTCCCTTTACCAGCATCTATCAATTCCCAATTTCTCCATGACTAATGGGTGAGGTTTTGTTCCCAAAATCCTCATTCTGGGGCCTGGTTTGTGTTATGCTTATAAAGTCTGGTGAATGCTGTTCAACCATTGTGAGTTAGTTCATATGTGCTCTGCCCAGATGCCTCCCATGTCTTCATAGTCACCTAACACTTCCAACTCTTATACTATTCCTGTCTTTCTTCCACAGTGATCTCTGAGCCTTAGGAGGATAGGCTGCCATACACATGTTCTACTAAGGACAGAACATTTTTAAGTTTCTTGTTTTCTGTCATCTGGCCATTTGTGATCATTATGTACTGCAGATGGAAGCCTCTCTGGCAAAAGTTGAGATGAATCAATCTATGGATACAGTGATAAGTCATCAGGAATCTATTGAGCACCATTTCCATTTATCAGAATAATGACAACAGTTTCTTCTATCTAGCGAGAGATTCTTGACTTGATAATGGTGTGAAGTATGAGTTTCATTTTGTAGAATGGGGATGTAAATCCAATAAGAAAATGATGGCTCTGTGATGTTTGTGCCACTATTGTACTTGTGGGCATGTCTTTCCAGGAGAGTCATTAGTGTAATTCTCAGGGTTTACAGCTGGTAAGACTAATGATTAATTTTTCTGGTGGCATGCATATACAACACCTTGCAGCACTGTGACTTCTATGAAGCTTCTAGGTCAGTGCTGGCTTGATTTCTACATGTTCTATTACTCAAGTATCTTCAGAGTCAAGTATCATGTCTTTAGTAGTAATATCTTAGCCTCAAGTCCTGGAGGATAATCAAAAGAATTGTCAAAGCTTGAATGCTTGGTGATCTATAGGACCTTATAGGAAACAACTCCAGAGAAAAATAGCCCCTTTTTGGCACAGGAATTTTTATTTGTCAACCTCTAGTGCCTGGTAGAAACACTGTTGCCCTGTTGTAGAATAACTAACACTTTCTAAGGTATAATCTACTTATAGTATAGTTACAAAATTTCTCCTGTCTCTCCTATCACTCCAAATTCTTACATATACCCTTCCACATACATCAAATAATATTATTTGTACTAAAAAGGTTATATTTTGTTATCTGTTTATATCTACAGATACATATATGCATATGGTAACAATAACTCATATTTTAAAATTTCAGTACTTTACTAGGAAATTCATCATGATGTGAAGAAGATTATGTTTTGATTGTAGTTAATTTTATCTACTCAGAAGTATAGTGTGAGTTCATTTACAGGTGCTATTTCTCTCATGGGCATCTTCTTTAGGTCATGTGTGGTGATATATTGTGCACCCCTGTAGTTGGAAGTTTTTCTGTGTTCTTCCTGGCCCACAGTTGGGACAAATCTCTCACCCACAATCCTGCAGGCTTTTTGTAAAATAATTACACAGACATTTAATATTAATTATAATTGCTTGGCCATTAGCTCAGGCTTATTGTTGACTATCTCTTACAATTAAATTAACCCATAATTCTTATCTATGTTTAGCCATGTGGCTCGGTACCTTTTCTCAGTTCTGCCTTGTCATCTTGCTTCCTCTGTGCCCGGCCAGCAACTCCTCTTTTAGCGTTCCTCTTCCCAGAATTCTCCTTGTCTCCTTATCCAGCTTATACTTCCTGCCTGGCTACTGGCCAATCAGCATTTTATTAAACCAGTATACAAGGGCATTATCCCACAGCACACACCAATAAAACTTATCTGGGGATCAGAGTACAGAGGCAGCCACTAGATTAGACATAGAAGCCAGACAGTGATGATGCACATCCTTAATCCTTTCACTTTAGAGACCTGGGTCTCTGTGAGTTCAAGGCCACATTGGCAACAAATCCAGGCATGGTGGCACACATCTTTAATCCCAACATTTGAGATCTCATGACTTTGCTTAGGACAGCACATACCTTTAATCCCAGGAGTAAGATGGCAGGGCAAAAAAAGGTATATAAGGTATGAGAAAACATGAACTCACTCTCTTTAAACTGGGGATTTAATAGAGGTAAGAACTTATGGCTGGCTTGCTCTGCTTCTATGATCTTTCAGCTTTCACCCCAATGTCTAGCTCTAGGTTTTCTATTTATAAGAACTTTCAAGATTCATGTTACAGTCATGATTTTCTACTGTAAATTTTTGAAGAAAATTGAATTTTCCAATAAACCTCCATTACATTTTGCATTTTACGCCCCTGTGTGTTACTCAGTTTTTTTTTTTTTTTTTATGAAATCAAATTCTGGGTTGGAGAGATGGCTCAGCCATTAAAGGCTAGGCTCACAACCAAAAATATGAAATCAAATTTTATTCAGATCAATTTTTCAGGTTTCTCTTATACCAATAAATTTTATTTCTTCACTGAGCTTTTCATCCATAATAAATTATACACATGCTTAGTCAAAAGTTCACCCATTAAAGTGGTTGCTGAAAACTCCTTGTTTAAATGTTTCCATTTTAGGGTTTGTTTTGTTGAGACAGGGTTTCTCTGTGTAGCCCAGGCTGTCCTGGAACTTACTCTGTATACCAAGTAGACCTTGAACTCATAGATCTGCCTTCCCTTGCCTCCTGAGTGCTGGAATTAAAGGCATGTGCCACCATGCCCAGCTCCATTTCAGGTTTTTAAAGATAACAACATTGAGATTCACACATTAACTGCTTCAGCATAAAGTTGAATTAAGTTCTGTTTGCTTATGTATCCCATGCTTCCTACTCAAAGTTATCTGGCCTCAAGTACCCCAAATTGAACTCTAATTTATGGGTAAATTTGCATTGATTTGATCATTGCACCTTGCTAGACAGAATGAGGTTACACTGGTGTGATCTCCAATATAGATATTATGTTCTTATATACATATCCTTAATTGTCCCTATGTATACTTCATAGGTTGAAATCTAATGACTCCTGTTGTGGTGTTGGGAGGTGTGGCTTATGAGGTGACAACAACCATACAAAAGGGCTCCAGAGACCTGCCTGGCTTGTTGCCACCATAAAGAGCATCTTTTGCCATGAGATGTTATTTATGAGTCAGAAAGTGGGCCTTTAGTAGGAACTGAATCTTATAAAACCTTTATTTTGGAATTTCTAGCTTAGTTATACTGCCTAGCCAATGAAACCATACCAGAGAGTCTGGGCTAATAATTAGCATGTATTCAGTTTAGCTTACTACCTAAACTACAGAGTAAAATCTCTATATTATTTTTATATTTGAGTTTCACACATACAGAATATTGAGAAACTTGATATATTTTAAAGGTTTGGATATTTTGTTTCATTTGGAAAGCAAATTATTTGGATCTAAATTTTCTCCATAGTATCTGTGGTGATTTGAATAGGAAAGGCCCCATCAACTCATTTGTTTGAATCTTTGGCCCATTGGGAGTGGCACTATTGGAAGGTATGGCCTTGTTGGAGAAAGTGTGTCACTGTGGGGACAGGCTTTTAAATCTCACATGCTCAAGCAATGTTCATTGTGGATCACTGTCTTCTGCTGCCTGTGGATCAAGATGTAGAACTCCTAGCTCTTCCTCCAGCAGCAAGTTTGCTTGCATGCCACCATGCTTCTCACCATGATGATAATATACTAAACCCCTGAAACATCAATCCAGCCCCAAATAAATGTTTTCCTTTGTAAGAGTTGCCATTGTCATAGTGTCTCTTCACAGCAATGGAAACCCTAACAAAGACAGTATCTGTTTCTGTTTTTGTCTATTTATAGTTGTGATATATAAAACTATACAAGTAGAAGATTCATATTAGATGCATGTAAGTATTTCATAGTGCCATCAAAAATAGCTTACTGATGAAGTAATTGTTTGTAAGGATTACCCTGTTCATGATTATAGAGTGATAGAATGTCTCCCTCGCTTAATTGCTTAAAAACATGCAATAATTCCTATTTATCCATGAAAAAAACAAAACACTTCACTTCACATATCAGACATGGAAAGCATAAAAAAAGCTAACCAATACTGCCAGGCTAGATCATTTCAGTAGCCAATATGCAATAGAAATGGAAGCAGAGTGTAGTTGAAAAGTGTTTTGGCAAGCCTATGGAACCAGTAAGAAGCGATCATATCCCCCAGAGTATATCCCAATGACATGGGAATGATTGAAAATGCATGCACCATGCTCACAAAGGATGGACAGAAACAATGCTGTCCTAGTAAGTGGTAAGGCCACCAGTTTCTTTTTCAAGTTCCTATGGTTCCTCTGTATATAAGCCTTTCTGTAATTACTTCTCTACCGAGAACTAAAATGTTACTCACGTGCAATTGTGTCCATTAAAAAAAATTATCCTGTAAAGAATTGAGTTAGAATTTTGATGATCATTGTATTGAATCTGTAGACTGATTTTGGTAAGGTGACCATTTTTACTATGTTAATCCTCCCATTCCATGAGAATGTGTGATCTTTCCAACTTCTGATATTTTTCTCCAATTCCTTTTTTCAAAGACTTGAACTTCTTGTCATATCATTCTTTTACTTGCTTGGTTAGGTTACCCCAAGGTATTTTATATTGTTTTTGTTTATTGTGAGGAGTGTTGTTTCTCTGATTTCTTTCTTAGCCCTTTTATCATTTGCATATAAAAGGGATACTGATTTTTTTAATTAATCGTGTAATCAGCCACTTCATTAAAAGTTTTTATCAGCTGTTACAAGTTCATTAGTTGAATTGTTGGGGTCGCATGTCATTTGCAAATAATGATACTTTAGCTTCTTCCTTCCCAATTTGTATCCCCCCATTTTTATCCCTTGGTCTCATTTGTTTCCTTGTTGCTCTAGCTAGACATTTCAGTACCATATGCAAATAGATATGCAAAGAGTAGACAACCTTGTCTTGTTTTTTGAATTCTTGGTTTTATTGGAATTGCTTCAATTCATTTGATGTTGGCTATCAGCTTGCTATATATTCATTTTATTATATTTGTATACTTTCCTTACATAATCCTAAAACCTTTATCATGAAGGGGTGTTAAATTTTGTCCAAAGCTTTTTCAGAATTTAATGAGATTATAATGTGAGTTTTTTTCTTTCAGTTTGTTTATATGGTGGATTACATTGACAGATTTTCTTTGTTGAACCATCCCTGAAACTCTGAGATAAAGTCTACGTGATCACGATGGATGATATTTTTCATGTGTTTTTGGATTTGGTTTGTGAATATTTTATTTAACATTTTTGCATAGTTTCCATAAGGGAGCTTAGTCTTTACTTCTCTTTCTTTGTTGGTTTGAGTATCAGGGTGTCTGTGGCCTCATTAAAAAGAATTTGGCAATCCTCCTTATATTTTTATTTATGGAATAATTTGAAGAGCACTGGTATTACCTCTTCTTCAGAAGTCTAGTAGAATTCTACACTGAAACAATCTGGCTTTTTTTTTTTTTGATTGGGAGACTTTTAATGACTACATTTATTTTCTTATTGGTAATAGGTCTATTTAAATTATTTATCTGATCTTGATTTAATTTTGGTATGTGGTATCCATCAAGAATTTTTTCCATATCTTTTAGATTCTTCAAATTTATGAAGTATAGGCTTTTGAAGTAGGACCTTATGATCGTCTTATTTCTTTATTGTCTGTTATGTCCCCATTTTTACTTCTGATTTTGTTAATTTGGATATTCTCTCTCTGCCTTTTAGTTGCTTTGGATAAGGGTTTGTTTCTCTTGTTGCTTTTCTCAAAAAAAAAAAAAAAAAAAAACCACTCACTGATTCTTTGTACTGTTTCTTTGTTTCAATTTTTTTTTTTATTTCAGCCCTCAGTTTGATTATTTCCTGCTGTCTACTCCCCTTAGGTGTGTTGTTTCTTTTCATTCTAGAGTTTCCTGGTGTACTGTTAAGTTGCTTGTATCAAATTTTTCCAAATTCTCTCTGAAGGTGCTTAGTGCTATGAACTTTCCTCTTAATACTGCCTTCATTGCATCTCATAAGTTTGGGTATGTCATGCATTCAGTTTCATTGAATTTCAGAAACTTTTTAATTTTTTTCTTTATTTCTATCTTTACCTAGTGGTGATTCAATATCAAAAGAAATCTACAGATTCAGCTCAGTCCCCATCAAAATTTCAACACAATTCTTTACAGACCTTGAAAGGACATACTCAATTTTATATGAAAAAACAAACAAACAAACAAACAAAAAACAGAATAGCTAAAACAATCCTATACAACAAAAGAACTGACACAGGTAAAACCATCCCTGATCTCAAGCTCTACTACAGAGCTGTAGTAATAAAAAACAGCATGGATTAGTCTTAAAAAACAGACAGGTACATCAATAGAATTTAATTGAAGACCCAGACATAAATCCACATAGATCAACATACCTAATTTTTGACAAAAAATCCAAAATTATATGATGGAATAAAGAAAGTATTTTCAACAAATGGTGCTAGCATTACTGGTTGTAGGCGTGTAGGAAAATGCAAATAGATCCATACTTATCACCCTCAACAAAAATCAACTCCAAGTGGATCAAAGACTTCAACATAAATCCAGTTACACTAAATCTGATAGAAGAGTAAGTGGAAAACAACCTTGAACACATCAGCACAGGAAACAACTTCCTGAATAGAACATCTGTAACACAGACATTGAGACTGACAGTTTATAAATGGACCTCATGAAACTGAAAAGCTTATGTAAGGCAAAGGACAGTTATGATAGGTCAGTAGCCTACAGAATGGAAGGTCTAAAACACAAACGATATATTATGTTGAAAAGGATGTGGAGCAAGGGCAACACTCCTCCATTGCTGGTGGGAGTTTAAGCAAACTTGTCAATATGATGGTTTCTCAGAAAATTGGACATAAGTCTACCTAAATACCCAGCAATATCACTCTTGGGCATACACCCAAAAAGATGCTGAATCATACCACAAGGACATTTGCTCAACTATGTTCATTGTAGAACCTGGAAATAACCTAGATGCTTCTCAACTGAAGAATGGATGAAGAAAATGTGATATATTTATACAATGGAGTATTGCTCAGCTGTTAAAAATAATGACATTAGGACATTGGCAAGAAAATGGATGGAATTAGAAAAAAAATCATCCTAAGGGAGGTACCCAGAACCAGAAGGCAAACACTGTATGTACCCACTCATAAGCAGATATAAGATATAAAGTAAAGGACAATCAGGCTACAATCCACAGACCCAGAGAGGCTAGGCAACAGGAAGAGGGCAAGGGAGACATAAAGATTTCCTTGGGAAGGGAAACAGAAGAGATCTCCTGGGTGGACTAGGGACATGTTGAGGGGACTGGTGAGTATGGAGATATGAGGCATCAAGTTGAGGGTGAATGGAGGGGGTGAGTATTGAAAGAGGTGACTGGAAAGGGGTATATATTAGAAGGAAAAATATATTTCAAAAATCATCCTGGTGTCTTGTCTTTTTTTAGGCTGGTAAGTGAAGATCTTGCCTAATCTGTGTCATACAAAGAAAAATACTGACAGCAAACTCTGCTTAATCAAGTCTCAGAGAATACAAAAAATTAACTGAAAAAAAGCAAATGCCATAATACAAATACTCAAAAGTAAATTAACTCCCCAAAGGATGAAATTCTTCTTGAGTTTATGCAATATAATTTGTTGAACAAAACTGATGAACACACAAAGAAGACGTTGTGCTTGTCTGAGTTTACAGGAGACAGAGAAGAGTCAGAAATTAAAACCAATGAGAGCAGCTGCCTCCGCAGTCATCACACTACTCTGTGGTCATCCCTCTACAGTCATCACACTGTACTCTGTGGTCATCCCTCTACAGTCATCACACTGCACTCTGCAGTCATCACACTGCACTCTGTAGTCATCCCTCTGCAGTCATCACACTGTACACTGAATTCATCCCTCTGCAGTCATCACACTGCACTCTGTAGTCATCCCTCTGCAGTCATCACACTGCACTCTGTAGTCATCCCTCTGCACTCATGACCCTGTACTCTGTAGTCATCCCTCTGCAGTCATCACACTGCACTCTGTAGTCATCCCTCTGCACTCATGACCCTGCACTCTGTAGTCATCCCTCTGCAGTCATCACCCTGTACTCTGTAGTCATCCCTCTGCAGTCATCACACTGCACTCTGTAGTCATCCCTCTGCAGTCATCACACTGCACTCTGTAGTCATCCCTCTGCAGTCATCACCCTGCACTCTGTAGTCATCCCTCTGCACTCATGACCCTGTACTCTATATTCATCCCTCTGCAGTCATCACCCTGCACTCTGTAGTCATCCCTCTGCAGTCATCACACTGCACTCTGTAGTCATCCCTCTGCAGTCATCACACTGCACTCTGTAGTCATCCCTCTGCAGTCATCACACTGCACTCTGTAGTCATCCCTCTGCAGTCATCACACTGCACTCTGTAGTCATCCCTCTGCAGTCATCACACTACACTCTGTAGTCATCCCTCTGCAGTCATCACACTGCACTCTGTAGTCATCCCTCTGCAGTCATCACACTACTCTGTGGTCATCCCTCTACAGTCATCACACTGTACACTGAATTCATCCCTCTGCAGTCATCACCCTGCACTCTGTAGTCATCCCTCTGCAGTCATCACCCTGTACTCTGTGGTCATCCCTCTGCAGTCATCACACTGCACTCTGTGGTCTTCCCTCTACAGTGTCATTCTTGACTCAGACTCCTTTACATTCAGTTCATTTTCACTTTTCACACAATCCCTTTTTATCTTGGTGCTCTGATGACAGTTTTATTTTGCATTTCTAAAAAGCTAAGGTTCAGTGTTGTAGCTTCAGTTTGGACAGCTATTCTAAGATCTGCTACACTGCTTTGAACAGTTGAATTTCCTCAAGTGAAAACAATTCTAAATTAATGATACTTTCTTCCTTAAATTGAAAGTAACTTCAAATGATCGGCCAATGCTCAAAGAACAACATAAAATGCAGAAAGCACATTCAATCATTTCAAATCACTCAAAAATTTTCTTAAAATAAAAGCAACTTTAATATCTCAATGAAAATAAATGCTTATTCAGCTACTATCAATAACCTACATGAAGAGTGCTTTATTTCCAGGCTGGAGAGATTTGTCAGTGGGTAAATATGCCTGCCCTGAATGCCTGACAACTTGAATTTATTTGATTCTGGTCACCACATAGAAAAGCAAAATACAGAGGCATTTGTCTGTAATCTCAGCAATCCTGTGTTGAGATAGAAGGTGGAAGCAAAGAATCATCTAGAAGCTCTTGGACAAACTCATCTGGACCACACAGGCCAACTGAAACAAAAGATGCTCTTCCCTGAAACAAGCTATATCAAGAGAACTGACTGGCTTATGTTGTTCTCTGAACTCCACATGTGCTGCATGGTACACATGCTCATGACCCCCACACACACATGAGCACATGCACAAACCTACACACAAGCCCAGTCACATGTAAACACACAAAAAGAGACACACTAAAAATTATAGTTTCCAATATCTTTTTATTTATTTATTTTTAAATTTATTTATTTGGTGAGGTGCTTCTGCAGAGGTCAGAGGACAACTTGATAGAGTGAGTTCTCTTCTTCCACATTACTAACTTGTAGACCAAACTTAGGTTGTTAGGCTTGGTGGCAAGAGAATTGCTCACAGAGCCTTCTCTGACTCCAAATCACCAATTCCCAAGTGGCATGGTATTGACAGGTCTGAGAGAAAATGAATATTTGGAAAATTGTTATTTTCCATTAACAACAACAAAGAAGATCAAACCCAAACAGAAAAATGGAAATAATTGAAAACTGTTGACATCAGCTCTCTAATAATTTTCAAACCAATCAAATAGACCTTTAATTCTTGAGGCAATGCTAAAACAGCATCTACATGCCCATTTCTTTGTCTTCCTGCTTCTCTGGCTGAGAAGGAAAACTCTTTAGGTACTGTATACATTCTTTTTGTACTTTCCTAATTCTGCTCTTAACTATGCATGCATATCCTGATTTTATTCAATATTTCTTAGCTGAAATGCAAATTCAAAATGAAATTACAACTGATTTATAAACATACTTTTAAACATAAAACATTTGTGTTTATAAGGTACTAGTAAACTACCTATTCTTGATTTAATTTTATTAGTTATGCCCAGAGTTGCTTTTTTTTTAATATGATTAACACTCCATGTCCTTCTTAATGCAAGACTTTCTTTAAAAATATATAGATTGGGTAAATGAATAATGTAATTATGTTCAAAATTATAGATTGTCTTTTCAGAGAGTCCTGATAATGACAGAAGGTTTTTTCTTGCGGGGAGTGGAAATGGGGAATAAGGGATATATTAGAGTGACAAACTGATATACATCATGATTAATAAGGACTTGTTGATAACATGTAGACAAGTAACATTTAAAATCTTCTTTTTGTTTCTTTTCTTTACAAATCTTTTATAAATGTAAATGGTAGGAAAAGTTGGATTTATTTAAACCAAACATTCACTTAAACTTATGCATATTTCAGAAAACTGTAGCTGGAGAGCTTCTCTCCAGGTCCCACCAAACCCTGCAGTCCCACAACCCACGTATAAAATAATCACTCAGATGCTTATATTACTTATAAACTGTATGGACGTGGCAGGCTTCTTGCTAATTGTTCTTATATCTTAAATTAACCCATTTCTAGAAATCTATACCTTGCCACGTGGCTCATGGCTTACCTGCATCTTTACATGCTGCTTGTCATGGGGTGGATGGCAGTGTCTCTCTGCCTCAGCCTTCCACTTCCCACAATTCTCCTCTCCCCTTGTCCCACCTATACTTCCTGCCTGGTCACTGGCCAATCAGTGTTTTATTTATGCAGAGTGTTATAAAGTATTGTTGTACGATATTTTGTTTGTGTTCTGTCTGACAAATAAATCTTGCATGGAGATCAGAGGGCAGAGCTAGCCACTAGTTAACCATACAAGCCATGCAGTGTTGGCACACACCTTTAATCCCAGCACTTAGGAGGAGGAAGCAGGAAGACCAGGAGTTCAAGGCTACCCTGGACTACAAGAGACTGAACCAGTCTAAAAGAGAAACAGAGCAGGGCAATGGTGGTGTATACCTTTAACCCCAGCACTAGGAAAGTAGAGACAGGATCTTGCCCCTGACCCCCAATTCAGTTGAACGATTTGTAGAGGTAAGAACTCTTTAATGGCTGCTGCTCTGCTTCTCTTATATTTCAGCTTTCACCCTAATATTTGAGTCCAGATTTTTATTCAATAAAACTAATTGGGTTCACACTTCAGAATATTGAAGATTTTATGACTAGACTATATAGATATTCATGTTCAACTGTTATTAAGACTGCATATTTTGATGCTTACTTCAAGATAAAAAACACCCGACACTTTGATCCCACTGTACAATGTGCAGGTGCTTCCATGTATGATTATTAATGTCTTGTTAGATGGCCTTCCCTTCTTCTTGGAGTTCCTTCACTCCTGTCTCTACTGTTGCCTTGTGTGTTTGGTCTCTAACATAGGCTGTTACCTTTTAACTTACCAATATAATCATGGGTGGTGGTGGTGGAGTGCAGAAGTGGGAGTTCTATCATATATGTTCAACTCTGGCAGCATAAAGACTTGCTAAGATTTTACTAAAAATATTTTAATTATTTTAATCAGTTATGATCATATTGAAGCCCATGAAAGTCACTTCCAATGCAAGGTACCATGACTTGTCCCTCAAAAGCTTTGTTAATAGTGACTATAAAAGCAAAACCCTCTGCTTGCTTTGAGAGAGATGATGGTTACTTAATGTGCTTATAGGTTTAACAAATTCTCTTCTGTCTCTGTTCCAAGATTGGCTTGCCCCATTCAGTACTCAAATCCCAAGTTAAAAAATAATTAATGAAGACAGGAATTTAAAATTTTATATTATATTTTCATGATTGACTATAATTCTTTCTCATGCAAGTAAATTGAACTCATCTTGGAGGAAGATGGTTTTCCTTAGGTTGAAATCATCCTTTGAGGCTTTTATTTTACTTCTTTTATTTTAGTGGTATAAACTTAAATCAACCCAAAAGACAAAATTCTGGATTGTGGCAAAGGCCTTTGCATTGTTATTTGGGTCATGTATTTTATAGAGCAAGAGCACGCAGTCTTCTGGTTTCTTTAGGTATGGTATTTCTTAATTGTTTATGAACTTAGTAAAATATCACAGATTATTGCAAGATGTCTTTTCAGAGCTTTTAATACTGGTCACAGATTACAGCCTGAATAAACAGATACTGATGTGGAGTCTAGTGCTAAAGATAGATGGTTAATAATGAAGGAATGGCCAGTAGGACAGACAAAGAATAGGGAAAAGGATGAATACAGAGGATATAAGACAGATATTAATGGTTGCTACTGACTCAGCCTCACCCACTATCTGTATAAGTTATAAATTGTAATATCTTTTATTTTTATTTATTTATTTAGGGGAGGAATTGATTTTTTTCATTTTACATACCAACCACAGTCCCCACCCCCTTCTCCCACTACCCCCTCCACTCCAACTCCCTATCCACTCCTCAGATAAGTTAAGGCCTCCCATGGGGAGTCAACAAAGTCTGGAACATCAAGTTGAGGCAGGACCCAGCCCCTCTACCCTGTGTCAAGGTTGAGCAAAGTATCCCACCATAGGTAATAGACTCCAAAAAGTCAATTCATGTACCAGGGATAGATCCTGGTCCTACTGCTAGGGGCCCTACAAACAGACCGAGACATACAACTGTCACCCACATTCAGAAGGCATAGTTTAGCCCCATTCAGGTTCCCATGCTGTCAGAGCAAAGTCTATGAGTTCCTATTGACACAGGTCAGCTGTCACTGTGTGTTTCCCCATCATGATCTTGACTACCCCTTGTTCATACAATCTCTCCTCCATCTCTTTGACTGAACTCCAAGAACACAGCCTAGTGCCTAGCTGTGGATCTCTGCATCTGCTTCCTCAAGTCACTGGATGAAGGCTCTCTGATGACAGTTAGGGTATTCACCAATCTGATTACAGGGGACGGCCAGTTCAGGCACCCTCTCCACTACTGCTAGGAGTCTTAGCAGGGGTCGTCCTTGTGGATTCCTGGGAATTTCCCTAGGGCCAGGTTTCTCTCTAATGCCATAATGGCTCCCTCTACTAAGATTTTTCTTTCATTGCTCTCCCTCTCCTGCTTGACCATCCCATTCCCATGTCCTCATGTTCTTTTCTTCCTCTAACAGTTTACCCAGGAGATCTTATCTATTCTTCTCTCCCAGGGTGATTCATGCATGTCTCTCTTAGGGTCCTACTTGTTACCTAACTTCTCTGGGGTTATGAATTATAGCCTGGTTGTTATCTTTTGCTTAACATCTAATATCCACTTGTGAGTGAGTACATATCATGTTTGTCTTTCTGGGTCAAGGTTACTTCTCTCAGGATGATTTTTTTTTAGTTCCATCCATTTGTCTGCAAATTTCATGATGTCATTGTTTTTTACTGCTGAGTAATACTCTATTGTGTAATTTACTACAGTTTCTTTATCCATTATTTGATTGAGGGGCATCATGAAAATAGCAGAGTAAATGTCCTTTTGGTATGCTTGAACATATTTTGTGTATATGACTAAGAGTGGTATATCTGAGTTTTGAGATAGTTTGATTCCCAGTTTTCTGAGAAAGCACCATACTGATTTCCAAAGTGGCTTTACAAGTTTGCACTCCTATCAACAATAGAGAAGTGTTCTGCTTACTCCACATCCTCTCCAACATAAGCTGTCATCTGTGTTTTTGATCTTAGCCATTCAAATAGATGTAAGACAGTATCTTCAAGCTCTACTATATTACTATAAAGCTATGGTAATAAAAGCAGCTTGGTATTGGCATAAAAACAGACATCTGGATCAACTGAATCAAATTGAAGATCCTGACATTAATCCACATACCTATGAACACCTAAATTTTGACAAAGATGCCAGAACTGTACAATGGAAAAAGGAAAGCATCTTCAACAAATAGTGCTGGCATAAATGGATGTCAACATGTAGAAGAGTGCAAATAGATCCATAGCTATCTCCATGCACAAAACTCAAGTCCAAGTGAATCAATGACCTCAACACAAATCCAGTTACACTGAACCTGATAGAAGAGAAAGTAGGAAGTTGTCTTGAATGCCTTGGCACAAGAGACCATTTCTTAAATATAACACCAGAAATACAGACACTAAGAGCAACAATTAATAAATGGGACCTCCTGAAACTGAGAAGCTTCTGTAAGGCAAATAACACAGTAAATAAGACTAAATAGCAGTCTACAGAATGGGAAAAGATCTTTAACAACCCTACAGCTAACAGAGGGCTGATCTCCACAATATATAAAGAACTCAAGAAACTAGACATTAAAATCCAAATAATCCAATTAAAACCGGGGTATGTATCTAAACACAGAATTATCAACAGAATAATCTCAAATAGCCAAAGACATTTAAGGAATTGATTAACACACTTAGCCATTAGGGAAACTCAAATCAAATTGTACTATTTTTAATCCATGCAATTTCAGAACTGCCTCAAGATGTACAAAATGGCATAAATCATCCAATACCACCATTCTCAGACCAGGCTGTCAGTAGCAATTATCCATTAAGCATCAAAATTGGCCAAAAGAGTTTAGAAGTTTCCTGGAAGGTAAACTGAAAACAAATACTCCCATGATTCTGCAATATATCCCTGGACATTATATTTATTTTCACTAATTCATTAAATATTGATAGCCATTATATTAAATACAAAATCAATAAAGTTTAACATGTGCATTTAAATGAGACTTCCACAGTTTGAATCCTGTTATCATTACGGGCTTTCTAGAACTCTGGATAACTAAAGTTTCATGTTAATATGTCATCTACAAAATGTTGATAATATCTATCCTTCAGGATTAAAATGATTAAATATAATATATAAATATAAAATGTATTTGTATGATTCCTTGAAAAGGTAGTGGCATGAAAGAAGTTATTTTTTTTTCATAGAGATTACCACAAGTGTTTATCTAATAGTGTAGAAAAGTAAGACATGATATAGCATGTTAAAAACTGAATCACATAACAGTTTATACAAAAACTAGTTTTGTGTTATTTGGATGTCTTTTCACTTCCTATTTGTTCTTGCCATTCTCTAAGTGCTTCCAAGAGAGCTCTAGAACTCCACATTTACAGATGTTGCAGTCAGATTGGTGTGGAGGCTCATCTTGTGAGTTGCTCAGCAAATGTGCTCCTATGTTGAATTTGCTTTAATGTCTAATAAGTGGAAATAATTTCTGTCATCTAGATTCATCATACCTTAAACACAAAAAGATTTCCACTTGTTAAACCATATATTTAAATGAAAAACTTACAAGAAAAGGTTTAAAAATTGACCACATTATACTATGTGGTCATGTCACTGTCCATGTTTGGAGTAGGGTGAAGACGCATGTCAGTTTAGATCAGCTGACCCTTAGCTGCCCCAAGATGTGTGAGTAAACTGTGCTGTGGGATGTTCTCTATGCTGTGAATGTGTTGCTCTGATTGGTTAATAAATTAAGTGCTGATTGGCCAGTAGCCATGCAGGAAGTGTAGGCAGGACAAAGAGAGAGGAGGAGTCTGGGAAGAGGAAGGCTGAGTCAGGAGACACTGCCAACCACCACCATGAGGAACAGGATATAAAGTACCAGTAAGCCACAAGCCATGTGACAAGGTATAGATTTATAGAAATGAATTAATTTAAGATATAAGAACTAGATAACAATAGCCGGGCGGTGGTGGCGCACACCTTTAATCCCAGCACTTGGGAGGCAGAGGCAGGTGGATCTCTGTAAGTTCGAGGCCAGCCTGGGCTACCAAGTGAGTTCCAGGAAAGGCGCAAAGCTACATAGAGAAACCCTGTCTCGAAAAAACCAAAAAAAGAAAAAAAGAACTAGATAACAAAAAGCCGAAGCCACACGGCCATACAGTTCATAAATAGTATAAGCGTATATGTGTTTATTTGAGTCTGAGCAGCTGCAGGATTGGCGGGTAAGAGAGATTTGTCCTGACCTTGGGCCAGGAAGGACCAGGAGATAACTCCAGCTACAGAACTGAGCTAAAGCCAGTGACTCACCATCGTGTGTGAAAGCAATGGTAGCTTTGACTTTAAGCCACTGAGTGTTTGGTGTCAGATATCCCCAAACTGCCTGTTATTCAAGAAAAGTCTCATTTTTTTTTTAAGTGCCATTCATTTACAAAATTTAGTTAGCATTTTATAGACATTAGAAGAATATCCATGAAACAAATATGTGAATGGAAAGAGTAAAAAACATTTCTATTTAGCTGAGGGGAAGAAATGAGATAATGTTACGACAAAAGCCAGACTAGGTATAAGATGAAATTTATGAAACCAGATTTTTAAACATATTAAATAAAAGACAACATTAGAGCTCCATATTTAGAAAACACTAGTATTCTGGAATCCTCATCAGTCATTTCTGCCTGTTGGCTTTGTGTCAATACTTAGACAAAATTTCATTTTCTTTATGTTCCATATTCTTAATTTCATAAATATATAATTTCCTAATTCTGATCCTTTGCATTATTCAAAGATTTTACATAAATATTTTTGCCAAAAGTAAGATATAAAAATAATCCTCACAATCTAGGGGAATTTGTGTTCTCATTAAAAATAACGATCATGAAAGAAATATTGCTCAGGAAAATGTAGTTGTAATATGTAGGAAAGAAAATTTAACCTCATTTTCCCAAAAGATTGATAGTTGATATTTGCTCTTGAGTGTTGGAATTATAAGTGTGCTCAATCCTTAAGGACAACTGTCAGAGCATTCACTAGGTGCCTAGAACTTAAAGAGAAAACCTTCTGCTTGTTGTCCAAGAGAAAATGGTATTGAGGAGTCACTTTCTTGTGATGAATCCATAATAAAAAATACCACAGCTAAATTAAGGAAGCCATCTAATTGCTTGCACAAACTTTGTTCATCTTAGCACATGTCCCAACAGTTAGAATGACAGTTCTGATGCCATGAACATTATTTATTATTTTAAACTTTTACTATCAATTATATTTTAAGCACTATCCACTACGAAAGAATTAAATAATGAAAATGTTGAAACTAGAAGTACAATTAGCTTGATGTCCTCTTTAATGACTCATATGTCCTTTTGCCTGCCTCCATTCTTCAATAACACCTGATATTACCATTTTTGTCTCTTTTCTACATGTATACCTATATGACTTTTTTTGCATGTATACATTATAGGCTAGGGTCTATATATGGAAGGAAATATGAAGCCTTTTTATTCTGTTTCAGTGACCATGATGTATTATACATTTTAAGTCCATCCATCTCAAGTTTAAATTAAACAACATAAAAACAAAATCAATTAGAAAAATAAGAGAAGCAATCAAGACAAGATTATGAGGGTACATGACAAACATCTCCTAGAGCATTGTAGTGGCAAACAGCTCACCTGCCTATGTACCATAAATGTCTTTAAAGAAAGAAAGGCATGCTTCAAAGTACTGTAATTTGCTAAAAGAGTGTCTTGAAACATTTAGAAAAGAATATTTTTCTTCGATTGCCCTGACACAATGGCTCCATCCTGCATGGCCTTGATTATTAGTTCAGCACTGACACCAGGAGTTAAAGACACACTCCAGAGTAAACCCCCATAAGCTCTTCTCTTTCTCCATACACTTCAAACCATAAAGCATCTCCTTCACAATGCACGTTAATAGATTTTATGACATTCTTCACAAAGTTATCAGAGAAGGGCTAGCAAGAGCTCTGATTGCTGTAATCTCAAGAGTCTCCAGTGGAAAACAGTCCAATACAGGCTTGAAAGGGTTAACAAATCTCTTAAAACCAAGGAAAACTTGATAATAACTCATGAAAATCACAGCAATATTTTGTAATTTAGATTCCGTGTGTTATACTTTTGGAGATCAGATATTTCAGCGGGAACATTTTAGTGATGAAACTTAAAAGCAGTGTTCTTTATAATAGTTCTTATTATACAAATATACTGTAAATAGATGGTATATATTACTATATACAAAATGTAGCTAGAGTTTTCCTGCCTGGCCCACAGTCAGGACAAATCTTTGTCACCCGCCAGTCCCACAGCCACTCAGACCCAACCAAGTAAACACAGAGACTTATATTGCATACAAACTGTATGACCGTGGCAGGCTTCTTGCTAACTGTTCTTATAGCTTAAATTAATCCATTTCCATAAATCTATACCTTGCCACGTGGCTGGTGGCTTACTGGCATCTTCACATGCTGCTGGTCATGGCGGTGGCTGCAGTGTCTCTCCTCCTTCTTCCTGTTTCCCCAATTCTCCTCTCTCTTTGTCCCGCCTATTCTTCCTGCCTGGTCACTGGCCATCAGTGTTTTATTTATATAGAGTGATATCCACAGCACTTCCCCTTTCTTCTTTTTTTAAAAAGGAAGGTTTTAACTTTACAATGGTAAAATTACATATAACAAAACAATTACCGAGCAAGAATTATAGTTACAATATTAAAGAAGATGTCCTATCTATCTTATATTTGTGAGTTTAAGGTTTTATAGCTAACTTATCTTTTATCATAACTGAGGAAATTACGACTATCTAGTCTTTAACCACATCAAAGACCTGAGAAGGAACATAATGGTACCTGAGAAATGGTAGATAGATGCAAGCAGCTTTCGGGAATCTTGTAAGAGTAGACCAAGACAGCTGGCAGCCTGGACAGTCACCTAATGTTTCTCAGCATTGTTGGTGCATTCAACAGGCCTAGAGTATCTGACAGACCATTTTTAGAAGCAGGAATTTTAAGAGACCATCTTACCCTGTCTTGGCAGAGTACAGTGGTTGCTTTCCTTGTGTCCCGCTTGTCCAGAAAGGACAGCATTGCATTTGTACTGTCAGCCATCAAGGCAAGGGCAGTTCTTTGCCCAGTAGGCCATTTTGTGCCAAAAAGACAAACTTCCAAATGGAAATGTCTTAGAAGCCCAACATTTTCTCGGGATCAAATTGGTGCAGCCAGGAGCAATTGTGTCTCACATCAACAGAATTCTAAGTTATTTAAATGCCATATTCTCCAGGTCTATGAAGTGTTTGAAGATTACCTATCTATCTGAAATATATCTATGTATACCTAGAAGACTTAACTAACATGGCTACAGATATGATTATCATAGATGACTAATTATTAATCTATTTTTTAATTATCCATTACAATTTTAAATGAGTTATATAAACATAATACCTCAAACAAGAATAGAAATATATATATATATATATATATATATATATATATACATATATATATATATACAGTATAACAAAATTAACTTTAAGTTTGTATCAATGAACTAAAATTTATACCAATGTAAAACATTTTAAACATAAACTAAAATCTATACCAATGTAAAACATTTTAAACAAGTTGTTCTTTAAAAGTAGGTTCATTAATCTACCCTTTTATCTTATCATCTCCATATCCTCCTATATATCATATCCCCTTTTGTTTTTTAGAAAGAGATCACATTTATAATCAACCTGTTTTAAATAAAAATATTGGTTTTTTTCTGTCCCACACCAGAGGGCTCTTCTGATTTGGGACACAAGAATCACTTAACCATTTTTTTTAAAGCAATATGTCTGGGTTTAGAGGGAGAGTGAGCCAATTCCACCTCTAAAGCCAGCTTGGTATATTTGGGAATTTGGGCGTAGCATCTCTTACTACTTCCTGCTGGAGGGGGGCGCTGTATCTTATGGGGACACAGAAAATTTTAGGATCATGGAGTAGTCTGTGAGACCGTATCATCTGAGCCAGTTGCCTTAAAATGATTCTGGATGTTGGATCATCTGGGCCATGGTGTCATCGGAGACCTTTCAGGGGGTCTTGGCTGGTCAAACCTGATGTATCTTAATCTGGAACAAATCCATAGCCTCTGGCTTTCTGTGGAAACAAAAGCAGAGCCTCCTTTCCAAAGCAACATATCCTTACATCCACATTTTGAAGTCAAGGTACCTTTAAAATATACATTTTGGCATAACTCAACAGCTTTTGTAATCAAATATTTTTCTTCAGTTACAAATATCAAAGAGAAAATAATCCAGATTCTCTGTGTGGTAGCCATCTTTATGTGGCTTTTGTTTTATATCACCTTGAGCCTATTGCTTTAAACTGCAGCCTTCTGAGCCTGAAACGGCGCTGTGGCTGCTGGCTCCACCTACTTCAGCTTCCCAACATGGCGGTGGTACATTTTCCGCCAGCTCTGGGAGCCATCCTGGGTCTGTGCTTTTATCCAAGCAGCGTGTAGCCCAGAAACCTCTTTTTGTTTTGTACTAGCAAAGGCTAAATCCACCACGCAGCTTAATGTGCCACTTGCAGAGGCCTCATTCCCGCCATACTGCAGACCGAGCTCGCACGCTAGGAACCCGCCAGTAGCTCAAACCAGCAGGCTGCTGCTCATTTGAGAGAGACAATTAGGAAGCTGTTTTTAGCTCCATTGTAGAATCTTTTCTCAGGTTTTAGGTAGAAACTCTTGCCAACACGTTGGGCGCCATTTGTAGCTAGAGTTTTCCTGCCTGGCCCACAGTCAGGACAAATCTTTTGTCACCCGCCAGTCCCACAGCCACTCAGACCCAACCAAGTAAACACAGAGACTTATATTGCATACAAACTGTATGACCATGGCAGGCTTCTTGCTAACTGTTCTTATAGCTTAAATTAATCCATTTCCATAAATCTATCCCTTGCCACGTGGCTGGTGGCTTACCAGCATCTTCACATGCTGCTGGTCATGGCGGTGGCTGCAGTGTCTCTCCTCCTTCTTCCTGTTTCCCCAATTCTCCTCTCTCTTTGTCCCGCCTATACTTCCTGCCTGGTCACTGGCCATCAGTGTTTTATTTACATAGAGTGATATCCACAGCACAAAATGACTTACAGATTGTTATAATTGAATAAATCATATACTGGGGTGAATCTTACAACCTAAATTAAGACCATAATTTATATTTAAATCACTCATTCCAGTTTCAAGTTTTACACTTTCTACTATACTCAGGCAGATAAACTATAAGCACAAAGCAGTTTAGTTAATGTGTGTCACCTGCTATCTAAAAATCTAAAGATTATTCTTATTCTAGAAAGCTCAGTAGAAAACAAGTTCCTGACTCCCACTAGTAAAGCCAGAGAGTCTATCTCTTTACCCACATGAGGCAGGAAAAAGATTTGAAATTTTGTCTGCAAATTTTGATGCTTCCTAAAATTTGAAATCCTAGAAATTGAAATCTAGTAGGAGTTAAGAGGAGCAGAAAGGTAAGAAGAATTCAAAGATTTGATATTAGCAGCCTAACTGTATGTCAGGAGATGATTTAGCAAGAGTATTTTCTGAACAAGCATAAGGAACTAAGTTCAGATCTCCAGAACTTGCTCCCATAAAATGCTAGGGATTGTCCGAGTAGCACTAGATGGAGGATTGGTGAGATATACTAGTTACCAGCCTAGCTCTAGGCTCCAGAGTCAGGAAGATATTTTTGTGTCATAGTAATGAGGTTAGAAATGATAGATGTTCTCTGACTTATGCACATTCATAGTGTGTGCATTCACCACATACATACATACATACATCTACACTTCCTCACACCCATGTTAAAATGAGCCTAATTGTAATGAAACTAGCAAAAATCCATCAACTGGCAGCTTCCTTCTCACACAAGAAGTTCTTATGTAATTAATGCCTTTGTGTTTCTACTATCTGACACTGCTTGGTTCCCATGTGTGCTTGAAGATGATTCTCTCTTCAGTCCTTTTTTTTTTTTATTGATATGATTTGATTTTGTTGGCTTTTCATGAGACAAAGTTTCCCTGTGTAGCTCAGCCTGATTTCAACCTTTCAGTGATCCTCTGGCCTCAGCTTCCCAGAGTGAAGGGAGATAGGCTTGAGTTACTTAAATTTTATTGAATACAAAATATCTTTACCAATTGTAGTCATTGCTAAAATGTTTTTTCAGTGAAGTCTACCTCACTGTTTTGCTTGCTCTCCACATCTCACTGTTTGTTCTTCAAGGCTGCTGTATTATATATTGTAACACTTATTTGCCGCTACTTTGAAATATAACATCTTTATTATGCTTTTCGCTCATTTATGTAACTTTACTTCCAGTCTGAAAAGGACACAAAGGCAGAGGTCTTAGTTCCATTCACTGTCACATCTTAACAGTGTGAAACAGGCAGAGCATACAGCAGCAGTCAACAGTATTTGTGGAATTGAATCATGAATGAGGGATATGTTCTCCTCTCTAGAGTGGTATTCACTAATTTTTACTCCTGTATGAAATGATTTTATGGATTGGATATGAAATGTCTCCATAAAAGTTCACAGGTTGGAGCTTTTGGCCCTTGGCACTGTTGTGAGAAAGTTCTAGAAACTTTAAGTTTAGAAGAAGTAGATCATGGAATATATGCTCTTTAAATATTACATTGTGTTCCAGTCCCTTTTTACTCTATGCTTCTTGTATTCCATTAGGTGAACACACATTACCATATATCACCACCACCATGATGTTTTGTCAAAACATATGGGCCCTAGCAACCATAGACTGAACTCTCTAAAACTTTGAATCAAAATGAATTGTTCTTTTTTCAAGTTGTTTAAGACAGGTATTTGTGGAAGATTGTTCAAAGGACAAAAAATGTTCCTGATCACTGCCATTGTTAAGAACAAGTATATTCTCACATTATGTCATGTTGAAATCTTACCTTCTATGTTCTTAAAATGAGAGGAGAAGACTGAGAAGGGGAAAATGAGATGATGAGGATCTGTGCCTTTTACATGGACCTCAGGGATCCCTTAGCTTCCTTCCATTTGTTGAATACCTAAAATGTTGAAAACCTATACCAAGAATTGCAAGGAATCAATTTCTGTTATTTGTCAGCCATTCACTACAAGCCTTTTTTGCTGTAGTAACTTGTAGTAACAGAAGGCGTTATGGTTTAGCTCTCCATCTGATAATTCAGTCTTCAAAATCTCTGCAATTACTTGGCCAAAACCACAATCTGTACATACTACCAATTCCTTTTTACCTAATACCCTATTTTTGTAATATTTTTGCCATCCAGCATTTTTGTACTTATGTGTAACGTATCTTTGTATATTTGTATTGTTTGATCTTCCATCAGTTGGTGTTAATTATGTTGAGTCACTAAGATTGAGAAAAGAATCTTACATATATCCAATGCGTACTGTCCATATGACAAAGTGTAACAAAGACAGTGTAGCAATGAAACAATGACAGAGTCAAATTCAAAATCCTAATCAGTCAAAGCCTTCAGACTGGGACTCTGCCAGTTTGGCAACTGGATAATAATTTCTGATGTTACTCCTTTTAGATTAAAGCCATCTGGAAATTCTAACTTAATTGCATCCAAGCTTACAGGAGTTTAGCTACAATCCATGGTTTGTTGTAAGTCATCAACTACATTTACTCCCATTTAAATGTGTCTGGTGTTGTAAACAGAGGCGACAGCTAATGCCAGCCTTAGTAAAAGCATACTTGCAGGCTTGAGGAGCAGGGCCAGACTGCAATGTCAACACGGTAGAGTAAGCCGGGATGAGAATACTCAAATGTGTAAGGCATTTTCTTTTGTACTATACTTTTGTCAAGGTCAATTGTTTCCTTCCAAGATCAGAAATGAAATGTAGAGTCAGAGTTACCCAGATATTTTTTCATGTACAAATTTAGTGGAAATATAGTACCCTTTAATAATTTTATTATGGGTGTAGGAGGCAGGGATAGAATTCAGAAATAGGATACTGGAATTGGATGCAGGAGTAGGATAGAGAAGATAGAAAAACAGGATAAAGGAGTAAGATACAGGAGTTGGATGCATGAATAGAAAATGTGAGTAAAATATCAGAGCAAGATGTATGAATATAGGAGGGTAGGGATAAGGACATAGATGCAGGAGAAGAATGCAAGAATAGGATGAAGGGCCGGGCGGTCGTGGCACACGCCTTTAATCTCAGCACTTGGGAGGCAGAGCCAGGCTGATCTCTGTGAGTTCAAGGCCAGCCTGAACTACCAAGTGAGTTCCAGGAAAGGCGCAAAGCTACACAGAGAAACCCTGTCTCGAAAAACCAAAAAAAAAAAAAAAATAATAATGATAATAATAATAAAAATAAAAATAAAAAAATAAAAGAACAGGATAAAGGTACAGAATGCAGGAATAGGGTGTAGGATCCAAATGCAGAAGGGAGGCACAGGGCCAGGATCAGGACTACAGGAGTAGGATGTGGGACCAAGATATAAGAGGAGAATAAGGAAGAAAGATGCAGTAGTCACAGTTAATCAGCTAATCATATCTGACTGGTGGGAGAAATCCTGAGAAACAAGAGGCAATTTAATGTTAGGAATCACAAGAAGAGAGAGACACTCAAAGCAAATAACATAGGCCTTTTTCTGGAAATGTTTTGATCCTCAGCTTAGTGTCCTAAAGCCTGCTGTTAGAGTTGTTTAAGCTGATAATTACTCTTTTAACCTTTAAGCTGAAGGAAGGTTATACAACAGCTGCTCAGCTTCAACCTCTTTAGTTGGTTGGAATCCTCCTTCTTTTGCACTATTGTGGCCAGCTCAAATTTTTGAGGTTCCTTCAGATACTACCAATACTTCACTGAAAACTGCCCTGCAGCTTTACACCAGCCAGTAAAGCAACAGCGTTTAATAATCTTCCTCACAGTCCTGCAGCAGCCACCCGTGCTTGTCCTCGTTCTGCTCCGTCTCCTTATCTTTGCTCCCTCCAATTCATTTTATTTTTATTTCTTCTGATGAAATATTTCTAATGAAACACAACTCATTTAATTCACCATCTTCATCATTAACCCCTGATGCCAACAACTAGAATCCTCTCCTTTGGACTGTCTGGTACATGTCTTAGGCTTTCTTTATGCTTATTAATCCTAGCCCATGACATTTTTATTTCAATACTGTCTAGATTAATTCATATTAACTCATATTCATAGAATATCTCAAATAAAGCAGTGAAGAAATAAAATGAACCCAGTGGCCACAGCATTTTATTCCTAATATGTACTCTATAAACATTTGACTGACTGGTGAAGTATTTATCAGGGATTGTCCAAAGGATAGGATTTAAGTCATTTAAGCTATTTATCTTTGTCTAAAGGAAAATTGTATCAGGTGCCATATTTAGTTGAGATTCACAAAATTCCTTTTACTACAGAACTGGAGGAAATAACAGATTTTCAAATGAAAGAGAAGTGCATATGGAAATGTGCTTGTCAGTTCTTAGAATGGAGCAGGTACCTAAAGAGTGGTGATTCTGGAAGAAAGAGAGATAAGAAAGGAAGAAGGAAATATCTCTTTTCCATTTAATTCTATTTTGTTTCTTTTTTATTTATTTATTTTTTTGTGGCTCTCCTCTTCACCTCATAATCAAACCTACATTAAAATATCTTTATAATACTATTTAGTTCTATGTTATTTTCTGTTGCAAAGCCACAAATCCAGATTTGGCCTGAGTTGAGGTCCATAAAAGGTTAGGGAAACTCATTGGGCTGCTGAGGATGACAACATACAGCTATGACTCTCTTCCTTCAGTATTAGCATTTGCAGACTGGTGCTGTGATCCCCCTTAAACATTGGTTGGAAATTTGCCAGATTTCTCCTTGGTGGATCTACCCTGCTAAACATAGCATGTTATCCTGAGGTCCTTTGCTTCTGTTTTTTGGCTACAAACCTCGCTTACTGTTTGATAAATGCCATTGATATTAAAGGTAAAAGTCCACTAGATTCATACATACCTTGTTCCTAGGCAAAATAAAAACAATACATGGCTTCTCCAGAAGACATCATTTTAATGACCAACCCCCAATGTGTTCTAAGTGACTTTTTATTCTATCAGAGCAAAGAGCCCGTCCTCCAGCTACACATTATATACTGGAACACATTAGAAATGGTGCAGTGGTCAAGACCTAAAGCCTGTGTTAGATGTAGGTCACCAGAAGGCATTATGACAATCATCAGTAAGAAGTACATAGATCAAGCATAGGAGATTAGTCATTGTGAGATACAGAAGTCAATCAAAAACTACAAGTCTGGAATAAATATGAAGTAACGAAAACAAACACTTAGGAAAATTAAATTTTAATTTTATAAAACAAATATAATCAGATGTAAATACTTCATACTTATGCTAATTTTCCTAGTGGGAATGCAGATATTCAAAATATAGTTATTGATTCTAAAGTCTAATTGTTAATTAAGACATATTTGAGCCATAAGGGTCTGAGATATAGAATGTCCCTTTAAAGTGAATTTAATTAAATAAGCTCCAGTCCATTATCTTGAGGTTATAATTTAATTTTCATTTCATAATTAGAAAATATGATTTTTTAATTTCTAAGGCTTTTATTGAGAACTTTAAGATAACACTCAAGTAAGTTCTGGAATACCTATAGACAAATAAAGTCCTTCATTGTATTACAATAAATACACTAGAAAAGACAGGGATGTCCTTACTTTTTTCATTTTATATTCACAGAGCTTCAGGGAAATAAGGAAACTGGACTCAAGGATCTGTATTCAGATGAGAAGGACATAATTAAAACATTTGGTCACGAAGAAGTGTATGGACTTTGTGAGAAGATAAACCCAAATTTTAAGAGATAAATTTGCTAAAAAACAAAACAAAAGAAAAAAAAAGCCATCTTTGGCTTTGTTTGTGAAATGCTAGCCTGGCAGGCAGTCATTAAGATTCATTTTCAAATGAAGTTGTCCCAGTGGATACCAGATGTGAATGGGTCCAGTTGTTTCTCATTTGCTATAAATGACTAAACACTGGACAACTGAAGAATTTTTGTTCTTACCTGACTCGGCTTAATTCTTTGCAGTGAAAGGTACATACATCAAAGGAAGTGGACATGATTTGACTTAGGAATTCATCAAAACCTTTCATTCACAAAGATTTGTGAAAACATGTATTTCAACATATGTGAAAACATGCATATCATTGACAAGATTTTGACAACCTCAGGCAGACCAACTTACATTTTTCTCCTTTATTTTCAATATTTTGAATTTCCTATATTCTATATATCAGGAGGTTATGTGAATTAGTCAGTTTTATTTTGAACCTGATATGCCAGAAAACAGCTTTTCTATTCATAAAATATAAAAAGTTTTCTTTGTCCTGTTCCTCAATTTCTCTCATCTACTTATATATACAAGAAAGAATGAGTTTCTCCTGCTGTCTATTTTTTTTTTCTTTTAAAGACTGAATGTGTTAGTCAAAAGTATTGCCACCCACCTCCTGGCTCCATCTTCCTTTGGATGGGTAGATAGGATGGTTACAGAATTATGCATCACTTTCAGGTCTTCAATACGAAGATGCTTTTCTGAATTATCTCTGTCTTTTTTCCTGCTTTCTGGAAAGTGACCTTAAGGAGCTGCCTGGGCCTACAGCAAAGTTTTCAGTAATCTCTACTCTCCAACTACATTATTCTTCCATTTTCCATTAATGGAAAGGCAGATATTCATCCTTCTAAAGAACTACAATATCATGATGAGTATACAGCCAAGTCCTGATGTCACATTTACTTCTGTGTGTTCGTCATACTAACTGCAAATAGGATCAGACTTAAATGTCTTATCTTCTTGATATATTTATTTTAATCACCCTTACATCTAATTGCCCAAAGTCACAATAATTTATTATCACTATAAGTTTCTTTCCTCTCCTAGGAATATATCAGATTCTTTGGGATTACTTATCCCAGAGGAGACGTCATATTTACAAATGACAAATCATAGAGTCCAATTGGGATATATGCTGAGCCCTCTCATTGTATTTAAGATAACAGGTCACAGGAGTTAACTCATTTGCAGAAAAAAAAAAAAAACACTCTATCACATGCATGAATCATTTGTTCCACAAATTCTGGCTAGTAATTTAGTATATAAATTGTACTTATCTAACAAATATATATTTATATTTTAAACTAAAATCCCAATGAAACTAGAAACTACCTCACTAGTACTTTCAGGAAAATTATTGCTTAAATGAACTATGTACATCATATAGAAGTTCTATAGAGTCATTTAAAGTTAAGTAGATGTTACTCTGTGGACCAATAGCTGACATATTTTTCATTTGCACATATTTAGAGAGGCATAAACAAAATGGGATAATACATGAGTGCTTCTTAAGCATTACTCAGGAAAATAAGGAGAATGGCAAGCAAGTGATTGAAAGGTATATTTAAAGTTTACACACTCTTAAAACAAATTATAAAATGTTTTTATATGTGCTTTTATTAGGTAAAAGAAATAAAAGAGAAAGATAGAGCCTTAGAAAAAGTATTTTCAAAGGAAGTGGAAAAAAATAAAAACCCGAGTCCCTTCATAATCAGAATCACTGGGAGGCTCAAAGAGAAAAGTGATGTTGAACATCATTAAACCATTTGATCTAACTATCAAATTATAGGACATGTGGAAAAGTAAAGAGTATACAAAGTTGATGAGTAACTAGGTCAACTCCATGAGAAAACAGTCAATTTCACAGCACAGACACTTTACAGTAGAAATGACCAGGCTCTGTTAAAAAATAATAAAATAAATATGAAAATTGAAAACAGACTACAAAACAAAGAATTCTGAGAGACACAGAATAAATTTTTATCCATTATGTTTAGACTCTTATTGTTCAACAGACTGAAATCATATATGCTTAGAAAATACTTTTTATTGAAGACAAAATTCTTCTGTGATGATGAGAGGGGACACTACCAGACTGACAGCAATTAAATGGCTTTACTTTAATACTGAATTATTTTTTTTATTTTATTAATTATTTATTTATTTACTTTTTATTTATTTTGGTTTTTTTTGAGACAGGATCTCACTATGTAGTTCTGACTGTCCTGGAAGTCACTATGTGGACCAGGCTAGCCTCACCTCCCAAGTGCTGGAATTAAAGGCATGTGCCATCTTGCCTGACTAATGTTAAACTTTTTATTCAACCTGCCAAAAAGGGATGAAAGCTACAATAACTGTACTTATATCTTAGGACTGTTGCGAAAATGTGGAAATGGGCATTGTTAGAAAATTATTGTTAATTTTCTCAGGAGTGGTCCTGATAGGATGAAAATTCCTTGCTTATCAGTGGTCCATAATACTTGTTATTTACTTAGAATATGTCTTTCACAGTTCAACACAATGAGAAAGATAATTGTAACCATAGACCTGATATTAGAGGATATTAAAAAATTATTGTCAATTTAGTTAGGTATGACCGTCTTTTATGTAACCAGAATTCCCTTTCTAACTTTATAAAAGTTTTAGAAGAACTTAATTATATCCAATCACATACTTCTCATTATTTCACTTATCTAGTGTTCATATATAACACAGAAAAACCATGTTATTGTCAAATTGTTAATTATAATGATTTCTGTCTCACATATATTGAACTTTCATTTATGCTTAGGGTCTTTTTTAATACTACAAACAAGTTCTAGATCCATCTTCCCTCTGCCTTCACCCTTCTCCATATTTTATCTTCCCTCTTCCCCTTTGTGGCTCCAGGAAACAACTCAGAGTCACACACACATTATGAAATTCATCGACCACTAGCTCTCCCACAGCCATGTACCCATTCTCTTGCACTGAACTGGTTCCTTACCTTTTGTGAGTGTTACAACCTCACTGGAATACTCAGGATTCTAAATCTCCAGGGTTTGCAATATTTTATCCTGAATGTTGTAAATGTTAATTCTATTGACTTCAATGCATCCTTAACCTCTTTCCATAGTTTTAATAATTGCAGAAACCTGCAAAGTTGTGAAAGTGTACCTATATTGCCACATATCATCATTTATGGCTGTTTTTCAAGTGGTTATTCATAATGATGGAATATTTCATAGGTCAAATGTGCAGATCAATGGACCTAAGATACAGGACACTCACTGGTATCAATAGTGTCTTGTGACAGTGGCTCACAACCCTTGTTACACGACAGTAAAAATTAAAGACGTAGACTTCTTGTGGGAGTAAGAAAGTAGAAGCAGGTTTTAGTAGAATTATTACAGAAGAGTGAGAAATTAAGTGAAAATGAGAATTAAGGAAAGCAGAGAAATTCTGGAGAGTTAAGGAGGGATTTTCAAGTGAAGATGAAACCACTGAATTTATTTTCGATAGGGATTTAATAGGGTAATTGCAGAAACACAACAAAGACGAAGGTGCTCACTATTCAGACTGGTTAATTCTTTATCAAGAGCTGAGCCAATGGAATGACTGCATGTTCTGAAGCTTGTTGTCTCATGTTTTTACTAGAAGAGTGCATTTACAATTTATTTATTTATTTTTTATTTTTGACAGTCAGATGGATAAGATTTGTATTTCAAGTATTTTAGCTGTTGAGTGTCTTTTTTGTATGCTTTGAATCTCTATGGTCACTTTTATAGACATTTTTCTAGCAGTTTTATTCTTTTTAACTTTAGAGCCAATCCCATGGGATATGAAGAGAAATAATAATTACTGACTTTACATGACTTTTTTTTAACCTTTTTCTCATTCAAAAAAACATGGTCAGACTTTGATTTCTTGGCCTTGACATTTGGGGCTATTGTCTACCATATTTTCAGTTCTCAGATACTGTTACTGGAATCTTAAAAGTTCTTATTAATAAAATCAAACCCGAGGCGAGTTATTGGGGTCCATGCTGGTAGATCAGAGAGACAGAACAAGCCACATCTATCTCACCTTGACGGATCCTCAGCTGGTCTTGTCTCCTCAGACTAGAGGCCTCTGAGTACTCATCCGGAATGGGTCTCAGCTGATTGCTGCTAGAAGCCTGAATGCTTAACCAGCCAAAATCTTAACCAGCCAAATGCCTCTAGTTTCTCGTCCTCACGCCTTATATATCTTCCTGCTTTCTACCACCACTCCCTGGGATTAAAGGCTGGCTTTCTGGGATTAAAGGCGTGTCACCATGCTTGGCTATTTCCAATGTGGCCTTGAACTCACAGAGATCCAGAGGGATTTCTATCTCTGGAATGCTAGGATTAAAGGTGTGAGTGCCACCATTTTCTAGCCTTTGTATCTAGTGGCTGTCTGTTCTCTGACCCCAGATAAATTTATTAGAGTACACAATATTTTGGAAAACACAATACCACCACAAGATACTCCTTCCAATTGCTGTATCTTAAAAATCTGTATCTATATTTATTTCTTACATATAAATGTCATATTTTGGTAATTTATTCTGGATACAATATAAATGGTAAATATAATTTAGCATTGTTTTCCAAATGATTGACTTATTGTACAAAACCATTTATTCAAAATTCTCTCCTTCCATTAATTTTAAATGCTGCTTATACTGTATGTGCTCAATTAGTGTCTGAACTTAACTATTCTCAGCACTCACCCACAGCCACTTACTACAATAATTTGTCAACATGATATTGTTTTAATATAAAACTCTATAATACATTTTATTTTATCTATTTTTTATTTAATTTTTTTTCATTTTACATACAATTCCCAATTCCTTCTCCCTCCCCTCCTCCCGCCCCCTACTTGTCCTTCATCCCACCCACCCATCCACTCCTCAGAGGGTGTAAGGCCTCCACTGGGTAGTCAACAAAGTCTGGCATACAACGTTGAGGAAGAGCCTAGTCCCTCCCCAATGCATCAAGGCTGGACAAATTATCCCACCATAGGAGGTGGGCACCAAAAAGCCAATTCATGCACCTGGTACAAGTCCTTGCCCCATGCCAGGGGCCCCACAAACAGCCTGCCCTGATTAGAGGAAGAGGGACCCCAAAGCACAGATTCCACCTGCATAAATATAATACATTTTAATATCTAGCAATCACCGAGCTATCCACCTAAAAACTGGGTTTTTTATTTCAAATTTCTCGAGTGTGTTTTTCTATCATAACTTTGCAATGAGTCAATTCAAATTCAAGAGACAAATAAGTGATATTTATCTATACTTATGCTAAATTAATAAATTCATTAAACTTAACACTTCGTTACACTTTGACTTCTTATCCAATGATATAGTAGCTTTTCACTGTTTCAAAGTTTGACCCAAATGTTTTTCAGTGACACATGTTGTGATGCACATCAGTGATGTTAAAACATGAGAATCTAAGGCAAAGAAAAGTTGATGAGTTTGAGGACAACCTGGGCTACATACTGAGTACCAAGGTGATATTAAAGGATAAATATGCAGCTTTTTCACTGTCTAATATATATATATATGTGTGTGTGTGTGTGTGTGTATATATATATATATATATATATATATATATATATATATATGAAAAGTTATAGATATAGAGAGATAAATAGATTTTTAGGCATACAGATTAGATAGATAGATAGATAGATAGATAGATAGATAGATAGATAGATAGGTAGGTAGAGAGATAGATGACAGATAGGTCAGATATAGATATAGATAGACACAAACAGCTTGGCCTGTGTGTGGAGGTCAGAGGGCCTTTGCAGGAGGTATTTTTCTCCCTCTACCATGTGAGTGCCAGGGCTGGAATTCAGATCAAGTACGGTGGCTGGCACCTTTGCCTATTGATCCACCATGCCACTCCTACATTTGATCTCATATTTACTATTCTGTAGCTTTTTATTCCAAATTATTTCTCTTCCTGTTTTATTTCTGGTATTATATATGGGAAATTATAGTTCAACATATATTTCAGCTAGTTTGTGTTTCTATGCAATAAATCTACTGAATTATCTGTGGTTATTTTATATATGTTACTTCCACAGTCTCTGGTTTGTTACTAACTTGTGTTTTCCAGTTATTCATTCTTTTTTAGCAATTATTTTGACATTTGATTCCTCAAATCAGCAACCTTGCAGTGCTCCCCACCATCTCACTGCCAGCATCACATATCTGAAGCAAGGCCTTCTGTCCTTTGCAAATGATTTCATAATGGTGATATTAAATTAAAACTTAATTTCAATATTTGAACTAAAATATAATCAGGAGAAAGAATTAGATATTTGCAAATGCCCTCATATGTGGAGAAAACTATGTGATTTCCCCTCAGTGTGGTAAAAGTGTTTTCTGATACTGAGTGATCCCTGAATTTTTGTTCTAATTCTTCCCACATTAGTTTATTTCTTACTGTTCAATTACATTATATTATCTAGTAACAAGATAAAGACAAATGAGACAATAATTTCCTTATGTTCCTGTGAGTACTTGCTTATTTTTATGTTTAGTTTATGATAAGAATTAGGAAAGCTATTTTGGATGCTTTGCAGGATTTTCATAATATTAAATTTTTCATTTGTACACATTTTACATTGATCATATAATCTTACACTGTAGTATAACAGTGCACACACATACACAATTAGTTAACATGAGCATAAAAGTATTTTGTTAGGTGGCTCTCAAAGTTTTCTGTGTTTGACAATGTTGAATTTCCCCTTAAATTTTCTTTCTCTGATCATCTATGTACATTTTTTTGTTTGTGAAAGTAAATAAACCATAATTATTTAATAAAATTAATAATCTCCACACAACATATAGAAGAAAAAAGTAAAAACGTTAATGAGGAAACATCAAAATACAGTAGAGATGGGTGTTGGGGCACACACCTACCATTTCAGAACTTGAGATGCAGAGACTGAGGGATTGCTTCCAAATGAGGGCCAGTCTTGTCTACATAGTGAGACCTGTTCTTTCACCTATACCTCAATATATATTGCATGGATATGTGTAGTCGGAAGATTTCTTGTGTCCCGGCCTGCTGGCAGTTGGAACAAATCTCTCCTACTCACATCCCCCAAGTAAACACTCAGAGGTTTATATTAATAAAAACTGCTCAGCCATTAGCTCAGGCTTCCTACTGACTAGCTCTTACACTTAAACCCAGACCATTTTTGTTAATCTATATGTTGCTACATTTTCTGTGGTTTTAGCTGTGTGCCAATATATGCTGCTTCCTGGATGGTGGGCTGACATCTCCTGACTCAGCCTTCCTCCTCCCAGAATACTCCTTTTCTGGTTGTCCTGCCTATACTATACTTCCTGTCTGGCTACTGGCCAATCAGCATTTTATTTTTCAGCCAATCAGAGCAACACATATTCACAGCATACAGAACATCCCACAGCAGATATGTTATTAGCTTTATGTTCACAAATTGCAATTTATTAATTCACTTTTAATTCCTATTATTTTATGAGATTTCATTTTGTTTTGTCTCTTTTTTTTATTTATTTATTCTTCTCTTATACAATACATACCAACTGCAGCCTCCCCTTCATACACTCTTTAGGATCCCCCCACCTCTCTAGTAGAGATTCCCCCAGATCCACTGTTCCTGCATTCCTTACAGAAATAAACAAGCCTCCCAGGGATATCAACCAAATATGGAATTACAAATGCAATAATATGAGGCAGAAACATTCATGTTAATGCTAAATGAGGCAATCCAGTAAGAGGGGTCCAAGATCAGGCAAAAGAGTCAGAGACACCCCCGACTCCCACTGTTCGTAGTCCCACGGAAACCCTAAGCTAAACAACTACAACATATATTCTGAGAACATAGCTTAAAACTAGGTAGGCTCCATGGATTTTGCTTCAGTCCCTGTGAGCCCCTATGATCCCTGCTTAGTTGATTTTGTGGACTATGTTCTCCTAGTATCCTCAAACCTTCTGGTTCCTGCAGGTCTTCCTCCTATTCTGCAGGGTTTCCTGAGCTCCAGCTAATGTTTGGCTGTGGGTTTCTGCTTCTACTCCCATCGGGTGTTGGACAAAGCCCCTCTGATGTTGATTAGACTAGGTATTAATTTATGAGTTTTAGTAGAATATCATTAGGAATCATTTCATTGACTTTTCTTAGCCATTTTGTTTCATTTTACTCTAGGTCTCTGAGGCATCCAGATTCCAGTCCTTGGACAAACAGGCAGTGTAGGGCATGAGTTACTTTTAATGGCAGGGGCCTCGAGTTAGACCAGTAATTGGTTGGCCACTCCTAAAAGTTCTAAGCCACCATTGCCCCAGCTCATCTTTGAAGTCAAGACAGGTTGGGGGTTCACAATTTTCTGTTTGGATTGGTGTCCCAGTCCCACCACTGGAAGCCTTGTTTGTTTAAAGAAGATGACTGGTTCAGGCTCTGTATCTTCCATTACTAGGAGTCTGCTCTATGGTCTCCCTCGTTGGTTCCAGGAGGTTTCCACTGCACTAGATTTCTAGATCAACCTCAAATGTCCCCCATTTCTAGTTGGCTCTCCCAGTACTCAGGCCCTCTGCCCCTCCCTACACCACTTGACTCTCACTTGCCCCCAGTACAAACACAAAATCTATTCTATTTTTCCTTCCCAGGGAGATCCATGCCTCCTCATCTAGAGCCCTTATTATATAGCCTCTCTGCGTCTGTGAATTTTAGCATGATTATCCTTTATATAACAACTAATGTCCACTTATAAGTGAGTACATATCATTTTTATTTTTCTGGGTTTAGATTGACTCACTCAGGGTGATTTCCTTCAAGTTCTGTTCATTTGCCTGCAAATTTCATGGTAACATTTTTTTTTTTTTTTAACAGCTGGGTAAAACTCCAGTGTGTAAATGTACCACATTTTCTTTATCAATTCTTTAGTTGAGGCACATTTAGGTTGTTTCTGGTTTCTGAATATTACAAATAAAACCCAACACACTTTCATGAGAGACTTTTTAATCCCATGCCATGAGAGGGAGATCATACACTACACTGCCTAGATGTCCAGGACCTGGAAGCTGGAATGCCCAGAGACCTAGGGTAGAATCAAACACAGTTTACAGTAATCCTATAGCCAACATCAATTAAATGGAGAGAATCTCAAAGCAATTCCACTAAAATCACGAACAAGACAAGGAAGGTTATCCACTCTTTTCATAACTATTCAATGTACTACTTGAAGTTCTAGATGAAGCTGTAAGACAACTGAAGAAGATCAAGGGGATACAATTTGGAAAGGAAAAATTTAAAGTATCATTATTTGCAGATGATATGATATATACATAAAATTCTACTGGGGAAATCCTACACCTTCAGTTAACTGGCTGAAATTAATATAAGATTATATAATTATTATATATAAAATATAAGTTAATATAAGATTAACTAAAAAATATCAGTAGCCCTCCTACATAAAAATGACAAGTAGACTGAGAAAAAAATCCAGGGAACAACACCCTTCATGATAGCCACAAACAGCATAAAGTATCTTGAAATAACCATTACCAAAGAAGTGAAAGACTTGCATGACAAAAACTTCATGTATTTGAAAAAAATAAATTGAAGAAAGTATCAGAAGATGGAAAAATATCCAAAGCTCATGGACCAATAGGATTAACATAATAAAAATAGTCATCCTACCTAAAGCAATGTAGAATTGCTAAATGGTCATATTAAATAAAAAAACAAGGAGCAAGATAGATATAGGAGAGAAAGCCTGAGAGAGATCAAAGGAATAGGAACAGCCACATGTTAAACTCACCTCACTAACTCCGCAGCTTCCATAGGCAAGTTACTTCCTGTCTCTCCATGCCTATATGCTTTGCTGTTCTGCCATCTGATTTGCTCCTCTGTCCAGCGACATCACTTCCTCTTCCTGCCCAGTTCTGTCACTTGCTATCTGTACAGACCTCCATAGCTCCATGGTTAACTAGCGATGGAATTTAAAGCATGTGCCACCACACCTGGTTCTGTTTCCAGTGTGGCCTTGAACTCATAGAGATCCAGAAAGATACCTGCCTGCCAAGTGATAGAATTAATGGCATGTGCTATCATTAACTGACTTCTTTGTTTACTTATAATGGCTGTTTTTTTCCTCTGATCTCTAAGTAAGCTTTATTTATTAAAGCAAAAATAAAATATCATCACATTTCAGCCCAAATAAAATATCACCACAAAAGCAATACACCGGTTGCACCCAATCATCATCAAAATTCTAGCACAGTTCTTTAAAGAACTTGGCAATACTCAATTTCATATGGAAAAGCAAAAGTCAAATGGTAGATGAAACAGTCTTGGACAATAAAAGAACTTCCAGAGGTATCACCAGCCCTGATTAAAAAGTTATATTAATAAAAAAACCACATGATTTTGGCATAAAAATAGACACATTGATCAATGGAATTTAATTGAAGACCAAGACTTAAATTCACACACCTTGTGACACTTGAATTTTTATAAAGAAGCCATAAACACACAATGGGAAAAAGGAAACATCTTCAACAAATGGTGCTGGTCAAACTGGATGTCTTGCAGGTAGAAGAATTTAAAATAATACATATGTATCACCTATGTGATATTTTATTTGTACTGAAATGTGATTTTATTTGCATGTTAATAAATAAAGTTGCCTGGGGTCAGAGCTAATAGCAAGCCATAGCAGAAGCTGGGTGGTGGTGGTGCAAGCCTTTAATCCCAGCTCTCGGGAGGCAGAGCTAGGCGGATTTCTGTGTGTTCAAGGATACAGCCAGCATGGAGACACACGCCTTTAATCTCAATACTAACCATAGAAGACCTGGAGGTCTGTACAGACAGGCAGCGATGAGGCGGTCATGTGGTTGGGTTTACAACCAATGAGAAGGCAGAATAGAAAGTCTATAAAAAAAAAAAAAACATACAGACAGGAGTAGCTCTCTTGCTGTGGAAGACAGCAGCGGCAGCGAAGGGTAAGATTTTTAGCTCTGACCTCTTAGGCTTTCATCTCTGCATTAGCTCTGTGTTTCTTATTTAATAAAACAGTTACATCTACATATCACCCTTTGCAAAACTCAAGTCCAAGTGTATCAAGGACCTCTAGATTTAACTAGACAAACAATGATCCTGATAGAAGAGAAAGTAGGGAACAACCTTTAATGCATTGGCATAGGAGAAAACTTCCTAAACAGAACACCAATAGTACAGGCAGGAAGATCAACAATTAAGACATAGGACCTCATGAAACTGAATTCTTCTGAAAATCAAAGGACACCATCAATAGGACAAAATGACAGTGTACAGAATGGGAAAAGATCTTCACCAACTCCATGTCCAATAGAGGATTAATATTGTAATATATAAAGAACTCAGAAAAAAGACATCAACAAATGAAACAATCCAATTAAAAAATCGAGTATAGATCTAAACAGTGAATTCTTAATAGAGGATCCTCAAAAGCCTGAGAAACACATAAAAAATGTTCAACATCCTTATCAGTCAGGGAAATGCAAATCAAAACTATGAGATTCCATCTTACACCTGTCAGAATGACTAAGGTCAACAGTACAAGTGATAGTTCATGTTGGCAAGAATATGGAGCAAGGGGAACACTACTTCATTGTTTGTGAGAGTGGGAAACTTTACAGCCACTATAGATATCAATATGGAGGTTCCTCAGAAAATTCTGAATTGATATTTCTGAAGACCCAGCTATACGATTCTTGGGAATATACAAAAAGAATGATCCATCCTACCACAAGACACTTACCCCACTATGTTCATAGCCAATTTATTCATTAATTATATTTTCTTAGTTCTTCCAGTCCAGCAAGGTTTTTAAGCATATCAACAATGAATCAATCTAAAAACTTGATTTCTCTTTGCAAAATTTTCTGTTCTAGCTATGTTTACTTCATTTTCTTATTATAATGTGTTTATTTTATCATACAGTATAACCATGTATCATATATCTAATACACCCACTGCCAAAAGAACCTCGTAGAGTTTGAAAGTGTTTTTGTCTGCTTAGTTCATGGCCCATCTCAGAGATGCCTGGCCTCTGTTCTCCTCTATTAGAAACTGGTGAACATTTTCAGAGAAGATATTAGAAGTATGTCTTCCTCTTAGGGCTTTCCCATCTTTGTGAAACCTTGTTTCCTGAAGTCCTTTGAGTTTAGTTGCTCTCTGTGGCTCTAAATTTCTGGTTCTTAAACTAGTGGTTATTTTTTATCAGCTGATTAACTATTATTCTTAAACAAAAAACACATAAGCCTGACAGAAAGTTTACTGGAGTCCAAACTGAGGTTAGTGGTCTGTCTGTTTTGTAATTTGTCATGTGCAGGCAACAAATCATCACTGTCAAAGGAAACTAGAGCATATTATTTTCCTATCATAGCGTTCTAGTAACTTCCTTTGTATAGGTAATCAAATTAGAAGCCCTCACAATTCTAAAATGCTTCCCATAAACAAGGCTTAATCAATACCTTGGTATTTTCTCCATCCATTGTGTGGCCCATAAGTCTGATATTCTTCTAGACTTCTGTTTTCCTTACTCTATGTGGTGAAACCCAACAATGTCTGTCTTTTCAATGGGAGTACTCCATTATAATCTATGTCTTAGTTCAAATGCCTGAGCCAACCACTGACCATTGACACAGACCACTCTAATGTAGCTTTTACTCTAGTCACTTCAGTGTGTTTTATTTTATTTTCAGAATTAATAACATTTAAATTCCATTTTTTATTTATTTGAGAAGCATGAGGAACATAATTGGTTTTTTCTCTGATGTTTTTTAAGCATTGGTACCCTACAAGGACAAACATAAATGCACAAGAAGAAAATGTGAGGAATAAAAGGAACTCATGAGAGCCAGGTGGTGGTGGCACATGCCTTTAATCCCAACAATCAGAAGGCAGAGGCAGATGAATCACTGTGAATTCAAGGCCAGCCTGGGTTACAGAGTGAGTTCCAGGAAAAGCACAAAGCTACACACAGAAACTCTGTTTCAAAAAAAAAAAAAAAAAGGAAAAAAAAGAATGCATGAAACAATGATGTTATCATAATTGATGAACTGTAAACAGAGCATAGAAATATTTGTGGAGTTTGAGGAAATTACATTTAAACACGTTATTTGGGATTAGATTAACTAACTTTCTACATCAACTTGAAAAAATTCATTTTTAATGAGTTTATTATTATTTTCAGCTATATAATAGAGGATGAAAAGAATGCTTAAAATTTTGAATATGAAAATCTGTTTTATTTTATAACTTCTAGAATTCTACTGTAGAATTTTAATGTGATCATACATATCACAACCTTGTTCCTTTTTAAAAACTTGAAATATTTAATTACTTACTGATTTTAACTGCTTTAGTATTTAAAATAAATTCATATTATTTTCCAACACAATTGTCTTCATTTTAACATCAAGACTGTATATATTGTGCATGTATAGATATATACATATATATACAATACCATATATCTATATACATACATATATGATGCTGAGTATAAAATAACAATGTCTTTGGTGAAATTCACAAGCAAAATATAAGCCTTACTATGAGTATCATAGGAGAGATACAAATAATATGAAACTATCCTAAATAGTTTCTTTTCAGCATGCTGGAGTATGTTTTTCCCCATGAGTAATGAAATGTACTAAAATCGATGACACAGTCCTCTTTTTTAGAGAAGTCATCTGATGAAAAGAGAAAATCCACAAGGAAAAGCTACTTTAAGAAAATGCACATCCCCAGTGTTCAGAAAATGAAGAGTGTATCTCACCTTTCACTTCTGCCTCCAGTGTTAAGAATATTAGATCATATTTCTGATCCCACTGATAGTTTCATAAGACAGACTATTTTTGATTAGCTCTGGCATTGCTGCTATAAATGTGAAAAGATTTATGGATTCATTTTTACATTTAAATTACAAAATCTTCTGGTACCTCTGTAATTTCAGCTTTGCAGTTAAATAGAATATTTGTCTGTAGACATCCACCATGTTTTAGAACATAGATTAATGTGAGATGTCTTCATCTGTGAAAAGGTACACAAAACTATCTTGGCAATTAGACTTCTGGATATATTACAAAAGAACAAAATAATCTTCCTTTGCAGTTATTATAAATATGATAAAAGTCAAGCTTGTTTCTTCAAATCTTACAATGTACATATATAACACACATATTTATGATTAATAAAATTTTATTACATTCAAAATATTATACATATAGGGTAGTTAAACCATTAAATTCCACCCAAAGGTCATAGATCTACAATAGAATATTAACCAATGCACATAAGTTTCTAGTGATGAAACTGCAATTAGAAAGTTGCTGAAGATTGCTACAAATAATTTGTTAATGACTTAGATGGAAATTATTATTTTGCCAAGATTATCTGAAACATAATATGAACATACTGCCATAATTTACTGTCAGGGAAATGTTTTTAATGATAAAATCACTATTGTTTCACATGATCATGGAAACATGTACTAAAATTAAATTACTGAAGCATCCATCACAAATCAGCAGGTGAACTTCTTTTGCAATCATAATCACCAATGGAAGGAAAGGATTCTTCAGGCATTTGAGGCATGTTCTCTTCAAACTTGCTCTTGTAAACTGCAGGTGGCAACATTCAGCTGACCTGGGACAGCCTTCTCTCATTGTTGCTTCACAGTTAAATTTCACACTTAAAAAGAATTTTCTGAAAGTGTCCCTGTCTTCCTTGCACCAGGGAAGAGTAGCAAATATTAAGACCAGTGCTCATGGGTAGATCAGTCATGGTGGTACACTGTGGCTCCATAGATCGGAAAGGTGAGAAATAAGCTCACAGGTTTTTTTATATATTCAAATGTAAGTTTTACAAATCATTTGTGGTGTGTGTGTGTGTGTGTGTGTGTGTGTGTGTGTGTGTGTGTGTGTGTGTGCAAGGGTTGTGTGTGTGGTATATACAGATTAGTGTACAAGAGTATGTAAGAGGAGGCCAGAGCAAAACCACTTTTGATATCTTCCTCTATACCCATCATATTACCTAGAGACTGAATGTAAGATCTCTCACCAAATAGAAGGAAGCCCTCTTTCAGGTTAGGGGACCTAAGATGATTTCATGATCCTCCTGCCTCTATCCTTAACATTAAGATTCTAGGCATATATGTAGCTTTGTTTGGCTTCTTAAGCGACTATTGGGGTTCAAATTCATGCTTCCTGAGAAAGTACTCTCATCAACTGAGCCACCACTCCAGCCCCTACAAAGCATTTTGAAATCTTCTGTCTCACTAAATATCTAGACAACATGATTTTCAAATACAAATATAAACAAAAAACATGTATGCATATATGTATGTATGTGTGCATGATTGCATGTGCATGTGTCTATGTTATTTTGTACACCTCAGTAATTTTTCACTTACTTTGTTTGAAGGTGCCTTTTACAAATGTCTGTAAGTGCAGCATTCAACTTTGCCTTTAGATAAATCTAAATCTTTCAAACTTACAAAAGATTTTCCTCATTTTAAGAAATTAATCAATAAATGATCCCCTAGGACTGCGTGGTTTGGGTGAAATGCTGGGTGAAGATGGCTGACATAAAGTCAGTTTTCCTCTCACGTATGTGTTCTGGAAATCTGACTGCATTTTCCTATCTTTGAATTTGGGTCAGAAGAGAAAAAATGATTAATATTGCAGAAATTATGAGGCTGAAATTGGTAAGAAACAAAAACATAACTTTTACCATTATTGACCATGCCTGGCCACTACTGTCAATCATTGAAGTTCTGTCAGGACACACCTTAGATGACAAAAAGGGGTGGTGGTGAAATATGGCATTGAAGGCCAGTTTAGTAAACATTCCTTCAGTATTTACTGGTTTTTACTTTTTATTTTCTAACTTCCTGTGTATGTATATGTACACTTCAGTCACACATAGGGATTTTTGCCCTTGAACTCTTTACTTTTTATTAAACCAGGTCCATGTGCATGTGGGTAATATGTATACATTTTTTTTTCTTTTTTTGTTTTTTTTTTTTTGAGACAGGGTTTTGCTGTGTAGCTTTGAAGCCTGTCCTGGAACTCACTCTGTAGAGCAGGCCAACCTTGAAATTCACAGAGATCTACCTGCCTCTGCCTCTCAAGTGCTGGGATTAAATGTATGCACAAATACCACCCAGCATATGTATGCATTTCTTGCATGTTTTCGTTTTTAAATACAATATTAGTGAGATTCATTCAGAAGCTGTTGATTCAGTATGTATGTATTGATGTATGCTCCTATAGGTGTATCTTGGCTCGTTTGTTTTGCCTCCTAATAAACCCATCATTTAAAATTGAAATCCAACAATGCTTTTAGTACCATGAACATCATCTCAGTGCCTGATGGTCAGTCACTGACCCTCATGAGGTTTCTGGCTGATTGACATCTATAATTGAATGTTTTGCAAATGAATAGCATCCTCCTTGGATTTAACATGATAAAAGATCAAAATACAAAATTGAAATATGGTTTGTATTGGGTCCTCTGATTTTACTCCATCATAAAGTTGGAAAATGACAAGTTTAGCCATCTTAACTTATGATAACTCATAGTTTATTTTTGTTTTCATCCTTCTCTTCATCTCATCATCATGCTTGTATTTTAGTAGCACAAGTGGTAAACTGGTAAATTCAATTATGGGTCATTCATGTTCACCCTAAAGCCTCTTGGCTTGCAGTATGCAGGTTTCTTCTAATTCATCTCTTCATATGAGTTGTTTCAAATACAGGAGATGGTCAAACTCGCCTATGGCTTTTGTTAAATGAACATGCAAATGACTGGGTCTCTCTAATGGCCTTCATGAAGCAACTTTCCTAGGATGTGGCTCAGAAAATTGCACACAAAAAATTCAAGTGAAAATGTACAGATAACGTTTGATATAGATATTTGAAAATATAGAAACATATAAATGTATGCTTAACACTTTTCATTAAGTAAAAATATAGAAATATCTATCTATATCATAGGTGTACAATGTCATAAACAAGAATAAGCTTTTTATAATGTTTCTGTGCTTTCAAACCCCAATTAAAAAATTTTTTCTATCCACTATTTTTAGAAAGCTCTTAAGAAAAAAAGCAAAATCACCTTAAAGTTGAGAAAAATACAATTAAGCTGACAAACATAATAAATAATTAACAATTTGTACAATTTTTGTGCCAAATGTTTACTACTACTAAATTCATACCAATAAAAGTCCTCATCCTTACGACAGCATGGCATTATGCAATTATTTATAACTTTAGCTCCAAATACAGTAACAAAATAAAAGAATCCTATATTTTACAAAAAAAGAATCCGTTACTGATAGACACAATGAACTGTGTCTATTAAATGCTCATATTAAATGAAGGAAAGCCACTCAATGTTTAAATTGCCATAGCATATTAATCATAACATATCAGCTCTGGTGGGGATCTTAGATTGCCTTCCTCCTGCGTGGAACTGTGACTATGTTAACTGTACTGACGTCATTGGGGAAAGTAAGAGCAGTAGACTACATGAGAATGTACATCTAGATTTTTTTGCAATGTTGTCATCTACCTAAAAATAATCTAGTTTAAATATTCAGTGTACAACAGTAGTCCTGATAATAAACAAGGCATAAAATGAACAAAGAATTCCTGGAGCATGAACATATTTAAAAACAGCTATTATCATATATATATATATATATATATATATATATATATATATATATATCCACCAGTGGTTATATAATTCCTTTAATGTCATTTCATCATCTCATTTTTTACTCTGCTATTATTTTAGATAACAGTTTTACTATTATTAAAGTTTGAATCACTTTAATGAGAAAAATAAAATATATATGAGTACAGGTAGGTTTAAGTTCTCACAAATAACAAATATTTGTTACCATATTTTGAGAAATATATGTCATTGTTTAATTTGATGTGCACCATGAAATCGCTTCGTATCATCACAATTATATTGCTCATGGTGTTCAATAAGTGACATTAGGAAGAAACTCAAGAAGTATAAATAAATGGTTATATAAACAAACATCTTATAAACAATAAAAACCAATTATATGCATACAAATCTTTTACCTTCTAAACTTAATTCTCTTACTAAATACACCTGTATAGGATGCAGGTCTGTGGGCTATTGTGGAGTTTCCAGTGATACGATAATGTTTAAAGTGACAAAGTCTTTGCCAAGGACATGAGTTCAGAACAAACTTTAATTTGTTTGGAGTTGTTCAGAACAAGGTAACTTTTCTCTTGCCAATGGCACACACAAGCATGCCCCCAGTGTGTTACCATGGGAACGTCTTGGGGTGGAACCTGGAAACATCATGGAAGCTACTCAGAAGGAGAAAATGTACTTCATTTCAGACCTCTGGGTGCTCTTCCAAGGATCTAAAATTGTTTGCTGTATCTATGAATTGAAGCTGTGTTAACTTCATTTTATTGTTTCTAGAGTTTTTATGTGTTTGTATTTGACTAATTTGTGTCAGAATTCAAATCATCTTCTCATTCTACTTCCACCTCAGAGTAGAAAATATTTGAGAAAAAAATCCCTAATGATGTTTTAGCATATCATGTACATTTTAATAGAGTGATTTAAATAAAACAAAGGAACAGAATGAGAAATATGGTTATTAATATAGTTTTCCTTTACATTTGAAAATGTATGCATATATACAATGAAATATGATCATATTTAGCCATTTAGTTACGCTTTCTAACTCCTTGTCTGTTCCTATCAAAATATTTCTGCCCAAGTCATATCCTTTTTTTATAAGTCAAAATCCCATTAGTGTTAACCACATGTGTGTACAGTGAGCATAGCCATTCTACCAGTGACCATGTCATCAAAACTAGAATGATTCTTTCTCCTCTGGCAACTCTGTACCGACAAGAACTCATCAATGATTAATGAGGCCTGGAAATCATCTATCCCGTCTAGACAGGGATACTTTCTGGCTTGGCGTCTTGTGCAGGTAACCACAGATGCTCTAAGGTAATGACTGAATATCTATGCCATAGCTAGATGACAGCAGTTCACAGCACTCTTCCTCATCCTCTACCTTCTTGCTATCTTCTTTTCTATGATGTTCCCGGAGTCTTAGTATGGTGCAGTTAATGTGTGTCTTACACTCATGGCTGATCACTTGTCTCTTAGTCTCAGCATTAGGATCAGCTCTGCATCTTTCCACTGCCAGCTGCCCATTGATAAAAGAAGCTTCTCTGACCAAGGTTGAGAGCAACCCAGGTCTATGTATATGACTGTAAATATTTAAACTGCAATTTCAAAGCATGACTATATAGCAAAATAACAATAACAGTTTAAACCCTATGGTCAATGAGCTCCCTAGCCATAGGATTTTGACTAGGAAAACTAGGAATGGAAATCTTTGCTGTAGAGCCAGCCTCAAATTAAATCAGAAAGTGGTTAGTTACTCCAAAACAGTGCACTATTACACTAGTAGGCATGCCTGTTGGCAGCTCACTATTGCTACATACAGGGTCCTGTCCTGGGAAAAATCACTGATAGGTTTTCTTTCTGAGAATCCTACATAGCACCTTCCAGCACTATGAAAGCTAGACAACAACAAAGAAGTTTCCCAGTCTGTTTAGACTGATGTATCTGTGTCCTGAAGCTAAAGTAGTAGTACCTTCAGCAATAGGATCTTACCATGTAACTATGGTGGGTAACTAATGGCAATGGCAATGGTTTGTGTTGAGACCCCACTAGGGCCTCCCTGAAGAATAACTTAGTATTGAAATTTTCACTTAATAATCTATGTCATCAGGGAGCAGTCTTGTTCTCCCACGCAGGATAATCCCATTTAAACTCTTTTTTAAAGTTGTATTTTGAAACTAGCTGAGTAACTACTATATTTACACAAGTCTTTTTCATAGAGCCTTAGTTTTGGTTAACAAACCCACTACCACGTTTCCTCCCTTTTTTCCCCTTCCCACAATCTTACTTAACCATCTAAAACTCAGCATCCCCCATCCCCTCCTCTTTCATTTCTCATTTGTTCTAATAGCCTCCAATTTACATTTCTCAATCAGGATCTGATTACTACGCCTCCATATGGCTTTTCATACTGGCATACATACACAGTCTCAGGGCTAGAGCACCCACTATTCTCTCTAGATTTTGGAAAACAATGGATACCTTTGAAATTTTCATTGCATATGAATTCTGATGCACCAGATATTTATTACATTTCTCTTCTGTGCTACACTGTTATGATTATTGTATGTAGGCTCCTATTGCAGGTGACATCCCATGAAACACTCATCTTACCATGAAGCCTCGGGCTTTCTTGCGTAGAAGAGGACAATGAATAGCTGAGCAATCACAACTAAATGCACTGCATTAGGAAATAACATGTAGAAATTCTGTCCACACTTTGCAGACAGACTAGCCAAATGTTCATACCTATTCTAAGAAGCAGAAAAATAATTCAATTCTGTAGATTATTGGAAGCACAAAAGAAAAAAAAATCTGCTTGTTAGTTATGCCCTAACTTTTGGACACTGACATGTAAAAGAAATGAAAATCACTTGACTTTTAACTTCCTACCACATGCTAACCATACTTGTATCAATCCTTACTCTTGATCTTGGGGCTTCCTCTGAATATCCATTATGCTGACAGCATTTGATGGAGTGAACACTGTAGACCTTAAATTTATTTGTATCTACATTGTTTTGAACAGAAATATTTTTTCAGTAGCAGCAAATGTTTCATTCTCACTATGTTTTATTTCTTCTATGCTGTGACTTGTATATGTGAATGTTGATATTGTCCCAGAAGCATATGGTATTTATGAGAATTAATAAAGTTTCTATCTATTTTATATTAGAAGTAATCTTACTATAGTCTCTTATGATAGCACATGTTTAATTGAAGTTCAAGATAACAAAGGACACAAATAAGACACACATCATTCATTTCTTCACGCCTCCACATACTTTTCATTCTTTTCAAATGATAGCTACTGACAGTTTCTGGGAAAAACAGGTTGAGAATCTCAACATTATCCTATTGTTCAGGGAGATAGTGTAGATTATATGGATTTCTTTATCTTGAAACTGATTTTCTTTAGCTGTAAGTGACACAGGCCAGTTATTCAAACTTCCAGCTCATTTTTCGACATACAACAATAGGGTATAAAACTCCACTCCAGAGTTGTCCTAAAAACTAAAGCTAAACTTCAAAAAAAAATTGACATAGGCCAAAACATTTTCAGCAAAAATATTAATATTTTCGTGAGTTGATATGTGACATGTTTGTTACTATCACTATCTTTATAACTGAGCTAATAAAATTTATCTTATGAGAATATCTAACATCAGAGTTGTGTTACTATTGCTGCAATGAAACACCATGACAAAAAGCAACTTGGAGAGGAAAGGATTCATCTATAGTCCATCACTGAAGGAGTTAAGACATGAACTCAGACAATGAGGAATCTGGAGGCAGGAGCTGAATCATAGGTGAAGGATGGATTTGCTGCATAGGGTCTTGCTTCCCATGCCTCTCTCAGCCTGCTTTCTTATAGAACCCAGGACCACTAATACAGGGATGGTAGTACCCACAATGGACAGGTCCATCACACATTGATCAATAACTAAGAAAATGCCCTACAGCCCGATCTTATGGAGGTGTTCTCTCAACTGAAATACCCTCATCTCTGATGACTAGCTTGTGTCAAGTTGGCATAGAACTAGCCAGTACATCTAGAGACCATCATATTTTAAAATATCACTAGTGTCTGTGATAACCCAGCTGAATGATGTCAGCTCTAAGCACATAAAAATGGCTATTCAGTTTGCTTCTGTAGGGACTGAAATTCAGGCAGAAACCAAATTATTTCTGAGTCAAGTGAACTTCCAGAGCAACTCAAAAATGCTTTGCAGTAAAATAGAAACAAATGTCTATTATCCCAACCCTGGCCCCTTTATCAGCTATCCTTATTCCAGGATCCATTTCTAAGACTGAAACAAGCATATTGGTGCAACCCACAAATGTCACAGTATTCATTTATCTCACAATAGGGTACAATACTGAAAAAAGTGTAAACACCAAAGTAATTATTTATAATGTAAAAATCAGATATGCAGAGATGGTTCAATATATGAAAATCAGTAAATGTAATGTACTATATAAATAAACTGAAAGAAAAAAGAAACATGATCATCTCATTAGATGTCAAAAAAGTCTGACAAAATCCAACCCCTTCATGAGAAAAGCATTAAAGAGATTAGGGATACAAGAGACATAGTTAAACATAATAAAGGCAAATTACAGCAAGCCCATAGCCAGTCCAAATTAAATGGGGAGAAACTAAAAGCAATTCCACTGAAATCAGGCACATGACAAGGATGTCTACTCCCTCCATATCTATTCAATATAGTACTTGAAATCTTAACTCAAGCAATAAAGCAACTGAAGGAGATGAAGGGGATGCAAATAGGCAAAGAAGTTAAAGCACCGTTATTTGCATATAATATGACTATATAAAAAATGACCATAAAATTTCTACCAGGGAACTCCTAACACTAACAAACACCTTCAATGAATTGGTCAAATAAAAAGTTATATTACAAAAATCAGTAGCCCTCCTATATACTAATGATAAATGGAATGACAAATCAGAACACACTTCTGCTTTGAAGAACATCCTTCACAATAGCCTCAAATAATATAAAATATCTTGGGTAACTCAAATGAAGCAAGTGAGAGACTTTTTTGATTAAAAACTTCAAGCCTTTGAAGAAAGAAATAGAATGAAATATAAGAAGATAGAAAGAGCTCCCATGATCATGGGTTGGTAGGATTGACATAGTAAAAATGATTATCCTACCCAAAGTAATCTACAGATTCAATGCAATCAGTAGCAAAATTCCAACACAATTCTTTACATAACTTGAAAGGAGAATTCTCAACTTTGTATTGAAAAACAAACAAACAAACAAACAAACAAAAAACCCCCAGGATTACTAAAAACAATCCAGAATGATAAAATAACTTTCAGAGGTATCACCACCCCCTATTTCAAGTTGTGCTATGGAGATATAGATTTTTTTTTTTTTTTTTTTTTGGTTTTTTGAGACACGGTTTCTCTGTGTAGCTTTGCACCATTCCTGGAACTCACTTGGCAGTCCAGGCTGGCCTTGAACTCACAGAGATCCGCCTGGCTCTGTCTCCTGAGTGCTGGGATTAAAGGCGTGTGCCACCACCGCCCGGCAAGATATAGATTTTTTAAAGCATGGTATTAGCATAAAAACAAACACATTGATAATAAAATTGAATTGAAGACTCAGACATAAATAAACACACCTAGGGAGACCTTATTTTATTTTTTTTATTTTATTTTATTTTTTTTGGTTTTTCGAGACAGGGTTTCTCTTGTGTAGCTTTGCGCCTCTCCTGGAACTCACTTGGTAGACCAGGCTGGCCTCGAACTCACAGAGATCCGCCTGCCTCTGCCTCCCGAGTGCTGGGATTAAAGGCCGGCTCGAGACCTTATTTTTTTATAAAGATGCCAGAATACACAATGGAAAAAAGAAAACATCTTCAACAAGTTGTGCTGGTCAAACTGGATGTCTGCGTGTAGAATAATTCAAATAGATCCATATTTACTACCCTGCAAAAAATTAAAGTCCAAGTAAATCAAAGATATCTACATAAAACCAGACATAATGAACCTGATAGAATAGAAAGTGGGTAACAGCCTTAAATGCATTCGCACAGGAGACAACTTTCTAAACAGAACACCACTGTGCAGGCATGAAGATCAAAACTTAAGAAGTGGGACCTCATGAAAATGAAAATCTTCTAAAAGGTGAAGGACACCGTCAATAAGACAAAACAACAGCCTATGAAATGGGAAAAGGTTTTTTTAACCAACACCAAATCTGATAGATGTTGAATATCCAAAATAGATAAAGAACTCAAGAAACTAGATATCAAAAATAATCCAATTTAAAAATGAAGTGCAGATCTAAACAGAATTCTCAATAGAAGAATCTCAAATAGATCTACATCCTTTGCTAAAAGCCACAAAAATATATAAAGTATGACTTCAGCTGATTATGACAAAGTTAATACCTGGAAGAAAACAAGGGCCTTTCAGAGGTCAAGCTGATGCTCAAGAAGCCTTAGTGATATTTGGCTTTTGATTATTAGCCATTTCCTGCTATGAGTTTCTCATGTGCTATTGTAGCTTTTCCATCATTTATTGGACACAATTGCCATTCTGCTTATGGGATATTTAGATAACCTTCTGTGCTGACAGCTATGCTCAGCCAGAACCCCAGTTCAAGACTCCCTGTAATTACTGTCATTAGCAGCATGTGGCTGGGACCATCCCCAGAAGGATGAAAGTATCTTACCAGACATACCTCTGTACTCTCTAAGAACAGACTTAAGTGTCCAAGGCCAAACAAGACACTTGTCTCCTAGGTCAGGCAGATAGCTTTTTTTTTCATGCAATTTAGGGTGAAACCCTCCTTTCTTACATCTTTACTAATAGACTTTTAATTTCTTACCTAACCACTCCTAGGAATGTAGACTGAGCACATAGATCCCCTTCTTGATATACTAACTGATCATTAGCTCTCCATTGACCTCCTCCTTTAACCACTCCATTTTCAGGTTGTAAGAGAAAGCCTGAAAGTCATTGCCTGAGGAAAATTCTTACCTACCTTTGTGACCCCATAAGAATTCAAACCTGGACCTCATTCTGACAGAGGATCGCTGTTGATTGAGTTTATAACTGAACACCTCAGAAACTTGAGAGGACTTAGAGGTATAAGGAGATGGAGAGGAAGACAGGACTGGAGAACTTGGGAACAAGATGGAAGATGAGGAAGAGACAGATGGGGAAGAATGAGGTGGGTAAGAATGAGATGAGAAGGACCTAGATACGGCAGAATTAAGATTAGAGAACTAAGACAGAACTTAGAGAAACAGTGATAAATATAGAGATAAATCAGGCAAGAAAGGAGCTAGGCACAAGAACAGAACTCAAGCTGTATAGATATATTTTATCTCAGAGGAATAAAGTAGATGGACAAAGACCTTGGTGTATTTAGATTCATTTCCTGAAAATAATTCTCATCATTTGTAGTTTCTCTTATTGGCCCCTGGGAAATGTATTATTAAGGCTACTCCTATAATAATATACAAGAATACTTAACCACCAGGGAAATTCAAATCAAAACTACTTTGAGATTCCAACTCACACCTGTCAGAATGGCTAAGATCAGTAACACAAATGACAGCGCATGCTGGCAAGAATGTGAAGCAATGGGAACACCCCATCATTTCTGTTGAGAGTGCAAACTTGTACAGCCACTATGGAAATCAATACCATGGTTCCTCAAAAAATTGGAAATTGATCTATCTCAAAACCAAGATATACCACTCTTGGGCATTTACCCAAAAGATGCTTCATCCAATCAAAAAGATGCTTGCTCAGCTATGTTCATTGTGGCTTTATTCATAATAGCCAGAAAGTGGAAACAACCTAGATGTTCCTCAATTGAAGAATGAATAAAGAAAACGGAGTGTTTCTCAGCTGGGGGTGAATCATGAAATTTGTAGTCAAATGTGCTGCGGGCTACAGGAATATCATAAGAACTCAGCTGGTTATGGCAAAGTCACTACCTGGAGGAATCAGGGAATTCCTCCAGAGGAAGCCAAATCCCAAGGAGTTTTTGGTGTTACTTGGCTTGTTATATATCAGCTGTATTCTGTTATGAAAATCATGTGTGCCTTCCTAGTTTTCCCAATTGATTTTTCCCTAAGAAGGGCTAACAATGTGGACTGATCACTCTCTAGACATACACATTCCAGGCATTTGGAGAACAGCCTTAGGAAAGGCTTTCTCTGGAATCAGATATCTCCCCTAGCCACTTTCAAGGACTAAAGGAGACATCACCCAGGTGGTCACCCAATTTCCGAGGATTAATAGTGATAACAACCCACAGGCGAGTCTCCTGACTTAAGGTAAATTCCACAAGGGGACACCGCCTAGGTCAGGTAGACATTAAGTAATAGCTTTACACAATTTAGCTCAGACCCCTCCTTTCTTACAGCCTTACTAACTTTATAGACCTCTAACTCCTTACCTAACCACTTCTAGGAATATTTAGATAACCTTCTATGCTAACAGCTATGCTCAGCCAGAACCCCAGTTCAAGCCTCCCTGTAATTATCATCATTGGCAGCATCCAGCCAGGTCTATCCCCAGATGGAGGAAAGTACCTTATCAGATATACCTCTATACTTTCTAAGAATAGACTTAAACATCCAGGCTACCTGTTTGAGAAGGCTTGGCGGATGTGCCAATTAAGCCTTACTTCCTCCTTTCCCAAACCTTACCTCCAGTTCCAGATCTCCCTTTAACTATCACCAGAGGCATCTAGCTGTACACAGGTTGCCTAGCGACTGAGCACACATTCCCCCACCCTGCAGAAAAACGGCAGATAGCTTGGACAGATAGGAGCCACAGGAAAAAAGAAGACAGTTTTATTTTCTCCCATTGACCTAGCAACTTATAGATTCTTAACACTTTCTAAGATTATAGTTGAGCACATAAGAGCCCCCTTCTTAGATATTACCTGAATTTAGCCTTTAGTTAATCCATTTCCCATTGGTCACTTCCCTTTGGGGTTGCAAATGATAATTAACGGTTATTGCCTCCCTATGTGATTCTTATCACCCCTCCATTTGACCTTGGAAGCCTGGTTTTGCACTACTAAGGGAATACTGCTTGTAAGTGTATATATACCAGAACTCCCAGGGCACGAGAGGACAGAGAAGAGAAAAGAGAATGGAAGAACTAGATGGGTAAGAACTTGAGAGGAACAAACTGAGATGGGGAAGAAGTAGATTGAAGGGCTACAAGAGAGTACTAGAGGAACAGATGGAAGAGGAGGAAGAGCCAGATGGGGAAGAACAAGATGAGGTAGAATGAGAGAGGAGAGAGGAGATGGGAGAGGAGATGATATGGGAAGGAACAAGATAGATGAGAACCTAGAAGGGGCAGAACTAGATGAAGGAATTAAGATAGAACCTAGAGGGGATCGCAGACAAGTATAGAGAGAAATCAGGCTAAAGATGACCTAAATATGAGAGCAGAATATAAGCTTGTAACTGACACAGAATAATAAAGTATATGGACTAAGGAGTTTCGTGTACATAGATTCATTTCTTCTCATCAAAGATTAATTATCAACTGGTTGTAGATTCTTCCCGGGCCCTGGGAGGGGACTATTGAGGGGCTGGACCCTCATAGTCCTTTGCATGGAACTACAAAGAAACACTGTGAGTGAGGTAAACCAGATCCCAAAAGATAATATAATATGTATTCACTTATAAGGGAATATTAACTATAAAGTAATTGATAATAAAGCTACAAAACACAGACCCAGAGAGGTTAGGTAAGGAGGATAACTTCAAGGTAGAACCATGGTTCTCCCTGGAAAGGGGAACTACAATAAATTCTTCAGGTTGACTGGGAGCTGGTGGATAAGGGAATGGGGAAATGAGGGAAGGGGATTAAGGGAGAGAGTGTGGGAAAGACAACTACTTTTTGGGTGGTATGGAAACCTAGTTCAGTGGAAACTTCCTGGAATCTGTGAAGGTGACCCTAAAGAGGACTCATAGTCATAAAGAATACAGAGTCTCAACTGACCTTTTTTTGCCAGACAAGGCTTTCAGTAGTGGGGCAGGGTTATATTCTGTTGAGTTGTTGGCTGAGGAGGTCCCATGGAGATCCTTACATAACCCAGGCTGATGCTATGACAGAAGGTCACTCTCTGAAAACTGACAGTGGGGCCTCTTTGCCAATGACAACTTTTACAAAGCTCATTGAATGTAGAGAAGTCGAGCTGGTGCCTGCATCCAGGCTTCACCCCTATGTTCTAGTCCCTTTGGTGTGAGAAGGTACTATGCAGGTTATAGAAAGAGAGAACTGGACACCAACCCAGCCATAAAATCTCCACATACAACCTGCCATGTCTGCAAGATATACTGGAAAAATGGTGGTGCAGAACTTGGGGACTGGCCAGCCAATATCTGATTTAACTTGAATACAATATGAGGAGAGGGAGCCTGTGCCCTATACTGTTTGGACTGCCAGAAACCACTGGAGATTGGATAGTCCAGAGACCTGGGAGAGAACCAAATACACCTGGCAAAAAATTCAGTAAAATGATTCCTAATGATATTTTGCTATTCTGCTCTATTCATATTTCATTGCCTTGTCCAGTAATCATCTGAGAGTCTTCCTGCAGCATATGGGAGAGGGTGCAGAGACTCACATGCAGATATTATACAGAGAGAGTCTGAATTGGAAATCTCCATTGGATCCTTCCCTTTGGAGCTTGGGGAACCCTGAAGAACAGAAGGAGGAAAGATTGTAAGAGTCAGAGGACATGGAGGACACCAGAAACACATGACCTCCAAATCAACTAAGCAGGGTTCATATGGGCTCAGAGATTCTGAAGCAACAAGTATGGGGCCTGTATGGCTATGCAGGTATGTTATGTTATGGATGATAGCTTGCTGTTTTTATGTGACTTCTAAAAATGGGAGTGGTGTATCTCTGACTCTTTTGCCTACTCTTGAGTAGCATCAGCATGAGGGATTTCTCATTGTCTTATTGTATTTTGTTTTGTCCTGTTTGGCTGTTGTCTCTTGGAGGCCTACTCTTTTCATAAGAGGAAACGGGGAGTGGATCTGGTTGAAAGTGAAAGTGATGGGGAGCTAGAAGTGGAGGGAAGGGAAGCTGTGTTTGGGGTGTATTATATGAGAGTAGAATCTATTTTCAATAAAAAAATACTGATAAAACTTTAAATAATATAAAGAAAATTCAGAAACAAATTGTAGTTACATTTTTAGTGCTCCTGTACTACTCTTAAAGGAAAAGTACCAAGAGAAAGAGTTGAGAAGATGAGTCACTTACTAGATGAGATTATTGTAAAATCTTGAGGACCTGTATTCAGATCTTCAGCCCCCCTGCAAATAGCTGGGGTAGCTTCATTCACCTGCTCTTTAGTAGTGGAGGAATGAACGGAAGGTCCTTGGAGCTTGCAGCAGGCCAAACTAGCTGAAATCTGACAAGATCCAAGTCCAGTTAGAGCTTCTCCACAGAAATAAAGTAGACAGAAACAATGAGTCACAGAATGTTCCTCTCCACCTCAAATGTGCATACAGATATGTACACCAATACATGTATAGAATTTTGAAAGCAAAAACACAAAAGTGCTGTTGAAGAGTGATCTAGTGGCCAGCTATTCCTGCCTCCAGTATAACTAAATTAAAATATAAAATGCACATTAAAAAGACTTTGTAGTAGGAATAGTCTCAGAACATAGAAGAAAAAAACGTGTCTGAGCTCTTTCAAAGCATCCCTCAGATCTATTGACTCTTATCCCAAGCTGCACTTTACCATGCATTTATTTTCTTTGATAAGTGAAATAACTCCAATAGACAATATTGAGTGTTATTAATTTTAAGAAAAAAATATTATTCATATTTTATGAGCTATAATTAAACTGTAAGCTATATTTTCAGAAAACACATAGTAAGTGATGATTTTTACTACCTAGTAGTTGACATCACTCTGATTCAGAACTATCTAAGGACAGTCTCATGCTCATATCTGTTGAACAGTCAAAAACCCTTTTCTTTTACTGTGTGGGTTTACTTGCATTAGTTACTTTATAAGCTTGATTTAATTATTTACAAAGTACAAAAATAGCAATTAGTCCTATATGATTGACTATACGCACTAATAAGGAATCTACCATGTTTTGTGAGGTGATGTCTCTATTCTTCGTGCCTGAATGCACCTTGATTTTCACGTGAAGGTTAACTGCCTCTTCAGTAGCACTTCAACAGCAAGCCCGCATTCTGGAGGCCGTGGTGTGAGTGTTAAGTTGATGTTGGTCATGGTTACTAAATACTGGAGAATCACAGAGTTGTATAGAAACACTGGGGAATAATTGGTACTTTTCGTCTTAAAAAAGATTAATAGTTTCATAGAAAGAAGGAAATTTAGAGACTTACTATTTCAAGGTATACATTCATAAAAAGTGTGTGAAGGGAGTCTCAAATCAGTATTTGCTCAAGACAAAAAAATCAGAAGAGCTTGAACTAAAATCAGACCTTTTGATTGACAAATTTTCTTGTCTAACTTCTCCATAATTTTTCATAGAATATGGGTAACTGATATTGTTAAAGAGTGGAAGTAGGCTGATTCTCCCTCCCTCAGCATCCATTAACTTCCTCTAGGTCTTCTAGGGAAAGGTTCTGTTAGGTTTATCCCATCTATATTATCACTCCAAGCTAGTATTGTCACTATGTCAGTCTTATTGAATCTACCACATTGTTGAGATTCCATAGGTGCAATTTACTTGTCAAAAATAGAAGACACCGTCTCACAAAAGACATCTCGGTCCTCTGACTGTTCTGGTCTTTCCACCACCATCCCCTCTTCCACAATATTCCCTCAGCCTTTAGTTAAGAAGTATTGTGCTGGTTTATTTTATGTCAACTCAAAACAAGCTAAAGTCATTTGAGAGAAGGTAACCTCAATTAATGAAATGCCTCCATAAGATTGGGTTATGGGCAAGTCTGTAGGACATTTTCTTAATTAGTAATCAATGGGGAGGGTCCATCCCATTGTGTATGGTACCACTCCTGGGCAGGTGGTCCCAAGTTTTATAAGAAAAAAAGCAGCCTGAGTCAGCTATGAGGAGAAATCAGTAAGCAGAACTCCCCCATGACCTCTGCACTAGCTCTTGCCTTCATGTTCCTGCCTTACTTGAGTTCCTGCCCTCACTGCTTTTGATAATGAACTGTTACATGGAACTGTGACTGAATTAGTCCTTTCCTCCACAAGTTGCTTTTGGTCATGGTGTTTTATTATAGCAACAGTAACCACAACTAACTAGGACAGATTTCATTTTAGATATATAAATTGGGGCTGGGTACACTATGGTCTGTTGCTCTTTCTATGCATTTTAATCAACTGTGAATTTCTTCAATGGTCTTCATTTCAAATAAAAATAATCTTTACTGACTGATAAACACTAGACATATCTGTGTGGATAAGAATATGTTCTTTTAGAATGCACTTAGAAGTTATATTGATTTAGAAACATAACATTAGTAGGTTTGTTTCTAGGGTCCATGACCTCACCAACTATGGATAAGTGACATGAATTTCCTCCTACTGAACAAGTCTTAAATCCAATTAGGTGGCTATTGGTTACTCACAAGATGTAAATGGCACTAATGCACCTTGGAAATAACTTCTCCAGGATGAGCCTCCTGATAAATTACCCAATTCCAAGTGACCTTGCTTGAATACATATACATAAAAGAACAGCATTAAATTTACTCAATAATTTGTGTGTGCGTGTGTGTGTGTGTGTGTGTGTGTGTGTGTGTGTGTGTGTGAGAGAGAGAGAGAGAGAGAGAGAGAGAGTGTGTGTGTGTGTGTGTGTGTGTGTGTGTGTGTTGATAATTAAAGAAGAGTGCTCCTGTCCTGACTTATTTTCAAGATGAATTGTGATGTGGAAGAGTTAGCCAAATAAATCTTTTCCAACAATAAGAACAAAATAGTAAATATCACAAAATATTTTTAAAACTTAGATACTGAACCTTTCCATGTATTACTAATATAAGTTAAAAGTTTAAATAATTAGGCAATTGTACTATTTGTAGTTATCAAGAAGTTCATTCTAAATTTCTTTTTTTTTATTTTATTTTATAATACAATTCAGTTCCACGTATCAGCCACAGATTCCCTTGTTCTCCCCCCTCCTGCCCCTCTCCCCTTCCCCCCAGCCTACCCCCCATTTCTACCTCTTCCAGGGCAAAGCCTCACCTGAGGACTGAGATTAACCTGGTAGATTCAGTCCAGGCAAGTCCAGTCCCCTCCTCCCAGGCAGAGCCAAGTGACCCTGCATAAGCCCCAGGTTTCAAACAGCCAACTCATGCAATGAGCACAGGACTCAGTCCCACTGCCTGGATGCCTCCCAAACAGAACAAGCCAATCAACTGTCTCACCCATTCAGAGGGCCTGATCCAGTTGGGGGCCCTCAGCCATTGGTTCATAGTTCATGTGTTTCCATTAATTTGGCTATTTGTCCCTGTGCTTTATCCAACCTTGGTCTCAACAATTCTCGCTCATATAAACCCTCCTCTTTCTCGCTAATAAGACTCCCGGAGCTCCACCCAGGGCCTAGCTGTCGATCTCTGCATCCAGATCCCTCAGTCATTGGATGGGGTTTCTAGCACAACAGTTAGGGTATTTGGCCGTCCCATCACCAGAGTAGGTCAGCTCGGGATGTCTCTCGACCATTGCCAGCAGTCTATTGTGGGGGTATCTTTGTGGATTTCTGTGGGTCTCTCTAGCACTTTGCTTCTTCCTATTCTCATGTGGTCTTCATTTACCATGGTCTCCTATTCCTTGTTCTCCCTCTCTGTTCTTGATCCAGCTGGGATCTCCCACTCCCCCAAGCTCTCTTTCCCTCGACCCTCACCCTTCGTTACCTCCGCTCATGTCCAGGCTATTCATGTAGGTCTCATCCATTTCTCCGTCATTGGGTGATCCCTGTGTCTTTCTTGGGGTCCTGTTTTCCAGGTAGCCTCCCTGGTGATGTGAGTAGCAGTCCAGTCATCCTTGTTCCACATCTAGTATCCTCCTATGAGTGAGTACTGTTTTCCAGGTAGCCTCCCTGGTGATGTGAGTAGCAGTCCAGTCATCCTTGTTCCACATCTAGTATCCTCCTATGAGTTTGTCTTTCTGAGTCTGGGTTACCTCACAGGATGATTTTTTCTAGATCCATCCATTTGCCTGCAAACATCATGATGTCATTGTTTTTCTCTGCTGAGTAGTATTCCATTGTGTATATGTACCACATCTTATTTGTCCATTCTTCATTTGACGGGCATCTAGGTTGTTTCCAGTTTCTGGCTATTACAAACAATGCTGATATGAATATAGCTGAGCAAGTGCTCTTCTGGTATGATTGAGCATTCAATTCATATGGGCATAGAAGTGCCTAAAATATAAAGAATTGTCTTGAAAAAGAATAAAATTTTAATGCTTAACTTATAAAGTTAAGACCTCTATATTAGTTATAAACTTCATGAGTCAGGACAATATAGAAGGGCATCAAAACAGAGAAATTATTTTAACTAAAATAAAGACTGAAGTCAAAAAACATTAGTTATCAACAGAAATCTCTAAACAACACAGCAACTAAGATGGCATTTTACAAAGAGATGCTGAAAAAATGAATCTTGATTAGCTAAAATTAGATTTTTGTGATGTCCAAAAACAAATACATAATTGGAATAAATGTAAAATATGAAATTACAAATTCAATGAGATAATTATATGGTTAGAAATCTTTTAAATATTTTATGAAACTAAACCAAAAGTGTAGTCATAGAAATGAGATATAAATTGTAATCTAACAATGTTAAGATTCTTATCTTTGAAATTCTAAGGAACTATTGATCATGAAGAAACATTTCCCAGGCACATATCTGGTAAGACTTTTATAGTAATGCAAGTGGCTCTCAAGATTCTTTAAATAATTAAAAAAAAATCCAGGCATGATAGTACATACCTTTATCCCAGAAATTAGAAGATAAGGCAGGCAGATCTCTATGAGTTTCAGGTTTCAGATCTCTATGAGTTTCTGCCTTACAGAGTGACATCCTGTCTTAAGAAAAAAAAATGAAGACAAATGAATAAACATTCTGAATAATTATTTCATCAAACACATGAAAAGATATTCTGTGTCAGTTGTCATTAAGGAAATGAAAATTAAAATCACCATTAAATGCTGTTGCCCAAGTATGCAATTATTTAAAATTATTTAAAAGCACTAAAAATCATGAAGACAGCAAGTGTTCCTGGCATGTGACACAAAGGGAACTGTGTCTTTTCTCTAGGAATGATAGATAGTTCTTCAGCCTATTGAACAATGGAAGCTATGTGATACAGCCATCTCAATTTGTTCAATAAAAATTTCAATATATAATTAGTTTTGAAATGCTAATAGTTCATAACAAGTCAATTGCCTATCTATCATTGATGGGTACAGCAATATTGAAGTCAAAACCAACACAACATATTACTCTGTAAGCTAAAAAGAAGAGATACTGGTAAGTGCAATGGTGTGAATGAATGTAAAAATGATTTAGTTCAATGAAAAGCTTAAGAAAACAATACTCTGTAAAACAATATATGAAAAAATGTAGCAATGGAAGTTAATATGTGACAGAAAGCTAATCTGCCATTATATCTTCAGCACAGAATTTGAGGAAAAAACTATAAAGGGTATAAAGGACATTTTTGAAAGCAAAATACACATTGATTATCTTATTGTTTTCATGATCTAATTTCATGGATATGTGTTAAAGGTCATTAAAGTCTAACTTAACAGAAAAAAAACAAGAGAAGCAGGTGAAAAAGAACATCAACATCATGCACACATCATTTTCAAGTGAATTTAGAGTATTATTAAAGCATCAGTTTTGACAATATTAAGCCCCAGAAGAAGAAGCAGACAAAAGCTTCAGCACCGTTTTTTCGTCACCACTTATCACCAGTAGGACAACAGAAGAACACAGATTGCTACATGTGCAAGTCTATATGAGAGGATAAAAGAGAAACACTTATGTAGTCATGAGGGTGAAGCCAAGGCCAACCTTCACTAGTCTCTTTTCTCCCAGGCTCACCAATGCCAAGCAATTGAATGCTTCTTGGAAAACTCTGCCTAAGGAAGCAAAGTTAGGTTTGAGGAGAAAGTAGCTGGAAATAAAAATGAGAAGATGGCTTCAGGAGACCTATCAATATAATGGAGAATATTGGATAAACAGAAATAAAGAATATTAATTTCAAAGGGGATTTTCTGTTTCTTTTGTTTGCTTTATGTTTAGTTTCTCCTCTGGTAGTCTTGCTATTTTGGTGTTGAAGACTGACTCTTTCAGAATCTCATACCACTCTTGTGAAAGTAGAATAAGAAAAACTTTCTAGTTAAAAGTTAGAGAAAAACAGCTTTCCCCAAATACCTTTTTTTTCTGAATATCTACTGCTCAAGAAATGTCAAAGCACATTTATCTTTAAGTTGTAAGTAATTCAGTATGGAAATATATGTCAATGATGTAATTGTCTGAGAAAATCTGCTGCTTTGAAGAGGTGAGATTAATTTTCACTAAATCATTATCTTTCCTGTGGCAGGCAGATGTTGGGGTTGTGGTAGTAATGAACTTTGAGTTCTTTCTATTCACAGATCAGAATCTGCCTCTTAATAAATTCAGAAGCTAAGCTCTAACCCCTCCGCTGCAGATCCGTTTTCTAATTATCCTAGTAATAGCTCTCAATTACTATTCAATGTAGGTCTACATCCCACTGTTATTGGGTCAGGAGATCCCTCAGGATTCATTTTTCTTTCTGTTTTAGTAAATGACTTGCCATCTGTAGGTATTTCAAGTTCAATGTGTAGCTTTTAATAATGAGATCAACATATTAGAAATCTGGTGCCACATTTGAAAGTCTAAACTGAATTAATATATAGATCCATAAATTACTTTCTAAAATGTACTGTCTTAAAAAAAAACTAAACTAAAAATAGAACAAAACAAAGAGCATGGGAAAACTCTCTTTTTAAAAGATTTGTTATATTTTAAGTGTGTGTGTGTGTGTGTGTGTGTGTGTGTGTGTGTGTGAGAGAGAGAGAGAGAGAGAGAGAGAGAGAGAGAGAGAGAGAGAGAGAGAGAGAGCGCAGGTGTCTATGTGAGTGATCTTTCTAGAACTGGAGTTACAACCTGTTGTGATACACCTACCTCAGGTGCTAGGAAGACATCTCAGGTCATTTGCAAGAGCAATATATGTACTTAAGTACTAGACTATCTCACCATCCCCAATATTGGTAATTTTATAATATATATAATTTCCATTCTGATTTTACTTCCAGTCTGATGTGTAAAACATTTCTATAGTATGACGTTGCATATCTCATAATAAGAAAATTACGTAAAATAAAGGATCATACAGCAATCTCTTCTGAATTGTAACAGTGCCTCCTGAAAGGAGAATGGATGCACACAAGACTCGGGAAGTAAAAGAAACAAGCCACGGGATCTCCTGAAGTTTGCAAGCTGAACAAGGCTCCCCTTCAAGATCATATAGTAGTAAGCAGTGCAGGGGCGAGGAAACTACACAGCTGCTAGAAGATATGCTGGGAGATCCAGTGATGCTGCTCTAGCAAGCTATGCTAGGAGATCTGGGGATGCCTCTCTCGTGCATCACTCATGCTGGGGTAGCTTTTTAGCTGTGTGCCTTTGAGTCACCCATACCTCTCTCTGTAAGTAACACCAGTAAAGCATGTTCTCTTACATGGAAGTGAGTGGTAGCATTTCTTTGGTCTGACACTAGCATTCTCTCTATGGCCAACAGTCATTTGTTAAAAAAATAAACAAGAAGGCAACTTATTAGAGACCTGGGTCAGAGAACTGTGTCTTGATACCAGTCTGACAGAGGCAAACTTTTTGGTGGCCGGTGTCACTTCCCCTCTGTACACCACAGTTTATTCAGCTTTAGAGAAACAAAAATGTGTATCCCTGAAGCATCCAGAAGCACTAAGAAGTTCTGCATTTTCACCTGTCAGTTTTGGCATTTGGATACTCTGTTATGAAGATAGTTCATGACTTTGACAAAGACACACAAATATGCTAAGTGAAGGAAGATTAGAATAGTAGCTGGCGGCGGTGGCGCACGCCTTTAATCCCAGCACTTGGGAGGGAGAGCCAGGCCAGCCTGGTCTAAAGAGTGAGATCCAGGACAGGCACCAAGCTATACAGACAGACCCTGTCTCGAAAAACAAAACAAAAAGAATAATAAAAAGTAATACTCTAAATTTCTATGAATACAGAAAACTTTGGATAAATAATGGCACAAAGTGTACTAATGTAAAGTGGAATAATATAAAGCAGTAAAGATCATAGTTTAACATATTAAGTTAAATAAAAAAATCATAACACATAACATAATATGTTATAATATGGAAAATAACACATTACATAAATATACTTATGCATGTATCTATAACTGTAATATAAATTTCTGATAATTATATATAATTATTTGATATTCTGATATAAATACTATATCAGGTATTTGCTTTAAAAAGTTTTTAAATGTTCTTTGATTTTTCATAACCTTAGATAATCTAAAAATATGAATGAAAAAATCAAGAATTAAACAATTCTAATTTTCATTTCCATATCATCCTGAGAAGTGTGGTGAGTCATGTGACATCCAGCTCTGCCGCACTCCATTTTGCTAAGCAGAAGCTACCCCGATGTCTGGCATGGGGACACTTATCTATCTCATACAGTATTTTCAGTGTTAGTCCCATAACTACCATCTTTGTTGTCATAACAACTGTCATATCTTACAATGCTGTGCAAACACCCTTTATTCCACTTAGTAATGGTGCTGCCCACCCCCAAGAGAGTGATGGTTCAGATGACTGTGAAATATCAAAACAGAACCATGAAGTATTTCCTTTCAGTAAAAAAGTGTAAGGTCAGAAAAAAATAATCATATGCTGTGGTGCTATGATTGACAGGAAGGTAAGACTTGTACCCATGACAGCAGTGGCTTTGCTACTGTTCCTTACAATGCACAATGAGTTTAGTGAAGAGGGGAAGAGCACTGAATGATAGGGTATGGTACTGCTATCATCCCAAGCATGCACTGCAGTTCTCCAACACATTTGTTGTGAACAAGGAGAAGAAATACTATTCAATGAAATGAGCAAATAGTGGATTTGCTTCAAAGTATCGACTATGTATATAGATGAATGTTCCTACATAGCACATTGTAATGATGATGATCATGACAAAGTGTGTTTTTAATATCGCATGCACTGGAGAGGGAAAAATGAAAAAATAAAGACATTTCAAACCAAGCACTACATTAAACATAAAGTGTTAGAAGTGAAATTATCAGTGTAGTAGCATAAATCAACACAACAAAACTAATGGACAGTAGGAAATCAATCAATTAAAATTAGATAAAGTGGTTGAGATCCTTCAAAACCTCAGTTTTTCAAATCTGTCACAGGAGTAGAAAATATGTCTGACATCTATAAAAGAAATTAAACCCTTAACCAATAGAAATAATAATCAAACCCTTTGGGGAAGATGGAGGCAGGCCTGAAGGCAACATCTCTGGTGCAGAGGAAACATACAAAAGTAATAACAGATAATTCATTTTCCAGAAAAAAGAAAGAAGTTAATGTACCCACTGCTATTCATCTTCTGAGACCAGGATCAAACTTAGCATCAAACCTAATAAAGATTTTAGTTAAAATATAAATTTGTGACAATTTTCTCATATCAGCACAACATGAATAAACTGAACACAAACAATTGATATCTGTAAATATTTGAAGATGATGATAACTCATAATTAGTGATATTTTCTGATATACAGAGTGATTTAACATTTGACACTCAAGACAATGTACCACCATACCTTCCAAAGAAAGAAAATTATAATAATTGTCTCAAGTATGCAGAAAAATCCAATGAACATTCAACTGAAATATAAACAAGCTTCACTAATCTGACAGACAGTATAGAAGTACACAGGAAATCCACTTCATTTTATTGTGGACATTGGGATCACAACAAGACAACTTGTGGCTGTGACAGTAGGAATACAAGGCTTCTTTCTCACATCTTGCAGACCAAGAAACAGAGGCAGGACAGAAAGTAAATAAGCTACAAGTCTCAGGGCTCACATTTCAGAGGCCCACTTATATAACTCTCTGTCACACACACACACACACACACACACACACACACACACACACACAAGAATTTTCATTAGAATGGATTACAGGCTGTGGTTGCACTAATCCCATAATGGATGCCTAAGAATGGAAGGTTCAATACACAATGGTGGATGTCTCAGCTGATCTTCAATATATGCAGAAATAGGGGGAAAGTAGGCTCTTGTGCCACTGAAGGAATAGATTTGCCAAAACAAGCAGACAATGAGAGCAAGCTGACTTCTTCCATGTTTTTGACATAGGCTGCCAGCAGGTGTGGCCCAGATTAAATATGAATCTTTCCACTCAAACCATGTGGATTAATGGTGTGTCTTCATACTATAAAGATCCAGATTAGAAGTATGTCTTCCCAATTCAAATGATTTAATTAAGAAAAAAAATCCCTCACAGATGTGCCCAGTCATTTAGGTTTTAATTAAGTCCAATGTAGTCAAGTTGAAAATCAAGAATAGCCTTCATACTTTCTGAGACATTTTACATCCAAACTACAACATTATACCCCTGATGCTCATGGGATCATGGCTATCTCATGATGCACAATGCATTCAGTCAAACTTCAGAAAAATCCCTATAATGTTAACAGTACCAGCAATATTCAAATGTACAAGTATCTGCTAAGACTCAAAGAAATTTCTCAGTAGTAAGTCCCTGGGAAATCAAGACAAATAAGTCACATACATTCAATATGCAGTGACATAGAGTAAGCATTTCCACTCCACATGTTGAGAGTAGAGACATGGCTAGGAAACACTGGAACAAAGATAGATCTAAAAACAACAGAACACACACAAAATGCTGCTTCCTAAGGCTCTTGGCATCATTATTTGGACTTCAACAGGTTTGGGCAGTCAAGCTCCCTCTATTGTTGCAAAGGACTGTCTCATAGTCTGACTCTACTAAGTGCCTACATGATTTTCTTCAGTGAATCTCCCATATTCTTAATATCTCCATTCCAACTTATGCTGCATCTTCAGTTATACATATAGCCTGATCATAAGTGCATATAAGAAATCTGACTTGTTATCCATTGTCTAGCCCCAGCTATTCATTATCTAGTCACAGCTATCCATTATCTATCCTCAGAAACTTCTTAGAACCTTGGCATAGGTCTGCATGCTTCTCTCACCCTTATATATTTTATGCCTGAAAAAAGCTATACAAGGTAGCATTATCATCAAGTTCACCGATAATTTCCAAATGTGGCCTAGTCCTCTTATAACCAAACCATTAGCAGCCTCCTTCTCTGGTTGAACCTGAGAAAACTTTTAAGCAGGGAAACAGTAAGGAGGCATCCTTAGCTCACTCCCTCTCTCTTGTAAATTTGCATTTTATAAGCAATAACTTTCAAGTAGGGAGGACCTTGTGCTCAAAATTCTTTTTCTCTTAGTGTGTGAAAATCATGCGGTTTGTCCTGAATAAATGGTAGCCATCTACTAACCACTATAGCAACTTTGTTGGTGCACGATCTGTACACAACTTTAACCCTGAATGTTAACCTCTTCTCACCAAACTGCATACCTTTCAAATATTTCTGCTCTGCTCTCAGCTTTGAATTATCATTATAAATCTCAATAAACAGAGTGAGCTACATTCATGTGGCAGTCTGAATGCCATGCTTTCTTGAAATATCCTCTGTCAAATAACTTGCTTCATTACTTGACAATTATGTCTCATTCAAATTTTTAAGATGTGGGCAGAATGCAGTTAGATTCTTAGCCAGAAAGTAACTTGAATAACATCTAGCACAATCTTGAAGTCTTTATTATCCTCTAAAATATAATAAATTGGTCGCAACTGTCCACATTTATTTTTACATTCTGTTCTTCTGATCATCCATTAGGATGGTCCAATACACTCTGAGTACAGAATTCTAGGACTTTTTGATCCCACTTGTCTAAATATTTCCACATCAAATTCCTCACACAAACCTGTTCCAAAGACCTCAGTTTCTATAACAACCCCAATTTTAAGTTTTAAAATATTATATCAGTTGGTTGTCTTGTAAGTATGTCCAAACATCTGATTAAGCAAACTAAGAGATTGGTGGTTAATTTTGCAAAATGGTTTGACTGATCCATCATAGAGGGAAAGCATAGTGAGAGGAGCTCATGGGTGTGGCAGCAAAAGTATGAGGCTGCTTGTTCACATCTCAGGAATAAAAAGACCAAAATGAATACTATTACTACTACTACTACTACTACTACTACTACTACTACTACTACTACTACTACTACTATAATGAAATAATAATAATAAAATCACACTAAAAGGTCAAGTATTGAAGACAATGCCCTGAAAGTAGAAGTAATACTAGATTATAGACCTCTGTGGAAGTGTCAATAAGTGAGTAAGAAATAAAATAATACTAAAAAGAAATTACCAGAGACACTGTTACCTCTTCAATTCAACATGAAAACAGAGGTACTAGTGAGACAAGAAGTTGGGAGGATAAGATAATGATGATAACAAATAAGTGATATAAGTAAGTGATATAACTCATTTTCAGATAATGTTTAGAGAAGTGACTATAAAGAAAAGAATGAAGAACAGTAACTATTGGAATTAATATCAGATATGTGTAATCCATTGGGTATAAGATTAATAAAAATAAAATTCACAAGAATATATTTGAAAATAAATAGAATATAAAAACTTAAAAATAATGTTAAGAGTACAAAAGATAAAAATTTAAAAAGATAGAATTACAGAAGTCTATATCATGGTCTCAAATTGAAAAATAAATATTATTATTAGAAATCTTTTTTTTAAGAGTTGATATGCAGATAAAAAGAAGTATCATCTAAATTCCAGCAACCTAATGGAAAAGGCTAGCAAGCCAATTTTAAAACAGATATGAAGATGGAAATACCCCATTAATATTGAAGAAAAAAGACAAAGTTGGACATACACCATACTAAATTACCAGCTGCCATATTCCTGGATCCATGACAGTGGCCAAAGGAATGTGCAGTTCAGACACAAACCTGAGCATTTTTAGATCACTTGAGTGATGAAAATTTCCAGTGTAGCATCCTGAAAAAAATACAGTACATTGACAAGTAATACTGGATCAGTTGAGCTTCCAAATAAAATAATGACAAATCATAACTCCAACCTCACACAACAAATAAAAAATGAAACCAATATGGCTGCTGGTCTGAATGTGGCAACAAATTAAAATACTTAAAATGATATCATGAAATGTTAATCCTCTTAAAAGAAGAAAATATCTCTTATTATCACTGAACAAAGTAAAACAATGAAGCAGACAGTTTACAATATAATTGAAATTGTATTTAAAATGTGTCATTAAGAGCATAAAATTATATGCTACAGAAAATATGTACATTGGACAACAGACTAAATAAGACACACAGAATTTCCATGATGTGATTTTAGAAGCCCATAGAGTAAGTAATAATTAGTACCAGAACCGAAAAACTACGAAGATCAATTCACAGGAGAAGGTATAAAGATGGCTACTGGGCATCTAAAAAATTGCAAGCCTCATTAATCAACAAAGAAAGTTATAGCACGAATCTTAAGTGATCTCATTAATAAAATCAAACCTGGTGTCAGTTATTGGGGTGAATGCTGGAAGATCAGAGAAGCAGAACAAGCCAAAACTATCTCACCTTGCCAATTCTTCAGCTGATCCTTTTTCGTCAAACTGGAAGCCTCTGTGTCCTCATCTGAATGGGTCTCAGCTGAACTGTTGCTCAAAAGCCTAAAAGCTTAACCAGACCTAATTCCTGGTCCTCATACCTTATATCATTTTCTGCCATCACTTCCTGGGATTAAAAGTGTGAGTCACTATGTCTGGTTATTTCCAGTATGGCTTTGAACTGATAGAGATCTGGATGGATCTCTGCCTCCAGAGATCTGGATGGATCTCTGCCTCCAGAGATCTGGATGGATCTCTGCCTCCAGAAGGTTAGGATTAAAGGCATGAGTGCCACCATTTTCTGGCCTTTATGTCTGTCTAATGGTTGTTCTGTTCTCTGACCCCAGATAAATTTATTAGGGTACATGATATACTGGGGAACACAATATCACCACAGAAAGTTGAATTCAAAGCAAATGTAGACAGTACTGTAAATCTACTAGCATAAATAAAATAAAACATTAACAAAACTTTAATGGGTATGGTGATATTTTATTTGTACTGAAATGTGATTTTATTTGTATGTTAATAAATAAAGTTGCCTGGGGGTCAGAGCTAATAGCAAGCCATAGCAGAGCTGGGCATTCGTGGCACACACCTTTAATCCCAGCACTTGGTAGGCAGAGCTAGGTAGATCTCTGTGTGTTCAAGGATACAGCCAGCATTGGAGACCCACGCCTTTAATCTCAATCCCAACCACAGAAGACCTGGAAGTCTCTACAGACAGGCAGTGACAAGGCAGTCATGTGTTTGGGTTTACAACCAATGAGAAGGCAGAACAGAAAGACTATATAAAGACAAATACACAGGAAGTAGGTCTTTTTCAGAGAGGTCTCTTGACTGAAAAGGTTGGCTGCAGCAGACGGTAAGGCTCTTAGCTCTGATCTCTTTGTTTTCTTCTTTGCATTGGTTCCGTGTTTCTTATTTAATAAAACAGTTGGTTACATCTACAAATGGGTGTCCATATGTGCAACAAACTGGCCCACTGGGAGTACCATGACCGTAGGAGAATCAGGGCTTGGGTAGTCAGAAAGGCAAGGATTTGGTGACTGACAGACAAACAGACAACACACTCAAAAGTGGTTTGAATCTGCTGCAATTTTACTTCTGCAAATCAGTAGTTTATATACAGAAAAGAAAACTATCAAGTCATACAGGGAACAAGAGCTTGGCAATAATTCAATTACATCATCTTCTAAAAAAAATCAAGCACACAGTTACTAATCAGCGCCAGACATATCCCTTCACTCACAAGAACTTTATGACCCAAAGAGCAGTCTGTGTTTTATAAACTTAGTACAGTCCTTAGACTTGTGAAGGCTTCTTTGCGGTTGCGGCTGTGTCCTTCATCTTTATCTCAGCAGCTCGCTAGTTTATTATGCACTTCTACTTTTCTGGTTCTCATGACCCATTTAGCCAATTTGGATGCTTCAGATCCTCCCTAAGTATTTCTTCAATTCTTTACCATATATCTCTTCTAATATAAAACCTTATTACCTGCTGAAATATGGACTCTTGTACTTTTACACCAAAGGGGAAGGGGTTCTGTTGTAGTTCTTAAGTTTTCCATGCTGAACTTCCTCAACAGAGGGGCCCACCATCTGCCTCCTATGAGATAATGTTTTCTGCCATAAATCACTTTAGTTGGGATTCCTAAAGGATTCCTAGTGGGTGAGTGTTCATTCCCTAGAAGTGCCTGAACTATTATACTTTCTATTATCTAGCGGCTTGAGGCTTCAGGTCTTTAAGGAATAGTTCATTCTGCTATATCTAAATAAGGTCCACGTCCTGCTTCCCCTTTCCTCTACAGTTCACAACCCAAGCATTCATTAATTTTGGCTGTGTTTTATAGATTAATTAGAACATTATCAGAAAAGCAGTTATACAGAACCCATAGCCCATAGAGCTCATGATCTGTGAAGCACGTCTCCTGCAAGAAGGAGGCATAACACGGGCACTCTGCCAGGGACCTCCAGGGAGCTTAGTCCCATGGGACGCGTATCTCCCATCCGCTATTATTGACATAATTGTTCATGTCACACGGACAACACTGGAGTTGGTGTAGCACATGTGAGTCTGTAATGACTGGAACACTCATGTATTGTTAGTATCCATTAAAATATTGATGTACTCATTGTGATTCTTAATGGAACCTAAGGATCTATTGAGTCTGAACATACATGGATTCTGGACTGGGCAATTCTAAATAAATATATAAAATAATACAAATTAATAACAAGGATATAGCTCTCCCACTCCATCCTTGCTCTGGCTCAAGCATCCCATCCCCTTATGTTCTCATCCCCCATCTCCCACCCTCTATTGCCCCCTTTCGTTCCCAGTTAACTCAGAATATCTCATCTATTTCTCCTTCCCAGGGTCATCCATGCATCTCTCTTAGGGTCCACCTTGTTAGCTAGCTTCTCTGGAACAATAGACTATAGTCTGTTTTTCCTCTGCTTTACATCTTGTATTCACTTATGAGTGAGTACATACCATGTTTGTCTTTGTGAGTCTGTGTTATCTCACTTGGGATATTTTCTATTTCCATCCATTTGCCTGCAAATTTCATGATATAATTGTTTTTCATTCCTTAGTGGTATTCCTTTGTATATATGTACCACATTACTTACAACTACTAGCAATAGAGGAGAGGCTGCCTGCGCTGGCCTACCCCAATAATCAGATTGGTGACTACCCTAAGTGTCATCATAGAGCCCATCCAGTAACTGATGGAAGCAGATGCAGAGATCCACAGCTAAGTGCCAGGCTGAGCTCCAGAAGTCCAGTCAAAGAGAGGGAAATGTAGCCAGAAGGTTTCTCTGGTCCTGCCTGGCCCTACAGTCCCACGGCCACTTATAAAATAATCATTCAGAGACTTATATTACTTACAAAATGTATGGCCTATGGCAAGCTTCTTGCCAGCTAGATCTTATAACTTAAGCCATCTCTATTAACCTATAAGTTGCCATGTGGTCAAGGCCTTAACCAGTCTGATGGAATCTTGCTGCTCCTTTGGCGGTGGCTGGCATCTCTCCCTGGAGGTCCCTTTCTTCTCTCCATATATCTGCTTAGATTTCCCACCTACTTCTAAGCTGCCTTTCCATAGGCCAATGCAGCTTTATTTATCAACCAATCAAGGTGACACATACAGAAAGACATCCCACAGAAGGGAAGAGGGATTCTATATTCAAGGGGCATAAAGATCATGATGGGGAAATCTACAGAGACAACCAAACCAAACTAGTGGGAACTCATGAACTTTAGACCAACACATCTGTGATGCCTATATGGGTTGGGACTAGGCCCTATGCATAAGCAAGACAGTTGTGTAGCTGGATCTCCTTAAGGGGCCCCTGGCAATGGGATAAGGATCTATCCCTGGTGCATGAGCTGGCTATTTGGAGCCCACTACATATGTTGGGACACCTTGCACAGCTTTAATGCAGGAGGGGGAGACTTGGACCTGCTTCAACTGAATATACCAGGATTTACTGACTCCCTATAGGAATCCTTACCTTTTCAAAGAGGGTATGAGTAGTGAGCTGGGGGGGTAGGCTGGGTGGGAGTGAGGGGAGGCATGAGAGGGGGATCTGTGGTTGGTATGTAAAATGAATAAAAAATTCTTAATAAAGGAAAAGAAGAAATAATGAAGTAGAAAAAATAACAAGGATATATACATATACACCAAAATGTGAAAAAAATTGTTTCCAGAAGCATTTTTCATGACAAGCAAATCCAGAAAATGTCTAAATGTCCATCAAAAGACACATGTGAAAAAATACAACTCATTAAATTGATTGCTATGAACAGTAAGAGTGGACTAACTATACAACTGCTGTGGATATCGCTCTTTATAAATAAACTGCTGATTGGCCAGTGGCCCGGCAGGAAGTATAGGTGGGACAAGCAGAGAAAAGAATTCTGGGAAGTGGAAGGCTGAGGCAGAGAGACATTGCCAGCCGCCACCATGACAAGCAGCATGTTAAGATACTGGTAAGCCACGAGCCACAGGGCAAGGTACAGATTTATAGAAATTGATTAATTTAAGATATAAGAACAGTTAGCAAGAAGCCATTAGGCCAAACAATTTAAATAATATAAGTGTCTGTGTGTTTATTTTATAAGTGGGCTGTCAGACTGCCAGGGCTTGGCAGGACCCAGAGAAAAAACTCTCCAGCTACATACAACTTCTTTCAAGAAAACCAATATATTTGAGTGGGAAAATAAAGGCAAAAAGTACTACAAATTTTAGTCATTTCTGTAAAACTACAAGCTATATAAAGCTATTATGTGTTGACAAAAGTTAGAATAGTTACCCTTAGGGACAAGGAATGCCCTGAGCAGGTACGACACTGGCTTCTGTCACTTTGTTAACATTCATTTTTCTCCACCTTGTAGTCATATGGGAGCATCTATGTTGTTACAATCCATAGAACAGTTGTTTTCTTTGCAAATCAGAAGACATGGATCAAATCCCTAGTCCCATGTCAAACTTCAGACATGAAGATTCATCCTTATAATCCAAGAATGGAGGAGGTATGGACAAACCGACCCTATGGCTCAAGTGGCTAGCCAGCTTAGCCTACTTGGTGAGTTTGGGGCCAATGAAAGAAAGATTGTCTGAGAAAAAAGGTGGAAGACACCTATGAAATGATACCTGTGCATGTCCTCTGGCTTCACCATATACATTCATACACATGCAGTCATATGCACTCACACGTGTCCACTTACACACACATTTGTTTTTAGAGTTCTACACTTACAATATCTGCTTTATTTATTTATATACCATTAGGAAATCACCCACTCATAAAATAATAAGACAACATGCTTGCCTTGCAGATTTATTAGACTACTAAATAAAACCACACACAAAATAGCAATTCATAGTCTACTAAGTTGTTAACTATGCACCTTTTGCTGTGCAGAAATTGTGATCACTTAGCTAAAATTGTGAAGGATATAACGTAAATTCTGGCCCAATAAAATATCATCTTATACCTACCTCCCTGACCTCTTCAAATTTTCTTTCTGGGTTGTGTTTAGAAAACAGCATGATTCTCATGAACACTCTGACCATCACTTTATGATTGTCAAGAAATTTCTTTTAACAGGTTGTACAGAAGTTCACTTTTAGGAGAAAGTAACATTCACAATGTTTGTTCAGAAGGGAAATGAGCTGAGAATCTCAGTGGCATCCAGTATCACTACATATATTCACTTCCTCTACTCTTGCAAATGAATCTTTCAGACAAGTATTAACAGAAAAACTATGTGCAAATATGCAGAAGTTTTTTCAATCTATAAGATGCAAAGACATTTGCTGAAAATATTTCTGTTGAATTATTGTCAAGATTTTTACTTTGAAAGCTTCATAAAAAGGCAAATTCTGTCTTCTGTAGTTAACAGACATACATGATTCCACTTGTTTCTGTCTTGCATTTATATATGTGTGCATATGATGTGCATGTATGTGTATATATGTTTTTTGTAAAGTATATGTTTCCATGTGTGCAAGTATGTGTAAGAATACACATATGAAAGACCTAAATTTTTAGGAGTCATCTTATATTGCTTGCCATATTATTAGTTGAGACAAGCTCTCTCAGTTGAACTCAGAATTTTAGATATGACAAGCTCGATGTACAGCTATCTCTAGAAATCCCCTGCTCTGCCTCATAAGCTTTGGAATTACAGTTAGGCAGTCGCAAGCAAATACAAACTTCCAAGATCAGTATTTTGGACTCAGTCACATATATGTACATCAAGATTCATTGGAGCAGGTGCCATAAAAACATTTCAATCTAAACAGTCCATGGAACTAGATGAAGTGGGCTTATAAACCACATAAATTGGGCTTAGACCATCAATTTACATATTCACAATTAAAAATAGTTTGATGCATGATGTCTTCAAGAGCATTTGAGGTTTTCACATATTACAAGCAATTAGTTAGCATAGTGTACCTCTACCTCATGTAAGAATCAAGTTCAAGCTTCAGACAGCCTTCATTATGAGCATATAACATAACTGGTGATTTACACTTACAGTAATCTGAATCTTTAATTCAGTTATGTTTTTGTATGCTGTTTTTCTGTATTGTTCAGTTTTCCTCTGTGAGGATATATCCCTTGAATCTGAGCTCCTCACCAACAGTTGATCTCCACATCAGGGTCAGTTGTGATTATCTTTAATGGTCTCCATTTACTGCCAAGTGAAGTTTCTTTGATGTGAGGCAAGAGCTACACTCTCCTGTATGTACAAGAATAAGTATTTTGAATGTAGTTACTGGTTTAGTAAAGTGGCAGAAATAGGTTCTTTTCTAAGATCAATGACCTCACCAGCCCTAGGCATTTGGTTAGATTTCTAGTACCAGCAATATTTTATGTTCTATTGAGCAGGCCCCCAGTACAATTAGACACCTTTTGGTCACCATCAGAATTGAGTGCCTCCATTGTGTTGCTAGGCCCTAATGTCTCACTCAGGGGAGGGAGTGAGAAGGCACATCGTCAATGACATAGACAACAGGAGTCAGGTGAAAGGCAAACAACAGACTCCTTTATTCAGTAATGGGGAAAGCCTTAGATACTCCCTTCCTAGTACCCAGGCAGTGTCCCAATCTCATTACATCATGTGGTCATTTCTCATTGGCTTGACATGATTAGGAGCTCTGAGAGTGATCTGGTGACATTGCATGGTCATCACTAATTGCCTGGGCTTGATCAGGAGCTCTGACAGTGCCTGTTAGTAGGCCATGGGGTGAACTCCAGGTTGGCTCATAAGGAAGTATGTTATGTGCAAGCCTTGGTAACTGATTTGAGCCAATTTCCTTGACCTTATGGGCCTGTCCTACATATTATCCACCCTTTTTATTTTATTACATGGACACTCAGTGGGAGTTGGAGTTCTTTGATCTGGCCTTTATGACCCCACCTCAATGGGGCTCAGCAAGTGAACTGTGCCTATCTTAGGTTGGCTTGCTAGACAAGCTCTTACCCATCTACTATCAACCCTTGAAGAGCATCCATCCCTGGTGGGTCACCCAAGGTAGGGAGGATGATGCAGTGGCCTTTTGAATTTCAGAAATCCAGGTATGCATAACCTCCTGTGGAGGACTATGAGTTGGATGTCTAAGAGCCATTTATACCTGTGGAGTCACTTAATAACTGCCCATTGTTACCAGATGTACCAAGGAGACAGTTACAAAGGAGAAAGATTAAAAACACCAACCTGCCAATCAAAACATAAGTGAAAATCCAGGAGAGATTAAACAACATTTTTTATAATATGACAAACCTTTAAAAAAATTAAGAGTCAAAGGCCATGATCTCTCTCCTTGTCTGATTTAATTGGAAATTTTCATGTATTAGCTGTAATGAATAATATAGACTTAGCTGACCATGGGCCCTTAATATATTTAGCTTGCTCCTGGCATGGTAAACTAGTGTCCCACATCTCAAAACATGTCATACAAAATGAAGAAAAGGAAGGGTCCACAAGCCTTCAGCTTTTAGAGGAGCAGTGAGAGCAAGAAAGAGGAATATATACATCCCCCATCCTTGGCTATTTCCCCCTTAGTGGAAGCAGGTTGATCCTTGGTCAGGCACACATCTCTTGCTGGGACTCATATTGGCATAGGGACACTCTGAGGAAAAACACAAGCATACTCCCTCTCCCATGGATCAGCAGTGGGGCTGACAGCTGTCATTGGAGGGAGATAGGCTATCTTCATCTTACCAGGGGCAGGAATGTACCCCTTGGCAAATACAACCAGTGCTTGTAGGCTGGGTTGAGTTCCTTGTTATCAAAACTGAGAAAATTTATATGGAAAAGGACCTCTGTTCAGGCCAAATTAGGATCTCTCCTAGTCTCTGGCAATTTAGTCCTTGCAAACAGCTCCTTAAGAGCTCTGTTGGTCTTCTCCATAATGACTTGTCCCTGTAGATTACAGGGGATGTTAGATGTATGGGAAATATTTCTGGACCCCGGAAAGTCATTAAATTGTTGAGAGGCATAGGCAGGGCCATTGTAGTTTTAAGTGCCCAAGGTACCCCCATATCTACCATAGATGACTTGAGAGCCTTGATATCATTGACAGCCTTCTGCACAGAAAGGGAAAGAGTGTAAACAAAGGAGGAACTACTACTATCATGATGAACATCTATCTGCCAGGTGGAGTTAGGCAACAAGTCTTGGGGATTAACCCCTATGTGTTGAAGAGGTCCTAAGGGGGCAAGAGGGACAGAAGTGCTGGGACAAATGTTTACATTGGGAAATCTGTAATTCTGGAAGAAGTCTACACAAATTCTGTGGAGACAGATGAAACTGTTGGTGAAGAACCCTGACTTGCTCTAAGAGATCCATACTGGCTGTTAATATGATGGTGTCTGTGACCTCATTTTCTCAAGCCAATATTCTGGGTAATTTTAAGTGAGATCTAATATGTGACAGTACCAATTCTCAGTCCTCTGATTTAAGACATCTTATATAAGCAGCATGGTGATGGCAATGGGGTCAGTGAGTTTAACTTGAGAAAAGGCCAGCACACAAACACAGGCACACAGGCTGTCAAAAAATATTAAGGGGCTTGGCCTGGCACCCCACTAGAACCTTGAGGAGGGCCAAGAGCTCACACAATGGAATGGATCCAGGGTTAGGAATAACATATGTAGAATATTTGGAGCTAGGATGCTGGATAAGAACACCATATCTGTTTCTATTGGAATCTGAAAAGGCCAGAGTGGCGTGAGGGATGAAAGTGGAGGAGGGAACTGCATGGGGCTGTATCTGTATTGAAAGTGGGTGGGGTTCTGCTAAGATCTTGTGTTTTGGCAAATGGTTGTCAATAGTTTCTGTGAATCCTACAACCATTTCCTGGAACAAGACAGAATCTCTCCAGAGGAACTGGGTGCTCTTAAAAGAAAAGAGGACAACAAGCTTATCCAGCTCTCATTCAGATGTTCTCTGTGCCAGCATCCATGCCTTAAGACCGAGTTGGAAGGACTGGTCAAACATAGAGGTGACCTTATGCAGGTCAGAATGTGTTTGGTGTGTTCATGAATGGACCCAGATTGCCATCATACTCCCCCAAATCCCCTGAGTGTCCAGAGGACCATTGTCAATAAAGGTCTTTGAGGATCATGGCATTTAGGCTGGAGGTGGCTAGAATGGCCAAAATCATTTGTAGCAAATCTTTAGCTTTTTGGGTAAACTTAACCTTAGTGGAAGGACTGGTGAAGCCCTCCAGCAATGAAAAGAGGTGTCTCATCTCTTGGTCAAGGATTGGTAAGAAAGGTTTAACCCAATTAGCCATGTCACATAATTGTTGTAATTCTGACAGTTCCTTCATTTTTAATTTTTAAGGAAGTTGGGTGCACCTACTTAACAATGGGAAAACCTAAAAAGGCAAAAAGGGGTGCCATTTGTACCTTATCTGGAATGATGTGAGATCTTCAAACACTCCCTTGACAGTCTTTTGTAGGTAGGCTGCATCTGGGTGTGTCTGGGGGGAGATCATTATAGCTGGAGTTTTCCTGCCTTGCCTACAGTCAGGACAAATCTCTGCCACCTGCCAGTCCCACAGCCGCTCAGACCCAACCAAGTAAACACAGAGACTTATTTTGCTTTCAAACTGTATGGCCGTGGCAGGCTTCTTGCTAACTGTTCCTTTATCTTAAATTAATCCATTTCTACAAATCTATACCTCGCCACGTGGCTGGTGGCTTATCGGCGTCTTCACAGGCTGCTGGTCATGGCGGCGGCTGCAGCATCTCTGGTCATTGCGGCGGCTGCAGCAAGTCCTTCTGCCCTCCTGTCCTTTTTATTTCTCCTCTCTGTTAGTCCCGCCTATCTTTCCTGCCTAGCCATGGCCGATCAGGTTTTATTTATTAACCAATCAGAACAACTTGACATACAGACCATCCCCCAGCACAGCCAAGTGCAGACCATCTCAAACACCTGCACTCAGGCCCATGGTCCTAATCATCCTCTATACGGACCTGCTGGGTAACGCCACAAGGAACCCAAGAAGGGCTCCCACAGGACATACAAATCATCCCACAGCAGATCATCCATATAATGGATCAAAAGGACATCCCTGAGGACATTGACCAAAGCTTGAGAAACATATAACTGGCAAGTACTGGGGCTATTCTTCATTCCTTGGGGCAAAACAGTCCATTGATCTCTCTTAGCTGGTTTGTGCATATTAGGTTCCTACACAGTAAAGGCAAAATGATTTTGATCCTGCAGCACCAGGGGAATTTGAAAAAAAAGTAATCTTTAATATCTAAAACTAATATGTAATATGATGGAGGAATAGCACCAGGGTGAGGAAGGTCTGGCTGTATAGACCCCTTTTTTCCATGTGAACATTAACTACACAAAGATCCTGCAGGAGGTAGTAGAATCTGATCTCTTAGGGATAACAAATATAGTGCTATTACACTTACTTGTGGACAGTTCAATGTGTCCCATCTTTAACTGTTCTGCAACTAATTCCTTTAGGATTGACAGCTTGGGTTCAATTACAGGCCACTGTTCCACCCATACTTCTTGATCCAAGAGTCACATCAATGGAATGGGACTAAGGATTGATTGTAGTAGATCTCATGGTGACAGTGGTCCTTAGAATTAGAGGTACAGATCTCATGCAGGGTCACAGACCACAAGACCAGCTTTTTCATGGACCTCAATGTCATCAAAAAAGGCCCTGTCATCTGTAGTTAGGACAACACCCACATCCTCCAAAATATCTCTGTACCATAGGTTCCTAGGTACAGTGGAAATGATAGGGTAAATGGCTCCCTGATTGCCATCAAGGTCCTTCCAATGGATGGGATGGGTGCTCAGCTTAGCATCTTGTTGGCCTCCCACACCACTGATAGGGGGCAGGTTTAAACTTTCAATGAGGGAAGTGAAGTGCCTCAGTCTTGGTTAAAGTGGTGGCATCCATACCCATGTCCACCAGGTCTTTAACAGTTTGCCCATCAAGATAGATAGTCAGCATTGGAGAGTGTGGAAAAATGGGCATTGTCCAATAGATTTTTGGATTACCAGAACTTACTGTTACTGAGGATGACCCTGCCTGGAGTTTGAAGGGGCTGGCGTTTCCACAGGCTGTTACCTTCAATCCTTTGCCCAATGAAATTCCTTGTTACATATGGGGCATTGGATCTTAGGTTTTGTCCAGGGCCAGTCATACCACAAATGGCCTGGTTTGACACATCCCCAGCAAGTTCTATCTACATGGGAGCCTTTGGGGTTATCATTGCATGCTGCCTGTCGGCAAGGAGATTGTCCAGTGAGGTAGTAAGAGTTTCAGTGGGTCCAGTACTGGGGTGGATATCTCTGGTGACCATTGTGAAGGGGCCCCAAAATAGTCTGACCACATAGCTGCCATGGCAGCCTTAGGGGCCTAGACACAGCTTCTGTTACAGGCTTACTGGCAGGCAACACACAGATCCAGGAAAAGACTTAAGCTGATACTACCCAGGGATCGACCCAGGGATGAGGAAGTATCTAACATTCCAATCATTCCAACCATTAGATAAGGTGACCAGATGTCATTGAGTCTAGCACACACGTACTTTTAGTTGTACAGATACCCCTAGACAATTGTCAGCCAATCAGGGTCCTGGACCCCAGAAATCCCTTCACCCCAACCTCTGCTATGATAAAAACTCTGCCCTACCTGAGCTCAGGGCTCTCTGCTCTCACCACTATGTCGAACAGACAGAGAGACCAAGCTCCAGAACTTGAAATAAAGGCTCTTTGCTTCCACATTCAATCTCCATGGTGGTCTTTTGGGGGTCCTCACGATCTGGCCATAATAGCCATCACCCATTTATGTATGTTCTCATTGTTCATGGCTGCAACTGCTTTATGGGTTTGGGTGTTGAGGCCCTCTCAAGTCAGCTGTTTAGTCAACATACCTCTAGTGTGACCCGCATCCACTCTGCACTCTATGGCCTCATTGACATGGGCCAAGAAGTTGGTGAAGAGCTCTCCTGGCTATTGGATTAGAATTCAAAAGTAAGCTGAAGGGTCTTGTGGGTTACATGCCCTAAGAGCCTTGAAGGACAGGTAAGAAACCTATTGGTAGTTAGTAGGATCAATGGCCAATCTTTGACTGATGGGTGGAATGGACAAAGTTACCTTGTCCAATGAGCATGTCAAGGGTCATTGGAACATTAATTAAGAGGTTCATTCCTGCTTGAGCTTCTGTTTGATCATCATAAACCAATTTCCAGCTAAGAAAGGCAGCCAGTTCCAGAACAGCTTTCAGCAGACTACACCAATCAAAGTAAGTCTGTAGTTGCATTGCCTATTGAGTGAGGACCTGTTTGAAGGACCTGTGCTATGCGGTGGAAGTCCAGGGTTGGACAGTGGCACTTGGACCCAGGCTAACTGGATAAGCCTCTGCATGTCTCCTGGTTATGAATGGGGCTGGCTGTGGGCAGTGAGGGGTATACAGTGGAGCAGGGGAGTGGCCATCCTCTGAGGAAAGCAGATCCTGGGGCAAATCACCCCAGGGATACCCCAGCAGGGGGCTTGACACCCACTATGGAAGTGAGGTTGAGAGGGGAACAGCACATGGGTTCTTAATGGAGGCTGTGTTCTCCTTGACAGATTTCATGGGACTCAAACTGTCTGCCTCTTCACCATCAGATGCCACTGTGAGGTCAGACAGAAAAGGGGAGAGGTGATAAAGTGGTTACCCATCTTGTGGAGGGAGACAGCAGCCAACCAGCAGTCAAAAGAGAAGATGACAGTCAACAGGGGTAGAAATTTGTTTTGGACCCTTATGTATTGTGCTTAGTGGGGCACTTACATGCTTTTTTAAGGCTGTATGCCCACACAATGTCTCAGACTAGAGATGGCATTCAGGAGCTGAGCCTAAGTTCTGCCTCCTGGAGGGTCAGACCTTATGTGGAGATGCCAAGCAAATCAAAACAGAAAAAAAATGTGCCTTCCTAACAAGATGGGCAGACAAACATGACAGACAACACAAAAGAAGAAAAGAAAAGGTGGGGGGTCCCATCGCTTACCTGCCAAAGGGACTGAAAACACAACACTGAGGAACCTTCTCACTAAACACACCATCTTGGAGGTTCTGTCCACCACCACGAGTGAAAGGAGGAAGAAGATCAGAAGTGACATGGGAAAGCAAAAGTAACAAATGACCCACATTCAGTACCAGATGTTGCTGAATGCCTTTGGCTTTTTCAGGGGAGGGGTGGCATCGATGACACAGGTGCCAGAAATGAGGTGAAATACAAACAGTAGACTCCTTTATTCAGTAATGGGGAAAGCTGTGGTGATATTGTGTTCCCTAAAATATTGTGCACCCTAATAAACTTATCTGGGGTCTGAGAACAGAACAGCCACAATATTAAACATAGAGGTTAGGCAGTGGCAGCACAGGCCTTTAATCCTAGCATTCTAGAGGCAGAGATCCGCCTGGGGTCCTCTGTGAGTTCAAAGCCACACTGGAAACAGCCAGGCATGGTAACTCACGCCTTTAATCCCAGGAAGTGATAGCAGAAAGCAGAAAGGTATATAAGGTGTGAAAACCAGGAACTAGAGCTGGTTAAGCTTTCAGGCTTTTGAGAAGCAGTTCAGCTGAGACCCATTCTGGATGAGGACTCAGAGGCTTCCAGTCTGAGGAAACAGGATCAGCTGAGGAATTGGCAAGGTGAAGTGGCTGTGGCTTGTTCTGCTTCTCTGATCTTCCAGTATTTACCCCAATAACTGGCACCAGGTTTCTTTTTATTAATAAGACCTTTTAAGATTTCTGCTACAGAAAGCCTTATATACCATCCTCCTGGCACCAAAGCTGTTTCCCTATCTAGTGACATTGTGTGGTCATCCCTCATTGATTGGACATGATCAGGAGCTCTGAGAGTGGTCAGGTGACATCTCATGGTTGTCTCTTATTGACTCAGCATGATTGGGAGCTCTAAAAGTGCCTGTTGCTAGGCCCTCAGGAAGACTACAGGTTGGCTCACAAGGAAGTCTGTTATGTGCATGTTGTTGCAACTGATTTGAGCCAATTTCCCTGACCCTATGGGTCTGGCCTACTACACTATTGTACCTTTAGGGATTTTTTGCTCCTTGTTGTGGTTCATAAGTGTCACAGTTGAAAAGGACTTTTGATTGCTTCCATTCCCTGGCAGCTTGAACAATAACTTCTGGCACTATGAAAGCTAGACCACAGGAGAGAGGATTTGAAGTTAGATCCAACTCCAGTCTTCTAAGTCCTATGTTAAAAGTGGATGGTGTCTTCAACAACTAAGAAGCAACCAAAGGCAACAGTAACAGCGCACATGTTAGGGGAAGTCTAGTGGATTCCTCTATCAAATAATTTGAATGGAGATTCCTCATGTTATGTACTGGGTTTTTTCTTAATCTATAGCTTACATAAAAAGCATTCCAGTTCAAGTAGCAGAACTTCATTTAAGCTATATACATGTATATAATATGTATATATAATGCATATATGTGTTATATTTATTTTTCTGTAAATATGAAGTAGTATGATTGTTGAAGCCTTTATCAAACATCTTCAGTGTTGCTTGTCCTTCCTTTCTCCCTGTTACTCTGTAGTGACTTCTCTCCTCTCTCCCCAGTTAATGCCCTCTCTCTATTTTCCCATTTAATTATTTATATCAGCTGTATTCTGCTATTACCATCTCCACCCTTTCCATAGTCCCTTTTTTCTTTCCTAATTTCTGACATTACTTCAGGTTGTATTCTCATATCTGAAGAGGTAGGAGCCATAGATGAGAAAGAAATGCCCTGAAAAAATATATAAATATATATGTAACATACACACTGAGCAGGTAATACATTTGAAATATATGTATATATACTTATACATATGTGTGTCTAACAACAATTAATGCAAAAAAAGCCACAAATATGAAATAGCAAGGAGGGATGTGTATGAAAGTTTGAAGGAGAAAGGGGGAAGGGGGACAATTTAACTATAGTCTCAAAAATAAAATAAATAATTAAAAATATTATTCAAAATTAAGAAAAAAAGAAGTATTTGTATTTGTTTGGGTTACCCCACACAACTGCAGTATGTGAGGTTCAGAAAACTTTGCAGAAAGGGGAGCAGAAAGATTCCAAGAGCTACAGCACTAGGAAGTTTGTATGAGACTGTGTCTCCTAGAAATGACGGGGAAGCTACACCCATGATACTTCAACGAAACTACTACCTAAACAACACCTGAAAAATACCAATGCCAATAGATGCACAAACATAAAAGTGGGAGATATGGGATAGCACCACTGTACACAGATCTACAGACAACTAATGACATTTAAAACAGGCAAGATTTGTCCCTCCCAGGGTCGAATTGAGTCCCCTAATTGGTTATACAATAAAAAATGGCTAGCTACAAAATCAAATGCACACAAGTCATACCAAATAAAACATTTGCATGTATATGTGTACACACACGTGTAACAATAATAATATATGAGGCCACCAACTTGAGAGAGTGGGGAGCATGGGGGTGGGAAGGAGGAAAGGGGAAGTGATAAAATTGGGTTTTAAGTAAATTAAACTTCTCACCTCTGCCATCATTTTTAAGGTCAGCAACTACAGGCTGAGCATTTCTTTACTAATCTCACTGTTGCCTCCTTTTCTTCTTACCTTCTCAAATTGTAATAATTTGAGGGATTTCATTGCACATGATCTCCTTTTCTGTTTTTTGTAGGAATACATAATTTATTCAAATTTGTCTTATGAACCCACCACTTTTTGGCACTTAGTACATGAGAACATCAATTCCTGTCTTGCTGGATTTATTTATTTTTCATTTTTCTTAGCTGTTTGAGTCTCATGTGCACTGTATTTTGATCATTTTCATCCTTCTATCCAAAATCTCAGATCTACCCACATTGCTCCCTTTCACACCCAACTTCTTGTCCTTTTTGTATATTGTTTTTCAACCTATCATATCCAGTTTGTGATGCCCATGTGCTTTTAGATATATGGCCTTTTGGTCATCTCAATCATCTCTTCATCAATGTTATCCCCCTTAATTTCTGTTTGTTTGTCATGTAATGTAAAATATTAACAATATGAGCTGATCAGAAGCTATAAACATTACCCCCCTTTGTGGTCTATTGTTCTACTTTGTGAAGAATCTAATATCGTGCTATTTAAAAGTCTACACACATTTTTAAAATGTTTCTTTTATTTTGTGTTCATAATCTGTTCTCCCCTCTGTGGCAACACAATGCCACAAGAAGGGAATGGATGACGTGAAATGATATATTACATATGTATTGACTATTATTAAGCAGAACTTCCAAGAAGTCCTGGAGATTTCAGCAGTAATAAAAAATGTGAAAATCTATCATAGAGTTTATAATTTTCAGGAAGAGGGGAACAATAACAACATAAATAGAAAGCATACTGCACTAGATACACCATCAATGGGGTCAGGGAAGTTTTGTGTGTGTGTGTGTGTGTGTGTGTGTGTGTGTGTGTGTGTGTGTGCTGTGTGCATGCACATGTGTGTACATGTGTGTATATGATTTGTTATCAGGAGTGCCTACATCTGAGTTTAAAGACCCTTGAGTGCTGACAAAGCATTTAGCCCATAGATAGCTGTATAGATTTCACTGTACTCTGTGAAAAATGACTACATTAATGCTGAATTGGACTCCTTACAGGTACACTGAAGGCAAAGGGAAGATACACTTCTACAAGAAGCAGAACTGAGGTCAGCAGGTCCACCTTCACATAGTACCTAATCAATATGTGTGCAGGATTGTGCAGCAATCAGAGGCACTTGGAAGAGCTACTCCTCTCAGTGTATGCTCACCAGACTCCAGTATCCATGCTGGACTATTTTTCATATGTGATTAAGTGAAAGACTTTCAACCAGAAACTGACTTGAGTCTCATTTAAAATGAAGAAACCAATTAAAAGTTGATGTTTGAGTTTTAAAGTATTATGAATGAAGAAAATGTTAAACAATGGGAAGGAAAGATTTTGTTGATTGATTTAGGAATGTGTTGAGAATGGAGACCACCAGGGACTCACCAGCTCATAACTTACAGTTTCTTAGATATCAGATATAAAGGATTTGATGACACACATAACTTTAGTCATCCCAATAACAAGCCTTCCTGGACATGGAATCTTTTTTTGAAATAGTATGTCATGTCTATCCACAGCCTGAAGCTATTTTCTTTAGCAGACTCTTAAATTCTTACAAGTAATTATGACCCTTCCACAAGCATCTAGAGTGATTTAATTTAGCAATCAAGGAAAAGAAAAAAAATATGTATGTCCCACTCTGCCCTGCTTCCCAGGGGAAACATGAGTGTGTGTAGCATATGGAAATGCAATTGCCAAATAAAAGTCAGATTTTGGATTGTTTTATGTGAAATGCATCAGATGTTAAAGTCGTTAAATTTTAATAAATTTCCTATCTAGACCCAAAGTAAAACAGCTGCACATTGAATTGACTATATACTGCTATCATGGTGACTCTTATCCTACATCTAAATTTAAGCTATACTGTTCAGTTATCACTTACACAACAATGGTGTATAAGTTACATTTTGTCTTCTGCTCATTAAGTTTAAAAAAAATAAAAGGAATGTGTAGTCTTTTAAAAGAAAAAGTACTTATTTTGGTTCAATAATAGGCCAATTAAATCTCTGAGGTTGATACTGTTTGAATCAAATGTTAATTGTAGAAAACTGAATTATATCTAGAAAAAGAAAATTGTGTATCTGTTAATATACACACTAAACCCAAGCAAATGAAAAATAGTAGCTAGAGGTAGATATTTGTGTCCTTGGAAATTTGTTTTCTATATTTATGTTCATAGAACATTTCATTATATCAAAACTAAGAAAAATACAGTGACTATATATTTGTGCACATGATTCCTCCTTAACTTATTCATTTCCAGTGCCTTATTGTCTAATAAAATTGAATTGATGAAGTAAAACTCTCACCATCCATTGTCTCTGAATTCTTGCAGCAATTTGTCAGTAGTCATTTCTAATATAATATTATCACCTAGGTTATACCACAAAAACCTGAGGAAATACGAAGCAGTAAATAATTCTTGATTATTGAGACACCAATAAACATCTCATTACTACCCATTAATAGGAATACATTCTCCATATTCAGACACAGGTTTTCTTCTTATAGCTAAAGCAGACAATCACTGTGGTGTCTGCAGCCCTATGAATGTGTAGAGGTTGATGGCCACACATAACAAAAAGGCAAAGGAAGTCTGCCCGGGAACCTGAGACTTAGGTATTGATTCTGAGGAGCAGGTCATTCTTCTTTTATTATTGTTTAATTCAAAAACATCTCAAAGTAGGTGACAAAACCACAGGTGGAAACTGTAGTTAGAAGATTTCTCCAGTCCTGCCTGGATCCCCGCTTCCTCGGCCACGTACAAAATAATCACTCAGAGGCTCAGTGTTAATTATCAACTGTATGGCCTATGGCAGCTTCTTGATAACAGTCTCTTAATCCATTTCTATCAATCTTAGGTTGCCACATGGCAGTGACTTACTGGTATTTTCACATCTTGCTTCTCCTGGCATTGGCTGGTGTCCCTTCTTTTCCTTTTCCTCCCAATATCTTTCTTGGATTTTCGTGCCTGGTTCCATCCCGCCCTGCCATAGGCCAATGTAGCTTATTTATTAACCAAAGGGAAAAATATATATTCACAGCATACAGAAAGGCATCTCCCAGCACTTCTCCCTTTTCTATCTAATCAAAAAGGAAGGTTTTTAACTTGAACATAGTAAAATTACATATAATAGAACAGTTATCAAGTAAGAATTACAATTATAATATCTAGTCTTTGTATTTGGCAAAATTAAAGAAAATATTCCATCTATCCTATATTTGTGGGTCTAAGGTTTCATATCTAATTTATCTTTTATTATGACTAAGGAAAATTATAATTACAACTATCTAGTTTTTAACTACATCAAAGACCCCAGAAGGATATAATGTTATCTAAGTAAACAAAAAGTGCATTGGAAGCAACTTCCAAAAATCTAGAATGACAGAGACACCTGGGTGACAGACAGGACAGTCACCCAAAGTTCCTCTGCAATGTTAGGGCATTCATCTTCAGCCTATAGATCTGGTCTCTCATTCACTTTCCCCTGTGTCCTGTAGAATGTCTGGCAGTCTCCTCTGCAAAGCAGGAACCTGAAGGACCATTTCACCTTGATTTGGCAAATTCAGTGGTCATTTTTCTCTTGGTCTTGTGTGTCCAGTACAAGTATCAGCAGTCCAGGCAAGAGCAGCCTTTTGCCCAAATGGCTATTTTACCAAGAAGAAGATAAAGAAGATATGGAGTGTTTTCGATGCCCCTCATTTTTCTTGAAGTGATTGGTGCTGCCAGGAGTAGATGCATCTCATTATTCAGAAAAGTCTAAGTTTTTAAAATATTTTAAATGCCATATTGTATAAGTCTTTGAAGTGTTTGAAGATTACCTACCTAATTGAAATATGTCTATGTATACCTAAAAAACTTAATTAAAATTACTATAAGTTTGATTATCCTAGATGACTATTCATCTCTATTTCTTAATTACAAATTACAATTTCAAATGACCTGTATAAATATAATACCTTAAACAAGAATAGAAATATACATACAGTATAACAAAATTAACTTTAAATTTGTATCAATAAACTAAAATCCATAGCAATGTAAAATATTTTAAACAAGTTATTGCTCTTTAATAGTATATTCAATAGTCTACCCTTTTATCTTATGAGAGAAAATAGGATTATGCAAGACAGTTTGGAGGAAGGAAAAACATCATTCTATGACATTATAATCTCAAAAATAAAAGAAATGATTTTTAAAAGAATGAAAAAATAGGGCTAGATAGGAGTAATATAGTATATATTTCCAAAAAGTTTCCAAAAAGGATTTTGAGTATTTTTGCCATGAGGAAATGACAAATGCCTAAGGACGTAGATATTGCTAAGCTGATTCACATAGAGATGATGTATATATGTCAAAACAACCCAAGGGTCCCTTTACATATGGGCAATATTACATTCAATCAGTTTTTAAAATACATTTAAAATTCAAAAAGATACACCAACTGAAAGCATTAAAATGAAGGTTCAGCCCCAGATGGTAGAGGATTTATTTGAAAAGAAGAAATTAAAAGGTCTAGGCTGATGCTTCTTCTGGGTGTGTAACTTTCTGCATCTTTTTACTAAAACATATTAACTTTCTGAGATTAGTATTGACATAGTGGAGTTTTGGCATAGTATGTTGTTTTTTTTTTTTTTTTCATCAGCCACCCAAGTGAAACTTGCCATAAAGCCCCAAAAAAGGCTCACTAATCTCTGTACTTGGTCAGGTCCAAATGAGCAAGTTCAATGGATCAAATACTCCATTACCACACAGGGTTAGAGTTTACAGTTAGTAGCAAACGCTGAGTGCCTAGAACTTTGTGGATAAGAAAGAGAGGACAGGGATTCTGAAGAATGAATACTTGAATATAATTAATCAGAATAATATGCAATAGTCTCAAAGAAATTATAGAAATGCAAATTTACAAACAGAGAATGAGATGAAATGAAGAGCTCAAGGTTAACTAGGAATAGTCTGTGACTGTGAAAGATAGAAGGAAAATGAACAGGGACTGTCCTCAGACCTTAACTGATGCCAGTGAATGGCTAAAATGAGAAATCCATAGGAGTCTGCTTAAGGAGTATTAGGAAATTTATTAGGATATAAATTGAGGAAGTATACTCATGATTACAGACCTGAGTAGACAGCTGAAATCTTCCTTTGATCTGACCAGGAGCAAATCTACCTGGCAGTTCAATCACAGCAGGAAGCAGAAGAGACCTCTTCATCTCTCTCCCTTTCCTTTTAAGAGGTCACATACAGTGACAAGAAGCAAGGCCTCCTCAGGCCATATAGCCCAAAGTCATGGGCAGAGTAAATACCTGTACAAATGGCTGTGAGACATGGAGGGAAGGGGAACAGGGACTGTCCTTAGAACTTGATGCAGAACTGAAAGACTAGGAGGAGTGTATTCTGCCGTATTTCCAGCAACAAGGTAGAAAGAAAACTTCTTGACTATGTCCCATTTTTCCAAATTATGCATACAGTTCTTGAAGGCAAGACTTTATGTTCACGAATCTTACCTTACCTTACATCAAGGGCCAAGATTGGTGGCTTATACGTGTCTCACTTTATAAGAAACTCCATACCCTTGGTTGTACTGCTTGCAGATTCTGATCTGTTGTTTGTAAGGATTTCAGATGTCCTCTGGCTTTGACACCATTGGATATTGTCTTTCTGACTTTAGTCATTGCCATGCTGACATTTCAGTGTGCCTTTCCTTTCACTTTCTTCAACACCTGAAGATGGTGAGCGACTTATGCTGTTACATATCTTTGTAAACTCTTTTTTTCCCTTGAAGTATCTGAGTATTAGTAAGATATAGAAGATTCTATTGTGAATACTCTCTGTATTGTAGTATAGACATAAATAAATAAAATGTAATTTAAAAATTAAGATCAAACAAAGAGAAGGTTTTGTCTTCTCATCCTATGGTCTTGACCTTTGCTCTCTTCTTCCCTTCTTTGTAGGTCTCACCTCCAGGGGCTTCACACTGGTCTGAGAATTGAAGGCTGGTGGTTTCAGATTCCAACAGTCAGAAGCATATTGTTCTAAGCTTTCAAAATCAGAGGCCTGTGACTTTATCCTTGAGATCTATGCCTTCAGGCTTTCAAACCAGAGAATTATTGCCTCAGATGCTGAAGTCAGAAGCTAATTACCCAGCAGCTGGAGTTGTAACACTAAGCTTTAATGTCTGGCCCCACTAGTTTTGGTCTTCATTGGCTTCTTTGACTTAACAGCCAGGCTCTGAAGTTCTTTCACTTAGCTCTTAGCTTTTTGTCAGCTATAGTCTGAACTTAGTGCCTCTTGACCTCTTATCAATTCTAAAATGAGCTGGCAGTCATCTTATCTGATATTTGGGTTACCAAGTCAATTCTCCCACCTGTGATAAAACCCACAAGTACAAGCCTGTTCAGAGGTAGAATCTGTATGTGCAGGGGAGGCTAGTGATGCAATACAAGGGAGAGCCACATCCAAATCTAGGCTCAAAGTGAAGAACAGCCATTTCTTCAACCTGAAGATGATGTGGCTCATGAGATGGTTTGCTTCAGATCCTGTGTGTGCTGTTCACAGACGTCACTTAGTGCTGAGTCCCTAAAGAGGCATCATCTCCTTTTCCTGAAATAACAACTGCAGGATATTGGGCTCACCCAGAATTTATGGAAGCTTGTGAGAGGTAAAGGGAAGTCAGTGGGAACTGATTCAGGCTGTCTGGAGTGGTTATGACTGAAACCAGGCCTCCTGAAGCAGAATTTATGATTTCAGGGTTTCTTGAATGTTCAAAGCTGCAAGGACACAAGGATGATAGTTCAGTTATTTGTCAAGGAAGGGGCTGCTTGGCCCATATTTCCTTTCTCAAGGCAAAAACACAGATTGGAGGGCTTGTCAACTGTCAGTCAAGTAGCAGGCTGGCCTGCTACAGATGGCTCTGCTTATTCAAACCACCAAAGTATGCTGAAGATGAGGACCTGACATGAAACTAGCATATAGATCAGTATAGAACAGTACTTAAAATGGAATCATATAGTCTTGATAACAGTACTGGTCCTTCTGACCTGTCTTAGAAAGAAAAATTCCAGCTTGAGACTCAACAATTTTTATACTACCTAACAAGACACAAAGTGATTCATTTAGTAATTTGTCTCTGTATAGATAGGTCTAATTCTGAGACCAAGACAGCAATCTAAAAATAAGTCTAGGGAAAGAAGGAAGAATGATTTCCACTCATTCAATCTCTATTTTTACAAATCTTTAATACCTTTAAAAACAGCTGTTTTTTTATTCTCCCTGTGGAGAAATGATCTGCAGTTGTGCTCGTGTGCGCGCGCGCGCGCACGCACGCGCGCGCGCACACACACACACACACATGAAAGTGTCTGTTTTCATAGCTAGAGAGATGGCTCAGTAGTGAAGAGCAGGCACTGCTCTGGCAAAGCACACAGTTCAGTTGCCAGTACCCACAGAGACTGGCTCACAACCACCTATAACTCCAGCTCTAGAGAACTGAACATCTCTGGCCTCAAAGGGCACCTGCACACAAACACACACACACACACACACACACACACACACACACACACATGCACATACGCATGGGGAGAGAGAGAGAGAGGAGGGGGCTGAAAACAAAAACTAACAGCTGTCTAATTGGACTTAAGACATTCAACATGAGGAAAATCATGTTTGGTACTGAAAACCTAGCCAGCTCCCTAGGGCTTGTGAGTCATGGATCTAAAGACAGAATCTACTACCACTACCTTCCTAGACCAGGATAATTCCTTACTACATTCTAAATTGTATCCTTATGCCCACAGATAACTATCATCTCTTGCAACAGAAGCATCTCTTTACAGCAAATGGAAACCATAACAGCATTGGACATAATTCCAAGGTCAACAGAGTGGGAAGAGCAATCCCCATAAGGATACGTCAGAGGTCATGAATCTATGGCTCAGGGAATGTAATTGAATGATTGTGAGATCCAGAATAGCAGAAAAACTATTGTAAAATAGCCTCTACCAGAAATATCTGCTTAATCAATAGCAATGCTAACAGACATGTTAACATGGAGGGGAAAATTGCATGAGGTCAATGCCTAGACAAAGAATTGTAGGCAATTTATGACTGCTGGGAGAAGATGGATTAGCCTCTTCCTGGGATGAACCCATTTATTTATTGTCCAATTCAGAGTCGTCAATCTTGAAATCATATAAATGGCAGGCACAAAAATAGTTGTATTTATGAATAGTTGTCCCACACACATATGTGTATATATATTGTTACACATATGTGTGTGTAACTACAACCAAAGAAAAGGAGGCTATCAGCATTAGGGAGAACACTGAGGATTTTGAGGGAGGGTACTTGAGAAGAGCTGAGGGAAGAGAAAGGGATGTAATTTTATTTAACTTAAAATTGATTTAAAAATTTAAATACATATCAAAATATTTTTAAATCTATCTGTTCTCCTTTGAAGCCAAAACACATGGACACTTTAGCTTTTAACAAATACTAAATATATGACTTAGAAAATATTTCTACACTGTAAAAATAAATATCTGAAACATTTCATATGAAATCAATCTCATTTTTGTAGTATTTATTTGTCCTCTTGAAATACACTGTTGAATTTGTTTTCTTAATACTTATAAATGGAAACTAGATATTTTCCTAAGACACAGGTTCGTAGAACACTCTGTCTGAAAGAATAAACTTCTAATGCCTTTGATAGTTCTCATTACTTGCCATGGTCTTCTTAATTATGTTACTCGTGGCTATTACCCATGATACTAGGATGCTCATTATAGTCAATGACCATTCAATTTTATTTAGTTCACTAGATATTTTAATCTAATCATCTTTGCAAATTTACCTATGTTGATTATGAACCAACATCCCTAACCACAAAAATCACTCTTTTTCTAACCTCTGTTGAAGCTTATACTGACTACTTCACTCATCTTCCTCTCATTTCAAACTGTTCCTTATATCTCTTCTTCACAGTACTTAGTTTTCCTGAAGGTTTTGTTAAAAAATGATTAATGTTTAGTGTGTGTGTGTGTGTGTGTGTGTGTGTGTGTGTGTGTGTGTGTGTGTTATGTGTGTGACTGTATCTGCAGGAAAGAGAAGAGGGCATTGGATCCCCTGTAGTTAAATTTACATGTTGTTGTGAGCTGCCCAAATTTGATAAATATCACAGTGAATTTTTCTGCATAATAGCTGGTTGCCAAAGGTTAAAAGATCCAATATATTAGAATTAAGATATGTTATCTATTTTGTCTTTTTTCAATGCGTATCAATTGTACATTTTTGTAGATTCGGTGTGATACTTCCAGACATTTATTATTATTCCTTCTGTTTGAATATCTAAATTACCTAATTTACATTTACTTTACATTTTATCTCTACTTTTGAAAAATTCATATGTGTGTACAATGAAATGTGATCATTTTTACCTGCCATTTGCCCTCCAATTCACTCTAAACTCCTTGAACACACCTCATCCAATTTTCATGTCATGTTTTTTGGTAACTCACCAAGCACAGGTAGCATTGACTATTATATGTATGGGTGTGGGTCTGTGCACTAGAGTAAGGGAAACCATTGTCCACCTCCTCATGAAACAATGACTCTCCCTCCCCCAGCAACTATTAGCTCCTCAGCAAAGTGTGGTCTGAAGATAATCTGCTATATCTATGCAGGGGTTTTTGCTGGCTTGATTATGTGTATATCTTCCTTAGAGAGCCGCAGCTGGTTTGTGGTCATATGTGTGACAGTCATGTCATGTCTAAATGACAATATTTATAGCACTCTTCCAAATCTTCTGGCTCTTACATTCTTTCTACTTGCTCCTCTGGGTTAGTCCTTGAGCCTTGAGTGCAGAATCAATGTAGATGTTCTGTGAAGGGCTGAGAGGTTAATCTCTTTTTTTTTCATCACTCTGATCAACTCTGCATCTCCTCAGTGACTGGTGCCCATGGCAAAAGTGTTCCCTGTGGTAATATTTTATTTGTGCTAAAATGTGGTGATATTTTATTTGTGTTTTACTAAATAAAGTGGAGATCGGAGGAATAGGAACAGCCAATATAAGTAAACAAGAAGTCAGACAATGATAGCACATGCCTTTAATCCTATCATTTGACAGGCAAAAATCTGCCTGGATCTCTGTGAATTCAAGGCTACACTGGAAACAGAGCCAGTTGTGGTGGGCACAGGCCTTAAATTCCAACACTAGTTAACCATGGAGGTCTGGAGGTCTGTACAGACAGACAAGAAGTGACAAAGCTGGGCAGGAAGAGGAAGTGATATAGCTGAGCAGAGAGAGCAAACCAGATGGCAGAACAGCAAGGCATATAGGCATGGGTAGACAGAAAGTAACTCACATTTGGAAGCTGCCAAGTTGGTTAGGTAAGGTGAGCTGTGGATTTCTTTATTTCCCTGATCTCTCTCTCAAGCTTTCACTCCTACATCTGGCCCTGTGTTTTTTATTTAATAAGACCATTTAGAAATTCATCTACCGTTCCCTGGCCAAGGTTGAGAGGAGCCCAGGTCTTTTAATATAAATGTATATTAATCATTTTCTGATCACTAAAATTAACTTATTTTTTCTTTTAGCAGGAAACTTCTATCATAATTGCTATGACCATTTCCTACTTTACCTCTGAAATCACATTTGACATGAATCTCAGTTCAGCTCATGGACCATCTGAATAATTGTTACTTCATGCTATAATCAGAAGAGTGCAGAATAAAAATTCATTAAGTAAATGTAAACATTCCTCAATTTTCAAAACAATTGTGTAGATACCTTAAAATTAAAAATGGTGAGTCATAAATTTTATTCAGACTCCATAGACATAGGACATTCATCACATAGTTTGTACATCAATATTGTTCTCTAAGGGGAAAATAGCTAAAATTTAGATTACAAAAGAATTATAGTCTACCTTATATTATAAATATCAAAGACATAATAAGGCATGAAGAGAGTTGTAAAATACCTTTCTTTTAGGAGCTAGACAATAAAGTGAAAAAAATGAGCATAAATGTGCACAGAAAATAAAATGTTCAATCAAAATTATTAATTATGCCTTGTTTTTCAATTTTCTTATTTATATAACTACTATATTTCAACTAATTTTTCTATTCCTTTAAGGATTAAAGTATTTAAAAGTATGATGAGGCTCAACTGGAATGACTGAGCTTGGTTCAGCTTGCTGAATTCACATCAGTAGATTAAAGTTATCCCTAGTTTCTTGATTTTTGATGGTTAAAATGGTCATATTCTTTACAGTTAAATGTTAATGTAAATGAATACTCATACTGTCTGAAGTGTTTTAAAACTTATTGAACAGTATTTGGTATACAAAAATAAGAATGTGAGTAAAATAAATGTCTTTATTTTTAAAGAAAATGTGGCTCTTCATTCAATAGAATGATAAATCCATGCCCTCACAGAAGCCCTGCAGGCACCCTAATGTTACACTAACTTACACTTGAGGCCTGTGTGAGCTAAGGTCAAGGGAGTGACATGACTTGTCTGTGAATGTAAAATCTTTTATTAGAAAAAGAATTGAATCCTGGATTTAAACAGGATTAAGAATGAAATCTCTCAAACTTTCTGCATAAAAATTTGCTTTGTTTAAAAAAGTCATGTGCTTGTAGCAATTGGAACATCTTAGTCCATGAAACATTTCTAAAACTGACAGCACAAAAAGAGTATTTTGATTTCGTTTAAAATTTCCAAATGCTTTTTGTGGTAATATATTGTGCACTCTAATAAACTTGCCCGAGGACCAGAGGACAGAGTAAGCCACTAAATTAAACATAGAGGTCCAGTGTGGTGGCACACACCCTTAATCCTACCACTTGGGAGGCAGAAATCAGTTTAGATCTCTGTGAGTTCAAGGCCACACTGGAAACAGAGCCAGGCTCTGGTGGCACACACCTTTAATCCCAGCACTGGGAAGCACACACACCTTTAATCCCAGAAAGTGATATCTGGGCAGAGAAAGGCATATAACGTATGAGGAAACAGGAACTCACTCTCTTTAGAATGAGGATTTTCTAGAGGTAAGAACTAGTGGCTGGTTGCTCTGCTTCTCTGATCTTTCAGCTTTCACCCTGATATTTGCTTTGGGTTTTTTATTATAAGATTCAAACAATATCTGGCACCTAGAATGGGACATGAATCCATGCCACTTGCCTAAGGCTCAGGCCAGAACTATACATTGCGGGAATCTCCACTATGACTGGGCAGGGAGTTCTTAACCTACTGACTAAATTTTTCTTTTAGCTTCTCTGCAGCAAACTGCCCAGGCTCAAGATCTAAACACCCCAAAATTAGCCTTTCCCCTACATTCCCTGGTGCAGAAATCTGGCTTTTTGTCTTCTTTTCTCTCCTGGTAGGTTCTGGCTTTCCTTGGGCCCCCTCCTTGGACTTCTGCCACATCATCATCTGAATCTTTATTGTCATCAGTTTTAATAAGTAAATTAAGGTTTCTTAAAGAGAGAAATTAGTTAAAGGAACGTTTTTTCCCACATTAAAAAATGGTAAACATTTTTACAGTGGGAGAATTTGGTCTCTGTTTGATAATACAATTGATGGTCTGGAAATGGAACAATTAAATGAGAGGTTAATTGATGTAGATGTGATTTATGTAATGTCAATTATAAATATTTGCTGATCATTTTTGTTTCATCATTAAAAACATTGGTTAATATGAGTGCCAAGATAAAAGTTTTAGAAAAACTTGTTGAAACAGATGATAGAGATATTCATACCTAGACAGAAGAATTTAAAGGTGAACCAATCTCAGCATTGCATTATAGTGTTATAGACATGAGCCTAAGGCTTCCAAACAGCCAAGCTTAATCTATCCAGTAACCTTACAGGAATTGCCAAATGCTCAAGGCTGTGTAAGAGCTGACTGAACTCCTGTGTAAATGTTAGATTTGAGGAGATTCAAAGAAGCAATAGTCTCATATGATATGCATTCCCTATTTGAGAAGCAGGTGTTAAACTCATGTTCAACTTGTAATAGAATTACCCCTCAATACTGGAGAGATTTGGTTACTGCTGTCTTAGAAGCTGATCCCCAATTACAATTACATTACAGGAGGACCTGGTGGAAAGATGAGGCTAAGATCATTGAACAATGGAGTATAGCTAGAGGTTTTGAAATCTGACAAGATCAACTTCTTGGAGAGGGAGATAATGCTAATGTAGAAAGGCAATCTCTATATGATAACCACACCCTGGCTTTATACGAAATGGCAGCCTTGAATGCTTGGGACAGAATTGAAGAAGTAGGAAAGAAAAGTGAGTCATTTACAAAAGTTATACAGGGCCTAAAATAAATATTCACAGATTTCTTCCAAAGGCTGTCTTCAGCAGTAAATAGAATGATACCAAATTCAGAAGCTAGACAGATAATAATTGAATATCTGGCTTTTGAAAATGCTAATGCACAATGCCAAAGGGTAATTAGGACATTGAAGGCAAGATGAGCACCCTGGGAGAAATGGATCTGAGATACAATGAATAGTGAATGTGAAGACCATGATGATGCTTGTATAGGAAAGGTGATTTCCAGGGGTTTGAAGAACAATAGTAATGTTAGGTATTTCAAATGTGGAAAACAAGGTCACCTAATAAAGGAATGTAAACAGTGCATTCCTAGAAACAATGTTTTTTCAAGGAATAATAACAACAGAATGCCCCTGCCTTCTGGATTATGCACAAGGTGTGGTAAGGGAAAACATTGGACAAACGAATGTAGATCAACAAGGGATAGACAAGGTAATCCTTTGTCTTTGCCACCAGGAAACTCCCTGAGGGGCCTTTTTAAGGCCCTCACAACAAATTCAGTTCAGTACTTTCCTGTCATCATAGAAGAAACCCCTTCCCAGAGCAATTAAAGAACCTAATGCCTATTGCAAAAAACCACACTGCTCAGGGTAATAAAACAGCTATAGAACAGAAAACAAAAAATTAAGGAGAAACCATAAATCAAAATTGATAAAGATTAGATCTGGAACTTCCCCAAAGTTAGGGTTGGAGAACAATTTAGTTTTTGTCATTTCAGGGAAATAAAAACTACCATCTTGAGGAATTTATAAGCATTTGGACTAATAAGCATCCAAAGAAGAAGGAAGAATACCCAGAAAAAATTACTAAGAAAAGGGATAATCTGACCTAATGTGATTGCTGAAGTCTAACAAAATGATAATGAGATCCTATAACAATGATTCCATCAGGATGATGATAGTACTACTAAGCTGACACACACCACCCAAAGATCATTTTTGGACTACAAACTGTTCAGCATAATTTCAAGATGGCTAGCTGAGAGGATCCAGCCTCACAGACTACTCGAGCAAGGACTTGAGACAAGCCCTGCACTTTCCCATTGTGCAGAGACTGCACAAATGATACAGCTACCTCTCCTAGGCCTTGACAATTAACCCAAAACTTTTCTTTTCAAGATTTCCTAAAGATGCATTCACCCCCAAACAGCAGGAGGTAATTTTAAGAACAGAACACCACATTCTCAAGAGGTGGGGTGGGTGGTTTTTGGTCTTTCAATGGATTATGGATGTTTGACTTTGTTTAGGGGTTCGTTCAAAATTGTTATTGGCCATAGTAAATCTCTTTCTAAAAGAAGAAAGTGGAATGTGATATAGAAATGCATTATATAGAAATGATAGGACAAAAGTTGATTATTGAATCTACTTTGAAAAGAAAAAAAGAGGATATAGATTAGAGGTAGATTATTAAATCTACTCTGAAATAAAAGAATTAAACTGATAAGATAAAAGGGTAGATTACAGAATCTACTCTGAAAACAAAAAATGGGTGGGTATAGATATACTATATACAATAAGTACAGTAAGTATATATAACATATAGAGTCAAGAATTACATTAACAATGTTCAGTTTGTTAACATTTGACAAATTCAGAGAAAATTACTTATCCTGTTTTGATGACCAAAATGTATTTAATTCACTTTCTATCCTAACTTGTATTAACAGCCAAAATATCTTTTGATAATATATATATATATATAAACTTTCCCGAGGATCAGAGGACAGAGCCATCCACTAGATTAGACATAGAGGTCAGGCTGTGGTGGCACACACCCTTAATCTTATCACTTGGGAGGGAGAGATAGTTTTGGATCTCTGTGAGTTCAAAACCACACTGGAAACAGAGCCCGGCAGTGGTTGCACACACCTTTAATCCCAGTACTGGGAAGCACACATGCCATTAATCCGAGGAAGTGATGTCTGGGAAAAGAAAGGTATATAAGGCATGAGGAAACAGGAATTCACTCTCTTTCAGCTAAAGATTTCTTAGAGGTAAGAACTGGTGGCTGGTTACTCTGTCCTCTGATTCTCAAGCAAGTTTATTAGAGTACAAAATATATCACCACAGCTTTTAGTTATTAGTTTTCTTTTTCTGCATCTTTCAGCTTGAAATAACCCAGCCATCTGTTTTTACATTCTCATTCACTATTTCTTTTTTAGAGAGCACACTAATCTATTTTTTAAAAAAATTTAGTTGTTTGGAAGTAAAGCAAGTCTGATTTTGGCTGTTATTATCTGAAAGGATTCTTGGCTTGAGTGGCTGCTAGTCTATGAGTGGTTTCTGGAATGTTCCTTGGAGGCTGAATTTAGTCTCAGTCCTTCAGTGTTCTCTTTTCTACTTGTGAGCAGCCCATGCTGTCCCACTGTGTATCAACAGAGACAGAAACCTTGTCTCTGGACTGTGCCCTCCCATTTGTAGTGTATTCCAAGATAAGCTTACCTCTTGTGCCAATTCATATCTCCTGCCTTTAGAAAGTTCATATGACCAGACCATAAAAATGAGTTTCTCTTTATTGCTGGTAACAGAAGGGAAATAAACTCTGAGCAAATTCACTTTTACCTGATGAGGACAATTATGCAACTATTGGTGGGATCTATCTGAAGGTCCATCAGCATGAACACTACTGTATACACAAGGAGCGATTAGTGGGAGAACTCTGGGGTTGCTGTCACTAAATATTTGTGTTTGTTATGATTTATTTTGCAAATTTCTCATTAAGATATTCAGTATTAGGTTTCAGACTAGCATTTTCAAACTTTTATTTGGGTTAATTCTCCTAGCCTGTCTTCTGTCTCGCCCATCCTAACCTGTTGAGTACTTCCACTTACATCACACAGCCTTTTTTGTCACCGTGTCTGTTACCATTCCCCATGCTCTAAGCACCTCTTTCCAACTGATTATTACTTCCTTTCTAGTTTCACAACCTATAATCACATTTAATGCAGAAAGTTTAACACATTCTGATCTTGCAATAAACCCAGCAGAGGCAATTTTTGCAAAAACATACTAGGACAGCAAAGTGACTTATGGAGTTTATTTATCACTTGATAAGCCCTTATAATTGTGTATCCCAGGATAATTTGTTTAGTATTCATGGTAGTTTACCACCAAGTTTCCCTTGACCCATGAGAGTTTGTAATACGAAGCAATACTGTAATATTTTTTTGATTCGATAAGGTTTAGGAGAAGAATAAGAAATTAAATTGCATAGAAGCAACTTAGGTTGGATATATTTAACTGGTCATAAGAAACTTAGTATTAATACAAGATAGTTGCCAGATCAATTAAACCAATTTCCCATCTATACTTTGCACTGGGAAGTTCATATTCCCAGGCAGTTTGAGTGAGGGCTGTTCTGCTTATGTAAACAGGCAAGCTACTTTTGATGAGCATACCTTGTCCCTACACTGTATAGCAGTCATAAATGCTTGGTGTAAGATTCAAAAGTCAAGAAAAAGAATTGAGCCATTTACTAAAGTCATCCAAGGCTTAAAAGAACCTTTTACTGACTTTTTGCAAAGATTGACTAAAGTTGTAAATAAAGTGATGTTAGATCAAGAAGGTAGATGAGTACTGGTTCAATTTTGGCTTTTGAAAATGGTAATTTAGAATACAAAAAGATAATTGTGCCTTTATAGGTCAGATCAGTATCCATAGAAGAATGGATTTAACACATAATAAATATTGAGTCTCATAATTATAGTGATGAGGCTTGGATAGGAGAGGCAATTTCCAAAGGCCCAAAGAGACTTTAAAGTGCCAAATGTTTTAATTGTGGTAAATTGGGTCACAGAAAAGAAATTGTACACAGGGCATTATTAGAAAAAATGTTTCTTCTAGGAATAACCCATACAGAAATGCACCAACCTTTGGAATTATGCAGAATATGTGGCAAAGGCTGACATTAGATTAATGAATGCAGGTCAACAACAGATAAACAAGGCAACCCTTTATCATTGAGAAACACTTTGGGCGGCCTGAGAGAATCACTGTGGAGGAAACTCTTCCCCAGAACAAGTAGAGGATTCAGTGCCTATCGTTAAATATATATATTTAAAGCTCGGGATGATAGAATTGCTTTAATAGATGGATCAAAAATTTAAATAAAAAAACATAAAATGAGTATTTTGGAAGACTTCCAAAATGACCAAAGACCAAAACTAAGGGTAGGAGTAAATAACATTATAATTGAAGGCTTGGTATACACAGGAGCAGATGTGACTATAATTACACCAGAATCATGGCATCTAAATTGGCCTCTTCAGGAGATAGATGTTCAGCAATAGGAACCCTATCTCAGGTAAAACAAAGCACAAGATGGTTTTAATGCATAAGGTCAGAAGGACAGAGAAGAAGGTTCAGACTATATGTGAATCTATGAGGTCTTAATCTGTTACAGCAATAAAATACCCAGATTAACCTACCTCCAATCTCAGAAATGGACCATAAACCAATTCATGTTCCTAGGGAAAATATTATAAGACACTATAAAAAAAACAGTCACCATTCAGGCCGCATGAAAGCAGGACACTACAGCTGTGGAACTCTCAGGGGTACCAGTGGCCCTGCCTTTAAAATGGTTACCTGACAAATCTGTCTGGGTTGGGGAGTGACCTATGACATCAGAGAAACTATAGGGCTTAAAACAGCTGGTTCAGGAGCAGCTATATGCTCAACATATTGAAGAATAGACAAATCAGCCCTTGGAATTCTCCTTTACTTGTTATTTAAAAAAAAAAAATCTGGAAAATGGAGAATGCTGACTGATCTGAGAGCCATAAATAGAGTGTTTCAGTGGATGGGCTCTCTACAGCCTGGGATACCTCTGCTTTCTCTGTGCCTAAAAAATTCCCATTATAGTTATTGACTTAAAGGACTGTTTTTTCACTATACCTCTACAAGAAAAGGATAGGAAAAATTTATCTTCACGGTACTTACTTATAATAATTCTCAGCCAGTTAAGAGATATCAATGGAAGTTTCTCCCATAGGGAATGTTAAATAGCCCCACCCTGTGCCAATATTTTTTGCAAAAACCATTGGAAATAATTTACATACAGTTTCCACAATCTATAATTTACCATTATATGGACAATATCTTACTAGCCAATTCAAATATAGATTCTTTGAAAAAATGTTTGAAGAAGTAAAGAAAGTTTTGCCTCACTGGAGATTATAATTGCTCCTGAAAAAAATACAAAGAAGAGATTCTATTAATTACCTATGATATAAAATATGTCTATAAAAAATTAGACCCCAAAAGGTACAAATCAGGAGAAATCAATTGAGAACTCTTAATGACATTCAAAGATGGCTAGGAGACATCTCCAATTTATGCCTCACTGTTGAGATAAGTCCTAATGAACTGAATAATTGTTCCATACCCTAGGTGGGGACAAGGACTTAAGTAGTCCAAGAAAATTATCAGCTGAAACTGAGACAGAATTACCTTTGGTGGATAAGAAATTACAGAATGCACACATGAATCATGTGAATCCAGAGTTTAATTGCATGCTGGTTATATTACCCTCTAGGCAATCTGCTAGAGGGATTTTGATGCAGGAGAAAGTTATTATATTGGAATGGATATTTCTGCCACATAATCAGAGTAAGAAATTAAAGACACATGTGGAAAGGATTTCTGATTTGATTTTAAAATGAAAATCAAGGCTTTGGCAATTGACAAAAATGGACCCAGCAGAAATTGTAGTGCTTTTAACTAATGAAGAAATTTCCTCTTTATGGAAGGATAATGAATATTGGCAAAGGCCTTGCAGGAATTTTTTTTCTGTGTGAGATTAACAACAGTTATCCCCAAAGCTAGAAAATTAAATTCATAAAAAGAACCAGTCAGGTCCTTCCTCACATTGTATGGAGAACAGCAATCTCTGGAGTCCCTACATTCTATACTGTTGCAAATAAATCAGGAAAGGCAGGATATAAATCAGGAATCTTGAGAAAAATGATTCAAAGCCCTTACAATTTATACAAAAATCAGAAATGTATGCCATTTTTTAAATTTTACTTTACTTTATTTTATTTTTGGTGTCTGTCCTGGATCTCTCTCTGTAGACCAAGGTGGCCTTGAACTCATAGACATCCACCTGGCTTTGCCTACTGATTGCTGGGATTAAAGGCTTGCACTACCGCCACCCTGTTTTGTATGGCATTCTTATGGTACTAATAGATTTTTATAAACTTCTCAATATTGTTATTGACTCTCAATATGCAGAAAGAGTTGTTTTACATATTAAAACTGCTGAATTTATTCCTGATAAAAGAGAATTAACTTCACTATTTATACAATTTCAGGAAATAATCACATATAGCGACCATATACACATCAAATCCCATACAGGCCTGCCAGGTCCTCTAGTACAAGACAATGGTGAAATTGGTTATTAATAGGAAATGTGCTGGATGTCTAAAAGTTTCATACAAAATCATGTCAATAACAAAGATTTAAAAAGGAACTCCATCACTTGGCAACAAGTCAAGGAAATTGTAAAGAAATGCCCTATTTGTTCCTTCTATAATCAAACTCTATTATCTGCAAGAAGTAATCCTAAAGGAATACAAATATATGAAATTTGGCAGATGGATGTGTTTCATTTTGCAGAATTTGGAAGATTAAAATATATACACCATACAATAGATACATTTCAGGAATTCAATGGGCAACTGTTTTGAGCTCTGAAAAGTCTAATTCTGTAGTTACGCCTATTAGAAATCATGGCCATAATGGGCATACCTGTACAAATTAAGACTGACAATGTTCCAGCACATTTCTCCAGTAAAATGAAACAGTTTTTTGCACATTATAGTATAAAACATACTACGGGTATATGATACTATCCTACAGGACAAGTGGTTGTAGAAAGAGCCAGTTAATAAACAGAAAGGGGGAACAAAAAAACCCAAAGATTCATTGTATAATGACTTATTAACCTTGAATTTTCTTAATGCTAATGAGAAAGGAACAATAGCTGTGAATAAACCTTGAACAATAGAAAAAAAAAAAAAACTACTGAGTTAAATCAGCCTGTGTACTTTAAAGATGCATGACCTCAGAGTGGAACCCAGGTTATGTGCTACATCAGGGAAGCAGTTTCACTTTTGTTTACACAGAAGGAAAGCTATGGATACCATCAAAATTAACAAAGTGATTCAAACAGGAGAAACCTCTTAATAAGGAGAAGTAATATCCACCAATGTGACAATTCAACAGGTTGTAAGGAAAATTCACAGAAGAAGAGTTGGGGCAGGGTTCTGTTTTTGTCTTTACAGGAAAATAGAGGTACCCATATTCAATGAGTCAAAATACTTTGAACATCTAGACATCTAAGGAAGAAGTGAAAGCTGTCTGGAAAAAAATTGCCAAGCAAAGAAAAATCTGACCTAATGGTACCAATATTCTTACAGGGTATAATTTCACTATGTAAACAGTAATTTCTCTTTACTTCTCAAAAGTTACAGTCTCAACTCAATTATAATCATATCTGGCATTAGAGTTGGAGCATGGCTCTTTCCTTCTCTAAGTCCAAGCATGTTGTTAAAAGAAAAAAATTAAGAGTTTCTATCTCAAAACAGAAGAGTCACTTAGTGTGGGACAGAAGAAAACCAAAAATTTGGGGACTGTTGTTAAAATTCTATTTCTCCCCATACTTATTTTTGATTCCTTTGAACCTTTCTTTAGTAACATAGTAATAACCTAAAATTTAAACTTTCCATTTTGATATTAATAATGTTTAAGTTTTCTACAGTGAACAACAAATTTCCTAACAGCAATCTCTGAAGTCTCCAGAAGGAAGATGGGGCCTCATAACAATTCTATCTGGTTCATAATGATGTTATTGAGCCCATTAACACCACACAAAGATCACTTTGGACTGCAAACTGTTCAGGACAGTTCCAAGGTGGCCAGTGGAGCTGGTCCATCATGTTACTCCATTCCGAGACTGGCTACAAATGCTACAGCTAGTCCTTATGAAATTAATCATTATTCTAGTTTTTTTTTTTTTTAAACAGGATCCTACAGAGACACCATTGCAAGAAGCAAGAAGAAATTCTAAGAAAACAATGGCACCCTGGCTCAGCATTTTTCTGTCTTCTCAGAGTTATGGATAATTGTTGTCTGTTAAGGGTTGGTTATAAGTTGAATTGTGTTGGAGGTAGAACAATAAAATTCAGATTCAGAAATCTTTTTTTTGGAAAAGAAATGAAGAAGAATAGACAGGATAGAACATAAGGTAGATTATTGTATAGACTTGTAAAATAATTTAGCAACTATCAGTTTTAGATAGTTTGCATTGATCTTGCATATTAATATAAATGTAAAATTATTTCTGTATTTAAGATAATTTATATATTAATACAAATACAAAATTATATTTTTCATTTTGTGTATACATTCCTACTTCTGTTTAAAATATTTTTATATATTAATACAAATGTAAAATTATATCTGTCATGCTGTATATTTGTTCAACCTCTAAGATATTTTGTATATTGATACAAATTAAGGATATTGTTACCACATTATGCTATTCATCTCTACCTCTGATTAAGATATTTTTAAATATTCTCACAAATTTGAGGTCATTGTCCTTATATTCTACATCTGTCTACAGATTATTTTTATTATGTGATGCCTTAGTCTTTAAGTTATTTAGGTTGGTAAGAATGTAAGAATTACAGGTCAATAGTCACCCAAGCTTGTCATACACACACACACACACACACACACACACACACACACACACACATATGTATTCTGTGTATGTATATATATATATATATATATGACATATGTATATATATATATGTCAGATGGATAAGTAATCTTCAAACACTTCATAGACCTAGAAAATGTGGCACTTAAATGTTTTAAAAACAGAATTCTGTTGACATTAGACATGATTGCTCTTGGCAGCACCGATCTACTCCCAAGAGGATGTTGGGCACTGAAGACACTCCATATGGAATTTGTCTTCTTGGCCAAGATGGCATGTTGGGCAAAGAATTGTGCTTGCCTTGGTTGCTGATAGCAAACACAGTGTCTTTGCCGGACAAGCAAGACTTGAAGAAAAGCAACTGCTGAACCTTGCCAATCTCTCTAGGACAGTCTCTCAAAATTTTCCTACTTTTGATAAGTTCTGTCAGATATTCTGGGCCTGTAGCCAAAAGTGGATTCCCCTACATTGCAGAGAAACACTTGATGACTCTCCAGGAATCCAGCTGTCTCTGTTATTTCTGACATTTTTTGGAAGTTGCTTTCTCGCACTTTCTGATCATTCAGGTAATTCAGGTCTTTGATGGCATTGACGACTAGATAGTTGCAGTTACAATCCTCTCTTATTTTAGCTAAGAGCATTTCAGGTACAAGATTTAGATTCTTCAGGATAGGACAGCTATTGCAGTAATCTTTGTAACTTGCCAATTACCTTTTGTCTGTACATTTTATATGTGCTTCTTGCTTGATGTTGTTCTTGTTGGTTGTAGTTCCATTTTTGCTTATATTATTATCTTTTCTTTCTTCTGCACAATACTTAATAGTTGTTCATATTGTATACAATTTTAAGCTAGTATTAGAACCTTCTTATTTGAAAACATGATAAGGGTAAATGTTGTGGGATTTCAATTCCTTCAGACACTGAGTTTTGGAAGTTACAAGCCCTAGGGCATGGTCTTGTCTGCATATGTGACCATTTAAGAGTTCAGTGAGAGGGATCTTTTGCTCTCTCCAGACTTGCTTTCTCTTGGGGAGCTGGAGTCAGCAGCAAAAGGTAAAGAGCACCTTGTGGTTGTTCCTGTCTCCTCTGGGCAGAACAGCAGGGAATAGAAACTGGACTAGCAGTGGATCAGCACCACCACGTCTCTTTTGCATTGCATTAACAAGTCTGATTTCCAATTGCATCCCTTAATAAATTGATATATATTCTTATATACACTGTTTTGGTTCTTATTTCACAGTTTTGTCTGTTTATCATGTTATTGAAATACTTATTACATTAAAATAGGTTCATCTCTGAAGAAATAATATTGACAAGGAGAAGCATATAGACATTCTTATGTCTGAAAAATACTGCTGAAATATAACCTAAACCTGAACTACAAGGGGAAATATGGCTGTCTCAAATTATTTTGAGCTCACAGGTAAACAATAATTTACATTCATGTTATAAAACTTCAAAGGAAGCAAATGGTCTTGTTGAGAGATGTAAGAATTCAACAAGTGGAAAGTAAATTTTGACTGAGCTGCCACTCCATGTTAGCCTGAAAGAGATGCCAGATGTTTATCTTTTAGGGATGCCACAAACACATAAAAATTGCTATGGCAGATCTGATTAGATTCTGAAATAATACCTGCACTACAGTTTTTTACAGAATAAAAAAATCCATGTTCTTTTATATAAAAAGAAAACAAGGAGTGAGACAGTGAGGAAATAGTACTTTAGGTAATATACTCGACTGCATCATGTTAAAAAGAAGCAGAAAATGAAAATGTATTTGGCCCTTCTAGAATCTTGTGGTCAATTTAGAAGGATAATCACAAATAGGTAAATTTTATAGTATAATCATTGTAAAGGTAGAATTATATACAAAATGCTAGGCAATGACAAACTCAGGGTCAAGTATGGATTTTATACTATATGCTATTAATATTTATTTTGAAATATCCATTTTTAAGAGAAATCACTATATAAAAATAAAGTCCATGAGACTTGGAGGAGGTGGGAATAGGAGATGGGGTGGGGGGAAAGCTGAGGGTGGGAGGAGGGAGGAGAGGGGGATCTGTGATTGGTATGTAAAATGATTAGAAAATTTCTTAATAATAAAAAAGAAAAACTGTAACAATTTGACTTTATCTTTGAGTATAATCTGTATATTCATATTCTCCCAAACTATTACATATAAAAATAGACTTTTGTAGCATACTGAGGCATTCAGATGAGCACATTATTAGTTTAGAAATGCTTAAGAATAAGGAAAAATTAAAAGTATCTGAATAAAGTGAAAAGCTTGAGTGCAGGGTAATTGCAAAGAAGGCAATGATGCAACTCCAGATTTGAGTGAGATAAATTATGCAAGTGATTTCAACAGCAGGGGGGTTATTTGTCCTGATGGGAAGCAGTTGCAAAACTCATGAATTTCAAATCAATAAATTAAGAACAAAGGATTTGTAGCTTAGTTAAAAGCAAGTGAATGACAAGTTCTGCAGATAGAGGTCAACATCATGGCTCACTTTTACAAAAGCTACTCTTCAATGCTATAGTCTTCTCACACTCCACTCTAAAGGTAAATAGGATGACGAGACACATCTGCAAAGGTGACTTGTGTGTCCATCTCTGAGCAATTAGAGAAGATATTCAAAGAAATTAAAGGCTTTTGCAATGTCTACAATGTATGGTGGTTTAGGACATGGGCATGGGGTCTATTCTGCAAACCCCCAATTTATAGCTTGTCATCCTCTGTCCTTTCCTGTACCTATATGAGAAAAATAGAAACATCTGTGTCAGGTACAATACCAGTAATGTAAGCCAGTTTCTCATTTTAGCACATAACATTGTAGCTCAGAAAGTGATCTAAATTTTTCCCATGATACTCTTATTATTTGTTTAGCATTGTATTCACTCAAAATATGCCAGAAAATGAAATAATTTTATTTTGCAATTATTATTATTATTATTATTATTATAGTAGTAGTAGTAGTAGTAGTAGTTGTTGTTGTAGCAGTAGTAGTATTAGATTTTCAAGACAGGGTTTCTCTATGTAACAGCCCTGGCTAAGCTGGAATTTATGTTTTAGATGAGGGTGGCATCAAACTCATAGAGATCCACCTTCCTCTCCCTCCTAAGTGCTGGGTTTAAAGGTATATGCCACCATACCTGGTTCAGTAATTTTTTAAAAGAATATATATATATATAAAATCAACCTGTAAGGAATGGAATAGGGGAAAGTTCCTCCTCTGGAGGCCAATCAAGGGTATCAGATCCCCCAAGAACTCTATTGTGATCAATTATTCCTGAGGAGCTGTGAACACTTCAATTTGAGAACTGACAATAAACCTAAGTATGGATACCATCAAAGTCTAATTTAGTGAACCAATGAGTTTTATTGTGGTCACTTACAGAAATATAAATGAAGGGTATGAGTCATTTCTGCTACATGAAAAGCCTGAAAGGCTGAAATATTATGCACATGAATGTCTCATGAATAGGCTTTTCAATCACAGAAAAGTTTAGTTATAAAACGTAAAACTGAGTCTGGGTTACCTCACTCAGGATGATATTTTCTAGTTCCATTCACTTGCCTGAAAATTTCATGATGTCATTGTTTTTTACTGCTGAGTAGTACCCTGTTGTGTATATGTGCCACATTTTCTTTATTCATTCTTCAGTTGAGTGGCATCTAGGTTGTTCCAGGTTCTTGTTATTATAATAATGCTGACATGAACATAGTTGAGCATGTGTCCTTGTGGTAAGATTGAATATCCCTTGGGTATATGCCCAAAAGTGGTATATCTGGGTCTTGAGGAAGACTTATTCTCAATTTTCTGAGAAACCACCATACTGACTTCCAGAGTGGCTGTACAAGTTTGCATTCCCACCAACAGTGGAGGAGTGTTCCCCTTGCTCCACATCCTCTCCAACATAAACTGTCTTCAGTGCTTTTGATCATAGCCATTCTGACAGGTGTAAGATGGTATCTCAGAGTTGTTTTGATTTGCATCTCCCTAATGACTAATGATGTTGAGCAATTCCTTAAATGTCTTTCAGCCATTTGAGATTCTTCTGTTGAGAATTCTCTTTTAAGCTCTGTAGCACCATTTTTTAAACAGATTTTTCAGTATTTTGAAGTCTATCTTTTTGAATTCTTTATATATTTTGGAGATAAGCCCTCTGTCAGATGTGGGGGTTGGTGAAGATCTTTTCCCATTCTGTGGGCTGTTGTTTTGTCTTGTTGGCAGTGTCCGTTGCTCTACAAAAGCTTCTCAGTTTCAGGAGGTCCCATTTATTAATTGTTGCTCTCAGTGTCTGTACTACTGTCGTTATATTTAGGAAGTGGTTTCTGTAGTGGGTAACCATTCCAGCTTTGACCTGGAAGTTCCAACCCCCATTGAAGCTTCGGTAATGGTCATGCCTACAATGTAGGGCTGAGAGAGGACACTGAAGACCCGAGTTCTGGATGGGCTGACTCTCTTGGTTCCTGGACGCTGCTCCAGAGAACACAGCTGGACTACACCTTTCCCAGACCCTGTAGCCTATCCCCTCACTTGTAAGTTACCCCACAAAATAAACCTCCCTTTTAACTACGTGGTATGGCCTTAATAATTTCACCAATAGGTTTTCTGTGCCAATGCATTCCAGACTACTTCCTACTTTCTCCTCTATCAAGTTCAGTGTAACAGGGTTTATGTTCAGGTCTTTAATCCACTTGGACTTGAGTTTTGTGCATGGTGACAGATATGGATCTATTTGCATTCTTCTGCATGTTGACATCCAGTTATGCCAGTACCATTTGCTGCAGATGCTTTCTATTTTCCATGGTACAGTTTTGGCTTCTTTGTTGAAAATCATATGTTCATAGGTGTGTGGATTAATGGCAGAGTCTTCAATTCAATTTCATTGATCCACATGTCAGTTTTTATGCCAGTACCAAGCTGTTTTTATTACTGTGACTCTATAGTAGAGCTTGAGGTCAGGGATCATGATGCCTTTACAGGTTGCTTTATTATACAGGATTCTTTTAGCTATCCTGACTTTCCATGGGAGATCTTGATTTCAGGGATGTGGAAATGTGGGGTGGCTTGGGAGAGAGGGCTGGAGGTGGGATGAGGGAAGAGGTAGGATATATGGGTGGTATGCAGAGTGAGTAGAAAATTTCTTAATAAAGAAAAATAAAAGTAAAACTGAAGTGGTTCTAGGTTTGAATTAAGTTTCTCTGTCATTTTATATTTTTTTCCCCTTGGGTGAAACATTTTGATGATCACAGTAGAACTCTTTCTGATCATAAAAATTTCAAATGAGAGCCTTTTGTTTGTCATATTCACATAAAGTTTGACTAAATGACTGTTTTTCATATGTAAGGTTCTGTGTCCTGTATTTTTTTATAGTGGTTTGAATAAACATTTCTTAAAAACCTGATGTGACAAAACAAAATATATCAATCCTATATATTACAAACATCATTATTGTACCTTGTGTCTGTTTCAGTTAGTAATATGGATAACTATGGAGCCATACATTTGAATTAACTCTACCCCTCATAGAATGTTATTTCTTATATCCATTTTTAAAATCTCGACATAACATATTTTACTTGGACATTGCATTTAACCAACGTGACTTTAATTTTATATCCTAAGAACATATATATGCACCCACCCACCATACATAGTGATTCCAACACTTTTAGCAAGAATCAAGTACATTTAGCAATAAATAATTCATCATTGCTACTAAAAATCACACTCTTAGGTTTCCAAACAATTTTTAATGTTAAAGTCATTCTTAAAATCTCATGATTTAGTTAAATCATTTTCCTAGATTTTCAGTAGTTTTTTTAGATCTTGGTAAAATACACATACAAGAATACATTTTGCTTTTTAATAATGTTCAATACATTCATAATATCATTCACTCATCATCTCCATCCCTCTCTCAAACTCTCATCTTCTAAAACTGACAAAGTGACTTACAGATGGGAAATTACTCAATATTATTTTTTTAATTGACATAGCCCTCTGAATTGAAGGTCCTTATCAATATTAGAGCTTATGTCAGAATTCCTTCCTTTTAAGGCTGAATAACATTCTGTTACATTTGGGTATTACATTTTACTTGCTGATTTGTTAATCTATGTATATGTAGTTGAGTTTTTATTTTAGTGAATGAATATGCTATGGACAAGGTGTGCAAAGATCTTTTGAAGGACAGTGACTTGCTTTCAAATCTTTTCAGCATATGTCTAGAAGTGGAACTGCTACATTATGGTATGTCTGTTTTTAGCTTTATTTTTTGGTTATTCTTATCATTTTTTGAATTGACAATATGGCTTTTCTCATTGACTTCTGTGTAAAACTTATTCTATGGTATATGTCTTCAGGCTTCTTATCGTCTTAACTTCCAAATTCCTAGCATTTGGAATCCCTTAAACTGAAGAAACAGTCAAAAAGTTATTGTATAACTACAAATTTAAATTCAACAGGCAAAACAGGGCTATCACATTTTAAAAAACGATCCCACTTATCCCTTGCTTTGTTGCTGTGGTCCCCTGCTCCCAGCCCCAGCAGACTTCCACCACTGAGGCTCAAACCACACTGGCCAGAAGCACCTGCCAGAACTGCACCCCGCCATGGATTCTGTCTCCAGCAACCCTTCCCCAAGCCTATGCGATCCCAGCTCTTCCATGGCCCTGCTACTGTTGGGCCCTGTCTCTAACTCCAGCAGGCTTCTGCCACTGATGGACAGACCACACCAGCCACAGATAGTGAGTGACATGCCTATTCTGTGGCCTATCCCAGCTCTTCTCAGCAACAGCACCACTGTTGGGCCCTGCCCCTGGATCTGGAAGAATCCCATTGCAGCCCTCACCATGCCCAGGCTAGTGAGTGATCCACCTGCCAGCTGGACTGCTGCCACCCACTGGTTCTGCTCCCCCAAGACTCCACCCCTGCCTAACCCCTCACACCTCTTCATTCTCCCCTTGGACAGCCAGAACCATAGCAGACACCATAGCCAAGACAGAGTCCCCACCAGTTGGAAGAAGAGACCCCATAGACACTAATACAGTCCACACCATTGGAAGAACAGACCTCATAGACACTGATACAATCCACAACAGTTGGAAAACAGCCCCAACAACTCCACTGAAGATCAGACCAGTCTTAGTTACAGCAGAAGACTCAGGCTTTACTGGCTGTCAGACCAGATCAAAGGACCAAAAAGAAACTTTGCCTTTACCAGAGTTCAAATACAATTAAGGGATCCAATGCCCATTAACCCCAGTGGAGGACTCAGCAGTCATCAGAAAGCTTGGCCACCTAGGCAAAAAGACCAGAGAGGAAACAGAAATCCAGGAACAAAACACCCATCCAACAAAAACAAACACTGGAATCAACACCTATACCTACAGTCATCCTAAATCCAGATGCCTACATGTCAGTGTAAGAACACAGTCAATAACAGAAAGGGCAATATATCCATGACAGAACCCATCTATCCTACAATAGAAATACCTGAACATTCCAACACAGTTGAAGAACAAGAAAATGGCTTTAAAAATAACTTTATGAAGATGAAAGAGCTCCTTAAAGGGGAAATGAAAAAATCCCTTAAAGAAATTGAGGGAAGGCTAAATAAAAAATTGGAAGAAATCAATAAATTTCTTAAAGAATATCAAGAAAACCAAGAAAAAATAAACAGTTAAAGCAAACAAAAAAACTATTCAAGACATGAAAATGGGAATAGAAACTATACAAAAAAACCTGAGGGAGTTCTGGAAATGTAAAATTTGAGAAAGTGAACAGGAACTACAGATGCAAGCATCACCAACAAAAGTACAAGAGATGGAAGAGTAAAATTCATTAAAGATACAAGAGAAGAAATAGATTCATCAGTCAAAGAAACTGTTAAATCTGAAATATTCCTAAAACAAAATACCCAGGAAATCTGGGACACTATGAAAGGACCAAACCTATGAATAATGATAGAAGAAAGAGAAGAATCCCTGGTCAAAGGCCCAGAATGTATATTCAACAAAATCATAGAAAATTTTCCCAACCTAAAGAAGGACATACCTATAAAGGTACAAGAAGCTTACAGATCACAAAACAGACCAGACCAGAAAAAAAGTATCCTTGCCACATAATAATCAAAATACTAAACATACAGAATAAAAAATGGAAAAGAAAAAGACCAAGTAACACATAAAGGCAGACCTATTAGAATTATATCCTAATTTTCAGTGGAGATTCTAAAAGCCAGAAAGGCCTGGAAAGATGTGTTGCAGATCCTAAGAGTCCAGAGATGACAGCCTGGAATAAAATGCCCAGAAAAACTTTTGATTACTATAGCTGGAGAGACACAATATTTATGATGAAGCCAAATTTAATCAATATATGTGCACAAGTCCAGCCCTACAGAAGGTTCTAGGTAGAAAATTCCAACCCAAGAAAGTTAAGTTAGCTATACCCACAAAAATGGGAGTGTAACATTGGGTATACATGGCTAATGTAAATGATACATTTGAATGAAGTTGCTATTTGGATCCTTTCACTTTGTCCAATAAATGTAGGCTACTTTTTTTTAATTAAATGAGAAGAAAATAAGTTCCTAATTTATAAATTCACAAATATATATTCATATATTGTGGATGTCATCTAAAATTTTAATTTTGTCCTTCATTCAGACTAAGGGATATTGTCAGGTTGTGAAAATAGTGAAGCATAAACCACCAAAAGAAAGAAAGTAAAGAAAAAAGAAAGAAAGGAAGGGAAAGAAAAGAAGGCAGGTTGATAGGCATTCTTTGTTAGAAATATAAGCAATTATAAACAATAAGTATAGTGCTGAGTATTGTTGATTTACAGTTAAAATTGTGCTAATGTTTGAGAAGTTAAAATTGTTTTTTATTTATCACCTAAAATAATCCAATGTTGTTCAAATCTTATATGGTCTTTTAATAAAAATTCCAGAGCCAGATATCAGGGTGAATGCTGAAAGATCAGAGAAGCAGAACAGCCAGCCACTAGTTCTTCCCTGTACAAGATCCTCAGCCTAAAGAGAATGAATTCCTGTTTCCTCAAGCCGTATATACCTTTCTCTGCCCAGACATTACTTCCTGGGACTAAAGGCATGTGTTCTTCCCACTACTGGGATTAAAGGTATGTGCTACCTCTGCCTGGCTCTGTTTCTAGGACAAAATGATCAGCAACACAAAAGAAGGCAAATCAAATATTATCTCTAAACCCATTTTTACCAATGTGGTAACAGCACATTACAGAGTTTTAAAGGGAGTCATTGACAATAAAGTTGTATTAATGAGTGTTACATATTTTATCCATTTCATTCAACATGTAGGTGAACCAATGGCTGAAAAGAGAGCAGGGACTAAAGCCTATATCCTATTGAGGAATGTAATATTTTGATGCCATTATTGAGCAACATTCCAAATATTATGAGACCTCTAGATAGAGATTCTTGTAGCTCAAATCCTAATTGGTTATAATCATAAAATCCTGGAGCCAGATACTAGGGTAAATGCAGAAAAATCAGAGTGACAAAGGAGCAAGCCACAGCCATCTCTTCCCTTGCCAGTTCCTCAGCCTGAAAGGGGTGAGCTCCTGTCTCCTCCTGCCTTATATTCCTCTCTCTGTCTAGCCATATCACTTCCTGTCTCCATCTCCCTAATGGAATCAAAGGTGTGTGCCCCCCAAGTACTGGTATCAAAGACATAAGATCCCAGTTGCTGGGATTAAAGGTGTATGCCACCACTGGCTTCTATGGTTAACTAGTGGCTAGCTACACACTCTGATCTCCAGGCAAACATTACTTTTTAGAACACAAAATATCACCACAGACCCCATCTTCCTTCCAAAGTTAAACAATATCATAAGTAATTGACATTTGTTTCTATTTAGCTGAGAGTAAATTTTGGCTAGGTGGAAAGAATTCAAACCGGTATAAATATCCATGGAAGTGTAGAGATATGGAGGAAAAGACAACAAAATACACTAAACTCCAGTCTATTAGAGAAAAATTTGAGAGGTGTAGAATAGATAAGTGTCAACAGAATACTGGTTGATAAAGGATAAAAGCACCTACTAGGAACTGATTGTATATGAACAGAAAACACAGCATTTGAACTTTGTAGAGGATATTAAGATACCATATTCAGAGAAGGAAATGCTTAAAATCACAGTCCAGTTCTTTGTATCATGAAGACTTGTTTGTTATTCTTAAGGTTGGTCTTGGAGATCATGAAAAGGCCCATTATAGAAACTCAGGTGTGTGGTGATGAGGACACAAATTAGGGCCAGAGGCCACAAATTAGGGCCAGAGGCCATAGCCTTGGTTGGAACTATTCAATATAGTTTAGGTAGAACTTTGTCTAAATTCAGTTATATTACTGGATATACCAGAGATATATGTCTTTGTTCCATTGAAACTCAATTCACAGTAAAAATTTTAACCTTAATTTTAAACATTGAAATTAAGTATAGAGTACATTTTCTGCTTAAGAACAAAACTAAGCTCCACATTCAAGAGGCTCTAAATCCTGTTGTCTATGATTTTTTTCTTCTTTGATCTCTATCCTCTGTGATCTCTATACTTCATAACTTCTATCCTCCATTGCCTATATATTCCATGAACTCTATCTTCTGTGAACTCTATTCTTCATGACCTCTACCCTTCATGACCTATATCTCTCCTGACCTCTACCTCCAAGACCTTTGTCTCCTTATGACCTCTATCCTCTATGACCTCTGTATATTATGACTTCTATCCCCCAAGACTATTATTCTCCATGACCTCTATCAAGCATCTCTATCCTCATGCTTTCTGTACTCCATAACCTGTATCCTCAATACCTTTATCCTCTAAGACCTCAATCTCCCATGATATAAAGCCCCCACAATCTATATACCCAGTGGCCTTTATCTTCCATGAATTCTATACCTCATGACTTCTATCCTACAAGACCTCTATCTCCCATGACTTTTATACCCCATTATCTCTGTTACCTATCATTTCTATCCCCTAAGACCTTTATCTGCCAAGGCTTCTATCTTCCATGACCTCTATTTCCCTTGACCTCTATCCTCCCTGTCATCTATCTTTTATGATATATTTGTATTTCAGCAGCAACATTGTCATTTGGTAGTCAAACTTCAGTAATCTAGTGGAAATACCCTGAAGTAGATGATGTTCTTAGTCTCTGTACCACTGGAGACTCTGTTGTCATGGGCACATATGTAGATTTCTTCTTCACAACTTATTACTCAACTCATTCTGAAAACATAAATTCTACTGAACTAGTTTCCATGTTTTCTCTCATAGGTACATAAGCACATATAATATTTTTAGCGAATAAGCAAGTGAGTAACTTATAAAGCAGTATATTGGAGTGATTTTATGTAACAATGACTGTCTCATGGTAGATGTGTATTTCAGTCTTTTTCCAAGTTAGCAAGCTAGAGACTTCACAATTGAGTCACTACTTACATATACTGTACATATTTTTTCTCAAGTACAATGTCTAGAAGACAATGAATATTCATAATTTTTTCACAAACCAACTTGAAATTTAACATTAATATGTTTTATTAAATGCCTTCTGATTTTTGTATTCTTCTTTTATTAATTATCTAACTCCATTGTTAGATTAACAAACACACATTTTTCTTCAAATGTAAAAATGAAGCCATGATCTATGTTCTGACAGTGAAAAAGAAGATGCTGAATTAATCTTTTCTTGACATCTGCCCTCATCATCTTCACCAAACTGAGCAATAGAGAACATTGTCTAATCATGACAATGAAAATGAGGCTCAGAAATATTAAAGTTAATGTCTTTACTGTATATTAGAAGATAACCTCATCATTACATGATTTCTTTTGTTCTCTTCCTGACCACCTTGATGAATAAAGCAGGATAATGACATTCTCATTATTTTAGGAGCACATTTGCATCCATAATGAAAGAGTCCCTAAAGGGCACAGACACCATAGATGCGACTGTCTGAATTAATTAAAATTGTTTTCCTGATTAGATAGAAATTACAAGCATCAATGACACACCAGAGAAAGTTTCTCTCTTTTCATCAGGCACAAGAATCAACTGATTTAACCAAAAAGCTTTACAAGATTAAACTTCAAAAAACAAATTAGAAACTCACACATATTTCTGTACTTAAATAAAAAGCACTCAGTGTCTTATTGGTCAGAGAATTAATATTTCCTCTTGAAGTCTTTAGTGGTTTACTAGTTGAGGCAAATGTAATAAGATATCTGAAACAAATATACATACATATGTAGAAATGTATAAACAAAAACATTGATTTAATATTCTTCTTAAAATTATTTTCATTTTATGTGTATGAATGTTTTATTTGTATATAGAGAGAGATAGATGTAGATATAGATGATATAGATATAGATATGTTTGTGTGTATGCCACCTGTGGTTTTGGTGCCCATGGAGACCAGAAGAGAACATCAGGTCCCCTGAAACTATAATTTTAAGCTGTTTGTGAGCTGCCATGAGAGTGCTGGGAAGAAACTAGGCTCTCTAATAAGCAGCAAGTGTTCTTAATGAGTAAGCCATTTTTCCAGCCCCAGATTTAGTATTTTCAATAAAAGATTTGTTATAGAAACCTCATCTAATATGAGAAGTTATTGTGATTTAAAGGAAATTAATACATATTTACAAACAGAAAGAATTATTTACTCTTGAGGAGTGATTTTATACTCCTTTGCTGTGGGATGTTCTGTATATCAAATGTGTTGTGCTGATTAATTAATAAATAAAACACTGATTGGCCAGTAGCCAGGCAGGAGGAAGTATAGGCGGGACAAGCAGAGAAGAGAATTCTGGGAAGTGGAAGGCTGAGGCAGAGAGACACTGCCAGCTGCTGCCATGACAAGAGAGATGTAAGGTACCAGTAAGCCACGAGCCATGTGGCAACTTATAGACTAATAGAAATGGGTTAATTTAAGGTATAAGAACTAAATAACAAGAAGCCTGCTGTGTCCATACAGTTTGTAAGCAATATAAGTTTCTGTGTGTTTATTTGGTTGGGTCTGAGCAGCTGCAAGCCTGGCAGGTGAGAGAGATTTGTCCTGACTGTGGGCCAGACAGGAAAACTCTAGCTACACTCCTTGGTGTTAGCAGACAAACAGCTCACAATCTAAAAGTATGTTTTGCTATGTGAAAATCAATTCAAATAAAATACTTTTGTGGTATTTTGTAGAGCCATTCTGTAGTGGGTAGCCATTCCAGCTTGGATCTGGAAGTTCCAACCCCCATTGAGACTCTAGCAACTGTCATGCCTACGAGGTGGGGTGAGGGGAGGCGCCTGGGGACCCGAGAGCTGGATGGGCCAGCGCTAGCTCTGTGTGCTCTCTCAGTGCTGGGATGCTGAACGGTGAAAGGTGGATTGTGCAGAGCTCCGGAGAACACCGCTGGATTGCAATACACCTTCCCCAGACCCTGCGACCTACCCATTACTTAATTTGTGAGTTACACCATTAAATAAATATCCTTTTAACTATGTGGAGTGGCCAAAATAATTTCACCAATATCTGGCGCCCAATGTGGGGCGCCATTTGTTGCTGGAGGGCTTCTCTCCAGGTTCCCCAAGTCCCGCAGTCCCACAATCCACTTATAAAATAATCACTCAGACGCTTATATCACTTACAAACTGTATGGCCGTGGCAGGCTTCTTGCTAACTGTTCTTTTATCTTAAATTAACCCATTTTTATAAATCTATACCTTGCCACGTGGCTGGTGGCTTACCAGAGTCTTTACATGTTGCTTCTCCTGGGGGTGGCTGCAGCGTCTCCCCCCTCAGCCTTCTGCTTCCCAGAATTCTCCTCTCTCCTTGTCCCACCTACTTCCTGCCTGGCAACCTACTTCCTGCCTGGTCACTGGTCATCAGTGTTTTATTTACATAGAGCAATATCCACAGCACATTCAAATGGGAATTATCTTGAAATGATTGTTCTTTCCAACAATTTCCTAATACAGTTTTCTCAAAAGGACAAGACCTGTTTTTGAAAGAAACTTTGGTAGAAAAAAAAGGGGGAATGAAATAAAAATATCTGTCACTGTCCTTTCACTATAACATGCTTACCTCACTTCAAAGTACTGTAACTGTGAGAACTTTTGTCCAGTGAGCAAGATGAATGCAGCTTCAGACCAGATACACCATTGTAGTGTCAATGATAACTTGCAAAGACATCATTTAATAACTGGAAAATAGAGGATGAAGGATCATGAAAGTTGCCAAGGTGTGTTCTGTGCAGTTGAGACTTCTTAATATACACATATTTTTTCTCCCACTCTGACCATTTACAGTGACAGAGGTGATAAAAATGGATCTGGTCACATGATAAATTATACTTTATTTCATTGTTTTAATCTTTTCTTACAATTAAAAATAAAGAGCAGCAGAGTAGGAATGTGTATGTTTAGGTTTTTCCTCATGGTAAATTACAGTTTTTCTACAGACATGCAGGTTCTTTAAGTAATGTCCTTGTAATTTATAAATGCTGATACTTCCTTAGGAACCTACTCTCCTCTCCTTTGTAACTTCCTGTCCATGAATTTTCAGAAGTACAGCTCGTCAGAATGTCAATGTCATGCATGTCACCACAAGTAGGAAATAAATCAACTTGTAAAGCTTTGGAAGAATCAGTGAATACAATGACCATATTTATAGAGTACCATTGGGCTAGCTAACACAGAGTAGCATGCAAGGATCATAAAGGTGAAAGGCTTTACTTGGTTTGAGTAGTTGTCTATTTCAGACACTTAATATAAACCTTCCCTCAGAAACGCATTGTACTTGAGAGCAGCACAATAATATTAGGCACATATACTTGCCTACCATAAACAAACTCAGAACTCTATCTGCTGAGTTTATCCCTAAGGAAATTTTATGTTGAAATGATTTGTTAAAACTGAAAATTGGGGCTGGAGAGATGGCTCAGAGGTTAAGAGCACTAGTGGCTCTTCCAGAGGTCCTGAGTTCAATTCCCAGCAACCACATGGTGGCTCCCAACCATTTGTAATGAGATCTGGTGCCCTCTTCTGGCATGCAGGCATACATGCAGGCAGAACACTATATAAGTAAATAAATCTTAAAAACAAAAAAAAACAAAAAAACCTTCTATTTGATTGGCTAATTGTCCCTGTGCTTTATCCGACCTTGGTTTCAACAATTCTCGCTCATATAAACCCTTCTCTTTCTTGCTAATTAGACTCCCGGAGCACCACTGGGGGCCCAGCCATGGATCTCTACATCCAGATTCCTCAGTCCTTGGATGGGGTTTCTGGCACAACTATTAGGGTGTTTGGCCATCTCATCACCAGAGTAGGTCAGTCCCGGCTGTCTCTCGGCCATTGCCAGCAGTCTTTTGTGGGGGTATCTTTATGCATTTCTGTGGGCCTCTTTAGCACTTTGTTTCTTCCTTTTTTTCGTGTGGTCTTCATTTACCATGGTCTCCTATTCCTTGTTCTCCCTCTCTGTTCTTGATCCAGCTGGGATCTCCTGCTCTCTTTCCCTCGACCCTTACCCTTCATTGCTCCCACTCATGTTCAGGTTGTTTATGTAGCTGAGGGGCCCCCAACTGGATCAGGCCCTCTGAATAGGTGAGACAATTGATTGGCTTGATCTGTTTGGGAGGCATCTAGACAGTGGTACCAGGTCCTGGGCTCATTGCATGAGTTAGCTGTTTGAAACCTGGGACTTATACAGGGATGATTGGCTCAATCTGGGAGAAGGGGACTGGACCTGCCTGGACTGAGTCTATCAGGTCGATCTCAGTCCTCAGGGGAGGCCTTGCTCTGGAGGAGGTGGGAATGGGGGGTGGGCGGGGGGGGAAGTGGAGTAGGGCAGGAAGGGGGAAACAAGGAAATCTGTGGCTATTAGGTAGAACTGAATAGTACTGTAAAATAAAATAACAAAAAGAACAAGATAACAAGGAGCCTGCTATAGCCATACAGTTTATAAGTAAAAAAAAAAAAAAAAGAAACTGAAAACTGGGGGAGAGATGGCTCAGAGTTTGATAACATTTGCAGCTTTCCCAGCACCTGAATTTGGTTCCACATTGTGGCTTTAAAACCTTTAAAATTCCAGTTCTGGGTCCTTCTAGTCTTCCTCCATCTTTCCTAAACACAGACACATAATACATGTCTAGATGAATGGTCATTCACATAAAAATAAAGACAAAGTCCTCTCCAGGGAATAGTACCCACTTAGTTATCCATTTACCAAATGATCAGCCCTGAAAACACACATGTGATTAGTATTATTCAGATTGAACAGGTTATATGTAGGAATATAACCTAAATATATATATATATATATATATATATATATATATATATATATATCCATTTATACATCTAAAAACAATGAAAAGCTAAGGCATGAAGAAACCAAAGAGTGGTACATGGGGTGATGGTTAGAGGGAGGAAAGGGAAAGGAAAACATTATCACTATATTATCATCTCAAAAAAAATACATTTTTTTTCCATCACAGGCAATTTATTTTGTTCTATTCATTCACAGTTAATACAGAAAATACTTGGAAACATTTCCATATAATGTTTGACACAGAAATCATCAAATAGAAGTATACAATGTTGACAGGAGACAGTACATTTATAATTTATAACCCCAAATGTATTTATAAATTAGAAATGGAAAGATCTACAAATGAAATTATGAAGGTTCACCAAAGTCATTTAATCTGTCAGTTTCTCATTCATTTTTATGTCTTAATAATATTCTATTGTATGAATAAGCCACATTTTATTTCTCTCCAGTATTTGATAGCTATTTGAGTTGTTTTAACTTTTTTACTATTAGCAACACACTGCTGTAAACCTTCATGTACATGTTTCATAGGTGCACATTTTCAGTAGTTTGAGGATATATTCCTAAGGGTAGAATTGTTGAGTAACAGAGTAACAATGTTTTGCATTTTGGGCAATCACCAAACTGTTTTGCCAAAGTGGCACACCATTATACAATCTCACCAAATCCTTGTTTTTAAAGCTCTAATTTTTGTACAAAAGCATTCAATCATTCTGTCAGACCAAACCAGGAAAAGTAAGCTACAGTTCAGAGCTGTTCTATTCCATTTACTATGCAAAGCCATTCTTAGTGTTTGCAATTCTCAGCCCTTTTGAGTATTCTTGCAGGGTTCCCTTTTTCCTCCACCACTTTTGTTTTCTTCTTTTTTTCTGGTTTATTTCTATCTATTACAAATGTATAAAAAAATCCTCCATCAATGCTGCTGATAGCAGCAGAATCTTGAGAAATATACCTTTGGTTTGCCTCAGAAAAGGAACACATATTGCACTGTAAAGTTTATAAATTGGTGCAAAACATTGTGATAATGTTACAATACCAGTTTTAAGAGTTCAGTGACTAATGGGGAGCCGATGGGATACATGCAGAACTGTGAAAGCGATCTCACTTAGCCAGCTGTACGCATAGACTGTAAATCTACATTCAGATCATTTCTGAACTAAGACTATCATCTCAGTTTATCTGTTGAGGCCAACCAGGAAACCCTAGAATATACCTTGATTTTGGAAAAAAACAAAATAGGGGGAGGGGTTTCTTCAGCATTTCAGTCCACGAGTAACAGTATCCTAACAGGCAAAGTGTTCTCTCACTGTCAACATAGAATGAACTGCTGCTGGAGGTCAACTTGGGCTTTAATTTGCATTAGCACTTACATGCATAGTAGTCCAAGTTGTTGACCTCATGACTTTAAAAAGTAACTCTAAAAAAGTAAAATGGCCCTTCTTGGAAGACTAAAGAAAGACATTCAGCCACAGTTGTAAAAAGTCTCATCAAAACAATATACCCTTTTATGAATTACACCTCAATTTAAAAAAAAAAAGTAGCCCCAAATAAGAAGCAGCTCTGAAAAAGAAAATATAACTTAAGATATTTGAAAAAAACAAGGTGAATACAGGTTCAAAAATAATTAAGATACATTTGCCTAAGGCTACCTAGAATTAGGCTTTAAAGAATTCTACCATTTCAAGTTTACCACTAGTTACTAGATACCTATTTACAAACAAGATGTTCACTTTTTTTTGTTCCTTTATCAAGAGAAAAATCTACCTTCAGACTATGAGGATGGTGATGGGGAGGGACTAGAAAACAAGATTCAAACAATCCCATGCAAATATCACATTTTTCAAATGGAAGAACTCCAAACTGCATTAGAAGTTCCAATCACTAAGACACTTTCCATTGAAATGATTTAAGTACAAATACATGGCACCAAGGTTTAGGCCTAATATAGGCCTGACAACCAAGTCCTTGTTTTCTGGAAGAAAGGCCTCAAAAGTCCCACTCAATTCCACATAACAATACTTCAAAGATCAATTAGGTTTTCATTTCCGTAATATTTTTGTTTTTGACTTCTAATCTTAAAGACTAGATTAAAACTTAGCTCATTTCCCAGAAGGCATTGCTTCCCTTTGCTCTATGAAAGAGTCCACCAAAACCTCTTCCTCAAAACCATCTAGCCCCAGCCTCCAGCCTGTGCTTGTGATACATCTTTCTCAATATCCTGAAAAGGTAATGTAGGTAAAATATGCTCATAAACATTAAAACTAGTTGTTAGAAAGACGTAACTAGCTTTATAATTTAAGTTTTAAAACATAAACACTTGTAGCTTGATCTGCACTGACAATGATTGTCGGAACCTAGAATTCAACATTTACAAATTCTCATTCACACACACAAAACACACTATTATCACACAACTTGTGTCTTGAGAGAATCTTCTGCTTTTTAAATCTTTGGCCTCCCAATCAATCCCAAGTTCAACCAACTTTAACTAAAACTTCACTCAGAATTTCACCAAGCTTTTCACCCACACATTAATGCTTGTCGTATCTTTCATCAACTGTCAAAATCTGAAGCCTGCTCAGAAATCGCCAGGTAAAAGAAAATAAATGAAAAATACACAAAGGTTATTTCAAAACAGAACATGACCATCATCAAAAAAAAAAAAAAAAAAAAAAAAAGTCACGATTCTTGATTGGGATCATCCTTTGTTTACTACTAGTAAGAAAAATCCCACGTTGGACTATTTCACACTCCGGCATTGGCCAAAGGACAGGAGAGCTGGTTCTGGAGCATGTAGTTTCTCACACAGGTGTCTCCAGAGGAACACCAGGGACAAAGTCACGTGAGGCCTCTCCCATACAGAGGCTGTCTCACAGGGACATCGAGGACACCCACTAGTTTGTGGAGATCCCTGAGAAAGTATGATTCTTAAAATCTGGACTGTAAATAATTCACATCAGCCCTGTTCAGGTACTCACTGGAAGAAAGATGCAGCTGTTTGCCAGAACTCAGCACTCCACTCTAGATCAGCCATGTGGCCATGATGGTTTTCTCACAAGTGATATTCTCTAGTTTAAAGGATAATTATGTTGGGCTACAGATTTGCTATTTCCAAGGATGACTTGGAGTTCATCACTCATCACTTGATTTGAGTAACCATCCCAACATCAACCATCTATTGAAAAAAGAAACTCTTCAAAGAATGACTTCTCACTCTGTAAGAAATAAGCTAGAAACAGCAAAGTAAAAAAAACTCTAATGGCTGATACTGAGATTAAATTGTGTTCAATATGGGATCTAGTGGCTTACTGCAAAAACCAGACCCAGAGAGCTGTAGAATTACACATATGCTCACCATCACAATAACTTACATGAAACTGCTTCTGGCATAGATCAAGAGGTTAAGATTAAAAAAATAAAAACAATAGATTGAACCTGCATGTTCCATTGCTCATAAATTTGCACACACTATTGTTCTGCAAAAAAGACAACTGTAGCAAAGAAAAATGGCCCTTTTGCAAACAAGCCTAAAAGTAACCCCCAAAAAGAAAAAAAAAAATAACATGCATGTATGTATAAAGTGTTACTATTAAACACAATGCTATCTCTAGGGGGGGAATTAACTGCATAGGTTAAAAAAGAAAAACAAAAAAACATGTGCAACATCTTAAGCCAGTAAAGCACCAAAATAAAAAAAAAATTAAAAACCCACCAAAAATCACTTTTCATAATGATTAACATAGAAGCACAAAATATCGACCATAAGTCAGGAAGCAATTACCTGGACAGATACAATGTCCACTGTTGAAAGAATTTTTCTTCAATTTAAATGTCTTTTCTCATCTCTAAAGAAACCTTAAAGTGCTAACTTTACTTATATAAAGCAGGCAAATCCTTCAAGTAATTTGATACGCCAATTTTTATCAGCCTAAACAAGGAACTAAAAATAGCAAGTGAAGTGAAAAGGGCAGAACACCGGACCGGTTCCCCACAGGTAGACACCCCGGAGAACGTCACCTACCATTCTGCCTTTCTTTACTGCACTGCACAAGCTAACAGATTAAGTATCTGTTTTCTTACATTAACTCCCTAGTATTTGCTAAGGTTTTTGCAAGTCACTAGGTAACACATACAGTCCTAAGGAAATAATGTCACTTAAAAATCAGCACTGGACACTAATTAAAGTGAGCTTCTGTGTGTCTACTGCCTTAAACAAAAAGTGAGGCATTGCTTACAAACTGTGACGAGCTACCCTCCACCGGCCAGCTCCCTACTCCTGCCCCTCGGCTGCTTTTTCAAGGAAGTATACATTAACCAGATGGCAATTGAGGTGCTTGCTGTAATCCTTTTTCTTTCTGAAAGACCGATCACAGAAAATACAAACAAACTCACCCTGGGTTATTTTAATTGCCAACCACTCCTTCCCACTTTTTGAACTTGCTTCTAGTGGCACTGGCCGAGCCCCATGCAGCCCAGAATCATCACTTCCCTCAGACATATTATTACTCAGGTCACTTCCATCATGGCTGTGGATGCCTTAGTCTTCATCAATGTCCGGTGACTCATTTTCAGCCAAAGTGATAGGAGGCGAGGCCGTTATGGTTGGTGATGGGACAGGAGGCAATGGTGACGCCGGTTCGGGTGCTGAGGCTTTCACAGGGACACTGTCTGGGTTCTGCTCAGTGTCCACTTCCATTTCACAAAGCCCAGCTGAACCAGTCTGACACTTAGCATGTAACGTTTCACCACCTGACCCATTTGAGTTTTGTTCCGAGGATAAGACACTGGTAGATTCCTTGGGAGCAGCAAGTGTAGCTAGACTCTTGCCAGCTTCTTCTCTTCCCACTTTCTTGAGAGGGGCCATTTTATTTCCTTCCCCATCAGAGCCAATTTCTTGGTCCTTGGGTGTCTCGTCTCTTCTTGAGTTTCCCTTTGGAAGATCCTGTGCGCGCCTGCTTCCCTTCAGAAGCTGGTTATCTCTAACAGGCACCAAGCCAACTTCAATAAGGACTTGCTCCTGCCGCACCACCTCACTCCACATGCCCGACTTCCCCTTGGTACTCTCATTTTGGGAAGAAGACCTTTTGGTGACTGGTTTCACTTGAAGAGGTGGCTCCATGACAGCAGGAGGCTCTTTCTGAACAGATCCCATGTGAGGAGGCCCTGTCTGAGCAACCTCCACCTGAGCATGGTCCAAAGGACAAAGCAGCCTCTTCTGACAATGTCCCCGCTGAGACTCCATGGGAGGAGGTGGCTCCATCTGATCAGGCTCCATGGGAGGAGGCGGCTCCCTCTGAGCAGGCTCCATGGAAGGAGGAGGCTCCATCTGATCAGGCTCCATGGGAGGAGGATGTTCCATCTGAGTAAGCTCCATGGGAAGAGGCTGCTCCATCCCCGGAGGCTCCGAGGGAGGAGGCGGCTCCCTCTAAGGAAGCTCAAGCGGAGAAGGCAGCTCCCTCTGAGCAGGCTCCAGGGGAGGAAGCGGCTCCCTCTGAGGGGGCTCCAGGGGAGAAGGCAGCTCCATCTGAGCAGGCCCAGTCCGAGCAATATTCATGGGAGAAGGAAGCCTGGGCTGAGTAGAGTGAGCTCAGGACGGGAAGCTCCTAAGCCAGCTCCATGGAAGGAGGCTCTGCCGGAGCCATCTCCTTCTGCATCTCCTGAGCAGGTCTGCTGCCCTTCTCACTTGATTTACCTTTTTGAGGTTTCTTCTTTGCACCTTTTTTAATGGAAGTATTTTGCTTTTTATTGTCCCCCTTAGTCTCCTCCATCTTGCTGTCATCCTTTGGCACCTCGGTACTATTTTTGGATTTGCTTTCCATCTTTTTCTTTTCTTTTTTGTCACTGGTTCCTCGTTCACAGGCTCATCTAATGGATGGGCTTCAGCATCCACCTTTCTTTTGTTCTTCTTGGCTTTACTGACTTTTTCTGTATTGTTTCCTATATGTACATCTATGTGTTTCGTCTCTGCTGCCTTAGTCTCCGTCGCGGATTTCCGAGTTCTGGTAGTTACCTGGACCACTGAGGCATTGCCACAAGACTTCTTTTCTTTGGAAACATCCTTTTTGTCTAGATATTAGGATAGCTACACCAGCTTGTTTCTTAGGTCCATTTGCTTGGAAAGCCTTTTCCCAGCCCTTTACTCGGAGGTAGTATCTGTCTTTGAAGTTAAGGTGTGTTTCTTGTATGCAGCAGATGGATGGGTTCTGTTTTCTTATCCATTCTGTTAGCCTATGTCTTTTTATAGGTGAGTTGAGACCATTGATATTGATGGATATTAATGACCAGTGATTGTTAATTCCTGTTATTTTTTGTGGTTGTGTTGTGTTGTCCTTCTGTGGTGTATGTTGGTGTGGGATTATCTATTGCTTGATTTTTCATGGATGTGTTTAGTTTCTTTGGGTTGAATTTTCCCTTCTAGTGCTTTCTGTAGGGCTGGGTTTGTGGACAGGTATTGATTAAATCTAGTTTTATCCTGGAATATTTTGTTTACTTCGCCTATGGTGATTGAGAGTTTTGCTGGGTATAATAGTCTGGGTTGTCATCCGTGGTCTCTTAGTGTCTGCATGAGATTTGTCCATGATCTTCTAGCTTTCGTAGTCTCTATTGAGTAGTCTGGTGTTATTCTGATGGGTTTACCTTTATATGTTACTTGGTCTTTTTCCTTTGCGGCTCTTAATATTTTTTCTTTGTTCTCTGTGTTTAGTGTTTTGATTATTATGTGGTGAGGGGACTTTTTTTTGGATCCAGCCTATTCGGTGTTCTGTAAGCTTCTTGTATCTTCATAGGTATTTCTTTCTTTCGGTTAGGAAAGTTTTCCTCTATGATTTTGTTGAATATATTTTCTGTGCCTTTGAGTTGGTATTCTTCTCCTTCTTCTATCCCTATTATTCCTAGGTTTGGTCTTTTCATGGTGTCCCAAATTTCCTGGACGTTTTGTGTTACAACTTTTTTGTCTTTAGTGTTTTCTTTGACTGATGAATCTATTTTCTCTATTGTGTCTTCAGTGTCAGAGATTCTCTGTTCCATCTCTTGCAATCGGTTGGTTATGCTTGTTTCTGTAGTTCCTGTTTGTTTAGTCAGGATTTCTATTTCCAGCATTCCCTCAGCATGTGTTTTCTTTATTGTCTCAAATTCATTTTTCAAATCTTGGAATGTTTCTTTCATCTGTTTAATTGCTTTTTCTTGGCTTGATTTGATTTCTTCCCATTTTTTGTTCGTTTTTTTCTTCCATTTCTTTAAGGGAGTTTTTTTTATTTCCTCTTTAATGGAGTTTTTCATTTCCTCTTTAAGGGAAGTTTTTATTTCCTCTTTAAGAGAGTTTTTCATTTCCTCTTTAAGGAAAGTTTTTATTTCCTCTTTGAGGGAATGTTTTATTTCTTCTTTAAAGGCCTCTATCATCTTCTTAAAGTCATTTTTAGGGTTGATTTCTTCTGTCATGGTATGTTTATGTCTTGCAGGTGTAGAATCACTATGTTCTGATGTTGCCATATAGGTCTTTATGTTGTTGCCTGTATTTTTGCACTGGCGTCTACTCATCTTTTCCTCTGTGCGGTGCAAGTGGTGTCTGTGTCTGAGAGTGCCTCTCTTGTTCTAATTTTTAGTCTTGGTTTAGTAGGGGTTCTTGGTTAAATTGGTGCTATTGGGCTGTTTCTTCAGGGATGATTTCAGTCGGTGAATTATATACTTATGATTTTGGTGATCTGGTTTAGTGGCTGGGTAGTGCCTTCTTCTGTGTTCCCAGGTCACGTTTTGTTCATTTGTCAACTCCTCAGCTGATCTTGTTTCTTCAGACTTCAAACTGTAGGCATCTGAATCCTCTCCCAGATGGGTTTCAGCTGAGCAGGGTAGTCTCACCAACACCTCCAAGTTGTTGGGTTTCACAGGATCAGCAGTTGGGCCCTGGGTTGTCCCCAAATGGAGTGCCCAGATTCGCCCTGGTTTTGACACATGGAGATAGCCTCTTCCCCAGGTGTTGGGGCTAGGAGCGTCCCCGTTCCAAGCTGCATCCGCCTGTCTCCATCCCCAGGCCTGTCCACTCCTGCGGCCGCCGCCACAGGCCCACCTGCTTCTGCTTGTCTCTGCCACAGGGCCTGTATGTTCCTGTCAGCTGCCGCTGGGTCTGTCTGCCTCTGCGGGCCGCCAATGGGCCTGCATGTCTCCGCCGGCTGCCACCGTGGGCCTACCTACTTCTGCTTATCACTGCCGCCAGGCCCATCCACCTCTGCGGGCCTCCACCAGGCCTGCACATTTCTGCTGGCTGCCACTGGGCCTGTATGTCCCAGCTGGCCACCGCCATTGGGCCCATCCACCTCCGCAGGTCGCTGCCGCGGACCCACCTGCATCTGCCTATCTCTGTCTTGTGGCCTGTCTACTTCTGTGGGCCGCCGCTGGGCCTGAATGTCCCTGTCGGCCACCGCCGCCGGGCCGTCTACCTCCACGGGCTGCTGCCACAGGCCTACCTGAAGGGTTCACAACACGCCTCCCCCCCCAATGGTCGTATTTACCAGGCGGACACTTCTGCCTAGCCAATTCCGGTCAGGCCGGACACCTCCGCCTAGCAAGTTCCGGCCAAGGCATCTCGCGTGACCAGAATCCGTGATGTTACATGGCTACATAAGCGTCCAACGTGACCATGTGATCTACGCACATGCGTGGAGTAGTGACGTGACCTGGCCACGCCCCCAGCCGGTTTTTAAAGCGGAGCGCCATATTCCTGGCCCTCTTCTCCTCTTCCTCTTCTCCATGCACGTGTCTCTCCCACAGGCCTGCACTCTCTATCCCTGTATCTCTAATAAACTCTTATAAGCGGATTCTGTCGTGTTTCGCGACACTTCCTTGCAGGGTAAGAACACAACGCAGCTAAATAACTAACACTACCTGCGTCTGCTTGTCTCCGCCATCTTGAATCAATACATCTTTTTTAAAAGTAAAAATTTTAGTGGATTTTTTTACTTATATAATACTCAGTTTCCTAGTTATCATTCCTCCACTACATTGTTTTCATTGTTACCATAGGCCTATTTTATAAGTACAGTTTAAAAATGATTCTGTGTTTAAACATCTAATGCTTTTATCCAGCACATTTCCTCGATGTTCTAAGACATTCAGATGTGTTGTGAAAGATATATTTATCTAGAATAGATCTATATATCTAAAACAGAAAGAGGCAATTGACTTTCAGTGAAAATGAGATGTGTTCCCTACAAGGAAATTTTACTTCCAACAGATAGTCAGGGAGTCTTGGGGTCAGAAGGATCAATGCTTACAGGAAATGGTACCAGACATGAGTTATGGACATCAAGTGAATGAAACCTCATTGAACAATTGTATGGACTTGTCACATTTAGAAGAAATAATTAGTTTGTCTATTTTCTGCCACTAGTACAAAGATAGATAGATAGAGAGAGAGAGAGAGAGAGAGAGAGAAGAAAGAAAGAAAGAAAGAAAGAAAGAGAAAGAAAGAAAGAAAGAAAGAAAGAAAGAAAGAAAGAAAGAAAGAAAGAAAGAAAGATGGAAAGGAAAGTCATAAAAAAGGATAAGTTTAGAGGGTAGCAGGTGACCCGGTGGTGCACGCCTTTAATCCCAGCACTCGGGAGGCTGAGCCGGGAGGCTCTCTGTGAGTTTGAGGCCAGCCTGGTCTACAGAGTAAGTTCCAGGAAAGGTGCAAAGCTTCACAGAGGAAACCCTTCTCAAAAAACCAAACAAACAAACAAACAAAAATTTCCATATATCTGAAAGAAATCAAAGATAGTTTAGTCATGTATTATTAGCTATAGAATTATGCTAAAGGACCTATAACATATCTGTAAATTATAATATTGGTTGGAAGACAAGGCATAAGGGAAGAACTTGAAAATATCAGGTTATTATGAAAGTCTTTGGAAGCTATTATCAAGTACACAAAAGAATAAGAAGCCAGACATCATGAAAACCATAATAGGGTGCTGACACTAATATTGACAGAGTAACTAGCATTTAATGAACCCTTGTTATGCATCAGGTCCTAGGCTAAGCACTTTGCCTAGATTATATTACTTAATTATCACCAAACTATAATCACAGCTAAACAGAACCATCTACATGTTAGAGATAAGTTAAGTACAGGTGCTTAGAGGTTAAAGTATTCACCCAAGTTTTTACACCCAGTACTAAAAGGAGGCATGATTGTAATATAAACATTTTTATTCAAAACCCATTTGTTAATGACATGAACAAGTCGCTCTGCTGTTCAAGAAGAAAGGAGAAAAATACTCAAGGAAGGCCAAGCATCTCAGGCTGAGTGACAAGAAAAATAGCTATGCCATTCCTAGTTAGGCAGGATGTTGATGTTTGTTATTTTCAGTGAGCCTTCTTGTAGAATGAATGGACTCTGGGTATGAGCCTGCTCTCAGGGATATGTCAGCATATGAAATGTAATAACACAGACCTTCATAACTTCTACAGTCATAAAACTAAAAGATGGACAAAATTACTTAAATCTTAAGTTTTAGATACAAAGTTACTCACTTAATAGAGATTAAAAGAAAATAAAAATCCAAAAAGAAAAAAAAGCAAAATGAACAAATAAGAAAACAAAATCGTTCTTACCAACTCTAGGTCCTCAAAATATTCCTGTTAGTTTTTGAATGTTTAATTGACTTTCAATCATACCTCTCTTCCTAAAAGGTACTCCTATAAAAACCGAAGCCAGATGATTCTACTGGGACAATAGCACTAAGCGGTGAAGCAACTAGAGCCATGTGATTCTTTTACACTACACAACTATTTCCAAACTCTTTCTCGTCCCCAAATGTGTCTTTTCACATCTGTTTTTCACTGTGTTCTCATTTGTCCTCAAAATGCTGTTGAAGACTCCACACAGTCTTCTTGGAGCCTTTCCTCCTTGACATCTCCATCGGCCTCCCCTCCTTCCATCAGAAGGCCTGCTCCTTCTCTTCCACATCATTATTCTGCTGTATTTTCTTAGTGTTCTCCACTTTTACATCTCCTCTTACTAGCTTCAATATATCTTTCCCATCAAATTCTGGTGTTTTTTTTTTTAAATCATTATCCCTTTTCAAGATGGAATCATTCAATACTTCTTTAAATTTTCTTTTAAGCAATAAGCTCCCAAATGTTATCTATGCACAAATACCTGTTCTAGGTATCAAGATACTTATCTTCGTGAATGCCTCTTCTGAGTTCATATATTTATTAGTATTATCATTGCCTCACAGTTATTTTGAAGAAAACTTCTATAATCCCTTTATCCAACAATGTGTGTGTCTAATAAATTATAAGACTTTTAGTTTTAACCTCTCCAATATATTTCACATGGTAAAGAAAAAACAATGATAGCTATTTCCTGTCCATCTGCAGTCTACCACCGTGACTCAATTTGACTCAACATGTACAAAGCATTGTCTATTTATCTCCTTTATTTCTCAGGATCACATTAGAATAAAAGTATCTGAAGTGAGGAGATTGAGCACACCCCAGAAATGAAAGGTCCACAATTCAGCTACAGATGTGGCAAACTCCATTCATGAGAGAAAGCAATTGTTGTTTCATCCTTCTTGTTCTGCTTTTGAGTAGGGGGTGGGGTTTCATTTTGTCCTGCATCACTCATGAGAATCTTACTGCCTATGACTGTAGGCTTTCTTTTCTGATATTTTCTGTAACACATTTACCTTTGTAAGAACAAGTTTAATAACAATGTGTGTGTGCGCGTGCGTGGGTGCATGCGTGTGTGCGTGTGTGTGTGTGTGTGTGTGTGTGTGTGTGTGTGTGTGTGACTAGAGGACAATTAGGCTTTATAACTACATGAATCTTGATTAGTTAAATTATTCATGCAGGAAAGCTTCCATGGAAACCATACAAATGATGTCAGTCAGGGTGCTGCCCCCTTTAATACCATCACTCAGGAGGCAGAGACAAAGAAATGTCCATGAGTTTGAGGCAAGCCTGTTCTATACTTCCAGTTCTAGGTCAGTCAAGGCTACTCAGTGAGATAACATCGCAAAAACCAGATGAAAATAAAACACTAATAAAGAAACATAGAAAACATACAAATGAATGTGTTTCTTTGTATTTCAGTCAATATTTGTTTAAGAACATCATAATTTGAGTTTTCTATCGTTTTTGTTACAAAATATTTTTTTTGCTTTTGCAGTCACGTAAAAGTATAAAATCATAATAGCAGGTCACACAAAAGGGAACAATGTGGGAAAGCTGACCACAGGTTGTAGTTTGCTGACCTTTGTCTTAGTTGAGAAGGATGACTTTACTGTCTTCATATAGATGGAGGAGTCATTCCCAGTGTGACAGAAACTCGGGGGCCAAAGGTATAGTTCAATTCTACTTTTCTAAAATCACAACACAAATAAATCAATATTTTTTAAACATGAAAACAAGAGATATAGGATGGTAATGAAGGCAGGGAATGAAATGTATCAGAAATAATTATTTATCAGACAAGCCTCAAAATGTTCTCAGTAATGTCTTCCATATAATTAATATCAAATGCCCCGTTTCTTCTTAAATACAATAATACTATATAACTTCCTATTTACTATTGAGGACAAGGGTAATGAAAGGTTTCAAATAAGAGTATACTGAATCAATATCTGTCTGAGCATAATCTGAATGAGCAAAAAGAGTCAGCTGGCATTAATGTTCATCATCATTCACTCTGACAGAAGTTCTTCACTTTGGTAAGTCACCTCCACACCATCCTTCCAGCTGGAATTACTTACAAGAAAGGCCAAATTACTATGACCACAAGCTGCAAGTCAAAATACCACCAATGACATCCACTGAGTTGGCTTAATGCATAAATCTCATCTCTGCCTGGAGAAGAGTCAGGGATTATTTCTCCCATCAGATAAAGCATTACTTCATCCAAATGAATCAAACCCAAGAGGCATAAAACTCTTTTTTTCTCCTTCATGCCTTTCCTTTTTTATTGCACACTTTATGGCTGTGGCTGTGTTTTATTTTTCTCTTTGTTGCTTTGGATATAAAAATATGCTCAGATGACAATCAAAAAATATAAGCAAGCTGCTCTTCATGACTTTATACTAGAAACTGCATTTGAAAATAAAAACTCCAAAGTAAGCAAGTAGAGACAACTTTCTAAATGAATGATTTGTACAGAAAGCCACCTAATTGGTGTATAATCACAGTCCCCTGGAGGAAGGAACACTTAGGGAGCACTCACATCTTGCTCCCTTTGGTACCATTGTTTATGTAACGATACCAACAATGATTATGATTTGATTGTCCCTAAAAATAGCCTCCTGGTCTGTGGGAGGCCTGCTCTAACCTGTTGAAAAGTTCTTGGGAGGAGGAGTAAAGAATGAGGAAGTATTAAGTAGAAATAGAGATGTAGACAGAGATAAAGACAGAGACACAGGATAGTTTTGGGAGGGCCCTGGGTCAACACCCAGTCACCCCCAGTTTATTTAAGATGGATTTTTTATACATAAGCAAGGAGAGGAGCAAAAGACCTGCCCCTTTCAAGGTTGAAGTATAAAGTGCCAACAAGTATAGACCCTTCAAAACACTTAGTAGCCACACCCTTGGCCAAATCATCCTATTATGCAGCCGTGCTGGGTAAAGCAAGCTCAGACTTTCTGACCTTGAGTAAAGCCTTACTAGAAAGCTTCTGTGTACCCCCACAATGGTCCCCTTCATAAAACCTGTGGGAATCCAGTTCTGTGTAGCCCCCTGAGGAAGGGTAAAATGATGTTGTTTATACCCTCATGGACCTGTTCTTGGTCAATATCATAAAGGATACAAAGTAATATTTTAAAGTTGTCACAGAAATTTTTAGAAAATGATTGTTCTCAAAAATACATCTCAATTTCTCAAAGTTGTGGAAGTAAAATTAGTAGATCATGGTGTTTTAGGTTTTTTTCTTATAAGAGCCCTGTCTAGACATTTCAGGGGTCCATGTTTCCTCCCAAGTGTGTTGACAAGACCTTTCTCCTGTGCATTCTCACTCATAGTATCTTAAAAAAAAAATAAGGACACTGCTCCTTATAAGGCCTTTTGCTTCTAACATCATTTACCAGCTTTCTAAAGATCCTGTCCCAAAATACAGCCAAGTGGTACTTAGAAAATCAACATGCTAATTCCAGGGATGGGGTAATATTCTCCAATTTTAAATGGTATCTAGTAACATAGAAGTTACAAGTATACACGCAAAAATACTGTGTTGATTTTGGACAAAAAGTAGAACTCACACTTGTAATTATAGAAGATCTAAAATAGGAACAATTCTCTTAAAAAAAAAAAAAAACAGAAAATATTATGGGTATTTCAGCAATGTGAGACCTAGATAGTTTCACCCGAAAGAGAGAGAATGATAAGATATAGGAATTAGAAGTAGCCAAATACAGTTGTAATATCTGTAACTGGAAAGAAACAGAGATGACAGTTACCACAACCATATCCACACTTCAAGCCAGACAGGAGTTAGGTCATGAGGAAGGGATTGTCTGATGTGAGGGACGGGCATTGCTTCATGCACTTGAAAGGGAAAAGGGAAAACCCGCCTGCAGTGTGCTTAGCCTGGTTGAGGAAATGTGGCCTTGAACTTGTTGATCTTCTCAGGGCTCTTTATTTATATGGTTGGGTGTTATCCTTAGGCCAATGACCCAAATCAGAAGCGAGAAGACTGTTTTCACCTGTTCTTATGCATTGAGAAAGGAGAGAGCTTTTTTCCCCTTTCTTCTTCTAGTCACTGAAATTATTTAAAAAGAAAAATCAAAATATCAAAACATATACCAAGTCTTAACCAATCCCTGTTGCATGGGTAAAGATTACTAGGAGTGTCTTGGTCCAACTCAGCCTATTACTGAGTCTGTTCGTGGCTCTATCCCTTCCAAAACACATTCAACAGAGGATGAGTAAGATGGAACCTCCCACAGTTTCAAATAGTATCTTAATTGTACCCTTGTGAACTTATCACTAAAAGTATAGGCAAAATTAATTCCCCCCATAATATTTGTTTATATTTTCTACTATAAGAATAAATAGCCGGGCGGTGGTGGCGCACGCCTTTAATCCCAGCACTCGGGAGGCAGAGGCAGGCAGATCTTTGTGAGTTCGAGGCCAGCCTGGGCTACCAAGTGAGTTCCAGGAAAGGCGCAAAGCTACACAGAGAAACCCTGTCTCGAAAAACCAAAAAAAAAAAAAAAAAAAAAAGAATAAATAGGTATAATTGGATAGAAGAACTATAAATTATATAATAAATCAGTTAATCATTAAATAAATATAAATATTTATATTAATATTTATCTACATTTATATAAATATTTAATTATAAATATGTTTAATGTAGTAGAAAATCGATATGGAAAACTGGAGATTAGTAAGTCTTTTATAAAATAACCATCTATGAAGCACTACTTTGAGGGTTCTTGCATCATTATTTATATTAGTAAGTGCTTTAATACATTAGTTACTAGCTTTGTTAATTAAGAACCAAATAATTGCCGGGCGGTGGTGGCGCGCGCCTTTAATCCCAGCACTCGGGAGGCAGAGCCAGGCGGATCTCTGTGAGTTTGAGGCCAGGCTACCAAGTGAGCTCCAGGAAAGGCAAAAAGCTACACAGAGAAACCCTGTCTCGAAAAACCAAAAAAAAAAAAAAAAAAAAAAGAACCAAATAATTATTAACTACTGACTGTGTTAATACATGTAGGTCTGTATCTTCTTCTGTATTTGCATATTATCACTATTTTACTACCTGTATTATCTATCTTTATTGTCTCTACACAGAAAGGATCATAGCTACCCAGCTAAACAGTGAAAAAGCTGGATTTCCAGCTCAGGCCCAACATCACAGGAATATTTTACATATCTTTGTGGAAATATCTACTATGAAAACTGGAGGGAAATTTGCATAAAATTGGAATTATCGTCTAGAGAGATAACCCAGTAATAAACAGCAACTGTTGCTCTTTCAAAGAACCTAGATTTGGTTCCCAGCATCCATATTACAGCTAAAGACATCTCTAACTCAAGTACCAGAAAACCAAATGTCCTTTTCTGACCTCTCCAGGTATTGGATGCGGGTCATGTACATATACAGACAAAACACTCATACAAACAAAATAAATTGGGGTTTTAAAAAATGGAATTATACTTTATTATTAATAAAAAATATATAGGCTGATTTTTTCTTTACATACATGTATCTTACTTCAATTATTTGTTTTGTTTTGTATTGACTTTTTGAGACACGATTTCTCGGTGTAGCTTTGGAGTCTGTCCTGGAACTAACCCTGTAGCCCAGGCTGGCCTCTAACTCGCAGATATCTGACTGCCTCTGCCTCCTGAGTGCTGGGATTAAAGACATGCACCACCACCGCCCGGCCTTACCACAATTCCATGTCTTCTACAAACTTTTTCTTCAAGTCCTGGCCAGGGGGGAAGCTTTTCGTATGATTAAGAGTGTTCTTTGTTATAAATGTGGCTTCTCTTCTTGAAGCTGTATGTTAGAAGCCAGTATTTTCCCTCTTCCCACACAATCAACATAAATTCACTCATGCAGTATTTAAAATCTTTTGTCAATCACCAAGCTACCTTTTCAACTATATACTTTTTTCTTTTTTTGGTTTTTCGAGACAGGGTTTCTCTATGTAGCTTTGGAGCTTTTCCTGGATCTGCCTCTGTAGACCAGGCTGGCCTTGAACTCAGAGATCTGCCTGGCTCTGCCTCATGAGTGCTGAGATTAAAGGTGTGCGCCACCACCGCCTGGCCCTCAACTTTAATTTCTATCACTCTCTATATTTATCATCACCTTCTAATGAATGCATAGGTTTTATGAAATTTTATAGCTTTTAATTAAATTCTAATTCCTTTAGTTCATCTTTAATTTCATGAGATGAATATAGTTCACTTTCATTTTTGAAAACTTTTACTAACAATTCTTTCAATTTTTTTGAACTTTTAATTATATAATTTTTCTCCCTCCAAAACTTCTCGTATACCTCTCCTCCCTCAGTTCCAAATTCATGGCCCTTTCTCATTTCTTCTTGTTACATACACACACATACATACATACATATACATATATAGTCCTAAACATAACTTGATAACTTGCTCAGTCTGTATAATGTTACTTGTATGTGTTTGACCAGAGCTCACCATTTGGTATTGTTCTTGGATCCAATTGCTGTGCTGTCCTCTGGGTAAAGCTATTTCTCCCACTCTCAAAACTGCTTTGTTTTGTGTGGTTCTTAGCATAGTGTTGTGTTGCTATCTACCTTTGGAAAATTATGTGGTACTTCCTGTTACCATGGAAGCTAGGTCTTGGGGAAGATGCATTCAGGTCATTTCCAACTCAGGGCAGGCTGAACCTTGTCTGCTGCCTTCAGATGTGCCCCAGTGTGATAGGGACTTTCCTTTCTCCTCTTGAGGGCAACCAAGACCAATAGTCTGTAACGTTTGAGAGTCATTTTGACAATCCTGACCAACTCAAGAAGGAACTTTCCGTGTTTACTGTTGTGTTTGAGGTATTATGTTTATGTAACTCATTTAAATTGTAATAGATAATTAAAAATACAGATTAATAATTAGTCTTCTATGATAGTCAAACTTATAGTCATGTTAAGTTTTCTAGGTATACATAGATATAATTCAATTAGGTAGGTAATCTTCAAACACTTCAAAGACCTAAAGAATGTGGCATTTAAAATGTTTTAAATTTTTTTGACTTTCTGGACAGTGAGACATGTCTGCTCCTGGAAGTATCAATTCACTTCAGAGAGGAGGATAGGCATCAAAGACACTCCATATGGAGTTTATCTTCTTGGCAAAAATAGCCATTTGGGCAAGAAACTGTTCTTGCCTGGACTGCTTGATAGAATGAACATGCAGGACCCATATGAAGGTAACCCCTGAACTTTGCTTGGCAAAATGGTACTTCAGGTTCCTGATTTGCAGAGGAAACTGCAAGACATTCTACAGGACACAGAGTGAAGTGACTGAGAAACTCTAGGCCTGTGGGCTGGAGACAGATGCGCCAGCTTTATAGAGGAACTTCAGATGACTCTCCAGGCTGCCAGATGTCTCTGTCTACTCCCACAAGACTCCTGAAAGTTGCTTGCATCCTTCTCCCATTTCTCAGGTAACAGTATATCCTTCTGAGGTCTTTGATGTAGTTGAAGGCTAGATAATTATAATTTCCTTAGTCATGATAAGATAGTTATATATAAAACCTTAGACTCACAAATATAGAATAGATAGGATATCTTCTTTAATTTTGTCAAATACAAATAGACTAGATATTACAACTGTAATTCTTGCTTGATAATTGTTTTGTTATATGTAATTTTACTATGTTAAAGTTAAAACCTTCCTTTTCAAAAAAAAAAAGGAAAAAGAAAGAAAGAAAGAAAAGGGGAAGTGCTGTGGATATTGCTCTGTATAAATAAAATGCTGATTGGCTAGTAGCCAGGCAGGAAGTATAGGTGGGACAAGCAGAGAGGAGAACTGTGGGAAGTGGAAGGCTGAGTCAGGAGATGCTGCCAGCCAACACTGCCATGAAACGCAAGATGTAAAGTACTGGTAAGCCACGAGCCATGTGGCAACCTATAAATTAATAGAAATGGGTTAATTTAAGATATAAGAAGTAGATAGCAAGAAGCCTGCCACGGCCATACAGTTTATAAGTAATATAAGTCTCAATGTGTTTACTTAGGTCTGAGCAGCTGCGGCCCAAGCGGGACTAGAGAAAATTCCAGCTCCACTGTTGAGGTTTTTGTTAGATCATATTTTTTTCTTGAAAAGAACATTGTAAGACTATATGAGAAATTTTCATTTAAACTATATATGTCCACTTATATACAGAATTATGTGAAATACGTGTTTCTTAGGCAGTTAATAGTGTGATTTTTTATGACTTTTCCGACATTCTTACTGATATTTTACCCTCCTCTCCTTATGTATTTATCTGCCTCTTTCCATAGAGTGCCCATCTAGGTTTTCCTGATAAGATCACTTTTAACCTTCTTTAATAAAATGATCCAAATAAAAGGAAACCCAGAGTAAATAATGCTTAATGAAGAGTTCTGTGTTTCGGTGTTTCCAGATTCAATTATCATTATCAGCATTTGAAAACACTGTTGTGTGTTTATATTGCTTTTTATTTCCCTAGACACAGAAGAACAGAATTTTTAAGTAATTCAATAGTTTTTCATGGGTTGCATGTGTTTGTTAGTTATAATAAATAACATATTCTTCTGTTAATCAGTTCATGAGTTATTCAAATTCTTGTAATTTTCATACTTAAGTTGATAGAAAATTAACTTGTTTTAATGAGAGTCTTATATTGCTTATAGGAAATGTTCTAGAATAAAACTTAATTAATCAAAATTAGTATCAGATTCTCATGTACCAGTATGATGCCAATGCACTTTGAAAAGTTTTACAATAAATCTTTTGTGTGATCAACAGAAAACATAGGCATTGCCTTAGATAAAATGTAAAGCAAAGAAACAATATATCAATGCAAAAATTGATGTACAAAGTTTCGACTTAGGACAGAGGATAAGTACAGTCTTGGTCAATGCTTTCCAGTGGAAATTTCTGTTGTAATGGGAATGTCAGATGCAGTGATTGAACAAAATACTACTTTTGATGAGAAGTCAGTGCTTGTCTTTGTCCATTTGCATATTCACATATGTATGTACTTATGTATGTATAAAGGCTAGAGGTTGATATCATGTATATGCTTTAACCAGTCCTTTATTTACTGAGGCAGGATGTCAGTGAATCTTTAGCTTGCTAATTCAGCTAATAAAGCTGGCCAACTTGTCCTTAGAATCCTTTGTCTTTGCCTATTGAGTGCTGGGATTACAAATAGACTGTCATGCCTAACCAGCTTAGTTTTTTGAGGATTTGGGGCATTTGAACTCTGTCATAATATTTAGTCAGAAATCACTGTACCTATGGAGCCATCTTCCCAGCCCCTCATATAAATACTAGTTGTGATTAATTTAAAAGTAAATGACAACTATGGCAAGTAGTTCCCACATTGAGTGTAGATTATGACATGTCCAGAAGAAGTCCTTGTGAGGACTTGGGACTGTGAGAGTCTCTGTAACCATATGGCTATTTTGACCACTGGGAATCAAAAAGTTCCAGTACTAGAACTGATGCTTAAGCAAGGAACATGGTGATGTCAAATTCAAGTTTGAATATATTACAATCATGTCTCACTCTAGCCTTTCTTGTCCTCAGACATTAAGTTAGCATAGACTAAAAGACCAGAAGTGTTACCTTGCTATTTATTGTTTTTCCCTAATACTTATTCTACACTTAGTGAATAATTACTGAATATAAATACTGATGTACTACCTAAAAGAATATATCTGTGGAGGAAAATATCATTATAAGTGAGGGGAGGAATTACACAATGTCCACATCAATCTAATTCAGCAATGAGACAATATATAGTGGAAAAGCATAGAGAGAACCCTGGGATAAAAAGTGTTTTCATGTGTCATCAATAGCTGTACTTATATCTGGGTTCACTCCTGTGGGAAACTAAGTTAATGTTCTATGTACTCCATACTCTGCTTTTTTTTTTATTTTGTAGTTATAGATGTAGCTGTTAATAGCTATACATATTTATGGAATTTATCAGTATTGTTATTAACAAAGAATTTCAGTATCAAAAAATACATGACACCTCTGTGTATTCTATAGTGCTGTTCTATTAAGAGCAAGAATCTTCGGACAAGGTAGATGTCAATTACTCATTATGTTAGTATTCCCACCACTTCAGTGGTACAATAAGAATGCCACCAACTACCATTTGCTGATATCCATCATAATGAGAATCTCTTAAGTTAATGATGAGACAGGTGTTCACCATTTAAAGGACTCCTGAGGAGACTGCTCACTTAACCACTAATAACATTTTTGAGCCACTTCCCAATTATGGATTCCATACAGACTTGATTTACTAGCATCTGGATCATTAATAAAAAGAATAAGCAAAAGATTCATCAAATTAATGCCGGGGTTTTCTGAAATAAAATTTATAAGAAATCCAACTTGGTCAAAATGGTTAGATTAGTTCATAGTTATTTCACAATTTAAAATATCCTAAAAACAAAATAATAGATAAGTATAATTTTTATGTACAGAGGGATATTTGTACATGTTTTCTAGCAATTATGATATAATTAAAATTACATTTTGTTGTCCTCCTGTTCCCTATACTATACAGGATACTATTCAGGTAGAATATTGAGAAATAAAGTAATTGCTAAAACAAGATAGCACAGGCAGAGTGGCTTAAGCAGTGGGAAACTATTATCTCTCCATTCTGCAGGCTTGAGATTGAGATATCAGCAGGGCTGATTATTTCTGATGATCTCTCCTTGGTTTGTTCATGGCCATCTTGCACAGTCTCCTCCCTTTGGGTCATAGTGTGCAAGCATCCTCTTCTCATTAAAAAACCTCTCATGTTGAATTAGGCCACCACCTAATGACCCTAATTACCTCTGGAATGATCCAACCTCTAAATAGAGCTACATTCAAAGGTTTGGAGTTAAGATGGCAAGATGTTGCTTTTAAAAATGTTGATGCAGTCCTTGGCCATTAGTACTTATTCAACTTGGACACATTTGTTAAGGAAAATAAGTGTGCAGATAAGATATAATTGATCATAAGAGATCTCAAGATAGCAAAAGAGACAGTTATTTGAAGAGACAGCTCATAAGTTAGGAGCACTTATGCATTTGCAGAGGACTTGAGTTCTTTTCCCAGCACCCACATGGGGCAGTTCACAACTAGCTGCCATTCCTGTTACAGTGGATCTGATGTCCCTCTCTGACATCTTCAGGTACTGTTTGAAATTGATACACAAACACTAACATACAACACAAAAATAAAGGTAATTTTATAAAAAGATAAAGTTTTCTTCTAGACAAATTCTGGAGATGCTGTTTTTAAAGAGACTTACCTCTGAATTTGGAGAACACATTAGATTTGATTTGAATCTTGAGGAGCTTTTTAAGAATAGAACATAGGAAAATAATCGAGTACAATGGGGTGACAATAATCATCATGGAGATGGAAGAACCTATTATGCAAGAGAATACATAAGAAATAGAATATGTGTACTAGGAAGATGTTTGCTGCAAAAACATGCAAGCATGCATTTGATCACTAGCACTGACATACAGAATTTTAGGAGTGGAGATTTGTGTACCAGTCCACCTAGTCTTATTAGTGAGTTCTAGCCCAGTGAGAGACATTGTCCAGCCAAAAGTAGACGGCACTTGATGAAAGATATATAAGGCTGACCTCCAGTTCCAACACTCATACATACATACACTGTTGCCCCCCCAAACATGTACACAAATATACACACAAAAATGTAAAGAAAGGGAAAATGTGTATAAAACTGAAAAATGAATAATATACTCATTCAGGATATGATTATATTAACATAATTTCAGGTCATTTTTCAAAAAAAGAGACAAAGAATAACGCAATGAGTAATCACCATCATGTGAGTTTGTTTAACCCAATAAGCAGTGTCCAAACAAAGCAGAAAAGCTGTGTGAAAAGCTGTAGGAATGTGTTATCATGAAGTACCAAGGGAGAGAGATGGCAAAGTCAGCCATCAGTGTGATCTTCCCACCCCACTCCATTGAAAAGGACTCTTAGAACTGCTATTATAGAACAGTGCACAGACAATGAGTGCTGCTGTAATGGCCTGCCACTGACACTAAGCAAAACCTACCTGTGTCTGAGTGTTCCCATCACAGTGGGGGAGGGGACCTTTCATTGCCATAACCAATCTCAAGGGCACTGAATTTTGCTCGCTGGGATTGAGTGTGTTCTTTTCAAAAGGGGGGTTCCTCTCATTGCCTTAATCCATGTCAAGAGCATTGGTTTCTGCTCACTGGATCTGGTTGTGCCTGCCTCTCATTGCCTCAGCTGCTCCTGAAGACATGGGGTGTAACTTTCTGAAGGGCAGATACTCTCATTGTCTGCTAATCTCAAATGCACTGTTCTCCATTTACTGAGTCTGAGAGTACTTATTTCACAAGGGTTTTCTTCTTTGTTTCAATCATTCTCAAAGACTTTAGTTTCTGAAAGTAGTAAATATTCTCATTACATTTATTCCAGATTCAACAAAGGAGAAAAGGCCTTTCCCAGAGAGTAAAGGCCCCACATGTTTAGGGGACTAGAGCTCGGGTCCCTGTATAATATACCCAATTTTTTTGTGTAGTCGATGTCATTGATTTCTTTGACTACCACACAAGGAATCTGATGAAATTACAATAAAGGAGCAGGTGACAACCTCTGGATGTTCCCAAAATTGCTTGTTATTGGTTGCAATGTATCTCTTCTTTTCCAGTCAGCTGCAATTTTTTGTAGACCCTTAAAGAGAAGGAAGGATGAGGAACTCTTGTTTTCCCATCTTCTAGATACCATCTCCTGTCACTGTTCACGGAGAATCAAGCACAGTGTAATAGAATGATTAAGCAGTTCCTTTTCTTTTTCAAAAGAATAAAAGCTATACTGAAAATACAGGGCTAAGACTACAGCAAGAAGATGTCCTCACTGGCCATTGTGTTCCCTCTTTTTGTGTAATGAATAATGTTGTCAGCCTCGTTTCTCAGCAAGAACCTGCAAGTTCTCCCAACATTATCTGGTGTTTTCATCTTTATGACTTTCTAATTTACTGTTTTATTTTCATTTCCCCTATGTTTTCTCTTCCTTCTGGACCCTTCTTTAGTTTTCTTTTATTTTTCTCTTTATTTTATTTTATTTCATTTTATTTTTTGAGACAGGGTTTCGCTGTGTAGCTTTGTGCCTTTCCTAGACCATCCTGGCCTCCAACTCACAGAGATCCACCTGCCTCTGCTTCTCAAGTGCTGGGATTAAAGGTGTGTGACACCACTGCCCAGCTTCTTTAGTTGTCTTATTTCCAATGATATACAATAGGGCATACCTCCCTAAAAGAATGTCCAATCTAAATACCTTTTTGAGTCTTGTAGATCATATGGTCTGGAGTAACAAATTTCACAGATTTTCTACTTATTACAACTCATAGGATGTAATCCTGTTCTTGCTACAGTGTTACACTATTACACAGTAACCCTTTAGTACAGGAGATTTACTACTGGTGCTTGATTTAGAAGAAACATGATGAAAAAAAGAGAGGAGCAGGACATAATAGAACATGGCTTTTATCCAAGTATTCCACTCTCAAGGCAGAGACAGGCAGCTCTCTGAGTTCCAAGCCAGCCTGATCTACAGGATGAGTTCTAGGGTAGCCAAGGCTACACAAAGAAACCTTGTCATGAAAAAACAAAGTTGATAGGCAAGTAGAAGAATCAAAAGCAGCTAAGTAATATTCATAAATTGTGGAGACCAACAAAGGTTTCCTAGTGAGAGCTGAGCTTGCTTTACCTATCAGGGCCACATTAGAGGATTGCTTGACCATGTACATGGTTACTAGGTGATTGGAAGGGTTTATACTTGACTGAGTTAGAGGGAGGTCTTTGCTCTACCCCTTGGTATTCTTACAGCCCTTTAGAAGAGACAAAAGAGGCTGATGGATAATAATTTAGAACCTCCTGAAGCTATCCTATGTTTCCATCTGTCTCTCTCTTCTATCCTACCTCAATATTTCTACATAATGCTCTTATCCATCTCTCCTCAAGAATTCCTTGTCATAAAAAATGTGGGAGCCATTCTCCCACAAATGGCACCAGGAACAGGGACAGGGACTTGGTTAAAGGAGTGTTAGGGAGCATTGCTGGTGTAAGGGGGCATGCCCAATAATTAATTATAAAGACAGTGGTATTTTATTCTCAGGAGTGAAAGTAAGGCAGCTAAATGGCGAAGTTAATAGTGAGGCTTCAGCAAGTATCTCTCTCTATCTAGGTTTCTTTCTTTCTTTTTCTCTCTTAATTTCTATCTAAAAAAATAAGAAAAAATATAAGGTAGAATGTAGGAATATACTATGAGGAAAAACTTAGGAAAGCAATAAGACAGAGAAACTATGTCCTTAATTTTCCAAATATGGGGCTATGAATGTAAACACCTAGGGAAGAATTAGAACAAAATCTATCAAATATAAATGGGCATAAATATATTCCCGTGGAAGCTTTTGGACTGTAGACAGCTTAGTTCTAAGTCCTGAGTGGCAGAGGAAAGAATTTTCCCTAAGGTGGATGCAGGGAAACAAAACTCTCTGCTCTACCAGCAGATGCCATTACAGCACCATACAATCAAGATTAGTTTCCATTTGACCATGAAGTGAAAGAAAACAGAAGTCTTAGGAAAAGCTTAAATCTCTCCTTCTAAAAAACTAAAAGCTTTTGAGATCATTCCAACTTAGATTTTTTCTCTTTTCATAAGGGCAAAAATTAAATTCACCTGGAAGAAACTTCTATCAGAATGGGACTAGTATATCAGAACTGCACTAGTATAGAAAAAAAAAAAAAATCCCCTGAATCATTGCTAGTCCTTGCTGTTAGCATTGTGTCTTCACTTCTAACCCACAATCCAGAAGCAATTCCAGAAGGGCCTGGGAGCAAGCAACTCCATGTTTGAGTGCATTCTGGGGATACTAAGATCCCTGTAGTTAGTTGTCAGGCAGCTTCCTTAAATGTGGAGCCAAAACAGAGGTGGTACAGGACCTGGGGAAAGCTGATAGCATAAAAAAAAAAGAGTAAATTTACAAACAAGACCAGTGTTAATGGTGACAGTTGCCCATCTGACTGCAAGACCCAAGTCAGCAGGTGGGGCTAAGCAGAACCAATGGCTGTGAAAAAAATCTCTCTGTAAAAGCTCTTTCTTATCTTTTTCTGTTAGGGAAAAAAACTTTCTGACAAGCTCATTTTTTCAAGTACTATCATTCCTTTTCACTGACTCAATGAGGCAGGGAAGTGAAGCACCCAAGGATTTTTGCTTCTGGCAACAAAAACCTGTCTGAGCACATTTGGACAGGTGTGACCCACTCTGGGAACAGTAGCTAGTGAGAAGTCTGATTAGAGAGGAATAACTGTCAAATGGTAATGCAGGCTTCCTAATGCAATCTTAGAGAAAACAAAAAAAAAATCTCCTGTGGTAAAAGCAGAAGTTTGATTTTGGCATGAATATAGACCATGTGGATGGAAGTTTTTTTGGACCCATAAGGCAGCATGGGAAAAGTAGTTTGTTCATAACAATGTGATAACATAAAGAAAAGCAGTTTGGGAAATGTAGTCTGTAACAGAAATGCAGATACTGCACTATTCAAAAACTCTGCTCAAAATGCTGTTTCTTTTTAAAGTGATGTTAGAAAGCTTAGCCTTATCTATTGACAACTAGAAATGGGTGAACAGCTTGCATCTCAAGAGATAATTAAAATGCTAATATTGTTTGTCAACAAGCCACTTTAAAATCTTTTAGAAAACAAGGGAAAACAGTCCTTACAGTGGGAAATTGCTTTGGCTGTATAAACACTTATGGGATTGAGTTGTGCTAAAAATGCAAGAGGGAAATATTGGCATTATTAAAATAGTTCATGGTAATCTTAAAAAATGCAGCTTTAACAAATTAAGAAGATGGAATTTTACCCTCATTCAGGTTTAAGAGACACTGATAAATTAGGCTCTGACTTCAAACACTCAAGAAAACTTTCAGAATGATATCAAGGCTGAATATAAACTCTGAACTTTAGAAATAATTTGTGTACTTCCTGTCCTGTTATTAGTTCTGTTAAGAAATCCTTTCTAGATATTTGCTAATAATGTTTGCTTTTAAGGTAAATTAGTTCTGTTAAGAAAATCTCTTCTAGATATGTGTTAAAGTTTGTAAAACAATCCCATAAAGTTTCCTTTTTAATGTAAGTTTGTAAAAAGTGTAAATATGTATAGTGATATTTATAGTTGGTAAAAAGTGTAAAGATGTGTAGTAGAGTTTTCTTTTGAATGCAAGCTTGTAAAATGTGTAAATATGTATAGTAGTATATTCATGCTAGTTGTGAATATGTAAATATGTATAGTAATGTTTATACCAGATATATTTAAACACTTTTTATAATAACCCAAAATATAATTTTACAGTCTCAGTGGCCCCTGGAAAACTTAAGCAAAGGTGTTATAATTAGGGGAGCTTTTCTATCTTCTTCCTAAATGTTTTCGCTCTTCTTTTGTTTCTGTTTAGAAAGGGATAGGCCTCCCACAATCAAGTTAGTTTATATAGAAATTCCACTGCTATGGTAGGAAAACATGAGCTACTTAAACAGCTAAAAGTGATTGTATAATTACCATGGGTTTCTGTTTACTTGAGTGGATACTTTGAATTGTTTTGAAATGACTATTTTCTCCTTGGAATCAAAATAGTCTCTTGAAAATTTTATTGGACCTCTGTTAGGAGAGAGTTTTGATCCAGGAAAGGGCTTTGTGCAGCTGAGTCACCTTAGATTCATTCCAAAAAGGATATTCCATCTTTATTACCCCCTATTCCTTTCCTGGGAGGTATGGCAGCTATGGAGATCACTTTGGATTATTTGTGAGCTCAGTAGGGACCTGACTCAGAGCTGAGTTATGTACTGTACTTGCCACCTATCAGAGACTGATAGCTAAAGGTGGGCAAATTTCTTCTTGATAGCTTCCAACCTAAGCCAGAGTATGCTTAATGGAAAGTATATCACCATGATGGGTAAGGAAAATAATCAAGAAGGATGTCCTAAGACAGGCATTGTCTATCAGAGGGGCCTTGGGGCGGGGGCGGGGGGGGGAGCTTTATTATATCAAGAAGGAGGAATTGTTGAGGTCCACAAAGGTTTCCTAGTGAGATCTGAGCTTGCCTATCAGGGCCACATTAGAGGCTTGCTTTATCATGTGCATGGTTACAAGGTGATTGGAAGCATCTACACTTGGCTGAGCTATGAGCAGGTCTTTGCTCCACCCCTTGGCATTCCTATAAATAACCCTTTAGAAGAGACAGAAGGGGCTGGTGTATAATGATCCAAGCCCTCTCAAGGCTATCCTGTGTTTACATCTATTTCTTTCCCTCTGTCTTTCTACCTCTATATTTCTACCTAATGCTCTTATCTCTCTCTCTTCAAGAGTCCCCTCTCATAAAAAAAATGTGGGAGCTGGTCTCCCACAATAAGTATGACTGAGTGGCTATAAAATGTGAAAAAAAAAGAAAAAAACAAAGTAAAAACAAAATCCCCCCCAAATGATAAGGAACATGATAAAATCATTAAGAAAACAATTAGGCAGTATTAATCAGTAACAGTTGTGTACTGCATTTTTAAAAGAAACATCTGCATTTATGTTTTAGGAACATCAATAGATGAAAGGCACTGCATGGCCATCTATATTGGAACTCACATTTGTAATCTCTGCATAAATGGTGCACTCACTCTGGGGCTGACTGTATTTATGCCTTGAGTCTGCATGCCTGAATTTCTCAGTAGCTATCCTATTCCACAATAACCACCATCCTTTTCCATTCTACTGTGCATCATGTAAACAGGAGACTCAGACTGACAGTATCTGTGAAATCAGTTTGAGCCAAATGTAGTTTAAATTTAAATTACCAATCCCATGACAGCAAAACTATCCATTCTCACAGTGCCGTAAGCAAGGATTTGAGTTGTACTTTGGAGGTCAGACAGAAGTGAAACCTCAACAAGCAGAAACCTGCTAAAAGCTGCATTAAACTAGTTTCAGGTATGCTAGGAGACTGTACCAGCAAGTGTTTGCTTTCTGATCATAGTTTAAACAATGAAAACATCTCGGGCCACACTACAACACCAGCTGCTTTCCTTTATTATTTTTGCTTTTGCTTTCAATTATGAGAGTAATTCCTGACTGACACAGCAAAAGAGTTTCTGAATAGCCTCAGAAACATATTCTTGCAATATGATATTTCATTGCCCTGATGTCATTTAGCAATATTTGAAAACCTATGTTTTTTGTTTGGTCCCCAAATTCTATTTTACTCTTTGAACTTTCAAAGTTGTGTCATGGAATGCTAAACGTTGAGCAAAATTTAAAACAAATCAATATATTTTTCATGCATAGTGTAACAAGATTTTTTTTTTTTTTTTTTTTTTTTTAGATTTTCTATGACTCCAGAACACGAATCTTTTTTTTTTTTTTGGTTTTTTGGTTTTTGGTTTTTGGTTTTTCGAGACAGGGTTTCTATGTGTAGCTTTGTGTCTTTCCTGGGACTCACTTGGTAGTCCAGGCTGGCCTCGAACTCGCAGAGATCTGCCTGCCTCTGCCTCCCCAGTGCTGGGATTAAAGGCATGTGCCACCACCGCCCGGCTTAGAACATGAATCTTAATCACTGTATCACACAAGGTTGATGCCAAATGACTAATAAGGAAATCCTGAAATTAAATAGAATATATGTTCCAAAGAACCTTAACAAGGAAAGCTCATAGAACACATAGATAACTTTAGTTTACCCTTATAATCTCTTAATAAACAAAAATATACATAAAAAGAGTAAGACAGAAACAAGATAGAGTTAAATCTAAAGATGAAGATTTCAAACAATAAACTTTCTTTTTCTGCTCCTTTGTAGGTAAAATCAATTGTGAACCTTATTTGAATTTAATTTTTAAATATAATTCCACCAAAATATATCCTTTGGATATCAGGTCAAGCCTACTATCACGATCTGCATTCTTGTGAGGCAGGTTAGTAGTCTTCAATAATGACTTATCCTTTCTGTGAACAAATGCAGATTTGAGTAAGTTATTCACCCACGTGCATTTTCTGTAACACTTAAGTCTTCATGAGTCCAACAGAGCTTACAAAGGATTGTCACATAACCCTCTGGTCTGATAGTCCCAGATCACTTCATTTCTTATATATTAGAGTCACATGCCAAATTTTTGGAATTTTCTTTATACTTATCATATTATACTACATAAGAATCTCTTCCCACTTTTGAAATGATGACAAATCTTTTCACCTTGCTTAGTAATTTTCTTTTCAGAATCAATTTTGCTCAGTATATTGAATACAACACACCGACTGTCATAGGTACTTTATCTAAAACATGAGAAACAAGTGGTTGAGGTTTTAGAAGCCTTGCTGACTTCATATGAAAGAAATTACTCCGTTATGTGCTAGCTCCAGTTGTCAACTGCATCTTCAATGGTAAGGATTCTATGTCTTCTCTGAAAATGAGTGAAATTTTTCTGTCAATCTTTCTATAGATTTGAGGAATTCAATTTCCATCTCAGGAACATGATCATTTCTTAACTCATTTAAGCATGATTTATTGAAATAAGTTTGACTGGTACAATGAATTGTGAAAAATTTCAGTTCATAACACAGTTGTTGCTATATTTGACCCATTTTTACTGAAAAACAAGTAACAGATGGTGTAAGGGGAAAGTGCATGGGGGACAAATGTGTCAGCCCTTGGGAAGAATATCTGACTTGGCCTGGAGAATCTCAAATCCAGTGAAAATTAACCAAATTCTGTTCCCATCAGATGAAAGCTGTACTTCCACACTAAATATGTTTTTTCCTTTTATTTTATTTTACAATACCATTCACTTCTACATATCAGCCACGGATTCCCTTGCTCTCTCCCCTCCTGCCCCTCTCCCCTTCCCACCTCCTCCAGGGCAAAGCCTCCCCTGAGGATTGAGATTGACCTGGTAGACTCAGTCCAGGCAGGTCCAGTCCCCTCCTCCCAGATTGAGCCAAGTGTCCCTGCATAAGGCCCAGGCTTCAAACAGCCAGCTCATGCAATGAGCACAAGACCCGATCCCACTGCCTAGATGCCTCCCAAACAGATCAAGTTAATAAGCTGTCTCACTTATTCAGAGGGCCTGATCCAGTTGGGGGCCCCTCAGCGTTTGGTTCATAGTTCATGTGTTTTCATTTGTTTGGCTATTTGTCCCTGTGTTTTATCCAACCTTGGTCTCAACAATTCTTGCTCATATAAACCCTCCTCTTTCTCGCTAATTAGACTTCCAGAGCACCACTGGGAGCCTAGCTGTGGATCTCTGCATCCAGATTCCTCAGTCCTTGGATGGGTTTTCTGGCACAACTATTAGGGTGTTTGGCCATCCCATCACCACAGTAGGTCAGGACCGGCTGTCTCTCAACCATTGCCAGCAGTCTATTGTGGATTTCTGTGGGCCTCTGTAGCATTTTGTTTTTTCCTTTTCTCATGTGGTCTTCCTTTACCATGGTCTCCTATTCCTTGTTCTTCTTCTCCTCTGTTCTTGATCCAGCTGGGATCTCCCACTCCCACAGGCTCTCTTTCCCTCGACCCTCTCCCTTCATTACTCCCACTCATGTCCAGGTTGTTCATGTAGATCTCAGCCATTTCTCCATCATTGGGTGATCCTCATGTCTTTCTTGGGGTCCTATACCACTCTTGGGCATATACCCAAGAAATGCTCAATCATACCACAAGAGCACTTGCTCAGCTATGTTCATATCAGCATTGTTTGTAATAGCCAAAACCTGGAAACAACTTAGATGCCACTCAACTGAAGAATGGATAAATAAATTGTGGCACATATACACAATGGAATACTACTCAGCAGAGAAAAACAATGACATCATTAGGTTTGCAGGCAAATGGATGGATCTAGAAAAAATCATCCTGAGTGAGGTAACCCAGACTCAGAAAGACAAATATGGTATGTACTCACTCATAGGAGGATACTAGAGGTGGAACAAGGATGACTGGACTGCTACTCACATCACCAGGGAGGCTACCTGGAATATGTTTGTTTTAAAACAACAAAAAGTGGTTGTATGTGAAAATGCATGTGTTCCATGATATAAACTTGAAAAAATCAAACACCTGTCAGGAGATTGTGACATAGACTCTGTGATAGCTCATCAGTCTAAACCACTGTCCTAAGAATGACAAGAAAAGCTACACCCCTGTGGTAGTTTGAATGTAATTGGCTCCCATAAGTTAACAGGGACTGGAACTATTAGGAGTATGGCTTTATTGGAGTATGTAGAGCCTTGTTGGACAAAGTGTGTCATTGTGGGGGCAGGCTTTGAGGTTTTCTATGCTCAGGGTACTGCCTACTATCTCAGCTAACTTCCTGTTACCTGTAAAATATAGAACTCTGAGGTACATCTCCATTACCATGCTCCCTGCCATGATGATAACAGACTGAATCTCTGAAGCTGTAAGGCAGCAACGCCAATTAAAAGATTTAATTTGTAAGAGCTGCCATGTATGGTGTTCCTTCACAGCAATAGAAACCCTAACTAGGACAACTCTTAAAGGATTTCCCAAAAGTATAATTAGAACTTTTGAAGCAAAGCCTAATTTTGGAGGGGATAAACACAAGGAAAAACTTGCAGCACCAGAAATTTTCAGATTTTTTTTTTTACTTTTATAATATTTAACTAGATAGCATATGTAAATAGTCTATCCAGTTTAAATATAGGCTTGACTAAATCAATATGTAAATGTACAGAGCAATGGTGCATGCCAAGGTTACCAGCACATTTATAATCCACAGAAAAAGAGTCTTACTCATTAACATTACAATCTTAGAGAAAGTCATTAAATAACACGACAATGTTCATTACTTTCAAGAAAGGAATGGAATCAGTACTACCATCATAGAAATTAATATAACTTTAAAAATCAAAATTGAATGATGAAAACATTTAGAGAGTATTACATTGAAGGCAATAAAGTTTTTTTTTGCATGTCACTATTGTATGCAGAGTAGGAATGATGCTCTAGGAAAACACAGTGCTTGTTCAGCAGCCCCCGCTCTTTAGGTTGCTTTAAAAAAATTTACAACAAGGCGTTTTACAACTGAAATGAATATTCTGTGCATTTTAACTTGGTGTTACACTAGTTGACAATGCAATCTACATCAAAATCCTTTAACACTTTCATTTTTACATAAACTTTTCTTCTCCCTTTAGTAGAAGTGATACTTAGCACAGTTCTCTTCAGCAATGAGCTCAACACCAGAGAAATCTCATTCCATAGAGGATTGAAGAACATTATAGTGCAGCATCTATTTTCCTGTGTACCAGATTTCTCTGATTCTAAAACAAGACAAAAAACTCCTTAACCTTTGTTCTTGCACTCTATAGAAAACATCTAGTGCCACATTTAATTCCCTTGAATGTTAATACATAGTTATATAATATTACAAACTAGCTTGAGTTGGCACATTTATAAATGTTATTATTATCATCATTTATTAGCAAATAAAGTTAGAATAATGGAGGAAGGTAAATAAACGTTGGTACCAGCATCTATTCTCAGAATTTCTGCAGCATCTACTTTTCAGACTTCTTTCTTATATCTTCCACACCATCTAAATTGTAGCAGACAAAAGAGGCTTCATTCTGGCAGTTATCAACAATTTCAACTCACGTCAATAGTTTTGGCTTTCACAAAAACTGCACAGGAGACAATTTAACAATGAGTAACCAAAACAAAGCTTTATGGATTTTACAATCCAAAAATAACAAAACTCAAGTAGTGTCTGAAATGCAAGGTCAATCCAGCAATAAAAAATGCATCATCAATAGCAACACCTGTACCCTCCATTGGTGTGGGCACCTGGTTAATTAATTTTCTCTGGCCAACTCCTCAATCAACTATGTATCATTCTTTTGAAGTTGCTCTGTGATAAACATATTTCCACATAAAGGCAATTGGTAGGGCTGGACTATCGTGCCTAAATACAGCCATTATATTCACACAAATGTGAACACAGCTCTCAAAGAACTTGTCGTTTACTTTCCAAATTGTCAATATGAAACAAGAAAAAGTAAGGGAGCTTGTCAATACTTAAACTTAGCATTTCAAAAGGCTGCTTTCTCAAAAGTGAGAGCCAGTCAACTGAGAACTGCAGTTCAATAAGAGTCAAGGAGAACTACAACAACTGCACACATTCAACTCACAAAATATTTTAATTTGTTTTTACTTTATTTCTGACATCCCAGAGAGAAGACTTGAGCTCAGTACAAGGTTCCTGTTGAGGAAATTTTCTATCCTATCAAATCTGTGATTATATTTCTGTCATTTTCAGGGGCAGGAGGAGAAATTTAACTAGTTCTAATACACACACTAACATCTAAAGACCAAATAATGGTTAAGTATCAGTACAATTTCAAGCCCTAAAAGTCTTATTTTAAAAATATTAAAAATTGGTCATGTCTACCAAAAGCTATCATGGACACAAAAGTTGTTTTCAACAGAAAGTATATTTAACCCCTGGATATCATGTCTTACTGCTAATTCAAGGAGATGAGTTCTGTCCATCCTCTTTCAAAGCATTGGTGGTAAACTAAGAGTCCCATGTGAGTGGCTGAGTTCACACCCTAACTTGTACATTCACTGGTCTCTCTCACTTCTAGACTCTAGTTATCCCCAAGGTTCAGATAATAAACAATGATTGGCCAAGAGCATCACATAGCATCCATAGAATTAATCATTTTCACCATTAAGTTCACCAGAAGTTAAGAAAACCGTAAGAACTCACTCTGTTTGCCAAACAAAATTTGTTCCATATAGCTGTAGCTTACTGTAACTTTGTTCTCAACTCAGCTCCCAGACTGTCCTTGCCTGACAGCCTACTCTTGTCTGGAGCAACAATAAAGAGCTAGGTGTACTATGGGTATGGAGGACTGGGAAAATGCATGAAGATGTAGTGATAGAATCCATTATCTACATTCTTACTAAAAAAAGATATGAGGGAAGGAGGAAAGATGGAAGGAAAAGAAAGAGAGAGAAAAGGAAATGAGGAAGAGAAGAAACACAGAAAGGCATGAAGGAACTTTCAAATCACTTGTAGTGTTGTTTCTCATCATCAGAAAAACTTTAAATCTTTTAAAATAGTCTCAGGGTATTAAAGTCCTCATAAGTAATTGTAATTAATGAAAGAAATTCACCCTTAAAAAATTGCCCAACTTTCATGATTATACCCAAATGAATATATGCCTAAGTATGAAAATACATACTTCAAAAAATACGTCTTGTTATAAAAATTCTTATGATGAATTCTCAAGTTATCAGTTCATATATCTGTCTTTTCATTTTTCTATTTACAAAAACATTAGTTTTAAGAGAAGGCATAAATGAGAATCCTGACAATTAAAAAAATATATCTTTCCAAATTTTTTGGAGGGAGCAGGGTGGTGTTGGAACATGCCACAGTCTACACATGGAGGTCAGAGGACAACTAGCAGAACTAGAGAATTGTCTCCTAATCCACTATATGCATTCTAACAGTCAAACTCAGGCTATCAGGCTTTGCAGCCATCTCACCAGCCAATAACATTTTAGTACTATCAAACTCCATTGTGTTCACTCATAGTATAGTTATTATCATATATATCGAATTTGATCCTTTTAAATCCTGTGTTCTTTCTATTACACTGTAGGTATTATCTCTGTATGGAAAGGAGAAATTTATTGAATCTCTAGGATTTAATCAACGCTAAGCTAAACATTTTACCTTAGGAAGAAGGCAATTAGGAGGAGACTTCAGATATACTTGGTATTCAGCTGTTATAATAAGGGGCTGAAAGAGAATGAAAAGCCTACAGCCCATCCACATTCATGAGAGCAAAACTGAGGAGGAGACTCAATCTCCATAGGTATGACAAGGCCTACATCTACATGGAGTACAAGTTTTGAGTAATTTGAGATTTCAGATCTAACAGCACTTCTGAAAATCAGCATTTCCTTAAGCATCCATAAACAGCATGTTCCTTTCCCCCACTTGCCACCCCATGGAAGCTGGAGGCTGGAGGAGGCCACACAGTCCCCATCTTTCAGCTGTCAACAGAGACTAACAGAACATAGAGTTGTAGATCTCTTTCAACAGTTATACTGGCGAAGGATGCACTAATTATCATGTTAGACTTGTGCCCAAAGAATTGAGGGAATGTGTTTAAATAACATTCAGAGTTTATTATAATACTCTAATTAGCTAGTTTTTGATAATGATAAATAAACCACTTATAATGAGAATTATTAGCACTTTAAGCTGAGTGAAAGATGTTAGAATTGAGGTAACAAATATGTCAGAATTCCCAGGCAACAGTTTTAAAGCAGCCAAAAGGAATATTTAAGAAAATTTTATGGAAAAAATGAAATAAATAAAATTCTTTGCAAAACAATTAATTTCTAAAATGGAAATTCTGTAAATGAAATAAAACATAATAACAAAAGAAAATAATAAATAATTAACAATAATGTAAAAACAAAAAAAGAATAATTAAACACAGCTGTTGGGAATGAATGTACATATTCTGAACAACTCACCAGGGATACCAAACAGAACAAAACAAATGTATGACTCTGAAACAGAGGATGAAAAGAATGTGTATAAAATATCTCACAGTTGTGCTATCATCCCTCAGAACATGGGAAACAGGGCGTGGCTGAACAACACTCAAAGATAGCACAGAAAACCTGAAAGTCAAGCAAAAGCAAAGTAAGCAACAAATACTCCTCATCAGGAGACTCAACAAATTCCAAGTATAAACCACCAGAAATAAAAGACAGTGGCACAGTACTCAAAGTTCTGAGAACTGAAGACAAAGAAAAACAATCTTAATAACAACTAGAAGAAAACGGCATCCTACTTACAGTGGAAATGCATGTGTGCATGCATTCTCTCTCTCTCTCTCTCTCTCTCTCTCTCTCTCTCTCTCTCTCTCTCTCTCTCTCTATCAGTAGAAGAGGTCTCAACAGAAATCATAACAGCCAGAAAAGAATAGTATGCAATATGTAAAGAGCTGAAGGAAGACCTAGTCAAAATTTTACTCAATAATGATGAAGAAATCAAAACATTTTTTTCCTATAAAGCTGTGCTGAAAAATGAATATGGTGTTTTCTAAAACCATCTCTGTAACTAAAACCTTGAAGTCTCGCAAAAGAAAAAGAGCAAAACTTGCAAGTAATTACAATAGAGGTCCTATTGCTTCTTGAGTCTTCCCTGTCAGGTGACTCCTTTAAAACGCTCAACAGACTTTGATAATCTGGTTCCAGATGTGGATATTTTCACTCAAACAGGGAAAGCAACAGGACATAAATGGAAGTAATTTTTTTATCTCTTTTATTTGGAAAAGCGTGTCAACAATAGGCAATAAAAGAAGCTCAATATAATAGAAACAATACATAATATACATTAACCGATACTTAAAAAGGTGTACAAATAAGTAAATAAAGGTAAATCAAATTTTCAGAGGATCCTCATTGGTGCTGAGGCTGCAGTGACTCTCTTCACATAGCATTTAAACGGAGATCATTCTGGTGCAATACAGGATCAGAGGAAGACACTGGAGGGGTAGCCAGGTCACAAGAATCTGCATGAATGGATAGGATTTGCACTCTTATGTAACAGATCAAGGAAATAAATTTGTCATTTTGTCCCTTTTATTCCATGTGAAGACATGGGACTCATCTCCTTGAGAAGTAGCACAAACCATCTTTAGGAAGTAGAAAGTGAGCCACCAAAGATCAAATCTGCCAGAACCTTAATTTTAATTGGTTTTATAATCTGTAATACTGTTTATAGATTATTTCATATAAAGTGGCTCTCTTTATTTGGTTCATGTGGGAAAAGTAGTATTAATCAAGACTACTTAGATCTACTCTGTACTCTACGGTGGCTTCAAACTAGAGATTCTCCTGTCTCAGCCTACTGAGTGCTGAAATTACAAGGATGTACCACCACATTTTGCTCATACAGTCTTTTTGTGTTAGCACTAGTAATAGACTAAGTTGGTACCCAGAAGTACAGTGTCACTACAAGTGGGGGTGATTCTGTTCAAGGTAATGGATAAAGGAAACACATTATAAAAAGGAAGAAAGATAAAATCTAAATGACCATGAATACAGCTTTAAGTGTGAGTCTGTTGAGAGCTCATGTTAGAGGGAGAAAAAGAGAGAGCTGAGGAAAGGTTGAAGTCTTTTAAGAGATTCCTGAAATAAGCAAGTACAAAATGGTGTCAGAAACACAAAGTCACTCTAATGAGGTCTCAGACTCAACTCAGGAACATTACACTGGAAACTAGAGGAAGTTGTCCTCTTATAGGTGGCTGAACCCAGTGACCACCTAGTTGAAGGACCATCTGTTAATGCTAGAGCAATGGGGTTATGTTTCTCTGTGAACTCGGGGTTAATGCAAACTTTTAAAACTTAAAACATAGGCCTTGGACCCTGAAATTCACTGTGGAGACTACTTTTTCGACTAATGTCCAGTGTAGTTGGTCTCTCTTTGGAATTCCAGGTCACAAATAATGACATGGAAAGTTCTTATTAAGTATGAAAGTTTGGGCTTAGATTAGGTTTGTTCCCAACTAGCTCTTAAACTTAAATTAACGTGTTTATATTAATCTACATTCTGCCAGATGACTTGTTATCTCTCCTCTATACTGTATGTCTGACTTCCTCCAAGCCTCACTAGCAAGCACCCCCACCTGCCTCAGATTCTTCCTCTGAGATCCTCTCCCCAGAAGTCCCACCTATCCTCTCCTGACTAGCTATTGGCCATTCATCTCTTTATTAAACCAATCAGAAGATGCCTTAAGCAGGAGAGGTAAAACAGAGATATACCTTTGCAGAGAGTGATCAAATACCTCACAACAGTCCAGCATAAAATCTGGAGATTTATTATTACAGTATGACAATGATCACTAAAAATACAGGTCATAAATTTGGATGAAGCCAACCTGGGTATATGGGAAGTTTTAAGGGAGGAAAGGGAATGGAGGAGATGATATAAATATAATATCCAAAAATGTAAGAAACATTTTTTAAAAATTACTTGTAGAAATTCAAAAATAAAATAAAATTTCTACAAAATAAACTCCTGAAACTGATTTTGTAATAAGCTGCGAGACACACATTTAAAATAAAATATTTCTATCACCAATTAAATAATTTACACTGAAATTAAAAATGCAAACAATGTATAATTGCTTAAAAAGAAATTAAATACATAAGTGTGTGTCTCAATAAAATTGTATAGGACATACTTGTTGAAAACTAAAATACTTTAGGAAGTAAATGAAAACAAAATTGATGATCCATTGTGCTCAAGGCATGAAAGGATCCATGTATTTATGTCAGTTTTCACTGAACTGTGTTATAAGTTTTATGCATTCACTATGCTTATATGAGCAAAGATACTTGTAAATATGGAAAGGATTACACCAAATTTCATATGGAAAGCAAAGAAGCTAATTCAATTGCTAATATGAAGATTAAGTGGAAGGAATCAGGGCATTCAACTTCAAGACCTGCTATTTAGTTATAACAATGGAGATATGTGACACTGGCTGATATTGCCTAGTGATTCTCACAGCAGAACAGGAACTCAGAACACAGCATCTCAACTGACTTGGCAAAGATGTGAATAAAAGACAACTAAGAAAACACACAAAGTGAGTGTCAGTATGCTTACTCATGAAAAAATGGGAAACATTTTTCAAATCCATACAAAAATTATTTCAAGATGAATTATGGACTTAAATATAAAATGCAAAATAGTTATATAAAGTTTAGACTAAGATTAGAGGAAAACATCTTGAGATATAGAACTAGGCAGAGAGTCCATTAGCAAGACACCTAAGCACTTTCAAAGAAAACTTACCAGAACATAATTTAATACATTGATTTTATTCTGTAAAAAGCCCATGTCATTCTGTATGCTGTGAATATGTGTTGCTTTGATTGGTTGATAATGAAATTATGATTGGCCAGTAGTCAGGCAGGAAGTATAGGCGGGTTGAGAGATGAGGAAAATTCTGAGAAGAGGAAGGCTGAGTCAGGAGTTGCCAGCCAAACACAGAGGAAGCAAGATGACAAGGCAGAACTGAGAAAAGGTACCAAGCCACGTGGCTAAACATAGATAAGAATTATGGATTAAATTAAGGTTAAGAACTAGTCAGTAATAAGCCTCAGCTAATGGCCAAGCAGTTATAATTAATATAAGCCTCTTTGTGCTTACTTGGGGGACGTGAGTGGGCGAGATTTGTCCTGACCACCAGCCAGCTGAGACACAGGAAAACTTCCAACTACATCCATGAGATAAAAGAATGATAGATACTGAGAGAATAACAATTGAAAAGTGTACCATCTTTTCACTGAACCAGGAATGATACAGAGTTATCAAGAAGACAGCTCCTCTGTGGAGAAATCACAGGATACAGCCTTAGGTTGTCAGTTAATGCACTAAGGATGAATCCTCATCTGATTGAATCAGTTCCTTCTTTAGAACAGTTTGAAGTGAAAGGATAAATACAAGCTTTAAAAAATAACACAAAGAACATAGTTGAAGAAGCCAAAATAATTTTTAAAAAAATGAAAGAAAACAACAGAACAGAAAAGAAAAAGGTAATACAGGGGATTTTGCCACTTTTTACATCATTTTCTTCTTGCTCCTTTCACTGGGCAAACAATAATTTGTTCTTGAACAGCAAATTTCATATTTATATAGAATATATTTGGGGTGCCTTTAAAGTCCAATGGAACAGAGTCCTCATATTTAATTCTTTGGTCACCAAATTCATTCTTCCTTTGTCAAGCTCGAGTGTTCCCTGGTATTATCTAGTGCTGTGGGATGGCTTTCTCTATGCTGTGAATATGTGTGGCTCCCATTGGATAATAAATAACGCTGTCTTGGTCTATGGCAAGAAAGTTTTCAGCTAAGCAGGAAATCCAAGCAGAGATACAGAGAGAGAAAGGACAGAGTTGGGAGAGATGACAGCCTGCCTCCAAAGGAGCAAGATGCAAGCGGACAGGTAATGCCACGGCCACATGGCAACATATAGATTAATAGGAATGGGTTAATTTAAGATGAAAGAGCTAGCTAGCAAGAAGTTGAAGCCAAAGGACACATAGTTTGTAATTAATATAAGCCTCTGAGTAATTATTTATAAGCGGCTCTGGGACCATGGGTGGGAGAGTTTCATCTGGACCTTGGGTCGGGCAGGACTGGGGAAACATCCGGATGTAGGCAGATGTCCTGGTCCTACCCATTTCTTTTTAATGAGTATTAGGGAATTTATTAGGATATAAATTGAGAAAATACCCTCATAAAACAGCTGAAGTTGTCTGCTGTTCTGACTGGGAGCAAATCAACCTGGCAGTTCGATCACAACAGGAAGCAGGAAACAGGGAGGAGGGACCTAGTATTCCCTCTCCCTTTCCTTTTAAGAGGTCACATACAAAAACAAAAAGCTCCACCTCCTTTGGGCATATAGCCCAAGGTCATCGGCAGAGCAGATATCACTACAATATAGATAATTCCTGTTACTGTCAATGTTAATATCAATTTTTACAAGCATATGCTTTTGTAAGAGACATATACACTATACTTAATGACAAGAAGGTTTTCTTTCTTGTCTTTTAAGCTTCACTATCCAATTTTCTAATCTTTTACTGAAAAATAAGACTAACTTAATTTTTACCTACATCAAGAAATTTAAACTTTTTTCCTTATTTCTGAACATTTTGCATTTTATTTTCCAGATTATAAAATTATCACATTTGTATCTTGACTTTCCTCCCTCCAACCCTCCTGCATACCCCTCCCTACTCTCCTTAAAGTAAAACCAAACTTTCATAATTGAACTCTGAGGGGAGAAAAAAGTTGCAATATTTGGATTAAGTACCAAATTTAAGAATAGAAAATGTGTTTTTTTCCATAATAACCATACTTCTGCCATTTATATCACCTAATAATAAAGGTGTTCCTGTGTTATGATTCAGCATGAGAAATTAGCATTTTGGCTCATTTTCAGTATATGGCACTTCAGACATATTTAAAGTTCAGCAAAGAATTACAGATAAATCAAAAGCCTGGACCTATGTCTTCCTCAGCATCTGCACTGCTGCCACTTCTGCAAATTTCTTTTTAAAAGTTATTTTAGAAGTGATGCCTGAGAGTGGTTGACTGTGGGGATGAAATCATGGACTAAAAGGAGAAAATTCAGCTGGAAAGTCAGTGTGAATATCTAACTGTGGGGCAGAGAAGAAGTGTGAAAATTAAACTGGAGGTTTAGGACAATTATGTTCAGCAAGGTAAAGAGAGGGGACTTTCGCACTAGCTGGCACATACACTTAAACATTTGCCAAAGCTGGCATGAGGTGGAACTAACGAGGGAGAAATATGCTCTGTAAACTCAGGTACAGGATTAGATGAGACGACCAGAAGGATTGAGGCTTCTCTCAATATACAGCAATGGGGAGAGAAAGTAAAGGTGTTAATTCAGTGTATAAAACACCGCAGAGGGTGGAGGGTGCAGAGATCACTCTGCTGTTAAGTGTTTGTTGCTCTTGCAGAAGACCCACATTTGGTTTTCAGAACCAATGACTAGCAACTCACAATCATCTGTAACTCCAGTTCCAAGTGATCTGATGCCCTCTTCTGAATCCCATGTGAACCCACACACATGTGCATGACACCCACCCAGGCAAACACACAATTATAAATAAATAAATTTATATAAATTAAGAAAACTTTCCTATTAGATATCACAAAGGACTTTTTGTTTAGGCTGACCCTCATTCCTGAGAAACATACAGGAAATCACCAAACTTATAACACTTGGAGTCTCTTGGATGGGAAATTAAGAGTAGGGACTTATGTCCTGTGTTTTCATATTTCATCACACAGTGTCTGTGTCCTTGAGAAAGTAGAATGACGGGCAGACGGCACCGTCTGGATTGACTTTTTTTCTATCCTTTTTAGACACAGCAGTAACAGCAGCAAGTGAAATGAGCGATGGCAGCTGAGATTCACTCATGTACATAGTAATTCCCAGTCCTCTAAAGCATTCCAACCACATAACCATTCCATTTCTGAATGGAAGAAAACAACAAGATTAGTGGATTTAAAGCAATCTGTATGAAGAAAATCCTTGTGTCACACTTATTTGTCATGAGTCAAGTCACATGATCAGTAATGAGCGTGTCCCTCTTCATTTGGTTTTCTTGGCTAATAACCAACTCTTTCTCAGCAAGGCCTCCCACCCATATTTTGAGATGAGCCATTAATATCTGCGTGCCTCTTGGCTTCTGTTTAAATTTACTTTGTTACATTGTGTGTGTGTGCCCATGCCCATATCACAGCAAACATGTGGAGATCAGTAGACAATTTGTAGGAGTGGAGTCTCTCCTTCCACAGTGTGGACCCTGGAGACAGAACTCGGGTTGTCAGGCTTAACAGCAAGCACTCTTATCCACTGGGCCATCTCATCTGTTCAGCCCTCTCCTATGGTATCTTGCTCAAGATTATATTTAAGGGGACCACTGAAGATGGCGGAGACAAGCAGACGCAGGTAGGCCTGTGGCAGCAGCGGCCTGCGGAGATAGACGGGCCCGGCGGCAGTGGCTGACAGGGACATTTAGGCCCAGCGGCAGCTGGCGGAGACATTCAGGCCTAGCAGCAGCCCACAAAGGTGTACAGGCCCTGCGATAGAGATAAGCAGACGGAGGTGGACAGGACCGGCGGCGGCGGCCGACAGAGACATTCAGGCCTGGCAGGGGCCCACAGAGGTGGACAGGCCACGCGGCGAAGACAGGCGGACGCAGGTCGGCGACCTGCGGAGGTGGAAGGGCCCGGTGGTAGCGGCCGACAGGGACATACAGGCCCAGCGGCAACCGGCAGAGACATACAGGCCCCGTGGCGGTTCCCAGAGGTGGATGGGCCGGCAGCAGTGACAAGCAGAAGTAGGTAGGCCCGCGGCGGCAGCCGGCAGAGACATACAGGCCCATTGGCCGCCTGCAGAGGTAGACAGACCCAGCGGTAGCTGGCAGGGACATACAGGCCCCGCGGTGGCGGAGACAAGTGGACGCAGGTGGGCCTGTGGCAGTGGGCCACAAGGGTGGACAGGCCCGGGGACGGAGAGGGGCGGACACAGCTTGGAACGGGGACGCCCGTGGCCCCAACACCTGGGGAGGAGGCTATCTCCGTGGGTCGGAACCAGGGCGAGTCTGGACACTCCGTCTGGGGACAACCCAGGGCCCAACTGCTGATCCTGTGAAACCCAACAACTTGGAGGTGTTGGTGAGACTACCCTGCTCAGCTGAAACCCATCTGGGAGAGGATTCAGATGCCTACAGTTTGAAGTCTGAAGAAACAAGATCAGCTGAGGAGTTGACAAATGAACAAAACGTGACCTGGGAACACAGAAGAAGGCACTACCCAGCCACTAAACCAGATCACGAGAAACATAAGTATATAATTCACCAACTGAAATCAGCTGTCCCTGAAGAAACAGCCCAATAGCACCAATTTAACCAAGAACCCCTACTAAACCAAGAATAAAAATTAGAACAAGAGAGGCACTCTGAGACACAGACACCACCTGCACCGCACAGAGGAAAAGATGAGTAGACGCCAGTGCAAAAATACAGGCAACAACATAAAGACCTATATGGCAACATCAGAACCTAGTGATTCTACACCTGCAAGACCTAAACATACCATGACAGAAGAAACAGAAGAGATCAACCCTAAAAATGACTTTAAGAAGATGATAGAGGCCCTTAAAGAAGAAATAAAACATTCCCTCAATGAGGAAATAAAAACTTTCCTTAAAGAGGAAATGAAAAACTACCTTAAAGAGGAAATAAAAACTTTCCTTAAAGAGGAAATGAAAAACTCTCTTAAAGAGGAAATAAAAACTTCCCTTAAGGAGGAAATGAAAAACTCCATTAGAGAGGAAATTAAAAACTCCCTTAAAGAAATGGAAGAAAAAATGAACAAAAAATGGGAAGAAATCAAATCAAGCCAAGAAAAAGCAATTAAACAGATGAAAGAAACATTCCAAGATCTGAAAAATGAATTTGAGACAATAAAGAAAACACATGCTGAGGGACTGCTGGAAATAGATATCCTGACAAAACGAACAGGAACTACAGAAACGAGCATAACCAACCGATTGCAAGAGATGGAACAGAGAATCTCTGACACTGAAGACATGATAGAGAAAATAGATTCGTCAGTCAAAGAAAACACTAAAGACAAAAAGTCATAACACAAAACGTCCAGGAAATTTGGGACACCATGAAAAGACCAAACCTAAGAATAATAGGGATAGAAGAAGGAGAAGAATACCAACTCAAAGGCACAGAAAATATATTCAACAAAATTATAGAAGAAAACTTTCCTAACCTAAAGAAAGAAATACATATGAAGATACAAGAAGCTTACAGAACACCGAATAGGCTGGATCCAAAAAAAAAGTCCCCTCGCCACATAATAATCAAAACACTAAACACACAGAACAAAGAAAAAATATTAAGAGCCACAAAGGAAAAAGACCAAGTAACATATAAAGGTAAACCCATCAGAATAACACCAGACTACTCAATAGAGACTATGAAAGCTAGAAGATCATGGACAAATCTCATGCAGACACTAAGAGACCACGGATGCCAACCCAGACTATTATACCCAGCAAAACTCTTAATCACCATAAGCGGAGTAAAAAAAATATTCCAGGATAAAACCAGATTTAATCAATACCTGTCTACAAACCCAGCCCTACAGAAAGCACTAGAAGGGAAAATTCAACACAAAGAAGCTAAACACATCCATGAAAAATCAAGCAATAGATAATCCCACACCAACATACACCACAGAAGAAACAAGCTGGTGTAGCTATCCTAATATCTAGAGAAAAAGGATATTTCAAAAGAGAAGAAGTCTTGTGGCAATGCCTCAGTGGTCCAGGTAACTACCAGAACTCGGAAAAGTTGGTTGAATTTGGGATTGACTGGGAGGCCAAAGATTTAAAAAGCAGAAGATTTTCTCAAGACACAAGTTGTGTGATAATAGTGTGTTGTGTGTGTGTGTGAATGAGAATTTGTAAATGTTGAATTCTAGGCTTTGACAATCATTGTCAGTGCAGGTTAAGCTGCAAGTATTTATGCTTTAAAACTTGAATTATAAAGCTAGTTACGTCTTTCTAACAACTAGTTTTAATGTTTATGAGCATATTTTACCTACATTACCTTTTCAGGATGTTGAGAAAGATGCATCACAAGCAAAGGCTGGAGGCTGGGGGCTAGATGGTTTTGAGGAAGAGGTCTTGGTGGACTCTTTCATAAAGCAAAGGGAAGCAATGCCTTCTGGGAAATGAGCTAAGTTTTAATCTAGTCTTTAGGATTAGAAGTCAAAAACAAAAATATTAAGGAAAGGAAAACCTAATTGATCTTTGAAGTATTGTTATATGGAATTGAGTGGGACTTTTGAGGCCTTTCTTCCAGAAAACAAGGACTTGATTGTCAGGCCTATATTAGGCCTAAACCTTGGTGCCATGTAGTTGTACTTAAATCATTTCAATGAAAAGTGTCTTAGTGATTGGAACTTCTAGTGCAGTTTGGAGTTCTTCCATTTGAAAAATGTGATATTTGCATGGGATTGTTTGAATCTTGTTTTCTAGTCCCTCCCCATCACCACCCTCATAGTCTGAAGGTAGATTTTTCTCTTGATAAAGGAACAAAAAAGGTGAACATCTTGTTTGTAAATAGGTATCTAGTAACTAGTGGTAAACTTGAAATGGTAGAATTCTTTAAAGCCTAATTCTAGATAGCCTTAAGAAAATATATCTTAATTACTTTTGAACCTGTATTCACCTTGTTTTTTTCAAATATCTTAAGTTATATTTTCTTTTTCAGAGCTGCTTCTTATTTGGGGCTATTTTTTTTTTTAATTGAGGCGTAATTCATAAAAGGGTATATTGTTTTGATGAGACTTTTTACAACTGTGGCTGGATGTCTTTCTTTAGTCTTCCAAGAAGGGCCATTTTACTTTTTTAGAGTTACTTTTTAAAGTCATGAGGTCAACAACTTGGACTACTATGCATGTTAAGTGCTAATGCAAATTAAAGCCCAAGTTGACCTCCAGCAGCAGTTCATTCTATGTTGACAGTGAGAGAACACTTTGCCTGTTAGGATACTGTTACTCGTGGACTGAAATGCTGAAGAAACCCCTCCCCCTATTTTGTTTTTTTGCAAAAATCAAGGTATATTCTAGGGTTTCCTGGTTGACCTCAACAGATAAACTGAGATGATAGTCTTAGTTCAGAAATGATCTGAATGTAGATTTACAGTCTACGTGTACAGCTGGCTAAGTGAGATCGCTTTCACAGTTCTGCATGTATCCCATCGGCTCCCCATTAGTCACTGAACTCTTAAAACTGGTATTGTAACATTATCACAATGTTTTGCACCAATTTTATAAACTTTACAGTGCAATATGTGTTCCTTTTCTGAGGCAAACCAAAGGTATATTTCTCAAGGTTCTGCTGCTATCAGCAGTGTTGATGGAGGATTTTTTATACATTTGTAATAGAAAGAAATAAACCAGAAAAAAAGAAGAAAAAAAAAAGTGGTGGAGGAAAAGGCGAACACTGCAAGAATACTCAAAAGGGCTGAGAGTTGCAAACGCCAAGATTGGCTTTGCATAGTAAATGGAATAGAACAGCTCTGAACTATAGCTTACTTTTCCTGGTTTGGTCTGACAGAATGATTGAATGCTTTTGTACAAAAATCAGAGCCTTAAAAACAAGGATTTGGTGAGATTGTAAAATGGTGTGCCACTTTGGCAAAACAGTCTGGTGGTTGGTCAAAATGCAAAACATTGTTACTCTGTTACTCAACAATTCTACCCTTAGGAATATAACCTCAAACTACTGAAAATGTGCACCTATGAAACATGTACATGAAGGTTTACAGCAGTGTGTTGCTAATAGTAAAAAAGTTAAAACAACTCGAATAGCTATCAAATACTGGAGAGAAATAAAATGTGGCTTATTCATACAATAGAATATTATTAAGACATAAAAATGAATGAGAAACTGACAGATTAAATGACTTTGGTGAACCTTCATAATTTCATTTGTAGATCTTTCCATTTCTAATTTATAAATACTTTTGGGGTTATAAATTATAAATGTACTGCCTCCTGCCAACATTGTATACTTCTATTTGATGATTTCTGTGTCAAATATTATATGGAAATGTTTCCAAGTATTTTCTGTATTAACTGTGAATGAATAGAACAAAATAAATTGCCTGTGATGGAAAAAAAAAAAAAGATTATATTTAAGGAAGCAAACAAAAAAAATAGAGCAAAGAGGCTTAAAACTGATGAGAATCCAGCTCTTTTGGAAACAGAATTTCCCATACTTATATTTTCATTTATTCACATTTAATATTTTTAAAATAATATTGATCTTGTACCAAATATTTAAACAGAGACTGATAGAAGCAAAGCTATAAATCATGAATCACTCATCCTGGGAGATTCAGTACTAGAGAGCAATAGCTAACAAGTTCTGTGAGTTACTGGTATTATCTTCATGCCAACCACAAAGACATTAATATGCACTCATTCCTTTAATCATTATTATGAGAAATTATTTCTGGAAATCTATTAATAGCCATCCTTTGTGAATGAGAAATTTAAAGGAAAAAAAGAATGTAAGAAACACAGAAAACACAAAGGTTTAAAAAATTGTGGCATGTTTTCATGCTTCCAAGAAACCAATATGTATGCCTCATGCCACTGCATATAGTTCCAGAAATATTTGCTATGGGAGATTTTCCTAAGGATCCACACAGGCATAGATTGCCAGTACCTTGTTTCTTTTTATTTCTTTTCTTCTGTAATATTAGATTCTTTCAGTGAAAGCTTCCCTATCCAAACAGTATGCTTACCGTACTGTTCTTTTCTTCTGTAATATTAGATTCTTTCAGTGAAAGCTTCCCTATCCAAACAGTATGCTTACCATACTGTTCTTGCTTGGTGCCATTTTTTTTTTAAAATTTAACTTACTTATGGGATAGAAGAAATGATCACAAACTTGTCAAGAGGATGAAATAATGGAAAGAATTTATAATGTATTTAGTAAATTGAATGTAGTGAGATACTATGAATTAATTGGTGGCTGTTAAGAAAGTTATTCTGAAATATGTATGTATGGTATGTGAACAGAAGGAATTTTGGAGAGGGAGAGGAAAGGTGGGAAAGGGGGTATATAGAGTTCAAGTACATGATGCCAGAACTACCTGACAGTCTTCAGTGGCAGGCTCAGTGCCAGAGTGGACAGCAGACAGCAGACAACTGTGCATGCTGTAGCATACACAGAGGAAACAAGCAAACATAACCTTGCTGAAAGAGGTGAGGAGGTAGCAGGTAGCCTGCAGGGACCATGGAAACTGCTAAGATATTTGAGCAAGTATCTGTGGAGACAGAGTGGCATACCTTAGCAATTTGATGAGCTCAATGTTCATCCCTCCCACCCTGTGGGACCACTCCTCCTTGATTAGTCCTGTTTTCACCTTATTTGCATGTCCACATTTAGCCAGTCAGGGTTCAACTGAGCCTACCTCCTGGCACAGGCTAGAATCCCTATAAATTTGAACTTCAGCACATACATTTTTTTTCTTTTTCTTTTTCTTTTTTTTCTTTTTCTTTTTTTTTTGAGACAGGGTTTCTCTGTATAGCTTTGTGCCTTTCCTGGAACTCACTCTGTAGACCAAGCTGGCCTTGAACTCACAGAGGTCCGCCTGCCTCTGCCTCCTGAGTGCTGGGATTAAAGGTGTGTGCCACCACCAACAGGCAGCACACACATTTTATAAAGACTCAGTGAGTGAGTGCTCTAGAAGGGACTGCCCTAGGTTGGATCCCAAAGTCTTTAGGAGCTTTGAGCCTCAAGCTTCTCTGAGTTGTTGGGCTGTTGGCTAACTTCCCATCTCAAACGGCAATCTGCTTTAAATTGTATCAACATGTTTAAGATCGTTAATACAAAAATGACAATACACTTGGCCACTTTGCTGTCTTTGTACTCTATTCTTACAGGATATGACAAGCACACCAGCTGAATCCCCACACAGTGTTTTAAGATAAATTAGTCACAAAAGTCAAATGCTGATTAAATCATTGCAATTAACTCAAGAGGAAAGTAATAATTAGGCAGAAAATGTTTAAAAAAGCACAATCCTATTGATTAAAGTGCTTTATAATATATTACTCTATATTAAACTTGTGATGTTAACGTATATTTACCTATTTTTGTTACTTGTGTTTGTCATATGCAATTTATTTTATAAAATGTAACATTAATACATGAAATGTTATTGTAAAATGAATCAATGAAATAAGCCTACAGAATTTCATACTTACAAAACATAACAATAACATTTTGGCCAAATAGAACTAAGTATATTAAATGTAATCTTTACATTTTAAAATCGATTAAGAAATTTTGCCATACTAATACAAAGAAAATAGTAACAAAGTTCTACTTTATTAAAGAATTTAAATTTTCTATTCTACTTTGTGGCGTTTTAGAAAGAGACTTTAGAAAACTAGGACTAGAAGAGGATTGTCCTAATGTAGTAGAAAGTGTAGACCTTGTCTTAGTTTGGAGCTTTATTGTTATAAAAAGACACAATGATAATAGTAACTCATAAAGAAAACATTTAATTGGGTGGCTTACAGTTTCAGAAGTTCAGTCCATTATCATCATGACAGAGAACATGTCAGTGTGCATGCAGATGTGGTGCTGGATTATTAGCTGAGAGTCTGTCATCTTTCAGGCATCAGGAAGTCAACTGATACACTGGGTGATATCCTGAGCATAGGGAACATCAAAGCCCACCCCCACAGTGACATACATCCTCCCACAAGGCCACACCCACTAGAACAAAGTCACACCTCATCATAGTGACAGTTCTTATGAGATTGTGGAGGCCAATTATATCCAAACTACCACCAAAGGCAGGCACTTAGTCTGCCACTTACATTCTCACTGTAGGAAAGCAAACTGCCACGTCAGGGTGGATCAGGAGGGATCAGGGAAATGTTCCAGATAATACATACCTGGGAGGTAGAAGGGGAATCTGAGGACAGCATGGGCTACATAAGACCCTGCATCAAAAGAGGTGAGTAGCAGAAGACAGGGCATATGAGATGGCTGAGTGAATAATAAAAGCTCTGCTGCCAAGGCTGAGGACATGAATTCAATGACTGTAACACACCAAATAGACTCCTAAAAGTTGTTCTCTGATCTCCATATATGTGCCATGATGAACATACCCCCACCACACACACACACACATAAAATGAATAAATCTAATTTTTAAAAAAATATATGGTAAGAAAATGCAATATATTTTCCTGATTGAGAGTGGACAGGGGATCTTGCTTTTAAAAATTCAAGAGCAACTTCCAAGAAAACTACGATATTATTTCTATGAATTATATAGATTTAGTCAGGGGGTAAGAAATAAAGAAAAATATAAATCAATTAAAATGTTGTAACACAAAACAGTGAAAAATTAGTAGTATTTTAAAACTATGAAGAATAAAATAAAAATGGAATTGAGATAAAAAGAAACTGCAAATTATAAAACATTACATTAGAATTATTGGCATATCCATTACATAAATGTAAATGAACAGATAAGTTTAAGAATACATTAAAATTTTTAAATTAAGAAACATAGCTATTTGATATGAAGATATACTAGAACAATTTCAATAATGAATTCTGTATATTTATAACAACTACATTTTATAGGACTATATGCTGTATTTCAATGAAAATTTTTAAAAATCAAAAGTGAAAAGTCGTTATTTTCATGGTGCTTAAAATCTCTATATCCTTAAACAATTAAAAATCACAAGTTTGAATTCACTAGTGATTTAAAGAACATTAACTTATACAGTTTAATGCAAAATAGTTCTCTTCTACAAGCCCAATTTTATTATCTACATTTTAATATAAGAAGTGGTTTTTAAAAATCATTTTAACTAAACTTTTATTTATTCATGAAATTTCACCAATGAATTTATGAATGATATTTTCCATATCACATTAATTTTGTAGGAAGAGGAAAGTGTAATAAAAACAACCAAGAGTTATAAATTTTACTGGAAAAAAATACCCTGGAATTACTAAAACCACACTCATCTGTTTTGTGGCTCCATGGACAATTTCAAGTCTGTATGTTCTAATTAAAAGTAGAATGCAATTTTTCGCTCTCTGTTTCAAATGAGTAAACAACAACAACAAAAATAATCAAAAATGAAACACAAACACTAAAAAACACAAACACAAACAAACAAACAAACAAAAAAACAAATCATACAGTTGGTCCCTGGAGGCAGTATGGACCACCTATATTAATGTGATTTCAGATTGCAAAACAAACCAGTAACATCTACATGGCCTTTGGTGGTAACACAGACCACAGACCTCAACATGGGCTCCGACACTGACATGATCTCCACCGGTAACAGACCACAGACCTTCACAAGGACGTCAGACATCAACACAGTTTGGGCCACTGATACCAGCTTATACAGAAAATGAACCAGTCTCCATTTTGGACATCATGTCATTGCTCAGAGAAATAATGTGGCTGAGCAGCACGATGTTCTGGGGAAGAGCTTGTGCCAGCTGCAGGCCAGAGGCCATGTTAATGTCCTTGATCTATACTGCTTCTAGAGACCATGTTGAAGTTGGTGGTTCATGCATCACCAGAGGCTGTGAGGATTTCCATGGTTTGTTCTGTTGCAGGAGGCCATGTTAATGTCTATGTTCAGCATTACCACTGAAGACCATGATGATGTCCTTGTTCTTTGCTACCACTTGGAACTATGTGGATGTCTCTTAGCCCTGCTACTACCAGAGGCCATGTTTATGTCCATGACCTGTGCTGCTACCAAGGACCATGATGGTGTCTGTAGTGGTCCATGCTGATGCAGTAAGCCAGGTAGATATCTGTGACCTGTACTGCCTCCAGAAACCATGTGTAAGTCCATGATCCATGCTGCTGCTGACTGTAAAAGACAAGGAAGCCTCTTTTGCAGTGATATCAATCACTGCAGAGTCACAGTTGAGAACGAGAGACAGAGAAGGCTCCTGTGTTGTGGGATATTTGTGCACTATGTGAAGATGTTCTGCTGTGGTTGGTGTAATAAAAAGCTGAACTGCCAAAAGCTAAGAAGGAGGTATAGGCAGGACTTCCAGATAGATAGAACTCTTGGGAGAAAAAAGTCATCAGCCAGACAAGGAGAAAAAAGGAGGTACAAGATGGAAGAGAGGTAATGCCAAATGGCAGAGCACAGATTATTATAAATGTGTTAATTTAAGTTATAAGAGCTAATTGAGACAAGCCAAAGCTAAAGACCAAGCTTTCATAATTGATAATAAGGTTCTGTGTAATTATTTTTAAGCTGACAGTCCTGAGGAGATTATACTTCTGAGACAAGGGAATCCACCCTCACCCCCTATAAAAGAAACAGTCTAGACAGGAAGCCATTGAACAGAACTCTGAAAAATTGTGACAGGGATGTTACAGTGTAGCTCTTCGCGACTGATTGCTTCTGCTGGGGGTGGAGATGGGAAAGCACTCAGTATATTTTTTAAGGGCTGGCCACTGGGAGTTTGACCATGTTCCAATAAACATATTGGCAACAAAAAATAAACATGTTTTTTCTTTCTTTTCTTTCTTCATTTTTTTGGTAGGGTCACAAGGTTGAGGGTGTGGACCTGGGAGGACTGGGAAGTGAGTGTGATCCAGATGCATTATGTGAAATTAAAAAATAATCAATAAAAATATGTCGGATAATAAAATAGTCTCCATGAGGGGATATCACAATCAACATTAATAGTTTCATATATGATATAGTAATAATGACAAATAAATTAAAATGTTAATTGTAAAAAACCCTGGAGGATCTGGGAGGAATTGAGGGATGGGAGAAAATGTGATCAAAATTGTATAAAACCTTATAATAAAAATGTACAATGTATACACACATCACTTGTGGCATTTCCTGTCCCATCCTACAGGCAATATTGTTTTATTAGTTATTTTTACCACTCTCCTATGTCTGCTCTTACTATTGTGTCTATGCACTAAACTGAAATAAAGAGCTCATTTTCCTCTGAATTAGTAGTGAAAGCAAGAATTAATCCTATTCACTTTTACACAGCAAAGTAAATCTCCAGAGCCTCTCAAACTCCTATTCAGAATTATAAACTGTCACCATAATGCCACACACACACACACACACACACACACACACACACACACACACACACACACCATATGTCCTGTGTCCCAACCAAGCCTGTGTCCATTGAGGAATCACAGTGGGCCAGTCTCCAGTCTACTAGGGAATACACAGTTCTGGCTCCCCCGACCTCATGGCTAATAACACATGCAAACTTTTCATCCTATTTTCTCAGGACCAAATGTACTTTCCAAAATAGTAGCTGGTAAGTTTTAGACCTCCTGAAGGCCTCTCTGCCGTGGCAACAAACCGAATCAGACTGAATCAGGAAAAGCCAAGGTTTAATGGGTAAAGCGCTCCCAGGCGATTCCCCACCCCACAGAGAGGAGAAGAGAACACTAGACCAGAAGAACCACGAATCTGTTTTCGGGGATGCCACTGCATATATCCCCCATGGGAGTCGTCCTGAGTCTCTCTAGGGGAGGAGCTGTGTTTGGCTTTGAAGGGGGCCAGCGGGCCAGCTGGCTTTGAAGGGGCAGGGTTAGGGAAAGAGATAGGGAAGGGAGCCAGGGTGGATCTTTCACCAGACTCATTCCAAACATTCCAGACTCTTTGGGTACAGGGAGTTGAGGTGGAGCTCAGAACCAAACCATGATTCTGAACTATAATTTTTGCTACCTGTTGATGTATTATAGTCTCATTGCCTATCCCTGGGAAATAAATTCACTTTCAACAAATATGGTCTTGGAACATGCAAACATCTAGCAAAGGATACCTTCTGTCCTCATATCAGGGTCTAGTCCATGGTAGCCCTTACATAGGAAACACTTGAAAAACAGTATTTCCATTTAAACCATTGCTTTAAATATCAAAGAGATCACAAAATAGAGGAGGTTAAAACATTTTTTAAGTAAATGAATACATTTGAATAATAATTGTCCTAGAAAAGTTAGAAGTTAAATGTTCACTGTGCTGGTTTAACTTCCCACAGAACAAAAATTGACCCATATCCTTCTAACATTTCAAAGAATATTCCATTTTTGAAGCTGATCAGGAGAAAATTTATTTCACAGATTCTATTTTTGATGACTTATTTTTGTGTATGACAGTATAAACTGTCACCCAAATGTCCCATACTTATAATCACATACACACGGTGTGTGTACACACATGCACAAACACACATACACAGATACATTCATCCACTATCATACGTCTGCCACCCCACCAAAGCCTGCATCCATTAAGGAATCACAGCGTCACAGTGGGTCAGTCTACTAGGAAGCAAACATTTCTGGCTCCCCCTAGGCTTACTGAAACACTTGTGACCTTTAAAATTAATAACTTGGCTTTAAATAATTGATTAGACTGCTTCATATATAAAAGAATGTTTGCATTCAGAATTTTAGAATAGAAAGACATCATTTTAGTTTTTCTCACTTAATAACATGATCAAAACAACACAAACATTCAGTTTAAACATTTCCCTGTATGAAAAAAAGCTGTCAATTCAAATAACAATAAAAAGATGCACTTTTCCTCTCATTGTGACATTTTTCACAGAAAATAAGTGAATGCTATATATATATATATATATGGAGACTAGCTGCTTTGAAAACTTCATCTATTTCATAAAATGACTTGACATTGTGTGAGAATTTTCAGTTATGATGGAGACATGGTAACTCTGGTTAGGTAATGTATGGGTTCTCTGAAGGTCTTGACATTTATCTCCTTAGAAGACTATTCTCTTTCTTGCCTGTTATTTATAACACTGAAGAAGGCACACTGAGATATTACAGAATATGCTAATTAGTGGGGTAACAAGGATGGGATATAATTTAAGGATACTGTGAACCATAACTATGGCCATAGTGAGGTCCAGATAGGAGCAGTAGGGGAAACTAAGGGGGGGGGGGTTAACAGGAAACAGAGACTGAAGAAAAGACATGAAGAATCCAGACATTATGGAAGAATCAAGCCGTGAATGAAAGAACTATAGTAAAACCTTCTAGTGAAAGAGGAGAGTGGTCCCAAATATAACAAATAGGCATCCACTGGGAAATGCTCATGAGCATTACTGTATATGAGGTTGTTTTATGCTTTTGTCCTTTTTTTGACTTTCTTCTACCTACATCTAAATAAATATTTTTAAATTGTGTAAAAGGATCCATGCTGTGGGATGTTCTGTATGCTGTGAAAATGTGTTGCTATGATTGATTGATAAATAAAATTCTGATTGGCCAGTAGCCAGGCAGGAAGTATAGTATAGGCGGGACAAACATGGAGAAAAATTCTGGGAAGTATAAGGCCAGGAAGATGCTGCCAGTGACAGCAATGTAAGGATACCGGCAAGCTACAAGCCATGTGGTAAGATATAGATTTATAGAAATGGGTTAATTTAAGATAGAAGAACTAGATAGCAAGAAGCCTGCCATGGTCATACAGTTTATAAATAATATAAGCATCTGAGTGATTATTTTACACGTGGGCTGCAGGACTGTGGGGCTTGGCGGGACCCAGAGAGAAACTCTCCAGCTACAAATCCATATAAAGTAAATAATACCATCATAGCTATCTACAGAATGCTAGAGATACAATAAATAATTTCCAGGGAAAGAGGGAGAGGTGCTGAAAGACTACTTCAGATTTAGAGACTTATTATTTTATTTATGCAGGAAGTATTTATGTATTAGTTTATCATTTTAATTTGAAAATATCAGTAATAAATTAATAATTTAACTATTAAATAAAAAAAATAAGCTCCAGATTTTCTATACATTAGGAACAAACTGAAAAGGAAGAATAATGAATATATAGAAAGAATCTTAGTCTGGAGATCTCACATCACTTCTATATCCTTGCCCAGTCAATCATTCAACAAATGCTCATTTTCCAACAATGCACCAAAGTCCACACAGATAGTGGTTCCTTGCTTGCTACTAAATTTTAGAGAAGATGGGAAATTACAATTCATCATTGTAAAAGATTCATATCAGCATACTTTCTGGAGATTTGCATAGAAAAATAATATTTTACCTTTGCCCTAGAAGGTGAAAGGACAGTTAATGATGGGGAATGACTTAGAAGGACTTAGAAAAGAGGGAGTTGATAATCAAGCTTTCTCAGATTGGCTACTAGCCATGTTGACTTGAATCAGATTTCTTCATTGGAATAGAATGAAACTTTGTGAAATCCTTAAAATATGTGTAGGTCCATTGAAATTGGACTTAGTCAAGATGGATCACCATACCTAGCTTTTGAGGTGGTTACTGAGGAATAATCTGATGCCCTGTATTTTCATGGCATATAAAGCAAACTTGACTCACTAAACTTTCTCTATCCCCTTACAGAATTTAGCATTGTTCTATTAGTATGTTTATTGATTTTCGCACTGGATGGGATGCAGGATAGCTTTCCTTTCATAGTAAATCTCGACCAAAGCAAAGAAACTACTTGAAAATTAATTGAAACAGTAACTAACATCAAGAATTTGTGTGCAAGGTTGACAATGTGTCCACCAAATTATAATATATGGAATTTGGCTTCTGGTTCAGTTTCCAGCTTAATATTTTGTCAGAAACTGCCAACACTGGAAGTGCCTTCTCTCTCTTGGCTGTCTGTAACTCATTACTTTAATTAGGACCAGATGATAATTTTTATGTTCTTGGGATCAGATGAAAATAGTAAGGAAGGAAAAGGTAGATTCTGGTTAAATATTGTCTCTAGCAAATTTTCCCAATCAAATGTACCATGCCATCAGTGGTAGTTCTTCTGTTTTCTGAGAGAGAATTTCTAACTCTTCAAACATTTGCCATGTGGCAGCAAATGAAGACTGAGAAGAGAAGCATCATCAGAAAGATTATTCTGAGAAGGCAAAGTCTTCTCAAATAACAAATCCCTTTCATTTGATCAGGTAAAAAAATTAAACAATTTTTAATTATTAAAAGATAATACTTTTACTGTTGTCATTTTTTTTGTATTAACAAAGAAATATCCAAAGAAAAGCGGAATTTACCAAAGTTAGGGTTGGGGAAAGGTTTCGTTTTTGTCTTTGCAGGAGGATAAGAGCATCTAACTAAGGAATCTGAAGGCCACTGGACAAATGAGACATCTGAAGAAGAATGAATCATCCAGAGAAAAATGTGCCACGAAAAAGACTAAAATTGAGCTAATGGTATAGCACATTTCTAACAGGATTGAAATTCATAAATCTTCCCAAATATTTGTTTCTGTTGCTCTCTACAAACATAAAAGGCAAATGATCTTTCTGCGATCCAAATTCAATTAAAAATCAAAGCTGTCTCCGGAGTTGGAGCATGGCTCCCTCCTTCTCTAAACCCAAGCACACTTGTTAAAGGAAAATCCAAAATCTCTGTCTCATGTCAGAAGAACTACCTGATATGGGACAAAAGAAAGCTAAAATTAAGGGAGTATTGTATTGTCACTAAGGTGTAAACATTATCTCTAAAATTATGAGAATACTATATACATATTTAAACTTTCTGTTATGATAATAATGGTCATATAGAGTACTAACTAATTTTAGAAGTAGGCTTCATCTAGCTTCATGTACATGATTCTAGTTTGAGTCTGAATCAGGTAACTAAAAATTAAGCTTGTGTACCCTGGATATATTTAATAGATCTTTTGGAGATGTGCTACATATGGCATTTGAAAATGTTTAAGCTTTCTGCAGTGAACTGTGATCATTTCTAACAGTGACCTTTGAAGTCTCCAAGATGAAGGAGCCCCACAATGATGATTCCATCTGGATTGTGGTAACACAATTAAGCTGACAAACACTACCCAAATATCAGCTTTGAACTACAAACTGCTCAGGACAATTTCAAGGCAGTTAGCTGAGATGGTCCAGCCTCATAGACTATTCAGTCAAGACTTCAGATAAGCTCTACACTTTCCCATCACACAGATACTAAACAAAGATAATACAGCTCGCTCTCCCAGTACTTGATCATTATCCCAATTTTCTCACATTTCCCTAAAGATGCCATCACCTCCAGACAGCAGGAAAAAATTATAAAAATATGATGTCCATATTCATAAGAGGTGGAGTGGGTGATTTCTGATCATTTCTTGGGTTATGAATGTGTATCACCATTTAGTGAGGTTGGTTGCCAATGGCTACTGTTCATGGTAAGGGAGGAATTTAATCAAGGGAGGTTGGATTTAAGGATCTCTTTCTGAAAAAAAAAGAGAGGGGGACTATAGAAAGGATAGGATAAAAGTGTACCTTATTGAATCTACTTTAAACTAAAAAGCAACTATTAATCTCAAATATTTACATTGGTATGCATTTTGTATAAGGACACACATTTTTGGGCTGGGTTTCTGAGAAAAGGTTTCTCTATATAACAGTCTTGGCTGTCCTGGAACTAGCTCTGTAGACTAGGCTGACCTCGAACTCATAGAGATCTGCCTGACTCTGCCTCCCAAGTGCTAAGATTAAAGGCATGCACCACCACCACCAGGCTATTGAGAGAAATTTAAGATTGCTTTTATTAGAACATACTCTATATATGTTCCTATTCTTATTTTAGGTATTTTTGTATATTGACAAAATTTAAGGTTATTTTTGTTAGAACATAATTTGTATATGTTTCTACTCTTGTTGAAGACATGTTTGTATATTTGACACAAATTTAACATTATTAATGTTATACCGTATATATGTTTCTATTATTACTTAAGGTATTGTACTTGTATAGCTCATTTAAATGTAATCTATAATTAAAAATACATGTTAGTAGTTAGTCATCAATAATAATCAAACTTGTAGTTAGATATGTTTTCAAGGTTAAACACAGATATATTTTAGATAGCTGACCTACAAATACTTCAGAGATCTACAGAATATGACATTTAAGATGTTTAATAACCTAAGGCTTTTCTTGACAGTGAGACACATCTGCTCCTGGTAGCACCAATTCACTTCACAAAAGGATGATGGGCATCGACAAACCTCCATATGGACTTTGCTTTCATTGTGGCAACACTACGCATTTAGGCAAGAAATTGTCATTGCCTCAAGTTCTGATAGTATACTGGACAAACTGGACCATCAGGACACAAAGGAAAAAGACCATCAAACTTTGCCAAGATAAGGTAGCATAGTATTTCAAAATCCCTGCTTCATAGAAAGTCTGCCAGACATTCTGCAGGACACACAGAAAGTGACTACATAACTTTGCCAAGACTAGGCTGGACAGTCCCACAAAATTCCTGCTTCATACAAAAGTCTGTCAGATATTCTAGGCCCATAGGCTGATAATGGATACTTCAAAGTTGCAGGGGAGCCTTGCAGAGTAACTGTCCAGGTAGCCAGATCTTTCTGTCATTTCTGTAGCTTTAGAAGATGTTTACTGTGTACTTCATGTTTACTCAGGTAATTAATATATCCTTCTCAAGTCTCTGATGGAGTTGAAGATGGAATAGTTATAGTTACAGTTTTCTCTCTTACCAAATTTATGAAAGAAACTCACAAAAAGAGGTATAAAGTGGGTAAGATTGAGAGATAAGAAAGTTTAAATTTTTTTCTAAGAAAATGTTTTGAGGTCTAAGAAGATAGTTTTGGGTTGGTAATACAAGTTGGAATAGAAAGTGAATTAGCTACAAAACTTTGGACTCACCAAGATAGGATAGATAATAGAGTAGTTTCTCTGAATATGGCAAATAGAAATTGACTGGACATTGTGAATATAAGTCTTACTTGATAATTGTTCTTATTGTATATAGTTTTATTGTGTTAAAGTCTTTCCTTTTTATTTAGACAAAAAGGGGAGAACTAGGGGGATATTCAGTCACACTGTGAATCCCAAATGTACATTTGCATTAATTAAATAAAATTATCATTGGGTCTGGAGGCTGCAATAGTAACTAGTTGACAGAAAGCAATCAAAGAGCCTTAGAGGGCAATCAGGAGAGACTGTAACACAGAAAGTAGTAGAGTGGGGTTTGGAAAAGCACAGGTTTTTCTGCTTTGGCAAAACAGAAGCAAGGATGTTCTGTGGATACCACCAAGTAGAGAGAGTTAGCTAGTTGCTACTCAGCCTCTCTGAGCTCACAGATTTTCACCCCAGGTTTTGAATCTCGAGTCTTATTCAAAGTGAAGTGATAGAGATTATTTAAAGCTGCCTTTAGTAGCAGTGACATGGCCAGTGGCTGCAGGAGCAGAATTCTCACCAGACTGCAGCCTGAGTGGCCAGGCTAATGTTAGAGAAGCAGCCCAGTAACTGTGGCATTTCAAATGCTGCTGAGATAGCAGTAGATTAAGGCACAGTCTTGGTGCCAAAAATAAAACAACTGTTTTTCCATCTCCTTCACCTCCTTGTTCTGACATAGCTGGCATATTCTCCATCTCTAGAATTTCAACATTCTAAGAATGTTATATAATATGGAGCTGGGATGTGACTCTATTGGTAGAGTGCTGGCACAGGAGGCATGAAGCCACAGGCTTAATTCCCATCACAATACAACAGTGGACATGATAGCACAATCCCGTAATCCAGGAATTTGAGAATTAGAGTCAAAGGAACAAAATTTCAGGTCACCCTTGACTATTTAGTGAGTTTGAGACCAACCTGGGTTACATGAGTTGCTGTCTCAAACAGAAACATATATATTTTGGCATAAATATATATATATATTTGGCATATATATGTTATATATTATAATATATAATATTATGTAAATATTTATAAATATATATATGGCAATGCAATCATACAGTGTAGAACTTTGAGACAGATTCTTTGTTTTCTTTTACCCAGCCTAATTTACTAGATGTTCAAGATGTTTAAATTATTCAACTCTGTTGGCTTATTTTGTTAAGAACTGCTGAGTTCCTCTTTATGAAGAACACTAATTGATGGTCTTTCTTTTTTAATGTGTTTTTCAGCCTTGTTTTCTGAGTAGTGCTGGCTTCATAAATGAACTGAGTTCATTTCATGCTGCTTCTGCTTGCCAAAGACCTTTTGTAAAATTTTGTGTTATTCCTTCAAACTGTGTTAAAATATTCAAGTGAGACTATGCATATATTTAGGATTTTTTTTTTAATTTTAAAGTCATGAATCTCATTTACTAGTCTACAATGAACTATCTAGTTCGTATTATCTAAGTATGACACTACAGAGACATGTTATGATAAGACACTTGTCATGTTACTGTGTGCCTGCAGTCCGGGTATATGGGCATACCTTCATTTATTGCTTCGCAGCTTAATTTTGAGACAGGTTCTCTCACTGAACCTGTAGCTCACTGCCAAGACTGGCTGCCTGAAATACCCATTATCTTCCTGTGTTTGTCTCCTCCAAGCTTGGGTTACACCCCTCTTGTCTTGTTTTCAACAATAACTACTATTTTACCTCATTCAGTTTTGAATGTTTGTACATATGATAAAATTTTTAATTGAATCTTGAGCCTATTTATATTATGTTCTCAAATGCTGTATGTTGTTTAAACTTTCCTTAGCTAGATTTTCATGACAATTTAAGCACAAAAAGAGATTTCCTCCATTCAGTATAGGATAAAAATGGGTTGAAAGGTAATTTAGTAAAGAAATAACTTTATTGTCACAAGTGTTTTCAAATTACAATATCACTGGATAAACTTACATATTGATGGAATATATGGACAAGAGAATACATCTCAAATCTGTAACTGTCTATTATATTCAGTTATAGCTATTATATATTCTATATAAAACTAATATACTGAAGTTCTTGCTGGTAATTGGTCTTCCTGTATTAAAGATCTGACATGACTTACTTCTTCTACATAATTTGAATATGATACTCTATCCAGGCACACTATAGGTAATTTCTTTCAAAGTCCAGTTTAATTTTTCAATTAACGCATTTTTTTTAATGTTCAATTCTTTCTCATCTGACACTAAGGTCGTTGATGTCATATAATTTGACCCAGTACATCATTATAGTTGTCCTTCTTTTCACCTCCCACTTTTTTAACCATTAAATTAGAGTTGCAGAATTACCTGTAACATTTTTTTCCTGTAACATATTTCCTGTCTAGCCTTTTTTTTTTTTTTATCACAGGGTCTGTGCACAGTGTGCTGACTCACCCCTCCTATGGCTTGTTAGCCTATTCCTGTGAGATCATTCACAACATGGTTACATAAATTGTGCTACTCTTTAACATGACCCTAACTCCCAAATTTAGCTTTACCATGAAGTTAGCTTTTCTTCTTTCAAATTGAGTTGACTCTAACCCACTTATGAGTTACAAAGTATATGAATTAGCATCATGTTCCATCATCTCTTTGCTATCCTTTGTAATTGTCCTTTATAATATAATATATAATATATTATATAATGTATATATATATATATATATATATATATATTCCTTTATAATGGGAAGTGTCTTAAAGAACTGCCATGACTTCATCACTTATTGATTACTGCCAACAATGCGGGTTTCCAATAGAGATGCATTAATTACCCCATACTCCAATTGAGTATATCCTGCGCTTAGACAAAAGCTCATTTCAACACAGGCTTGCAAAATTTGGATTAAGGGGATGTGAACATATGACATAAGATCTTCCAATCAGTCTTTTGTCTGAAATTTTTCAGTTTTGCTGAGGGTAAGACCCTTCCCATTGGTGATGAAGCTTCCATACACTGAAATTAGGGCTTCTCATGTTTCGTCTATAATCATATGATAAAAATGGTCAGTTCTCAGAGTGAGTGTGAGGTAACAAAGGCAGACAGGGGATGAAACAAAGAAAAGGGAAGCTCTAGCTACACAATGGCTTTGCCTCGAGCTCTTCCCATTTGTATTTCTGTACCTTGTGATTTCAGTAGTTTCAGCTTATTTAAGAGTGCTCAGCATAGGCTTGTCAGAGAGATCAGAAACAGGTATGATCACCACAGAGCTCCTCCTTCATCTGACACACAAGCTAGCTATCCACACATATACTTTTCAACTTAACATTGTAGCTATTTCATTTGTAAATATATGATATTCATCTTATATGTTACACCAAGGTTTTAGACATTATAATCTGAATAAATTCTATAAGAGTCAAAGTCACCAACATGGTATGACATTGTATTTATGAATTGAAAACAGTTGGCATGTTTGTGGAATTATTATGTGAGAAGGTTGTGGTTATTTTCTTGGTTGTTGGTTCCCAGCAGCATTATAATGATGTAAATTAATATGATTTTATTTCCCTAAAGGGTATCATCTATGCTATTCATTCATTCTGAACCAGAAAAAAGTCAGAGAGAAAGAAGTATAATTTGTCACTGAGACTTTCTAGAATTTGCTTAGCATTCTAAATTCTTACATTAGCTTTTTCTCTTCAGTTCCATTTATAGTATTTCAAAACTGCTGAGAAATTATATCCTCAAAGAAAATAAGTTCATATTCTTAATAGCTATGCTCAGATAAGGGTACTAATCTATGCCTTACAGAATATTCTAAAGATAAAATGAGCTGTCTTGTCCCTCCAATTACCCTGGCAATTCCTTGAGAATAAAAATCCTCTTTTCTCTTTCCTTTCTCTTTACACTGTGCCAGCAAAACATTTTCTGCTCATAAAAAAGTAAAAAAAAAAATTAAAAAACTGCAACATTTTTGGCAGCCAATGAAAATCAATACAAGCTTCTTCTATTTTTGAGCATTCAGTTCTTGGGGTTTCACTGGATAAAACAAGGTAGATTGCCATAGTGAGGATGGTGAGGGACTGCATCACTGTTGCATGACAGAGTTTTGGAGCCTAAACAGTAAAAACCTTGTCACACAAAAAAATTAACTTGGGGACTCAGAGTTTAAACAGTGTGGAAGGGTGTGTTAGAGTCAAAATGAGTAAGGTGTAAGCACTTGTGATGTTTAGAAAGGAAATTATTCCACAAAGACAGAGATATACTAGATAGGGAAAACACAGCGATCATATAGAAAGCAAAAGAAGCAAAGATGTGATGTTTCCTATGCACAAGATGTTTGACCAAATGAAGAAAGTAGAGCTCCTTGGAAAATGGCATCAACTCCAGGTTTAAGTCACCAGAAGTACAAGACAACTCTAGTAGAACTTTAGCATCAGAAAAGTGGGGAGATGCATAAAGAACAGTGGGACTATGTCAAAAGACAAAACAAATCCAGTAGAGTGGGAAGAGTCCCTATAACTAACCCAACAAAGTGAAAAGCATCACCAAAAAAATGGAGGCTACAATGGACTGGAACATACTAAACAAGAGATGACAAGAGAAAACAGGAGTGCAGGCCAATAACAACGTGTGAATAAGTTGAAAGTCTACAGAAGGCATGTTTCTATAATATCAGAGTCATTCCATTATGCTTACTAATTTCAAAAAGAAAAGACTATTTTTTTAAGTTTGCAGTACTATGTGAACACCCAACTTGGAGGAATCTCATGACACAACTATTACCCTAAAAGTTGTCAAGGTCATGAAGTTAAAGCAAATCCAGAGAAATTAGAAAACTTGGGATGAACATGTGGATTGGATATGGCATGTAGCAAGGCAACTTTCTGTCTTTATCATCCTATCGTAAATGCTATACCTATGCTTAATACTATCAAGAATTACTTTGTACACCTACTTGTGTGTATTATAAAGTATTGGCTACCAGGTTGGTGACTTATCTCAGACGGAACACACACACACACACACACACACACAACACACACACACACAATTCATATCCTTGTATACATAACCATTATGTAAATTAATAATTATGACAAAACCAAGAGAAATAATAGTATTTACTAACATTGATGAGCACTGAGATAATCCATCATATGTACACAACTGAAGTCTTTATACATACACCAATTAAAAACCATCATAGGAGTATTATTAATTTCACATGCTGTGTTTCTACATCACCAACATTCTTCTAGATATACACAAAAAAGTTATCTTGGGATGCAAAACAAGTTATTTGGGGCAAATAATTTTTATACTGTTTCTGTAAGATGTGTGATATGTTTTGATTCTTTGTTTTATTTACTTTGAACTTGAAGAAAAGAACAGAGCTGTGCTAATTCTTTTGACAGATGCTTGGGATTGATTTTCTTTACTGATCCACCCCATTGAAAGTGCTCATGAATAGCATCCTTGTATGATATGCCTTTGCCTGACCTATTTAAATCTTCTTAAAAACTACCCTGTATTAAGCTGTGTTTAAGAAGCAGGAGATGGGGCTAAAGAGATGACTAAGCATTTAAGAGCACTTGCTGCTCTCTCTGAGGACTAGTATTCAGATCCTAGCATCAATGTCAGAGGCTCACTAATGCTTATAATCCCAAGTGCTTCTAGCCTACTGGGGAACCCACACATATACATGAACCCACACTCACAGAGGCATATACATGTAAATAGTAAGCTAAGGATAAATATCAAAAGGAAAAGGAAAAAGCACAAGAACTTCTTTCCTGGTTTGTGTGGCAGCCTAGTGGTTGCAGACACAGACACAATGTTCAGTGGCAGTGAATGGGCTGTGCCAGGGAGCATCAGCATTCCCCATGAGAATGTGAGGGCAAAAGTGGATAGGAGATTGTTTATATTCAGTAGGTCAAAAGAGGAAGCACTGCCTACCATGGGCATCCTATATAATAGGATTGATCCTATATATTGTCACAATAGACTTTTCCTACTCTGCCTCTTCCATAAAACTGCCCTTTTCACAGAAGTGGTAACCTGATATCTTTAGACTGTAAGGCTTGCCATAGCTAGAGTTTATGGGGCAGAACATATCAAAGAGACTGTCTCCCAAGGCTCAGCTGGTTCCATTATGCTTTCTGCTCAGAATTCAAAATTATAACAAGTAGAGTATCAGCATCTTATAAGTGAAGCTGAGCAGATATGTGTAGAAAACTCCCCCACAAAAAAGGAGAAAGGGCAGGGATAGGCATAAACAAACTTAATTTGATTTCCCCACACTCTCTAGGGGCAATTCCTATTCCAACTCACTTCCTATCCTTGACTTTTGTGAGCTATGGTACCTTTTCTTTTTTTTATAAATATTTTTATTTTATAATTTATTTAATTTTACATATCAGCCATGGATTCCCCTGTCCTCCCTCCTCCCACTCTCCAGCCTTCCCCCCCAATCTACCCCCCATTCCCACCTCATCCAAAGAAAGGCACAGGAAGAGGCAGAATGCTAGAGAGGTCCTCAGAAATCCACAAAGATAACTCCACAATAGACTACTGGCAATGGTCAAGACAGTGCCTGAGCTGACCTACTCTGGTGATCAGATGGCCAAACACCCTAACTGTCATGATAGAACTCTCATCCAGTGACTTGTGGAAGCAGATGCAGAGATCCATGGCCAAATCCTAGGTGGAGCTCCAGGAGTCTAATTGGTGGTGAGAGAGAGGGGGGATTATATGAGCAAGAGATACCGAGACCGTGATTGGAAAAAGCACAGGGACAAATAGCCAAACTATCAGAAACACATGAACTGTGAACCAATAGCTGAGGAGGACCCATGGAACTGGACCAGGCCCTCTGGATAAGTAAAAGAGTTGATGAGCTTGAACTGTTTAAGAGGCCCTCTGGCAGTGGGACTGGGACCTGTCCTTAGTGCATGAGCTGGCTTTTTGTAACCTAGGGCCTATGCTGAGATACTTGGCTCAGCCTTGGTGCAGGGAGGAGGGGACTGGACCAGCCTCAACCGAATCTACCAGGCTGGGCTTACTCCCCAGGGGAGACTATTGTACCTTTTCAAAGCAATGTTTGTGCTTGTGTATGAATGTGTGTTATAGATATTTTAAGTGAGTTATGTTACTTGTAATCAAAGTATTGTTTATGAAGAAGTAAGTGAAATGCACAGTTTAATCCTCAAAATTCAAAGAGAATCATTAACACAGAAGTAACACATAAACTGTAGAATATTATTAAAGAGGAAAGACTGTATAAGACATGGCTCTTGAAATGTGACTGTTTGGGCTCATTCATTTTTATGCAGCAATGTCTAATGAACAGGAACAACCACAAGGAACGAGAAAAATATGAGAACATGTTCACCCAGCATCCAGGTCAGAAGGGTATCTGAAAGGCCAAAGGAGCCATCAAATCTGTTGAATACCAGTTGTTCTATTTAATGAAGACAAAAATGATCATTAGATTTAACTATCTGGAAGTCATTTGGCAAGTAGAAGTGAAATCAGCTCAGTAAATCTCTTTCTTTCTTACCAAATATCATTTCTATTTAATGAAATGATCCTGTATTACAAAGTGATTACACAACTTCTTATTCATAAATTCATGTTCTCATCTGTCCTGTCAATAGATTTTTTTTTAGGTTAGAAAAAATAATGTGATTAAACGAGTTTCAAAATGGTAACTATATTTTCCTTCTTCATCACTGTCTTCAATTAGAGTTGAGCTTGCCTTAATTGTACAGTCTTTCCATTTTACATTCCCTCCATCCTTAAGTGACCTCTAAATTAATAGATGTCCCTTGGTGATACAAATGGGCATCCTTATACCCTATCAACACTGAATTTTAAGGGGTGCTTTGTTTCTTTCTTTCAAAAAATATTTGCATTTTAAAAGATGATCATTGATTAAAGGTTTTAATTCGCACTAGACTCTGGAAACGATAAAATTTTATTCATTCCCCTGATTTTGTTAGTCTTTGTTTGCTACTTGGAAACCAGAATTTGAAATGTGTAAAGACTTAGGTCACAAAATATCAGTGGACTAATACCATACTATATCATTTACAATTAATTATGGAATAATTCTGTGGAAAGACATCAAGCTAGTTGTAAGCCAAGAGGTAGTTCCCACTGTAAAGAAAATCCAGTCTTGAAATGAATTACCAGATACTTCAAGGTGATGATGAGGATGAGGATGAGGATGACAATGATGATGATTTTGAGACAGAGTCTCATGGTACATAGTGGCTTGGAATTTTCTGTAGTTAAGATGACCTTGAACTTCTGATCTTTCTGTTCCTACTTCCAAAGTGCTGGTATTAAAAATATATACAACCGTGCCCAGTTTATGTAATGTTGGGGATTGAACCCTGGGACCTATGCTTTCCAGGAACACAGCAACTAATTTGGGTCATTTTCTTTATTATTAATTTAATTTATTTTATTTTACAATACAATTCAGTTCTTCATATCAGCTACAGATTCACTTGTTCTCCCCCCTCTCGTCCCCCTCCCCTTTCCCCCAGCCCACCCCCCATTCTCACCTCCTCCAGGGCAAAGCCTCCCCGGAGGACTGAGATCAACCTGGTAGACTCAGTCCAGGAAGGTCCAGTCCCCTCCTCCCAGGCCGAGCCAAGAGACCCTGCATAAGGCCCAGGTTTCAAACAGCCAACTCATGCAATGAGCACAGAACCTGGTCCCACTGCCTGGATGCCTCCCAAACAGATCAAGCCAATCAACTATCTCACCTATTCAGAGGGCCTGATCCAATTGGGGATCCCTCAGCCATTAGGTCATAGTTCATGTGTTTCCATTAATTTGGCTATTTGTCCCTGTGCTTTATCCAACCTTGGTCTCAACAATTCTTGCTCATATAAACCCTCCTCTTTCTCGATAATTAGACTCCCGGAGCTCCACCCAGGGTCTAGCCATGGATCTGTGCATCCAGATTCCTCAGTCATTGGGTGGGGTTTTTAGCACGACAATTAGGGTGTTTGGCCATCCCATCACCAGAGTAGGTCAGTTTGGGCTGTCTCTTGACCATTGCCAACAGTCTATTGTGGGGGTATCTTTGTGGATTTCTGTCATTTTTGATGGACCATTGGCACATTGTCACCAAGTCTTCTCTTTTATAAAATTTGCTAGTGAAAAGTGAAAATTATCACAGCTCAGTTCAATGTGTTTCTTCCTTCTTTGGCAAAGTCTTCCCTTTTAACTCACTGCCAAAGAGCAATGTAACTCATTTTCATACAAATAATGTAAATCAACCAAGGTGACATTTAATGTTTAATCAAACAAGGAGTTTTGGTTATATGGTACAAAGTACTGAACACAAATATCTGATGATTAAATAGACTTGCTAACAGTACTATCAGTCTCATCAATAACCTCAGTATGGCATCAGGATTTGCGTGTTATTCATAAGCATGTTACACAAAGCAGGGTGTGTGTGTGTGTGTGTGTGTGTGTGTGTGTGTGTGTGTGTGTGTTTTTGCTTCATTACACTGTAATACTGAGTCAGGTTTAGAAGTCTAAAATTTCCCCACATTTTGAGAAGGCCCTGTCAGTATGTTACCTCTTACTTAAGATGTTAGTACTTATGTTTATTTCAGGAATTATAAAAATCCATTAAGAAACCAGAAAGAGCATTTCAGAGTTCAATGATGACCAACACAAAACACGTTCAAGGTTCTGTAATTAAGCACTTCCTAATTAGCACCCACTAAAGTTTACTTTCACTGAGTGAAAAAGTCACACAATAAAGAAATCTGCTTTAAAAAATTTTTTGAGATTATAATGATTGTATCATTTATTCCTTCCCTTTGCTCCCTCCAAACCTTCTTATATACCCCTTTTTACTCTTTTCAAATTCATTTTTATTACTTGTTACATAGGCAGATGTATATACATATATATTCCTAAATAAAACTTATTCAGTCTATATAATGTTACTGGTATATATGTTTTCAGGGCTGACCATTTGGTATTGATAACAAACTGATATTCTCTTCTGTGGGGGAAAACTATTTTTCCCATTTTCAGCATGTCTTGGTTGTCTGTAATCTTTGTGTAGGGTTGAGGTCTTGTGAGCTTTCCACTCTCTATATTAGCATGTCTACTGCTGTCATCCTTGTTCAGCTCATGTTTAGGCAATCATGTTGATGAGACTTTTGGGGTGTAGCTTCTCAAAGACTGGAAGTTACAATCTCACATCAAACTCCTCTTGGCTTTTAATATCTTTTTGTCTCCTCCTCTGAATGGCTTCCTGAACTTAGGTGCAAGAATATTTTGTAAATGTTTCCACTGAGACTGGGATCCACAACTCTGCATTTTGATTGACTGTTGTTTTCTATAGTGGTCTCCATCTGTTTCCAAGAGAAGTTTCCTTGATGAAGGGTGAGGACTACACTTATCTGTTAATATAAGGACAAATGTTTAGATTATATTTAGGGATTTTATGGCTTTAATAATGTGGTGGTTGTAGGTTATCCTCTAAGATTCATGACTTACTGATACTGGGTAGTTGCCCAGGTTTCCAGTACCAGGCATGGGTTCTCAGTTGTTGAATGGGTCTTAAGTCCAATTGCAGAACCACTGGTTACCATCAAAATATGCATGCCACTAATATGAAGAGTTATTATGTCATGCAGGTCATTTTTGTGGTTCATAGACATCGTAGTTGGATAGGACTGTTGGATGCTTTCTTCCACTGGAAGCTTGCATGGATAATGACCTGAATACCTTTCTAAGGCCTAGCTTTCTACTTAGATTTCTGGTGCCAGAAATATGTTCTTAAATGCAGGGTTGTTCTGGCTTGTTAGAATTATAGAATTTTTTACAGCTTTTTATTAAGAAAATTAAATTATGAAATAAAATTATTCTAAAGGCAGAAAAAATATTTAATTTGTCACCCAAAGTAAGTTTTTTTTTTAATTAATTGACCCACATTCAGAGATTATTATCTTAAAATATTATCTCTGTCTGTTGCAAAGACAATTGAAATTATAGCCTCTGGGGTTTTCAGACTCTAAGTTATATTTGACAATAACTTGTTTGCCAAACTTAGAAGTTTGGGACTTGGTACTATATTCAGATTTATGATTGGAAAAAGTAAAACTACAGAGTAATTTGCTTTAAATGACTTAATCATTGCATTTGAAATAATAACCCAATATAAATCCCTTACCTTATAAATTATAATTCATATAAACTAAATTAAAATTAAGAATTATTGATTATGTAACTGGAAGAAAGAAGAGTAGAGATGATTGCCAGTTCCTGAAAATGAGACAAAAAGAAAGATTAAGGCACATGCAAATGAAAGGAAAGATTATTTAAAGTGGTATTCAATTATCTTACATCTTGCCCTGTGAAAACGGAAACAAAGAACCTGCCTCTGCATACTACTGCCTTTCTTTTGGCCTTAGCTGAGGAAAGAAGGAAGAAAGGGCCTGTCTCCCTCCAAAAGTCATAGCTACAAGCTAGCCTTCACTCAACCTTCAGCCTTCATTCTGCCTGCCAAAGTGGTTCACAAAACATGAACACATTTCATGTAGAAGAGCCCCAGACTAGTAGCAGTGCTAAGCATATGGTTGGAAACAAAATTAGAATGTTTTGTAGACACATACTTTTAAAACAGGTCTCTTAAATGCTCACGGTAGATGGTTCCCAACCTATGATCTCAAACTCATAAGATGCACTACAAGATGAGCTGAGGAATTAAATATATCTGCACAAAGATCTAAGCCAGGCATGCAAAATCAGAGTTGTATAAAAATGTCAAGAATTTTATCTCTCAGCATTGGCTCTGTATATATAAACACATGTAAAAATAATCTTAAATATATTTCAATTGAGATAAAATAAGACTATATTAATTAAACTTAAAATCAGACAAAGCCTTTTGTTTACATGAGGATTCCTTATCTTATTCAGGATTGTCTCATATCTGTGGGCAAATAGTACTCTATCTCAGGTTCTATAGTTACTGGAACAACAATTATATGACACCACACACAGCTTAATAGATGTTTCATGCAAGAAATTCAAAGAGCCAGAGAAAAAGTAAAATGAAATATACTAATATAATTCAAGAATATATTAACATGAAAAAAAGTAAGTGGTAGTATCTCATGCTCTAGTGTGTTTGGGGGTGAGTCTCTGCAGGTATCACAGCTCACAGGGAAATGAAACAGAAAGGTGAGAATGAAAATGCCATACAGCTAGATTTGGTCAATCAGACTGGATCAAAACTTCTAGAGAGTCTAATCCCATGGTTTAATTTCCTTATACATTTAAACACATTGAACCTTTGGGTAGAAAACTCACATGACAATTCTCATAACAAAGCTTCAGAGATGACTACATCAAAATTCCCTTGCAAAATAACATCACTATAGCAAAATACCTGAGACCTTTATCATAAAAATGAGTTCTGTGCACTGGGAAACAGTGGTCAGGGCTAGAACCTAGAGAGGAAAAATTTGTAGTAGGCATAAGGATAGATTCTATTGATAAAGGATAGAAAGTATGCGAGGCTGCCTTTAAAGGGTGAGTTCTATTCACTGAGAGCCAAAGCCCAGGATTAAGAGCTAAACAATTCTCAGGATTTGAAGGAAATTAGGTGGAGCTGCCTCCATATAATAGCAAAGGATAACCAGGTTGTTTGATCATTTTCACTCCAGCATTCCAGGTGACCAGGCATCATTCTTTCTTCCTTTGAACAAAGTAGGTCTTCATGCTTAACAAGTCTGGTTTCTCCAATGTTATCTTTAAGCTGTGCCTCCTACACTAGTGGTTGACCACACACTTATGCACATATGGACATCACCAACTAGATTTACTGAATATGAAAACAAAAGACATGAAGTGGAGAGGGGGACATATTGAGAAAAATTGAAGAGGGGAGATGAGGAGTAAATATGATCATATTTCCTTGTAACACATATGAAATAAAAAAGAATGAAGACTATTTAAACATAAATAAAATTTAATATAAAAAGAGGAAATAGATTGATCTTAACAGACATGGAGGAAAAAAATAAGCTCAAACTTTCATATTAGTAAGTATTCAAAGAGAGAAAGATGGACATTGAAGTGAGATTAAAAATAAAACTTACATTATTACTGAAACCTCCAGGTTTCACATGTTGTTATCCCACAGAGTTCTCACCATGATCAATAAAAGGCATGTCATACAGAAATTCCTGAACACTAACACAAAAGTATCATAAAGATAGCCAGGGAGAAAACAGACATAGACAGAAAAGATTCACAAATACTCTCAGGTCTCCATGGAAAGAGTCAATGTCCCTGCTTTGTTGATAGTGGGATTCTATGTGGTGTTCTGGTCTCACCATAGGCAGAATTAAATTGACTAACTGTCTCAACATATGTCTTACTTTGGCCAATAGATTTCACCAGAAGGGTTGTCCCAAACCGCCAAATTATAACTGGAAAGTTAAACATGACTTCTTGAGCATCTAGATATTAGCATCCAAAGGGCTCATTCTGGATAGCCTAGATTTCAAAAAGAAAGTAAGAGAGAGAGAGAGAGAGAGAGAGACAGAGAGAGAGAGAGACAGAGAGAGAGACAGAGAGAGAGACAGAGAGAGAGAGGCTAAAGACATAACTCAGCTGGTAAAGTGCTTGTTGTGTAAGCATTGGAGCCTGACTTCAATCCCTGGGAGCCACATAAAAGTGGAAGGTGTAGTTCAGCCTGCTGCAATCCCAGTGCTGGGAGGCAGGGCATGGGCGATCACTAGAGCTAACTGACCAACATGCTTCCCCTAATTAATAACAGTCTTGTCAATAAGAGACCCTATTTCTACATTCCTGGGAGGCTGAAAATGGGATCACCTATATGACATACTAGTAAAACATTTGGTAAATATCCTGAAATTACATAAAAGAGATGGAGTAGGTTGGGAATAGAGGCCCAGGCTAGTGGTGCAACACAGTACTGACTTTAGTTATTTAGTTGTTTTCATCTTTCGTTGTCTTTTTTTAAAATCAGATACTATCAGAAGTTCTATGGTTATGTGCAAAATAATGCTCTAGAATTTTGAAGTTCTTATTATGATATTGCATCCCAACTCAAAAAATACATCTACAAATTCATGGAACATTAATGATTAATTAATTAAGGAAGGAAGATTGTAAGGGCCAGAACATCAAGAAGTTTGCTGAAAAATTTTGTCTCCTAGTAATAGGAGAAGCTATATCCACAAAATTTCACAGGCAAAAAGCCCGCAAAACTCTAACCTTAAAAAGAACTATAGGTAACTGAGGAATGCTGGGGGAGAAAAGGTGAGATTCCTCACAAACAGTACAGCAACTGGTTGTTCAGTGGCAAATGCCACCCCTGAAAACATATATACATACAACATTACACAGACTTAAAATGCTATATTTAGGAATATATATGTATATCCATTTATGCATACAATAACAATTAGTGAAAAAAGAGGTTGTGAATTTGAAGAAGAGTAGGAAAGACTACATGGAAGAATTTTGAAGGAGGAAAGGGAAGGTAGAAATGTTATAATATCAAAAATAAAACAAGCCAAGTAGTGGTGACTCATGCCTTTAATCAATCCCTCTACTCAGGAGGCAAAGGCAGGCAGATCTCTGAGTTCAAGGCCAACCTGGTCTACAGTGTGACTTCCAGGACAACCAAGGCTACATAATTAAACCATGTCTTGAACAATCTAAAAATAATTAAATAAATAAGATCCAAGTGATATAAACAAGATAAAATTGGGCAAGAGTTTATAAATATTCGAGTTGTATGGTTAATGTGTTTATTTTAATATTAACTACACTGTACATGTTTAAAATTATCATGAGTTTTACTATCTTTTATCAGCAGCCTTTGATGCACAATTATAAGAAAGTGAGAAAAACAGTCCATTTGCAAGCAAAACTAAGTATATTGAATTAATTTTGTGGTTGAAAGATGAAATCATTTTCTTCTAAATCAAAATTATGATTCCCAAAAAATAATGCTTTTGGGTAAAGTCTCCTTGTTCCTCACATACTTCTTGGCTTGTCCCAATTCTCAGCTTGTGAGGTGGCTCAGGATTTGGTGTGTTTCCTTTCATTTGAGGTTTTGACATTTTGGGGTGTTCTCAAATTTGCCATTAACCTTCCTATGGTAATTTGGATGATAAATGTGCCCCATAGTGCTGTGGGACGGTCTATATGTCAAATTGCTCTGATTGGTCAATAAATAAAACATTGATTGGCCAGTGGCCAGGCAGGAAGTAGGTGGGACAAGGAGAGAGGAGAATTCTGGGAAGTAGAAGGCTGAGGCAGAGACACTGCAGCCGCCGCCATGACCAGCAGCATGTGAAGATGCTGGTAAGCCACCAGCCACGTGGCAAGGTATAGATTTATGGAAATGGATTAATTTAAGCTATAAGAACAGCTAGCAAGAAGCCTGCCACGGCCATACAGTTTGTATGCAATATAAGTCTCTGTGTTTACTTGGTTGGGTCTGAGCGCCTGTGGGACTGGCGGGTGACAAAGATTTGTCCTGACTGTGGGCAAGGCTGGAAAACTCTAGCTACACCATAGTCTCTGACAATTGGTTCCCCATTGGTGTTTGGGGAGGCTTGGAATGCATTGCCTTGCTGGAGAAAGTGTGTTACTTGGGGTAGTCATTGGGAATTCAAAGATTCCCACCATTACCAGTTCACTCTCAGCTTTCAGCCCAAATGTAGACTCTCAACAACAGGGACATCTGCTTGCCATAATAAATTGCCAAAAAGCTATTGCCATAAACAACAAATAATTCCTGTTACATTTTCACATCCAAGAAGTTAGAGTCAAACTGTTGCCCAGAACTTTGTCCCTCAAAAGAATAAGAAGAATATTCCTTTGCCTTTCCTTAGTTTGTAGCAACAACTCATCTGTCCAAAACATTGGACTGACAAATAGCTTGATGGGCATGGAATAACATTTCTGTGGCACAATAGCTATAGGAAAGTCAGTGTGGAACAGATAGGCAGCTGCTGGGGAATGGACAACCTGTAAGTGCCTAAATATTAATACATACTTTCATTTGGGCCATAGAAAATTGCAAAACAATGTTGAACAGATGGATGTCACATGCACTGATATATCTAACAAAAATATATGCATATATTTGCCCACAAACGTGATCTTCCACATTGCTCACTGCCCTTTTTCTCTATAAAACTCAGAATCACACAATCAATCCACACTCTCAATTTTGTTGATCATTATATGAAATGAACTATGAATGTTTTAACCAAAATGTACAAAATGTTCACTCTATCCTGTAAAGTCAGAAAAATGCATGATAAAACAAGTATGAATATATAATTTTATATATATTTTTCTAGAATCAAAGCAATGATCTGTCATCTATCAGTTCCTTCCTTCTAGATGCATGAACACTCAGTGTTTCTTGCCTCTTATGTTATTGATGTTCAAAATATTCAAGGTGAAACTTGCACATCAATGAGTTTGCATTATCAACCTAGAGAAGAGCCCTTTGATTACGTTTTTAAATCCAAAGAATGAATTTGGAACTAAGAAGTCAAATCACCTTGGATATCCAACAATACACATAAAATCATCACACACACACACACACACACACACACACACACACACACACTGAAAAGTGACAGTGTCACTTTTTTTCCTCTTGTGGAAGAAAAGAGGAGTCATAGACTGAAATAGAATTGTTAATATATACCTTTTCTACATTTCCATGGAGCTCAACATAGGTGCATTTAGTTCCTTGTATTCTCTGAAAATAAGGAAAAGGAGGAGGGGGAGAGGAAGAGGAGAAGAAGAAGGAGAAGGAGAAGAAGAGGAGGAGAGGAGGAGGAGGAGGAGAAGGAGGAGGAGGAAGAGGAGGAGGAGGAGGAGGAGGAGGAGGAGGAGGAGAAGAAGAAGAAGAAGAAGAAGAAGAAGAAGAAGAAGAAGAAGAAGAAGAAGAAGAAGAAGAAGAAGAAGACAGCACTACATGGTAAATCAATTTTGGGCAGGGATTAAGTTACAGATGTAAAAATAACATGGCTATCTGAAAGCATTGCTTACACAAAAGAGTAACCAGAAGAGGATACCTGGATGAATCAACAAGAGAGAAGAGAAAACAAGCAGACTTCTTGGAGATTTTTGGTTACAGCAGATATTTACTTTCTATCTAGAAAAGACTTTAATATATATTAAAGTCTGTGTATGTCCATGTGTAAGTATGTGTATGTGCAGGTGCCAGTTAAGGTCACGCTCTTTAGAGTGTATTTGATCTCCTGAAACTGGAGTTACATGAAGTTGTGAGCCATGTGATATAGATGCCAGAAACCTAACACAGAGTGCCTCTTAACCAGAGTCATCTCTCCAGGCCTCAAAAATTCCTTAATGTTAATAAGTATGTCCACCTTTTCACCCATGTGTTACCCCCTCAAAAAATCACACAGTAAGGAGAAGACAGAGATGTAATTTATTAGTTTGTTTCCTCAGCAGCAAAACTATGCTTCAACAAATGGCTTGGATTTTGATGTCTAGCAGTATAATTCAATATGACTTTAGAGAGAACACAAATGGTTGGTTTGTCTGTCTTTCCTTTATGTGGGAAAAATGGGAATGGAACCCAGGGCTTCTTTCTCATTTGCCATGTTAACACTATACCACTGAGCTACCAGGCTGCATATTAAAATTTGACAGAATACAACTTAATCCCCCCTTGGTGGTAATAACCTTCAAATTTCTGTCTTACTATCAGACAAGTGTTAAATATTTATCATGTAAATGGGTGTAGAACCTCATGTGTGTATGTTTGGATATGATTGCTCACACACTTGTTCTGCATGTGTTTAGGTAGATTAAACACCTAGAGAGTCATATCACTTTGATATCTCTATTATGATTGAAAAGCAAAATCCCACATGCTGGCATATTTTATAAGATTCACAAGTTTTAACAGGAGAGGTGTAAAATGCATAATTCAGTGCTATACATTTAGGTGACATAAATTTGTATTTGACATTTTCTAAATAAAAGCCTAGCAAATGTAAAGGGACAAAGACTTGAGCACTAGTCCCGAGAATTTGGAAAACATAAAAGCAAGCAAACAAAATACTAATGGGGACCTAATAACTTAAGTAACTTAAGTTTATCTACCTTGCACAGCCATGAACATGAGTCAGGAGAGCCATCCTTTACTGTATCTTAGAGTTTGCAGTTGTTCGTGGCATTCTGGGAGAGCACAAATCATTTTCAACCCCTATACTAAAATTTTCTAATTTTAATCAAAACTGTGTTTGAGTCACAGTTTTGGAAGTCATTCTACAAGCATGTGGAAGTAAAAAGAAGAGGAGGAAGAAGAAGAGAAAGAAAGAAACAACAGCAACAAACGTTCTTTTTATTTACATATACAATAAAAGATTCAGTCTGATGATTTACAATTTTTTATCCACCTCTTACATTCAGTAGCACTGCACTTAACATAAGAAGGCAGATGGCCTGCTCAATACCCACATTGTACATCTGTTTTGATTTCTTTTGCAGCAAGTAGGCTAAGGTATCCATGAATTTAACAAGATAGTGGTATTTAAAAGTAATCCTACTTTAAAATTCCACATTCACTGTGAAGCCATTTAATTTGCCAATATTTTATAGAATTGCAACTTTATTTTATATTATGGCATCATCTGCAAATGAATATAAATAATATTTATGGGCTAGAGGGAGAGCTCAGTAGGTATGGTGTTAACCTAACATGCATGAAACAATGATTCAATCTTTAGCAGTCCATAGACTGTGGCAACACACCTGTAATCTAGTACTCAGGTGGTACAAGGAGAAGGTGAAAAAGTTTAAGGTCATTCTTGACTATGTATTGAATTCTAGGTCATTAGAGATAAAAGAGCCCCATCTCAAAGATAATACATAAATTAAAATAGTATTTATTCATGTCCATTAATCCATGATGTGTGTCCTTTCTTGGTGGAATGTCCCTCCCTCAGACAAATTGCACTTAACACCCTTTATGGAGCTGAAGCTTAGCTTCCTATGGATGAGGTTCTAGGGATTGTATATAATTCTCTTGTTTGATCCTGAATTTAGATAAATCATTGGATCTTTCCAAATCTATTTCTTTAAAAGTTTTAAAGAATATTTATTTTAAAAAAGTAACACAGCACTTAGAAAGCCATATGCAAATTTTCTAAGTTAGAATCTTTAGTATTTTACAAACATGGGAGTCACTAGGAATGGGCCATATTAAATTTCATCTTATATGGCAAGAAAGAAAAGGTCCTTGCTTTATCTATTCATTGTTTTTCTCAATTCACAAGAATTCCTTAATCAAAACAGTGATCTTACACAGAACTGCTCTACAAATATACTAATTCCCCACAACTGTTTTGGACAATCCTCCTAATTTCTCTTCACTGGCAACAAGAGTTTCCTATAACCTTCATCAAGAAGGAAGATTGCAAGGGTTACTTGCTTTTCAGAGCCTGTGAAATCTAGTAGGGTGTATTCCTTTGCACTCTATGAAGGAGGATAGTGGTTTCTTATGACATAATGAGGAATTCCTTGAGCCACAGCTGACCAGTCTCAACTCTACATATCCCTGTGTAACACTGGGGAGTATGTGACCAACTTGGAGGACCCAGGTCATCCTTGACTGACATCACCCATTTCTCTCCCTTTCATTCTCCTTTCTAGGGTGTAATGGAGACAAAAATGTATATGGGACATTCTCTATTAAGAAGGCAATTCTCTCCTGCCTCAGAAAGCCTGAAATCCTTCAGTGGAAGACATCCATGATTCCCACTTTTATGGGCACATGTACATGTCCCCAAAGGTTTATAGATGAATAACCCTAGGACATTTCATTCAACTACCAATGGCATGACACCTAAGAACAAATCAACTGCATAGTGGTTCAGATCACATCTGAATTGCCAATAATTTCAAGACAAACACTGGTAAAAACTGCTGGAGTCTACCAGCACCAGGAGCCTCATTCTCATGCTTTGTAATTGTCATTTATAATGTGAATTGCATTGGATGTTCCTTAAGTGCTCCAAGTGATATTATGCTATTAGTTCATCTTCAGTGACATATAACACCAAGTAATGCTAGGGATCCTTTGTTGATCAGTCAGATGGCAATTTTCCTGCTGTAGTGCCTACACAAAGAGTACACGAGAACAGATTAGCACAACAGTATAAGTTATATATTGAAGTGAATGGTTTTCCAAAGCTGGTTTATAGAGAAAAGACATTATAAATTCTGTTAAGTTATCATACAAAAAACTTTGATCAGGACCTTCATATTACACAACAAGAATAAGAATTGTTTATAAGCTTTATCAATTCCTGGGTGGAATCTTTGGGGTCACTCAAGTATACTATCATGTCATCTGCAAATAGGGAAAGCTTGACTTCTTCCTTTCCAATTTGAATCCCCTTAATCTCCTTATGTTGTCTTATTGCTCTGGCTAGAACTTCAAGTACTATATTGAATAAGTATGGGGAGAGTGGACAGCCTTGTCTCGTTCCTGATTTTAGTGGAATTGCTTTGAGTTTCTCTCCATTTAATTTGATGTTGGCTGTTGGTTTGCTATATATTGCCTTTATTATGTTTAGGTATGTTCCCTGTATTCCTGATCGCTCCAAGACTTTATCATGAAGGGGTGTTGGATTCCTTTCCTGAGTTCCTGCCTCCAGTAACTAACTTGAACCTCACTTCATAAGGAGACATTTAACTCTGAGAAGACATCACTTCTGTTAAATAAAATTTAATTATAAAGTAGCTTAGGAACATGTTTGTGTTTAATATTTTATCCAATATGTTCTGTATAATATACTACTTAATTCTTATAGGATGGCTAATGCAAAATCATGACATTTTTCTAGAATTCTAGCCTTTCTCAAAAGGAAACACAAAGCAGAAAATTAAACAAGATTTGTTAATCCCAACCTGAATGCTTGAATGTGTCAATCATTTGCGCAGGGGCTAGATATAATGGCTTTCAAAAGTGTTAAGTATATGACATTTTTAGATCCAAAGTATCTGGACATTATTATACAGGGGTATTTTTCAACCAACTGAGCAAACTTATAACATGTAGATATTTGAAAAGTTATACATATATATTCATAATCTATTAAAATAACATATCTTATTAGAGTATCTTTATCTGCTACCAAAGTTTTAAAATCCTTTTTTAACACAAACATTGTGTAAGATATTATTTGTTTAATATTGGAAAAGGATTATGCCACAACCACTTAGTCAAAGTCTTGTTCAGTGTCAGAATCTATTCAATTTTGCATGTCCCAGCTTGATGGAAACTAACTACCTCACAGCACTCCATAAATATTTATATTGTAATCCATTATTGATATCCTACAAACATTTTACTATAGCATGCTAATGGTTATAACATGACAGTACTAGGTGGAGCTGAACTACTCTTTCAATTTTGTTTTCATAAGACATGCTTTGAAGATATAGAAAAATAAAAATATCACTGCTGGTAGTTGATGCAATCATGACCAACACAAAATGAAAGTCTATAAATTAAGGCATGAAAATGACTGAAAAGATTGATTGTAAGAATATTTTAAGTGAATGATTCAGTTTCCCCTTTACACTGAAATAATATTGCATTTATTAATAGTGACTTCTTATGCTACACTGACTTTATTTAAACCTCATAATATCATTATATTATGGAGTATATCCCTATGTTCCTGCCTTACAGATGGAAGAAATAAACTGTTCTGTGTTTAAATTGTGTAAGCAGTGGAGCAAGCTGGGATTCAGAATCTGGGATTTTTAACTCTGGTGCTTATAATGTTGACCATTGAGCCTCTTCCCACTGACATGTACTCTCCTACTGATGTCCTAGCCTTTAGTCATGCACTAAAAGCCTCACTGCCCTACACACATAGACCTTCTGTTTATCAGAGACCACAAAGCCATCCACATATGTAGCCAGTGGTTGTGTTTGTTTCAGTCTTAACTTCATCTGTTTTGGTTTTAGGATCTTGATTCACCAAGCAAGAGTTAGTGTCTTTCAAAAGCTGAGTAAGTGGTTTTCAACATCAAGATAGAAACTAATGGATAAAGATGGGGTCAAGCCAGGAAGAAGCCTGCTGCAGAATGTGAAAGCAGCAACAGAGCCAGACTTATAGATGCTTCGATTCTAAATCTGCCTGTGCTAGTTGCGTGACTCGAAATGAGTCAGCCTTTCTAAGCACCAATATTAAATAAGAGAGTGTAATAAAAACTTGTTATAAAAACAGCCCAGAACGGCCAATCCTTATAAATGAAACAAAATCATCTGATCATATTTTAACATTTCTAACAAAGATGATTGTTTATTACCTACTCAAGGAAAAAAAAAAGAGAGGTTACTGCTGTTATCATCATCAATGATGAGCAAAGCACCCATGCACATGGTGGGTCAAAGCAGGCTGACAGTGTTGACAGCCAACACATATGTATGGCAATTTATAAAATACAGCCACCTCTATTTCTGCTCATGACTCACTCAGAAGTTCTGAAAAAACTTAGTCTGTAGTTTAATTATTCATCAGTAACATGATTAGTGTTTAAAATAAACTGGGTTTAGAATGAGCAAAGGAATGAGTATGAAATCTCAAGCTCACTTTAAAAAGTGGGTCTAAGAATTGCTATTCTATCTTCTCAATGAATCTATTCTCACCTCCCAAATTTTGAGAAGTACTTTGTTTAAACAGTAATAAGTTATACAAAGCAGTAGAGAAAAGTCATTATTTTGTTTGCATGTTTCTCTGTGTGTAGTACACATAGCTGCATGTGGGTGGATATGTGAGTGTCTGTTTGTGTGGACATATGCATGGGGAGGCCTGAAGTTGACATTCAGTGTCTTCTTTAATCACTTTTCACTTTACATTTTTCAGGTAAGGTTTATTTTTCAAACCTGGAACCTATCGGTGTGGTGAGTGTCATTAGCCAGCTAGGTCCAGGCATCCTGGGTGCATTCTGAATTCTGGAATTACAGATTGAGTACCAATACTCACCAGGCTTTTAAATGGATTCTGGGGATCTGAACTCCTACCTTCAGGTTCACAAGGCAAGTGTTTATCCACTGAACCTTCTTCCCAGCCCACTAAGCCAGTCGAGAGAGAAAGAGAAAGACATTTTTACACTCTCATCATGATAATTTATCTCAATAGAATTCACCTCCAAATTTTATAATGGTAAAAGAAAGATGGAAACACAGGTACAAATTAATATTCTGCTAGCTTATGGCCATGGAACTTATTGTGAGAGCTAAACCAATCAACCTGAACCCCACCCCCCCACCCCCGTCAATTTCAGTACCACATTTTCAGCTTTATTTTAAGACTCTGTAATGGAGTTGCAGACATCTGTTTGGAGAACAGGATTCTCTATTCACAATAGCATAATTAAGAGGTGATTGTACTGAAATCAGAACTATTCCCTTTGGCCCATTGTCAAGATGCAATGCAGAAATATGATTATGTAGAATCATAAACACTCTCTGCTCCACCTATCCTCCCTCAGTTGATATCTGTTCAATCAGATGTCCCCATTCCATTTAGAACTTTAATGGAGTATGCTTTTATATGAGACTTCTTTACGGATTCTTAATCTGCAGCAATCATTCACTAACAACTTGGAATCCTCAAATGCCTAGGTTTTTTTTTTTTTTTATTCCCTTAGTACACAGCCAGTGCCATGCATTTTAAAAGCTCATAAACCACCCTTATTGTTTTGTTGTTGTTCTTTGTGTTGATTTGTTTTGTTTTGTTTTCAAAAGTATGACACTCGAGTGTCTCTTTTTCCTCCTTTATCACTTCTCACATTCAGAACATTTTGGAAATGTGATCTTCTCAAACTACATATGAGAGAAGGTATGAATACAAACAAAATATACTAGTTTATGACAGAGGCAGAACTTCAATACCAATGTATTCTCTGCAAACATGTTCATCAAATCAAAGAATGGGGCTGGAGAATTCTCATAAGTAGCATCAGTGAGTCTTACACTAGTTCTGAATGATCTTTGGGCTTGGACATGACTGAAGTATCTTACTATTACATGTTTGATAGGTTCTGTCTCTTGTTTACAATGACTAAATCAAACAGAGATGAAGAAGGACCAAATAAAAGCTTGCAATCAAAGAGAAAGAAAAGCCACATGCACTTGTTTCTTGCCCAGGAGGGATGAACATTTCAGCAAAGCCAAGAAGAATGAAACAAGGGTTCTGAGGTAGGTGTAGCAATACTGCCATGCAGACACACACAGCTATGAATGAATCCCTGCATTGACTGGCCTCACCAACTCTCCATCATAGATACAAGAGGTGCACAAAGACCAATCCATGGCTAATAAGCAAGGACCTCTAAGCCTTGTTAGAGAGAGGTGTCATTCTCTCTAATGGGGTAGCCATAATGAGTCACTAGGCAGAAAGAGGTATAAAGGAAGGGGCATATGATGGAGTTATGAGGAGCATGAATATAATCACAATACATTGTACATGTGCCTGAAACTGTCAAAAATAAGATAAAAAAGTATAGTCATGCTTTAGCAAACTTGTTTCTGATAATATGGAAATAATTAAAGCAATAACCATAACAGCAGGGGCAGTGTTTTCACTGAGAAGGGGTGTATCTGTGTGTCAGTAACTTTGAAAATAGATAGCTAATCAGAACTTGAACAGAATAAGCTAAAAGAAAGTGAGGGAATAGTTATAAGAAAATTTATTCTAATCTAAAATAGTGTAGAGTCACTATTACCTATGCTAAGTAAAATTAAACATTACCTTTAAAATTTTTACACTATCTTTTGGGGGAAAGAAGGACTTTTACAGGAGGGGGATTTTTTTGTAATATTATTTTGTCTGTACTTACACTTATCAAAAGCCTGCTAGAAATATGTGAATATAGAGAAAAAGGAGATTCTAAATTGTCAAAATATAATTCATCATAAAAAATAGCCTAGCTGCTTATGCTGTTTTCAGAAAAGAAAATTCTTACCAGGGAGGAGGTAACATTATCTAGTGATTACTGGTGGGTTGTGAACCACAGGTGCTCAGTGTTTTCAAGAACAGAGTTTAATCACTAGGAGGAAAAATAGAAGAATAAGATAATGCCCCAAAATAAGAAAATGCCCAATACTGGTGAAAAACTACTCGAAATTTGGAGTGATTTGATCTGAACATAGATAGGAGGCAGTTTATAACATGTACAGAGGTAGTAACAGAAAAAAAGTAAGAAATTATTAGATTATTATTAGCTTTTAGATACACAAGCACTAGAAATCATTCATTATAATGATGTTTATAATGTAGATAAACCACTTCATTTGCAAGTTAATGATTTTATGATATGTACTCCAGAAACTGCACCACAAATATATGTTGATAAAGCAACACTGAATTTGTTAATCTTAACTTCAGGGACCATCACTTTAGCAGTTCTGTGATTATGTCTCAAAATGTAAAAGTAAGTGAAGCGATCTACTGAGCCTATGATGGAAGATGTTTAAACCAGATCATGAAAGGCAGGGAAAGTGAGAAGTGGGCAAAACATATGCCATAACAAGCTTTAACTGACAGACACAACAAGCTTGGGGCTTAAAGCCTTGATGAAGCTGACTGTTACCTAAGTTGATTAGGTCTCCTTTACCTTCTAAGGAAATGTATTGTCGGGAACAATTTCCTAAGTTATTTGTTTTTCAGGTCCTAGCACTATTTTGTACAGGAACTATAAAGTATATTTGGTCTCTGAAACTTTAGAACCTAGAAGCAGCAGCACCTTTGTAGGGTAAAGGGGCCAGCCAAAGAAACCCACACTAGCCCTGAAACCAGAGCTAATAAAAAAAAACCCACCTTTACCTTGAAACCAGAGCCAGTGAAAGAAACACACCCTGGCCCCCAAGATCCCAGCCAGTGAAAGAAACAATTTAGCCCTGAACCCAGAACCCAAGAAATATACCCTGACACTGAAACCAGTGCCAAAGAAACACTTAGGCCCTAGAATCAGAGCCAGCAAAAGAAATATGTCCTGGTCCTAAAATTAGAGCCAAAAGGCTAAAAAGGGCCAATGAAAGAAACACAGTTTGGCCCTAATACCAGAGCCAAATCTGCCCCTGACCAACTAAGCAGAAAACTAACCAGTCCATGAGCAGGAAAATGAACCAATTCCCTGAGCAGAAAGCCAATTAATCCCTGAGCATGAGATCTAGCTAATCTAGGCTCAAAGACTGAAATCTGACCAATTCTCACCCTGAAAAACTTTTCCCTGGAAAAACTCTGCTCCTAAGAAACCCTATATAAGCCCCATGCCTGTTCAGTTTGCTACTGCCCTTACCCACCCTGATAGAGGCAGCCACTCTCCTGGATTCTTCGCTCCCAATAAATCTCTTGAATGAGGTTTGAGTAAGCCCTTCTTTCGCTGGAGCAGAGATGGAGCCAGGACAGAGTGGAGCCAGAGCAAGGCTGTAACACTTTCACTGGGGAAACCTTCCCCTAACAGAGCAGAGTTGTTACACTCTTAGGGACGAGAGCAGAACTATAACAACTTCACTGAAAAAACCCTTCCCTGCTGGAGCAGAGAAGAAGCCTTCCCTGGAGCAGGGCTGTAAGCTGCTGTGCTTACTGTGACTTGTGTTATTCCTTGGTCCTGATTGCCAGAATCCCATTTCATCTGAGTCACAATGCTTACAACCCTGGTTCTAGTTTTCATTCTGCAAATCAAATTGGCCTCATTTCTACAAAATGCATCTAGTAGGAATCTGAACTGTCTTAACATCAAATGCTCTTGACTCTGACTGCCTTGAGGAAAAGCCTTTGACACCCATAACGAACAGCTTATCTCCTCTCACTGTATCACCTGACATAGTAAAGGGTCTTTTGTCTTTGAGACTGTCTTTGAAAATTAAATACACCTCTTAATTCTTGTGTTGTTGTTGCTGTTTGTTTTATTTTTCTTTTTTTAATTAATTTTTTTTTCATTTATTTTACAAGGAGACTGAAGTTTCTCCTCCCCCCTCTCCTCCCATTCCCTGTCCCCACCTCCCCTCTACCTTCACATCCACACCTCCTCTATGTCTCCACTCAGAAAGGGGCAGGTCTCCTATGGGTGTCAACAAGCATGGTGCATCAAATTGAGGCAAGTCCAAGTTCCTCCCCCTGCATCAAGGCTGGGCAATGCAACTCTGCATGGGAAATAGGTTCCCAAAAGGCAGCTCAAGAGCCAGGGACAGGTCTTGATCCCACTGCTAAGAACCCCAGAAACAGACCAAGCTACACAATTGTCACACACATGCAGAGGGCCTAGAACAGTCCCATGCAGGCTCCCTAGCTATCAGTCCAGAGTCAGTGAACTCCCACAATCTCAGGTCGGCTGTCTCTGATGGTTCTCCTGTCATGGCCATGACCTCCCTGGCTCATACAATCCTTCCTCTCTCTCTTCAACAGGACTCCCAGAGCTCGGCCAGTGCTTGGCTGTGGATCTCTGCATATGCTTCCATCAGTTACTGGGTGAAGGCTCTACGATGACAATTAGGGTAGTCACCATTCTGATTATACGAGAAGGCCAGTTCATGCATGCTCTGCACTATTTCTAGGAGTCTTAGCTGGGGTCATCCTTGTGGATTCCTGGGAGATTCCCTGGCACCAGGTTTCTACCTAACCCCAAATGCCCCCCATCAAGACACCTCTTTTATATTTTCACCCCCTGTCTTGCCCCCAACCCACTCAACCCGATTCCTCTTGTTTCTTTCCTCCCACCCTCCACCCCCAATTTACCCAGGAGATCTCTTCTATTTCCCTTTCCCAGGGAAGTCCATGTATCCCTCTTTGGGCCCTCCTTGTTGCCTAGCCTCTCTAGGGCTTTGGATTGTATCCTTGTTGTCCTTTAATCTAAACCTAATCTCTACTTATGAGTGAATACATACCACGTTTGTCTTTCTGGGTCTGGGTTACTTCACTCAAGATGATTTTTTCTAGTTCCATCCATTTGCATACAAATTTCATGATGTCAATTTTTTCCAGCTGAGTGTAAATGTACATTTTTTTCATGTGTTCTTCAACTGAGGGGCATTTAGGTTGTTTCTCAGGTCTGGCTATCAAGAATAATTCAACTATGAACATATTTGAGCAAGTGTCCTTGTGGTATGATTGAGTGTTCTCTGGTTATAAGCCCAAGATTGATATAGCTGTGTATTGAGGCAGCTTGATTCACAATATTCTGAGAAACGGCCATATCAATTTCCAAAGTACAAGTTTGCACTCCCACCAATAGTAGAGGAGTGTTTCCCTTACTCCGCATCGTCTCCAACATAAGCTTCCATTAGTGTTTGTGATCATAGTCATTCTGACACGTGTAAGATGGTATCTCAGAGTCGATTTGATTTGGATTTCCTTGATGGCTAAGGATGTTGTACAATTCTTTAAGTGCATCTTGGCCCTTTGAGATTCTTCTGTTGAGAATTATTTGTTTAGATTTGTAACCCATTTTTTAAATAGGATTATTTGGTATTTTGATGTCTAGTTTCTTGAGTTCTTTATAAATTTTGGAGATCATCCCTCTGTCAGATATGAGGTTGGTGAAGATCATTTCCCATTCTGTAGGCTGCTGTTTTGTTTTATTGACAATGTCCTTTGCCTTACAGAAGCTTTTCAGTTTCATAAGGTCCCTTTTATTAATTGTCGATCTCAGTCTCAGTGCTACTGGTGTTATATTCAGGAAACTGTCTCCTCTGCCAATGTGGTCAAGGCTACTTTTCACTTTCTTTTCTAACAGGTTTAATGTTACTGGATTTTTGATCCACATGGACTTGAGTTTTGTGCAAGGCAATAGATATAGATATATTTGAACTCCACATGCCCACATCCAGTTAGGCCACACACCATTTGTTGAAGGTGCTTTCCTTTTTCTATTTTATAATTTTGGCTTCCTTGTTAAAAATCAGGTATTCATAAGTGTGTGGATTTATGTCAGAGTGTTTGATTTCAATCCAATGTTCCACATCTCTGTTTTCATGCCAATACAGTACTATTTTTATTACTGCATCTCTGTAGTAGACCTTGAAGTCAGGGATGATGATATCAATAGAAGTTCCATTACTGTTCAGGAATGTTTTAGCTTTCCTGGGTTTTTTTGTTATTTTGTATGAAGTTGAGTATTGTCCTTTCCAAGTCTGTGAAGAATTGTGCTGGAATTTTGATTGGGGTTACACTAAGTCTGTAGATTGCTTTTGGTAAGATTGTCATTTTTACTATGTTAATCCTATCAGTCCATGAGCATGGGAGATCTTTTCATTTCCAGATATATTCTCAAATTTCCTTTTAGAAACACTTAAAGTTCATATCATATGGGTTTTTTCACTAGTTTGATTAGAGTTAAGCCAAGATATTTTCTATTATTTGTGGCTATTGTAATGGGTGTTCATTCCCTGATTTCTTTCTCAGCCCATTTATAATTTGTATATAGGGATACTGAGTTTTTTTTTTTTGAGTTAATTTTGTATCTAATCATATCAGTGAAGGTGTTTATCAGATGTAGGAGCTCCCTCATAAAATTTTTGGGGTCACTTATGTATTCTATCATATTATCTGCAAATAAGGAAAGTTTGACATCTTCCTTTCTAATTTGTATTCCCTTGATCTTCTTTTCTTGTCTTTGAGTACTATATTGCATAGATGTGAAGAGAGTGGACAGCCTTTTCTGGTTCCTGATTTTAGTGGAATTGGTTTGAGTTCCTCTTCATTTGATTTTATGTTGCCTGTTGGCTTGATATATATTGTGTTTATTATGTTTATGTGTGTTCCTTGTATCCCTGATCTCTACAATACCTTTATCATGAAGGGGTGTTGGATTTTGTTAAAGACTTTTTCAGCATCTAATGAGATGAACATGTGGGGTTTTTCCTTTCAGTTTGTTTATGTGATGTATTATATTGACAGATTTTCAAATGTTGAACCATCCCTGCATCTCTAGGATGAATCATGGTGGATAATTTTTCTGTGTTCTTGGATTCATTTGCCAGTATTTTATTGAGTATTTTTGCATCAATGTCCATGAGAGAGATTGGTCTGCAGCTGTCTTTCTTTGATACGTCTTTGTGTGGTTTGAGTATCAGGGTAACTGTAGCTTCATAAAAAGAATTGGCAATGTTCCTTCTGTTTCTATTGTTTGGAACAATTTGATGAGTATTAGTATTAGCTCTTCTTTGAAATTCTGGTAGAATTCTGCACTGAAACCATCTGGTCCTGGGCTTTTTTGTGGTTGGGTGATATAGATATATAGGATATAGAGATGATATGATAAAAGGATAGATTAATGAACCTACTTTTAAAGAACAACTTGTTTAAAATGTTTTACATTGGTATAGAATTTAGTTTGTTTAAAATGTTTTACATTGGTATAAATTTTAGTTGATTAATACAAACTTGAAGTTAATTTTGTTATACTATATATATATATATATATATTTCTATTCTTGTTTGAGGTATTATGTTTATGTAACTCATTTAAAATTGTAATAGATAATTAAAAAATAGATTAATAATTAGTCATCTATGACAATCATATTTATAGCCATGTTAGTTAAGTCTTCCAGGTATACATAGATATATTTCAGATAGATAGGTAGTCTTTAAACACTTCAAAGACCTACAGAATATGACATTTAAAATGTTTTAAAAATTTAGACATTCTGGACAGTGAGACATGTCTGCTCCTGACAGCATTGGATTTACTTCGGAGAGGAGGATGGGCATCGAAGACACCCCATATGGAGTTTATCTTCACCTTGGCAAAGATAGCCATTCGGGCAAGAAACTGTTCTTGCCTGGACTGCTTGATTGACTGGACATGCAAGACCCATGGAAGGATGACCACTAAACTTTGCTTGACAAGATGGTCCTTCAGGTTCCTGCTTCGCAGAGAAAACTGCCAGACATTCTACAGGACACTAAAAAAAAAAAAAAGAAAGAAAAAAAAAAATGATGAAGAGACTCTAGCCCTGTGAGCTAAAGACAGATGCCCCAATTTTACAAAGGAACACTAGGTGACTGTCCAGGCTGTCAACTGTCTCTGTCTACCCTGCAAGACTCCCAAGAGTTACATGCATCCTTCTCCCATTTCTCAGGTACTGTTATGTTCCTTCTCAGGTCTTTGATGGGATTGAAGACTAGCAGTTATAGTTACAACTTAGCATATATAATATATTAGCTAGAACATAGTAAGTATTAGATTCAGGTTCTTTAGGATAGGACACCTTTTGGAATGATCTTTATAACATGCCACTTACCTATGCTCTATACTTTTCTGGATTTTAGTATGTGTTTCTTGCTTGATATTGTTTACATTGGTTGTAGTTCCATCTTATCTAGGTCATTATCCCTCATTATTCCTGGACAATATTTGATAACCATTCCTTTGTATATAGTCTTGTATTAGTTTAGAACCTTCTTATTTAGACAAAAAGGGTGAGATGTAGTGGGTAGCCATTCTAGCTACAAGTTCCAACCCCCATTGAGACTCTGACAACTGTCATGCCTACGAGACAGGGCCAGGGGAGGCACCTAGAGACCCAAGATCTGGATTAGCGAGTGCTCTCTCTGTTCCGGGACCCTAAACGGTGGAGGTGGACCAAACAGAGCTCCAGAGAACACCGCTGGACTGCGATACACCTTCCCCAGACTCTGCAACCTACCTATCCCTTAATTTGTGAGTTATGGCATTAAATAAATATCCTTTTAACTATGTGGTATGGCCTTAATAATTTTACCAATATCTGGCACCATTTACAGGACACTATAAAAAATGACAAAGAGACTCTAGCCCTGTGAGCTAAAGACAGATGCCCCAACTTTACAAAGGAACATTAGGTGACTCTCCAGGCTGCCAGCTGTCTCTGTCTACCCTGCAAGACTCATGAAAGTTACATACATCCTTCTCCCATTTCTCAGGTAATATTATAACCTTCTGAGTTCTTTGATGTGGTTAAAGACTAGATAGTTATAATTTCCTCAGTTATGATAAAAGACAGGTTAAATATAAAACCTTAAACTCACAAATATAAGATAGATAGGACATCTTCTTTAATATTGTAACTGTAATTCTTGCTCGATAATTGTTTTGTTATATGTAATTTTACCATGTTAAAGTTAAAACCTTCCTTTTTAAAAAAAGAAGAAAAGGGGAAGTGCTATGGATATCACTCTATATAAATAAAACACTGATGGCCAGTGATCAGACAGTAAGCATAGGTGGAACAAGGAGAGAGGAGAATTGGGGAAACAGGAAGCGGGAGGGGGGGAGGGAGACACTGCAGCCACCGCCAGGACAAGTAGCATGTAAAGACACTGGTAAAACACGAGCCACATGGCAAGGTATAGATTTATAGAAATGGGTTAATTTAAGATATAAGAATAGTTAGCAAGAAGCCTGCCATGGCCATACAGTTTATAAGTAATATAAGCATCTGAGTGATTATTTTATACTTGGATTGTGGGACTGCGGGGCTTGGTGGAACCTGGAGAGAAGCTCTCCAGCAACAGTTGGGAGACTTTTTTTTTTCTAAATAGGGTTTCTTTGTGCAGGAGTCCTGGCTGTCCTAAACTCAATATGTAGACCAGGCTGGATTTGAACTCAGAGATCTACCTGCCACTGTCTCCCACATGCTGGAATTAAAGGCATCCACCACCACCACCCAGCGTGTTGGTAGACTTTTAATAAATGCTTCTATATCCTTAGGGGATATAGATCTATTAATTTCTTTATCTGGTCTTGGTTTGATTTTTATATGTGGTATCTATCAAGAAAATTGTCAATTTCTTTTAGGTTTTTCAATTTTGTGGAGTACAGATTTTTGAAGTATTACCTAATGACTTTCTGGATTTCTTCGGCATCTGTTCTTATACCCCCCCCCCATTTTGTCAATTTGGATATTCTCTCTCTGCCTTTTAGTTAATTTGGTTAAGGGTTTGTCTATCTTGTTGATTTATCAAAGAACCAACACTTTGTTTCATTGAATCTTTGTATTGTTCTCTTCGTTTCCATTTTATTGATTTTAGCACTGAATATTTCCTGGTATTTAATCTTCCTGGGTGAGTTTGTTTCTTTTTGCTATAGAGCTTTCAGGTGTGTTGTTAAGTTGCTAGTGTGAGATTTCTCCAAATTCTTTATGTAAGCATTTGGTGCTATAAACTTTCCTCTTAGCACTGCTTTCATTGTGTTTCATATGTTTGGATATGCTGTGCATTTATTTTCACTGAATTCTAGGAAGTATTTAATTTCTTTATTTCTTCTTTGACCCAGTGGTAATTCATTTGAGAGTTGTTCAGTTTCCATGAATTTATAGACTTTCTGTAGTTGTTTTGTTGTTGAACTCTAACTTTAACCTTTAGTGATCTGATAAGATACAGGGTTTTATTCCATTTTTTTCAATCTGTTGTGACTGAATATGAGGTCAGTTTTAGAGAACATTCCATGGTGTGCTAAGGAGAAGGTATGTTCTTTTGTGTTAGGTTGAAATGATTTCTAGATGGCTATTAGGTCTACTTGAGTTATGATATCTGCTAGGTCCCTTATTTCTCTGTTAAGTTTCTGTCTGACAGACCTGTCCACTAGTGAGAATGGGGTGTTGAAGTCTCCCACTACTAATGTGTGGGGTTTTCTAGTGGGTAGATGTTCCAGCTTTGACCTTTAATCACTGCCCCTAGTAAGGCAGCTGGTAACTGCCACACCCACATATGACCTGCTCCTGAGGCATGGCCAAGATGGGAGCCCTTAAGAGCCAAGATCCATACCTGATGGCCCTCTTGGATCCTCCTGATCCTGAATGTTGAATCGCAGACAAAGTCAGAGTTCTCCAGATAACCATAATGGACTGTACTTCACCTCTCCTGGATCCTGGAGCCAACCGCCTTACTTGTTGTGAGTTACTCCAAAATAAAACTCTTTTAACTACCAGATAGACTATGTGTAGTTGCCTTGTTAATTCCCCACTTTATCTGGTACCCAATGTGGAGCAATATAAAGCATGTTACAGGTATACCACATAATCCCACAGGCCGAGCAATCAGAAAGATCAGATCAAACTTTAAAGGATATGCTAAATCCTTTAAACTAAACAAGTAATAATGATGCCTAGAAAGAGATTGCATAAGGCTTTATTAACCTTGAATTTTCTCAGTGCTGATGAGAAAGGAATAACAGCTGTGGAGAGACATTGGCTGACAGACAAAACTTCTGGGCTAAATCAACTGGTCTATTTCAAAGATGTGTTGACCTCAGAATGGAAAACAGGATACGTCCTATGTTGGGAAAGGGGTTTTACTTTTGTTTCTATAGGAGAAGAAAATCTATGGATATCAATAAAATTAATAAAAATTCAATTAGAACAGGAGAAACCCCTTGATGGGAGTAATTAGAAGTTCATCTATCAATGTGACATCTCTACAAGTTGTAAGAAAAATTTAACAAACAAGGGTTGGGACAGGGTTTTGTTTTTGTCTTTACAGGATAATAGAAATGCCCACCTTCCAGAAAGCATAAGGCCTTGGATATCTAGATGTCTACAGCAGAAAGAAAGAATCTTTTGGTGCCAATCTACACAGGGTCATATCTCACTGCCTAACATATATATTGCTTTAACTCTAGAAAAGTTTTGGTTCCAATTCAATTATATATCAAGCTGGCTTCAGAGTAGGAATTTAGCTTTTTCCTTCTCTAAACGCAAGCATATTGGTAAAAGAAAAGGTTAAGAGATTCTGTCTTATATCAGGTGTGGGACAGAAGAAAACCAATAAAAAGGGACCATTGTCATCAAGATTTTACTTCTTTCCAGGCTTATTCTTGATTTCTCAGAATCCTTTCTTACATGTCATGTCATTTTTAAATCCAAAATTTCCATTTTGATATTAGTAATGTGCAAGTTTTCCAGAGTAAAAGATAAGTCTTTCAATAGCAATCTCTGAAGTCTCCAGAAGGAAGATGGAGTCCCACAACAACAACTCTACCTAGTCCAAAATGATGCCATGGTACTCATCATCATACTACACTTCTATCCATAATTTAATGCAACCTTACCCATTACTCTGAGATGGGGTGTGGAATCTGTAGTTAGTCCAACTGAGACTTAACTATTTGAGCTTTCTTATAGGACCCCACAGAGATGCCATCACCCCCTGAACAGCAGGAAGCAATTCTAAGAAAACAGCATCCCCTTTTCCCCAAAGGTTTCATGTTCCTCAGGGTTATGGATAATGGTTATAGGGTTGGGGATGGAAGAAAATGTTGGACTTGGTATTCCTCTTAAGAAAGGAAAAAAAAAAAAGAATGAATAGGTATACAATATTAAGGTAGATGATTGTATAAATTAGTAAAATAATTTAGTAAAATGTCACCCTTAGATAAATTATACTGTTATGGATTTTGTATATTGATACAAATGTAAACTATTTTTATATTCTTTTATATTCTTATTCAAGATCATTTGTATATTGATACAAATACAGAACCATATTTATTGTAATATACATATATTTCTACTCTTATTTAAAATGTTTGTATATTGATACAAATGTAAAATCATATTTGTCATACTGTATGTATGTTCTACCTCTGTTTAGGATATTTAGTATATTGATATATATTTAGGATTATTGTCATATTGCATATTGCACTATGCATTCCTACCTCTGTTTTAGCTATTTTGTGTATTGTCATAATTTTGAGGTCATTGTCCTTTTACTGTACATTTGCATACAGACTGTTTACCTTGTTCATGTGAAGCCTCAGTCTTAGGTTATCTAAGTAGATAAGACTTACAGATTTGTAGTCACCTATGCTTGTCATCTCTATAGTTACATTAGTTAGGTTCTCCAGACTTACAGAAACATATGTAAGATAGATAAATAAATAAAACACTGATTGGCCAGTGGCCAGGCAGGAAGTATAGGCGGGACAAAGAGAGAGGAGAATTCTGGGAAGTGAAAGGCTGAGTGGGGGAGACACTGCCAGCTGCCACCATGACAAGTAACATGTAAAGATGCCGTAAGCCATGAGCCACGTGGCAAGGTATAGATTTCTAGAAATGGGTTAATTTAAGATATAAGAACAGTTAGCAAGAAGTCTGCCATGGCCACACAGTTTTTAAATAATATAGCATCTGTGTGTTTATTTTATAAGTGGGCTGTCAGACTGCCGGGGCTTGGCAGGACCTGGAGAAAAAACTCCAGCTACAGATGGGATTAGACTAACAGTTATAGTTACAATCTTCTTGCATCTTAGCTAGAACACATTAAGTATTAGATTCAGGTTCTTCAGGATAGGACACCTTTTGGAATAAACTCTGTAACATGCCATTTACCTATGTTCTGTATATCTCTAGATTTTAGTATGTATCTCTTGTTTGATGTTGTTCTTGTTAGCTGTAGTTCTATTTTGTTTAGGTCATTACCTATTCTCTTGGACAATATTTGATAATCATTCCTATTGTATATAGTTTTGTATTAGGTTAGAACTTTCTTTTTTAGACAAAAGGGATAGATATAGTGGGTAGCTGTTCCACCTTTGACCTTGAAGCACTGCCCCTAGTGAGGCAATAGGTAACTGCCACACCTACCTACAACTCATGCCTGGGTTGTGGCTGAGACAGGAGACCATGAAACCTGAGATCCGTACATGATGGCCCTCTTGGCTCCTCATGATCCTGGATGCTGGATTGCAGACTAAGTCAGAGTTCTCCAGAGAAGCATGCTGGACTGCACCTCACCTCTCCCAGATCCTGTAACCAACCCCCTTACTGGTTGTGAGTTACCCTGAAATAAAATTCTTTTAACTGCCAGATAGACTACATGGAGTTGCCTTGTTAATTTCCCACTTTAGGGTTTGATGTGTGACTTAAGGTTTAGTAATGTTTCTTTTACAATGTAGGTGCCTTTGTATTTGGGGCACAGATGTTGAAAATTGAGACTTCATTGTGATGAATTTTTCCATTGATGAATCTAAAATGTCCTTTTCTACCTCTTGATTAATTTTGGTTTAAAGTCAATTTTGTTAGATATTAAGATAGCTTTATTGACTTGCTTCTTAGGTTCATTTGATTGGAACATTTTTTTTTTCTCCAATCCTTTACTCTGAGGTAATGTTTCTATGAAGTTGAGGTGGGTTTTTTTTTTTTTTTTTTTTGTTGTTGTTGTTGTTGTTTTTTGGTTTTTCAAGACAGGGTTTCTCTGTGTAGCTTTGTGCCTCTCCTGGATCTCGCTCTGCAGAACAGGCTGGCCTCGAACTCACAAAGATCCGCCTGCCTCTGCCTCCCGGGTGCTGGGATTAAAGGCATGCGCCACCACCACCCGGCCCGAGGTGTGTTTCTTATATGCAGCAAAAGAATGGATTCTGTTTGCATATCCATTCTGCTAGCCTGTGTCTTTTTATTAATGAATTTATGTTGTGGCCCACAGAGGCTCCCTAGTAAGGCCTTACTCAAGGTAAGAAATTCTGAGCTTACTTTACCCAGCAGGACTGCATAATAGGGTACAAAGGCATGGTTACCAGGTATCTTATATTTCAAGCCCTAATCACATGATTCTTTGCCATGGGTTGTGATTACCTGGTGTTTTGAAAGGTCTACCCTTTGGTACTTTTCACCTCGACCTTGAAAAGGGGAGGTCTTTTGCCCCTCCCCTTGCTGATGTATAAAAACACCATTAGAAATAAACTCAAAGCTGCAGGATATGGTCCTGAAGCCATCCTGTGTCTCTATCATTTTTCTTCATCTATTTCTATATTTCCTATCTAGCATTTCTCAATTCTTCCCTCCCTGATTCAGGGAACTCTTCAATAGGTTCAGGCTTGACACCAACACTGGACCCCAACATATGGTACCTAAACATGGAACCTTGAATACATGGGATAAAAGAAGGAACACCTCAGCTTGAAGTGAGCATGCTTGATAATTAACTGGGTGTGGTGATATCCTTTTGGGAGTAAAATGTAAATAGAATGCAGAGTAATGATAAACAGCTGTTTAAATATATTTTAAATATAGTCAAAGGAACTAAAGTTAGCTTGCAGCAAGTATCTCTCTTTTTTTCTCTCTCCATCTATCTACTAAAGGAATGTTGTAATATAAGTAAGTCATGGAAGTTTTTGTGAGGTCTGAGAACTATAGGCTTAGGTATAATAGAAAGTAATTTAGGGTAAGAGCAGGTTTTCCCCTGCTGCAGGACCCTGGACACAGACACACTGAGGAGAACAAAACAGAAGCATCTTGGGCCAAGCAATGACTACAAATTCAGCAGTCTGAGAACAAGAAGCATCTCCAGAAGCTGACAACAGTAACAGTTGCATCACTAACATGAGCAGCAGCTGCCCCAGCCTGGCATCAGCTTTACTGATACCCTTGGGGAATCATTGCATCACAGGCAGCAGGCAGAGAGGGCCAGGGTGAGCAGGGAGGTCTGCGTGCTTTCTACTGTGAAGGAGCCACAATGGGAGGATGCAGTAAACCAGGATGTTTGTGAGACCTGGACCAATATGGCTGCAGGCTATATACTCCATAACTTTGAGGATCAGAGGGAGAGAGGCAGTGCTGCAGAACCTGGGGAAACAAACTGCTGTATTATCGGACACCCAGGCAAGATGTGCCCTGGCATGGAAAGTGAAGTGGAGGCTTTGAAATCCTCCTTGCAGTGGACCCTCAACCGCCACTACTTTGCCAGAGAGGAGGAAGAGGACTTGTGGACTGTGCACACTGGAAGCACCAGCTCTCCTTCTCCCAAAAGCTAGATGTAGGCAGCCCCAGAGAGCCCAGGGCCTATACAGACTGTGACAATGGAAACTGCAAGGTCTGAATACCCTGAAGTGGCAGTGTGGAAACTGCTGAGGTGAGGCAGAGCCATGTTGTGTGTGGCTCATAGCAGCAGGGAGACACCTTGAGCCCATGTGGCACAAGGTGATTGAAAACCCTCAGGCCCCAGCACACAGGGGTCTCAGAGATGGGAGGCAGAGGCAGACTGGGATTATAAAAAGGCAGAATGGGGCAGAGCCAGCATTCAATGCCTTGCAGCTTCAGTTTGCTGTCAGTGAACAATGCACGGGTCCTTTAAGAGTCAGCTTCCTGGTTCATGCTGGCTGCTCTTTTGAAGAGCTCTGCACTAGCCCAGCTACTGTCATGCAGCCCTCACCCTAGAGCAGATTTCCTAGGGGAAGGCTACTGCCACTGTAGCTGAGAGTGAAATTTCAGAGACTCTTGTTTGAACTAAGTTGTTGCATTCAGAGAAATTGCAACAAATTTCTGGTTGTTGGTCACCTCACATCGGGAGCTTTTTGCTTCATATTCATTATGACATGGACAGCTGTACAAAAACTTTAGATCAGCTGGTGAGCCGGCTCTGATCTTGAGCTTTTAGTAGAATGTTAAGACTGCTATCAGAACTGACTTTTTGAATTTTTCAGATCTCAGAATTGGGACAATTTTTATTTCACCTAAACATATATACACTACCAACTGAAGTGACACATGAACTATTTTGTGTAGGAATAAAGAAGTTTGTTTTTTCTACCCAGGCTCAAGATGTATCTTCAAAAAAATATAAAGAAAGGGGGAGTTATATTCCTCAGAGCCTTTAATTAAAACAAACAAGCAAAAAAAAATCATTTTCTTGTCCCTTGAGTGAATTCATGTTAGCCTGTATTAATTTACCCTATGTATTGTTAGTGGGAAATGTAAATAGTTCTATTATGAGATTGCTTTTGGATATTTGTTAAAGTTTAGGGAATATAAATAGTTCTATTAAAAGTTTACTTTTGTATGTAAGTTTGCGAGAATTATAATTCTGTCTACTATTAATATTCATGCTAGAATTACGGTGTTAACCAGTTAATATTAGTGAACCATTGTGTGATAAGGGATTACAGTTTTTTCCAGAGAATTCACAAAGCCTTTAGTAGACATTGCAAAATGAGTGGGTTGATAATTGCCAGGCCCTAATTTCCTTGGTTAAAGATGGGTGTTCATTTGAAATGCCATGATGAATGTAACTGGGTTTGTGTAGACTCCTGTATTTACAATTACTGATATTAAAAAGGCTTGATGCAGCTAAAACTGCTGTAGACATCCTGAAACAATTGAAAAAGGCCATTCCATTCTTGGTCATCTTTTACTCCTTTATTAAGAGATATTGCATCCATAAGGAGCTAAGCTCTGTACCCTCACAAGATTTTTCAGAGGCTGGTAGTACACAACTATCTGAAGAATTCAAGGGATCTTTTATATTATGAAGAAAAGGGAAGCTGTGGAGGCCCACAGAGTTCCATAGTAAGGCCTTACTCAAGGTGAGAAAGTCTGAGCTTGCTTTACCTAGTAGGGCTACATAATAGGATGATTTGGCCAAAGGCATGGTTATCAGGTGTTTTGAAGGGTCTACACTTGTTGGCACGTTATAGCTCAACCTTGAAAGGGGGAGGTCTTTTGCCCCTCCCCTTGATGAAGTATAAAAAGACCATCATGAAAAAACTTGAGGCTGCTGGGTATTGACCCAAGGTCTTCCAAAAGCTATCCTGTGTCTCTATCTTTTTTTCTTCATCTATTTTTATATTTTCTATCTAGCATTTCTCAAATCCTCCCTCCCCCTTCAATGGACCCTTCAAGAGGTCAGGGCTGTACCCCAATACTGGACCCCAACAAATTGAGTCCGTTGGTATTAAAAGATATTAATTACCAATGATTTTTAGTTCCTGTTGTATTTTAATTTTAGAGGTGGTAGTGTTAGTGTATGTGTGTGTGTGTGTGTGTGTGTGTGTGTGTGTGTGTGTGTGTGTGTTGTGTGTTTCTTCCTTGGGTTTCAGTGGTATGAGATTATCTATTGCCTGTCTATTGCCTGTGTTTTCATGGATGCAGCTAACTTCCTTGGGTTGGAGATTTTCCTTCTAGTACTTTCTGCAGGGCTGGATTTGTGGATAGGTATTTTTTGAATCGGATTTTGCCATGATTTCTTGTTTTCTCCATCTATGATGACTAAAATTTTTGCTGATTATAGTAGTCCTGGCTGGCATCTGTGGTCTCTTAGTGTCTATCTATGCCCTTCCTGCCTTTTAAGGTCTCCATTGAGAAGTTTGGTGTAATTCTCATAGGCCTGCCTTTATTTATTTTTATTATAACAAAATTTTCTATTCATTTTACATACCAACCACAGATCTCCCCTCTTCCCTTTTCTGACCCTCAAGCCTCCCCCTAACCTTTTCCCCTTTCCCCTTTCCTCCAAGTCCAGGTCTCCTATGGGGAGTCAGCATGCCTGGTACATTCAGTTGAGGCAGGTCCAAGTCTGTCCTTGGTGTATGAGTGGGCTTTTTGGAGCCTAGTATCTCAGGTGTGACAGCTTGCTCAGCCTTGGTGCAGGAGGGAGGGGCTTGGACCTGCCTCAACTGAATTACTAGGTCTGCCTTTATATGTTACTTGACCTTTTTTCTTTGCAGCTCTTAATATTCTTTCTTTATTCTGTATGTTTACAGTTTTGATTATTATTTAGTTCAGTCTAGTTTTCTGTAAGCTTCTTGTACCTTTAGAGGCCTGTTCTTCTTTAGATTGAGAAAGTTTTCTTCTATGATTTTGTTGAATTTATTTTCTGTGCCTTTGAGCTGGGATACTTTTCCTTCTTCTATCCCTACTATTCTAACGTTGTGCTTTTCACTGTGTCCCAGATTTCCTGGATGCTTTGTATTAGTAATTTTTTAAATGTAACCATTTCTTTGACTGATGAATCTATTTCCTCTATCATATCTTCAACATCTGTGATTCTCTTTCCATCTCTTGTATTCTGTTGGTGATGCTTCCATTTGTAGTCCATGCTCACTTACCCAGGTTTTCCATTTCTAGAATTCCCTTGGTTTGTGTTTTCTTTATTGCTTCTCTTTCAATTTTTAAGTCTTGAACTGTTTCCTTCATCTATTTTTATTGTTTTTTTCTTGTTTTTCTCTAAGGTATTTTTTTTTATTTCTTCCAGTTTTTTGTTTGTTGTTTCCCCTGATTTTTAAGGGAAATTTCCATTTCCTCTTTAATGGTCTCTATTATTTTCATAAAGTTATTTTTAAGGTTGTTTTCTTGTTTTTCAGCTGCATTAGAATGTTCAGGTCTCGCTATTGTAGGATCACTGAGTTCTCATGGTGCCATATTGTCCTTTCTGTTGGTGAACACTGGCATTTACACATCTGAATTTGGGATAATTATACATATGGATGTTGATTCTTCCATTATCTTTGTTGGATGGGTATTTTTTTTCCTTTATTATATGTTTCTTTTATTGTCTTCTGGCCTGAATGGCCAAGGGTTCTTGTGATTGGCAGGTCTTTAGGTCCAGTAGGGTTTTCTCAGCTGAGGTTTTTGAGGGTTTGGATGCCTAGATCCAGCATATCCTCCCATTCTTCTGACTGTTGTGGGCTATACCTGTGCCTATGAAATCAGTTTTTCCAAAAGGTGTGGGTTGTAGCTGTGTTTATGGAGTCTGTTCTTCCAACTGTTGTGGGTTGTGACTGTGGTTATGGAATCTGCTAGAGTTGCAGGGGAGGGCTGGCCACAGGAAGGATGATGAGGTATGTGGGTTTGGGTGGTGGAGTGGGTTCTGAGGGAACAGAATCCAGTGGGTAGCAAAAGTGGTGGTGTAGTCTGAAGGCAGGTCTCTCACCTGCTGGCCAAATGCTAGGGAGTGCCCACCTCTTCATTCTTACCAAAGAACTTCTGTATGAATGAGCCACATCATATTATTTCCTAAACACAATAACAGAAAAGAAAAGTGGTTCCTGAAAATAGAGATTTTTTTTTTAAAATTATGAATCACATAAAAGATTCATGCCTGTCTGTTTTGCCCACTTCTAACATGAATTTTATTTCTTTCTAGAATTTGAAATTTGAAAGTGGTGGCAGCGGGGGGGGGGGGGGAGACTTGGAAAACACCTAATTCAAGCTCCTAGGTTTTATATATAAAAAATAAAGAAATATTAAAATCTGGCCAGCAAAATCCAGTTACCAGGTACTTTCATATGTTATATGAAAGTGAAACTTAATATACATAAGTCCTATCCCCTTTACACATATTCCCTTTCTGAAATAGCTCTACTTTAACTTTATAGACCTTGGTCTATGAGGGAATAGTGTCTTTGCTTGCTGGCATTGCCTCTTAGCACAGCTCATCTTGCCATCAATCATTAACAATTCCAAGCTCTGCATCTTCTTCTAGTGTTCCATCCTCTGAAGTCTCAGGGTAGGACTTCTCTCCTGAACCCATCTCAGATGAGCATCTCAAATTTTAATTGGGCCACCTAATCCCAGCTTGTTTGTTTCTTGAAATTTGGGTCTATCTTAAAGTGGATGATGGGGCTAAGGGACACTGCCAAGTGTCTCTTTGGGAAGCAAAAGATGATTCTTGAAAAAAAAATTGCATGAAATAACACCAAAGAATGCTGTCTAGAACACAGCTATTGACTGATTTTCCCTAGGATTCTAGGCTGACAAAATAGAAGCTAGAGTCAAGTTTCATACATAGTTTTCCAGCTGTAATCTTTACAAATGTTTTAAACATTTATAACTAATCTCTTAAAGCAATTTGTCTTGGTGGTTTCTTGTTCACATTCATTCCACTTATTTCTGAACAATCATAAAGTTAGTGTTTATAGTTATTTTTAAAACCCAACTATAAGATGGTTCTTCAATAATACAAAAAAATCAAGGAAGATATTTAATTGTGCTGAAAATTAATTATGAAGAGTGGTTTTCCTTTAAACTGCACATCATTATTCATAGTCTCTGCTTCTCCACAAAGACCTGTTCAATTTCACAAATATTGGACATATTACTTTGTTCTATACTCAAACTCCTGCTTTGCTTTTTGCTTCAGGCATTTCACAAAAAACGATTAGTCTTGGCAAAGGTTTACTCACCTGAGCAAAATCTCTTCTATCAGATCCATAATTAGTTCAGCAGAGAGATTTTTTTAGGAGCACAAAAAGTATTCAGTAAGTTTTGACTTAATATCATCTTTTCATTTAGTTGAAAAATCACAAACTATGCCACAAACTATTCATTCTGAATCTAGTCTTCTTCTTTGGAATTTCCATCATAACTCTCTGAACAGAAAGGCAGGTAGGTATTCTTGCTGTCCAAATGCCGTCTGAGCAACTACTAAATTTCTGTTGAGGTTATTATCATGTGTTGTAAAATATTAGTTAAAGATGTGTTATATTCTTTTATGCTGTGGAATATGTGTTTAATGATGCAAAGATGTGCAGCATTATTCTATGTTGCATTTGTTTAACTCTGTAAAGCTATGTTACTTTGCCTGTCTAAATCACCTGATTGGTCTAATGAAGAGCTGAATGGCTAATAATTAGGCAGGAGATGGATAGGCAGGGCTGGCAGGCAGAGAGAATAAATAGAAGTAGAAAAAGAAGAGAAGAGAGAGTATAGGTGACTATAAATCTGTATGTCTTATCTACCTAAATAACCTAAGGACTAAGGCTTCACATAAACAAAGTAAACAGTCTGTAAGCAAATGTACAATAAAAGGACAATGACATCAAAAATTGTGACAATACACAAAATACCTAAAGCAGAAATAGGAATGTATATTGCAATATGCAATATGACAATAATCCTAAATATGTATCAATACACCAAATACCCTAAACAGAGGTAGAACATACATACAGTATGACAAATATGATTTTACATTTATATCAATATACAAACATTTCAAATAAGAGTAGAAATATATGTACATTGCAACAAATATAGTTCTGTATTTGTATCAATATACAAATTAACTTAAATAAGAATATAAAAATTGTTTGTTTGTATCAAATATACAAGAATCCATAACAATGAAATTTATCTAAGACTGATATTTTACTAAATTAGTTTACTATTATATACAATAATCTACCTTAATATTCTATACCTATCCATTCCCCTTTTTCTTTTCTTAAGAATACCAAGTCCAGAGCCGGGCGTGGTGGCGCACGCCTTTAATCCCAGCACTCGGGAGGCAGAGGCAGGCGGATCTCTGTGAGTTCGAGGCCAGCCTGGGCTACCAAGTGAGCTCCAGGAAAGGCGCAAAGCTACACAGAGAAACCCTGTCTCGAAAAAACCAAAAAAAAAAAAAAAAAAAAAAAAAAAAAAAAGAATACCAAGTCCAATATTTTCTTCCATCCCCAACCTTATAACCATTATCCATAACCCTGAGGAACATGAAACCTTTGGGGGAAAAGGGGTGTTGTTTTCTTAGAATTGCTTCCTGCTGTTCAGGGGGTGATGGTATCTCTGTGGGGTCCTGTAAGAAAGCTCAGAGTCAATAGAGTATGATACTCTTAATCTCAGGCTTGTGCCCCATGTTGGGTGCCACATAAAGTGGCAATTAATGAGGCAATTCCATGCAGTTGATCTGATAGTCAAAGAGGTTTATTTTGGGTAAACTTACAACCAGCAAAGGGATTGGTTACAGGATCCAAGAGAAGTGAGGTACAGTCCAATGTGGTTCTCTGGAGAACTCTGACTTGGTCTGCAATCCAGCAGCCAGGATCACAAGGTAGCCAAGAGAAACAGCCAGTATTCCTTCCAGGTCTTAAGGATCTGAAGAGGCCATGCCCTAGGGGCAGGTAGGTCATAGGCAGGTGTAGCAGTTACCTCCTGCTTCACTAGGAGCAGTGTTTCAAGATCAAAGCTGAAACAGCTACCCACTACACAGCACTTAGGAAGGACAGACAGGAAAGTCTCTGGTGCTCACTGCCCATTCAACTTCTCAAAACACACAAGGTAGAGAGCTCCTAAAGAACAACACTCAAAGTTAAGTCTGGCTCATACAGACTTGGGCACAAGTTTGCACCTGTGCTCACAGGAAATCTGAAGAAAATAAAAATAATAAATAAGTGCAATTAGCATTCTTTGACTGTTTCAGTAATCATTTGGAAGCCTGCGGCTGGCACACATGGGTACGCCATTAAGACCCAGTGGAGGCCCCACCACCGCTTGTGCTGCAGCTCACACCAGCAGCACACTTCTCTCAGGGCCCTGGAGCTAACTGCTCATTACATGAGTCCAAGCTCTTATTTCATTTTTTGAGCTGCTAAATCCAGTAAAAATTACATTTTTATCTCTTATAAATAAAGAGTATTTTTTTGGAAATCCTTTATCATCACAATTTTGTAAAACATTTTTCTTTGCTAGAAGTCTGCCTATTGATAGCACATGCATTGTTTCTACCTGGTATTGCTATCTTTTGTGTTAAATGTAGAGGAGAATTTTAAAAGGAAGAAAATAAATGGTACATACATCTTTCTAGCAGATACCAAGAATCACAAGTCAGAAGTCATCACATTGGTTCCTGGTTATCAAATATTGCCTTGGATTACTTATCAACATCTGTAGGAACTTTTTTCAAACTTGTCTTATAGCTTTAAAACACACATCTTCTAAACCAGACCATCAACAAGAAAGTGGCCACTTGCCAGTTGGTCTCCAGACCACTTAGGTTGATGACCAATACTCCCAGTGCAGGAATCTTTTCCCTTAGCCACATGCAGGTTCACTGTAAAGGGCTGACAGAAGGATTGTTATCTTCATGTAAGTGGTTACTGAATCTGAGTAAGATTCTTGTACCTTACTGAGTTTTTCTCTAAAAAGAAACATATATTGTTATTATTCTGAATGTCATAATTGTGTCCATCTTAGTTAAGGTTTCTATTACTGTGATAAAATATCATTACCAAAAGTTTCTTGGGGAGGCAAATGTATATCTCAGCTTACATTTCCATATCACAGTCAATCACTAAGGGAAACCAAAGCATCAAATAAGACATGAATGTAGAAGCAGTAACTAAAGCAAAGGCCATGGAGGAAAGCTGCTTATTGGTTTCCTCCCCATGGCTTATTCAGCCTACTTTATCACAGAGTTCAGAGCCAAACGTAAGAGATAGCACCACCCACAGTGAACTTGGATCTCCCACATCAATCATCAATCAAGAAAATGAACCACAGGCTTGCCCACAAGTCAATCTGTTGGGGACATTTTTTCAATTCAGGTTTCTTCTTCCCCAATGACACTAATTTATATCAAGTATACATAAAAATAGTCAGAACAGTACCAAAGATAATTAAAAATACATTTGACATTTGGAACAATGTTGGATTTTGGCAAGTTATTTCTTATGAGAGGTACCTTAGAATAAAATGTATTAATTGAATGAATTTATTTTGTGTGCAGAAGCACATGAAAATAAACTTAGCTTCCCAAATTGCTGTTTAGAAGTTCTTAGCCAACACATGTGAAAAAGTTTTCTTTTTCGTCTTTTCTTGTATGTATGTGTGTGTGTGTGTGTGTGTGTGTGTGTGTTTTAGAAGTATGTGGTATATATGCATGTGTGACAGCAGGTGTGTACCCTTGCACATGTGGGCAGAAGCCAGAGGAAGACATCATATGTCCTGCTATGCCACTCTATGCCGTATGCTATTGAGACAAGGTCTCTCACTGAACCTGGAGCTAAGTTGGCAGCCACCAAGCCCCAATGATCCTGTTTCTGTCCTCTACAGTGTTGGTGTCAAAAGCCCATGTGACCATAAATGTGTTAGGATTTGAACTCAGGTCTTCATATTTGCAGTGTTATTACCATCTCTGCTACCTCTTTAACCTTTACCAAATGGTTTTACAATGAAAGCAAACAAAAGTAACACTTGCCTATTTTAGATCCCTAAATCAGAACTTGAACCTGACAGGCTTCATCTGCTTATGCCATCCTTTACTTGTGTCTGTCCTTGTAACCTAACTCCTTTGTATTGTGGACAGCCACCAAGCCCAAATTTCAATTGCTCCTTGCAATCAAATTTACCTTCCAACAGAATATTGTGACGGCAGCACTCTGAATAGACCTCAATATAGTTTCTATTATTGTGTTGCTAAATTTGAAATTTGGATTTGGAAAGTCCTCTACAGGTTCACCAATTTAAACACTCGATCTCCAGTTGGTGAGGCTGTTTGGGAAGGTTACCAACGTTAAGGGGGTGGAGCATCGATGGAGGAATTGTTTGGGGAATGGATGGAGCTTCAACATAAAATTGCAGCTTCACTGCGCAGTGGTGGCACACACCTTTAATCCCAGCACTCAGGAGGCAGAGCCGGGGGATCTCTGTGAGTTCCAGGCCAGCCTGATCTACAGGGTAAGATCCAGGACAGGCACCAAAATTACACAGAGAAACCTTGTCTCAAAAAACAAAACAAACAAACAAACAAAAATGTAGCTTTACTTCTGTCTGCTTCCTGTTTCCAGCCTGGGGATGCAATGTGACCATCTTACTCATGTCCCTGACATGATTGCCCACACTGGAACTATGAGCCAAGATGATCCCTTTTCCCATTAAGCAGATTCTTGCCAAGTATTTGGTCACATCAAGGAAAAAAAGTGAGAAATACACCATTAATTTAATTATATTTTATGAACAACACTTTTTACATTTATGTGTGTGTGTGTGTGTGTGTGTGTGTGTGTGTGTGTGTGTATGCATAAATACATCATAGCATTTGCAAATGACAACTTCGGGGAGTTGGTTCTTTTCTTTCACTCTACTGATCCTGAGGATCAACCTCAGGTCATCGGACTTAGAGGCAAGTACCTTTACATACTGAGCCATCTTGCTGGCTCACAACAAAATATTTAAAAAATAAAACAAAAACTTTATACTTTAGTAACCTTAACTTCATTTCACTCAGAAGTTTATAAATGAGACTCATGTTTTCATTTTAGACTGGATCCCATAAAACAATGCAGTCTGACAAGGCTTATCATTCAGCATGCAGCAGGAAAATAAGAGGGCATGAAAGAAACCATGAAGTTCCTGATGTAAGTCAGTCTAATCAGTATGTGAGAAATTAGCTTTACAGATAGGGACATGTTCTGTCTTAGAAGAATGTTACACTTATTCTGTATAAACTCTTTTATCTATTATGAAAAATTCTAGAAAAATTAGCATAGATGACTTTATTTTTGCTTATAGTGATGGTTAAATATATATGAAATATTTCCTGATATACAGGGTGCACCATTATCAATAGATGTGTAACCTGCATGTTTGTGTGAAGATGTATTTGGATATATAAATTAACATTAAATCTGGTGAACATAACTCAGACTGCCTATCCCAATATGGATGAACTTCATCTGGTCAATTGAAGTGTTGGGTAGAACAAAGGTTGACTCTCTCAGAGTGAAAGACAGTTTCTTTTGCATAATTCTTTTTGTTTGCAAATAGGCTTATTCCGAATATCAAGTCAGCTGGCTTTTGGCTGGAAGGAGCCAATCCTAGAACTGTCCTGGTTCCCAGGCCACCAGACTCCTACTGTAATCATATTTCAGTCCCACTTGGTCACACAGCCTGATAAGGATTCTCTGTTGGCTTTGTTGGCCACATGAACTAATTGATTATGGTAACACATGTGATACACCCCCTTCTTTCTCATATATACATACATATATACATATAAAGATATAGATATAGATATGCTCTTTTTAAATTTAAGCTGTTCATAGTAGGAATTGATGTTGTGACCTTTGTCTAATTTTGAGCCTCTACGTTTCCAGATTAGAAGTACATACTGGTATGGTAATCCTTGCATCTGTTGGCATATTGTCTTCAACAGTCATCTCTAGAGGCTAAATGTCATCACACCACTACTCAACTCTAAACAAAATCACCTGACAAAATCAAAGAGAACACATTGCTTATTTTACAAGCTGCAGCCTCCCTGAGAAATTGGGTGTACCCACAATGTCTTACCACTTCTTGAGTCTAGGCTAAAAAGTGATCCTGAGGGTGTAGGAATTGAGGCTAGGCCTACACACTCAGATTAGCAAATGGGACAGAAAGCAAAGGATATTTTCCCACCTGTGGCATAACAACGTTATCTGGAAAGTGCCTGCAGTAATACAAGTGCATTGATCAATACATAGTATAACTGCCTCAGAAAATTTCTGCAACCAATTTGTCTAAAAAAAAAAATAGTTTGCTCATCTTGGCAAACAGCTCACCTTTCCAGACAATGCATTTCTCACCTGGCCAACAGGTCAAATAATGGTTGATTTGCTGAGATTCACCTTAACACTCACACAGTGTCTATAAACTCAGAAATGTTAAAACATAAACTTTTTCTGCCTGGAATGATGCTAAGCTATTTGAAGCACATCTCATGATTTTGTGAGGATTTTTCCCTTTTCCCTCTTTGAGACACCACTGAGTTTGTTAGAAAAGTATTTCACCTTGCCTTGTTATTTAGCTCTACTTAACAAGAAAGCTTGTTGGTGATCTTGCTGTACTTATCTCTCATAAACTGGTTCATTTCCCCATATAAAAATACAGAAAGCCAAACAAAAGCAGAAAGAAGAACAATAATCAGCCATATTGCTAGAATTTTTTCAGCAACAGGACAATATGAAAGAACTTCACTAACATCCTAAATTAATCAATGTTGTGTGAGGATAATTCAGTATCATTTGGTCACACTAACATAAACTGCTATCTCTCCTCTCATACAATGTGTAAAGACTCATTATACTTACTAAGGGAAGGTAATAAATCAATAAACAGACCAAAATGTGCCCCCCCCCAATTCATCTGGGCAGACCCTATAAAGAAATTATAACAATTCCTCAATTTTTTGTCTGAAAACTAGAACTGATGAAGCTCAAACTTAGCTATATAATATTTAAAAAATGCTGATTATCTTTTGACTACTTCACAAACACATTAAGTAAAAAGCATCAACTACTCAGTTACAATTGCAATCTATGCTCTGTATCAGATAATGCTCCAGGAAATGAGAATATACTTCTAGGACACACACAACCATTAAATTAAATACTCTGAATAAGATAAATTAAAAAAAAAACTGATAATACAGATGTATGATGATATTGTCACCATTATCTTAATTTTTAATTTGGAAATTCAAAAGTGTTGAAGATGAAGCTAGGGAAATGACTCAGTAATTAAGGCCACATTTTAAAGACAATAATTCAGGTCCCAGTACCCACTGTGGGTGACAAGGTCCATAACTCCAGCTCCAAGGAATGCAATGTGCTCTTCTGACTCCCCAGTGAGTTGCCTGATCACATGGTGATGCTGTTTAGTATTTTAAGGATTTTTTTTATCCTGTTTCCTACTGCAGTTCTAGCATGTTATATCCCCATCTACAGTGTACAAAGCTTCCCAAAATTTCTATAACGTTTACTATTTTTAAAACAGCCATTTTATAGTTTGTGGTGTAGTTATTCATATGGTTTTGATTTGTACTGCTTAAATATATATTCTGTTTACTAATTGTGAATTTGTGTATCTTTTAGGGGAAATATACATTAAAGCACTTTCAGCAATTTGTTATCAATTTTTATTTGTTTTGCATGAGCATTTCATAAAGTCTCTACAGCAAAGCCATTCCAGACATAATATATGGTGTACAGTATTTCCCCCACTTCTTTTGTAGTTAGGCTTCTATTGCTGTGAAGAGACACTATGACCATGGAAGTTTTTATAAAGAAAACATTTAATTGGGGGTGGCTTAAAATTCAGAGATTTATTCCATTATCATCATGGTGGGACATGGCAGCATGCAGGCTGACATAGTGCTGTAAAATGAGCTGAGAATTATAAACCTTGTAGATGAATTTCTAAATGGTCTTATTAAATAAAAAACATGAAGCCAAATTTAGGGGTGAAACCCTTAGAGAGATCAGGGAAATAGGGAAAGCCACCAGCCAACCTTACCTCACCAACTCTGCAGCTTCCAAAGGCCTCAACTTCTTGTTTATCCACACCTGTATGCCTTGTTGCTCTACCATCTGATTTGCTGTTTCCATACAGCTACATTACTTCCTCTTCCTACCCAGCTCTGTCAATTCCTGTCTGTCTGTACAGACCTACAGACCTCCATAGTTAACTAGTTTTGGAATTTATGGTGTTTGTCACTATACCTGGCTCTGTTTCCAGTGTGGCCTTGAACACACAGAAATCCTGCCTGCTAAGTGATAGGATTAAGGGCATGTGCTACCACTGCCTGACTTCTTTGTTTACTTATAATGGCTGGCCTTCTTCCTCTGATCTCCAGGCAAGTTTTATTTATTAAAGCACAAATAAAATATCACCAAATTTCAGCACAAATAAAATATGACCACAACGCCTTGTACTGAAGGCAGCAGAAAGTGGAATGTAACGCTGAGTGTAGTTTGATCATAGGAGACCTCAAAGCCCACCCCCAAATGACACACTTCTTCCAACTAGGCCACACCTCCGAATAGTGCCACTCCCTTTATGGGCATTTTCTTCCAAACCACCACACTCCACTCTCTGTCCCCCAAAGGCTGTAGCCATATCATAAGGCAGAAATGCATTCAGCCCAACTTCAAAAGTCCTTATAGTCTATAACAGTCCAAACTTATTTAAAAGTCTCTTCTGAGATTCATGCCATCCTTAACTTTAATTCCCTCTAAAGTCAAAATCAAGAAGCAGATCACATACTTACAACATATAATTGCAGAGAATATACAATGACATTCTGAAACATAGGGAAGGGAGCATAGTGGGGAAATACTTGACCAAAGCGAGACTGAAAAGCAGCTGGGCAAACTCCAAATTCTGTATCTCCAGGTCTGATGTCAAAACACTCTTCAGATCTCATCTCCTTTCAGCTTTGTTGACAGCAACATACTTCTTTCTCTTGGGCTGGTTCCACTCCCTGTTAGCAGCTTTCCCCAACAGGTATCCAAGAGCTCTGACATCTCCAACATCGTGGGGGCTCCAAGGTAGGCTTCAACTTTACAGCTTCACACAATGGCTTCTTGTAGGTCTCCATTCAGGAACACCCCTGACACATGTCTGGGCTCAGCAGCTTTCTTTAGTCACTGAGGAATATTCCATAACTCCTTTCTTCTATCCTTAAAGCCAGAACCATATGGCCAAAGCTGCCAAGTTCTGCTGCTTACTGGTGTTAAAACATGGTTCCCTTGTTCAATTACATCTTCACCAGCTTTCTGTTTTCCATGGTTTCCATCACTGCCTAAGCTTGTCTGTCTTAAAATGGATCTTTAGACCAGTTGGCTTTGAACTCACAGATCTTTCAATTACATCTTAACCAGCTTTCTGTCTCTCACTGCTTAAGCTTGACCGTCCTGAAACTTCCTCTGTAGATCAGGCTAGCCTCAGACTCAGAGATCTGCCTGCCTCTGGCTTCCCAGTGCCAGGGATTAAAGGCATGCACCACTACACTAGGCTCGAAGTTTTGCTTTAATTCCTTTTGACAAGTTTGAAACTTAGGTGGGTATGGTCTTGCCCTGAGGTCTCCACTCCCTTTATTCAATTTCTTTCTTTCTCTTCTTTTCTTTTTTTTTTTTTTTTTTTTGGTTTTTTGAGACAGGGTTTCTCTGTGTAGCTTTGGAGCCTGTCCTGGAACTCGCTTTGGAGACCAGGCTGGCCTCAAACTCACAGACATCTGCCTGCCTCTGCCTCCTGAGTGCTGGGATTAAAGGCATGAACCACCACCACCCGGCTTTTTTTTTTTTTTTTTTTTTTTTTAGATTTATTTATTATGTATACAGAAGAGGGTGACAGATCTCATTACAGATGGTTGTGAGCCACCATGTGGTTGCTGGGAATTGAACTCAGAACCTCTGGAAGAGCAGAGCCATCTCTCCAGCCCTCAATTTCTTAATCTGGTTATCTCTTTGAACATGGGATTTAGCTCTCTATTTTACTTCCCGGTGTTCTTTTGCTCCTCAGTTTTACATTTCATATTTTTCCTTGCTCAGCTTGCTCCTTTTCATTATAAATCTTCCTTAGATTTACCACTAATATCCACATGATAGAGTCTATACTAGGCTGTTTCTCGAGATTTTTTTTTCTGCCAGTGGAATTAATTCAAAACGCTTCAATTTAGCCTAAGGCAGATTCTTCCGACAAGGGCAAAAAAGCAGCCACATTCTTCACCAAAATATCATGGCCTCTAAGCCACATAATCATATTCTTCTTTTCAGAAACCTCTTGAGCCAGCCCCCCACAGCTCATCAGATCACACTCAGCATTAATGTCTTCCATGATCTTACTAGTATGGACCACTAAGCAGCCCTTAAAGCACCCAACTCCTTTTCTAATCCACAGTCCCAAGGTCAACATTCTTTCAAACGAAAACATGCTTAGGCCTATCACAACAATACCCTGGTCATTGGTACCAACTTCTGTCTGAGTTAGGGTTTCTATTGCTGTGAAGAGACACCATGACTATGGCAGCTCTCATAAAGAAAACATTTCATTGGAGTTGGATTACAGTTCACAGACTTAGCTCATCATCACCATCACGGAACACGACACGAAAATGTGCAGGCCAACATGATGCAGGAGAAAGAGCTGAAAATTATAAATCTTGATCAGAAGACAACAGGAAGTTGACTGTGAAACTGGGTTTGATTACAGGAGACCTCAAAGCCCACCTTCACAGTGACACACTCCAACCAGGCAACACCTACGCCAACACGGGCATACCTCCTAGTAGTGCCACTCTCTTTCTGGGCCATTTTCTTTCAAACCACCACACACTATCAGTTGACATTTTTGTGTGAGTTGTTATTGACTTCAATGCACATTTTTTATTATAAAAAAGAAATTTTTATTTTTATTTTATGTATATTTTATGTATATGAGAATTTGACTGCATGGATATTTATACACCTGATGAACCAACCTTCCTCCATTTTAGGTTTAAAAAACATCTTGCAAAGACAAATTAGGCTCATTCCTGTTTATATCTCTGGTTCTCAAGAAGTGGACTATGGCCCACCTATAACCTTAACTACAAATATATCTGTACTGGTGTTTCAGGAAACAGCAACCTTGTCTTTGCTTTAAAAAGCTGATAAAATTGTTGGGTCTGGGGTCTTGCAATAATGGGGGACAGATCATCAAAGTCTATTAAACCAGAAGCAAACTTTATTCCAGAAAAATAAAAATTAAAAAAATAATAATAATAAAACACCACAGTGTACAAAATCTTACCAGCTAGTGGAGACCATAGCCAATGTTGGAATTCTGGGGCTGTGGCAATGGAGGTAGGTACTGACCCCCTTTCATAGTGTAGGCATGGAGTGCATGCTAGGAGTCACGTAGAAACATCAGGCATGGGATGCATGCTAGAAGTCATGTAGAAACACCTATTAAAAGTTAACTTTGGCCCAGGCAGTTGTTGGCTATCAGAGGCAAGGGAGTTATAAGTTCACCCCTGGCTCTTGACAGAGGAGTTGGCTGTAAAGTAGACAGCCATTGTTAGCAGTTAACCTGTTGAGCTAATTGTCTGTTTTTACCCCTTAAGCTTATAATTTTATATTTCTATATTCCTGGACCCTTCAAAAAACCATCTTGCAACATTACCTTTGTTTCAAAAGGTTGTTATGACTACCTTGTTAGACTACCTTGTTATGACCATCTTAGAATCATGTCTTTGTTTCAGGAGGTCTTTATGACTAATTTGTTATGCCTGTGTTCTGCTCCTATAACCTCACCTATTTTGCCCACCAAATCCCCCATTTGTAAATCCTCTACTCCCAGGCTATAAAAACAGTGTCTTCCTCACATTCAGTGTTCACTTCTTGACCCTGCCTTAGGGGGAGGCAACTCATGTGCAAGAATAAAAAAGCTTGCTTTAATTAATTATTCCTTTAAATAATTTGGCCGTGATAACTTGGGTCAATGGTCTTTCTCCTCACATCTTTGGAATTAACATTTGGAGTATACCAGCAAGATCAAGACCAGAAGCCAAATTCAGAAACAGGACCCTTCCCTCTGGCCTCCCTGACTGAAAAGCTGCTCCCTAGGTAGTATGCACCTTGGAAACATTCCAAGGCCTGAGGCACACCTTCAGTTTTGCAGACTGCCTGAGGGGATGAGCACATCCAGAAAGAATGCAGCTTTTTACAGAGCCCTGCTTTGATAAGTCATAGAAACTTTCTGTGACATCTGGTTCTGTAGGATCCTGATCTGGGGACATAGGAAGGTCTGACAAGATCCAACACTCCCCCATCCAGAGCAATAAGAGAGATGCCACATTCTCATCTGGTTAAGTTCAGACAGACCCTCCAGTTCCTTTTCTGATCCACTTTGGAACCCTAGGGATGCCCTGGTGAGACTCAGAGCTAAGAAATCAGAGAGGCCTGATACCTGAGTGCTCATAGGCAGGGTTTCAATGCTTAGACTGTGCAACAGAGTTGAGGAACCCTGAGGACATTCTGTGACACTAGAGACCAAGAAACTCAAAGCAGGAGGTCAGGCATGACTGGGAGCCAAGACAGAAATTGGAGAGGCCCAGCCTAATTGTACCAGGGAAACCTATTGGTTTAAAAAAATCACTGGTAGAACTGGTGAATCTCTGAATGACCCCAATTGTTTCCATTTCCCTGTTTCTGTATTGGTCTCTTGTTTCTGCTGTCTCTGTCTTTTGTGTGTTCTATGTTCCGTGACCTGGTGAATCCGTGAATGACCCCAATTGTTGTTTCCATTTCCCGGTTTCTGTATTGGTCTTGTTTCTGCCATCTCTTGTGTGTTCTGTGTTCTGTGAACTGGTTTCATTTTCGCTTTCCCTGTCCTTTCTGTGTATTACTGTGCTCTATTGATCTTCTCCCGTTACAGGTGGACTAAGGAACCAGGCCAAACTCCAGTTGATGCCACTCCACACCACCAGGCTGGTGCAATTCAGGCACGCCCTCCCCAGCATGGCAACCCTGGATGGCTTTGTGTAATCCCTCCTCCTCCAGGCCCAAATCTGACACTGCCACTTGCTGTGGCTACTTTGATAGCCAAAGTTCAGAATTTCTGTCTTTGAGCTTTCTGATCACTGGATTCAGTTTAGCAGGAATTCAAATGTCTTTTGGCTATGAAGAGTGTTAAAATATTGTTTTATGCTCTTTTGCTGCATTGAAAGCCTCACGCAAAAGTTGGAAAGTTTCTGCCTTATGTCAGGCAATCTACCTGACTTTGTAGCAGAAAGGCAAAAAAAAAAAAAAAAAAAAAAAAAAAAAAAAAGGAGCAAGACAGAGAAGCTAAAAAAGAATTAGAATGTTGGTTTCATTTGTCTAGAACTTTTGCTAAAATATATACCTTATCTTAATATTTGTAAGACTATTATATGAATGTTCTGTTCCTCAAGATTTATAAGTTTGCTGAATATAGTTAAAAATCTATACAATCTATAACAAAAGTTGACTTAAAACTTACAAAACAGAGTTAATAATTAGAAAGCTACATAGGTAATCTTAAAGCAAGGACTTCATCCTCTACAGTTCTGGGCAAGTTTCCAAATTTATTAACCTTTCTTTTTAACTCTTGCAATTCCACTTCTAGCTAACTGTTCTTGTTAACATGGGTTAAATGCTTAAAAGTTCACTGTGAGAAAGGCCGAAGGCTACATTGGAATCCCAAACACCTATTGAGTCTCAAGTCAACTAAAGTTAGGACTGCAACTACTAAACACCAGAAACTGAGATATTCCTATCTTATCACGCAGCAGGACAATGATGTAAGCCATCTGATAACAGCCTATAAAATGTCTCTCCTGACCTAAGTCTAGTTATGCTAAGAGAGACAAATTTAAGAATGTATGTCTAACCTCCTTGTCTTTGATAACTTGGTTAAACTTTAGCTATTTTGATAAACTGAGTCATACAAGAAACTATGATATTCTGAAATGATGTAGTATGAAAGGACCAGGAAAATAAAGTTGCCAGTCTCCCTAAGGACTGTATTTATGATTTAAGGTTTTATTTTGATACTAAAAGAGCTTCAATTTAAGAATTGTAATTTTTAAGGTTGAACATAACAAGAATAAAACTGTAAAATCCTAATCTTATAAAAGCTACTTTCTGTAAACTGTAAAATATAATTAAGACATGCAGATTAATAGTCAATGATATTGACAAAATTCTTTACAACTATAGTTTATTTATAGGGACAAAATTTATTTGTCCTCCTGTGTATCTTTTCAAGGTTAAACCTAAAACAAGTAACTAAAAATAAGTAAAGTTTATGTAAAATTAGGTATACTTAATAGATGGCCTTCAAAATTTTTCAGAGACTTGCTGAATACGGCATTTAAAATGTTTAATTGAAAATTTCCCTAAGACAGAAAGAAATTCTGCCTCCTCGAGGCAACCCAAAGGTCTCCAAAGAAGATGAAGGGCCACAGGTAACTTCATCTGAATTTATGGTAATGTTAACCACTGAGAGAAGGCCCATGCTTCACTCACTGCCAGTGTCTGCCTAAACTCTGGGTTGTCTGACCTTCTCTGCCTTGTCAGAGTAGGTCAATTTTTCTAACTTCCTTCTCTAGAGGAAAATTCTGGGTCTGGCAGCCAAAGGCCTATGTTGTCCTGGTTAGCGACAGATGATTTAATGCTGTACTATGTGACAGCCGAAGACCTATGACCACTGCCCCCAACAAAGCCACCAAGGCTGTGAGAGCCTAGGATGACTGCCTAGATAATGGTAAGTCTCTGTTATTTTAATTAATGCATATGCCATTTGCTTTATATTTCCTGATATAATTTACCCTTCTCAGATCTCTGATGGCATTGACATCTAATTGTAGCTTTTTTCAATTCAGCAGCAGCTGTTGGGTCAATGCATTTTATATATAAAAACTAGGTCTTTTTCTAAAGCTATTAGGTCACCTGATGAAAAAGAAAATCTCATAGATAGGTTTGTCTTACTAACAGGCTTTATATTAATGAATAAACAGGTTTCATATGTAACTTTTACTATTTAAAGAAACTTGCTTTACAAAAACTACTCTCAGTAATCAACCATTTATGTATGTATAATAGTAAACAATTAGATAAAAAGTTTAAGTTTATATATTATAAAAGTCCAATAATAATTTAAATAATAAAATCTAAGGATATAAAAGCCTAAATGTGAGGGTCTAGGAAAAAGATTTAATATGTACAAATACAAGTTACTCAATGATACTGTTATACTAACATTTGAAGAGTCCAAAGTTTTAATGTTAATCAATGGAATTCTGATAGGCTGGTAAATCACTGACTCTTAGTATCAGTCACAAGCTCAAGATTTTAAATTTCCTCTGGTTGTCTTCTAAATATATATCCTGAACTGCAAAAATACTCTTACCCAAAGTTCATATTTTTAACCCAGAGCCATAGCTCATGCTAAGTCTCAAAGGCATGAGTCTACTCTAAATGTTTTACAGGCACCTGTTGGCTGCTTTTTCTACAAGTGAATTTCAGTATGTAATGTAAACAATGGTAATGTAAACTTCAAGGAACCAGAAGATTCATAAGTTAAATCCACCTCTCACAGGTAAAAGAAAATCCAGATAAGTATCCCTGTTAACCAATAATCTAAGCTTCCCTGTCTATTGCCAGTCCCTGAGAAGAAGCACCAATTATAAAGATTTCCTTTAATTTCTTTCACTTTAATTTCTGTCCCTAGTCTGTATCTATCTTACCAGAGTGACATTCAACTGGTAAACAAGATCTAGAAATAATCTGCACACAACAAACTACTCAAAAGGTGACCTACACCATTTCAATCCTGGGTAAGCCTACAAAACCAGAAAGCCCTGTATATGCTGAAAATTGGTATGAACTCTTAATGGCTAGTGTGATGGCTTCCTGTCTCTTCAGCTGGGTCAGCAAACCAGATGTTTCTGATGAATATCCTATTTCCCTAGTGCCCTCCTTGCCTTTGGCTAATATTTCAGACTTCCTGCACCCTGACAACAGAGTCCTAACTTCAGCACAGCAGAAAGTAGTTACAGAGGAGAGTATGCCATTCCTCATCCTCAACAAAGGGCAGAGATATTAGGTCTAAGTGGAACACCCTGGCAAAGGGCACACAATGACTACCTATATTCCCTATTGGCATACCAAGATTACATGGCTATAGTTATATTTTATTTGTGCTGAAATGTAGTGATATTTTATTTGTTTGCTAATAAATAAAGTTTGCCTGGAGATCAGAGGACATATCAGCAATAAACAAAAGTCAGGCAGTGGTAGCACATGCCCTTAATCCAATCACATGGCAGGCAGAGTCTCTGTGTGGTCAAGGACACATTAGGGAACAACCTAGCATGGTGACACATGCCTTTAATCCCAGTACCAAGCATAGAGACCTGGAGGTCTGTATAGACAGGGAGTGACAAGGAAGTGAGGTAGCTGAACTAAGAGCCAATGAGAAGGCAGAACAGCAAGGCAATAAAAGCACAGGTTAGACAGGAAGTAGCTCTCTCTTTGGAAGCTACTGAGGCATGGTGAGCTAAGGTTCACTGGTGGCTCTCACTATTTCCCTAATCTCTACGGCTTCCACCCCTATATTTGGCTCAGTGTTTTTGATTTAATAAGACTGTTTAGAAATTTGTCTACATATGCCCTTAAAAATTTTGTTCTTTCTATGCTAACCAAACAGGTACAATTTATAAATGGGCCATGCATCCTTTGATACATTAAAAATTTTGTTCAGTATAGATAAAGAATGCTAAGTCCCCATAAGGATTTGACAGAGACATATAAGACAAGGGGAATGATGAACTAACATGTCAATATCTTAGGGTTAGAAACCATCTTAGAATAAAGACAAGACAGGGTTATTCCTGTTTATGATTAAGTCTTTGTTTCTCAAGAATTGGCCTATGCACCACCTTAACTACTAATTGTTCTGTACTGCCTGTTCCAGGAAAAGGCAACCATACCTTTGTTTCAAAAAGTTATTTAAATTATCTTGCAGCCTTGTCTTTGTTTCAAATGTTTGTTATGACTACCTTGTTAAGACCACCTTGCAATCACATTGTTGTTTCAGGAGGTCATTATAACTAACTTGTTTTGTTAATGCTCTGCTCCTGTAACTCCTCCTATTTTGTCCACGAAATCACCCATTTGAAATGCCATTACTCTTGAGCTATACAAACCTTGTCTTCCTTACAGCCAATGCTGACCTCTTGAAATCCACCTTATGGGGAGGCAGAGCACATACAAAAAAATTTTTTAAAAGCTTGCTTTAATTAATTGCTTGCTATATTACTTTGGTCATGATAATTTGGGGAGGTGGTCTTTCTTCTTGTGTCTTTTGAATTAACAGTGTGTGTGTTTGGTGCCTGAGATCAGAAGAGGGTGCCAGGACCCTTGAACTGTAGTATATGTGAACAACTATGTGGTTGCTAGGAACCAAAACTTGATTCTTTTCTTTGCAATATCAGCATGTGTTATTAACTAATGAGCCATCTGTCCAGCCCCCAATTTTATTTTTATGAAGTTGAATTCATCTATTTTAAAAATGAAAACACATTTGTAGCCACAAGAGTGATTCCAATTTCCCCAGCATTTACCATTAAAATCATGTTGTAGTTGTACTTATTTTGAAAGCCAAAATTCACTAAAGTAGAGTCTGTCCATTTATTGGAAAATAGATTTGGATAAGCCTGCTAAAATAAATGTGTTCATAATGATCCACTACAATCTTCATTTGAGTATAAAGATAAAAAATAATACTTCAGTATTTCATGTTCAGTGGGAAATACAACTAAAAATATAAAACAGACAAATCTTTCCAATTGGAACTGCGACATAGTCACAAACAGAAACAGAACACCTCACTGTGCTGGTCTTGCTCTGCCCACTGAGCACGCTATGCCTCATGCTGCACTGTGCAGAGAGCCTTTTATTTCTATGCAAACAAATGACTTCTCCCTGTAAGTGGAAGAGTAGAAGTCTGCTCATTCTGTTCTTAGAGGAGAGTGAGAAAGAACCTGGTAGAGACAAAAGATCTTCTACACCAACTGCTTCAATATTATCTCATTTAAAAAGGAATGGCTGGAGCTGGAGTGATGGCTCAGTTCTTAGGAGTGCATACTGTTATGTAGAGCACCTACCTTTGGTTCCTAACACCTATACAGGGAGGCACACAGACAATCCTGCCTCCAGTTTCAAGGAATCTGACATCTACTTCCTGAGCACTTTATTCATGTATACGTGACACTCGCGCGCGCGCGCGCGCGCGCGCACACACACACACACACACACACAGAGTTAAAAATAAAATAAAAGCCGAGTATAATGGTATACACTTTTGAACTATGAACCAGAGGCTGAGGGGCCCCCAACTGGATCAGGCCCTCTGAATAGGTGAGACAATCGATTGGCTTCATCTGTTTGGGAGGCATCCAGGCAGTGGTACCAGGTCCTGTGCTCATTGCATGAGTTGGCTGTTTGAAACCTGGGGCTTATGTAGGGTCACTTGGCTCAGTCTGGGAGGAGGGGACTGGACCTGCCTGGACTGAGTCTACCAGGTTGATCTCAGTCCTGGGGGAGGCTTTGCCCTGGAGGAAGTGGGAATGGAGGGTGGGCTGGGGGGAAGGGGAGGGGCAGGAGGGGGAGAACAAAGGAATTCGTGGCTGATATGTAGAACTGAATGGTATTGTAAAATAAAATAAAAGGAAAATAATAATAATGGTACACCCTTTTAATACTAGCACTCCAGAAGAAAAAACAAAAATTTGAGACCATATTGCTCTACCTAGAGAGTCCAAGACAACCCAAGGATATATAGCCTCCAAAGGACTCAAAACATTCTCTCTCTCTCTCTCTCTCTCTCTCTCTCTCTCTCTCTCTCTCTCTCTCTCTCACACACACACACACACACACACACACACACACACACACACATTAAAAAGCAAAATGCTTAAAAAGTAGCTATTATTACACAGAAATTATAATAAAGAATATCTGTGATCTAAAGAGATCCAGATGGGCACAACTCCCGGATCTCTACAGTTTGAAGTTTGTCATTGTAGGCAGGCAACACTAGTACACAGCTGCTGTGACTAAGCAAGTGAAAGTCAGATTAGAAGGGTGGAGAGGGAAAATGAGAAAAAGTCAGCACAATGAAGCCTGAGCACATGAACAAAAATAAAGTCAAGGGGAATATAGAAAGAGAGCACAAAGGGAAAGCACACAAAAATGCAGAGATGGCTGCAGAGAACAAAATAAGTAGAGAATTGAAATAGCTATGACTCACAGACATTGTGGCAAGCTGACCTAACATGGGCACTGCTAAAGGACATGGGTAGCTTCGTAATGTTCATCCAAACATAGAATGCAATTGTAGCAGAGCCCTTAATTTGTTGTGTCCTTTGTGGCTTGGTTTAGTTCTTTTAATTTCAAGCAGAATTTTAACATGGATGGGTAAATTAATGTTGTTTGAATTCTAGTATAGCAATCACCTGGAAGGGAGGTTACAGGACAAACAAATGGGCCCCATTGACAGACAGTCTGACTCAGGAAGTCTGTACTATGTTCTGAGAATACGCCCTCCTAGAAAATTCCTATATAATTCTTACTCTGCTAGTTTGGGGACCACTCTGAGAACTCCTGGTCTCAATAAAGCTGAGAATGACCAATCTAAGTACATATTGTAACATAAGCAGTTGTTTGCTTTGTGTTCCCCATGTTCTTAAAGATGGAAAATGTTCAAGTCCTAATTTGAAAGAACAGGTTAAGGTGTGATTTTTTTTAAAGCCTATTCATAAGGAAAATGTGGTGGTTTGAATGAAAATGACCCTATAGACACATAGTGAGTAGCACTATGACGAGTTGGGGCCTTGTTGGAGTAGGTGTGGCTTTGTTGGAGGAAGTGTGTCACTGGGGTTGGGCTTTGAGTTCTCAGCAGCTCAAGCCAGGTCCAGTGTCTTATTCTCCTCCTGCTGCATGCTGATTTGGATATAGAACTCTCAGCTACCTCTCTAGACCATATCTGCCTGCATGCCACCATGCTTCCCACCATGATGATAATGGAATAAACCTCTGAAATATAATCCAACTCCAATTAAATGTTTCCCTGTAAGAGTTTCCATTGTCATGGTGCCTCTTCATAGCAATAGAAACCCTAACTAAGACAGAAAAAAATAAGGGAAAATTTTGGTATTTGTTCTGTGGTTAGGAGAGATTCTTCAGAATTCCAAAGCTTAAGGCCATGACTCAAGAGCAATAAGTGATAAGGAAAGTAAGGAGCAGGCCACAGTGTCTGAGCAACATGAATGCCTCAATAGCATGTTGGTTTGCAGCATGTTCTCAAGGATTGGTGGACTTAGATTCATACTTAGCCTCTCATTTACTATTGCTGTATTGACAAGTTATCCAGCAGTGTTCATCCTGGCTTCCTTATTTTAAAATAAAGATCATCACATACAACTAGGTTAATCAGAATAGACAATCTATTCTAACTTCCTACCATAAAAATTTCAGTGTATTGATATAATAATTTGACTTTGTATTAATATAATTTAAAGATAGCTATTCCTTGTTAGGAGGTGGAGATAACATTCCTTCTAATACTCACTGAAACTCAAGCCGCCTGCATCATGTGAATCTCACCCATGGAGCCTCAAGTTTGTCCTGCTGTGATCTCCCAGACTATTTAGGAAGCATGTGGAAAGAATCAGAAAGAGTGTTAGACATGATGCTTAACCACTTTTGTTCAAAGCAATCCTTGCTACTTTCTCATTAAAATTTCAACTGCAAAAAGTAGTCTTGTAACCACACCTCATGAAAAGGTAGCTGGAAAAGGCAACCCCTTGTGTAGACAAATTTCTAAACAGGCTTATTAAAATAAGAAACATGAAATCAAATACAGAGGCTATAGCCAAAGAGATCAGAGAACTAGCGAAGAGCCTTATCTTAACACCTCATAGCCATCACCAGTAGCCAGGCAGGAAGTATAATATAGTCTGGATAAGCAGAGAGGAGAATTCTGGGAAGTGGAAGGCTCAGTCAGGAGATGCTGCCAGGCGCCACCACCATGAGAAGTAAGATATAAAGATACCGGTAAGCCACGAGCCATGTGGCAAGGTATAGATTTATAGAAATGGGTTAATTTAAGATAGAAGAACTAGATAGCAAGAAGCCTGCTACGGGCATACAGCTTATAAGTAATATACATCTCTATGTGTTTACTTGGGTCTGAGTGGCTGCGGGCCTGAGTGGGACTGGAGAAAACTTCAGCTCCACCCTTGAGTTGTCAAACAAATGGCTATTGTAGGAATGGGAAGCATGGATGTTTATCAACTAGTCATCTCTGCTCCCCTCACTGTGGTGGTTTGAATGAGAATGGTCTCTATAGGCTCATATATTTGAAATCTTGGATCCTAATTGATGGACTGTTTAGGAAGGATTAGGAGGTGTGACTTTGTGTCACTGGGTGTGGGCTTTGAGGTTTCAAAAGCCCACACCAAGTACAGTCTTGCTCTCTCTGCCTTCAACTTACATATCAAACGTGAGCACTCAGCTACTACTCCACAGCTGCATGCCTGCTGCTTGTGTGCCATGATGATCATGAACTAACTCTCTGAAACAGTAAGCAAGCATTCAGTTAAATACCTAATTTTGTAAGTTGCTTTGCTCATGGTGCTTCATCCCAGCAATAGAAGAGGAACTAAGACACTAACTCTACTGACAGCCTTAAATATTAAAAACAATGTGATGATAACTATCCTCCTGATATGTGGTTTCCATAGTTGGTCAGGGTTATAGCCATCTAAGCAGCATCAGAAGACTATAAGACAGACCTCCTGTCTAAAAACTATTGTCATTTGGTTTACTGAAGTAAGGCAAACATTGGTCCCATGGAAAAGACTATTAAAATAGCTCAAGGGCAATAGCAATTATTGCTCTTCCATAGGATGAGTTCAGTTCTCATCCCCTAAGTAGGGTGGCTAACATAAGTCTGTAATTCCAGCTCCAGGGGGCCTAATTTGTCCTCTTCTGGTCTCAACAGGCACCCACATTTACATGCATCACACACACACACACACACACACACACACACACACACACCAAACAAATAAGCAAACAAATATTTTTTGAAAAAGCAGAAAATCTATGGGTTTTGAGTGATTACTTTCATTTGGTTTCTATAACAAGAAACTCTGTTTCTTATTATTTTTTATAATCCACAGATAGTTTGATTGGATTTGTTAAATATTATTTTGGTGTCAATACTTCATAAATTATTTTATATATTTTAGCTGATTGCATCTGGAGCTGTATGGTATCTATTTGATCCCTAGCATAATGTCATGATTCACCAGTGGGTTTGCCGATATGACCATGCTCTTCCCTTAACAAATTTCTGTTCAAGTTGTCATGTCATGACTTCAGTAATAATCAATAGTCATTTTCAAGACTCATATCATGCTGATCCCTTTATGTGTGTATATGCATATATAATATATATTTAAAATTATTTATAGATAGTTGAAATTTTTCTGTCAAAAATTTCTTACCCTATTCATTCAGAGTACAGTTTTCATAAAAATGAATGATTGATAGCTATGTGTTGACTGTTTGTGGCTGTGGCGGAATCCCTGAGATGAGCAACTTAGGGAAGGCAGATTTGTTTTGCTTACAATTTTGATATTTTCTGTCAAAGGTCAAGAGATTTTGCTCCTTCTGAGCCTGTGTGGTGAGGCAGAACATCATGTTTCCATGTGGCAGAACAATGAAGCTCACATCGTGACAGGTAAAGGGGCAGCAAAACAGAACAGGGGAGGCTGAGACAGGACAGAGGCCATGAAGTATACCTCAGAGCCCACTTCTTCCAGGGAGGTTCCTCTGGAAGGTCCTATCACCTCCCCAAAGTCTGTACAACTGTGAGCAGTGGATTAGTTCATCGAAGAGTATGGTGATATTTTATTTGTGCTGAAATGTGATTTTATTTGTATGTTAATAAATAAAGTTGCCTCAGGGTCAGAGATAATAGCAAGCCATAGCAGAAGCCGGGCAATCATGGTGGTGCACACCTTTAATAAAGATCACAGAGCAGGCAGAGTCTGTGTGTTCAAGGACACAGCCAGCATGGAGACATGTGCCTTTAATCTCAATACCAACCATAGAAGACTTGGAGGTCTGTATAAACAAGCAGTGATGAGGAGGTCGTGGGGTTGGGTTTACAACCAATGAGAAGGCAGAACAGAATGTCAATAAAAAGACAGATACACAGGAAGTAGCTCTCTTTCTGAGGGGAAGGACAACAGTGGCAGTGAAGGGTAAGAAAGGTTTTTTAGTATTAGCTCTTAACTACTGCTCTGACCGCTTGGGCTTTTAACTCTGAATTCGGCTTTGTGTTTCTTATTTAATAAGACTGTTCATCCACAGAAGAGTGAGCTACCATTACTGTCCAGTGAGTCACTTACCCTACCCCACCTCTAAACATCATTGTATTGGCTACTTGGCAACTGAGCCTGTAACATATGAACCTCTGGGGAGATACTTGATATCCAAACCATAGTGAGTTAAATGGGCTTTCTCTTTATGTTTTAATGAATTCATGGCTTTTTGCTGAACTGATACCTTTTAATCCTTTTTAATTTTTTTCTTAAGATGCTAAAATCATCCTGATACAAGCTAATATGTGTCCAATTAGACTAGCCCCAGTGAGATCTGGAGTGATTCTAGATATCCTGATCCATTCTTATATAGCATGAAAGGTTCCCCAGGTTAACAGGGACCTGGACGAACCTGAATAGTTTCTGCCAGTATTGGGAATCAACCATTTTGTAAAACATTGTGAATGGAGAGAAAACATGTAGACACTAGGGGTGCAGACTGCTCTGATGATATTGATATTTTTCTAGGCTTTTGTTTCTATGGTAAGACACTTAACATATTGTTTAATCTTGAGAATTCTCTAGTGTACTTGAAATAATATGTATTGGACTATTTGCTAATGAAAATAGTCCATAAATTTATTGGGTTGAGGTGGTAAATTGTGCTGTTTAAGTCTTCTATATATTTCCTGTTTTCTATGTAGTTTGTACATTGATTTTTTTAAGGACAGAAAATGAAAATATCCAGCTATTGTTACAAGCTCTGTTTCTCTATTCATACTTTTGGCTTTTACTTTGAGCATTTGCAGGTGTGTACGTGTGTGTGCATGTATGTGTGTATGTGTGTGTGTGTGTATCTGTGAGTGTGCGTGTGTGTGTGTGTGTGTATGTGTGTGTGTGTGTGTGTGTGTATCTGTGAGTGTGTGTGTGTATGTATGTTGTCTTCTTAAAAGCTGGATATCTTTCAGAACTTGAGATATGACATAGCAGATAGTTTGTGAAGCCTAGCATGAGGACCACAGTTCATACTCAGCACTCTGCAAAAAGCTGGGTGTGATAAGGTACATTTGTAAATTCAGTGTTGTGAAAATGAAGAAGGTAGGTCTCTGAGACTCACTGAACAGCAAGCTTGGCCAAACCAGTAAACCTCAAATTCAGCATACTGTCTCAAAATAAATAAAAGTGAAAAAATATTGAGCAGTGCACCTATCATCCATTTCTGGCCACCACATACAGACCAAATGCATCTGCATGCAAATATGATCTTTAATATGTACATACACCATATCATGACAACCCCATTTCATACATGCTAAATAAGTACATTCTTAAAAGTTGATCAATTTTTATTATTAATAATATTTCTTAACTTCAAGTAAATGGTGTCACCAATTACTGTTATTGTCCCAGATCAACTATGGCTACTGTTGGTTGGCATAGAAAGGTATTTCACTAGTTGATGGGCTGCAGCTGGACTGACAGTTTCATTTCTCCATGTTTGGAATGGATTAGGGTACTCAGCACGTCTCCACTTGTTTGGATAACTGCTGGCATGCCTGCCATATCTCTTATGTTTTTTGCATACTGTCTAATTGCATAGTGTTGACACTATCACATTAGGTAAGGGCAGCTGCTTCCACTGCTGAGTTCTGTGTTTCTTATATTCTTTTCATGTTCTAAGGGCTCTGAAATGGATGTATTTTCTAAGTTTCTATAGGCCTATAGCTGTCTTTTGACTCTACAATGCTCAAAATTAGAAATGGCTTTTGAAATAAATGAGAAATAAAAACAAAGGCTAATCAAGAGATGGAGACTGGTGGAGATTACAAACTTTGTAAATAAAAGAATGATATAGACAAAGCATGAACAGTAATTACATTTTCAAAGTGCAGAAAAAGGAAGAAGCATCTGGATAGATTTCAGGTCAATACAACATCATGATTAAAGCTACATTTTAGCACCATTTCACTTAGGACTGAGTGGTGTTCTAAGCCTAGGGACAATCATTTTGGTATGAGAACATAATACAAAACCAAATATAAAAATGTTTAAATGGTGCCTATGCTGTGTAATTTTTCCTGAGAGACATGACTATCTAGTAAGATTAGATAGGGTTACCAGTGACACACAAATTCTATCATGGTCTAGCATGATTAAACAGTGATATTTTTTTCAGGCGTGGCTAGTTACTAACAGGAACATAGCTGAAGATAGATGGAGTGTTTCTGACAGAAGTATGAATGACTCAAAGATAGCTGCATCCCTTAATAGCCTGCCCCAGCATAGGCTACCACTTACAAATCTGCATCTCTGGAGTTCCCTTCCTATAAATGTCTCCTGTCCCAGTCAGCTGCTTCTTGCTTTTATAACGGCGGGGGGGGGGGGAGGGGGTTCTTGAGTCCTAGATCTTTCTTGAGTTTTTGTAGCCTTGTGAGTTCCATGAGCTTCCCTTCTTCCCTCCAGGTGAGAAAGTTTCAATTCAGAGCAAATAACTCTATATACGCGATGTAAGTACAAATCATTTAAAACTGCAATTGTGACTTTTACTGTTATTGTCTGTGATCTGTTCCTATCCATTCTTTAAGTCATTAACAGTGCTATTGAGTATTGATCACTGACACTTGAGCATGAGCCAGAGTGAAATAGGAAACTAATGAACTTCTAAATCTTTCGTTACATTTTTTATTGAATTTTTTCATAGAATATATATTTTGATCAAGGTTTTCCCTTCTTTAACTCCTCCTAGGTCCTTCCTATCTCCCCACACACTCTACTCCACACCTTTTTTTCCCTCTTTTTAGAAGATAAACAAAAAAATAACCAAACAAAACAGAATTTTAAAAAAAGCTGGGTGATGGTACAGGAAATACAAGAAACACATAACTTCTACATTTTGCCAATCACTAACAAGATAAACTTAAGTAACATTCTTAAAACAATTAAAAACATACTATTTTTATACTAAAAGCTTTAAGTGCATTATGTCATGATTGCCATAAGTAATAAGAAAAATGATGTGTTTAAGAAGAGCTGTCAATTATCCTTAAAAAAGCTGTCAAACTCTCTTCCCTATGCAATACATTCCAAGGGGGGTTTAAAAATAACGCTTATTTCCTTTCCAATTTTCTTCATTCCTTCAGCAAACACTGATTATTTTCCCTGGTGTCCTGAATAAAGATTGAAATCAGTGTGGATTTGAGGTTTATTATTTGATTAGTGCACCTGAATCATTAATGATATGAGATCAACCCTTAAAATAGTTGGAATAAAGAGCTCCTGTCACACAGATCACACAAACGAAGACCATCAATGCCAGCCTTCATTTCTAGACATTAATATTAACCACCAAATGAGGCCCTAAACTTTATTTTAGAAAAAAAAAATTAAGTGAATCCTAAAATATATCATGGTGGTTGTGCTTTTGATTCATCTTTTCAAATTAATTTTCAACACATATAATATAGTAAAGATAAAGGCAAAGTAATTGAGGACAAAAAACAATAAAAAGTGACAGAGACAATTCTACCCAAAGTTCAGGATCAGAAAGTGATCAAATATTGCCTTTGGCTTTGACCTTCCTAGCAGCTGGAGGAAAATGTGAAATAAAGAAGGTATCATGTCTTGCCATAATACTGTAGGAAAGAAAATAGTTCTTGGGGATGTCAGGAGCATTTCTCACATTGGAGTCTCAAAGGAATTCAATTTCACAGAGCGTTATACAAAACACTGTATGGAAAACAAGTCTCAGCAATTTGCAAGAGATGAAATATATTTTTCACATAATTATCATTTCACTTTTGCTAAATCACAAGAAAAGAGGGCCTGCAGAAATCAATCAGTGGTTAAGAGCACTCAATAATTTTGCAGAGGATATATGCTCTGTTCCCAGCTCCCATTTCTGATGGATCACAACTGACTGTAATTCTAGCAACAAGAAAATCTTTTTGCGATATCCAAAAATATACACATAAAGTAAATCTTTTATTTAAATTAGATATTATTAAATATCATCTCAGAGAATGCGTTTAATGATCATCTAAGCCAAAGTCAACCTAATCTCCACACCTGGTAAACTCTGGGTTTCTACTTTTCCCAATCTTTCAAAGTAATGTTTGCTTCTTAATTTCCTACTTCCTGGAGACCACTAATTCCAACCTCCCTATTTTTTGATCATTTTTTTCCCATTTTCTTACATGGGTATTTGTTATTTTTCCTTACTCTTTGTTTAATCTGAACAAATCACTTGCTCCTTATGGCTTCACATGTCAACACCACAATTGTTTATACCTGTCAATGACATGACAGTTATTTATACATCCATATTACTATCTCAGGACTTTTGGGTTCCTATATCGACTATTGTGTACTTGATAAACATCTCAAAAACTGACTTTTCTCAATCATTCTTACACCATTCAGTCCTTTGGCAATTTCAGTCCCTCTTAAGTCTGTCTTTTTATCAATTTCACAAAGCTTATACTCATTCTCACTATAGATCTTACTGCTTTAATTCAAGCTGTTGGTTTCAACTTTTCATGTCTGCTTTGTTCACTGATCATTTCTTGGAAGGTCATTCTGCCTCCTCTTTAACATCAGGGCCACATTATGACAGATTCTGTCAGATGACTTATTGGTTAACTCAATAAATGTTCAATGATTGCATGAAAATAGGGTCAAAAATACTGAGATATATTCCACACATCCTGACTTGTCAGTCTTTAGAGCTGCCTATGGTTAAAAGAAGCACTGGTACTTTATAAGTCATTATTTAGGGTGATGCTCCTGACTATTGTAGGATACTGCTGTATGACAAAACTTTTCCTGGGGAGATCACACACACACACACACACACACACACACACACACACACACACACACACACACACACACACACACACACACACACACACACTACTCATCCTAAAAAGAGAGACCACAACATACCAAAGTATGGGTACTACCGAAGTCTCACTTGGTGAAACAATGAGTTTCATTGGGGTTTCTTACTGGAGTGTAGGTGAGAGATACAGGTTGACTTTTCTTTCCCTGCCAGTAGCTGTGTCACAGGAGCAGCAGGTGCAGCTCAAGTTCAAGGTGTCAGCCCACCAGGAGGAAACTCTTTGATAGGTCAGTCTCGATTAGGCAAGGCCCTAAGACCCCAGACCCCAGAATGTCTTCTGCTTATGCTGTGTCTTCACATGTTTGCTGCTTCCATCTTCCTCTGGTATCTGGCATGGTATGAATGGGTGTGAGGAGATCCCCACTGCCTGTAAAGTAGTGTGTTTATCTCATGGAAGCATCCCATTCTACAGAGCACTTTTACCTGTGGGTTTTTATGAAGATGATTCCTTCCTAAGCTGTACTGTAACATTGTCATTGATAGTAACAATGTTAGTTTAAATAGAGTTTTGATGATGAAGAATAAAACAAGGAAGTGTCACACAGCTAGAACACATGGCATGAATCTTCAAGAGTCTTATTAATAAAAACAAGGGGCCAGGTATTAGAGTGAATGCTAGAAGAACAGAGAAGCAAAACAAGCCATAGCCACCTCACCTCATCAGTTCCTCAGCTGATCCTGTTTCCTCAGGCTGGAAGCCTCTGTGTCCTCATTCAAATGGATCTCAGCTGAACTGCTGCTAGAAGCCTAAAAGCTTAACCAGCTCTAGTTCCTGGTTTTCATGCCTTATATACCTTTCTGCTTTCTGCCATTACTTCCTGGGATTAAAGGCATGAGTGACCATGCCTGGCTGTTTCCAGTGTGGCTTTAAACTCACAGAGATCTGGATGGATCTCTGCCTTCCAAGTGATAGGATTAAAGGCATGTGTACTACCATTTTCTGGCCTCTATGTCTAGTGGCTGTTCTGTTCTCTGACCCCAGATAAGTTTATTAGGGTGCACAATATTTTGGGGAAGACAATGTCAACACAAGGAGCCATATAGTCTGTGGCTCAGGTTAATGATTAAGAAAATCAGTTGAGTCCCAGTAGCCCAACTAGCTTAAATTCTTTTAACCTTAGTGTTTACAGGTTTCAGACTGCTTAGTAGCTGAAAAAAGCTTTGACAATAACTTAAAGTTAGACTAAGATGTTTTTGTCAAATAGCTTTGAGGTGAAAAACCCAAGAAAGTAATCTAAAGTTTTAGAGAGGGACAGAGTTGAAAGCGGAACTCCTTAAGATCAGGGAACAAGAACAAAGCAGCCCAATTATCATTAGCTGATGTGCCTTTCTTGCTAGGATTAGTTGATGATCAAAAGTGAAGATTAATTCCTTGTGCTTATTTTTGCCTCAATCTCCTTATATAAGAAACTACTGATGAGTGGGTATGCACCGCAAAGATTTAAAGTAAAGCTGACTGATTCTTTTTCATATATAAAAGTTTAGGTTTGTGATTCCTTTAAGATATCTTATAAGATTAACTTTCAAGGTAAGTAATAGAGTAATTGGCCCTTTCTTTGTGACTGCACACCTGCAGCCTGCAGTAACAGACTGACTGAGAAGAATACCTTGCTTGGCCACATGGTTAATCTATAACAAGTGATTTGGGTATAAGTGTATGTAGGTTTTTTGGAATAATTTGTTTTTTTTTTTACCTGTAATACTTATGTTCAATAATGTAAGGGAGAGGAAAAACATGTTTTTAGCTGTATTCATTATAATCAATCATTCACTTGAAAAACAAAATGTAACCACATTGTAATTTTTATATTGCCTGAAAGACTTTGCTGGGGTATATAAGCTGTAAGGGAAAGAATAAAGATAGTGTATGAAAGAGTTAAAATTGGCTATAAGGAAAACATCAAGAATGACAGAGTTAAAGTGAGTTAGAAGGAAAATATCAAGAATGAGAGGGTTAGAAAGAACTAGAAGGGATAAAGATCAAGAATAAAGATAGAGTTAGAAAGAAAACCAGAAAAATTAAGAATAGAGAATGCAAAAGAAGAATAAAGAAAAGGTGTGAAGGAAACTATCCAGGGTGCATGTGAATGTCTTTTCCCCTAACCCCTCAGATAGGAAGGTCTTAGTATATGCTGCTGACACCATGGCTTCTTTTCGAGCTCTGGGCTGTCTGGAGGCTGGTCCTCCAGGCAGCAACATTTTCCTCAGCCAGTTTCCAAAACCACATGGAAACTTAATATTAATTATAAATGCTCAGCCAATAGCCCAGGCTTATACCTAACTGGCTCTTACTACTTAAATGAACCTGTTTCTATTAATCTATGTTCTGCCCCAAGGCTCATGACTTTTCCCTCTTCTGCACATCCTGCTTCCTTTCCATCTCACTGGTGATTTCTCTGACTCCACCCTCCTTCTTTCCACTGTTCTCTCTGCCCCCAAATCCTGCCTAGTTATCAGCAAATCACCTTTTTATTAACAATGAGAGTGATACAGAGTTACAGTGTACAGAGATTGTTCCACAGCAGAGGTGGTACTTGCAGGAGAAGAAATGACTGAAAGACATCAAGGCCCACCACATCACCAATGACAACTCTCAAAAGCTGGGAGCCTGAACACTCGAAAACAGCTCCATAAATGGAAGATTGTCCTTTCCAAGTGACTCAATTGTTCTAAACTTTTTCCAGGCAGCTGGCCTAGTCCGGAGTCTTCTTCACAACTTCCTCTGAGAGCAACCTCAGTGTGGCTTGTTTACTCTGGCAGGGAGGGGCCTAGTGAGTCTGGTCAGTTTTAGAGCTCTCCTGAAGGTATTTTGAATTGTTTATCTTCCTTCTTAAGACAGGAAACTTGCATGAGGGGATGTTTAATCTTGGACGAAACTGTTACAAAAGAGATGCTAGCAATGAGAGGACACATTCTACCTTCAGGGGTGTGAAAATGTAAACAAAAATGAATGTATTTACTAATTAACAAAAATATGATCAATATTATCTAAGGTAAGTTATTCTGTTTTCCAGTGATATCAACAGAAAATATGAACTTTAAAACCTTGTCTAGACATTGTACTGTGTTATTGTATTCCCCCAAATATTGTGCATGCTAATAAATTTATCTGGGGTCAGAGATAGAACAGCCACAATATTAAACATAAAGGATAGGCAGTGGTAGCACATGCCTTTAATCCTAGCATTCCAGAGGCAGAAATCCATGTGTTCAAGGATACAGACAGGCATGGTGACTCATCACACCTTTAATCCCAGAAAGCAAGCCTTTAATCCCAGGGAGTGGTGGTAGAAAGCAGAAAGGTATATAAGGCGTGAGGACCAGAAACTAGAAGCATTTGGCTGGTTAAACATTTGGCTGGTTAAGCTTTTAGGCTTCTAGCAGCAGTTCAGCCGAGAGCCATTCAGATATGAGGACACAGAGGCTTCCAGACTGAGGAAACAAGACAAGCTGAGGATCCGGTGAGGTGAGGTTAGTTGTGGCTTATTCTGTCTCTGTGACCATCCAGCATTTCACCCCAATAACTGACCCTGGGTTTGATTTTATTAATAAGAACTGTTAAGATTCATGCTACATGGTACTTCCTGCCTGTCATGCCAGCACTTGGGAAGTAGAGGTAGGTGGATCAGGATCTGGTGCTTGACCAAAAATAGCCTATCTAATATAAGCCCCTGTCTCAAAAAAAGAAAACAGAAACAACAACACAAATATTCCTACTAACACTGGTTCCTGTGAGCCTTTTTCTCTGCTTTCATGTTATCCCTGTCTACTTTGTTTGAATAATAAAAATATGTATGTTGTTTTCTTAACTAAAACAAGCTGCCTCCCTGAGTCTACCAAGACTCCCTGTATTCAAGCTGACCAAAGTTGCCCAGAAATACTGCTTTCTGGATTATACTCTTATTTTAGACATCTTAATAGTAGGAACTACAGAAAGAAACCTACTTTCTTGACAGTTCTCAACCTGAATGTTCCTCTGTGTTATCTTAGAATCACTTCACAATTTTGTGATGCATGTTCAATTCTGAGTCAAATTTTGTGAAAGATGTGAAATCTAGGTCTTATTCATTACTTAAGTGAACATGTCCAATTGTTCCTACGTCATTTACGTGAAACGATATTGAGCACAATCATTCCTCAGTGAGCCATATTTCCATAGCCTCTCCTCAATGAGGTTCCATGGGGAAGCATCCTGTGTGTGTTCTCTTCCCTTTGTTAAGCCAGCTTGTTTTTATTAACTTGAAGGAACAGAACCAGCAGGAACAGTCAGCTGCTTCCAGTTAGCACTTATTTGAAAACCCTTTCCTTGTTGTTGTCTGTACTCTCCAAAGATGTGACTAATTCCACCACTGAATTCAGCTCCTCACAAAAGAGCAACCTGAATGCTGAGCATCAGGTCAGCCAGTGTTTCTGTTCCTTTGGATGACTATGGCCAGTGTTAGCAGTTCCTGGCACATAGTAGGTGTGCCATGAATGTTTGAGAAAAGTAACTGCTACATATGCATGCTCTTCTAATTACAGAAAAAAGCAATTTCATTTCAATATTGTCAAAACCATTTCCTCTATCAATCATTAAACTCACATGGAAACTAACTTCACCAATGAAGCAAGTTTATCTCATATAACACACTGAAGAAACTGCAAAGTAAGAAAGCCAAGCATGTAAAACCTCTTTAAAATGTTCCCTATAATCTTAGTGAAAATGACACTAGGAAGTATGGTTCTTGGTTTGGTTTGTTTTTTTTTTTTTTTTTTTTTGTTGTTGTTTTTAAAGCAAACTCCAGAGAAGAATGAAATGGAATCTTTTTTTTTTTTTTTTCATTTTAAACTTGCCCTAATGATTAGAGATTAAAATCAATGCCCTCTGTTTTTACTGTGGTCCCACCTAGACACTAATGAATTTTCCTGGCTAGTATAGTTTTTCTTACATTTCTATGTAACCTTTATTGTGCCTTTACAATCCCTTTATCACAGCCCTGTAGGAGCAGAAGTAAACTGAAGATACTTCATCTCGAAAACGTGAAAGGTACAAGAGACTCCAAGGCTTCTCTTCCTTAGCAAACAAGGAAACTAATCTGAACGTTAAGCCCTTTCTCAGGTCAGTCCCTGTCCCCAAATTACTCAGCCAGCTGTAATGGCAGAGGGAGGGAGCCTAGGAGAGCATGCCAGGTGCAAAGTATATTTCCTGAAGAGGACAGAACACATCCTTCATCGCAGTGGCAGTTTTAGTACCAGTCAATCTGCGGGAGTTGGAAAGTCATTTCCTGTAATCTCCTTCCCTAGGTACTTTCTTGTTTATAGTTGACCAAAGGAAGAGTGTGCGAAAGATTTGGATGCCAAAAGACACCATTACACTTGAAAATCAGGCAATTGTCGATGTGGAAGAGATGCACAGGGCCAGGAAACACAGAATCCCTTGTCCTCACTCCACATTCAGCTCTCCACCCCATCTGCTTGTCTTGTTCATGGTCAGCTGTCCCAGAAGCAGAAAACCCCTTCTGGAATGCATCTGCCAGCTCTCCCTGGAAGTTTCTCTCTAGGACTTCTCCCTGAAAGTGTTAACTTAGGCAAAGCCTGTGAGCCACTTTCTCTGATCCTCTAATTCTTCCTTCCAAACTCTTCTTCCCCAGTGACACCTACACTCCTGGACTCTGGCATTTCTGCAATTCGTGCTTTATTTCACAACTAGGAGAGTGCCTCTGCCCCCTTTACTAATACATCCAATTAGCACGTTAATTGCCACATCCTACACATCACTTTTTATTGGTGAAGTTTTCTAAGCTGATACTTTGAAGACGTTAATTATAATGCAATAGCTGCTATGGCATAAATTGTGACACACACTTGCAAACACAGTCTAACCTTTCACATTCAAAAAAGTACAATAAAAACTTAATGTAATGGTTTTGCTTCCCCAAAGTATCAACAAGTGAGTCACAAAAATTGAAGCTATGATTAAATAAAAAGCCTTTCCATATTAAAGATCCATGGCTGGACATTGTAGTACATATTGTAGTCCCAGCAGGTGGAAGCTTCTGTAAAAGGATTACAAGAAGTCAACTAGCCAAATGGAGAGGTCCTGTTACACCAACAGAAAAGCAACATAATCTAAGAAACTCTACCACACAGAAAACTCTTTAACTTTATTTTTTTCCAACCTTATGAGTGAAGAGAAAATGCTTTTTTTCCCCAAATGTGAGGGTGACATATACCTAAAAATACTGAGCAACCTAAAACACATGGCTTAATAGTTTAGGGAGGAAAATAGCATTTGTTATAAAGATTTTTAACATGAGGAGACTATTAGCTCTGTATCTCAGCATGAATACTAACCAAGTGTGAAGACAGTAAAGGGCTCCAGATACTCCAAGACCAAGTTCTCAGCAAAAAGAAGCCCTAGAGGGAAGGGGGCAGGGAATAATAGACAAAGACAGGAGAAAGAGGACAGGGGAGAAGAGGAAGGGACAAAGGAGAAGGGAAGTGTTATTTGTTGGAGGGCTGATGGGAGAGGAACAAGGACTGCCTCCGGATAGAGAGGAGACAGACCTGATCCACAGGCAAATGGTGGTTCATGAAGGTAAGAGGGGGAACCCTATTTCAAGATGAGGTGTTCAATTTTAATTGGGCATTTTAATTAGGAGAACCAAGGGGGCGGGGTTGACTGCTGAACTTTAATACTTTGAAGAAGTGACCAAATAAAGGTGGCATGCAAGGCAGAGAGAATGTTTGCCATGCTCAGGCTTGCTAGAGTCCCTTCACAAAGGAATCCCACTGGATTTTAACTGTAAAAGCACCAATTCTGAGAAAGACCTTAAAGATACAGCGAACAGGTCCCCCGCCCCCCAATGCACACCCAGCTTTGGTTGCAGTTTACTAAGTGAATATTGACTTGTTGGTTGGCTGAATAAATAAAGGAATGAACGAAAAGCATTTCTCATTTGCAATTACTACAGAGGAGACTGATGCTATTGGAAGTGACTCTGGTTCTCCTACGACTTTCTATTATGCACTGCCAATCTGCCCTCAGCCAGGCTGCTTCTGAAAAATGCTGGTGTGAACACACCCTTCAATATTTCTTCCACACTGGCTGTAAATATAATCTAGGCATAAATCATCAAAAGTAAATACCAGTGAGCACTTTAATCCTTTGTAATAAATCAGGGAGATGGGGAGCCTGTGCCTGATGATGAAGCTTTAGTGTAGGTCAAAGCAGCAATTTGCTGAAGAAGCAGCACGATGGAAAACGCAGGACACTTTGCTAATGACTGAGAGCTGCTCTGTGGTGCAGGATCGCATTGTCCTTATTCCTGTCGTTTCTGGTCATTATGTGGGGATGCTTTCCTTCTATATACTACATCAAATGAGAGCAAGTTTATGTGTTTCCAAATGCTGCCACCCCAATACCTGAACCAGATCAGACATGATAGAAAACTGCTTCACAAAACCCTTCTGCCCTCAAGTAACTGAGGAGATGAGATGTATGTAGAAGTAATTTTGATGCAAAGTTGAAAAGTTTCCATGGCATAAGTAGATCAATTTTACTAAAGTTTGGCAAAAGGGAGAAATGATTTCCAGGCTGATAGACTATGGAAGTCTTCTGGTACAGGTAACGTAGTTTTATCAAGCCAAGGAAGACTAACATCTTGTAGAATAAAATCCTAGATAGCTTTAAATTTTAAACAAATAATCACAAACATTTACAATACTGTACCATGAATTATGTAGGACTTATTTATACTCAAAGTTACATGTTCTTCCTTTGACCTTTAACTGTATACAAAATATCTTTGGTTTGAAAACAATAATCCTTATAATTTTTTAGAGTGATTACATCATATTCTTAAATTGCTTTGTGTCAAACCAGTTGTAAACCCAAATATTAGGACTTTTTATTCAAATCTCTAACCCAAGTAACACAGAAAAAAAAAGCAGCAGTGCTTTTTGCTCTTAGCCTAGATAGAGAGGAGACAGACCTGGAATTTATAAAGAAATGCCTTCAGATTACAGTCACCTGTGGTTTACTATGACTTCCAGGCCGAATGCAGATGGTAAACCTATTGTGGGGGAACCACACGATCACCTTAAAAGCTCAACTTACATTAATTATTAAAAAAGTAACTATTCTGAATGGGAATTCCTCAGCCTGAGAAAGGAATTATTTTAGGAACACAGAACAGAGAATTCTCCACGGGAAACACACACAGCCAGCAAGTGAAGTGAGCTAAGAAGAGAAGGCAACCTGTAATCAGAGAATGCAATTCTAAGACAGGAAAGGCAAAAAATGTGAAACTCTCTGGGATTTAGTAATGATTTAGAAACATTAAGAGACTGAAAAAGCATATCCAGGTGCAGTGGCCCAGGCATGTTACTGTAGCAATGGCACTGTGGATGCTTGTGCAGGAGTATAGGACCTCAAGGTCAACCTGGGCTACATGAAGGAGGGAAATATGGAAAAAAAAATAGGAAGAGAACCCCTATTTATGGACAAACTTTTGAAGAAATACTATAAAAACTACTGTAAATTTTTAATAAAAAAAAAACAAAGGCAAATATCTAAATGGTGAGGGACGCTATTCCTCCACGAAGTCTTAATTTAAAACTATATTCCTATAATTAACCGATAAATTCAAGGCATTCTCAATCTAAACGAGATGATTGTAATAAAAACTATCCACTCAAAAGATTAGTTTTCAAAGGAGTTTTTATGAATGATGAGCAATATTTAGGAAAAGAAGAGATAAGGAATGCCACTATTATAAAGTATATGAAGCAAGGCTTCACGACATTTGCATAGCCATAAAGAAATCTGCTAGCAGGGAAATGATGAAACACATCAGGTCTACATGTAAGTACCCTTTATAATAAGGATCATATTTTAAATTACCTGCATATAGGCTCAATGGCTAACAGCCCATCAGATGGACAACATAATTTTTAAACTCTTCCATTAAGCAATATAAGTAGTGGCATTGCAATGTTGTAGATATACAACATTGTAGTTTAATTCTTGTAATTATATTTTTTAATAAATGTCAGATTAAACTGTACTTCCTAAAAGTTGGGCTACTAACTAATATTCATCATAGAAGAACATAGCTGTATTTGTTGGAGAAAAAATGAATACAGTTCAGGAGGTTGGTGTTGCTCATTAAATTCGTCTTCTGACTATGAAGAACAGTCACATAGCTCATTTAGGGAATGGCACATGAAGTAGTATGTACCATGTCCTCACACAGTCCAGAAAAGTGTATAAACCTATTTCTACCTTACAATAACAGCATAAAAATGACCCTTGGTAAGCTTCACAACCACAGCAGCCACGCACTGAGCCACAGCTGCTGTGGATTCTAGGTTCAGTCAGCAAAGGTAAGCTGCTCACCGGCTCCAGATACCATATACCTAAAGTTTCCTGGCAGTTTTTTGAATGAAATGTTTCTACTTTGGTCAACTCAGCTTTTTTAATCTGATTGTCTCTGCAGTTAGGTTTCCTATCAGTACAATCTGCTCTATGCAATGACTACAAAATTCATCATGAATTAAAAGGATAAATCAGATACAAGCTATAAGACAGAAAAATATTTTATTTTTTTAAAGTTAAATTCTTTTAGAAATAAAATTAAAAGGTGTGAAGTTTGAGTAAAAATGTGTGTATCCCATTTAAAAGGTAAATTTTTGTGACAAATAATTCTTACACATAACATAACAAAGAAGAAAATTAGGCAACCGCCAAGTGGACAAAGAAAACAAAACTGAACATTTACAGAAGAAATTGTTCAAGAAATCAATGAAAATTAAAATTAATTTTTTCTGTGTCTGATTGTTAAAAATAAACTGAAAGATGAAAGACTGAGGAATGGAAATCATAAAATAATCAGAGGACTGAGCCTTCTCAGGTACAGTGAACTTGCAGGTCTAGCTGGATATAGTCTAGCAGATTTTATTAGATCAAAACTTGTGCTTGTACTTTGAGAGACAAATCTGCCTCTGGGTATCTGTTTTTGTAACATATTCTGAAAAGACAAAATTGCAGGATAATTTCTGGAACACTATCTTTAGCATTAATATTGCACTCATGTATTGCTTAATGGAAGAAAGATTGAATATTTGGGGGCATATATATCTGAAAGCATGTATAACACTAGAGTATTCCAATATGCAGTGATAAACAAAGATTTATGAACTGTGTATAAACAAAAAATATCAATAGCAACAAAGATATGTGTGTTTTTTATATCCCATACCAATTATATATCTGTATTTTAAAGCATGTATCATATATATGCATGTGACTGCATATATGAAATATATAGACCATGTCTACAGAAGACAAATATAAAGAGAAAGGAGTGGAATTGTGGAAATAATGGACTTTTGAATTTCGTCCTATTCATGTCTACCCTGTTTATGCAATAACTTGCATAATACATTCAGTTATTATTAACACAAAAACTTTTGCTAAAATAAAATTAAAGCTTGACCTGATGAGGACTTCTTCTCAGTGTATTTCATGATGCTTCAATCTACTGAGACATTCACACCCGCAAGTTTCTTTGAAGAGGATACATCAATCAATGCCAAAAGAAATTTTCAGCTTCCAGACAGAGAAGTAGGTTGTATAGCAGCAGTCACTGACAGTTTGGGCACATATAACTGAACATTTCTGCACAGATCATAGGCATCTCAAAGCTGAGAAGAATTGGTGTGATGGATTCCTAAGTTCTGAAGGGCATCTGTAAGGTTAGATATTAGAAGGTTCTAGATACCTTTGAAGGGAAGCTATTTAACTTCCAGTGATATGCAATTAAATTGAGGAAAATGAAATGAAAGGTATGCTAAAATTTAAAAAGTAGAACAAAATTCAAGATATGTTGAATGTGAATCCAAATTTTGTAGCTACTCCTGTGGAAAGTGCAAAAACAACCCAAAATAATGAAAACCTGTGAGGAACCAGAACATCATATAATACAACTGCTGGCCACAGATGGTTAGGAAGAACTTAGATGTAGAATGGCAGCAGAAGCTTGTAGGAATATTCCTTTACACGGTGTGGATATATGTCACTATGATTGGTTAATAAACTAGCTGACTGGCCAATAGCTGGACAGGTAGAGGTTAGGTGGGACTGGCAGACAAAAAGAGAGCATGAAGAACAACAGTGTCTGGGGAGTCTTGAGGAGATGCAGAGGAAGCAAGAGATGAACTTGTTGTTCTGAGAAAAGTTACTGAGCCATTGGCAGAGTGCAGATAAGAAATATGGCTTAATTTAAGTAACAAGAGCTAGTTACTGACAACCTGACCTATTGGCTAAGCATTTGTAATTAGTAAAAAGTCTCTGTGTGGTTATTTGGGAACTGACTGGCAGGACAGAAAAATTCTACCTACAAGGCTTAAAAGCCCAAAACTTAAAAAACACAATGGTAAAAACATGTAATTATTAATTCACAGTCATGCATGCATTCTGAATGGAGCACTTATTTTGCATTTTCCCTTTTAAACATTTACTCTAACATTTGTTCATTTTGTTGTTGCTGATATATTTAACATACTTTTATTTAGCCTCTGGGTATTTGGCACATGTCTATAATGCCTTTTCCTTATATCTACTACCAATCTTTTCCCTAGTAGTACTACCCTATGACTCAGCTATACCTCTTTTGGGCATATATTCAAAGGATTCTCTGTCCTACTACAGAGATGGATGCTTATCCATGTTTATTAATGTTATACTCACAAAATCTGTGTTTAGCTTGGTGATGGTCCTTAAAGCATATAACCTCCCACACCATGGCACAGAGTGTGTTCCTCAAACATCCTTTCACAAGGACTAAGCAAATCCAACTAGGAGGCACAAGGCCTTCCTTTTCTTCCAAGGTAGCCTTTCCTCTCACCCAGCAGGACAGTATTACTCTTTGCCTCTACCCCAAAACTCTTTCTTGCTTCCTTGACTTTACTATTTTTCTAGCAATTATAAATAACCGTATTATATGCACTTAGCTGATTTTTTATCAATTCTCATGGCAAATTAGGCATGTATTATGTTAGTCACTGATGTTTTCTCTTTATTCTTTTATCTTGGACACCAATAACTATATTTAATATACAATAGGTAACCAACAAGTATTTCTTGAATGAATGAGATGAAGAATCCTTGGTATATATTAATTCAGAGAATAAGATAAATTCAGCTCTTGGGGATTCAGAGGGCTTTTTAGCTGTTAAACTCCTCAAGACACTATCTTCAAAAGCTAACTTTTTTTGTTAATTTTTCTTTTCTACACTTAGTGGCCACACTTTTTTCCCCCTCATGTAAAACTATAATACAATAAAATTATTAGTGCACCGAGACATACATATGTTATCCCAGCACATAAGAGGTTAAGCCCAGCCTGGCCTACAGAAGAAGACCTTGTATCAAAAATAACAAAATTAAAGTTCTGTGCATAGTATTTTTAGGAAATATGGGTATAATCTAAAATTTTATTAAGTTCTGGTAACTTAGTATTTTAAAATTCTATGTGGAATGATCAGTAGTGGCTCAGGACCCACAAAAACAAATTCTCAGAACAACAGAGATGTATTTGCCTCTAGAGGGACAGAGGGCAAAGAATAAGAGACAAAGACGGGAGACAGAGGACAGGGAGAATGGAAGGGAACGAGGGAGAAGCAGAATACAAATCTAAAACAAATTTGAGTACATTTGAAGAAGTTGTAAAGCTATAAACTCACAAAAACACACTGATAGAAAATGGTTCATGCTAGGTGCATTTTGTATGGGATCTTATCATCTAGTCAAGTTCTACCAGGAAAACAGAAACTATTTCGGATTTTTGTAAATAAAAAATATAAAATTCAAGAAAAATTGATTGCAGAGGTAAAAGAGATCCTGAGACATGAAACAAGGAACAGTAAAGCCACCCAAAGATGATCGAAAGCAAAGGCCAGAAACACATGGGTATGGAAACCCTGGGAGGAGTGAACTCCAGAGCCCAGCTAGGGAAACCTTCATAGTAGAGATCCAGCCTGTACTGCATATCGACCCCCCTACTTCTTTCTTCTCATTCTTTGAACCCCCAAAGTCCCTCCCATTTACTGAGTCAGTTGAGATTTGATCCTGAGAGGACTGGCCTACAGGAGTCAGGCCCTATAGAAGTCAGGTTCACCAGGGAGGCTGAACAGAACTAGAGGAAGAGGAAAGCTGGGCTATTCCAGGACTAGCTCAGATTCATATTTAATTTCATCTAAAACATATGTGAATGGTTTTCATTTATCACAGAAAGTTTAACAGACTAAAGGTTAAAAGCAAAAATAAAATTGTGCTAAATGCAACTCACTCTAAAATTATATTATTAATTTTGATGTTTATTATGAGTTTGTCAGCATATCCTTACAGTCAAGTAAGCATAAATTATCAATTACATTATGTGGCAACAATTATTGATAAATCTATATTTAATCACATATCACAGCATGATTAATATCCTACCATAAAGTTTTAATTTTAGTCTTGGGGGAGGGTAGTGTCTATAATCTCAGCACTGGGGGTGGGGTTGATGCAGAAATAAAGAGAAAATGCAGGGTCTACACAATAAGACCCTATCTCAGAAAATCACCACTAGTCAAAATACAGAGAACAACTGATTGTGAAATGACCAGTTCCAATGGATACATCAATAATGCAACTTCTGCATGTGAGTTCATGGACCATTGTAGAAGAGGGGACAGAAAGATTGTAAGAGCCAAAGGAAATAATGTCTCCTGGAAATGATGGGGAAGCTCAACTATAATACTTCAACAATGCGGCTGCCTAAACAAAACCTGAGCAAACACAATACTAACAGACATGCCAAAGTGGAAGGTAGAAACCTCAAGGGGCCCCAACCCTAGATAAAGAACTGCAGGCAGCTAAAAAAATGCTGAGAGTAGGAAAATCAGTCTTCCCCAGGAATAAATGCTTGAGGTGGTTATCCAACACCAAGTGGTCAGCACTGAAATTGTATGCATACAAATAACACAAAACATATTTAGCAGGTCATATTACATATTTATGTGTAATATATATGTAACAATAGCAATTACAAAAAAAGAAGGCATGAATTTGTGGGAGAGCAGGAGACATATCGGGGAGTGGAAGCAGAAAAGGGGAGGATGATGTAATTATATTTTAATTTAAAAATAAAAAAATTAAGCCGGGCGGTGGTGGTAGTGGCGGCGGCGGCGCACGCCTTTAATCCCAGCACTCGGGAAGCAGAGCCAGGCGGATCTCTGTGAGTTCGAGGCCAGCCTGGGCTACCAAGTGAGTTCCAGGAAAAGGTGCAAAGCTACACAGAGAAACCCTGTCTCGAAAAAACCAAAAAATAAATAAATAAATAAATAAATAAATAAATAAATAAATAAAATAAAAAAATTAAAAAGAAAATCCTGTCTCAAAAGAATTTATTTAAGCATTGGTTTAGCTATTGATCTAGGATCTAGTAATGTTATAGTTAATATCACTTTAATATATTTTAGTTTATTTCTATAACCCTCTTCATTATTATTTTCAATAATGGAAGAAACATTAAATACTGCTTCTCTTTACTCAAACTGTGCTTCATGTAGACTCCTCAAGATCTGTTTAGAACCTATCTTTAGCAGACCATACAATATAATAAGAGTTTTCAACTGGCCATTACTTAGCCCAAAATAGCTCACAGACAGTATTTGAGGAAATGTTAATGGCACAAATTAAAAAACAATTTTATTAAGAATACTCTGAATATGGGTATTCAATTTTAGAATATCTTAGTTGAGAGAGTACAAGAATCATTCTTTATACTCCAACAAAATAATAAGATGGCGTTCTCATTGTTCTTTTTGTTTTTGAGGGAGTTGTCATGCTTTCTATAAATAAAGGCACAGCCATCACAAACAAAGGATGGCTTCAGTTATTATACAGACCAGGCAATCTCACTGTATTTGTAGACTTAAGTCACACATATTTCCAAAAGGGATTCAACACAAACTAAAATGAAAGCACAATACAAGAAAGCTGACCACTGTCCAGAATGAAAGACACATTAATAATACAAGGGTAACAAGTAAAATGTACCAGGAAACTTACAAAAAAAAATATTCCTGAGTTTGCTAGATTCTGAACAGAGTAGAAAATAATTGGGTTTTCCAGCTCTCAGAGTCAAAGAAAGAGAAATGCATACTGCCTTGGCAGGAAGAGCTACACATTTCCAGTCACATTTCAGCCTTACTGGGTTGAACAATGACAGCAGCCTTACAAAGAACTCTGACAGGAGTATGTTGGCCTCAATCACAGGACTAAAGATCTCTACAATAGATTCCAGAGATGTTCTGTTTTGTTCAAGTCTCAGTGATCCTTGACTGAATAGAAATCACCAAAATCTTATAGAATTACCAGATTATTTTGGTGTCTGTGGCTTTTGTAGAAATCTGATTGTATATGTTATATATATTTTCTTTTTCAAAATCATATTACTGCATCCAGAAGAGCAAAGGGTCTCAGAGAAGTTATTATGACACTTTTTTGGTAAAATTCATCTTGTGAATGATTAGACACAACTTAATAATTCAAGAATTTTAAAATGGATAATTTTGCATTTGAAAACGGTATTGGAAAAAAACAATCCTTTTGGCTCTTAGTTAATATTGGTGGAAAGAGCGCCTTTGCACAGCTTAGCATGGGAATAGATCACTATTGCCACCTCCTGGCAAGCAAACCACACCACCAAAATCTAAGTCCTTTCAAGAGCCATATATTCAGGGAAAGCAAGATTGCCCCATAAACAGGCAATAAAGTATAGAGTATTTATTGTAAGATGATCATTGAATTTTATTATTTATTCTTTTAAGACTTTTACAGAAATCCATTAGAGTTGATAAATGGTAGCATTTGTTTTATGAGCTCTTTATGTTCAACAGAAATTCTGCTTGTTATGACTTTTTAAATTAAATGCATATGAAGGGTCTACCTGTGATAGAGACAAGTGTTAGAGGGTTTCAAGAGGAAAGCTCAGGAAATGCTATGCTTTGGGGGAGAGGAGCCTGGCTCAAGCACTGCATGCAGTCAAGTGACAGGTGGCTTTCTACCATATGATAGAGCTGATGACATGGAGAGCACCTCTGACAGCGTTAATCCATCTTTCTGCCATGGGGGCTTTCAGAGGAGATGAATGATAATGGCCCCTTCCAACTCTCCTTGTCATCCTGCTGCATTCCTGTTCAGTTCTCCCTTCCTTCTTATTGTTCTCCTTTACAATCAGTTAGTCCTGATGCTTTGAGCCTCTTCCTACCTTCCTCACATCTGGACATCAAATCCTCAGCTGCATCAGAGCCTGCTTCATGGACTCCCTGCCTGAGATGCCAGCTGAGCCATTTGTGAAGTAGATGTCACTCAATCTGCAAGGTGCACTACAGGGTGCCTGGCTGTCCAAGAGGCTCCAAATACTTCTTGCTACAGATGAATGAAAAAGAAGAATGAGGGATGGCTTCATGCTGTTACCCTGAAGGTCAGAATATCATACCCACAGTGTTCAGTGTCTTAACTCTTTAAGCTAATCATTGTATCAAAGATGAGCTTAACAACTAACCTTCCACACATGGGTGGAAATCAACATCACAGACAACTGAAAATTTAACAAATATAAATAAATATTCCTCAAAAGAAGGGGGAAACATTTTAGTTGTTGCCATTATATTAATTTTACCATCTTTTGTCCTAAATTTTACTTAAACTCCACACGAGTCTTACAAGTATAAGGTTGTTTTTAGTTTACACTGAAAGAAGGAAGAAGAAAGAACACTGTGGAAATCAGTCTGGACTTGAGCTTTGAAGCATGAAATCACTCCAATTTAGTACCTTGGGAAGTGTTCTGCTGACCTTCCACACCGCTTCCCTGTTGCATTGCTGGTTAAGCCAATTTTCTGAAAAACCAAGCCTGGAAAAACCATCAGGAGGGAGCATCTTCTACACCTAGAAATGAAACATAATAATGTCAGGTATCAGTGACATATCAAGGTGAATAACATTGAAAAATGGTCAATTCCTCTACCCCAGCTGACCATTGGCTCCAAAAGGCTACTATTAGGAAGAAACCACACAGAATAAGACAAAGATTGTGAAAGGAGAGATAGAAAGCAAAGCAAATGTATAATAAAATAAGTCAAAACAATGAATAAGATGCACAAACAGAATAAATACTCCCATAGCCACAATAATACCAGATGTCCATGTATATATCACTTACTATAAAATAGAAATGTCTGTGATCAGTTCACATGCAAATTAAATTCAGTTCTCAGGACAATCACATTCCCCCTATGTAGCAGATAAAAAGAGAAGCAAAGAAAACCTAGGGAACATGCATATGTTTTCTTGGATTAATGGATTTCAATCAGGGGGCCTGACTATGTGCTAAGCTTTCTATTCCTCCTTAGAGCTAAGTGTCATGTTTGTAGACATAATCCTTGCTCTCTTTCTCCCACACGTTGCTTCCATTTGTCTCCCTGTGACAGAATATGTAGTCAATTCCCATTCTGCCCAAAGCCAGGCACCCTCTAAGTGGCTTGGCAGCACTGAAGTCCCTATCCCACCTTCTTCTCTCCACACCCAGTGCCTCCTTAGGACATGATGCCATGAAATGCAGTGCTCTGATCCTCTGCAGTGGGAGCAGCTCTGAGAACCCAGAATATCTTCCTTTCTCCTCTCCTTTCACAAAAGCCAGACATTCAGCATGTGCAGGGCTCTCCCTCATTACTTTTGTGATAACCACCCCACTTGTTTTCTTTAATTTAAACTTGGTGCATATATGCTTGTTTTTAGAGATGTACAACATGGTTCTTCTTCAAACAAAATTGTATAATGTGGATACAGCACAGTGTTTAGAGATACAGATGTGTTGTGAAAAGACTGAATTGAGGAAAAGAACACACATGTTCATGGCAGAGAGCTGAAAGCAATTGATAATTTTTAGATACAATATGCTGTTATTAATCATCATGTTGGATCATAGATTTCTTGAGCTTAGGCCTCCTTTCCCACTTATCTTTGCCTGCACTTTCCCTAATCAAACTCTAGCATATCTAATACCACCATGATCTCTGTTTCTCAGCAAATTTAAAACTCAGGCCAATAACACCTTCAGAATTTCACTTGACTAGTACATAAAAATAGAGATAGTTATGATTTAGAGATGATATTTATATTTAATCACTTAGTTATTTCATTCATTTGAATTCAGTAAATCACTTGCATAAATTAGACGACAGAAGGAAGCAAACACAATAATCAGGCAAATTAATCAGCTACTCCCTGGCCTGTCATAGACCAACTGACCTAAGGCATAGCTTCTGGAGCTTCTCTGAAATAAAAGACAGAGTCTCTAACACCAGCCTCATAACCAGTACCTAGAAGGCTGTATTACATTAAAGCACATTAAAGCATACTAAATTCCCTCTTCATAGGAAAAATAAGTGGTGTTCTTTGATTTCATACACCTCCTTGTGCTGCAGATTGAAGAGATTTTTGGTCAAAAGATATGATGTTTCAGCTAAACAAGGATCTATTAAACAGGATAACTTTATAATTAACAATAAAATATTACATACCTGAAAATTTCTAATATAATGGACTTTAAACATTCTCATTCTAAAATATACAGTGTCTAAGGGGTCAGGTAGCGGGTCAGCAAGTCAAGATGTTTGCCGCCCAAGTCTGGTGATTGGAGTTTGATCCCTAGAACCTATTTAATGGTGGGAGGAGAGAAGTGACTCTACAGATTGTTCTCTGGCTTGTACACACACACACACACACACACACACACACACACTATACATTTTCACACAATAGTCATAATTTACAATTTTAATAGTATGTGAGACAACTGATATGGTAGTTTGATGTAGTTATTCTATCTATATCTATAAACATTAATACCAAATTAGCATATTATATAATATAAATATATATAATGAAGTTATTTTGTCAATTACAATTCTAAATAAAACATAATAAAAGGTTTACAAAGTAGATAAGAATGTCAACTTAGTGGCTCCGTGAAAATTATTTATCTTATGCCGGCTGGGCAGTGGTGGTGCACGCTTTTAATCTCAGCACTCGGGAGGCAGAACCAGGCAGATCTCTGTGAGTTCGAGGCCAGCCTGGTCTACCGAGTGAGATCCAGGACAGGCACCAAAACTACACGGAGAAACCCTGTGTTGAAAAACAAAAACAAAAACAAACAAACAAACAAACAAAAAAAGAAAATTATTTATCTTATAATCAACTTCACTGTTAGAAAATATAAAACTTCATTAAGTACAATGCATCTAGCATCAAATATCAAGCATAAATATGAAATCTCTGTTTGCATGAAGCATTTCTAGAGAGGGGTTTTTCCAACTTGTCTCTGAATATACATGTGTGTTACTGATATAGTCACCTTCAGCCTGGTCATAAGAATGCAATACGTGAATATGCATGAGTGTTGTGTTCTCATACCCACTCAGCTCACCCTGAAGGATAATATGTGCTATTTAGAAACAAGCATGAAACTGTTCTAGAAAATAAACACTATTGTAGCTAGAGTTTTCCTGCCTTGCCCACAGTCAGGACAAATCTCTGTCACCTGCCAGTCCCACAGCTGCTCAGACCCAACCAAGTAAACACAGAGACTTATATTGCTTACAAACTGTATAACTGTGGCAGGCTTCTTGCTAACTGTTCTTATAGCTTAAATTAATCCATTTCCATAAAACTATACCTTGTCACGTGGCTTGTGGCTTACTGGTGTCTTCACATGCTGCTTGTCATGGTGGCGGCTGGCAGTTTCTCTGACTCACCCTTCCACTTCCCAGAATTCTCCTGTCTCCTTGTCCCACCTACTTCCTGCCTGGCCACTGGCCAATCAGTGTTTTATTTATTGACCAATCAGAGCAATTTGACATACAGACCATCTCACAGCACACTATTAATGAAAAAAATACATATCTTCATACAATAACAGCTAGTAAACCAAGAGGCCATGAAGTTGAAGGAGAGCAGGGAGGGTATATGGGAGCTATTTCAGTCAGTGTTCTATTGCTATAGAGTCATCATGACCAAGGCAACTTTCATAATGGAAAACATTTAACTGGGGCTTTGCTTACAGTTTTTAGAGGCTTAGTCCATTTTCATCGTGACAAAGAGCAAGCACGGCAGCAGGGAGATGTGTGCCGAGCAGTAGCTAAGAGCTGTACCCTGATCTGCAAGTGGATGGCCATGTGCTTTTGAAACCTCGAAGTCCACACCCAGTCACACACGTCTTCCAACTGGGCCACACTTACTCCAACAAGATCATACCTCTAAATCCTTCTAATTCTTTCAAATAGTACCACTCCCTGGTGAATATGCATTCAAATATATGTGGGCCATTCTTTTTTAAACAATTAAAGAAGGGAATAAAGGAAAGGAAGAAATGTTTTAATTATATTATAATCTCAGAAATATAATAAAAATATATAGTATGTAAAAAATAGCAAAAAGTGTAAAAGCTATTGTCCTACACCATCATTTGTGCAATGAATTGATCGCTTCATTATAAAGTAAAATTAGTGAATTAGAAAGTTTTAAATTATTTATAGGAACAACAAAATATTCATTATAGATGAAAATATATTTCCTTGAAAGGCTATCATATTAATTTTATTCAACTTCCTGTGTATCAAAAACAGTATTTTTCTCCAAAATACAATGACTGAAATTTAAAAAAAAAAAAAAAGTGTCTTTGGAAGAACATACCAGCAGAATTGTCAACATGTGATAAAAAAACAATGCTTTTTTCTCATGCAAAGTTTACAAATATTATTCAAAATCACTTTAAAATTTTACATGCTTCTTTAAAAGGAAAATTTGTTTTACTTCATATTCTAACCTATTTTGTTGTTGTTTTGTTGGGATGTGGCTGAGAGGAGCACGGAGACAGGGTTCTAGGCCAATGCTGATCTTGAGTTCACTATGGACACGAAGAGACTGGCCTTGAATTTGTGGCAATCCTCTTGTCTCTACCTTGCAAATATTGGGATTACAAACAGAACACATCCTAAATGTCAAAGCTATTTACATAGCCTTCTCTTTTTGCTTAGGCTTTCCAGAATAATAGACTTCAGCTAACCACAGATGTATCAAAGAAGGGTTGAGACTAGTCTCAATAAATATCCACACAAAGATAATCTCAGCCATTTGAACACTTAAGTATTTTGTTCTAATTATCTTGTTAGAACATTGACAGTAACAGATAACCTGTTAAATGTTTATGATATACCTGCTCTGTGGTGGGTTGGTTTGTTTGGATTTGCATTTATCCTCACAGCAAACAAACAGAACAAGTGCTGCAAAGTGGAATGTGTGCATGCTACAGGTACCTTGTCTTCAATACTGACATTACCTAACCATCATTCCACAGTTTGTATCAACATTTCTTTTAGATTGCACATAAAATGTAGACCCTGCAGCAGAACAGGGGACATGCTCCTGTTTATCTGGCCATCACCAGTGCACTTTATTTCTGTGGTTGCTTTTAAATGTCCTTTTCTGATTCAAAGCACAGTGTTTATATCAAGACAAATAATTGCCCCACTTCATTTAATGGAAAAAAGTTCAAGCTTAGAGTAAATTTCAAAACTTTTAATGGCTTTATTTTTTAATGATTTTTATTTTTAATGTTTTATTTTTGCTGTTGTTAATTATGTGGTTTTGTGTGTGTGTGTGTGTGTGTGTGTGTGTGTGTGTGTGTGTAGACAATAGTGCAAGTGCACATGGAGGCTGGAGGGATTGATTTCTCCCTGTTGACTAAGAATGAAATCCAAGCTGGCTCCACAGATGTCGGTCTAAAAAGGCTGAGTTCCCTTGAACTTGGTTCAGTTGTCTCTGTAGATTTCCCATTATGATCTTGACGCTCCCCGCCTCCCCCGCCCCCACCCTTTTGCTCACAGAGCTTGGCAGGACTAGGCCCCCTATGTACTGGAGACAGTTGTGTAGCTTGGTCTGTTTAAGGGACCCTTGGCAGTGGGATCAGGATCTATCCCTGGTGTATTATCTTGCTTTCTGGAGCCCATTACCTATGGTGGGAATCCTTGTTCAGCCTTGGTGCAGCGGGGGAGGCCTTGGTCCTGTCTCAACTGAATGTACCAGGCTTTGCTGACTCCCCATGCGATGTTTTACCCTTTTGGAAGAGGGGATGGGGGTTGGTCCAGGTGGAAGAGGCTGGGGGAAGGGATGAGAGGGAGATCTGTGGTTGGTATTGAAATGAATAAAAATTTTTCTTAAATAAAAAAATAAAATAAAAAAAGAATAAAAACCAAGAGTTTCTCTTTAACACGGGAAGCCTCTGAGGTCCATGATTATTATCATCTTTTACTCTCACTTGTTTATTGACGATACTGGGGCTGCAAACTGCACCTGACCATCCAGGGATCATGGATGATTCTCAGCACCTCTGGCTTCACTCCTTTTGTTTGTGTATGACAAACCCATGTGGCTGCTTCTCTTTGATTAATTCCATAAATTGTCTTCTCTATGATGGCTCTTCAGGCCCTTCCATAAAGTAATATTTATCCCTGTATTTGGTAACACAAATACATTTTCTTTTAAAAAATGATTTATTTTTCCCATGTTTAATTATGTGGTTGTGTGTGCCTCTGTGTGTGTGTGCCTATGCATGTGTGTGTGTGCCTGTGCCTCTGTGTGTGTGTGTGTGTGTGTGTGTGTGTGTGTGTGTGTGTGTGTGTGTGTGTGTGTGTGCCTGTGTCTGTGTCTGTGTGTCTGTGTGTGTACCTGTGTCTGTGTCTGTGTATGGGCATGCAGACATGAGTGCAGGTGCTAATGGAGGATGGAGGAATTGAATTCTCCTGGAACCAGAGTTATAGGTGGTTTTGAGTCAAGTAATATGAATGTTGGAAATGGAACTCACATTCTCTGCAAGAGCAGTACATGCTCTTAACTCTTTGGCCATCCTTGTCTTCCCCACCCTCCAGTGAAATTTCAACCGTCACTATCAAATTTGGCTTTCCTCAGTTCGTTATACCTGCTCTTACATTTCTCCCTCTCCTAGGTTCATACGCTCTCTTGACCCCACACACATTTGATGGAATGCTGCAATAAGACAAATACTGGACTTTGCTGCACAGTTTTCTTTTGTATATAGGTTAGAAAAAAAAATCTCACACTGCTTTTGAATAAAACTGCACTGCGTTTTTCTTTTTTGTTTTTTTGTTTTTTTCAGACCAGCCCTTGCTCTGTCTCTTACAGCTGTACATCATTAGAGAAGTGAATTAGCTTCTCTGAATTTGTTTAATGACTGTCCTAGGATCTTATTGCTGTGAAGAGACACCATGACAACAGGAAATCTTATAAAAGAAAACATTTAACTGGGGCTAGCTTACAATTCAGAGGTTTAGTCCATTGTCATTATGGTGGGAAGCATGGCAGTGTGCAGGCAGACTTGGTGCTGGAGAAAGAGCTAAAAGTTTTAAAGCTTGAACTCCAGACAGCAAAAGGAGACTTTGTGTCACACTGGGCATAGCTTGAGCATATGAGACCCCAAAGCTCACCCTACAGTGGCTACTTCATCCAACAAGGTCACACCTACTCCAATGAAGCCGCACCTCCTAATAGTGTCACTCTTTATGGGAGCTATTTTCTCTCAAACCGCCACCTTAAAAATAGTTTATTTCATATGATTACCATAAATATTAAATTAAATATTTAATATGTGATACTACAAAATCTTTTAACTCCATCATGAAAACTAGTCACACCATAAGTATATATATATGTGTGTGTGTGTGTGTATGTATGTATGTATATATATATATATAAAACATCATAGCTACAATGTTTGTAGAATATACTGTATATTGCAGTCTGAATTAACAGGTTGAAGGAGAATAAAAGGGCCAGCTTTGTCTTAGTGTTATAAAACACAGAACAATCAATGACCTTTTTAATTCTTTAGAAACAACAGCAAAAAGTATTAAAAAAATATTTACAAAGTACAATAATTATTTTAAGACACGGATACATTTTCCTCACATTCTGCAAGTAAAAGCACATTAGATGATTCAGTAACTTAGTGAGGAGATTTGCTGACTTTTACCAACTTTGAAATCTGAGTACACTAATCTCATTTGCATCTTATTTTTGCTTGGTTTGCTTAATGTTATTGAAACACTTTATCTTAAACAAATTTCTTGTGACATACTTTTCCCTTTGAAGATAAATGTTTAATGTTTTTACAGAAACTTAAGTGTGAATGCGTGAGAAAGTCAATGAGAATAAAAAGCTTCAATAGGGGGTGAGCAGAGGAAGCCCTCCTTACACAGAGGGCTCTGTTGTAAATTTACCACTTGGTTGCTGGGTCAAAAAGGCTTTGGTCTGATTGGTCTGAGCCTTCTCTAACCACCATCACATGGCAGAAACTTGACAGAAGGACCCCCCACCCTGACCGCGCCCCAGGCAGAATGCTAAACCTCTGCTGGAGCACACTAATCCATCTATTTGCTGATTACATCTAAGGAGAAAAGGATTGCTAATTTAGAAACCCATTTGACAAGCTGGTCATGTAGCTCAGTTGGCAGGGTGCTTACCCAGCAGGAAGGAAGCCCTCTGTCCAATCTGCAAAGCCACAGAAAATCCCAGGACTTCAGAGATGGAGGTTAGAGGATCAGGAATTCAAAGCTGGCCTTGGTTACATGGTGAGTCTGAGGTAAGCCCATGCTATGTGAAACCTTATGTTAAAGGATGAGAGAGAGAGAGAGAGAGAGAGAGAGAGAGAGAGAGAGAGAGAGAGAGAGAGAGAGAGCAAAGGAGCAGGAGGGAGAGAGGAGGGAGGGAGGGAGGGAGGGAGGGAGGAGGGAGGGAGGGAGGAGGGAGGGAGGGAGAGAGAGAGTCTTTACTTGCTTAATAAACTATATGAAACTATGTTATGTGGAGGTCATCTGGTCTGAGGCAAACCATGACAAGTTGCTCTGTATTCCACTATGTAACTTTTGAGTATATTAACACTGCCTACATTACTCCAGTTTAGCTCAACTATCTCTATAAAGTGAACTGTTCATTTGATGTTTTTTTTTTCTTTTTTTTTTTTGTTTTGTTTTGGTTTTATTGGTAAGGTAGTTGATGCTCTAAGGTATTTTGAAGTCCACAGGAGAAACATTTTAGCTTTTTGTTTGATCATGATAATTTACAGTTTATTTGGGAGAAGTGGAAAAACATCTCAGAAGAATTCATTTACTTTTTACAAGAATCCAACAAGAAGATGAAGGTCTATGGCTTTCACAATATTGATCTGTTGTCCTCACAGACTCTAAGGTCATTCTAACATTGATCTTTGTTTCCTTACACAACAGCCCCATGCACTCATCAAATTAGGATTAGCAAGATGTACTCCAATGGCTGTCTTCTAAAATCAAAGTAAATAAATAGTTGATGGAATATGCACTGCACTCTCCCAGAGCATATACAATAAGCACTTATAATATCAACAGCTTAAAATAAGTCTAAAGCACTTAGCATGCTTCTGCTCCCTTTACCTCATTGGATGATATTAGGTTTTTCTTTATAAGTTGGATTCTTTTCTATTTGCAATAAAAAAAAAACCATTGATTTTTCTTCTGTCTATGGTTTTAATACAGTTTAAAAACAAGCCAACATGGTTTTATTTATGCTGTGTCTCAGCCCAAATCCCATCAGGAATGTCAACTGCCCATGTGGATGTTGGACTTTAGGGCAGCCTGTGCTGTATAAGTTAGTCAAAGTATATCCAACAATAAACAGTGCCAGTTCACCTGAAACATGAATCAAGCCATTCTCCTCAATTCCACCCTCCTCTGTTCAAATTACAGAAGGGAATTAAATATCTGTGATCTGAGTCTAGACTTGGTTTATTTACAATATTCTACTTGGGTCAAAGCTTGTTTCTGTTGCTCCTAAGTCCCCACCAGTACTTAATCAAAGGGAAGGAACATCAAACATCCTGTCATCTTGGTGTACAGACCAGGCAAGTTGATAAAGGTGCTATGATTTGTGGATAAGCTTGTCTTTCAGTGATGAAGAATTATGATGGATGTAGGTTAAACAGCTACAACCAAAAGTTCAAACTGTTGAATGGACAGAGTACTGGGCAATGTTTTCAAAAAGTAAATACTGAGAAGAGATATTTGAAAGATATTTTTAAATGAAGACCAGCATCTATGCAAATGAAGTAATGTAAAATTGCTTTTGAAAATATTTTATTGAAAAGAGAAATATATTAACAGTTTAGGTAGGGGAGTACTATCTATGGTTTTAAAAGGTATATTTACAATCACTAGTATTTTAATATAATTGTCAGGTGGCGATGTTGCTGGAAGTGATTTTGTGATGGAGACATCATTATTTACAATACAGTTTCCAGTGCCCTGAGATAATGGGACTGTGAATAGAACAAGCTTCCCCAATGCATAAGCATGTCTCCTTCAAAAGAAATGTGAATTTTTATTAAAAGAGCTGAAAGGATGGGAAATGGAAAATCTGCACTTAGAGCAAGTAAGATCTGTAAAGTTGATGTCCACACTTACAACATTTCTAATATCTCATGGTAATCTGACATATCCATAAAATTAAGCTTCTTTATAAGTGTATTTGTGAGTTGAATCATTTGACATCAAAGAAAAAAATACATTAATGCTTTCACTTTTTCTGGGAATTTGGCTTCTTTGCTATCTCTACTATTTAATTGCTATGTGCTTGATTTTTCTGGTTTTGATGCATATCCTTCTTTTTTGGTATTGGAGATAGCGACATATAAACTCAGACTAAGGAAACCATTCAAGTTATGCTATACTTTATAAGATGTTTCCTTTGGGGTTTTCTACTCTTTTTCCTTTATAAAAGCTTGAAATATAGGCAGAAAATAAATTTGACTTCTTTGAAAATCAGTTTATGTTCTGTGGTTTTCAAATGCTGGATGACTTGTAACTGTTTCTTATGAAAGTGGGTAGCTAGCTGCAGCTATTGTGGCACATGATTCATTGACATACTGCTGTCTCTCTCTGTTCAGGAATGATTTGAAAAAGAGCTGACCAACATTAGCTAAAAGATCCAAACTGAGAGTTTCTTAAAATATGCTATCTGAGTATCAACAGCATGCCAACTGTATAATATGAATATTTATTCTTAGAAAGACAACCCTTTAAGATTATTCCTCAGTATTGTGTTTCTGGATTTATTAAAAGTGTCTTGAATGGCTTAACTCATATGATCTTTATAATCACTCCAAGGGCCTGGAAGTATTAACCCCCATTTCCAGATAAGGAAAGTTAGACACAGAGAATTTACACAATTTGTCAAAGACCTAGAGTGATGGACTCTATTATGAACCTCATAAGTCTAGCTGAGCCATGACTCTCAATCATTACATTTTATAAAACCAATGCTGCATTTGTCTTTTAGGTTAGGAATTATATCCCTACAGTTCCTCTAGTAACAAGTAAATTATAAACAAGACAAGGAAGTGTCTAGTAATTAGGAAAGATGACTAGAGACCCTCATAAAGGAATACCAGATTCAAGAGCTAAGACTCTGTCTGGCATAGTACCCATGTTGCCAGGAGACAGAGGCAAATTAACATTCAGTATTGGCAAATATCTAAAACTGGAATGCATGACAGCAGGTCAATATGCAGACCATATCAGCTTTCCTAGTTTTCTGGCTGTTATTTCTAAATGAATGGACAATCTGTGGCAACCTGTTTGTCACGGTTGTGAAGGAATAGGAGGCTTGTTTCTTCGGAGTCATAGTCTATATCTATTCTTGCCCCAAGTTGACCTGGACATAAATATGTCTCTGTCTCTGTCTGTCTCTCTCCCCCCCTCTCTCTCACACACACACAAGATAATTTATTGCATCTAATTATCAAATATAGTATGCTTTTTTTTTCTTGTAGTGTTTGGAATTAAGCTTAGCAACTTCACAAGCTGATAAAGGACTCTACCACTGAATCTTATCCTAGGCTAATAATACCTTTTTAAAAATACTAGCATTCTCTGTACTCAGGGTTATTACATTTATTTGTTTACTTATTTACTAATATGTGAGTATTTGTATGCTCATATGTACACAAGTACATTTTCCTTAAACATATAGAGGTCAGAGGACAGCTTGTAGGAGCTGCTTCTCTTCTCCAAGGTCAGTCCTAGGGATCAAACTCAAGTAGTTAAATTTGTCTACAAAGGCTTTTACCTACTGAGCTCTCTCTCTGGCTTTCCATTTACTTAAATTTAAAGAATAGGCACAAATTATACCAAGTATCTCCAACATATTATGAACCCTAAAAGCATAAACAAAAATGAAGTTTAAAGTAGGATCATGAAATATAGAGTTTACTTAGACCTACTCATCCATATGATTCACCATAAGACTTGCTCTAGAAGAGAACTTTTTGGTGCTATAAACGACCAATAGAAATGGTAGCCCAAACACAGCATATTGAGCACTACACTTATATTCACTCATTTATCCCACACATGTTTACTGAGTGCCCAATATATAAGTGTTATGTAAGGTTTGGGGGTTCATAAACAGCCTTAGGCCTTGTACGGATCTCAGTGTCTAGAAGGGAGAATGGCCATGTATGTATAATTCCCAATGCTGTGCTATAATTGAGTGTCAAGGAAATAAGAGAATCCTCACATTACTTACCACTAAAAGGAAGACAGGAACTTTATTGGGCACCCACATTTCAGCATTATTCCTGTTTGTTTGTGTAGTAAGCTGTGCTTGTTCTAGAAAAGAAGCCTTCTGTGGGATTTAAAATGTCTACATAAATATTAAACTGCTGTGGGATGGTCTATATGTCAAATTGCTCTGATTGGTCAATAAATAAAACACTGATTGGCCAGTGGCTAGGCAGGGAGTGTAGGCGGGACTAACAGAGAGGAGAAAAGAAAGAACAGGAAGGCAGAAGGAGACACTACTGGCTGCCATCATGACAAGCAACATGTGAAGATGCCGGTAAGCCACGAGCCACGTGGCAAGTTATGGATTTATGGAAATGGATTAATTTAAGATATAAGAACAGTTAGCAAGAAGCCTGCCACAGCCATACAGTTTGTAAGCAATATAAGTCTCTGTGTTTACTTGGTTGGGTCTGAGTGGCTCTAGGACTGGCAGGTGACAGAGATTTGTCCTGACTGTTAGGCCAGGCAGGAAAACTCTAGCTATATTAAACATTAACAACTTTACCATGACTTTGGACATGAGGAAATAGTAAATAAATTAAGATATTTATTGGTTTTATTTTTATTTTTCTACTTCCACTACAACACAGAATATGCTGTTAGAAGAGAGAAATGAAAGAGGAATGAGATTTGAGGGTGATAGAAAAGTTGAAACCATCAAAACTCAGAAAGCTCACCAGCATCTTTGTCACTGTCTATGTCTTGGCCACATCCCTTATTTCTGCAGTCTTCTTGAATTACGCAGCAGAGGCTTCTGTGCCGGTGAGACACTGAAAACTCAGAGCTTGTCATCTCCTGTGCTTTTCAATACTTGAAACATGTGGCCCGGTTCAACTGACAATGGTGCGTCTTTCAGGTATTCATTTAAATGTTGCATTTCTTCCGCTTTCAAAGTGACCATCTTTTATTCTATTGCTCATGGGTTTGAGAGTCTTAAAGAAGAAAACAATTTTAAAAATATTAACCTCAAAAGGAGAAAACTGGTTTAACTGAAAAGATTCCAGCTTTACCATACCCCACCCCTGATCATAAATATCCATATTTTCTTACAAATCAAATAGGTCCAGGGAGCCTGAGTAGCATGGTGTGATGGTTACCATGGATATTTACCTAACATTGTGTATACAGAGTGCTTCTGATGACATTTGCTGTCAATGTCTGTGGCAGAGAAAATTATGTATTTCTAGGGCTTAAGAGTCTTTTATTTCTTTCTGATGTTTTTTCTCTTCCTAGCTAAGAGTTGCAAATATAGAAAATTACAGAGTATAAGCAGCCAGGAACTACCCTCCAGCAGAGTGAATGTCTTATGTTCTTCATGTTTACTTCAGCTTTTTATTTATCTGAGAGTAAAACATTAACATATGAAGTCATATTTTCTGGGGAGGGTTATTCCATGATCTCCAGACTCTCTCTCACCCCTGATCCATTTCCCAAATGTTAGGATCTAGCACACCTCATTCACTTCCACATTTTGTGCTTTCTTTACCTTCTAAACCTACCCACAAACACAAACCTTAAAAGCTTTATAATTGGTCTCTTATTGAAAGTGTCACTGTTTTAGCTCAATAAGAATTCTGTGTTTTAAGATATATTGTCTGTGGTTTCTGTCAACTTCCACTGACACAAACATCAGAGTTACTGTACACCATGTTTTTAGGTAATTTAAATTCTTCTGCCTCAAGATTTAGAAACTAACTCTATTTCAACAGAGTACATCTGACAAATATTGACATCTCAAATATAAGTAGGTAACTCAAAGATGAACACCAAAAGTCAGACAAACTAAAATTTAAAAGCTATGTAACTAGATAAGTGTCTCAACGGTTAAATAAAAACAACCAAAAAACCAAAACAACAACAACAAAACAAACTCATGGGAAATGCTCAGTTTCACTAATACCAACAAAAAATGCAAATTAAAGCAATGCCTCATATCAGCTCACCCTGCTTAGAGTAGTAATTAAAAACTTGAGCAAAAATGCTGGTGAGAATGTAGAGAGCAAGAACCCACATACTCTTGGTGGAAATTTATACCGCCATTGTGAAACAGTTTGGAATTCCTCAAAGATAAGTAAAGAAATGAAGAAATGAAGAAATAAAAAAAGAATGTTTATATGTTTCCACACATTAGTATGGGGCCTATACCCAAGGATATAAAATCTTTGTGCCAGAAACTCACACCCAGTGTGCATTACAGTGCTGTGCACAACAACCAAGATGTGGAAGCAAGGCAGAAGATTGGAGAAGATGTGGTAGGAGGACAGAGGTGACATACTTGGGGAGAAACTTCTGCTGCTGGTTTGTTTGAGGTTCTGTGCTAGCCAGTGCCTCGAGATGTCTTCATCATATTTGTCACTTGTCACAGGAAGAATTTAAACAGTGACATGATTGGAACTAAAATTGCTTGTAGGAAATCTCTGCCTTAGAGGAAACAGATAAAAGGAACAGGAACAAAATATACAATGGTTTGAAAGATGTCAACATTCCAACCTTACAAAGAATTCTTGCTGACTTACATAAGACATCTAAAAACCTCAAACCAAGGTCAGTAAAAATTGTCCTCAGAGATCAGTGAAAGAAATGGTATTAAAAATACAAGGAAAAAAAGCAACTTCAAAAACTGACAGAACAGATAGAAAGCTAAATGAAGAGTATTGAAGTGGGTCTTTACAAACCTGATACATCTTATTTTCTTTTCATTATACATTTTATTTTTGTTTATTACTATTTTCAGTGGTATGTGTCTATGTATGTGGTGTGAATGTGTAGGCATGTGGTTATATAGTATGCATGTGGAAGTCAGTGTTGATTTTTTTTTCTGATTGACATAGGTTTTAGTGTTTACACTCAGATCATTAGGCAGGTTCAGAAAGTTCATCAGTCCAGTAACGTGACTCATGTTTCCACTGGGGCTTAAACTTGCTGTGTGGAAAGCAGACAGGATAACTACTCCTCTTTGTAACCATGTGTAATCTTGCTTTTTTTTCTACAGCCAGAAGGCTATAATCTCAGACAGAACAGTCTATCCCAACAAAACATATGGATTACAAGATTCAACTCAAAATACCAATGGAACCGACAAGGATTAAATAAGAGATGTTTGAATAATCCATCTTGGAAAAACAAAGTGTTAGACACAGAGAATAAAAATCATTTTTTTACCACAGTAGCATCCATACCCGGAAGGATGATGCAAGAGACAAAGCAAGCTCCCAGAGCTGCCTCACAACCACAGAAAAGCAGCTGAAAGAGCTTCTCAAGAATCAGAGAGGGGACACCAAACACATGGATGCCTGCCAAGAAGATCAGAGCAAATTCTGATAATGTCATCTCTTTTAAAGATGATAGTGAAGAAAATAATTACTTAGTGATAGTCAAATTGTCGTTATTGGAGAAGAATCTATAACGCCTAACTTATTGAGTCAGAATAATTCCTAATAACAATCTATAATAATTTATACTTTATATTCACTGATAAGTGTAGTTTTCATTTTTCATCAAGAACACTTGTCTTTTCAACAGACAGAGACCATTACAGAAAACCTTAACCAATCGAAATGCAGAATTGTGGAGCCCAGCTCTAATGATGATTATATCTACAAACCAGTCCTATGCTTAGGCTCAGGCAGCATTGCAGAAGGCAGGGCAGAAAGACCATATGAACCAGAAGAGATTTTGTCACCCAAGTAACATCAGAAGCTATACCTGTAAAGTCTCACCAAATGACAACCCAAACATGAACTGAACCAGGGTGACACCAGTGAATATGCCAAACTGGTTGGGAAAAAACTCACAAGGTCTCAACCCTACACAAAGAACTATAGGCAACAGAGTAAAGAAAGGAGTGTGAGAAGTGGTCTTCCCAAGTGAAATTGTTCAATGCCAAATGATGAGCAAAGAACACACACATAAAACTACCATTATGTAGACTAAACAGGTGTACTTAGAAATATATATGTATATACACATACATATATGCATGCAATAACGATTAAGGAAAACAGAGGCCATAAATGTAAATGTAAGTGGGAAGGGGTGTGTATGAGAGGGTTTTAAGGGAGGAAAGGAAGGAGAAATATTGTAATTTAATTACAATCTCAAAAGTAAAATAATACTTTAGATTTACAAACAAGTGCAACAAATGAAGTGGGACCAAATGGAGTATCATCAAAGAGAGGCTTGCTTGAGACAAAAAGTGAAAGGAACAAATCCTCTTACATCAGCTCCTCTGTGGTCTGAAGATGCAACAAGCAGCGTCCATGACTCCTAGAACTGTTGATGCTTTCTTGGCATTCAGTTATGCCCAGAACCTTTTCCAAATGCAATAAAATAAGGCTCAACATGTAGCAAAAGAGATCTTGCTACAAGAATGTGTGTGCCTTTATCTACCAAGAACAAACATCAAAAGCATGGCTATGTCCTCTGGGTTCTCTATAGTTTGCAATGAAGAATGTGTCAGATTAAAATGAAGTCACTACCCCACCTTCAGATGGAATTTAACACAAGAAAGCCCATCAGTTGAAATAAATGGTGGTCAAATGTGTTGGCCTCAATGTTGTGCATCATATTTCAGAATTATCTACCAGGCAAGATCTGAGAAATGAACATGGTCCTATGTAGGAAGGAAACGTGAACTGGACATCAAAGTTAATGATAGAGTTCTTATTCACACAGCAGTTAGTCAAACAACACTTCTTATTAAGGAGAGAGTTAAGCAGTTTGGAGGCCTTGTGGGTGAGAATATAACAAAGTAAGGGGATTATCTGCACAAATCTGTGTAGATTTGGAGGTATGTTGCATTTTCAAGTAGAAGATGTAAATTAAAATATTCAACAATCTGATGAAACTTAAGGAATCCAAATGAGAAATGATAAGAAACATATATACAATTCAAAACAACCCTTTGGTGGGGAAGTTGGAATTGTTATAGTTTGAAGGTAGAAATCACCTGGCTTCCACTTGCCATACAAAGTGTAATGGGAAAGAGAATTAAGTAATCAGAGATTGCTATGGTACCAAAGGAAATTGAAATATCATCATTGGATGCAAGGTTTTTCAGAGGTAAGAGTCTTGTTAAATCATTCTCAGTAATTCCTTGTGAGTGTCATTCTCAAAGATTTGGAACACCTAAGCCTGTCAGCAACAATTGCCTAGAAACTTCTGTGAGAAAAGAAATCACTGAAGAAATATGCTCATCAAAGTAACAAATATGAAGGCACTGCTATGGAGACAAGTGTTTATTAAATTCTTAGAGCAGAAACAGCAGAGTAGAAGACACAGACATCCAGGTTTAATCTGTGGTGCAAACATGAAGGGGAGACACGGGAAATTTGCCTCCTCTTACTGGTGGAGTGACCTCACATTTCAGATGTCACAGGAGGAATGAACTAATTCCTCAATGACCTCACAAGGTGTTTTGGTGAGCAGCCCTGGAAAGGGGGGCAACAGAAAATAATACCTATCAAGAAGCCAGAACTTCCTAGTAAGTACAGCCAGATAAGTGTCACTACTGAACACCACACCTAGGCTGCAGTAACCTCCCTACTCAGGTAAAAAGCAGATATTAAGAAAATACCAGAAATATGCCTTTTTGTGGATAACCTTGGTGCTTTTGTTCCTCTGGGACTCTCCAATAGGAAAAAAAGAATTTCAAATTTAAAATAAGTTGAAAACATTTTTCTTCATATTATCAATGTTATGGCCTTGATCTTTGGGATTTTGAAGACTGCAACATATTTGTGTTCAACTATTCAGTCTGCTTATATAACACAGTGCTTTGATAATCAGTTTTATTCAAAATACATTTTAGATATGACATCATTTCTCAAGAGAAGTTGCAATATTTTGTGCCACATTGAATAAAATGTGTACCTTGAATAAAACAGAGTGATATCTATAGCTAGTGAAATGCTCCTCAGTCATAATAAGATCTCTTATATTTTCTGAAGTGACTTGGCTCTGACTGAAGACTATTGCATGGCATGAATAAGCTGTATATATGAAGACAAATACCACACACTTGTATTCATGTATCAAAACCAGAGTCAGCCTTGTATAAACACAAAATGGGACCATGGTCACTGGAAATGAGAGGATATAATGGTGAGGGGTAGGGGGCAGAAAAACTAAGAGAGAATTTTAGGAACTGGGGAGGTTCTGGGATATGAAAAGAATTAGAGAGTCAAAATAGAAGAAGAAGAAGGAAACGTGCTCAAATTATAGAATATTCATGCATGGATAATCACATTAATTTATAATTAATATTAATAATTATTATAACTAAAAGTTAAAACATACTACATTGTTAATGTTTCTTTATGAATAAAGTTCTCTCCTTTTAATTATGATATAATGCTTGTTGATCTATGTTAAGAATCTCTCCTTTTCAAAATTGCTTTGGTCAATCTTGAATCTTCTTTTTGGATCATTAGCTATTGGAATCAGTTTTCTTTTTTTAAACATGTTTACACATATCTTTAATCTCAGCACTAAGAGACAGTAGCAGACAGAACACTGTGAATTTGAGACCAGCCTGGTGGTGTACAAGGCAAGTTCCAGGACAGAGAGGCCTGTTGCATAGAGAAACTCTTTCTTGGGAAAAAAAAGGAAATAAAATTACTAGAAGATGAAAATAAAAAAACCCAAAACCAAAAAACCAATCAAACAAATGAAAAACAAAACAAAACAAACAAACCAGGAGATAGGCTTACTTATTAAGGTACCTATTTTCAATATTTCAGTGTCTTGAAGATTAGGGAGGGTTACATAGAAAATTATGTGGCAATGGTGCATTATAGAGCATTATAGCATATACACCCATTAAGTTTCCTTTTATGAGATTGTGGCAACACAAACACAATTGCGATGGTAAAATCACAGATTATAATCACTGGAGGCATGGCAGGCACTAAGTCATTCAAATGGAAAGATGGGGCCAATAGTCTTTCTTGTTAAAGAGTTATCATAAATATGCAATTAATTAATAAAACTATTCTGTATCACAAAACACAGTAAAAAGAGATGTGTTTGGTTCTCTAATAGAGTCCTGTTCAGCTTCAGGGTGAATTCTTGGGAAAAAAAGTGTTTTAATCCACAGATTGCTTCTTAAACATTTTTCTATTTTTTTCCTTTTTTCCCCTTTTTCTTTATTAAGAAATTTTCTCTTCACTCCACATACCACCCACAAATCTCCCCTCCTCCCTCCTCCCACCCTTCAGCCCTCCCTCTCTAGCCACCCCACATCCCCAAATCCCCCAAATCAAGATCTCCATGGGGAGTCAGCAGAGCCCTGCACACTGAGCCTAGGCAAGTCCAAGCCTAGTTAAGCTCTGTAACCCATTTTTTAATTGGATTGTTTAGTATTTTGAAGTCTTTTTTAGTTCTTTATATATTTTGGAGATCAGCACTCTGTCAGATGTGGGGTGGTGAAGATCTTTTCCAGTTCTGTAGGCTGTCGTTTTGTCTTATTGACTGTGTCCTTTGCTCTACAAAAGCTTCTCAGTTTCAGGAGATCCCATTTACTAATTGTTGCTCAGTGTCTGTTACTGCTGTTATATTTAGGAAGTGGTCTCCTGTGCTAATGTGTTCCAGACTACTTCCTACTTTCTCTTCTATCAAGTTTAGTGTAACTGGATTTATGTTGAGGTCTTTGATCCACTTGGACTTGAGTTTTTTGCATGGAGACAGATACGGATCTATTTGCAATCTTCTGCATGTTGACATCCAGTTATGCCAGCACCATTTGTTGAAGATGCTTTCTTTTTTCTATGGTACAGTTTTGGCTTCTTTGTTGAAAATCATGTTCATAGGTGTGTGGATTGATGTCAGGGTCTTCAATTTGATTCCATTGGTCCACATGTTGGGTTTTAAGCCAGTACCAAGCTGTTTTTATTACTATAGCTCTATAGTAAAGCTTGAGGTCAGGGATAGTGATGCCACCAGAAGTTGCTTTATTATACAGGATTCTTTTAGCTCTCCTAGGTGTTTTGTATTTCCATATAAAGTTTAGTATTGTTTTTTCCAAGTCTGTGAAGAATTATGTTGGGATTTTGATGGGGATTGCATTGAATCTGTAGATTGCTTTTGGTGAGTTTGCTATTTTTACTGTGTTAATTCTACCTTTTCATGAGCATGGGAGATTTTTCCATTTTCTCATATCTTCTTCGATTTCTTTCTTCCGAGACTTAAAGTTCTTATCATACAGGTCTTTCAGTTGCTTAGAGTTACCCCAAGGTATTTTATATTATTTGTGACTATTGTAAAGGGTGATGTTTCTCTGATTTCTTTCTCATCCTATTTATAATTTGTATATAAGAGGGCTGTTGATTTTTTTTTTGAGTTGATCTTGTATCCTGCCACTTTACTGAAGGAGTTTATCAACTGTAGGAGTTCCCTGGTAAATTTTTGGGGTCACTTATGTATACTATCATATCATCTGCAAACAGGGAAAGTTTGACTTCTTTCTTTCCAATTTCTATCCCTTTGATCTTCTTTTGTTGTCTTATTGTGTTGAACCCCAAAGTTTAGGGTCTAAAGTGGGCGCCCCAAGAACCCAAACTCCAGTCCAGTTGATGCAATAGCATGAGGATTTTATTATTAAAGCTTCTATATAGAAGGGCAAACCCTACTCCTAAGAGCAAGAGTCTCATCTTACTGCAGCCCCATAAAGGCTTATAAAGGAAAAACCCACAAAACTCACAAGATTACAATTCCCATACAATTTTGTTTCACAAGATCATGGTCTGGGTACAGAGTGATCACAGAGGGGGTACAGTTATGTCAACAGGTGCATTCTTCCTGAAATCTCAAGGGGAGTATCAGGACAGGAGTGGAGTTTACACACAGGTCACAGTGGTCCTTCCTGGAATACCTGCAACTATCCCAGTTACAGTAGAGCACATCTCTTAATAGAAATCTCTTTACATTGTTATATGGTTGCAGGGGAGATTGAACAAAGTCAGGTTGCCTTTGGAACTAGATTTTTAGTCTCTCATTTCCTGGTGCTTGAAGTTTCTCTTTTCCTGAGGCTTGGGGTGTAAGCCTGAAGGGCTAGGGTCTTTCAATTACTCTAGCTAGAACTTCAAGTACTAGGTTGAATAATTACAGGGAGAGTGGACAGCCTTGTCATGTTTCTGATTTTAGTGGAATTGCTTTGAGTTACTCTCCATTTAATTTGACGTTGGCTGTGGGCTTGCTGTAAATTGCCTTTATTATGTTTAGGTATGTTCCTTGTATTCCTGATCTCTCTAGAACCTTTATCATGAAGGGATGTTGAATTTTGTTAAAGTCTTTTTCAGCATCTAATGAGATGATCATGTGGTTTTTTTCATTCAGTTTGTTTATATGGTGTATTACATTGACAGACTTTCGTATGTTGAACCATCTTTGCATCCCTGGGATGAAGCCTACTTGGTCATGGTAGATAATTGTTCTGATGTGTTCCTGGATTCAGATAGCCAGTATTTTATTGAGTATTTTTGCATCAATGTTCATGAGGGAGATTGGTCTGTAGTTCTCTTTCTTTGTTGCATCTTTGTGTGGTTTGAGTATCAGGGTAACTGTAGCCTCATAAAAAGAGTTTGGTAATGTTCCTTCTGTTTCTATTGTGTGGAACAATTTAGAGAGTATCAGTATTAGCTCTTCTTTGAAAATCTGGTAGAATTCTACACTGAAACCATCTGGTCCTGGGCTTTTTTTGGGTTGGGAGACTTTTAATGACTGATTCTATTCCCTTAGGGGATATTGTCTATTTAAATAGTTTATCTGGTCTTGATTTAAATTTGTTATATGGTACCTATCCAGAAAGTCATCCATTTCTTTCAGATTTTCCAGTTTTGTGTATAGAGGTTTTTGAAGTATGACCTGATGATTCTCTGGATTTCCTCATTGTCTGTTGTTATATCTCCCTTTTCATTTCTGATTTTGTTATTTTGGATGCTCTTTCTCTGCTTTTCAGTTAACTTGGATAAGGGCTTGTCTATCTTGCTGATTTTCTCAAAGAACCAACTCTTTGTTTCTTTGATTCTTTTTATTGTTCTTTTTGTTTCTATTTTATTGATTTGAACCCTCAATTTGATTATTTCCTGGCGTCTGTTTCTCCTGGGTGAATTTGCTTCTTCTTGTTCTAGAGCTTTCAGGTGTGCTGTTAAGTTGCTAATGTGAGATTTCTCTAACTTCTTTATGTGGGCATTTAGTGCTATGAATTTTTCCTCTTAGCACCGCTTTCATGGTGTCCCATAAGCTTGGGTATGTTGTATATTCGTTTTCATTGAATTCTAGGAAATTTTTAATTTCTTTATTTCTTCTTGACCCATTGGAGATACAATTGGGCATTATTTAGTTTCTATGAGATTGTAGGCTGTCTGTAATTTTTGTTGTTGAAATCTAACTTTAAGCCATGGTGGTCCGATAAGATACAGGAGGTTTTTTCAGGTTTTTTGTATCTGTTGAGATTTGCTAGTCGATTTTGGAGAAGGTTCCATGGGGTCCTGAGAACAAGGTATATTCTTTTGTGTTAGGGTGGAATATTCTGTGGATATCTATTAAGTCCATTTGAGTCATAACATCTGTTAGTTCCCTTATTTCTCTGTTAAGTTTCTCTCTGGCAGACCTGTCCATTGGTGAGAGTAGGGTGTTGAAGACTCCCACTACAAGTGTATGGTTTTGATATGTGATTTAAGCTTTAGTTCTTTTACAAATGTAGGTGCCCTTGTATTTGGGGTATAAATATTCAGAGTTGAGACTTTATCTTGTCTGATTTTCCCTGTGATAAATATATAATATCCTTCCTGATCTCTTTCAATTGATTTTAGTTTGAAGTCTATTTTTATCAGATATTAGAATAGCTACACCAGCTTGCTTCTTAAATCCATTTGATTGGAAAATCTTTTCCCAGCCTTTCATTCTGAGGTAGTGTCTGTCTTTGAAGTTAAGGTGTTTTCTTGTATGCAACAGAAGGATGGATCTTGTTTTCATATCCATTCTGTTAGCCTGTGTCTTTTTATAGGTAAATTGAGACTATTGATATTAATGGATGTTAATGACCAGTGATTGTTAATTCCTGTTATTTTTTGGTGGTAGTGTTGTATGTTTCTCTTCTTTGGTATTTGTTGGTGTGGCACTATCTATTGCCTGTACTTTCATTGGTGTATCTAACTTTCTTATGTTGGATTTTGCCTTCTAGTGCTTTCTATAGGGCTGGATTTGTGGAAAGATATTGTTTAAATCTGGTTTTATCATGGAATATTTTGTTTACTCCATCTATGTTGATGAAAGTTTTGCTGGTTATAATAGTTTGGGCTGGCATCCATAGTCTCTTAGTATCTGCATAACATCTGTCCAGGACTTTCTGGCTTTTAGTGTCTCCATTGAGAAGTCAGGTGTTATTCTTGTAGGTCTGCCTTTATATGTTACTTGGCCATTTTCCTTTGCAGCTCTTAATATTTTTTTATTCTGTATGTTTAGTGGTTTATGATGTAGTAAGGGGACTTTTTTGTGGGGCATCCAGTCTATTTGGTGTTCTGTAACCTTCTTGTACCTTTATAGGCATTTCCTTCTTTAGGTTGGAAAAGTTCTCTTCTATGATTTTGTTGAATATATTTCCTGTGCCTTTGAGTTGGTATGCTTCATCCTCTTCTATCCCTATTATTCTTAGGTTTGGTCTTTTCATGGTGTCCAAAATTTCCTGGACATTTTGGGTCATGACTTTGTTGGCTTTAGTGTTTTCTTTGACTGATGATGCTATTTCCCCTATTGTGTCTTCAACACCAGAAATCTGCTCTTCCATCTCTTGCATTCTGTTGGTTATACTTGCATCTGTAGTTCCTGTTCATTTACTCAGATTTTCCACTTCCAGCATTCCATCAGTTGGTGTCTTTTTTATTGTCTTGATTTCAGTGTTCAAATCTTGAACTGTTTCCTTCACTTGTTTAAATGCTTTCTTTTGGCTTTGGCTTTCAAGGAATTTACTGTTTTCTTCCTTCTTTTTTCCTTTTCCTTGAATTCTTTAAGGGAACTTTTCATTTCCTCTTTAAGGATCTCTATTATCTTCTTAAGGTCATTTTTAAGGTCGATTTCTTCTGTGTTGGGATGTTCAGGTCTTGCTGATATAGATTCTGATGGAGCCATATTGGTTTTTATGCTGTTGACTGTACTTTCGTACTGGTGTCTACCCATATCTTTCTCTACTTGGTGCATGTGGTTTCTGTGTTTGAGGGAGCCTCTCTTGGTCTGATCCATACTCTTGGTCCAGTGGGAGTTCTTGGTCTAATCAGTGCTGATGGACTCTTAGTCTTAGGGAGCAGCTTTTAGTCCAATTGGCACTCATGGGCCCTGTCTCAGGAAGTAGCTCTTAGTCCAATCTGGCCCTGGCAGGCTCTGTCTCAGGGAACACTTACAGTCTCAGAGGGGGGATGGGATTTGGGGGAGGTGGGGCTTGTGGGTTAGAGGATCTGATGGGGGATAGTGGTAGTCTGACCTTTCTGCAGGAGGTCTGCCTGCAGACTGGCCTGTAACTGGGACTGCAGTGGGTGGTGGTGTGGGGACACAGGGTTGTGCCCCTGGGCCCAAAGTCTAGGGCTGGGGTGTTCAGGTATGAAAATAAAGACTCATCTTTTAGCCCAATCAGGTGCTGGTGGGCTCTGTCTCAGGGAACAGTTGCCTGGAATCAGTTTTCTTTTTATACTAAATGCATATGCTTATTTGAGGAAGTTGACACATTTCTGACATTATCTAGCTCACATAAGCCATATCTTTTTTTATTTATTCAGGTCTCATTCTGTGTCTCTCATCAGCGTTTTGAAACTGCTTGTCCTAGGTAACTTTAATCATTAACTTAATACAGCCTAAAGTCATTGAGAATGTATTCTCAAATAAGGAAATTTCCAGATCAGACTGACCTGTAGGAGTGTCTGTGGGGTATTGTCTTGACTATTATTTGTTGTAGGATGGTCTAGCCTACTGTGGGTTGCACTATTCCCTGTCTAGGTGGTCCTGAGCTATATGAAAATGTTACTTAAGCTTGAACTTGTGCGTAAGTCATCAGTAAAACTTCCTGCATATAGTTTCTAAACTTGAGTTTCTTCCTGACTTCCATTGATCACAGAATGACCAGGACAGGCAAGTGGAAATAAGTAGTTATAAATTTGAGGGAAAAAATGCAGGAGGGGTTGGAAGGGAAAGAGGTAAATTATGTAAATACAATTCTTATGTATAAAATTCTCAGAAATTAAACTGAAAAAGAAAGTAAATTATTCACAAAGCAATTTTTGGTTCATATGCCTACTGAACCAGTAATAAGGTTTTGTTCGTCCATGGTAACATGAGATCAGACATCCCTAGGATCTTTTTCTCCAAGATTGGCCTTAAACATGTTTTGTAATATAAAATTCCCTGGTCTCAGGATATTGATGCCATACTTGGAACATTTTATTCCCTTTATATCCAATGCAAGAACTTTAAGTACTTCTAAGCATACCTATCTGGTTCACTTTAGTATATTTTTAATAAAAACATGAAACTCTGTACCGAAGATAAACAATATGATTTTGAAAGCATTACATGATGAAAAACATCTCTTTTTATAATTCCTTCTTAAAAACATTTGCATTTGTTTTTATTTTATGTATATGCATGCTCCACCTGCATGTACATACATGTACCACAGTGCTTGGTGCCCACAGAGGCCAGAACAGGGCACTGGATGTCCTGGAACTGAATTCATAGATGATTGTGAGCCACCAAGTGGGTTCTGGGAAGCAAATCTGGGTCCTCTGAAAGAGTAGACAGCGATAATAATTACTGAGACATCTCTCCAGCACCCTCTAATTCCATTTTTAACAAAAGAAAGAAATAAAACTCAATAGTGTTTAAGAGAAAAAAATGAGGAAATATGAATAAAATATGGAATTTCTCATCAATTGATATGAAGTATCTAAAAATTAAACTGTTTTTGATAGCAAGTCTATAATTGCAAAATTGTTACCTGATAAATAATTTTTTAAATGTTCTTACTGAATTACCTAGAATGGGCAGTGCAACAATAAATAGAAAGGGTGACACCACTTACTTCCATTCTTGCTGTTGGGCTAAAAATAATGTGTTCTGCCAGGTATCCATTTTTATGGGTAGGCAGATGCTTTTTAAAAAGAACATCTATGTGTACTATTATTTTTTCTAAGTCACAGAAAAAAAAGTTAACTCAGAATACTCTCTGGACCTTTAAGAGTCACCTCAATTCCCAGGTACTAAAACAGAGTTTGGGTCAGCCTCCTAAAACCTGTCCATATTCTAATATTTCCCCTCAATAAATAGCACCACTACTCATAAATGACCCATCCAAACTTTAGAGTCACTGGAAGACTTCCTGTCTTTCCTACTTATGGCAGACCCAGTGAGTCCTAACTAAATCTTAACTGAAATATCTTGCCTGGGCTGACTTAAATGAGACATTACCATCTCTCTCTCATCTAACAACAGTCTGTTTGCAAGATAGCCACTTTTTTCTGGTTGGCAGAGTGACCTTTTAAGTAAATGTAAATTATTTGATGTGATTCCTCTAATGGATTTCTTGAAGATGCATTTTCCTCTTTTTATCCATTTATTCCATCAATCATAGCAGTATATCTTCAAAGAGACACAGAGTGGCATTTTGGTCTGTTTATATGTTGTGTATCAATTAAGTAGAGATGCTTATAGCCCTCATATCAAATCTGAATTTCTCTCTTTAAGCTACTGTTTATTGTATGATATGCTTTCATTAACTGTAATGACATTTTTTTTATAATAAGTGCAAAATTTAACCTAAATCTGTCCACAATCTTCAGATGGCCTACCCTTCTTCTTAGCCCACTTCTGCATTTTTCTCCACTTTTCCCAAACACACTACTTTCTCTGCTATCCCATAGCATGTCAAATAGTTCTGGAATCAAGGCCTTTGTGCTGCTGATCCCTCAGCCCACAGCCCTTCTTCTTCAGATACCTTATGGCTCATATCCTTTTCCCCCAGTGGTCTGTTCCAATATTTGTTACCTTAAAAAATTACTTCTTAATTATACTAACTAAAATTTTAACTCAGTCCATAGTTTCATGCTACTGCATGCAGTCACAGCTCTTTATCTCTTGTTTTCCACATAGAACTACTTTTTTTTTTTTTTTTTTTTTTTTTTTTTTTTTTTTTTTTTGAGACAGGTTTTCTCTGTGTAGCTTTGCGCCTTTCCTGGATCTCGCTCTGTAGACCAGGCTGGCCTCGAACTCACAGAGATCCGCCTGCCTCTGCCTCCCAAGTGCTGGGATTAAAGACGTGCACCACCACCACCCGGCTAGAACTACTTATTATCTACCTACATGACACATACAATTATATTGTTTATTTTTACTTTCTCTGTAACTCTAACATAGGAACCATGAAGGCAGAAATCATAACTGTCTAATATTTGAGAAGTGGCCATTGCATAGCAGTCAAATAGAAAATTTTGTTATAGCATTGCATCTGTGAATGTTGGTAAATGCTTGACATCATCTTTCATAATGTCATTTTTATTTGTTTAATAATATATAATATTCACTGTTTATATCTATACCATTTGAATTTGTTTTATTCAGGGAGTCTTCGTGCCTAACAATTTTGCATACTTGTTCTTGTATAGAGCATGAAAATTTCTCATTGAAATATCTTTCAGATTTGAACTCTATCACAGACAAGCTATAGTATGCACACACACAGGCATACATGCTCAACTAATTAATTAAATGTAATTTAAAAAATTCATGTGCATAAATAAGCTCTTTACTGTAATATATTTTATACTTCTTTTTATCATTTTGAAAGATTTTTCACTTCCTTTACTGGGGGAAGGTGATGGCACTGTAGCAGCCTGATCTTCACATGTGTTCTGGGACAACCTGAAGTTGGTTCTTTCCTTCTGCTGTGTGGACCCCAGTGATGGAACCATCTTGCCAGCCCTCCAAGAAACCTTAACAATGTTTTCCTTTGAATTCTTACTTTTTCTGACATTAATATTGGTATGCCAGCTATAGTAGGTTTGCACATTATAGTATAAATTATTTATCATTTAATTTTCTACATTATTTTCAGTATCATTGGAAAACTACATTTGTGTGAATTTCATCTATATAATTTAAAATATGCATTATATAATATATACTACTCTTTATCACTGCACATATATATATCTACCATATATTATGACTTATTAAATATGAATTTATTATTTTTTCTTTTTTTCCCTTTTCCCATTATCTGTTAGATAAATTTTTCATTATATTTATCTACCATGCATATATGTAATTTTCTAGCACCTGCCCTCTAACAAGAAATTAGTTTTCAAATGGTATTTATTCTTCACTGCTTAATATTATCATTGATTTGTATACTCCAGCAAAATCTAAAGTCATGCAGTACATCTTCTTTACTCTTAAATAACAGGAAATTGATATCCTTTCCCCAGTTTGTAGCCCCATAGCAAACGTCCTCAAAGATTGCCTGTGCTCTGCCCTGTGTCAGCTCCCCCAGCATCGCTACCCACTCTTTCCCCACGTAGAACACTGTATTCTGTTCCCTGCACACATCTTCTATTAGTGAAGATCTTTTACTAGTATGTTTGCACGAACCTCTCAATTGTAAGTTCTCACTTTGGGTATTATAAAACTATCTTACTTTTTCTTAGTCTGGAATGATAATTAGCTACCTAAAATGATTTCTTCTCAAATAAATGGAAAGAAAATAAGAAATTCTTTGAGGAAAAGATAAATTTTTGAGTGGTTTTGAAAATCTTCAAAGTGATAAAAGAAGAGGAAGTACCCATAAAAAAGAACAAAAACTATTCAGGAAAAGTAGAAAGACACAGATTAAAATTTGTCTAACCTGGTTTTAAAACAGGCTACAGAGATCCAGGCACTAACCTGACCATTCTGGACTCAGGGAGCTTATATGCTGAGCCTGAGTCCTTTATAGAACTGATTACTCTTGCTTTTTGGTAATTTTGTTTTATATTTATTTTAAAGTTTTTTTATTTATTATTTTTATATACTTATTTAAGTTCTTTTAAATAAAATCATTTATTTTAATTAACTTAAAAATAAAAACTACCACACAGCTAATTTGAGGAAGTCATTAAAACACTTAACCCAGTTCAAAACTAATACATCTCAATGAACTTTTATACAGCTTGTATTCTTTTTCTCCTTTCTTCTTTTCTTTTTTTTTCCTTTGATATTCTTAATTGTCAAGCTCATATTGGTAGAGTATTACTTAAAAAGCTTCATATCACTTTTGTTGTTTGGTAATTTATAGTTTTTGCTTAAAATGTATTTCCTTCCCCTTTTCCTAGAATTCATGGTTTTGGGATTGTCTCAGAAGGGTGCACAGGTATGTATTTCATAAACAAGCTTTGTGATTAATGCTTGAGGTTAAACAAAGAAAGTCTTCAAGTCTTTGGACAAATTGTCCTACTTTATGAAATGCCTTAATACACACTACTTCTCTCACATAAAATCAGTTCCTTTGTCTCAGGTCAGTGTGGTTACTGGGGTTTTCTGGTTAAAAGTGTTTCTATGAAATGAACTGACACAGAGAAATGGAGGTGAGCTACAAGAGAAGGCTAAGGACAGGTCATTTGAAAGAGCTAATGGAACTCTGGATCCATACAAAGAGGTAGAGTCCCAGGAGAACAGAGGGAAGCTAGAAGGACAGTTCCTGCTGTAGAGATCAGAATGGAGGAGAGGGAGGATAGTAAAAATCTTCAACCTGCATGCCAGGCCACTGTGGCCACTGGGGATCGCTGATAGAAAGTATACCTGCTGATCAACAGCTGACCCAAAGGACACACAAGACAAGGACTTCAAAATAGTAATTATGAATATGTTCAGGGATCTTGAAGTACAAATTCTCAAAGAAGGAAGTGGCTATCAAGATGCAAGTAGCATACAAAGAGAAACTAGCAGTTAAATGAAATAATGAAGATTTCAAAACATGAAAGTAGACATATAATCACTAAAGAAAATCTCAACTGAAATAAAACTGGAAATGAAAAAACCTTAGGATGTAAATAAAAACATTAGAGGTACGATTATAAGATTAGAAGAAAAATTCCAAATCTTGAAGATAAGGTAGAAAAAATGGATAACTCCGTCAAAGAAATGTTAAACATAAAGAATTCTAAGCACAAAACATCTAGAAAATTTGGGAAAAGACCAGATCTCCAAACTTTAGGATTAGAGAAAGAAGAGACCCTGGTGAATAGCACAGAAAATATTTTTAATAAAACACAGAAGAAAATTTGCCTAATCTAAGGAAGAAATTGCCTATCAAAATACAAGAAACATATAGAACATTAAATACACAAGACCAGAAGAAATTCCTCATGATACATAATAAGCAAACCACTAAACGTAAAGAACAATGAAAGGCTACTAAAAACATCAAGGGAAAAAGACTAAGTCACATATAAAGTAAAGGGAGTAGGCAAAAGCATCTTGGCCTAAGTACTGCCATTTTGACTCAGACTTCATTACCTGTAGGGTGAAATAATGTTCAGGTTCCCAAGCCCTAAGGGAGCTAAGAAATTTCCAAGGGCTGACAAACCTCCTTCCTAAACATAGAAATAGTCATTATGAATCTTTAGTTCGTTAAAAACATATGGCTGTTCCTAACAACAGAAGGAACACATGGATCTGATTGGTTGGACTGAAAGGCTTACATTGTATATCAACTGACAATGATGGAAAACATAAATTTCTTAATCTCTAAATCCTTGCTCAGATCTCTTAGCTTTGATGGCTAAGCTCCCTCCCTCAAGGTTACAACCACCTTGTTAGTTAATTGGTCACTTCATTGGTTAGTTTATGCTACTAGGTCTATTGCTAAAGAAAAGGCTATTGAAAAAGTCTATTTAAAAGAAAAGGTTTTCCTTGCCACATGCTTCATATTAAAGAATAAACAGGTTTCAAATGTAACCTTTCACTACAGGAACATACCTTCTCAATAATAACTACTCCTGTCTCTGTTTAAACACACTTTCTAATGATGTTGAGAGAGAAGATAATAATAATCAAATTGATTCATATATAAATTATAAAAGACTGGTAAGTATAATGCCAAGAAAATAGAAAAGAGAAAAGTAATCACAGAGAACCATGGAATTGGCTTGGTCTATTTACCTTGAGCAGCATGCATCGTAGGTTTTTCTGGCTATGTTTCTCCATATGTTCCCTTAGTAATCAAAGAAACATGAAAGCCTGACAGGACAATTAGATTTATATACCTTGTATGACTTGCAAACTTCACTAAAAGCATATTGTTACACTGAGATTTCAGAGGTTCCAAAATTTAACATTCATCAATACAGTTCTGATAAACTGTTCTGATACATACTAAAGCTACTCAGTATTAAGTCAAAAGCTAAAGATTTTTAAATTTCCTTTTGGTTGTCTTCTAAATATAGACTTAAAGGTGTTTTTCATCAGGCTAACCTAAAGCCATAGCTTTTGCTATGTCTCCAAATTGTAAATCAGTTCCAGTTGTTTTACAGATACCTGTTGACTGCTCTTTTTCTATAATGTGAATTTCAATGCATTGAAATGATAAATGTATCTAGAACTTTAATCTCCTTTAGTAAACTGAAAATCCATGTAAGCTTCAGGGAGTCAAAAAGGTCATAAGGCTTGAATCTACCTGTCACAGGTCAAATGGACTCCAGATAAATAAGTTACAAAAAATATTTTTTTCTTTTTAACTTCCTAAATTTTAATTTCTATCTTTGGTCTATATTTGTCTCAGCAGATTTAACAAAAACCATCTAGGAAGCACCTGTAGACTACAAACTGCTGAGCTCTGGACTTGCTTGAAAGCTGATTTGAACCAGTTCAGCCAATGTGATTGCTCCCTGTCCCTTCACCTGGATCAGCTAATCAGATGCTTCTGATAAATGCCCCATTGCCTGGCCTTTGACTAGCCTTTCAACCTTCTGGGCCCTGACAACTTATTCCCCATTTTCAGGTCCAAGTAGTTCCAGAAAAGAATACATTGTCCCTTTTCCCTTAACAGGCTGAAAGTGCTAGGTAAAAGGCAAATTCCCTTTGGAGGAAACCTATTGTTTATATGCCAATCACTCTGGGATAGTCCAGCAAAAGTAGGATAGGGAAAAACAAAGGAGACCTTAACTAAATTAATTAGAGACTAGCAAGGACTGGATGATACTCCTTCTTTTTGTCTTCCTCTGAGTTAAAATATGCTTTACATGGAGGGTCTAACCCCTATGAAATAATTTTTGGGGGACCCCTTCCAATCTGCCCCAAAACTCAGGTCTAATATAATTGTTGCGGTATCTAATTTTGCCTTACTCCAGTCAGTGCAGGTATCACAAGGGACTCATGACAGATGGTTTCCATTGCTACAACAGCTGCATGATCTACCACCTGTTAAATAAACCACATGACCACCAACTGAGGGACCTGGTGTGTATGAACATCATCTAAAGGAAACTCTGGATCCCCACTAGAGAGGCCTTCACATTGTGATCCTGACTATTCCCACTGCTGTCAAAGTTGATGTTCCCAGATACATCACACCCACTGAAACCTGTCCCTGGCAAAAGATCTTACACTGATGACAGAAGAGGATGGACATTTAAACAGGACTAGCATAACACACTAAAGATAAGACTGATGAAAGACATCCCTGTCCTTGTTTCTGTCTGTTGGTTTTAACCCCCTCTTGTGTGGTCCCAAAATATTAACAACCTACAGTTTATGAATGGGTGGCTCTAAAGCAAAATATCCTCTTGGTGGCCCCTACATCAACTTGGTTTTCCTATACCTTTGACTTGACAACCTGACCCTACCTATGATATTTCACTAAAAAAGACAAGCCTGAGCTTTGTGTATTAGTTCATATTGTGCTTCAAGTCATATGTTATGGAGGGGAGACAAGGAGAATGTATATGGTAACTACAGGCTTCCTATGCAACAGGAGAGCACCTGCTATACTTGTTCCCCTTCTGATAGGGGCGGGGATTACAGGGTCAGCAGCCAGTGGGAAAGCAGCCTTAATCACTGGAGACTCCTGGCTCCTAAGCAAAAAAAATCTGACTTAGATATTTGCCACCTCCATTCCTCTATCTCTTTTCTAGAAAACAAGTTGACACACTGGCTGAAATGGTCTTGCAGAACTGCCATGGGCTGGGCCCACGTTTCTTTAGAGAGGAAGGTTTATGCATGGCCCTGGAACAAATGTGTTGCTTTTATGACAACCATTCAGGTATTATAGAGAGACCCTAACAAAAGTTAGAGAAACTCTCATTAAGGAGGAGGAAAGAAAACAAGGTTCCAAATGGTATGAATCACTTTTCAACTGGTCCCCCTGCATTATCAATGCCATTGCACACTTTGTTCAAGATCCATAGGTGCTGTCAAGCTTATGATTCCAAGGGCACAGTACAACTCCTTAGTTTAACCCCAAGATGAAGATTTATCTCAGTCACAAGATGGGGCGGGGGGTGGGGTGGTGAAGAAAGCAGGCAAAAGCAACTTGGCCTGACTACTGCCATTTTGACTTCAGACTCTATTTTACCTGTAGGATGAAATAAGGTTCAGGTTCCAAAACCCTCGAGGAGCTAAGAACTTTCCAATGGCTGACAAACCTCCCTAAACTATAGAAATAGTGGTTATGTAACTTTAGTTCTTTAGAAACATTATGACTGTTCCTAACAACAGAAGGAACACATGGATCTGATTGGTTGGACTGCCAGGCTTACATTGTATATCAACTAAAAAGGATGGAAAACATAAATTTCTTAATCTCTAAATCCCAATTTAATGTAACTATAACTTGGCAACAAATATTTGTGGGTTTTGTGCTTATAAACCCTACTTCTGCCCCTGCTCTGGGCTGCCAGGAGGAAAAAGGCTCCTGAGTCCTTGTCCTGTAGCCCTGATCAAACAGTAATCTGTTTATGTGGTGATTTAATGAAATCTTTGGAACCCATTAGTGTTGTCTTTCTCCCTTCTCTTGGCATACAATGGGCTAGGTGTAACAAAATGAAGCCCCATAGAATTATACCTGACTTCTCAATGGAGATTTGAAAGCTCAAATTGCCAGGATAGGTGTTTTACAAATACTAAGGGCCATGGATACTATCCCAGGTAAAACTACCCAGCAAAACTATCAATCAGAATTGAAAGAGAAGGAAAAACATGCCACAATAAAGCCAAATTTAAGAAAGTCCTAATCTAGTTCTATGGAAGACATTTTAAGGAAAACTTTTGTTTGAAAAGGGTAACTGTTAATCCTACCAGTTAAGAATAGTACTACCACAGTTTAGAGCCAAATTTGAAGCAAGCTTTAGTTAAAACCTGGCCAGGTTGATAGACTCTCTGGCCAGATCCATCTCTGGCTTCCCAGAAAACGGCACTGAATCAAGTTTTGCAGGGGTTTAAGAAGTCATAATCCATAAATTACAACATTTCCAGTAAGGCCCAATCACAGAAAAGCATACATCCTGACTTATTTCCTGCCTGCATACCATCTGCCTACATCCAATCAAGGGCAAAGGTACATCCTGACATACTTCTTGACTGCATATCTCCTGCCTATATCTAATCAGCAACAAGGGTACATCCTGATGTACTTCATGCCTGCATACCTCCTGCCTATATCCAATCAGGGACAAGGGTACATCATGACATATTTCCTGCTCATGTACCTCCCTATTATATGTGATCAATACTTGCAGTATAGATAGGTCAAACAAATTGTTTAGAGGAGTGAAATGTGGCTTTTTTTTCTCCCAGAAACCATAGCTTCCATGTTGAATACATTTTTTGTGCCTTTGGGTTGGTATTCTTCTGTCTCTATTATCCTTAGGTTTGGCCTTTTCATGGTGTCCCAGATTTTCTGGATGTTTTGTGTTATGATTTTTTTTTTTGGCTTTAGTGTTTTCTTTGACTGACAAATCTATTTCCTCTATTGTACACCAGAGATTCTCTCTTCCATCTCTTGTATTCTGTTGGTTATGCTTGCATCTGTAGTTCCTGTTCACTTACTCAGATTTCCTATTTCCAGCATTCCCTTGGTTTGTGTCTTCTTCATTGTTTCTATTTCCCTTTTCAGGTCTTGAACTGTTTCCTTTGCCTGTTTAATTGCTTTTTCATTGTTTTCTTGGCTTTCTTTAAGGGATTTATTGATTTCTTTCATTTTTTGTTTGTCTTTTCTTCAATTTCTTTAAGGGAATTTTTCATTTCCTCTTTAAAGGCCTCTATTATCTTCATAAAGTTATTTTTAAGGTCACTTTGCTCTGCTTCTACATTGTGATGTTCAGGTCTTGCTGTTGTTGAAACTTTAAGTTCTGGTGGTGCCATATTGCTCTTTATATTGTTTGTGTGTATTTTTACACTGGCATCTACCCATCTCTTCCTCCAATAGGTGCAAAAGATGTCAGTGTCTAAGGGAGCTGCTCTTGTTTCGATCTGTGCTTGCTGCATCTGTGTCTCAGGGGACCACTCTTGGTCCAATCAGAGCTATTGGTCTAATTGGAGCTGGGGGATTCTGTGTCTCAGGGAGCAGCTGAAGTCACAGGGGTCTGGGTGGGTTTGGCATAGGGAGAGTATTGTAGATTGCAAGGTCCAAAGGTGGGTGTTGGTGGGTAGACCTGTCCACAGGAGTCTTCCTTGCTGGCCTGCTACTGGGGAAGTGATAGGTGGTCATGGAAGGGCACAGATTATTCCCCAGGGCCTAGTTGTGGTGGTATTGTGTTTCCTGAAATATTGTGCACCCTAATAAACTTATCTGGGGTCAGAGACAGAACAGCTACAATATTAAACACAGAGGATAGGCAGTGGTAGCATATGCCTTTAATCCCAGCACTTGGGAGGAAGAGCTAGGCAGAAATCCATGTGTTCAAGGATACAGCCAAGCATGGTGATTCACGCCTTTAATCTCAGAAAGCGAGCCTTTAATACCAGGGAGTGATGGCAGAAGGCAGATAGATATATAAGACATGAGGACCAGGAACTAAAAGCATTTGGCTGGTTAAGCTTTCAGGCTTCTAGCAGCACAGTTCAGCTGAGACGCATTTGGATGAGAACTCAGAAGCTTCCGGTCTGAGGAAACAAGACCAGCTGAGGATCCAGAGAGGTGAGGTAGCTGTGGCTTGTTCTGGTTCTCTGATCTTCCAGTGTTCACCCCAATACTTGGCTCTGAGTTTGTATTATTAATAAGTACCTTTAAGATTCATGCTACACCTAGGTTCTAGAGGCAGCACTTTCTGGGTGGGAGAAGAGCCACTTATCTTTTGCTCCAACCAGAGCTGGCAGATTCTGTGTCTCAGGGAGCTGCTGAGGTCACAGGGGGAATGGGTGGTTTTGAGGCAGGGAGTGTTCTCGTAGATTGCAGGGTCCGATGGGGGTGTTTGTGGGGATTTCTGCCTGCAGAAATCTTTCCTGCTGGCCTACAACTGGGGCAGTGATGGGGGTGGTGCAGATTTGCCCCAGGGCCTATGTCTAAGAGGCAAGACTCTCTGAGTGGGAGGAGTCTCTCACCTCTTGGTCCAATCAGAGCTGGTGCATTCTATGTCTTAGGGAGCTGCCCTGATAATTGTTCTTATTGTACACAGCTTTAGTATGTTAGAGTAAAAACCATTCCTTTTTATTTACACAAAAAGGGAGAAATGTTATGGGGTGTTTGTACACTGTGTGAAGATGTATTTGCTGTGATTGGTGTAATAAAAAGCTGAATAAATAGCCAATAGGTAAGCAGGATGTATTGGTGGGATTTCCAGAGAGAGAAAGGAAGAGGACAGAAATCTAGGTACACAGGAAACGTCAGAATACCATGAGAGGAAACAGGAGGTATAAGATGGAAGAGAGGTAATGCCACATGATAGAACAAAGTTTAATATAAATGGATTAATTTAAGTTATAAGAGCTAGTTAGGAACAAACTTCAGTTATAGACTGAACTTTCATAATTAATAGAAGTTTTCACGTCATTATTTGGAAGCTGACTGGTGGAACAGATAAAAACTTGTCACATATCCCCAAAAGAGTAGATGGCAAGAAATAATCGAATTTGGAGCTGAAATCAATAAAATTTAAACAAAAAAGAGAATCAATAAAATGAAGAGTTGATTCTTTGATGAATTAACTAAATTAAAAACTAAAAGACAGAGAAAAAACATCCAAAGCAATAAAATTAGAGATGAAAAGGGGAACATTTACAACAGTCCTAAGGAAATTCATAGAATTTTAAGAATATACTTTAAAACTCTTTAAGACATGAATGGAAAACCCAAAAGAAATGAATGAATTTTTGATATATATTACTTACCCAAGTTAAATCAAGATTAAGCAATCCACTTAAACAGTCCCATAACACCTTTTGAAATAGAAGCAGTAACTAAAATTCTGCCAACCCCTTTCTACAAAAAGGCCCATTGACAGATGGATTCAGCACAGAATTCCACCACACCTTCAAAAAAAGATTAACATCAGTACTATTCAAATTATTCTACCAAATAGAGACTGAAGGAACAGTTTCCAATTCTTTTATGAAGCAACTATTATCCTGATAGCAAAACCACACTAAGACCTAATAAAAAAAATTATGGAGCAATATCCCCTATGAACATGTATGAGACATTTTCAATAAAATACATGCAAATTGAATCTAAGAAATAAAAATATTACATTTTTATTTTTTTCATTTTTTATTATTAAGAATTTTTCTACTTACGCCACATATCACCCACAGATCCCAACTCCTCCCTCTTCCCAACCCAGGCCTCCCTCCCAAGCCACCTCGCATCCCCACATCCCCCAAATCAAGGTCTCCCATGGGAAGTCAGCAGAGCCTGGCACACTGAGCCTAGGCAGGTCCAAGCCTCTTCCCACTGCACCAAGGCTGTACAAGGTGTCACACCACAGGCACCAGATTCCCAGAAGTCTACAACAGTAGAGATGCCAAAGTGGAAGAGGGAATCCCAAGGAGAACTCAATTCTCCACAAAAAAATATAGGCAACAAAAGAACACTGAGAGTATGAAAAATAGTCTTCTCCAAGGTTGATTATACCACTCAGTTACCCAATACCAATGGTCAGCTCTGAAAGCATGAATACAAATAACAATGTAAAAAGTAAAGAGGTTATATTTAGGAATATATGTGTATATACATATATGTATATAATGATAGTCAATCAAAAAAGAGCCTATTAATTTGAAAGAGACCAAAGAGGAGGTTATGGAAGTGCTCAGAGGGAGGGAAGGAAAGGGTGAGATGTTGTAATTATATTATAATCTCAAAAATAAATTAGGAAAAATAAAAGATTATTCACCATAACCAAGGTGGCTTCATTCCAGAGGTGTGGGGATATTCAAATTTATATGTAAATCAATAAATACAATCTATTTTGCAAGGCTATTTTTAAGGGTATTGTTTCTTTGAATTCTTTCTCAATCTGTTTATAATTTGGATAAATGTAGAGGTGGTAAGGGTTGGGAGGAGATGGAAGAAGGGAAACTGTGATCAGAATATCAGAACATCAGCATTTTTTCAATGAAAATAGAAAAAAAAAACATACTGTGCTAAATAAAATAAGCTAGACAGAAAAGACAAATATATGATCCCATTTCTATGAGACTTAAAACAGCCAAATTCATGGAAACAAAACAGAATTAATATCAAGGGGTTGTGGGGAAGAGGGAATGGCAAGTCATTTGATAGAGGCAGAGTTTCCTTTGTGTGTGTGTGTGGGGGGGAGCAGGAGGTTTCAAGACAGTGTTTCTCTGTGTAGCTCTGACTGTCCTGGAACTTACTCTGTAGACCAGGCTGCTCTCAAACACATAGAGATCCACCTGCTTCTGCCTCCCTGGGGTCTGGGATTAAAAGCATGCATCACCACCACCAAGCAAGGCAGAGTTTGATACACAGAGTTCTAGAGATGGATAGTGATGATAGTTACATAATGCCTGTGTACTTACTACTACACTGTATATAATAGTAAATTTTGTTTTATGCATTTTATAATAAAAATGATTTAAAAAGGAATACAATCCACTATTATAAGCAGAATAAAAGAGAACAACTAAACCATTGTCTCATTCCATGTAGAAAAAGCTTTTGAAAAATCTAATACCCCTTCATGATAAAAGTCCTGGAGAGTCTAGTGATACAAAGGATATACTTCAGCATAATTAAATCAATTTATAGCAAGCCCACAGTCAACATTAGTCTAAACAGAAATAAACACAAACCATTTCCACTAAAGTCTGGATGGATGCCCTCCCACAAGGATGTCCACTGTCTCCGTACCTAGGCAAAATATTACTTCAGGTTTTAAGGAGGGCAATAATACAACCAAAAGAGATCAAGGGGGATATATATAGAAAAAAGAAGTCAAAATATATTTTCAGGTGATAGGATTTTATACATAAAAGAACCGAAGACAACACCAAAAATTTCTATAGCTAGTAAACATTTTCAGAAAAGTAGCAGCATACAAAATTAACACACACTCAAAAAAGTAGCCTTCCCATATATAAATGACAAACATATTGAGAAAAAAGCAGGGAAACAGTTTATTTACAGAGCTATAGTAATAAAAACAGCATTGTATTGGCATAAATGCAGACATATTGATCAATTAAATTGAATTCCACACACCTATGGACTGACTTTCGAGAAGCCAAAAACACACATTCAAGAAAAGATAGCATCTTCATCAAATGATGCTGGTCAAATTGGATGGCTGCATATAGAAGACTGTAAATAGATCTGTATTTATTACTCTGTACAAATTTCAACTCCAAAGGGATCAAGAAATTCAATGTATGACTATATACCCTGAATCTGATAGCAGAAAAAGGGAATTGGCTTAAACACATTGACACAGGAAAATATTTTTTGAACAGGACATTGAGAGCACAGGAACTAGTATCATCAGGCAAAGCAGCAGCCCACATATTAGAAAGGCGTTCTGACCAATTATCATATGATGAGGGTTATTATCTAAAGAAAAAAACCATAAACATTAAGAAAAAATAAGCCAAATTAAAAATTTAGTACAGAAATAAGCAGAGAACTCTCAGAAGATGAAATACAAATCACTGCAAAACACCTAAAGAAATATTCAAGATCCTTAGCCATCAGGGAAATGCAAATTTAAACTGCTTTTATATTTCACCTTACCTTGGTCAGAATGGCTACAATCATTAAAGCAGGTCATGTTGGCGAGGATCCAGCGAGAGAGGAACACTCTCAAAGTGCAAACTAATACAGTCACTATGCACATCAGCGGGGCAGTTATTCAGGAAGCTGGGAATCAATCTATTTGAAATCCAGCTATACCCACTGTTGGGCATACACCTGATGGATTCCATGTCTTACCACAGAGAAACTCATTCGTGTTCATTGCTGCTCTACTCCTGTCAGCCAGAAATTGGAAACAGCCTAGATGTCCATCAATTGATGAATGGTTAATGGAAATATGAAACATTTTCTGAATGGAATATTATTCAGCTCTTAAGAAAAACAAAAGTATGAAATCCACAGGTAAATGGATAGAACTAGAAAAAATCATTCTGAGAGATAACTTAGATCCAAAAGGACAAATATTTTATGTTTTCTATTATATGTGGATGTTAGCTTTCACACTTCTGATATAAGTGCTAAAATCCAAATAACCTAGTAAGGGACTGAGGGTGAAGGCAGAAGTTTCTGGGAAAGGGGAAGTAAGATACAGTACTATGGAGAGACAAAGAGAAAATTAGAATAAGAAGTGATATTGAAGAGAAAAGTACAGAAGGGAATGTAGGAAAGGACAACAAACACTAAACCATGTGGAAACCTGCAACCATAGAAGCTTCCTAAAATATATTCATATGAAAAAGGATTCTAAATGGAGTTAACAAATATTAGATGAGACAATATCCACAATAGACATTTAAGTGAACAAGAAAAACCTACAGTATCAGGAATGAGTTACATCATAGGCTATTTCCAGGCTATTTATTATTCTCTCCATCCTGGTTGTGAAGCCCTGTTGCTGAAGTTGACAGGTGTGTCTTCCAACATGGAGAAACTGAATTGGTGGCTAACTCAAAGCTTCACTCTTACTGATAATACTTCAAGGTGCTGAATTGTACTCTGAATACTACTAGAGTAAAAGATAATAGTCAATATTAAATTATCCAGCTACTAACCTACAACAGTGCACTGCATGCAAGATATACTGGTATAATAGTGGTGCAAGTGTTATGGAAGTAACCAGCCCTTTTTATTGGCTTGTAGGCTCACTCCATGGGATGAAACCCATACCTGACACTGTCAAAGTGGCTAAGAACCTGAGACTAAAATAGGTCATAGACCCTAGAGGTAAATGTACTATAATCCCTCTGTTAAAGCACCATAGTAATAAAATGACATATTGCTAGACCCATAGATTAGAGAATTGCACAGTTCTCATGAGAGAAGTTTCTTTTTGCACTAGGTGGGAAATAACACAGACACCTACAACAGGACCATGTGAAGACAGTATGAGACTCTGGTATATTCACCCACAAATGCAATGTCTTCATCAAATACCTCCAATTAGGGATCAAAGAATTATGTGGAAATGGGATAGAAAGACTTTAAAAAACAGAGGTAATGAATGACTCCCAAGAGACAGCTGTTTCCAGATACAACAGAACTAATGTATCTGTGACCCCACACAGACTGTGGTAGCACTCATGAGACCTGGATAGAATCAGATCAGATGGGGTCCCAGCACTGACAGGTGAACATATAAGCATGGGAACCCATCCCTTACCAAGAAGACATTGGAAGTGATACCCGATGCCAAAGTGAAAATTTTTTCTCCAGTGGAGTGTCACTAGGTATATCAACCACACTTCAAAGCAAGCTCCATGCTCTGGAGTAGTCAACCAATACAAAATTCTCCATGCCTTTGTTTGTTTGTTTTTGTTAGAATTTTTATTTTGTTTTTGCATTTTTATCTTATTGACATTTTGTTTGTTTTTATTTATTTTTTGTATTTATGTTGGGGTCTTTGTTTTTCTTTTTGGGTTTCTTATTTTTACTTGTTTCTGAGACAGGAAAAAAATTGAGTGAATAGAGAGGTAGAAAGGATCTAAATTGAAGCAGGAGAAAAGATGATCAAAATATATAGTATAAAATATTCAAAAAAAGGACAAAATTTCATCAGATTTAGTAATAATAAAATCATTTTATTTACTTTGAGTAAACTATTTTTTAGTATTTCTCTCCTCAAACATATAGGGAACACCGATAATATGTATTTATGGTCCTGCATGTTTGGCAACCACACTTAGGTGATGGTTTGTGCCATCAGGTAGCTTCTGCAGGGCTTTCTGGAGAACATTATCATAATTATATCTACCTTCAAAATAATATAAATAAGATTTGGCAAGATTTGTTGTCTTTTAAATATTTCACCAAAAAAATTAGTACATTTTAGTTAAAATAATTTCATTATTCCCCCTTTACTGTCCTTTTTCCAATCCCTTCCATATCCAATGCACCTCTCAAACTCATGATGTCTTTTCTTTGACTAACATTGTTACACACACACACACACACACACACACACACACACACACACATATATATATACATATTTAACATATATAGATATATATATATATATATATATATATATATATATATACACCTGTTGAGGCTCCTAATTGGTTATGATATACCCAGTGGTAATCTCTGAAATCACATACATATAAATAACATGTAATAGACTCATCTGGATGTGTTTAAATATTTGTTTGGGGAGGTTATCTTTTGTTTTTTGATAGGACTGATGTCTATGTAAGCAAAACAAATGTATTAATTCTAACTTTTGTTGACTTCTAATATGTTGTTAGATCTTCCCTAGGGCTATAAAATGAATGCAACAATTCATCATGTTACTGGATCTGTGCTTGATTTAGTATTACTATGGCTTCTCCAACACACTACATATGTAAATGCATATATTGATGCTGCAACCAATATAGCATCCATTGACATAAACTATACAGAGAAACACGAATTCTAATTAGCTATTACTAGGAGTCTGAGTTTGCATAACTACTTCTAAATGCATTTCAAGTCAATTCCACTTATTTACATCATTAATCACACATGTGGCACATGTGTACATTTACAGAAATTTTCATTTCGTCATCCAAAGAATGTTTTTGTAACATTAGTAAGACTATTTTAAAACCAATCTGAAATTTCTACAACCAAAGAAAAGGTCCATAAACTGGGCTCTTCTCATACTGTGTTCCTGCACAGCTAGTGAAATGAGTGACCTAGACGTTTAACAACTACTGAGTCTTTTCCACAGATTTTGAAAGTAAGAAACATACATATTGTATCTACACATATAGTGTTGAAACATGATCCAAGAATGGATTCCTGTGAGGAGAACTCATAATATTTATGAGAAAACTCTTTGAAAACAAGACCAGAGTCTTGTGACCTCAGTTTCTTCAGAAACACAGAATTGTTCTCATAATGTACTTTTGTGATCCTCTCAGATATAGTGGATAGGAATGAGTTTACTTTAGATTATTCATTATAACTGGCTATTGTTATTTGTTTATATGCCACTATGGAAAAAGTACGTTTTGCCATGTGCTGGTTTTCATTGAGATTATATAGCTTGAACTCTTGAGAACTTTACTCATGTACTTTTTGAACCCTCAGGATTTTGTCTGATGCTCTGAGTAAAACTGGCTATTGTATGAACCTTCAGTCTGCCTCATTCTTAGGCTTTTCTCTCCAGTTCTACTGTCAATTACAGCAATAAACACTACTTATTTGTACATAGGTATTTATAATTCCTATAAATATATACACACCTGGGGATAAGTACTTGTGTGCATGTTTGGTTATATTTTAAAATCTTCAGTGGAAAAAAACATGTAGAAAATGACTACTTCTATAGGAGGAATAGGAGAAATATGCTTAGAAATGAATGTGTAAAAAATTTAAACTATCGCCAGGTGGTGGTGACGGTGGCGGCGGCGCACGCCTTTGATCCCAGCACTCGGGAGGCAGATGCAGGAAGATCTTTGTGAGTTCAAGGCCAGCCTGGTCTAAAGAGTGAGATCCAGGAAAGGCTCAAAGCTACACAGAGAAACCCTGTTTTGAAAAAACAAAAACAAAAACAAAACCCAAACAAACAAACAAAAATATCAGCTGTCTATGTTATTGTAACAGTATTGAGTTATAACTAAAATCAATTGCCACACTGATATAATAAAATATTATGATAGATTCTGGTATTTTTACTAAATCATTTCTTTTTTTTAATATAGATGAAATGCTTCATAATTGTAGAATACAATCTATTACATATTTTCTAAATTAAAAATTTGGAGAGCATTTTCAAAAGATACCTACAAATACAATGAAACAATTCCAATCACCAGAGCCATTATGTAAAGAGCCCATTTCCCCGTATTACTCATGGATCGATTCCAGGAAGAAAGATCTATATGTATTTTAGATTGTGTATTTTATTCATATATTTCCTTGATACTTTAAGCTACTATCAACAATAGTGGCTTACTTTTAAGCTTTACTATTGACTAAATATTTTGATAAATGGATAATACTCTAAGATAAGGAAAAATAAACTTTCCATTTTTTACAGAGACAAAAATAAAAGATGCAGGACTTCCATGCATAGTTCCTCTCAGAACTAGGTAGGCAGTTCCAAGAAAATCAGAAAATTAAATATCTAGTTAGAAGCCAAAATGGCTTCTCACACTCCTGACCATAGTACCCACAGTCAGCAATGAATAACGAGGCTTATTATGGGGTCATTTCAATTTACAACCAGAAGGAAATTAAACTCAACCCAAGAAGACATCTGCTTGCTCTAAAAAAAACTTGAAGAGCAACTAAGATTTCCCAAGATATGGTCGTAATGCTCATAATTTCTTCAATACTACTTCTTTGGGGAAATTTTAGTACCAACATTTCAATTAAACTTTAATATCCCTGCACTAAACTGTATTGAAAGGATCTTGAACATTTTATCTCCTTCCTTGGTATAAAATTGGCTTATTTACATTTTTCTACTCATACCTAATATTTAGCTGTAATCCACAAAGGAGGGGATATAAATGTTTCCATAATAACGTATTTCTCAAACACAAGATTTTAACTCCTTTCAAGTGCTATTTTTACATAATTCCTAAGATTACTTTTCTCAAGAACAAAACGATTTTAAAGCCCTAAAGATTTCACTATCATAACTCATGGGATAGCCTGTCCCCTAAGCTAAAAATATGGAGAAGTTTATGATAAGTTGTATAAAGGAATAAAATTGATCCAGAGATGAGACCAGCAGGATGCAGGCTCCTAGAGGTAAGCTCTATCTTGTGTGTGGGCTGGTGGAGAGAAACAGTCTTTATTTAGATGATAAGCTTGGCCTGTGCTTCAGTCTCAGTGACTCAGCATCCACTTTTTGTCTTCCTGGATTGTAATGCTTTTCTTTAGGGTCAGATGAAGCTGAATTCAGTTCTATGAAAAGACCTCTCCTAATCAATTTTTGTCTTTGACATAAAGTAGTTTGGTTCAGGGAGAGAAAATGACACTGTACACAGGATCAAGCTAGATTTTAAGCTCCACTTCTGTTTCACACACAGCTAAATACATTGCTAAGTGTTCGGCAAAAATAAAAATTTGGCTCTCTTTGGGTTGTTTGTGCCTTGTATTTATGCAAGGTTCCCTGGGAGGTGTGAATGGAATTGAACCAGCATTGGGGTTCTGTTAAAAACAGCCTCCATGTCATTCTGATACTGCTGTCACTCAATCCATAAAAATGAGTCTGTGCACTTCTACCTGAGGATGATGCTATTATTGCTCTTGTATGAAAAAGAATGAGTGGACCAGCCCCCACTGCTAAAATGTTTGTAACTTACCTACATGCAGAGTTTTAAAATTCTCACTGTCATCTCAAAGCTATAATGCAATATGCCACTTAATTCTCAAAAATTACAAAATGTGGTATGCTTTTTTGTATAATGTCTTGTTAATAACTTGGTTGTTACATGGCTTAATCTCTTTTCAAGAATTATATTTACATAATTCTGAAGATTATTATTATTATTGTAGCATAAAACTTGGGCCAAGCATCCATCTGCTTCTAGGTCCAATGCATTGATTTTCTGAGACAGAGAGAGAAACAGAAAAAGAGAGAGATGGGGTGGAAGGAATTGGGAGTGGAGAAGAGGCAATGTAAGAAACAGAGCAGAATTATATTAACTACACACAAGTAAAATGTGTGATATTTTACCAGTAGAAAAGATTTCTGGAGATTTCAAAAGATGTGATCCTATCCTCACTCAGGAAAGTTAATAAAGGAGTTAAAATAAACAAAGTATGGTTATTAAGAGAATTTGGGGATTAGACTTACTTTTGATTTAAAACAACTCAAAAAGCTGAGCTAAACCAAAAATTGTAGTAAAATTAAAGTAAAACTATTAAGACACAAGGGATCCCGAGAGCTGAAGTTCCACATTTGTGAGGAGCAGAAGGGGCAAGCTTCATTAAACGCAATTAACAACTTTTTGTAATTTCTATTAGCATTTTTGCTAGTTCTTATCTGTGCAGACACAATATGACATAGCAGAACCAAGCGGAGTGAAGCTGCTGGGTAATATAAGAAAGCAATGATTCCTACAGTTCCTCAGAAGAAAAAAGACTGCATGTCAAAATTGACCAGGGAAATTGATAATTATTTAGTTGGATTCTATGACAAATGAAAGGTTCTGCCACATAAGTAAAGAAAATGTCTGACAAGAAGATGTTTAACCCTGGGGCTAGAAGTGTAGTCTAGTGATAAAGAGATAAAGTACTTTCCTGGTATGTTTGAGTATATCTTGGGTTTCAATATCAACACTAAATAAAAAATAAACAAAAATAAAAAATAAAAGAAATGGAGTGATGTGTGAGAGAGAGCAAGAGCAAAAGAGTGAGAGTGAGAGAGAGAGAGAGAGAGAGAGAGAGAGAGAGAGAGAGAGAGAGAGAGAGAATAACAAATCTGGCTGGATATTTTGAACACTGAATATTTCAACAGTCTTCACTCTGTAATTGGTAGAATTAGCATAAAATGCATGTCAGTCTGTGCATCATTTAAATAGTGCAAACATTATCATGAAAGTAACAAAATTATAGTTAAAGAGTATAAAATAAACATCAGAGATACATGTTATTCTCAAGTACTGATAGAAAATTCACTACAAACTGGGGAAAAACAAAATTAGTGAACAGGAAAGAAAAAATGGAACAAATGTCAGGCATGGGGAAGCACACCTTTAGTTCTAGCACTTGGGAGGCAGAGGTATGCAGATTTACATGGTCTAAGTTCCAGTGCAGCCATAGCTAGAGAAACCCTGTCTCAAAAAAACAAACCTAAACCAAAACAAAAAAGGAAAAAATTATGTTTTGTGGTCACAATGGGATTAATTGGTAAATAAATATCAAAATAGAAAAATTTAGATAACAAGTAGAATTACTTTAATGTGGTCAAAGAAGAAATTAAAATTATAAACTAAAAATATTCAGAACTGATTGATTATTCCAACTCATAGAATTCAATGCTTAGTAGAGAGAGAATGCAGCTTTATACAAGTTTTAAGAGAAATGAAGACCTAACTGAGGAGATGGAGAGATGGCTCAGCAGTTCAATTCCAAACACCTACATGGTAGCACACAGACATCTATAACTCCAGTTCCTGGGGATCTGACCTCTTCTGGCCTTCGTAAGCACCAGGAATGCACATGATACAGAGACATGAATACAAGCAAATACTTATAAAAATAATAAAATAAGAGAACTATTAAAAAGAAAAAGGATGTCAGGCAGAAGAATAGGTAGGCTGCCCACCAGCAGAATTCTCCTACTCCCCCAGTGCAGTTCCCAAAGACCCAATCAGCCACCACCCCTTCCCTCCCCACCCACCCACCCCACTGCTGTCTTCCCACACCCAACTCAGGCAGACATCCCGTGTTCAGGTGCAGACCATACCAGCCAGAAGAATAGGCAGGCTGCCTGCCCGCAGAAATCTCCCTGTCCATCAGTTCATTTCCCAAAGACCCAATCCACCACCAACCCTCCCCTCCTCACCCATGACACTTGCTGCTATGTCTCTGCTGCCAACTCTTGTGGATATGTCCTGCTCAGGTACAGGCCACAGCAGCCAGAAGAACAGGTAGGCAAACTCAGGTTGAGACTCCCTGCTGGACCAGATGCCACGCTGCCCACTTGTGGACCTCCAGTACTCTCTCAGTGACCACACCCAACACTATTCCCAATCACTCCTCTCCTACTTATCACCTTATCCCAGCCCCCAACTTGGAAAAGAGACCCCCTGCTTAAACAAAGGCCACATCAGCCACCAGAAATCCAGGTAGGTTGCTCACTTGTGGACCTCTTCCTATCTCTGTGCCCCATACCCCCAATTCCCCATCTCCTCCTCATTGTCTCGTCATGGACCCCAACTCAGTCAGGAAGTCCCTACTGGACTAGAGACCATACTGACCATTAGAACTCCAGGTAGGCCAACAGCCCTCAGGCCTCCACAACTATCTCGATGCTCTCCCCCCTCCACACACACTGTTCCCAACCCTCCCTCTCCTCATCCTCACCATGTCCCAGCTCCCAACTCAGGTGGAGACGCTTGCTCAACCACAAGCAACACAGGCCAGAAAACCAGAAAGTAAACAGAAATCAAGGAACAAAATGACCATCTAACAAAGACAAACTCAGAAATCAGCACATAAACCTGTAATCAACCCAAATGCCTACATACTAGTTTAGGAACATAATCTCCAGGGTAATATATAACCAACTGTCCTACTATAGCAAGCCCTGAATATTCCAACACAAGATGCAGCACAAGAAAATGACCTTAAAACCAACTTTGTGAAGATGATAGAAGATCTTAAAGAAGAAATAAGTAAATACACACCTTAAAGAAATAGAGAAAAAGACAAACAAAAAATTGGAGAACATGAATAAACCCTACAAAGACAGCAAAGAAAACCAAGAAAAAAGAACAGTTGAAAGAAATGAATAAAACTGTTCAAGACCTGAAAATGTAAGTTCTAAGTAAGCAGACAGAACCACAGCACAAGTGTCAGCAACAGAATACAAGAGATGGAAGAGAGAATCATAGACATGGAAGATACAATAGAAGAAATAAACATATTGGTCAAATAAAATGTTGAATTTAAAAAATTCCTGACACAAAACATTCAGGAAATTTGGGCTATTATGAAAAGACCCAACCTAAAAGTAAGAGCAATAGAAAGAGAAGAATCATAGGTCAAAGGCCCAGAAAATATTTTCCACAAGATCAAAGAATTTTCCTATACCTGAAGAAGGAGATGCCTAAAAAGGTACAAGAAGCATATAGAACAGCAATGGACTGGACCAGAAAAGTACATCCCTTTGCCACATAATAATAATAATAATAATAATAATAATAATAATAATAATAATAACTAAACATACAGAACAAAGAAATCATATTAAAAGCTGCAAGGGAAAAGGAGCAAGTGGCACATAAAGGTAGACCTATTAGAATTATACCTGACTTCACATTGGAGACTCTTAAAAGCCAGAAGGGTCTGAAGAGATATATTGCAGACTATGAGTCCACAGATGCCAACCCAGACTACTATATTCAGCAAAAGTTTCAGTCACCACAAATGGAGGAAATAGGATATTCCATAATAAATCAAATTTAAACAATATCTATCTATAAATCCAGCCTTGCAGAAGAAATGAGAAAGAAAACTACAACACAAGGAGGTTAGTTATACCCATGAAATAAATAATTTCACATAAGCAAAACCAAAATAAAGAAAATATACACACATACACACAAAACCAACAACAATAACAAAATAACAGTTATTAACAATCATTGGTCATTGATGTCTTTCAATATCAATGGAATCAATGTCCTGCTTTAAAAAAAAACAGACTAACAGAATGGATGCATAAACAAAATCCATCCTGCTGCATTCAAGAAACACACCTCAATGTCAAACAGAGTCACTATCTCAAAGTGTAGGTTTGGAAAAACATTTTCCAAGCAAATGGACCTAAGAAACAAGTTGGTGCAGCCATTCTAGTATATAAAAAAATAAACTTCAAACCAAAATTAATCAAAAGAGACAGGGAGGAACATTTTGTACTCATCAATGGAAAGATTAGCCAAGATAACATTTCAAATATTAATATCTATGCCCTGAATGCAAGGGCACCCCATGCTTGTAAAAGAAACATTACCAAAGCTTAAATCACACATTTACCCTATCAAATTGAGAGTGTGAGACTTCATTACCCCACTGTCACTAACAGACAGGTTATCCAGACATAATCTAAGCAGAGAAATAATGGACCTAACATATATCTATAGGACATTTCACCCAAACACAAAATATACCTTCTTTTCTTCTCACAGAACTTTCTCCAGAATTAACCACATTCTTGGTCATAAAGAAAATCTCAACATATGTAAGAAAATTGAAATAACCCCCTGCATCCTATCAGAATACCATGGAGTAAAGCTGAATTTTGAACAACAACAAAAATAAAAGAAGTCTTATAAACTCATGGAAACTGAACAGCTGTCTACTGAATTAAAATTGTGTCAAGGTAGAAATAAAGAAAAAATTAAAAACTTCTCAGAATTAAATGAAAATGAATGCACAATACACCCATATTTATAGGACACAATGAAAGTGGGGCTAATAAGGAAGCTCATAGCAGTAAGTTTATGTCTACATAAAGAAATCAAAGATATCTCATACTAACAATTTAGCAGCATACTGAAAACTCTAGAATAAAAGGAAGCAAGCACACTCAAAAGGAGTAGATGGCAGGAAATAATCAAACTGAGGATTGAAATCAATAAATTAGAAACAAAGAAAACAATACAAAGAATCAATGAAACAAAAGAATTGGTTCTTTGATAAAATCAACAAGATAGACAAACCCTTTTCTAAATTAACTAAAAGGCAAAGGAAGAAGAACCAAATTCACAAAATCAGAAATGAAAAAAGAGGATATAACAACAGACACTGAGGATATCCAAAGAATCATTAGTTAATAGTTCAAAACTATGTATTCCACAGAAATATAAAATCTAAAAGAAATAGATAATTTTCTTGATAGCTACCAGTTCCCAAAGTTAAATCAAGATCAGATCAATGGTTCAAATAATCCTCTATCACCTAAGGAAATAGACACAGTCACTGAAAGTCTGTCAAGCAAACCAAAACAAAATAACAACAATGAAACCCTAGGGCCAGACAGTTGTAACACAGAATTTTATCACACTTTGAAAAAACAGCTAACAATATTCCCCAAATTATTGCACAAAATAGAAACAGAAGGAACACTGCCAAATTTATTTTATGAGGCCATAGTCACCCTGGTGCCTAAGCCACTCGAAGATTCAACAAAGAAAAAGCATTACGAACCAATTCCCCTCATGACCATAGATGCAAAAATATTGGATAAAATACTTGCAAACCAAATCCCACAAAATATAAAAAAGATGATTGGCTATTATCAAGTAAACTTCATCCCAGAGATGCAGGGGTAGTTCAATGTATGAAAATCAATCAATGTAATCTACATTGAATGTTTTAACAAAGTGAAAGAAGAAAAAAAAACACATCTTATTAGGTGCTGACACAGCCTTTGAAAAAAATCCAACATCTCTTCATGATAAAAATCTTGGAGAGATTAGGGATAAAGGGGGCATACCTAAACATAATAAAGATAATTTACAGCAAGCTGATATCCAACATCAAAATATATGGAAAGAAACTCAATGACATTCCACTAAAATAAGGAATACAACATGGCTGTGCTCTCTCTTCATATCTATTCAATATAGTCCTTGAAGTGCTACCTAGAGCAATAAGACAACTGAAGGACACAAAGGGGAAACTATTTGTAAAGTAAGAGGTAAAAGCATTGCCATCATCCCAAAACAAATCTACAGATTCAACACAATCCCCAAGAAAATTCCAACACCATTCTTTACAGAACTTAGGAGAACAATACTAAACTTGATATGGAAAAACAAAAAACCCAGGATAACTAAAATAATCCCTGATTTCAAGCCATACTACAGAACCATATTAATAAAAACCTCATCGTATTGGCATTAAAAAAAAAAAAAAACACTTGGATCAGTGGGATCAAATTGAGGACCAAGACACACCACACACTTATGGACACTTGATCATTTTATGAAGAAGTCAGGAAAACACAATGGAAAATGAAAGCATCTTCAAAAAATGGCTGGTCTCACTGGATGTCTACATGTATAAGAATGGAAATAGATCCACATGTATTACCCTGCATAAAATTCAACTCAAGTGGATCAAAGACCTCAACACAAAACAAGATACAATGAACTTTATAGAAGATAAAGTGAGGAACAGCCTTTAACACATTGGTACAGAAGACAATTTCCTAAACAGAACACAAATAGCACAGGCATTAAGATCGACAATTAATAACCAGGACCTCGTGAAACTGAAAAGCTTCTGTAAGACAAAGGACACTGTCAGTAGAGTGAAACAGTAGCCTACAGAATGAGAAAGGGTCTTCATCAACCCACATCTGACAGAGGGATAATGTCCAAAATATATAAAGAATGCAGGAAACTAGACATAAACAAACTAAATAATCCAATTAAAAATGAGATACAGATCTAAACAAATAATTGTCAGTAGGCAAATCTAAAATGACCGAGAAACACTTAAATATCCAATGCCCTTAGCCATCAGGAAAAGGCAAATCGAAACGACTTTGAGATTTCATCTTACACCTGTCAGAATGGCTAATATCAAAAACACAAGTGACAACTCGAGCTGGTGAGGATGTGGAGCAAGGGGAACAATCTTTCAATGCTGGACAGAGTGCAAAATTGTACAGCCAATATGGAAATCCATATGGTTATTCCTCAGAAAATTGGGAACTGATCCACCTCAAGACTCAGCTCTATTGCTCCTGGGCATATACACAAGTTGGGAATCAGGTTGGTCTGTATCTTGCAGTGAAAGAAACTGTAAGAAACACATACAAGAGTGACTAAAAGTTTATATACGATTTCTGATAAATCTCAAATAATGTTGAAAAAATATTATACCAATTTTGTAAAACTTATTCTAGGTATTAAAACAGAATAATTTCATGAGGGTACTAATACATGAAGATATTTAGAATATTAAAGAACACCTTGGGTTGCAAACACACATACAGATGTAAATGTACTTAACAGGATATAGCAAAATAAGTTCTACTATGCATCTAAGAAATAAACCAATTAAGTTTATCCTCGGAAAGCAAACTTGGTTTACAATTTGAAGGTCAATTTCTGCTTTCCCATTAAACAGAATAGAATATAAAATGATCTCCATCAATATGAAAAGGATAAGTAAATAGGACATTTTTTTCAAGGTTAAGACCTTGAATGCATTTTCCATTACAGAACATTCACAGACACCTGTAACAAATACTGAACCTCATTTGAGATATTTCAAGTTGTCTTCCTGATCTGGAATTCTCACAGAATCCCCCTGTGTTATAATAATAAATAATAAATAATACCTGTGTTATTTCAGTATTGTACCCAATTTCCTAAGAGAGCACTGTGTTGTAAACCATAAACAGAGTGACAACAGCAATACTATAATATCATTCACAGGTAAAAATACCATGTAAGTAAAATCTCTCTAACTCACACACACACACACACACACACACACACACACACACACACACACACAAAATCTTGGTCACTAGATATAAGTACAACTTTTAAGAACAATTTTATTTCTATAGATAATAAAAATTAGGAAATATTTCAACACTCATTTATGATTTTCATAGACACTAAATGGCATAGAATAAACTGGCTTGTTTTCTAGTCCAAAATATCTCTGAGGAAAATTAGAATCTGAATAGAAGTTTCTGCCATGTCAATAGTTAAGAAGCTCAATGGTATAAAGAAATATCAAATCTCTGAGCCATCTTGAAGCTAAACCCTTTCCTCACATATAAAATTCAACGGACTTTGTTGAGAGAAAAAAAGGTGTGTGTGTGTGTGTGTGTGTGTGTGTGTGTGTGTGTTTACAAAATTGATATGGAAACTCAAAAAAAAATAAGAATTTTAGAAAGTAGAATGAGAACGTTTTCCTAAAAGATAGCAACATGTTATATCATAAAGCAACTATATTGGTATAAGAAGAGACAAAAACTATGAGAGATCAGATAGAGGCTTAGTGAAGACATTGAGTTATAACAAAGTTATCACAGAATTCAGTGGAAGAAAAGGTGTTCTTTATAATAAATGTGTCAAACAATTAAGTAACAAGAGCAAAGTTCTCTTTATTCCTGCTTTCCACATGACCTATTTCTAACTTAAAACACAAACTGATAAACCTTGTAGTTGAGACAAGGTTTCACCTTAGCTATTCTCTTAAGAGGAAAACAAGTTTTTAATATATATTTTATTAATTCTTTTATGATTTAATGCAATGTATTTTAATCACATACACCACTCACTAATTTCCTCAAAAATCCACCCAATTTTGTGTCCTCATTGTTTTTAAAACCATCCAGTCCAATTAGTGTTGTCTGTATATTTGTGGTGTGTAGCAATTCACTGAAGCATGTTCCAGCTACCAGGGGCCACATCCTTAAATAAAACTAACTCTTTCTGAGTTTTGTTTATTTCCTTTAGCAGGGAAATTTTCACTTCCATTATTTTCCTGTAAATTTCATGATTTCCCTTTTTAATAGTGAAATAAAATTCTATTTATTATATGTACAAAAAATTATTATCTCTGTTGATGGACATCTAGGTGTGTTCCACTGTCATGTCTTTGTGAATATGCATTAGTAAACATGGATATGCAAATATGTATTCATCCAAGAGTAATAAATATAAGTAATATACACATATATGTATAAATATATTGGATGCAAATATAGAAACATTACAGTATTATCTGAGCCACAAACTGAAATATGTATTTGTCTATTGACTATATTATGTGTATATATGTTTTCTGGGAAAGCCATAACAAAGTATCTCAAATAGAGTGGCTAAACCCAACATAGTTACTGTCTTATAATTATGGAGACTTGTAACACAAATCTTAAAAGGTCTTATTAATAAAAACAAACCCGGAGTCAGGTATTGGGGTGAACACTGAATGATCAGACAAACAGAACAAGCCACAGCCAATCTCATCTTCCCAATTCCTCAGCTGATCCTGTTTTCTCAGACTGAAAGCCTCTGAATCCTCATCCAAATGGATCTCAGCTGAACTGCTGCTAAAAGTTAAAAGCGTAAAAAGACTCAAGTTCCTGGTTCTCACACCTTATATACCTTTCTGCTTCCTGAGATCACTTCCTGGGATTAAAAGCCTGTGTTACCATGCCTGGCTGTTTCCATTGTGGCTTTGAACTCACAAAGATCCAAATGCATCTCTGTCTCCAAGAATGCTAGGATTAAAGGTGTGTGTGCCGTCATTTTCTGGCCTCTATGTCTATCTAGTGGCTGTTCTGTTCTGACCCTAGAAAAGTTTATTAGGGTACACAATATATTGGCAGACACAATATCACCACAGAGGCTGGAAGTCTGAAACCTAGTATCAGGAATATAAGGCTCCCTCAGCATCTGAAAGGTAAGAATCTTCATTGCTTGCCATAGTTTCTGCTAATCACTATCAATTGCTAATGTGCTTTGTCTTATAAAATACATGATTTAAGCTATGCCTATTATCATTGAGCAAGCTCCTCATATGTATATTTTTCTTTGTAAGTTCATTAAGATGTATTTCAAGGACCTTGTCTTAACTATGTCTGTAACATATATCTGTAACCTCTCTTTCAAAATGAGGTACCAATCTGAGGTACTGGGAATTAAGATCTAGGAATATCTTTTTGAGGAAACAGCTTAACTTTTATCCATGGATAAATAAGTTTTCTGTGAAACATTATGCACTAACAGAAAATAAAGTTAGAGACCAGTCAGTAGTGGTGCACATCCTTAATCCCAGAACTCAGGAGGCAGAAGCAGGGCAAACACTGTGAGCTTCAGGCCAGCCAGGGCTACACAAAAAAAACCCTGTCTCAAAACACCTGACAGAAAATGAAAAGAAAGTTGCATGAGTGGTTAAGTTTCACCAACATAAAAGACACCAGATTCTTTTTACACTTGAACCATATTTTATAATTACATTTATATAAATCTATTAGGTACTTTTTCTTTGTGATAAAATACCTAACAAAAGCAGCTTATGGGAGAAGATTCTGTTTTGAGTCACAGTCTGAAGTTACAGCCACTGCTGTAGGAAGGATGGGGCAGTAAGAGCTGCTTTATCTCTGGTGGCTTGAGTGAGAGTCAGCCAGGAAGCAGACCCATAGTCAAGAAGCAGAGAGAAATGAGCGCTGATTCTTAGCTCACTTTCTTCTCTTTTTATTCAATCCAACAGACTAGCCTATAGGATGGGACCACCTACATTCAGAGTAGATCTTCCGTCTCTGGTTATACCACTCTGGAAGAAAACCTCAGATATCACCTCAGGGTATGTCCTAATAATTATAAATCCAGACAAGTTAACAATGAAGATTAAGATCTTGATAAGATTCTGAAAACATAAACTTAGTCTATTCAATCTAGTCTTAGTAGTGGCGCTGAGAAGTAACAACAGAAGAAAATCAAGAATGAACTGGTGTGTTGGCAATAATCTGCATGTATGTAAGGGTTAATGTACAGATGCACTCACTTTGTAGAAATCAATTGAACTGTATAATTTACATTAATTATACCTTAATTCCACAGATACCTGCTCAGCCATGTACATTGCTGCTTTATTCGTAATAGCTAGGAAGTGGAAACAACCTAAATTTCCTACAATTGATGAATGGATAATGAAAATGTGGTACATACACATTATGAAATACTATTCAGTGGTAAAGAAAAATGAAAAACTTTCAGGTACATGAATGGAAGTATAAAAGATTATCTTGAGTGAAGTAACATAGACCCAGAAAAACAAATGTCATATGTTCTCACTTATTGAATTTCCTAAAAACAAGGAATGTAAAATGGGGCCATTTCCAGGATTGGGGGGGGGGGCGGCAATAGAAAGGGGAATAGCAGGGTATAAGTAATCTGATCAGCAAAATGGAGAAAAGGGGATGCTTCTAAGGGAACAGGAAAGGAGGTAAATATAGGAGAAGGGAGGTGGGTAAAATAATATGGATGGCAGAAAAGGTACCAGGAACCATACTATTAGCTATTCACCAAAAAATCCTATAATGTATGTAATTCAGTATATATATATATATATGTGTGTGTGTGTGTGTGTGTGTGTATGTATATATGTGTATATATGTCTAAATAATGTTTATATATATAACATAAAACATACATATTTATGAATATAACACACACACACACACACACACACACACACACACACACACACACACACACGAACTTTTCACATCTCAGCGGACAAAGCTGAGCCAGAGAACAACGAATTAAAATCTCAATAGCAGACATAAAACTCCTGCTTTTGACTTAGCCAAACAGTCTAAACACTCTCAAGCATGCAGCCTATTACTGTTGTCTTTGATTATGCCCCCAGAGTTGGAAGGTAAGATTTTATTGATGAAGGCACCATACACTTCAGGAACAGGGCCAAGAGACCCCTAAGATGAAACTGACCTGGAAGTCTCCTCCCTGAGGACTAGCTTTCATGGTAACAGGAGGTGCCATGCAAGTTTCCAAAGGAGGGAGGCAACCAACAGTCCTATTCAGCTGTGATGCTACGAACCACACCAAAGGTCAATATTGTTGGAGGAGACTCTACAAACACTAATTTACTAAGGCAGCATAATAGCAAAAAAATAGATAACAATGATGTATAAACATGTGTCCTACCCACAGATAAGTGCAGTTTTCACCCTTTTCCAAAGAATCTTCTCTTTACAACAGACAGAAATCACTGCAGAAAACTGCAACCAATCAAAATGCAGAGTGGTGGAGCCCAGTCTCAATGGGTACACCTGCAAAATATTCCCTCACTTAAGGCTCAAGCAACATTGTGGAATTGGGGACAGAAAGATTATAAGAGACAGAGAATCATGGACTTTGTTGTGAGATTATGTCTCATAGTAACATCAGAAGCTACACTCATAAAGTCCCGCCTACATGACCACTGAAAGGAGCTGAAGAAGAATGGCATCAATGAACATGCCAGGAGGCCTCATCCCTACACAAAGAATTGCAGGCAACTGAGGGAAGCCATGCGCAGGAGAGGAGATTCTTCCCAGGGAAGAGCATACCAATTCGTTGTCCATTGTCAAATGATCAGCCCTGTAAACATATGTACAAGTAACATTATATACATTATATAGGTACACAGATGATATTTAAGAATATATATATATATAGATGTGTGTGTGTGTATGTGTGTGTACATATGCATAAAATAATGTCTGATGAAATGTTGATAATAGAGGGCATAGATTTAAAGGAGAGTGAGGAGGAAAATATGGAACAGTTTGAAAGGAGGAAGGGAAGGGAGAAACATTGAAATTAAATTACAATCTCAAAAATAAAAAGGCACTTTATATAATAATTTTCAAAGAAAAACTAATGCAAACATCATGAGATAAGCACAAAATTTGTTTTAAATCTATTGGATATTAAATTGCAAATTAGATGTTGTTGATAATTAAATGGTGTTTCATTTTTATGTTACAGCTTACTCAAATTATTAAAAATGTCCTCTGTTACTAAGTTATGCTCACTAGGTTAGGCATATTAAATTTATTTTTGTCTTAACAGTGCTTCAACTCTATAACTCTCAAGGCATAGTAACCACATTGTAAGTCAAGAAGCATCAGTAGTAAGTATATACTAATACACATATATTTAAAATGTACAATCTGATGCATTTTGACATGGACACATATCTCAAAGCCATTCTATGACTAAAATAGTCACCATCTTCCAAAAGCTTTCAATTTTTTTAATGACACTTTAAACTATATCCTATTTCTGCCCAAATATCTCTGCTTTGTTCTAAGACTGAATTTGCATTTCCAGGGGTTTATGCAAATTAAAGCAAAATGTATGGTTCGGTATTTGGACTTAATTATTTTTGAAATTTCTAAATACTACTATATATACATCAAGAGTTTGTTTCTCTTTCTGCCTGAGTGGTGTTCCATTTCATATATACCATGGAATGTTTAAAGTGTCCACATGCTGATCTTTAATTTGATTATTTCTAGTCTGAGGTAATGTAAGCATGCATATATGAGGCTTTAACTAAACTTATTCTTTATTTATCTTGGCTAAATGCATAGGAATTAAAGAACTGAATTGTAAACTTAACCTTGAAGGAATTGTTGAAATCTGTGGAGGCTACAAGGAATTAACAGATTACCTGTAACTGGTTATAGACAGTTGTTAGCTGCCATTGGGTCTGGAGACCTCTACTAAAGAAAAAGTACTCCTGGTGCTCTGAATATTTTAAGTCCAGTTCTAAGAAATCTCTTTTCTTCTTCAGGCCTCTTCAGGCATTGCACATACATGGTACACAGGAATGGATGTAGAAAAAAAATCAATGACTCACATATGTGCTTCTTGTCTACAACCCATTTTTTTAACTTCTGATAATAGAAAATGTTGTAGATATTTTTACTTTTTTCCTCTTATCTTTGTGTTTTTACAATTCTTCATATATTCTGCATAAAAGCCCCTCAGGAAATATGTGATTTGTTATTTTCTCCTAGACTATATTTTTTTGTTCATTTACTTACCAGTTGTTTTGGAAACACAAATGCTATTTAATATTTGAAGTTCAACCTATAATATTTTCTTTTGAAGGTCATCTTTTGTTGTTACAGTTAGGAAATATTTGCCTAATATCCCACCATTATTTTATTCATTTATTATGTATAAGGTAATTGTGATTTACAATTAAGTCTATATGGCACAAGGATTTTATTGACCAGTGGACATGTAGACAGCCAAAGTCTCAGCTCTATATTCTGAAAAGGGACTTCTGCTACTGAGTGGAATTTACATCTATGTCCATGCCATGACCATAGGCCTGTGAGGAATTACTTCTGAACTGTATCCTGAACTGTTTATCTTGACAACAGAGTTGGATGAATATCTTTGTCCTGATATTAAAGTCAGGAAATGTAGGACATTCAACTTGTTTTTCTTTCTTTCATATGTTGCTGATGTTGCTTATTGGCTTTACCAAGGCTATTTGTCCCCTGTGAATGTAATATAAATTCTACAATCAACTTTTCAATATCCAGAAAAACCTATTGGAATTTAGACTGTGATTACTATAAATCTTTAAACAGTGTCCAACATTTTGACATAACAATATGAGATCATACGAGTTTACACCTAAGATTTGCATCATCAAAATTCTATACTTTTTTAATTTTGTAGAAAAAAAATCATAATGTTTTAAGTAAGTTTATAATTTTGTTGTTGGCCATATTCATAACTATTCTGGGTTCTTTGTAGTGGATAAGCTACAGCTAGGACACACCTTCACAGGCAGTTTGGATTTCAAAAACAATGAATGAACACATATTACTTAACTATGTTAGGTCTTCTTTAAGTTCTCTCAGACACAGTTCACTATGTTTTCTTACACTAAGTTTGCACAGTGTCTTAGATACATCTGTAAGTAGTTCACACTTGTGCATTAAAATTCTGTATAGAACTTTCCTATCTTAGAATTTTGCTTTAATTATTTGTTAGTTCAAATAGTTCCTTTTAATTTTTAAAATGTGTCTACTTGTATGTGCACAAGTTATGGTTCATTTGTGGAAGTCAGAAGGTGATTTGTGGGAATCACTTGTCTCCTCCCACCATGTGGATCCTTGGGATTTGTCAGATTATAAGGCTTGGGAACAAATATTCTTTAATACTGAACCACCCCACTGTCCTTGAGTAGTTTTTAGATACTTCAAAGAATTGCCTATGAAGATATATATTTCATCTCTCAATAAGAAGAAATGTTCTTCTTCATTGCTTTTTCTTATCTATTGCAAGACTCCACAGTACAATGGTAGTTGAATAGAAGTAAGATATTGTGACCACATCCTTGATCATGGAGAATGGATAAGTCTTGCACTATTTATTCTGTTCACTGTAGTGTTCTTTTGTGGCTAAAGCTATGTTACATAAATTCATGGAGAAATTACATGAACAAATGATCAGACTTTTTTCTAGACTGTTAATATCATGATGCATTTACTGACTTTGTGGATTATGGTTGAAATTACATCCATTTTTGTATTATATATTGTACATGTGGTTGGATTCTACTTTCCCACATTTTTCTCAGGACTTTTGCATCTACGTACTTGTAGACAGTTGTCATTGAGTCCTCTACATACACTCAGAATTTCTCTTTGAAGCTTTGTCCTCCCATCAATCCCATCCTGAGACCGTATACTTTGAGTTTATTCTTAGCTCATTCTTCCAGTGGGGTGTTGGAAGATGTGGCCATGTTGAAGGAGGTATGTTACAGGATGGGAATGTTGAGAGTTTAAAGATTCCATGTTATTTCCAGTTTGCTCTTTCTGTTTTATGCTTGAGGTTTAAGATGTGGTCTCTAAGCTTCCTCCTCCTGGTACCATATCTGCTGCTTGTTGCCATGAATCCACTCCTCCAACATGGATTCTTATCACTCTGGAACTGTAAACCAAAATAAGCTCTCTCTCCCTTAGTTGCCTTTGGTTATGGTGTTTTATCACATTAATGGAGAAAGAACTGAGACACATAGGAACATAAAGACTAAAATTTATCTCAGGAAGGGCTAGAGGGATGACCCAGTGGTCAAGAACAATGCTTCACTTTCAGAAAATCAGAGATAGATTTCCAGCACAGGCTCTTCAGGAGCTTTTGTATATCCAGTTCTACAGGATCTGACACTGTCTTCTACCAACATTCACACTCATATAGGCGCGCGCGCGCACACACACACACACACACACACACACACACACACACACACGCACCACAAATAAAATAAAATAAAAATCTTAAAATTGTGTCAGGAAAGATCATTTTAAGTGATAATACAAGATTAAGTGCTTTGTACATGGACAAATATTTCCACAAAAACTCATCTGAGGATAGAGTGTGGTCACTAGCCTAAACAATTGAAATGAGTAAAGTGCTTTTACCATGCAGAGGAAACTTCAGGCTGTAGACACATTTGGAAACTACATGTGAGTTCATATGAAAGACTATTACATTCTACAATATGGAATTTTGTAGTAGTAAAAGATATTTAACAAAGCAGAGCAGATATTTAACAGCATAATGATCCCAATTAAATAAAAATTAAATGCTTAAAAGCAGTTCCTAAATGTTTTATGGTCTCTACAAAGAAAGTCATATACATTTATTGGAATACATAGATGTTTTAGTTTGATTGATATAACTAGGTAATAAATTAGGTTTAACTACCCAAGAAAGCTAGAACTTTACCTGGCCCCTCATTATTAAGTACATTTCTACCTAATAGAATAGGTCTAAGAAAATGAGAAAAGGTATGCTGATGTATATATTTTTGTAAAATTTATATAAAGTAACTTTAATGTCTTCATATTTTATGTCAATATTATAAGTCAAATTGTGCAACATTTTCACATTTTATGTCAATATTATAACAGTCAAATTGTGTGTGTGTGTGTGTGTGTGTGTGTGTGTGTGTGTGGTATATATGTAGGAGATTTGTGTGTGATATGTGTTGTGTGTCTGGTGTGTGGGGTGTGTGGTGTGAATGTATGTGTGTGGGGAGAGTGTGTAAGGATGACTTGACCTGTGGTCTTCATGGAGTTGATTATGTATCAGACATAGGAACTCTTCCTATTGTCACAATACACTTGTTTTCTTCTTCCTCATCTGTCATATATAACAAGATCACACAATTTTACTGTCATGACTGAGTTAAATCATGTAATGTGTTAGGTACACAGTTTTTCCTGTGTTCCTGGCCTTGATAGCCACATTGCTCCTCATATTCCCCAGTCACATTTCCATCCTGTGTTAATAGAAAGGTCTTGAGAGCTTATCTTCTCACACTTGTGTGGCTTGGCAAACTTGCCAAGCAGAGCCTGGTGCCTGACCCTAGAGGACTTAGCTGACATGCACCTTGCTCAGAGCCCTGCTGTGAACCTGGCAAGTGAGCATGTCATCCATTTCCTTCCAAGAGTCTTAGGAGAACAGAATGTGCAGTCAGCCCTGAGGCAGTAACCTGGAGAACATTGTATAAGTCAGACTCGACTCTAAGGTGAAAGAAGTATCAGGATTAGTGGAGGGGGCTTCCCTGGAAGCATCAGCCCTCCAGTGGCTCTATCCAGGACATCCTAGCTTAGAGCATCTGTGCTAAGGCTTCTATTTTGGTCCACATCTTAAGGGGATTTCAATCTTCCACAGGAATGATGGTAAATAAGCAATTCAGATTTTGAAGGACACACCAATCCTATCCAGCTAGTCTGTAGAATTCATGTCTCCTGTTGAACTTTACCCACTTAATGAATTCCAATTCTTTCACACCTGGCTATGATCTTGATCTTTGGGATTAGGTTTTTCTTACATCGATTTTGAAGTATCAGTTAATCATGTATGGTGGCTGCAAACCTGCTCTAAAGAGTTTGTAAAGTATGACTCAAACTCAACTAATAACAAGAAATTGCATTTATTATAATAACCGCCAGTAAACTGAAGCAAACAGATTCCTGGTAACAGGATTTAAGGTGGAGAGACCTGTAGCAAATCGCTTCAGAGCTGTTAGAGGAATGGCAGTTAAAACTGTGAACTAGAACACCTGACTACAGTAAAAAGAGGAGGAAGCCACTGGGAGCTAAGTTTGGAGTCATGAGTGTGTGTCCAAATTATAGTCGGTTTTTTTAAAGTCTCATAAGACTGAATAATTCAAATATCAGAATTCTACAATAAAAAATGAAGTGTCTAGCTGACTGCACATCAAATGTGGATTTAACATCAGCCTTTGTGTTTGTTTCCTTTAGTCTTGCATTGTGAGTCTTTTCTATCAAGGATTTCATTCTGGTGTAATGAACATCTAGAATTAGATGATGGTAGTGGGATGGCCAGTGACAGTCAAATATTGTTCCAGCATGAGAAAAGCCGAGAAAAAGGATCACTTGAGCCAAGGGCTTTGAGCTAAGCCTGGAAAACATAGTAAGAACCAGTCTCAAAGAAGGGACGTGTTTGTGTATTGGAGAGAAAAAACAGAGTACTTCTCTCCCCTGTTCGAGAACAGAGTTAAGTCCCCAGCACCACAGATCAACAACAAAGAGGTATGTGGTAATGACGACACTCAGTTCTGTAAATAGACTAACTACTACTCGCTTGTGTATGTTCAGTAAGTGAAGTTCTGACATGTAAACTATATCACAACAATGCTGTGAACATACAGAATGGAGAGAATAACTTGTTTATTGAGATTTCTGGGAAGCAACATAAAATAGTGGAAGAAAAAGAAACATCTGAGAAACTAGGGGATGCATTCTTGATAGCCAGTTACAGTTGAGTGAGTCTTTGGAGCTATTTTTTTTTTTTTAAATTCTGAAATCATTTTCCACATCACACCTGCTTTTCATGAGACTGAAATACAGTCTCAACCACCCTGGGAGGTCTGATGAATATGCATCTGCTGGTGTGACATGGCTGTCTCTCATTGGTCCAGGTCATCTTTAGATCATGTTTCAGCTGCTATTGCTAAGGCCATTAGGCAGACCCAGGCTGGCTCTCAGAAAGTATCATTTTTACTTGTTTAGGCCAGCTGGCCTTCAAGCCTGTTAGGGATGAGTCATCCCACACAAACTTATTATCATTTGTAAACATTCAGCACTGTGGGGCAGGGAGACAAAGTCACAGGATCCTTTTTTTCTTGCCCTTGTGCTGTAATGTCAGCCCCAGATCAGGTCAGTGTTTAGTCCCAGGGAGCTGCAGACTGGCCCCTGGTTGTTCTCTGTCTCGCCGGTTAGCTTCCATCATTCCTTCTTAGACCTATACATACTGGTGGACAGGAAGTCCTTTCTGAATATTTTATCCAATGAACATGACACTATACACAATCTTAAGAATTTTTACTTCTCTCTACTGTGAACTTGATATTTTTTTCATAGAAAATGTACCTGACAGACTTTCTTTAAACACTAAGCACACACACTGCTGCCTCATATTATTTATTTAAGGAGGAAGAGGCAGACAAAAAAAAACTAAGAAGATGAATTTCACAAAAAGGAACAAAGACTGGCTACTAAACTAGAGCCTTCAAGCTAAATATAACACAACCATCACTGACAAGACAATGCAGCTTTCTATGGTCTATGAAAAATGAGAGTGTAATGATCTTACTAATTATTTTTTACTCTATAAGTCCATCCTTTTTTACTTTGATGTGTGTGTATATGTGTATGCATATTCATGTGAATGTGGTTTATGGCTATTTGCAAACACATAGATCTATATGCAGGTGCACATACCCAAAAGCCAGATATCTTGTTTAAACACTTTCTACCTACAGACAGGCTCTCTCAGTGAATTTGGTCTTTGGCTGGCAGTCAGTAAGTCCCAGTAATGATCCTCCTGTCTCTGTCCCCCTCCTCCATAGTGCCAGGCTTACAGGTGGACATGACCAGGGATGGCATTTTCCCCCTTTAATATATGTATTTTTAATTTTTTTTAATTCTCTCATATATTACATCCCAACTGAAGCTTCTCCTCTTTCCCCAGTGTCTTCCCCTCCCATTCTCTCTCCCCCAGTTCCACCCTGTACCTACACTTGCTATCCTATCTCCCCTCAGAAAATAGCAGGCCTCCCAGGGACATCAACCAAATATGGCAAAATATGCTACAACAATACCAGGCACAGGAAAAGGGTCCCACTAGCAGACAAAAGAGTCAGAGCCAGCCCCTGCTCCCACTTTTAGAACACAAAGCTACTCAGCCATAGCATGATGTGACATGATGTGACGTGACATAACAGGACCTAGGTCAGACCCCTATGAGCTCCCTGATCTCTGGGAGCCCACATGAGTCCCAGACAGCTGATTCTCTAAGCCTTGTTCTTGTGGTGTCTCTGACCCCTCTGGTTCATCCAATCCTTTCTCCCCCTCCTCCACAGGATTCCCCAAGCTAATGTTTGGCTGTTGGACTCCACATCTGCATCTATCAGTTGCTGGATGGAGTCTCTCTGATCTCTTTGATGATATTCTTGCTAGATTCCCATCCCTGAACATTCTGTAGGCAGAACAAACTGTAGGTGAAGGTTTTGTGGCTGGGTTGATGTCCCAGTCCCTCAACTTGAGGTCTTGCCTGGTTACAGAAGACAGCCAATTCAGGCTCCTTGCCCCCCATTACTAGGAGTCTTTGTTAGGGTTACTCCCATAGATTTCATGGACTTTCCCTTGTACTAGGTTTCCTCTTTACCCCTGACATAACCCTACCAATTCCAGTCCTTTCTCCCAGTATTTTTTCCCACCACAAGTTGGTGCCTCCAGTTCCTGTTACTACTTGCCCCCAGTCCACCTGCAGTACCTATTTTACTTCCCTTTCCTAATGAGATTCTTGTGCATCCCCTTAATCCTTTCTTGTTATTTACTTTCTCTGGCTCTGTGGATTGTAGCATGATTATGTTTTACTTTACAGCTAATATCCACTTATTAAGTGAGTACATACCATGTTCAAATTTCTGGGTCTGGATCACCTGACACAGGATGATCTTTTCTAGTTTCATTCATTTGACTTTGAATTTCATGATATTATTGTTTTTAACAGTGGTATAATACTCCATAATGTAAATATACCACATTTTCTTTATCCATTATTAGGTTGAAGAAAATCTAGGTTGTTTCTAGTTTCTAGCTATTATGAATAAAGCTGCTATGAACATAGTTGAGCAAGTGTCCTTGTAATAGGATGGATCATCCTTTGGGTATATGTCCAGGAGTGGTATAGTTGGGTCTTGAGGTGGATTAATTCGCAATTTTCTAAGGAGCATTCATATTGATTTCCACATTGGCTATATAAGTTTATACTCCCACCAGCAATGAAGTACTGTTCCCCTTGTTTTATATCCTCACCAGCATGAGCTGTCACTAGTGTTTTTGATCTTATTCATTCTGACAGGGATAAGATGGAATCTCAATTGTTTTGATTTGTATTTCCCTGATGGCTAAGGACATTGACATTTCTTTAAGTGTTTCTCAGTCATTTTGCTTTCTTCTGTTGAGAATTTTGTTTTGATCTGTACAACATTTTTCAATTGGATTATTTAGCTTGTTGCTGTCTAGTTCTTGAGTTCTTTATACACTTTGGATATGAGCCCTCTGTCAGATGTGGAGTTGGTGAAAACCTTTTCCATTCTGTAGGCACACATTTTGATCTCTTGACAGTCTTTTGCTTCATAGAAGTTTTTCAGTATCATGAAGCCCTATTCATTAATTGTTGATCTTAGTGCCTGTGCTATTGGTGTTCTGTTCAAGAAGTTGTCTCCTGTGCCAATGTGTTCAAGAACATTCCCTACTTTCTCTTCTGTCCAGTTCAGTGTATCTGGTTTTATGTTGAGGTCTTTGATCTTCTTGGACTTTAGTTTTGTGCAGGGTGACAAATATGGATCTATTTGTATTCTTTTTTAATTTTATTTTATAATTTAATTTAATTTTACATATCAGCCATGGATTCCCTTGTTCTCCCCACTCCTGCCCCCCCCACCTGCCCCCCAGCCCATCTCCCATTCCCATCTCCTCCAGGGCAGAGACTCCCCTAAGGATTGAGTTTAACCTGGTAGATTCAGTCAAGGCAGGTCCCGTCCCCTCCTCCCAGGCTGAGCCAAGTGTCCCTGTATAAGCCCCAAGTTCCAAACAGCCAGTTCATGCACTGAGCACAGGTCCTGGTCCCACTGCCTGGATACCTCCCAAACAGATCAAGCTAATCAACTCTCTCACTTATCCAGAGGGCCTGATCCAGTTGGGGGCTCCTCAGCTATTGGTTCATAGTTCATGTGTTTCCATTCGTTTGGCTATTTGTCCCTGTGCTTTTTCCAACCTTGGTCTCAACAATTCTCGCTCATACAAGCCCTCCTCTTTCTCGCCAACTGGACTCCCGGAGCTTCACCTAAGGCCTGGCCATGGATCTCTGCATCCAGTTCCCTCAGTCATTGGATGGGGTTTCTAGCACGACTATTATGGTGTTTGGCCATCCCATCACCAGAGTAGGTCAGTTCGGGCTGTCTCTCGAACATTGCCAGTAGTCTATTGTGGAGGTATCTTTGTGGATTTCTGTGGACTTCTCTAGCACTTTGCTTCTTCCTAGTCTCATGTGGTCTTCATTTACCATGGTCTCTTATTCCTTGTTCCCCCTCTCAATTCTTGATTCAGCTGGGATCTCCCGCTCCCCTAAGCTCTCTTTCCCTTGACCCTTGCTTTTCATTAGCCCCACTCATGTCCAGGTTGTTCATTCAGATCTCTTCCATTTCTCTGTCATTGGGTAATCCCTGTGTCTTTCTTGAGGTCCTCTTTTCTTAGAAAATTAGGAATCAATCTCCCCCAAAAGCCAGCTATACCACTCTTGGGCATATACCCAAGGAATGCTCAAACATACCACAGGGCACTTGCTCAGCTATGTTCATAGCAGCATTGTTTGTAATAGCCAGAACCTGGAAACAACCTAGATGCCCTTCAATTGAAGAATGGATAAATAAAATGTGGTACATATACACAGTGGAATACTACTCAGCAGAGAAAAACAATGAGATCATGAGGTTTGCAAGCAAATGGGTAGATCTAGAAAAAAAAATCATCCTGAGTGAGGTAACCCAGACTCAAAAAGACAAACATGGTATGTACTCCCTCATAGGAGGATACTAGATGTAAAACAAAGATGACTAGACTGCTACTCACAACTCCAGGGAGGCTACCTATTTGCATTCTTATACCTGCAGACATCCAGTTTGATAAACACCATTTGTTGAAGATGCTTTCTTTTTTCTTTTTTGTATATTTGTAGCTTTTTTAATGTAAATCAGGTATCCAGAGGTGTGTGAAATTATGTCTGGATCTTTGATTCAATTACATTGGTCAATGTTTTTTTATGCCATACAACGTAGTTTTTATTACTATGGCTCTGTATTATAGCTTGAAATCAGGAATGATGATACCTCCAGATAATTTCTTTTATTGTATAAGATTGTTTTAATTATCCTGTTTTTTTGTTTTTCCATATGAAGTTGAGTATTTTCCTGTTGGTACCATTTAGGCTTTACCCAGCAGGTCTGCATAAAGAGGATGATTGGACCGTGGCTCATGTACCTGGTATCTGAGATGGTTTTCACTTGGCTATGCTGGGGGAAAGTCTTTTCTCCACCCCTTGGCATTCCTTTAAAAACCCTAGGGCAGAGACAATCAGGACCCAATGGATTAGAACCCAGGCCCTCTCAAGGCCATTTTGTATTTTCTATCCTTTTCTCTCCCCTCTATCCTTTTAATTGATATTTCCTCTGCTTTTACTCAAGAATTCTGGGGGAATGTGGAGGGTGTATGTATATGAAACTATCAAAGAATAAATTTTTACAAATAAAAAAGGTAAAGAATTATTTTTTCTTTTAACTAAAGAAAGGGGTATTTTTTGTAATTCAAAATTTCAATACTCATAATGAATATAAGAAAGATTTTATATGTAGTGAATCAATACAATGCTGTGCAACCTAAAAAAGAAAGTTCCTAAGCATCCTCACAGCTATCAGGAAAAGATGACTGAGCTTTGATCTAAATTCTAAGGATTATTGGGAACATGGTATAGGCAAAAAAGATAAATTTGGAAAGAAAAAATATTGACTGAGAAATAAACCTCCAGGTCATTCTACATTCAGAATGGGAGCAAGGGCTGAGTCCAAGAAAAGTCTCACCTTCCCAACTGAGAACCTAACATCACACAGTCTTTCAGAAGAGTGAAGTCCAAGTAAATAATGCACCTGCCCACTTGACTCCTAATCCTGTTCCTGAGAAAGTCCCTTATGGCAGAAATGGCTCATAAAAGGCTCACTTGTCAAAGCATTATTGAAAAAGAAAGAAACAACCTTCAAATACAGTGAGATATTATAGCAAATTGAATAAAGGATTTAGCAAAGCTTCTCAAGACAGAATTGATATGCCAACCAGGCAACAGAAAAAGAAAGAAACTGTGTAAAAAAAAATCTACCCTAGAAGAGCACAGGATTGTATATTTAAAGTGCTGAAAGTACTAAGAAACACACACACACACACACACACACACACACACACACCAAGGAAACCACATCCAGCAAAATAAAGTCTGCCCAAAATGAAGGCTCATAACGTACTACAAGATTTATTTATATATGTTACAATTATATCTAGTATTACTAGAATCCACTTAAAATATACTAATTAAAATTGTTCAAGCAACATGAGAAAGTATTTTTAATTCATGAAAACCAAATAGCACAATAAAGATGATTATTCTTGCCAGTATAAGGTCAGGATTTCTGTTTTCTTTTCTTAATTGATTTAAATGGAAATTGGATAAAATTATATTAATATAACCTCCTGCTGAGCCTGTATCACTGGAGTGCAACACTTTACCAATAGCAGCACAAAGCTGATGAGAAACAAGTTTTGGGCAGAGAAAGAGCCTAAGTACTAACTGGAAGCCATATAACAAAGGGAGGTAAACACAAGGGGTTGTCATAAACACAAATGCATAGAAAAGAAAAACAGTGATGTTTATTGTATTGAATATACATCAACAAAGAGTTACAATGAAATAAATTATTTCTTGATTTTATTTGCAATACAGACTGATTCGGAAAACAATATGGATTAGATTAACTCAAATGAATAAAATTCAAAGGCATTATTTATCTTCTTAAACATCAATGGATTCATTAAAACATTTTATATGTTGGCTAAAATATGTGTAATGTTATCTTAGAATTATGATATAAGTTCAAACAAAAACATAAAATTTACTTGTGAAGTTTCAAAAACTAAAATAAAATTAAATCTAGAGCTAAAATGTTCCCAAGGAGAATATGGCAAGGGTGAAAAGGATAAGCCGGAACCCCCAGAAGTCCACAGCAGCCAGTGGGAAGGAGGGAGGCTTGCTTCCTGGGGCTTTGCTGTCTTTGATAACTCACTGGCATCCCTGCAGTGACAGGTTGTTGGTGGATACAGGGAAGACAGAGAAAGAAAAACATTCCATCTGGATGTTTAACAGTGTCCTCTCCTTGATCACAGAGCCATCAGTGGCATAGCCCAAAGGTGTGGGATCAATAAAAAGTTAGAGAGACCGCATTGCTTGACAATTGTTTTAATGGTTAGTTACATGTGTTAACTTGGCTGGACTACGGGAGATACAGATATGTAGTCATTACACATCGTTATCTGGATGAGTCTTTGAGGAGGAGGAATCAGAATGAAAGTTATATTTGCATCAGTAGACTGGGTGGAGTTCTGTCCTGGCATGGGCTATCATAATAGACTTACAGCCTTTAAAATTCAGTTCTTCCCAGACCTAGAGCTCCCTTCAGACCACAGCTCACCCCATGGTTACTCAGACTAGTATGCTACTATTTCTGTGGGTTTCCTGAATGTAGATATTGGGACTCTGTATTTGTGTAAGCCAATTATAATAAATCTCTTTTGTCTAGATAAGCTTGCTGGTTCTGTTTCTCTGTAGAACAGGCTAACAGCCAGAATTGGTTGACAGTCAATACTTGCTTCCTGATGTTTCTAGTGTTTGGGTTAGCTAATAGAGTTACAGGGAGAACCTATGTCCTCTGGCTCAGACAAATGCTTCTCAGGCATGAGTACTGCCACACCTTCCTGGTGAACTTGTTGAAGAGCATTTATGAGTGGATAAGCAAAGAGCAGACTCCTATATTGATATACCCTCAAAATACCCCTTCTTTATTCTCAGCCAAAACTTCATAATATAAGCTGACCATGAACAAAGCATTTCTGTCCATCTTTTAATCTTTTATATATGTGCTCCATGACTTTGAGAAAAATCACAACTGAAACTTGTCCTACTATCATTTCTTTTCAAAATTATGAACTTAACTGATACCTGCTCAGAACTGTACCTCTAAATTGAGCATGCACAGGAATGGGCAGATGACTACATAAATATAGGCAACCTGAATAAAGTCTCTATGCCTCCTTTGTTCCAGCGAGAGCATTGCTTTGGAAATGAAACCTTTGCTGTCTTTGCCTGCACAGGTTATAAAACTTTCACTTCCTTTTACTACCCCTGCTGTTGGATTTGCACTTAGCCAGATATGATCCTGTCATATTTGGTTACATGGGTTCTGGTCCAGCAGGTTAGCTCGATGGAGTGACTAGAAATCACCATTTCTGACAAGACTCTAGGTAGTGCTCAGATCAGACAGCTATACATCAGGAAGCCAAGATTTATTAGACACTCCGTTTTAATTGAAAATAAAGTGACAGGAGATGTCCTGGGCTCAGCCATTTCTACTGCATCATATTCAGTCTGGGTCTTTCCATCCATCAAGGCAAAACTTAAGTTCGAGTATAAATCAGGAGGCCCATCCACAAGGAAAGTATGTCACTCATGATAGTTGGTCTCTGTTTCTGCTATCAGCCAGCCTCAAATTGGTGCCTGTCTGTGCATAAAGAAGAAAAATGGAAATGGATAAAACAAAAGCAGCTCCCCTTGGGTGGAGGCAGTCCACTCTTGCAAGTATCGTTTTTCTGTCTATGTAACTGTGGCAGGCAGAATTCAGCCCACTAACTGGAACTAAGTCCTTGCAGCAAACCTTTGCTTCCTCAAACAGCCCTGTGTCTATACGTCCCCCCGACAGTCCCTGAGCTGCCTATCTCACTGGAACAGAGCAGTGTGTGCTGCTAACTTTCTTTCATGGGATCAAGTCTATCAAAGGGACAAATTATGCCATATATTAAAATGGCATTTAGCCAATTTTGGGATGAAAATCCTGCATTTGTGACAATCCAAATTGTCTTTTCAATATTCTTATTGTAGATTACAGAAATAGAAATGCCAACATCCATTTTCCATTCAGTTTTAGGTTAAAATTTTGCAATAACTAGTCTCTACTAGACAAAAACACCTGTGTTAAAGCAGCCAGTACAACCACACCTTTACCCAGGAGACACCAAGCTAATAAAACGTGAAAATGACTCTCCATGAGTGAGAAAAGGCAGTTGTAGCTGTTACAAGGGAAACGAACTATTCTGTTTCACCCTGACTTCTAAATATTTAGCCATGTGACATGAAGTCCAATCCCAGGCTTGAAGACTCAGCATTTCCTGAGACTCATCATCCATTATTTGGACTGCACAGGATTTTAAAGAGTGTGTGAAACAAGAGTTGAAGGGTACATTCACTCACTACATTATGAAGTCCATCCAGAGAAATCTATGACTCTCATTCCCACAGCTGGTGTGTTTTTACACTAGATACTTTTTGAAGAAACCAACAAAAATGTAGGCTTTTTTTCCTATACTCATCTCCCTGTTTTCTAGTACTGTGAGATAAAGGACTACTCCAGAAAATTAGATGTTCTAGTTAGAGAATCATCACATATATGATCGTGATCTACCTAAGTAGATGTATCACTAAATCTAGACTGCATGCAATGCAACATTTCCTTGACAGCCTAAAGGCTCTTCACATCACATGGAAGATGTATAGAAATACTAGCTTAGTATATCACAGTGTTTTTACTGAGTGCTAAGGCAATAATACCACCCAGCTGCTAGAATAAAGCCTGGTACTGGCTCACATAGGTTTTTTTTTTTTTTTTCCAACATCTGGAACATGCTGCTTTTCTCACAGAGAAAATCATTAGCCTAATGAGCTGGGCTTGCTTGACACCTTATATATGGGCTCATGCAATTCACTAAATTGCCTTGAGGATGTAAAGATGGTTTCCAACATATTAGCTTCCAGTGTCTTAGTGGAACCAAACAATGGTTTTCTCCAATCATATTGAAGAGTTATGAAGCTGGGAGGTGAGTACTTTAGACATTTCAGACCACAGGTACCTTCTCCCTTGATACTGCATTCTCACTCTGGTGTCACAGTCAGTCATGCCCTCCTGTCCCCTGCTGGCCCTTTATGCTCTGCAATAAGGCATTTCCACAACAGTATAATTGATTTTTAAAATCAGGTTTTTGTAGCCCTTTAATGAAAATAGCATTTTATAGCAGTTTTCATTAATAAAAATTTATGAAGTCATAAAATGGAAGTGAACTAACATTTACTGAATGGCTACCATGTGTGCACTTCGGGAAGCACTTTATATGCATGATCTCACTTAATTGCTAACCAAAATCTTCAGGGTGGCTGTTAATTTCACTTTGCAGATAAGACAGCAGAGCCTTGGAGAGGGCAAACTTCTCCCTGATTCCACAGTCAGTCATCAGTGGATTCAAATGTGAATTCACAGAGGTATTATTCTGAGAGATTCTGATTACAAAACACTCTACTATACTATGATAGATTAATTAGATAGTATAATTTAATCAACATAGCAGTTTATTTGCTTTATTTATATTTCTTCTTTTAACAAATTATAAAAGTAATGTAGGTCTTAAGGTAATACAAAGAACCTTACAAAACTCATAAATTTTACCTGATAATCCTACCACTTAGGAAGAAGGATCAATTATAACAAATGGGCTTATATCAACTCAACTTTTGCAAATTTAGGTTTAAAACATCATTGAACTTAAATAAATGTCTATCTTCTGTGTTATTAAAATTGTTCTAAAACATGATTATTTTTCCATATTTTGAAGACACTGCAATTCAAACGTTCCTGTTGTTTCAAATGTCAATTATTCTTTATGAACAAAACAAGAAAGCAGTGTGAGAAAATAAAAACAACTTGGCAATTGGGATACATAAAATTGAATTATAGTTTTTATTTTCTAGCTCTAAGTCAGAGAGGGAGGTGTCATTTAACCATTCAAGTATTGATTTCTTTTTAAATGAGAAGAATTAGAATATGTACCACTTTTCATATATTTTATATTTAAGAACATAAGAATTTTATGTAAGTTATAAAATTTAGATGTTCAAACAAGGATATATTCATTTACCTGAAGATGTAAGCAGTGATGGAGGGCAGTGCAGAGGTTTCTTACATGTAGATTAGATCTGAGTGACATATGTCATATGCCTGAATGTTCAATCTACACCAAGTTAGTGGAACTATGATTGTGACATGTGCTAATATATCATTAGTATATCCATATTTCCATGGATTTTATTACATGAAACAGAGAAAAATTAAACATTGAAAATTCAACCCTTTAAAATGTATACTGTTCTTCTGTGTTATTAGACATATTTAATGAACTAGCTTGCATTTCAGAAAAACTAAACGATTGCATCTTGTAGTGTGAAGTTTCTCCAGTTCCACCCAGCCCCAGGGTCTGCACAAATCTCACCCATTCAGGTCCCACAGCCACTTATAAAATAATCACACAGAGACTTATATTAATTACAAACTAGATGTCCTATGGCTTCAGCTTCTTTCTAGCTAGCTCTTTCATCTTAAATTAACCCATTCCTATTCATCTCTACGTTGCCACGTGGCTGTGGCATTATAAGTCTGCTGGCATCTTGTTGCTCCTTTTGCAGCAGACTGGTGTCTCTCCTAACTTAACCCTTCTTCTCTCTGTATCTTTGGATTTCCTGTCTGGCTGTAAGCTTTCTTGCCATAGGCCAAAACAGCTTAATTTATTATCCAATGGGAGTCACACATATTCACAGCATACAGAAAGACATCCCACAGCACTTTATCTTTTCTGTCTAATCACAAAGGAAGGTTTAAACTTTATCATAGTAAAATTATATATAACAAAACAGTTATTATGCAAGAATTACAGTTTCAATATCTAGTCTATTTGTATTTTGCAAAATTAAAGAAAATACTCTATCATCCATCCTATTTTTCTGAGTCTAAAGGTTTATACCTAATTTATCTTTTGTCATGTCTAAGGAAAATTATAATTAGAACTATCTAGTCTTCAACTTCATCAAAGACCCCAGTCCAATTCAGTTATAAATCAAGCTGGCTTTGGTGTTGGAATGTGGCTCCCTCCTTCTCTAAACTCAAGCATATTGCTAAAGAAGACATTAGGAGATTCTATCTTATATCATAAGAGCCAACTGATGTGGGACAGAAGAAAACTAATAATATAGGAACCATTGTTGTCAAGATTCTATTTCTTTCCATGCTTATTCTTTATTTCTCCAAATCCTTCCTCATGTCAACTTAAGATTTGAACTTTCCATTTTGATATTAATAATGTTCAAGTTTTCCACTGTGAAAAATAAATCTTTCCAATAGCATTCTTTAACGTCTTCAGAAGGAAGATGGGACTCCACAACAACGACTCTGCCCATTCTATAATGATGTCATTGAACCAAAAACACTACGGAATGATCAGCTTTGGACTGCAGGAGAGTTCCAAGATGAGAAGGTCCATCATATTATACTTCTAGTCAGAACCTCAGATAACCTTACCCATTACTCTGAGACTGGCTATAAATATTTCAACTAGTCCTATTGAGACATAACCATTTGGCTTTCTTATAGGATCCCACAGAGATACCATCACCCCCTAAACAGAAGGAAGCAATTTTTTAAAAAATGATACCCCTCTCCCAAAAGTTTTCATTTTCTCAGGGTCATGGATAAATTGTTATGGGTTGGGTAGTGGGGGGGGGACAGGAAAACTTAGACTCATAATTCTTTTTTGGAAAAGAAAAATGGGGAATGGATTGGTATAATATATTAAGGTAGATTATTGTGTCTGCTAGTAAATTAATTTATCAAACTATCAGCCTTAGATAATTTGCACATGTATGGATTCTTGTATATTGATACAAATGTAAACTATTTTTCTATTCCTATTCAAGATAATTTTATATTGATACAAATTCAATACTATAATTGTCATATTGTATACATGTTCCTACTCCTAATTGAAATATTTTGTATATTGATAGAAATGTAAAATTATTTGCCATACTGTATGTATGTTCTACCTCTGTTTAGGATATTTTGTATATTGATACAAAATATAATGGATATTGTTATATTGTACTATACATTTCTACCTGCATTTAAGATATTTTGTATATTGTCACAATTTTGAGATCATTGTCCTCTTACTGTATATCTGTTTACAGATTGTTTACCCTGTTTGTGTGAAGCCTTAGTCCTTAGGTTATTTAGGTAGATAAGACTTACAGATTAATAGTCACCCACTAGGGACATATCTATAGTTATGTTAGTTAAGTTTTCCAGATTTATAGAAACCTATGTCAGATGGATAGGAAGTCTTCAGACACTTCATAGACCTAGAGAATATGGCATTTAAATGTTTTGATATCTTAGTATTCTGTTGACATGAGACAAGATTGCTCCTGGCAGCACGGATCTACTCTCGAGAGAATGTTGGGCTTCTAAGACACTGTCTATGGAAGTTTGTCTTCTCAGAACAAAATGGCCTGCTAGGCCAAGAACTACCCTTGCCTCGGCTGCTGACAGTTTGAAAACTGTCCTTTCTGGATGAGCAGGACACAAGGAAAAGCAACTACTGAAACTTGCCAAGACAGGGTAAGATGATCTTTCAAAATTCCTGCTTGGGATAATGGTCTGTCAGATTTTATAGGCCTGTAAACAAAAATGGATGGCCCAATGGTACTGAGAAACATTAGGTGACTGTTCAGGCTGCCAGCTGTCTCTGTCTATTCTTGCAATTTTTCAGAGGTTGCTTGCTTGTACTTCTTGTTTACTCAGGTAATATTATTTTCTTTCTCAAGTCTTTGATGGCATTGAAGACTAGATAGTCACAATTATAATCTTCTGATATCTTAGCTAAGAACATTTTAGATACTAAAGTTAGATTCTTCAGGCTAGGACAGCTGTTGGAGTAATCTCAGTAATTTGCCATTTACCTATGATCTGGACATTTAGCATGTATTTCTTGTTTGATGTTGTTGTTGTTGGTTGTAGTTCCATTTTTGTTTATGTTATTATCCTTTGTTTTTCCTGGACAATACTTGATAATCATTCATATTGTATATAGTTTGCATTAGGTTTAGACAAAAGGGGAAATATAGTGGTATTTTCTCCACCCATGACCTTGGGCTATATGGCCCAAAGGAGGTGGTGCTTCTTGCTGTTGTACAAGACCTCTTAAAAGGAAAGGGAGAGGGGTCACAAGATCCCTTCTTCCTGCTTACTGCTGCCTGGTATAATGGAACTGCCAGGTGAATTTGCTCCTCTTCAGAATAGACAACTTCAGCTGTCTACTCAGTTCTGTATTCCTGGGTGTATTTCCTCAATTTATAGCCTAATAAATTCCCTAATACTCCTTGAGCAGACTCCTGTGGATTTCTCGCATTAGCATCTGGCTTTAAAACACTATAGATACATGGTAACCAATGAGGATTTCTCCTGTAAATGAAACAGCTTGAGAGTGCAGATTCTCCTTGCAAACATCTCCCTTTATGTCCTACAGATATCAGCATGTCTCTCAAGATTGAAGCAAACAGTGATCCTTTTCATCTCAATGAAGATAAATTTGTCAAAAAAATTTAAAAAAAATTCTGAGCTCTTATTTATAAGAATTTCAACACCATTACTACAAAGTAGACCCTGAGGCCTCCATGGCTCCACATAATTGTCTTTTTCTTGTTGTTGTTTTTTTCCTTTGATGCTTGATTCACCCGCCATCTTTCTAGAAGTTCTCAATTCTCTTGTTTTTGCTATTAGAGATAACCTTTCTTTTTTTTAACACAAGGAATAATTTATTAGTGAATGCCCAAAAGAAGCAATGCAAAAAATAAATGTGTTTTAAAGGCTGATGGAAAATCTGTGTGTAGGGAAAATGTAAAACAGGACCAAAGCATAACTGAGACTGTGCTAAGACACCAGGACCATGGTTAACTGGCTCATGAACAAAGCTGGGTATGTGGTTCAGTCCAGCACTATTGCCTAGAATGTGTGAGGTCATGGGTTCCATTCTCAGTACATAATAATAAAAATAAAACAGCTGTACTTTATTGAGAGGTTATCTCATGCTACATTGTTAGCTCTACCTATTCTTTTGCTTAGAACATTTTACATGGACTATCCTATTTAATCCTTTTTCATTTTTTGAGATAGGGTCCCATTTTCATTCACTATTCTTTCATCAAATCAGATGCTCATAAAATCGTACATAACGTATCTCTTTTAAGCTATTTTCCAAATAAAAGTGAATAATGTATATACATCAACCTTTATACACAAACACTCTATTACACAAGAGGCTCTTTGAAAATTTTCAACTATTTGGAAAACATCACTTGTGGCTATAGCTAAAATGTTGGGTGTATCTACTGGCAAGGGTAGGGTAAATCTGGAATTATTCATTAGGAAAGCTGGGCCATGTCTGACCTGAATGAACTGGTGCAGTAGGAAAGCGAATCTAAAAAAAACTCAGTGGGTCTTGAGGTAATTAACTTGGCATGCCCTTGCATCCCCATGTCTTCTTTGTTGCTGTGGAAATCTGTGATAATGTCAATTTTTATTCATACGTCCATGTGTTGTTTTTTTTTTAACCTGGATAACTGTATAATTATTAAGCTTCTCTAGTTAGCAATGAGCATATAAATATGAATAACACAAACCTCTTCCCCTCAAAAACATAAAAATACATTCACTAAAAATGAGAATGTCCTGACCATAGGAAGATAATTCATCTACAGGAATTTTTTCTTTTTTTTTCTATACTAATTTTAGAACTAGCCCAACTCATAAGATTAACCATCATTTCCAAGATGCATACATATCACAAGGCTGATGTGTCACATCGGTGATCTTATATTTGTATAGACACTTATGTCTCCTCTCCACACATTATGCCCATTTGATCACACAGCAGGTGTATAACAGCAGGCAAAGCAGCAGTCATTGACATTTGAGAGACAAGCAAAGAAATGAAGCAACTTCTTCAAGGTCACACAATTAACCTGTATAAGCTGGGCCTCAAATAAAGTGCTTAGTCAAAGTCAGTCTAACATTGTTTCATTTTTAATGAAATGGATTGAACTCTTTGAGATTTTGGGGAAATGTTCAATGTCAATATTCTATAGTATCCTCATAAAACTCAATTTTGTACAATTAAGAATTAGATTTTTGTAGAAAATAGCCATATGGAGACATGGCTGTTTCTTATATCCTATGGTTTCCTATTCAGTTTTCAGAGGCTTTCTGATTACAGAAATAAATCAGGCCAGAGTAGATGGATAGAAAATTATAAATTAAGGGGTAAGTTTTATTTATTAAATTACAGTGGGGAATATTTTACTATTTTAGAAAGCCTTTCTTTATAGAAGAGGTTAATGATTTGCATATATTTACCTGGAGGAGGCTAAAATTGTACTGAAATTATCCTGACCAATAAAAGCAGCTGAGGAGATTATGAAACTTCACAAAAGTGAAGTAAACAGAACAGCAGGAGGCCAACACAGATCCTCCAGACTTTCAGAAGTCACTGTCATTTGTCATGGGTTGGTGAAGGCGATAAATATTCCCCAGATAATTCATCTCACCTTTATTGTTACAAATGATGGCCACCATTCCAACAAAAACTACCAGGGATGTTTTGTAAAGTAGTCAAGCATTAGAGAAATTCCCAAGACACTAATATGTAACATTGTTTCTATGTAAAAGTACACCGTGTGTGTGTGTGTGTGTGTGTGTGTGTGTGTGTGTGTGTGTGTGTGTGTGTGTGTGTGTGTGTGTGTGTGTGTGTGTGTGTGTGTGTGTATGGGTGCAAATGAGATACACTCCCATGACCAGAAACAATAATTAACAGCTACTTTTCTGATTAAAATTTTAAAGTCTTCATCATAATGTTAAGTACTTGACTATATTTCTATAATACTTACATTTGAAGTCTGTCATAACTGACATGATTCTCCTAATTACAACATTGTGATATAAAATTTATGAAAAGAAAAAGGGCTGACATTCCCAACTTGTAAGTACAAGAGTTTGTTTTTATAATTACACATTTATTGAATTCTGTATAGACCTTTATTGAACTCTGTATAGACCACAATGGAATTCCTCATTAGTTCCATCCATTACTGTAAATAAAACTCAGTGTTTGCGGCTGCTTAGATCCCTTCCCGTCTTTCCTGAGTTACTGTCTATGACTGGAAGTTTGGACAGGTTGATGAGTTTGCCATAATTTGGAATTGGTTCTGGTGGCAACTAGCTGAGTGTATCTCCTTGGATCTCTCACTTATGCACACAGAAGGTAAAGATGCCTATGAGGGGAAAGCTGACATGGAAGTCCCAGGAGGGGTGCCAATACTGTAGTGTACTCAAATACTCACTGCTTCCCTGTATCTTCTCTGGTTTTGACTGTTGGGCCATGCCACATTCTACAGATCTTTCAAGGAATTGGCTTTCCCATTTCTATGTGTGAACAGCAATGAAAACTTTCACATGAAAGAGTCAAAGTAACAAAGCAGAACTGGGACTGTTCTTCTGCACACTGCCCTGTTTTCTGGAGCACAAGGTAACACTTCTGTCTTTGTTTAGTATCATATATGTCCTGCAAACTGAAGCCATCCATTCCACAAACTTCTAAGGATTAGGCCTAGGGAACTTAAAACCAAGAAACCATTTCATCAAATGCCACTCAGAGAATTTGACATCTGGCCCAACTCTAAAAGCTCAGAATGTGATCTGTTTCAGATGGCTGTGGCCTTCTCAGGAACTCTATCCAGCTCAGTGTATTCTGAAATGTGATATAGAAAGCAATTTGATGGTCATTTTAGAAGTTAAATGTATAAAAATATGAAAATTATTCATGTTGTACTGTATAGAATAACTTCTTCTACTTTGTATAGTTCTTTGTCTTATTTATGTTTTTTGTATAATTATACCATCAAATTCTTTTTATATCTTGAATGTTTGATGTGTGTGAAAATATTATTCATGTTCATGTGTTCAACTTTCACCTTATTTGAGACAGGGTCTCTTTTGTTCACTATTAGCCTAACTTGTTCCCCAGCTTCTAGGAATTTTCCGTTCTCGGTCTCTCATCTCATTGTAGGATCCCTGAAATTACAGATGTGTGCTACCATGTCTGGTTTATTTAGGTTCTTGGAATAAAAACTGAGATGCTCTAGTTTGTATTGTAAGTGGTCGTGTCCATCTAACCATGTTCCTGTCCAAGAGTATCATATTCTATATATTGCTTGGGAGATCTGTTCCTCATTGTATATTTTCTTCTTCATTTAACAAAATATTAAAAATCACATCTATTATAAAATACCTTAGTAAACCATTGTGCAAATATTTCCCAATTATAAATTTAATATATTAGAGAATAATGTGTTTGTGTGGCAATATGCATATCTAAAGCTTATATATACCTTTTTATAGAACTATGACTATGTTAAAGATGGATAAATATGCTTAAGATCCTCAGCAGTTTGATACACTGACTTATAGAAAGTTGGTCCTCTTGATAAGATAGGTTAAGTACCTCTATCTCACTTTTCCCCACCAACAGAAGGGGGAAAACATGAGAAATGTCTAAGTACTGACATCTGCATGAGTTTGGCTAGTGAGATTTAATTGTTTCCTCTTCCTTTCTCTAAAAGGGAAGAATCTAAGTCTTTTGGCACAACCTGCATCATGAGTGTCCTGATTCATAGCAAGGCTTTGTCTAGGTCTCCTGTTCCTACCTCCACTCACTGCCTAGAATTTCAGTGCTTTTTAGAAGACCAGGAGACATCGATATACAATGATAGCTCCAATCTGGTCATATCAAAAATGCCTACAGAAAAAAGAAGTCCCTTGGTGTTGGCACCGTTTTATGATTGCTCATTTTTGCATCAATTCTCCTATTCATGACTACACAGTAGTTTCACATATTTATAGGCTACAAGGTGATATTTCAACACTTCCATATCTAGTGTGCTGATCAAATCAAAGTGTTAGCATTTCCATGCTCTTTGTTCTGTTTCCAGCTTTCAAATCCCTCTTCTTTGGTTCTTCATTAGTGGTGTGACAAGTTACTGTAAACAAACCAACCACTGTGCCACATAGCACTAGAGATTATCCCTTCTGTTTCCATACATTTAGCCATGCTTTCTTGCATACTCCCTCCTCCTCCCCCTTCCCAAACTTTAGGAATTACTATATCATATTTAGATCAATTTGTTTTTATCATCTACATGTGAACAAGAACATGAAATATTTATCTGTATGTATCTGATTTATCACATGTAGTATCTCCCACTTATACACATTTTTCCACACATGATATCATATTATTCTTTCAAAAGATTGAATAATGTTTCATGTGTATTCATACCATATTTTCTTTATTCATTCTCCACTGACAAGCATGTGAAACAACACCATGTCTTGGCAAACATTGGGTGCAGCTGTCTCTTCAATAGAACAATGTTCTTTCCATTGGATATAAACAAAGGGGTAGTATTGCTGAGTCATACAACAGTTTACTTCTAGTACTTTAAGAACCCCCACACTATGGGAGCTTCTCTGTAGCTATACTAATTTACATTCTCATAAGAAATATGAGTTTGTTTTTCTCCATTCATTCACTAAAAATTCCTTTTGTTTGGGGTGGTGTTTTTTTCCATAATAACCTAATTCTTCTTAAATATAAAAATTTCTATATACTCCTTTGTGCTTTTTCTATATTAATCATTTTATCATATTTAGTTTCACCATTCATCCTTCAGTTCAGTGTTTTTGTTTTGAGTGATCAGTCCCTTCTCAATCTTGTTATTTATACCTAAGTCTGCCCTGACACCTCTCAGCATATCACTCTTCTGGAAGTCCTTCTTTCTCAGGAATCTCCTCCTTTACAAACATCCACTGCAAGTCAGCTCTCCTCATAGTGTTTTAGTTGATCACCAACATATTAGCTTATAACTGCTTATGAAGTATTTTCTTTATCTTAAATATCTCAAGAGATTAATTAAAAATAGTAGTCCTCTGGGATCCAAGAGAATGAAATGTTTAATCATAGTGGGAAAGGCCAGTTAGACATGAATCCTGGATTTCAGCGTCAATCTTTACTGCTCTGTCACCTACAGTCTATGACTTTTAGAAGACCAATATTCTGCCTTAAAATATAAATCTTAATCCTAAACAGATCTCTGTTTTTCTTGCATCCTCAACTCCATGTTTGTGTGTGTGTGTGTGTGTGTGTGTGTGTGTGTGTGTGTGTGTGTGTGTGTTTCACTAGAATGTCAAGTCTTGTCTTGTAAGAGAGATGGTGCTGCCTGCTTGGCTTCCTAAATGTTTTCCAGTTATGGATGCACTAACTATGTTAGTGTCATTGCTGTGAAGAAACACTATGACCATGGCAATTCTTGTAAAAGAAAGGGGACGTGTTTATTGTTTCAGAGGCTTAGTCTGTTATTATCATGGCAGGGAGGAAGGGAGCATTGGAGGCAGGGAGCATGGCTGCAGGCAGGCATGGTGCTGGCGAAGGAGCTAAGAGCTACATCATGATCCATAAGAAAGGAGGGTGGGGAGAGGAGAGAGAGCAAGAGAGAGGAGACAGAGAGAGAGAGAGAGAGACAGAGACAGAGAGACAGAGACAGAGACAGAGAGACAGAGACAGAGAGAGAGAGAGACAGAGAGAGAGAGCGAGAGAGAGAGAGAGAGAGAGAGAGAGAGAGAGAGAGAGAGAGAGAGAGAGATTTGGCCTTGTGTGTGCTTTTGAAACCTCAAAACCCACCTGCAGTGACACACTTCCTCCTAAAAGACCCCATCTCCTCCAAAAGGCCACACCTCCTAATCCTTTCAAATAGTTCCACTCCCTGGTGATGAAGCATTCAAACATATGGGCCTATAGGGGCCATTCTTATTCAAACCACCACACTGACCAAAGAAGAGAACCTACTTTCACAAACATAGTCCCAAATTCAAACTCACAGCTCTTAAAAACAAGGGGAAATGGGACAATTGGTCCTAGATGACAAACCTCAGGCAGCCTCATGAGAAGAGAAGACAAATTCTGAGATGAGGATGGATTTACGGTAGGTACTCCATGTTTCTGAAATGATGCTGATCTCCCAGCACTCCATGTTTTTCTATTATACTTGTTCCATTTGCATTTAGATTCATTCTAAAATATATCAAATCAATTTTATTTCACTCGTTATCTTAGACTCACATTAAATTCACCATTTGCAGCCAATTGCATATTTAAAAACAAAAACAAACTCCAGTTTCTTTAAAAAAAAAATTCACTTCTAGTTAAGTTGCAAGATACAGGTGCATCCTCCAATGATTCAGAAAGGTAGTGGCTCCTGCCACTATCCTGCTCCTCACAGTCACATTTTCTCTTAATCATATGGTATACACCTGCTTATAAGAGACGAGCCTCCAGGACTTCATGCATTCCTTTGTCTGAATGTACATTCTATTCAAGGTAGTGAGCTTTATGTATATGCTAGTCTTTTAAACATCATACCTCAAAGATGTGTGAGAATATGTCTATCTCTAAATATAGCTATAGATTCCAATGAAAAGCAAAAATGAGAAAAGACAGCCAAGATGTTAAAAGTTCAATAGTGGGGTTCTTCAGTAAAGAGAAGAATAGAGACATTCAAAACCAAGAACAGCTTTCCTCTTGGGTTGTTTTTCTTTCTTCATGCAATGCATAATCTGTCAGTCTTGGCAGGTTTCCCTGGGACTAAAAATGAAACATGATCGTTGTCTTTTGTGATCAGTAATTCCTGTCCCATTTGACTAAGCAAGACAATGGCATCTCAAGCACTGAGAGAGAAAAACTCAGCTGGCTGAAAGGAAGAATTTTGCTCACAAGAAAAGCATGTGATCAGATGTCTATACTGCCTCGTAAGGGAGAATAGGACCATCCATAGGACCATCCATAGGACCATCCATAAGACCATCCATAGGACCATCCATAGGACCATCCATGGCTCTCTTCAGGATTGACAGGACAAAAAAAGTCCAGTTCAAAGGAGATTAAAAAGTAGGATGACTTCCATTCCTTCAAGCATAAGAAGCAAACTGGTCCTCAATAGGCTATAACCATCAGGATGATGGTAATCTGACTTCAGCCCATCTTGATACAGAAACCACTGTGATGAATCTTCTGATAACTAGCTGTGCTTGAACATGTGTCAGAACATTTCATGTGAAGGAATATTTTTAGAGTTAGTGAATGTAACAAATATATAAGGCAGTATTTGGAATAAGGTTACGTCTATCATAGTGTATGTTAGCCTTGAAGCAGAACTAAATTTTGTCTCTGTTGCTCATTTAGTTGGTTATTATTATTAAGCAGATTATTTAGAAGGTAAACTTGGAACCTAGAGAAACTAAACTCAGTTTTACTAAGTTATTACATTTTTGTAGCATCAAGGAATAACATCAGGCAATGTATATTACATAAAAGTTCAGGAACTTTAAAAGACAAAGCATTTGCAACTAATCAAGAATCAACTCATTCAAAGAAAGAAGACTCTATTCTAAGCTTCCTTCAGTTAGTTTAGTTCTTCATACAACAAAGATCTCTTAATGATATAGTCCCAAGAGGATTGTTAAATGGTTTGCCTGTATTATTTTCTCTCACTCATTTTAACTATCTATGGAAGCTATTTGCAATTTTTTTTAAATGGAGGGGAAAATTAGGACTTAGGAAGTCTTCATATAGTCTTGAAGTAGCCCATTGATATAGAGTCACTTTAGCTTTTATCTCAAGCAAAAATAACCCATTTTACAACATTCACAATTCCTTCCTGTGTTTTCATTGTGTTATTATGTTTACATATCTCCTTTACTTTACTAAAATTCCCACTGGGTAAGAAATGTGAACTCCTTGTGTTCATAGCTTCTACATTGGTCATCAAGGTGATTCACTAGAGCCTCCTTACCTCTTTTTTATATATAAGTTTTAATGCATATTTTACAGATATTCTGTTCCTCTGGAAGTGTTGGCCCATGTGAAAATATGGCTTTTTCCATATAACCTCTTTCAAACAAAAACTAATCTAGCACACTTTTTTAAAGCATCTCTCTGAGTTAGATTTTCAAAGACAAGCTGTCACTACCTCCTGGCTATTCAGTTTCAAATAGTTCTCTTCTTACACATAAAAGTTGGGTTTCCTAGAATATATTTAGATCTCTACCCTCAGTCAAGAATAACATAATTATTCCCTTAGAATTTAATAAAAGTTTTAATTGTGTTTTGTTTTGTTTTGTATCTCCTAGAGTCTTATCTCTGTCCATTGGGACCATTACAATGGGATAACAACAGAAATTAGTTTAAGCAGATTGAAGCTAATTAAACAATAGAAAACAATTCCTCATATTTCTCCAGGATAGGACAGCCGAGAACAATATATACTGTGTCTGATAAGGTCTCTCTTCTTCCTTTAAAGATGTCTAACTTCTATCATATCCTCACATAAGGAGATCAGAGTGAGAAGAAGCAATTTCTCCTCTGAAAAGCCCTGTGGGCTCTGGAGAGGTGGATCCTTGGGTAATATGACTTGCCTGAAGACCTGACTTTGAATCTCTAGAACCTGCACAAAAAAAGGGGCAAACATGGCTGCACCTACCCATAATTCAGCATTACAAGGTGAGGACAGAAGGATACAGCTTGTTGGCTAAGCACCCTGCCTTTCGGGTAAATTAGGGAGAGACCTTATCTCAAGACCAAGAGGTAGAAAGCAATAGAGATAGACACCCAGTGTCCTCCTCTTGGTTTCATATGGAGTGCATGTGACTTGTGTTCATGTGTCACACACATATATACCACGCACAGAAGTAGAAAATACAACAAATTGAATGTTAAAAGGTATTGGCCCCATTCTTGAAGACTCCACCCTATGTCAGTATAGAGCACATCATTGTATTTCTTACTTGAAACTAAATTTCATAATATTTTAATTAAAATCCTATAAACATAAAATTTCTAGCCACAATCTGAGTTAGAAAATACAAAATGCACAGGTTGGCTCCCAGGGGGGAAAAATGCTAATTTTTTTTAAGGACAAAAAGTTTCATATCATGCCTGTGATTCAATGAGCTACTTCCTCTCCCCCTCCCAGAGAGTGACAGATGAAAGTGACTTGGCTCAGCTGACCCAGTTACCTCCACAGGACTTACCTTTTGATATATTGTATTGTATTAAACATGTGAATCTGGGTACATGCAAGCATATGTTTGACTTATTGGTACTATAATTTTTGCCTTTAAAATTTAACAAAGGTTAAGAAATTACATGGTATTCAGAAATGTTGGTAGAAGTCCTATTCAGCTTAATAATAGGAGGAGCTGTGTTTTCAGAAATAGGTTAGGTGATTTTATCAATGTGCGAGCATCATAGAATATTCTTATGATCTAAGAGGACTAGCCTACCACATATACAACTATGCATGCCAAACTTTTATATGACTGTAGTACCATGCTCTTACTTTAAACCCACATGAACATAAGAGTGAGCATTATCTTTTGCCAGCAATATCATAAGTCATTAGGAATTTTCAACCTCATATTAATCTTATAAGTCTGCCCTCCCATAGGGTGAGTAATATATCGTTATAGAGCACATCATTGTATTTCTTACTTGAAACTAAAATTCAGAGTATTTTAATTAAAATCCTATAAACAAAATCTCTAGCCAAGGTCTGAGTTAGAAAATAAAAGATGTATAGGTTAGCTCCCAGGATAACAAATGCCAAATTTTTCTATAGACAAAAAGTTTTAAATTATGCCTGTGATTTAATGAGCCACATCCTCTCCCACTCCCAGAGAGTGACAGATGAAGGTGACTTAGCTCAGCTAGCCAAAATACTCACCGGGCATGATCGCCAGGTAAGGTGACCTCTGCTATCAAAAATTAGCCACTACAAATTCTGGGCTACTTGCCATTATTACTGACTCCAAAACATACTCTAATTTTTAATATACACTCATTGGTAACAGGAAAAATAAAAAAATGGGATGGTAAATCAGATGAGTAGTCATGGACATTCATAAGTGATACCTCAGTTTGATACATGCATCTAGAGCTTCTTCATGTTCAATCGTCCCTGCAACTCATCCTTTGTTTCATTCCCTAGTCTCAAGCATAATCATTACAACATAATTACATGATTCTATGTTGAAATGTGAAAAGACATTTTGACAATATTACTCAGTTAGCAAAAAATAATAAAATAAAACTATGGTGATATAAATATAGCAACCTGAAAATACAAAACTTTGGAATATTTTAAGTTTCAGAGAGCAATATTTAGTTCAAACAAAGTAGGAAATTTGTAAATAATAGGCATGCAGCCAGATGACTCCATGAGTGACATGATTGCATGAATGCCTGACAAATGAGTTTGATTTTTGAAATCCACATAAAAGTGATACTACAAAGTTGCCCTCTGACCTCTACATTCATGCTGTGGCACACACATACATCTCCCCTCATCATATTAACATACAATAAAAAGTAGAATTGAAAAGGATTTAATAATAAAGAAAAACTGCAAATCATTTTCTGGAAAAAAAATGCTATTATACCACTCATTAAACGGGATTCTCTTGCCGGGCAGTGGTGGTGCATGCCTTTAATCCCAGCACTCGGGAGGCAGAGCCAGGTGGATCTCTGTGAGTTCAAGGCCAGCCTGGGCTACCAAGTGAGTTCCAGGAAAGGCGCAAAGCTACACAGAGAAACCCTGTCTCAAAAAACCAAAACAAAAGGGGGGGGGATTCTCTTGCTTTCCTGGAAAAAAAAATGAATGTCTTAGTTTAATGGTATTAAAAATTATTTTATTTTAATTGTTAAATTGTGGTAACAACAATATCATTGCTACTGGGTATTGGTGAAATTATTAAGGCAACTCTACATCGTTAAAAGGGAGGTTTATTTTGTGGGGTAACTCACAAATGAAGGGATAGGTAACAGGGTCTGGGAAAGGTGTAGCATAGTCCGGCGGTGTTCTCTGGAAAACTCTGTTCGGTCTACCTCCAGCGTCCAGGGTCCAGGAACCAAGACAGCCAGCACATGGGAATCTCGGATCTTCAGGATCCTCTCTCAGCCCTGCTTGTAGGTGTGACAGTTACCGAAGCCTCAATGGGGGTTGGAACTTCCAGATCAAAGCTGGAATGGCTACCTACTACAACTGGGTATTGCAAATAGGGCACAAATATGGAATTTAACTCTTAATTAGAATCACAGTTAGGGAGGAAGAAGTGTATAGAAGAAGAAGCCTGCTAAGGGAAAACATCAAGAATAAGGGAAAGCTGGAAAAACCAACTTAGCAGAATTCTTGTTGAACTTAGTCCCAGGTGATCACACATTACCTAAGAAAACTAGACTAGATATCAAACATGATCAGATATCAGATATATTAGTCAAGTTTGTCTGAAAGTATAGAGCTGATAGAATGAGTGTGTATTTACACACACACACACACACACACACACACATATACACAAACAGCACGCATACATATGTATGTGGTAATTAGAATGAGCATGGCCTCCATAAGTCTCTATAGTTGAATACTTGGTCACCAGTTGGTGAAACTGTTTAGGGTACGTGTGGTCTTACCCTAAGAAGGTGTGTCACTGGAGGCTCTAATGTTAGTGAAAGAATATTGCAGTGATGGAATTGCTAGTGAGAGTAGGGGAAGCAGGCAAAAAGCAAAGTTTCCTTCTTCCATGTCCTTAGATGGAGAAATCTTCTTATTTCAAAATATCTCATTGAGAAAATCCCTCAGAGGAATGCCCAGCAGCTTGGGTTTGAGCTGAATCCAACTGTAGTCAAATTGCCAATCAAGATTGATCAATGTATCAGGGATGAGAGAGTTCTGGCTATAATGACTTAGCAGGGACTAGTAGAACTCAATTTTATAAGGAAGTATATACCTCAAGAAGGTTCAAAAGGCTGACTAAAAGTTTAGTCAAGGAAAGAATCTTTGTCAAAAGCAGCATGCTTCCAAGTGAGCACTCCTGACATTCCTGGCTGGTCAATCCTTTGTGGGGTGCAGCACACTCATGGTCAGATGTTTAGCTGAATCCTGTTCTCCACCAACTTGGATGTCATGTTCCCCACTCTTGCAGCTGTGAGAAACAAGACATCTATAGCCATTGTCAAATGTACTCTGAGAGATAAAAGTCTCCCTCCATTGAGAAAAAAGAATGCTTGTATGTAGACTTGGGCAAAAGTAAACAAATTTAAAATACTCAAACACTGAGGCATTGAAGATAACAATGTTAAATAGGAAAATATGGACTATTTCTTATTATTTCAAGTATGAGTTTATAGAATACAATGCACAAAATAGTGGCCTGGACTTGTCTGCCTCAATGGTAATTGATTTCAGTAAGAATAATTATTAGGTGCTCTTAGGACATAGTCTTTAAAATCCTTAATAATTGACATTGGTTTGGACACAAGAATTTTCTGACATATTGAAGGTCTATCATACACAGTAGCAGAACACACTTAAGGAAGACTAGATTGAATATCAGCTGTGTTACCACAACTGTCAGCAGTGGTGATGGTTAATACTGCTAACTTGACAGGATCTAGAATCACCTCAGAAACAAGCCTCTGGCTATGTTTGTGAGTGATTACATAGATTAGGTTAATTAACTGAAGACCCATTCTGACTGTGAATGGTGTCATTACATGGGCTGGGACCCAAAACTGACTAAGACAGAGAAAGTAAGCTGAACACTAGTGTTCAGAGCTCTTTGCTCCCTGGCTGTGTATGCAATATTACCAGATGCTTCCTCTTCTTGACATCAAACCTTCCCTGCCCTGTGATGGACTATGTCTCCTTGAAACTGAAAGCTAAAATAACTCTTCTTTCATTAAGTTGTATTTGTCAGGATGCTTGTTGTAGTGGGTAGCCATTCCAACCTTGATCTGGAAGTTCCAATACCCACTGAGGCTTCGATAACTATCACGTCTACAAGGTGAGGCCAAGAGAGGACTCTGAACACCCGAAATCTGGATGCTCAGACTCTCTGGTTCCTGGACCCAGGATGCTGGAGGTAGATCGAGCAGAGTTCTCCAGAGAACACCACCAGACTGCGACACACCTATCCCTGACCCTACAACCTACCTATCCCTTCACTTGTAAGTTACGCCACTAAATAAAACTCCCTTTTAACTACGTGAAGTGGCCTTAATAATTTCACCAATAGCCTGTAGTCCCAGTACTCAGAAGATAAAGGCAGGAGGATTGTGAGTTTTTGTTCACCCTTGAATACACAGAGTTCAAGGTTATTCTGGGCTACATGAGACCCTGTCTCAAAAACAGAAGCAAAAAACAAGCAAGAACACTTAAGTAAGAAGTCCATTAAATGAGAAGATGAAGCAACACAATGGCATGCATTGGATAATTTTTGTTATGAGGCCTTAAAAATACTTATTCACAGGAAAGAAAAAAAGAAAGATAGAAAAAATAGAAGCAGCAATGAATACAAAACTCCATTAACTTACCTAGATAAATGCTTTAGTAGAAACACTGTGAAACAAGCATTTAACAACGCAAAGCTGAGCAGACAAATTGGAGGATAAAACTTACCCAACATGGATGTTTCTGCTAGCCACAAATAGTAAATAGACATCTCAATTTGTAATCTAAGACTGTCTCACAGAGAAGAGGGAAGGAAGATATATAGGGACCAGAAGGAGAAGACAAAGCACTTGAGCAAATCCATAAGATTGTTTCAGGCACTTGACTATTTCAGTCTGAAGTAGACATCCCTGTTACCCTGCTTTCACACACAGAGAGAAAAGAAACTCTGCTATCTGCTCACAAAGTGATGGCAGAGGAAAATTTCAACCTAGGAAGTGTGGCAGAGAACAAAAGCATGCCTGAACCAAGGGGTATTAAAACAAAAGTCTGTGGATAATTAGTTAAATATTTTTAATTAAAAAATTAAATTAGTTAACTTTTTGAAGCAAAAATAAAACCTTGAATTATCACTGCTGTCTCTGAATTATACTTTGGATTCTTCAAATAGGAACATCGCTTTTCTTCCACTGCCCATTTCAAACTTGTCTCAACAGTATGATAAGAACCGATGGAGTCTTTTGTTTCTTCCTTTTCTCATGTGGTCTTCATTTACCATGGTCTCCCATTCCTTGTTCTCCCTCTCTGTTCTTGATCCAGCTGGATCTCCCGCTCCCCCAAGCTCTCTTTCCCTCGACCCTCGCCCTTCATTACTCCCACTCATGTCCAGGCTGTTCATGTAGATTTTAGCCATTTCTCCATCAATGGACGATCCCCATGTCTTTCTTGGGGTCCTGTTTTCCAGGTAGCCTCCCTGGTGATGTGAGTAGCAGTCCAGCCATCCTTGTTCCACATCTAGTATCCTCCTATGAGTGAGTACATACCATATTTGTCTTTCTGAGTCTGGGTTATCTCACTCAGGATGATTTTGTCTAGATCCATCCATTTGCCTGCAAACCTCATGATGTCATTGTTTTTTTCTCTGCTGTGCCACATTGTATTTATCCATTCTTCAGTTGAAGGGCATCTAGGTTGTTTCCAGGTTTTGGCTATTACAAACAGTGCTAGAGAGGCCCACAGAAATCCACAAAGATACCCCCATAATAGACTGCTGGCAATGGTCAAGAGACAGCCCAAACTGACCTACTCTGATGATAGGATGGCCAAACACCCTAATAGTAGTGCTAGAAACCCCATCCAACAACTGAGGGATCTGGATGCAGAGATCCACATCTAGGCCCCGGGTGGAGCTCCGGGAGTCTAATTAGCGAGAAAGAGGAGGGTTTATATGATTGAGAATTGTTGAGGCCAAGGTTGGATAAAGCACAGGGACAAATAGCCAAACGAATTGAAATATATGAACTATGAACCAATGGCTGAGGGGCCCCCAACTGGATCAGGCCCTCTGAATAGGTGAGACAGTTGATTGGCTTCATCTGTTTGGGAGGCATCAAGGCAGTGGGACCGGATCCTGTGCTCAGTGCATGAGCTGGCTGTTTGAAACCTGGGGCTTATGCAGGGACACTTGGCTCAGTCTGGGAGGAGGGGACTGGACCTGCCTGGACTGAGTCTACCAGGTTGATCTCAGTCCTTGGGGGAGGCTTTTCCCTGGAGGAAATGGGAATGGGGGGTGGGCTGGGGGGGAAGGGGAGCGGGGCAGGAAGGGGGAGAACAAGGGAATCCGTGGCTGATATGTAGAACTGAATGGTATTGTAAAATAAAATAAGAGGGAAAAAAAAAGAACTCAGGTGGTCACTCAGGCAGGGGGATCGGGATCTGTCCCTGGTACATGGGGCAGGCTTCTGGGAATCCAGTGCCTATGGTGTGACACCTTGCACAGCCTTGGTGCAGTGGGAAGGGGTTTGGACCTGCCTAGGCTCAGTGTGCTGGGCTGTGCTGACTCCCCACGGGAGACCTTGATTTGGGAATGTGGGAATGTAGGATGGCTTTAGAGCAAGGGCTGGGGTCTGGGAGGAGGGAAGAGGTGGGATCTGAGGGTGGCATGCACAATAAGTAGAAAAATTCTTAATAAAGAAAAATGGGGGAAAAAAAGAACTCGACCCAAGTACTCTTTACTTCCTAACTGTAAAAGATGGGGTAGAATTCAGAGACTGTAGCTGAAACATTACCTTCCAATAAAATCCAAAGTTTGCAAGCCTTGTCTCTATGTCCAGAGCTCCAAATACAATGAGGCAAAAAGAATTAATAGGCGCCCCCCACAAAAAGACTCTTTTATAGGAAAACTACTAGGGAAAGGCAGAAATAACATTAATGTCTCAGAATTAACACAAAGGAAACGTTCCACCTCTATCTTTAATGTTATAGAAAATTTGGTTCATTGAACAGGAAGACTTTTCTCAAAATTACTATGGAGCTACAGAAATCAACCCTGTGGTAGTGATAGAGCAATAGACCTATAAAAAGAATTGGGAGTTCATAAATAAACCCGTTTAATCAAGGTGGATTTACCATTACCAGGTAACCATGGTATTCTTCACAAATGACTTAAGACTGGATGTATTTCTACAAAAAAGGACAATTGCCAGCCCTTATCTCATTCATGGACAAAAATTAACTATGAAACTTTCAGAAGCAAATGCAAGAAACAGCTTTTATTATCTTGGCTAAAGATTGCAATATATGTAAAACTAATCACTGTAAGTCACATTGCCAATCAAAAAAAATACTTTCTTTTTTTGTACAAGAATGTACAAAGACAGTAAACAAATTGAGAGAAGATATTTTAAAAATATCTTCAAAGGTCATCAAAGTAGAATATATTGATAACTAAATAATAAGAAAATTACTCAATTAAAAACAAGGGAAATTATTTAATTAAATGCCTTAAAAATAAATTGCTTAGGTATTTTCAACATTATTAATCATTTGGCAAATGCACAATAAAATTATAGTAAAAAAGAAATTCATACTCATTTGAATATTTATAAACAGAAAACAGACAACAAAATAATAAAATTTAGTAAGGATTGGGATAAATCTCATGTAACTAATGTGAATTAGTTACTAAAAGTTACAAAATGGAACATGTTATTAAATGTTACTAAAATGGAACATCTAGTTTGGGAAATAATTTGTTAGTTCCTTTAAAACTTAAGCATAATCTACTAATAGTGTATGAAATTAACTATCCAAGAGAAATGAAAGCTATCCATAACAGGGATTATAAATCACTGATCATAGGGCATCACCCGTAATAGCCCAATCTGGAGATGATTCAAGTAATCAACTTATGAATGGATTAAAAAAAACTATGATATACCTATTAAGGTAAATAATATTTGGTAGTATAAAAAATATCCTATGGGTATATATGATAACATTAATAAAATAAAAGTAGTAAGTGAAATACTGGAACAAGAATGGTTTATTTATGAAGGGAGATGAGCACAGGGAAGAACACAGGAGTGAAGTGGAGAGCTCACCCCAAACAAAAGGACATTATGAGACATGTGGAAGCCTACTGTCTCAAAGCTCACACTAAAAGAAATCAATCAGTAGAAGTACAGTAGAACACAGGTGAGAGGAAGGAGGTTTCTGAGGGTAAGAAATGAAGTAGGGATGGCTGGAAAGAAGAGAAGACAGTAGTAGGCGGGGTAACTAAAACTAAAAATCTGTGAAAAAGCCTAATGGAAATAAAATACTTAGGAAGCTAATTTCAAAATACAGCGTTTAAAAAGAAAGATGTTCAAAAAGAACTACCCTGGATATATGAACAGTGTTGTTCCCAGATTGAATGGGTTGTTAATGTCATAGTAAAAGGCACTGAATACTTACTTCTTTATATGTTTATTGGCCAGGGAGACCCCAAAGGTCTCTAAAACAGTACAGGCTACTGACATTGTCTATAGTGATATTTTATTTGTACTGAAATGTAATTTTAATTTTATGTTAATAAAGTTGCCCTGGGGTCAGAGCTATTAGAGCCATAGCAAGAGCGTGGTGGTTAGAAGAGCTAGGTAGATTTCTGTGTGTTCAGGGATACAGCCAGTATTGGAGACATATGCCTTTAAGACCCGGAGGGCGGTACTTACAGGCAGTGATGAGGCAGTCATGTGGTTGGGTTTACAACCAATGAGAAGGCAGAACAGAAAGACTATTTAAACACAGACAAACAGGAAGTAGCTCTCTCTCTCTCTCTCTCTCTCTCTCTCTCTCTCTCTCTCTCTCTCTCTCACAGGGAAGTTAGGAGCACTGCAGGAGGTAAGATTTTATCTCTGAGCTCTGACCTCTCGGCTTTCTCTTTTACATTGGCTCTGTGTTTTTATTTTAAAAAGACGATTGGTTACATCTACAATTGTCCTTTGTTACTCATCATATCTACATGTTAAGACTGAAGCTACCACACACTTTGGTTACAGGGACATAGAGAAATTAATCTCAAACTGACTGGGAATTTTTTTCCTGCTGGCTATCTTCTATAGTGACACAAAGTGGTCTGCAGACTGCTGGGAGAGAAAGTCTATCAGTGGACTTACCCAGTACTTGACTCTGTATGCTGCAATTCCAAACTACCTGGCAAGATATGCCCTACTGGAATAATAGTTGCACAACTGCTAGGACATAGCTAACCAATTTGTTATTGGATTTGAGGCCTGCTATACAAGAGGAATGCTCATGCCTTGAAATTTAATTATGGTCAAAAGCCATGGAGTGGTCATAGGCTTTAGGATGGAACTTGCTACTGTTGTTTTACTTAATTGCCTTTTAAATTCTTGTGCTTATAAACCCAGGGTTCTCTCCATCTTGGTCAGGAAAGCTTCTGTATGCAGTAGACAGCAGCCAATGGGGAGATAGACAAACAGTGAAAATGCCCAGAATAAGAGACTGGGTGCTCATCCCTAGATGGAACATCTGTTAACCCCACTGTCCGGAGACTCCGAGATGGAAGAGGAGGCAGAAAGGATGTAAGAGCCAAAGGGCAGAGGGTATTGTGAAATCTGTGTTCCAGACAAGACATGGGTATTGCAATCAGCTTACAGCAGCCATGGTTACCTGCACAAGATGAAGCCAGCAAAATTTCTAGCATAGATGGAGTAGGTGCTTTCCAGGCCCCATCACTGAGGAACTAGTGACCACAGATTCTACCAGGGAGGAAGGAGAATCATTCTTTATTGAGGATGTACCACCTGTAGGTTTCCTATGCTCCCATGGGTTGCCTGATACCATACATTTATGGCCAGCACTAACTAGACTTAGTGGGAAAAAAAGAAAGATGGGAATTTTAGAGAAATTTTTTTCATTTTTTATTAAGAATTTTTTTTTTCATTTTACACACCAATGATCCCCCTCTTCCATCCTCCCCGCCTGTAGTCTTCCCTCCCAACCAAACCCCATCCCCCCCACAAGAAGGCAAGGCCTCCCAGGGGGAGGCACATCCAGTCCAGGCAAGTCCAAGCCCTTTCTCCTTCCTCAAGCCTGCATGAGGTAACTTATCATAGGTAGTGGGCTCCAAAAAGCCCTCTCATGCACCAGGGATGGATTCTGATTCTACCGCCAGGGGGACCCCCCAAGCAAATCAAGCTACACAATTGTCTCACCATGCAGAGGTCCTAGTCTAGGCCCATGCAGGCTCCACAGCCATTGATCCAACTTTCATGAGTTCCCACTAGTTTGATATGGTTGTCTCTGTATATTTCCCCATCATGATCCTGATGCATTTGCTCATAGAACCCCTCTTCTCTCTCTTTGACTGGACTCCTGGAGCTCTGGCTGGTGTTTGGCTGTGGATCTCTGCATCTGCCTTCATCACACATTGGAGAAAAGCTCTGTGATAACAGTCAGGGAATTCATTGATCTGATCACTGGGGCAAGCCAGTTCAGTTCAGTCACCCTCTCTACTATTTCTAGTAGTCTAAGCTGGGGTCATCCTTGGGGATTCCTGGCAACTTCTCTTGCATTGGGTTTCTCTTTATCCCCATGATATCTCCCTCTATCATGGTATCTCTTTCATTGCTTTCCCACTCCATCCCTTTCAGCTCCACCATCCCATTCCCTTATGTTCTCATCCCCATGGCCTACCCTCCATTGCCCACCCCCACCCCCATTTTGCTCATGGAGATCTCATCTACTTCCTCTTCCTAGGGTGATCCATGTGTCCCTGTTTGGGTCTTCTTTGTAAGCTATCTTCTCTGGAGTTGTGGGTTATTGTCTGGTTAGCCTTTGCTTTACTTTTAGTATTCATTTATGATTGGATACATACCATGTTTGTCCTTCTGAGTCTGGGTTACTTCACCAAGGATGATATTTTCTAGTTCCATCTATTTGCCTGCAAATTTCATGGTGTCATTGTTTTTCTCTGCTGAGTAGTACTCCATTGTGTATATGTACCACATTTTCTTAATCCATTCTTCAGGTGAGGGGCATCTAGGTTGCTTCGAGATTCTAGCTATTACAAATAATGCTGCTATGAACATAGTTGAGCATGTGTCCCTGTGGTATGATTGAGCATTCCTTGGGTATATGCCCAAGAGTGGTATAGCTGGGTCTTGAGGAAGATTGATTCCCAATTTTCTGAGAAACCACATTGATTTCCAAAGTGGCTGTACAAGTTTACACTCCCACCAAGAGTGGAGGGGTGTTCCCCTTGCTCCACATGGAGAGAAAATTTTGGTAGTGAGACAGAGGAGGAATAAAGGGAAGAAGTGATGAGCGTATATGATCATATACCACAATACACATGTATTAAATTGTCAAAAAAAATTTTCATTAAATTTTATGGATTAAGAAAACACAAAAATTAAAAGTATTTGGATGGGAAAGCAGAAGGAATATAACCATTGGAGGATCATATTTACATAAAGAAGTAAAAATAAAATAAATTATGTTCTACAAGGATGGACCAATCCACAAAACGACATTCTTTATTTTTATTCGTCAACAAAAAAGAGAATACTCTGTTCTTCTCTTAATGAAGGTTTACGATTGTTAGTAGTACATAAAACCTCATTTGATAATATAAAACGCTTTAGTATTGGAGAACAGGATTTACCATATCTAAATACATATTATGGGGAGCTGTTTTGGAGGATCGACTATCCAGGCTCTGTTCTCACTATGAGACCGGCCATCATGTGGAGATGCTGTCTGGTGTCTATCACTAACTAGAGACGTGTTGAGTTCTGTTCCAGGGGCACGAGTCTGGGAACGTCAGGGTCCATCGTATACGTGCACATTAGGACACATACACATAGCGATAATGTTATGAAGTTTCCTATACAGGTTAAACAACTGCCTGTAACTGTTTGAAGCAGTCACAGTAACATGCTTAAGAGTAAGCTAGCTGCCAAAAACTATTGTTCTTGTCGAGCGACATACCAAAGAAACTGAATATAGACAATCAAAAGAATATCTCATGGAGAACGAAAAATTGAGCAGCATGGCGAATCTGCGTGAGCGAATGTAAGTATGCATCTTAAAAACAGCCGATTACAATAGTATGTGGGCGCAAAATCATGCTTGGTCACATGATACAACAATAATAATGAATCAACCTAACCTTTGCAATTGAAGGAACCAGAAATGATACCATTAAACATCTTGCACCTCAGAGAAGAATAAGAAAATGAAGAATTGCACACACACTCGCTGGAAAGTCCTCTCACGCCATCTTCCTGGCGGACCATGATTCCTTCATCCTGATTTCCTTTAGGATCTAATTCAATTTCTATTTCTCAGTTACAGCAATAGAGAATTCTTCATTTGGTATCACTAGCTAAAAAGAGCAAAGCTTGATCCTGCTTACTGTCAAGAAATGCCCTAGATAAGTCAAGTACTGACAAGCCATGATAGAGAGACTACTAGAGAACTGCGACTCTACCAGCAAAATAATGGATCCTTGAACTGGTCTATGCAAGCGTCTGACTCACATGGCAAAATCCTACTGCAAGTTTGGAATAGAAGTAAGAGACATTGTAGCCCTAAATACTCTTTCATGTTGTCTGATTAACAGTCCAAACAGTCGTTCAGATTCAATCTATGTAGATATAGGGTCTTGAATTTTGTCTGAGCACTCGACCCCAGCACTGTGTGCGATGCGTCCTGGGGCAATCTTCCTCACTCTCGGAAGAAAGCTAAACTCCTCGGCAACATGACTGTCGAGACCACATCAACCCAATATACCACAGACACATACGAGCAAGTTTGCTGAACACGGTACTTAAACTGGTCGTCAGATATCCAAATTGAAACATCACCAAAGAATGAAATTAACAGAATGTAGGAATGCTAGTCTGAAAAATGCAACAAGTCAATCTGACATCCTGTTCGTCACAAGCTGGAGCTCGACGCAAAGAACCTGACCTGCACGTGACTTAAGCCATTTAAATTACTTAAAATCATGCCAAATTTAACAAAGGCAAAGAATGTCTAGCTGAGCGCAACTGAAGTACTGACACTGAAGCTCATTCATCTAACAGAAAAATGTTAACACCATTATTCTACATCGCCGAGCCCGATAATACGTGTGTTCGACACAAGCACAATACCGAGAATTCTTGGGAAAAAGTTTGCCTCAGTAGCCTTTATACTAATACACCGGTAGGGACCCCTTAAAATTATGAAGATCCATGTGAGAGAGTACTCTTACTAGACTACACACAACAGGATCCTCTAGATATCGCCGCATCGCTATATAGTGGACAGTTGTCAAGTACCAAATATATTTCAACTGTACAAGCTAACATGCGAGCTTCGAAAACTCTCCCGGATGATAATTCACACACCCATGCTTCTGGATCATGTCTTATGAGGGAGATGTTTACCATTATGCTTAGTACTTTACCTATTACGCCGTATAATTAACTGAGGTCTCTAAGGAATACAACCACCAACCACTGACATACCCGGGATGGTGCGGGGGATCACTCCACTGTGCCCACTGCACTGTAAACTCTGGTGATAAGATAATTCAAACCTTTGCCTCTATACAGAGCTTATCCGCACATTCGCGAACCAAAATGAATCCTGCTTCTTGCTCGCCAACTCAAAGACAGTTCTGCGAGACTTCAGGTAACGAAGTGAAATCCAGCCTACACTACACAACTTCATTCCTTAGACCAAAGACCCATTCTTCCACCATATCACATATTTCTCGCCACGTCGTCCTGATACTGACCACAGAAAAATAAACATACGAAAGACAGCGAGAAACACGATAGCAGAGAATTCAGCCCCGCCTCTACAGTATACACCGATACTAGCACAGCTCAGGAGTGCACTTCCGTCGAGCCCCAATACCAGACCCATCACATCCCACTCTGACTCACGTGACTTCTATCACCACAACCACGCCCAACATGGAAGAAGAGGAAAAAACACCTTCCACATTTTTCAGAAGTTAGTGTGACTGCAAAGTCACACACAAACGGTCATGAATCCATATTTAGAATACAGAATAGCCATGAAAGGTCAAATGTAGGCTTAATCTCAGAACGATAATTTCACTGCAGAAGAAAAACGAGAGCAAAAGTTCTACGTAGACAAATATCACAACTTGACACCTTAGAAAGAGCGTTATGCTAGGAGCAAAGAGAGGCACCCACATATATTAGACAACGATAATATGAAATTTTAGCTCTGATATGCACGGCCTTCGAAAACGACCCTCTTGGAGCGTCTCGGCCCATATGTCTGGTTTTCCTAGTGGTTTGAATCTCTATGACCCAATGAGAGACATTCCATCAAACAATGCACTACCAATCCCACTAACAAGTCAATGGGTCATCTACAGAGGCATATACGCAGTAGATACAACACGGGCAAAAATAGATTAGTGACCCTGAGCACAACCCAGACCAACTAATTCAACAACCAAGACCTTTCTCAGAGAGATATCTATTATTTATTTTTTCCAAAAAAATCCAAGGATATGCATTATCCACTACACTAATGCATGTCAAACAATAATTTCAGTGGTTTATAATCTCCGTCGTTCACAAAAATGATGGACCAAATAAGCCCATGAAAATATGATCGCACCCCCGAAGCTACAGTGTGTCCCATGTTCATATCTGTACATTCTAACTATGTGGAAAACAAAGCAAAACCGACACATACTCCTGAGTACAGCCGTCCTTGAGTACCATATTCATAATATAATGGAAGGTCCATTCAAAGAAGTACATATGTACTGTCTACCTGTTTCCATAATATGAGCGATGCTTCACTGAAAATTGTATCGATTAATTTATTGTCAGCGCTGTTACTTGATGTATTTAGGATCTCCACAAACATCATCATTATGTTTCTATATATTACAAGGAGTCTAAACTATAAAAATTCATTAGGTTCTGATTTCATTTATAAGTTACACACAAAGTGTGAATTTGAAACCACAACATAGTATCTATAGTGCTGGATGATAATAATGAGATCAAAGTGTAACAAACCCAAAAATTTTGAATGTGATGGCTTCACCTGACAGTGTATAAAGTGGGGGTCTGAGTTTATTCTCAAACTACACATCATGATATATGAAGTATTAGATTAAACTCATGAGCTGCAATAGTAAAAAGAGTTCTTATAATCATCATCATATATTCCACATATCTACCCATGTTGTTCTGAGAGACATGCCTAATGTCCTTGGCAGACAATTACTAAACCCTGAACCACGAGGAAGGCGGAAATTATTATTCAAAAACATAAGAAATTTTATATTTGTTCAAGCCACGAGATCGTATTTTGGGGGCCCTGTGGATTTCACTCCCAAGAGATGAGAGTGTGAAGTGTAGCCTGTAGGATACATAGTCATGTGCTATTCAGACAGTAAATTATTCAGCTCCTGGTTATTGCTGCAGAAATAATACACAGCTGCCACCATATTGCTCATAAATCACTTTCTAAATTTGGATGTGCGTAGTGTGCTTTACACTCAAACTCAATATATCTTACTGTATCTTTGTGGTCCTGTATATGTAATCGCGGGTGCCATTTAATTTCTCTTGTTAGAAAAAAATATCTAATGTTGTGCTTTCTACTGTCATTAGGTATTTCCTTATGACAAAGTCCTACCTCACGATTGTAAGCGTGTTTCATCTATAAATGTAAGATCCAATGAGGAAGCGGTAATGGTACGGCTACTGTAGCGAGAAAATCAATAACACTTTCATACCAGAGCACAAAGAATCAATGATGGTTAGTTGAGAAGGTGACACGAAACATACTTATCTTACTAATGTCACTGCAAGGAAGACCTCTTCGTTCTATGAAATTTTAATCTTCATAAATCATCCTATTCTAGTTCTACTTTATAGAGTGTAGCGAGACCATGCTATTACTTTTGGTCATAAACTGTTTATCTTTAGATAGAAATGGAAATTGCTATCTCACTCTCTGAGTTGTACCATATATTCTTTAAATTATTACACAGACCACCTAATAGAAGAAAAGTAAATATTAAGATTTCATTGTTGACTATTAACCAACTAAAGACTTAATAACAACAAAAAGTCTTTCATCTACAAGAGGCCTCACACATCATTGGTCATGCCAAAATATAAACCCAATTTGATCACAGTGTTTCATTCTATTATGTCTCAATAGACATAAGAGACCTGTGCTGCATTGTGTAAGCTCGCATCTTGTGCTTTAGTCCAGCACTGTTGTAGAAACCACAACAGCATACGTTAAATCGAAAATTATTACATGCTCGGCATATCCTAATCCTCAATATCTATAATCAACTGTGCGCATCATGCTAACACATTCTATCACAATGCTCGTATTTATTAGACACAAACATGGACTGGGATATTATTAAAGAGGAATCAGAAAACAATTAGTTGAACATAGTTGTTACCAAAGAAGAATAAACTTTAATATATAATATAAATTATCTCTGTGATATAACATTTCAAATCATCCCAAAAGTGTGTTATAATTCTCTTTTGCGAAAACATATCCTAAGTATCCCATTGCACTGGGTTGTTTAAAAACAGAAGACAATTAGAAAATGGTAGAGATGTAAACAAAGACAGAACAGAGGAGCTGAATGAGGAAGGGCTTGCCCACTGGACAGCAGAGGGCTCAGGCAGACAGGCTTATCACAACTCTTGCCACTGTTTTCATAGGCAGCTGACTTGAGGCCACACAATATAACAACTAAGCTGTTAGTGGAGTCTGCATACCTATGTCCAATTTTCTTCTAGCTCTTGAAAAAGATATGTCTATCAGGAAAATAGAATAAAACCACAGAGATTAAACTTCACTATAGAAGAAAGGAGTTGAAAACCAAGGCTAAAGTGTCAGGCACCTGGATAAACTCAACTTCCTTGTGCCTGGTGATATGATATCTCAGGCCGCTACCCTCTACCCAGACCACATGCTAGTTGACAGCATTACTGTGGACTATTGCAAAGACTAAAAGATAGAACACACTACAGAAATTAGGACAGGACCACAGGACCACAAAATGGCAAATATCTATAGTTAACACATGACTGATTTAAGTGGCATTATCTCCACATAATTCAAATATCAAAATGTCCCAGGTGCACATACATCAGTGGTCAAAATATATCAAATGTTTTGATAATGTCTGTGGTTCAGGTTCATCATCAAACAAGGACCTTCACTTGAGTTGTGAGGACTCTTTAAATTTTTTATATTCAATGAGTTATTACCATATTTTTGTTTTGATTCAGCACACAAGTTTTCATCAGCATAATAATTTTGGGTTCACTTTGATCTCTTACAAGAAAGAATATGTTGTGTTCTCCCTTGTGCCCATAAAGACAAATACCAAAATATTAAGCCTTGTATATATAGAAAATATGTATGTTTGGCTAAATCATTAACACTGACAATCCACAATTCAGGAATTCATGCAATTGGAAGGCAATCATGAAATCTGAGAATTCATATTAGCTTACCAAGAAAGCTGCTACTGCTGGTTTTGTCTTTTTAGATTTAGATGATGGACATGCTCTCAGCCAATTCAAGGCTTGGAAAACAAATCTGTGACCATTAAACACTGAATTATCCTTGAACATTCCTGATGTATTACACATTGATCCACCTCTGTGGACTTTTCTTTTGCAGTCATTGGGATTACTGCCTGGATTTCAAAATTACAATTTGATTTATGCTATCCAATCCACTTAATCCCTGCTTTGTATGTGTGCATTGTGATTCCCACCTGGGTATACATAAACCACCAGCCTAGAGTTTGGAGCAGACAAGTAATTTCATTTAACAGCTGTTAAATAGGGGACTCCACAGGTAGCTTTCACTCAAATGTTAATTGCTCTCAGTGATTTGCTCATAAACCCAGCGAAGTCAGGTGCTTCGGGCTGTATTGTAGAGAAATATAAAAGAAAGATAAGTTACAGTCACCCTGGCAAGAGGGAAGATGGACTCAGTTCTAGAACTGAATGTTCCCAAGGCCCTGAGGCCAATACCAGCATGGAAATTAAATAGTGATGGATCCTTGTAGGGTTTTTGCTGTTTTCACAGATAGGAAGAGTCTGAAGAACAATTTCTAAGGACTAAGATGAGAGAGAAAGCATTTGCAAATTCTAATTGTAAAGAAGCTGGGTAAAGTCAATTGGCAAATTACCAAAATATAGAACAGTGCTGAGCCAGAACAAAGGTATTCTGTTGTCAGTTGCATTGGAATATTTGGAGCAAATAGAGACTAGTTGGAACCAAGCGATGAACATGGTGATTTTATTGAAGCCAGCTGTTTTGAATATTGCATTGACAACTGTCACTTCTATACATGGAGGTTCAGCCCAGGGCCTGGAAGCCTGGAAGGCATGCTGGATTATCTTCTAAAATGAAAAGGAAAAAATCAACTGTTCTGAGAAAACAAGTAACGGGGGATGAGAAATGGCTGGTACAATTTAAGATGAGTTAGTGCATCATTCAGAGCTCAGCTTCTTCCTTTGTAAAATGAGATGATTAAGCTACAGGCACTAGGCAATTTGGGATGGCCCAACTTCACAAAAGAGATAGTCATGCAGTAGAAATCATACTTTAGATTCTGAATTTTGACTTTGTCCTTGTACACAAACACTTAGTACCTTCCACTCTCTCTGTGGGCTGCAGGAGTTAGCCCAAGATCCCAGCTCACCACATGACGACGGGAGAAAACAGCCCCTAATCTACAATGAATTATACTACCAAGCTGTGCTTCTCAGCACATGAAGGGTATTCAGGGCCTACAAGATTTACTCTATTCCCAAACTTGCAGTAGGTTTATGCCCATGTAACCATACCATAAGTCAAGGATCATTATAAGTGAGTCTCTGAAGCTCTATCATGGCTTCTCAGTACTTGACTATCTGGCATCTCTGAAGAAGCAGGAATCAGCTGTTTTTTAGCAGATATACCAAAAATACAGAATTCTCAATGCTTAGACTGAGAAAGAAATTGCATTGTCCTCAAGGACATCAGGACTGAGAACTCAGGCCCACAGGAGATGGAGCTGAGAGCTTCCAGAGAATAAACTGCCTGTCCTCCAAATTCTTCATTTTCTATTCTTCACTCAGGTCAAATGTTAAATGTACATATTGGTTCCTTCAATTGCAGTTATGAATCATTAAGTGAAAGGACCAAGCAGATGCCATAACAGGCTGTTCAGTCTTCTCTCAGAGATCAGGCCTCAATTTCAGTTTCCTGAGACTTGAGCAAACAGTTTCTGGGAGGACCGTGAACAAAAGACATAGTCTTTGCACTAGCTCCCTTTAAGCATGTACTCTGACTGCTCAAAGTTCAGCCAGTTGTTTACTGTCTGGAACCCCTCACCAACTTACAGCTATGTGCATGAGTCAAGGACAGAGCCTGGACCACTGAGCCAGACCCCACAGTCAGTACATGCTAGGCCAGCCAGTCCCCATGGCGGCTCAAGGACAAAGCCTGGGACTTGTCCCAGACAGCCCCCAAAATGATAATTGTAACTCCCAACCAGTAAATTCAAAGGTTACATACACTCACCCAATTAAAAGAGAACAGAGACCTTCAAAAATAAAAATAAACCAATCCGAGTTGCACCTGTGCAAACCCCCCCAATCACCCTCCCCCCCAACTGCCTTGAAAGGCTTGCAGTTTTTGCCTTTAAATAGGTAGCCTCACAAAGAAAGAGCAACTCCTCCCTGCCCCACTGTATTGGATGTAGGAACAAGTTCCCTGCCTAGGCTTGTATCTATAGAATAAACCTTGCTGTTGCATTCTGGACATCCTCAGTCTTCAGTGGTATCTTTGGGATCACAATCTGGGCATAACATTAAGTACTTAGATTATAAGTACTTATATACAGGCGAGCCAAAGATACAAATGCTCAGAAAAAATTCTGAAGCCAATGACTATAGACTGAATTTAGCTTTTGCTTTTTCACCTAAATGTATAAGATTTCATTCACACTAACACTTTTAATGTAAAATGTAGGTACTTCTAGAGGGTAAATAGTACACACAATTAATTGTTTTTATACTTACTTGATGATAATTCAATGGTGGTTCAGCTCAGGGCATGCACTGACCTATGTCACAGAGAAATGAAAAAGTAAGATAAGTCCCAGGCATCTAATGATAAAGAATTATTTCCAGGGTGTAACCAGATCCTCAGCTGGTCTTGTCTCCTTAGACTGGAAGCTTCTGAGTCCTCATCCAGAATGGGTCTCAGCTAAACTGCTGCTCGAAAGCCTGAAGCTTATCCAGCCAAATGCTTCTAGTTTCTGGTCCTCACACCTTACATACCTTTCTGCTTTCTACCATCACTCCCTAGGATTAAAGGCTTGCTTCCTGGGATTAAAGGTGTGAGTCACCATGCCTGGCTGTTTCCAATATGGCCTGGAACTCACAGAGATCCAGAGAGATTTCTACCTCTGAAATGCTAGGATTAAAGGTGTGTGCTATCACTGCCTAACTAGTGGCTGTTCTGTCTCTGACCCCAGATAAGTTTGTTAAGGTACACAATATTTTGGGGAACACAATACCACCACACCAGAGCCAGTGAGATGGCTCAACGGGAGGACAATTGCAAAAAGGCCTGTTTGTTGGGAGGCCCTGTTGGTAATAGGTTGCAGTCTATCATGGCCTGGTAGATCTCTCAGAGCTTGGCGCAACATGGAGGACTCCCTTCCTGCCCAGCAGAGGCTTCCTGCTCTCTACCTAACCTTATTTGGAGAATGTCTCTAGTCCCAGATGCCTGACTTATCTCAAGTATGACCCTTCAGAGAGCTCCCTGAAGAAGCTCCCCCGCTACTGCCCATTTGGTAATTAGACAAGGTGCTAGGAGATTTACAACAGAATCATGCTTCCACATATGATTACTAAGACTTGTACTAGGAGCTTTATGATAAGAGTGTGCCATTTAATGCAGATTAGGCTGTACCCCAGCCACTGCCCTTTCCCTATGTATCTTCCCTCACTCTTAAATAAAGCTGAGTTGGAACACTGAAGCAGTCTCGTGGAAGGCTATTTCCATCATGCCACAGGACAGACAAGGCCCCACTTGTTGTTTCAGCCATCTCTGCCCTTGGGGTCAACGGACCACAAAGAAAGAAAGAACCGGCACCTGGTGACCTGAGTTCAATCCCTGTATCCTGAAGTTGGCATAAAAGAGTCAACGCCTGAATATTTCCTCTGACCTCCATATGTGGACCTGTACACACACATACACACACAAAAACACACGCGCGCGCGCGCACACACACACACACACACACACACACACACAGAGACAGAGAGACAGAGACAGAGAGAGAGAGAGAGAGAGAGAGAGACAGAGAGAGAGAGAGAGAATTAAAAATAATTATTTCAAGCATTTTCTTCTCTCTTCAGCATCAGCCATGCATGCTGTGGCCACAGTGGATAGTTGGGGAGTTTTGAGTAAAATTGTTATAGTTATCTTGGACCTAGAAACAGAAAACATATCCATTAGTTTTAAAAGAAAATGTTCTGATAATGACAATAGATTTTGATATATGATGATGGTTGATAAAAATCTCACCCTTTATAAACATAAATTACACTCAATAAACCCCCATATTCTGTGATTCTTAAGTTATTTTATTCATTTGAAAATAGCAAACATACTTACAAACAGAAAATACATATTTGTTTCTTTAAAAAACATAAAATCTTCAAAATTTCATACAATTTCCATGTTTTCATTTCTTTTAACATTTTTCTCAATTTACTTCCCATTCATTAATTTCTCTATCAGCTACTTGTATGCACTTCTCCCTCCTTCTCTTGAGTCTGATTTCCTTACCCTTTTAAAAGAAGTGTTCATTTCTACAAGTGCATCTGAGATTCTCATAGTGTTTATAGTTGAAGCATCCAACTTTAAAGAAGTCGATCACAGGAGCCTTTCATCTGATTCCAAAAAACTCCCCTCCCAATACCCACTCCTGCTCACACCTCACAAGTAATTGGTAATTACTCCTCAAATGTATGACAGTGTCACAGGATGTGTTCCATACACAATCACAGAGCTGTCCAAAGGACCTTGTCATATCTACCCTTCTCTTGGATGCTAGTACTCTGCCTGGACCTATTGTCCTCATTACCCCAAAAGCACAACTGCCAGTGCTGTTGTTTCTGCTCCTAGAATTAGTGTTTTACAGCCCAGGAGATGTCAAGGCAGCCAATTTTTCTATTATATTGTTTCTCAAAAATAACCAACCACAAACTCTTTGTTTCCAAAAATAAGAAAATCCTACCAGTATGTAAAATAAGCACTCTTCTCCTTTCATCAACAATATTCCTGTCACATGTGAGTGCAAATATGCACATACACACACACACACACACACACACACACACACACACACACACCACACTACATATTGGAGTGAACAGTATGTCTAGTGACAGGATGGGCTTATACCTCTGCTCCATTGCACAATGAAAACAATGCCTTTCTCTCTAATCCTTAATACTTTACAGGATTCATGAGCATTGATGCCAATGGCCAGTCAGTGTACTGGCTAGTTTTTTTTTCAACTTGACACAAGCTAGAGTCGTGAGAGAAGAAAGAGTCTCAGTTGAGGAAATGCCTCCATGAGATCCACCTGTAAGGCATTTTCCCAATTAGTGATCAGTGAGCAAGGCCCTAGCCCATGGTGGCTGGTGCCATACCTGGGCTGGTGATTCTGAAAACTATAAGAAAGCAGGCTGAACAAGCCAAGAGAAGCAAGCCAGTAAACAGCTCCCTTCCATGGCCTCTGCATCAGTTCCTGCCTTTCCTGCCCTGTTTTTCTTCCTGTCTTGACTTCCTTTAGTGATGAACAGCAATGCTGAAGTGTAAGCCAAACAAACCCTTTCCTCATCAACTTGCTTTTTAGTCATGGTGTTTTGTCACAGCAATAGAAACTATAAGACACATAGGATGTGAAGAGTTTTTGTAGAAAGAATTCTTAGGTAATGTTTACTCAAGTTAGAAGACTTACAGCTGGGTCCATTGAGAAGCAGGCTGGAGTGAGGACTAATATGATGCTCTTGTCAACATCTGATCATTGCTCTAACCACCAAGGTCTTCTTCAAGGATTGAGTTTATCATGCCAGATTTCTTCCCTTTTCATGAAGCCTCTTCTAACAGGGTGCAAAACCATGTAGATGAGCCTGTGAAAATCTTTCCCACCATGACATAAGATGGAATTCAAAGTGAATTAATTCCCCATGTCCTCATTTGTGAGTTTACCACTCATTAAGCAACATGCACTAAGCATATGAGGTGTATAGATGGATATGGCAGGGTATTCACCTTAAGGAACTTTGAGAATAACTGAGGATAAGAAGAAGTACATACAAAGTCTAGGAGGATGGACCAATGGGCAAAGCATTTTCTATGCAAGCATTACAATTTGAGTTCTAATTTCCACAACTCTGGTAAAGAATGATGCAGTGGCAACTGTCCACAATTGTAGCACTCCTATGGCAAGATAGGAGGCAGATACAGGAGAACCTGTGGAAGCTTACAGGAAGCTATCTTGAAGTATGCATCAGTGAATAATAAAATGACTGTCTCAAACAAGGTGGAAGGTGAGGACTAACTCCCAAGGTTGTCCTCTGACCTCTGCACACCTGCACTCACATACATGACAGACAGACAGACAGACACACACACACACACACACACACACACACACACACACACACACCACATGCACACAGAAATGTGTAAAAATGTATGTATTGCATTAAGGAAAAATAAGCAGGAGCATTGGAAATTCAAAGCCAGCCTTGACTAACTACTAAGAACATCTCTCGAAACGAACAATAATTTCAGAAGACAGATGTGGTATGTGATTAAAACATAGAAAACATATGAGAAAGAAGCTATTCTTAAGCTAAGCTTTGCAGAACATTTAAGATTTATGATAAGGCAGCAAGGTTAATGCAGGAGTTACATTCAGTGAATGGAAAAACTACCAGATGTTTTCATTTGTGGTGCAATTTGTACCCATTGTATAGTCACTCATTGTCCTTGTTCCAGCCCCTCCTGACTACATAAAATTAATACAGTCCAAGGGTAATGTTATATCCACTACTTCTTTTCCACCATAATGTCTAAACTATAATGCACAACACTAAAGAATGAAAGAACAGGATCTCTTTCTCTTTGGGCAGATTTGAGCTTTGAAGGATATGTATGAAAGGGTAATGATTGATCTAAATAGCATGAAAGTTGATTCTACTGCTGCTCTGTCTGTGTATTGTGGATATTATTGTCTTGGGAGGTCTTACTATTATTTAAAAACCCTTCTCTCTAAGTGAGAGAAACTTACTATCAGTAATTTCCTATTATCTTTCCCTACTAAACTCTAATTGCTTCCTGAGATGAGATAGATTGATTTGCATCTCATTAATACACTATTTAAAAGCTTTAGTTTATAAAAACAAATAATTTGATGAAGAAGAGCAATGAGGACTTGTTTTTTTAAAAGCAATTTTAGTCAATTTCACTCAAATAACCATGGTATATTTGGTCCCATTTTGAGATTACTGTTTCTCATTACTTTCCATTTGAACTCAATTTCTTGTTGATACTTAAAAATAAACATGAGTCCCAACTCACAAAGAAACTGCTGCTTATTTCTATAGTATTATACCAACTCAAAATGTTGGCAGATGTGGCCACAAAAAAATAACTTCCTTCATATCCTGCAGTAAAAGATAAGCATTCCCTGGGAGGTAGGTGAGACACTCTAACCTGAATACCAGGGATATCCTGTTCTAGTCTTCTCTCTTAAGAGAATTCTGTTGTCTCTAATAAAAGAAAATAATAAGTAAATACAGATTGTTCACAATGAGTAGAGGTAGGAAATGTAAGTGGAGAAGGTACCTGAACAGAGATTGTCTTCTGGGGACTCATTAGTTTCTACTGTAGTCATCATAAAAGGTCATGCATGATGCTTCTCTTTAATGGCTCCCTCATTCTGCACTGCTAAGGCAGATAGGAAAACTCAAACAAGATTCACTAAAGATGCAGAATGCACTAAAAGGACAGAAAATGTGAAACATGCTGGCTAAAAATAATATGAATTGTAATAACAGTTACATTGGTTATGTTTCCTGTTTTCCCAACCAAATTCCTGAGAAGACCCAAGCCAAAGAAGGGAGTGTTTATTTGGCTTATAGTTTCAGAGGATGTGCTCTATCAAATCAAGGAAGACATAGAGGCTTGAGCTTGAGACAGTGGTCACATTGTACTTTCAGCCAGGAAGCAGAGATTGATGATGGATTCAGAATTGGAACTGAGATGTAAAACACCAAGTCATGCCTGTCTTCTCCAGCAAGTTTCCACCTTCTAGATGTTCCCAGCCTTCCCAAGAGACACCTCCAGCTGGGGCAATGTGTCCAAGCCATAAGTCTTGGGGACACCTCAATTTCCAACCACAGCATCACTAACTCTGTGTTCTTGGCCACATGTGTCCCTGCAGGACTTCAGGAAAGGAGGTGTTGATTTAAATCTCTTTCTTCCTAGTCACGTGGGAAAATATAATATGACAATAACATTCTCTGATGATAAGATGCTTTAAATTCTAACTGTTGGCATATGTTTTGTGCTTTGAAAAACTCTTTAGCTCTGTCTTTTATATTTTGTTACAGTATCAGTTGTCTTAGACAATCCATTATGTTTTCTATTTTTTGTTTTGATTTTTGTTTTTGTTTTTTTTAATTAAGAAAATTTTTAATTCATTTTAGATACCAACCACAGATCTCCCTCTCTTCCTTCCTCCCCCAACTCCAGCCTTCCCCCCAAACCACCCTCCATTCCCTCCTCTAACAAGGTAAGGCCTCCCAAGGGCAGTCAGCAGAGCCTAGTGCATTCAGTTGAGGCAGGTCCAAGCCCCTCCCTCTGCATCAAGACTATGAAAGGTATTGTCCCATAGGTAGTGGGCTCCAAAAAGCCAGCTCATGCACCAGGCATGGATCCTGATCCTATTGCTAAGGGATCCCTTAAGCAGATCAAGGTACACAACTGTCTCTCTTATGCAGAGGGCCTAGTTGAGTCCCATGCAGACTCCACAGCTGTTGGTCTAAAGTTTATGAGTTCCCACTAGCTGGTTTGGTTGTCTCTATAGATTTCCCCATCATGATCTTGATGCACCTTGCTCATAGAATCCCTCATCTCTTTCTTTTCTGAAGCTCAACCTAAATATATGTTTTCAACTGGAGACTTTGTGGTTGACATTTCCAAATATGTTTTTGTTATTACCTTGTAATGGCTTCCACAGAAAGCCAAGATTTTTCTATGGGCTAAGAGTAGGCTTATAGTTTTAAAAGTTCAGACCAAACAAAAGTATTTCTTCAAACTGTATCTCCAGTACATGTATATTACAGGGTCTTCTGCAGAGAACCTGTTACCATTTTTTGCTTATAATCTTGGGAAAGATCCTTGCCTGCACTCTGTAGCCATAAATTTCTTGGGACCTGCCCTCGCCCCCATGATCCCGACAAATCTCTCTCACCCATTGTCCCGTAGCTGCTCGGACCCAAGTAAACACAAAAGATTTATATTATTTGCAAACTGTGTGGCCTATGGAAGGCTTCTTCTTGCTAGTTCTTCTATCTTAAATTTACCCATTTCTATTAATCTACATTTTGCCATATGTTCTGTGGCTTACTAATTTGCTTCCAGGTTGTTCCTTGGATGGCAGGCTGGCATCTCTCTCCAGACTACCTTTTCCTTTCCTGCCTCTCTCCTTGGATTGCCTGCCTGCCTCTAAGCTACCTTGCCACAGGCTAAAGCAGATTATTTATTAACCAATGGGGACAACATATATTCACAGCCTGCAGAAAGACATTCCCCCAGCAGCACTCCTTAATTCAGATTCATGGCTTCATAGTATATTAATTTATTTAATCAGTCAACAAACTGTCTCTAATGTGCTCAGCAATAAAGTGGTATAATTTCCGCTGCATTGTAAAAATCTCCACTATTTTCCTTCTCCACATGGTTGTAAGTAGACCTTAAGTCCAGTGAGGAAAACTATTGTCAAAACATTCCTATGGCTTAGGAGACATGTTAGTATAACTGTATTAAGTATCACCACAATGTCTTCTACAATGTTCTGGAAGCTGGTGAGTGACAATGTCAGTGTGTCTTAGACTTCTCCTTAATTAAAGAGAGCAGTAAGTCTTCATAGGAAAACTGAGGCTCATGTACCCAATTCTGAGATTTTTCAGTTCAAAGTCCACTGTGTGGAAATCAGGACACCAGATATTCCCCAATAGTCTATTCATGCATTTTTAAACCACAACAAAGCCGATTTTAAAAATAGAATTAATAAGAAACATATGGTTAAATTAAAAGAACTTAAAGGGAATGATCTCATTTCCTCATTTCTGCCTTCAAAGTGTTAAAATCAGGCTAATAACATGATGAAATTCTTAAGAGGCAAACTACTTTATTTGAAAGAAGAACCTTTGTGGCTGGTATAAATGGCATCTTGAGATTAGCTTAATTGTTTTCACTTCAGTTTTGGACAACGTGCCTAAAAACTAACCCTAACAGCATTACCAAAATCACAATAGATGTTTAAGTGCCTCTCCTTTTTTTTTTCATGACTCTTTATGGGAACTGAAGGAGTCAACTGACCCATTGCCATCTTCTTAAAATTTGGTTTGTCTCCATGTAGAGGAAACATTTTTGTATAATAGATAAATAAATAAATACATTATCAGCATGAGAATGAAAATCTTGCACAGTTATTCAACTTAGCCAAAGAGTCCATTAACTATTTTTGAATGCTTTTATATCTGAACATGAGCAGAACACCTGGATAGAATTGATTAGTCTTAATCCTGTGCATCAGGCATAAGGATGACTCCAGGATGATGTTCCTCAAAGCAATGAGCACAATTCACTCAGTATGCAACTCCAGGTTCTTACCATCATGAGCATGTCATTGATTCAGTTTGACTTTGCCCTGAATGAAGGAAAGAAGAAATCACTGAAAATAAATAATTCCTTTTCTTTTAGCCTGTGTAAGCAGAAATATGGTCTTCTCTTCTGAGCTCTTCCCTACTGGTTTTTCAGGGTGATAAATAGTAGATACTGATTAGGAAACTAATAGACATTCCTGAGAACTCTGTCTCATTACCAGTGAAAATTTTCTCTGCAAAGAATCTTGCTCAATGTTTCTCTACACACAAATGTAGGTCTCTTGATTTTTTTCTCACACTAAACTGAAGGTCTATTTATTTAGTGGCAATTCATTGGACAGTAATAATTAAAGGTGCAGTGAAGGACAAAAGAACATTCTCGAGCCCTACATAGAAGGTCTTAAAATGCAGCGAGAGAGTAAAACAGATACATAGATTCTCAAGAAACTGTTAGTAAATGTTACAGGAGAAGTGCAGGCAAAGCATTATGAGCAGAAATTAAGTCAGCATGAGTACCCTTAATCAGACTTCCATAAAGACACAGAGAAATACCAGCAATTGAAGTATATGCAGCTCTCCTACTTCCTATGTCCTTGTGAGTGAGAGTTCCCACTGACTTTAATACTAAATAATTGATTTACATTTTATTCAGAACTTTACAATGTAATTCTAATATATGAAGATATAACTAACTATCTCTGCCCCAAATCCCAGTATCAAACTCAGCTTCTTTCCTTAAAATTATAAAACTTGTCTGTCCACCTACCAAGCTCCCAATCATGAAGATTAGGGTCAAAGCAATAGTTAAATGTCAGACATATGATGTGATTTGGTAATTCCAATTCCATAATTTTGTTAAATAGTTTTGTAAGGTAGGAAAATTATTTAAAGCAGAGATATCATACACTAAAATGTCCCTGCTATCTCTTGAGTTGAAAAATTAAAGAAAATAAGTAAATATAAAAATATATAAATAAAACACATACTTGGCCACAAAGTAAATCTTAACAGATACAAAACAATTGGAATAACCTCCTATATTCTATCAGACCACCATGGTTTAAAGTTAGATTTCAACAACAACAAAAACTACAGAAAACCTACAATCTCATGGAAACTGAATAATGCTCAACTGAATCACCAATAGGTTAAGGAAGAAATAAAGAAAGAAATTAAAAACTTCCTAGAGATCAACGAAAATGAAGACACCACATACCCAAACCTAGGGGACACTATGAAAGCAGTGCTAAGAGGGAAATTCACAGCACTAAATGCCCACATAAAGAAGTTGGAGAAATCTCACACTAGTGACTTAACAGCATACCTGAAAGCTCTAGAACAAGAAGAAGCAAAGTCTCCCAGGAAGAATAGATGCCAGAAAATTGTCAAAGTGAGAGCTGAAATCAACAAAATAGAAACAAAGACAACAGTACAAAAAATTAATGAAAAAAGAGTTGGTTCTTTGAGAAAATCAATAAGATAGACAAGCCCTGATTGAAACTAACCAAAAGACAGAGAGAGAACATGCAAATCAACAAAATCAGAAATGAAAAGGGAGACATAACAACAGACATTGAGGAAATCCAGAGAATCATCAGGTCATACTTCAAAAAACTTTACTCCATAAAACTGGAAAACCGAAAAGAAATGAATAATTTTCTGGATAGGTACCACATACCTAAGTTAAATCAAAACCAGATAAACTATTTAAATAGTCCAATAACCCCTAAGGATATAGAAACAGTCATTAAAAGTCTCACAACCAAAAAAAGCCCAGGACCAGATGGTTTCAGTGCAGAATGCTACCAAATCTTCAAAGAAGAGTTAATACCAATACTCTCTAAAATGTTCCACACAATAGAAGCAGAAGGAACATTACCAAACTCCTTCTATGAGGCTACAGTTACCCTGATTCCTAAACCAAACAAGGATACAACAAAGAAAGAGAACTACAGATCGATCTCCCTCATTAACTTTGAGGCAAAAATACTCAATAAAATACTGGCAAACAGACTCCAAGAACACATCAAAACAATTATCCACCATGATAATTGCAAGGGATGCAAGGGTGGTTCAACATACAAAATCTGTCAATGTAATACACCATATAAACAAACTCAAAGAACAAAACCACATGATCATCTCACTCGATACAGAAAAGGCATTTGACAAAAATCCAAGACCCCTTCATGATAAAGGTCTTGGAGCAATCAGGAATACAGGGAACATACCTAAACATAATAAAAGCAATTTACAGCAAGCCTACAGCCAACATCAAATTAAATGGAGAGAAACTCAGAGCAATTTCACTAAAGTCAGGAACAAGGCAAGGCTGTCTGTCTGCTCTTGGCATACTTACTCAATATAGTACTTGAAGTTCTAGCCAGAGCAATAAGACAACATAAGGAGATTAAGGGGATACAAATTGAAAAGGAAGAAGTCAAGCTTTCCCTATTTGCAGATGACATGATAATATACTTGAATGACCCCAAAGATTCAACCAAGGAAATGATACAGCTTATAAACACTGTCAGCAACATAGCAGGATACAAGATCAACTCAAAAAAATCAGTAGCCCTCCTATATTAAATTGACAAAGAGGCTGAGAAGGAAATAAGAGATATATCACCCTTTACAATAGCCACAAATGACATAAAATACCTTGGGGTAACACTAACCTAGCAAGTGAAGGACCTATATGACAAGAACTTTAAGTCCCTGAAAAAGGAAATTGAAGAAGATGTCAGAAAATGGAAAGATCTCCCATGCTCATGGATAGGCAAGACTAACATAGTAAAAATAGCAATTTTACCAAAAGCATCTACAGATTCAATGCAATGCCCATCAAAATACCTACACAATTCTTCACAGACCTGGAAAGAATAATACTCAATTTCATATAGAAAAACAAAAAACCCAGGATAACCAAAAGAATCCTGTACAATAAAACAACCTCTGGAGGCATCACAATCCCTGACTTCAAGCTCTACTATGGAGCTACAGTAATAAAAACAGCTTGGTACTGGCATAAAAACCTACATGTGGACCAATGGAATCGAATTGAAGACCCTGACATTAATCTGCACACTTATGAACATAAAGTTTTTGAAAAAGAAGCCAAACTATACAATGGAAACAAAGAAAGCATCTTCAACAAATGGTGCTGGCATAACTGGATGTCAACATGTAGAAGGCTACAAATAGATTCATATCTATCACTGTGCACAAAACTTAAGTCCAAGTGGATCAAGGACCTCAACATAAATCCAGCTACTCTGAACCTGCTGGAAGAGAAAGTAGAAAGTAGTCTTGAATCCATTGGCATAGGAGATCACTTCCTAAATATAGCACCAGTAGCACAGACACTGAGAGAAACAATCAATCAATGGGACCTCTTGAAACTGAGAAGCTTTTGTAGAGCAAAGGATCCGGGCAACAAGGCAAAGCGACAGCCTACAGAATGGGAAAAGATCTTCACCAACCCCACATCTGACAGAGGACTGATATCCAGAATATATAAGGAACTCAAGAAATTAGAAATCAAAAAGACCAACAGTCCAATTAAGAAATGGGGCTATAGAACTAAACAGAGACTTCTCAACAGAGGAAACTCAAATGGCTGAAAGATATTTAAGGAATTGCTCAATTCCTAATTATCAGGGAAATGCAAATCAAAACAACTCGGAGATACCACCTTACACCTGTCAGAATGAATAAGATCAAAAACACTGAAGACACTTTATGCTGGAGAGGATGTGGAACTAGGGGAACTCTCCTCCACTGCTGGTGGAAATGCAAGCTTGTACAACCACTTTGGAAATCAATATGGCACTTTCTTAGAAAATTGGGAATCAATCTCCCCCAAGATCCAGCTATACCACTCTTGGGCATATACCCAAGGAATGCTCAATCATACCACAGGGCACTTGCTCAGCTATGTTCATAGCATCATTGTTTGTAATAGCCAGAACCTGGAAACAACCTAGATGCCATTCAACTGAAGAATGGATAAATAAAATGTGGTACATATACACAATGGAATACTACTCAGCAGAGAAAAACAATGACATCATGAGGTTTGCAGGCAAATGGATGGATCTAGAAAAAATCATCCTGAGTGAGGTAACCCAGACTCAGAAAGACAAATATGGTATGTACTCATACATAGGAGGATACTAGATGTGGGACAAGGATGATTGGACTGCTACTCACATTACCAGGGAGGCTACCTGGAAAACAGGACCCCCAAGAAAGACACGGGGATCACCCAATGACAGATTAATGGATGAGATCTACATGAACACCCTGGACATGAGTGGGGGTAATGAAGGGGGGGGTCGAGGGAACGAGAGCTTGGGGGAGCGGGAGATCGCAGCTGGATCAAGAACAGAGAAGTAGAACAAGGAATAGGAGACCATGATAAATGAAGACCACATGAGAATAGGAAGAAGCAAAGTGCTAGAGAGGCCCACAGAAATCCACAAAGATACCCCCACAATAGACTGCTGGCAATTGTCAAGAGACAGCCCAAACTGACCTACTCTGGTGATGGGATGGCCAAACACCCTAACTGTCATGCTAGAAACCTGATCCAATGACTGAGGGAACTGGATGCAGAGATCCATGGCTGGGCCCCTGGTGGAGCTCTGGGAGTCCAAATAGCAAGAAAGAGGAGGGTTTATGTAATTGAGAATTGTTGAGACCAAGGTTGAATAAAGCACAGGAACAAATAGCCAAATGAATGGAAACACATGAACTATGAACCAATGGCTGAGGGGCCCCCAACTGGATCAGGCCCTCTAAATAGGTGAGACAGTTGATTGGCTTGATCTGTTTGGGAGGCATCCAGGCAGTGGGACCCGGTCCTGTACTCATTGCATGAATTGGCTGTTTGAAACCTGGGGCTTATGCAGGGTCCCTAGGCTCGGCCTGGGAGGAGGGTACTAGACCTGCCTGGACTGAGTCTACCAGGTTGATCTCAGTCCTTGGGGGAGGCTTTACCCTGGAGGCGGTGGGAATGGGGGGTTGCCTGGGGGAAGGGCGGGAGAACAAGGGAATCCGTGGCTGATATGTAGAACTGAATTGTATTGTAAAATAAAATTAAATTAAATTTAAAAAAAGTTTATCACATGACATATAAAAGTACATGCAATAAAAATATAAAATAACATATATATATATACATATATATATATGTATATATATATATATATATCACCAGTTAATAAAAAAGCTAAAGCTAGTGTGGCATAAAGTGACTGGTAGCAATTTGTATGTGATAATGGATAAACAGTATGCTATCACATCTGATCTGTATTAGAACTGACAGGATGCTTTACAACATAATAACATGGAATCCAATTACTATACCTGCTACGACTAAGCAGAAAATAAAGGCATTTGATAATTTGTTTGTAAGAGAGACTGTGACTTGACTACTGTATTTTCATAGTATGATAATCCACAGTCCCATTAAAAACAAAAAAAAATGAAAGAACCTGTAAAATTATTAATTTAAGTGTAAAATAGTTTTCAATATTTGAGATTTCTATTTAAAAATAAAGTATTATGCAGAGCAGTTTATTTTATGTAGTTACAAGCAGGAATATTCTTGTCCATCTGGAGAAAACATGCCTCAGGCACTAGCTCTTTTTAAGACATTTTTAATCAATGTAAGTTTGAAATTTTAAGGAAATTTAGTTTTACATTCAGTTCAATTAGTGACTAAATCGTTCTTCCTGTCATCCACCATCTAAAGTTTTAGGGGGGAGATGTTAATCCCAAAGCTAACAGAATCAAAGAACAAAAACAAAAACAAAAACAAAAAAACAAAACCTACAACAACAAAAATGAGGCAAAATGCAAATAAAAATAAATTATATTTAATTTGAGTAACAGAAGTGAAGTTTTTAATATGGTGCAATCAGAAAAAAAAAACTGAAAAATGTCTGTCACAACGTTCTGGGTGATTTTCAAATGTAATGTGTTTACTTTTCATGACCATTGGAAATAAAGTTTATTACCAAGTCTACATGGCATGACTAAATTCTCTGCCTAAGCGGATTTGCAATTTTCTGTTGTCTTGGTAATTGGCTGAGAGGCAAAGACTCATACTGACTGTGTGGTAAGCCAATTTGTTCATGGAGGAGATATGAAATCCTGGTTCCACTGTGCCTCCGTACACTCTCTGCAATTTCCTAGCTGTTAGGAATTCATGTCCAATGTGTGGCTGGAGGGGAGGATTTAGTTTTTACACTGCAATTACCATCCTGTATCAGGAAGCTTCAGCTGTTTGTAGCAAGACTCTCCAGGAGTTGGCAGAAGACCAGATGACAAAGAAAGACAAATATTTGAAAGATAACAAGGCCAGGGGCTTGCAGCCAATATTGAGTTGGACAAATAATTATTTCCTTTTATGATCCAGCAGTCATTAGTTAAAATTGAGGCAAAAGATACAAAGGATGAGCTGTTTCATTCTGAGCTGGAGCTACAGTTCAGCTGGTGGAGTGCTGTGTAGCACATGTGAAGCTATGGGCTAGTATCAAATCAACTAGGCATTGTAGTGCAGACCTATAATCCCAGCATTGGAGAGGTGGAGACAGGAGGATCAAAAGTTCAAGGCCATCATTAACTATATAGCAAGTTAGAGACTAGCCTGGAATATTTGATGTGCCCTGTCTCAACATATTCAAAATATTTATATTTTAATTTGTGTACATGTATTTGTGAGCAGAGGAAGAGAGAGAGTGAGCATGTGAGTGTATACCCATGGGTTACTAGAGTCCTGCTTGTCACTCTGCATCATACTTCCTTAGGCAGGTTCTCACTGAACCCTAAAGCAGCTGCATCAAGCCTCAATCATCCTTATCCTTCTGCAACAACCCCCAGCCCTCCAAGGCGAGATCCAGCTTATTCTGTAGATTCTATGGATTTGAACTCAGATCTTCACTCTTGTACAGCAAGTGTTCTTACCCATTAAGTCACCTCCCCATCCTCTTAATACTCTTACCCTTTCAAACACCCTTCATGGCATCTACTCTGACTGACTTCTCAGTCACTCTTCAGGACTGACTCTAGCACTAAGTCTGCACAGTAGAATATAGTGTGCTTCATTCTGCCCAGATTTTGTCAATTGCCCTCCATCCTCTTGAAGTAAGCATGACCCTCAAAAGAGCACATAAAGTTCTACCCATCCTGCCCTGGAAGCTATATCCTATGCCACTCCGCCTTTTGCTCCGCTTGCCAGTCACACACTGGCAAGCATTTTTTGCATTCCTGCGGCGTGCTTTATTGTCCTGTACTGTATATAGCTAGTTAGATATTTAGATGCTGTGTTCTGAAGATGAGGGACTGCCTGCTCCCCACTGCCTCATTAACTCCTACTCATCCTTCAGGTCCCTGCTCAAGAATCATTTCCCCAGTGAAGCCTTCTATGACCTCTATAAGTAAAGTCCTTCTTTACAAGTTCACACAAATCTACACCAACTTGTCCATGTGATTGATATTGTTCATCTCTGGACAACCCATAAGCATGACTCTGCTCCATGTCTTTACTGCTTTTTCTCATGACTTAGAAACATACCAGATATGCTGCATTCAAGAGCTGTTTATGAAATGCACAACCAGATGAGGTAAGGGACTTAAGGAATCCTTGATTGTATGGTTCACATTGTGTCTGTTATGTCACTTTGCTCCATTAAAAAAGCAAATATCTAATAATGTATTAGGCTTTCACAGAACAGCATTAAAGTAAGTCGAAGAAATAACACTGGAATGAATCAGATAGAATTGTGGGGATTTTGTTATTATTTTTAAACCTTAAAAATAGTTCATCTTGATCAGGGTGAAGAGGCTAAAAGCAGAGACAAGGAATTTCAGTTCTCCTGCCACGAACAGATCCTCCAGGGAAGGTGACATATAATGTTCTTACAAAGCCCCTGAGAAACAACAGATTTGAACTGATAAGTGTTAGGAATAATACAAGAAATTTAACATAGTCCCAGAAGACTGTGTGAAAAAACAAAGGAGTGCAGAATTCCATCGATCAGATGTAACCACAGTATACAGCTTCATTCTAGTTACTTTTGTGACAGAAAACAAATTGAGCACTAGAAACTAAAAGCTATGTCCTTCCTCAGTCTCATCACTGTAGGGGTCAGCACCAGGGTTGGAGGGCAGGAAGGGCAGTTATACATCTCTGACAACTGTTTGTGAGGAGCAGAAACACATGAGAGAGGCTCTGCTGTTCTTGACTCCCTCAGCAATTGTGGTTGTGTCCAATTATAGAAAGAAGCCACAAGATACATTGAACAGAGGAACTTCAATATAAAAATTACTAAATGTAACAAGGAATTTGAATAATTGGTATTAGTTACCAAAAAGTAAAGGGGATTCTTGATAAAAGAATAGTATTTAACTATGTATAGGGTTTGGTATGTTTTGAGACAGAGTCTCATTCCATACTCTTATACTAGCCTTGCACTCATGATTCTTTTCAATGTCCTAGGTTCTTACTTCAGCTGTAGACTACCACACCTGGCTTTAAATAACAGATACAGGAAAAAGCCTTTATTATGATGCATGGAAGGAAGAATCTGAAAAGTGCCTGTGCCTCAGTGCTGCATTCCCTGGGTTGTTCTAGCAGGTCCCACTGTGGTGTGCTGCATGATGTGAAAGTTAATTAAGGTGCTGAATTAGTGAGACTCACTGTGAAGACAACTTCTGAGGAGCTGAGGTCAGATACCTTCAGAGAGGTGTTACAGATACATCCATCATGAGGGAACCACAGTTTATACAGAAGAAGGTGTGTAAGCCAAAGTTACATTTTAAGTTTTAGTTACTACACCTAAGAGACCCATGAAACAAAAGTGCATCTGATCTGCAAGCCCCCTGCCCAAGGCAGATAGTTTCTGAAATGCTGGAGGCCATTGTTTGTGGGAGATAACAAGCCATGTGTATTTTGTTCCCCTAAACTTTTTTTTTTTTTTTTTTTGCCCATATGCACTAATGTGCTTAATCACATATGGGTGGGAGGTTTGCAGGATGGAGATAAGTCAGGATGTATGCTTGCTTCTGATTGGACCTGATGGGAAATGCAATGAATTATGGGTTTTCCTTGTTAAGCCACTGCAAACTGTTTCTGAGCCATTTTTCCAGGAACCTGGGTCTATACATGTCCAGAGCCCATCCATCTGGCCAGTATTTAAAGCTTGTTTCAAATATGGCTTTAAACTGTGGTAGTGGTCTTATTCTCAATCAGTAGAATTAACGTAGGTACTCCAGAACTTACTTAAAAACCACCCAAGGGGAGGGTGGCTTTGAGAGGATAGTGGCTTTCCTGCAACGACTCTCTAGAACATTCTCCAAAAACACTTAATACCACACCTGACAGCAAAGAGAAAAACTGACCAAATCCAGCTAGGGTTTTGTATTTTTTTTTTTTGGTCTTGTTCCTCCGTGTGTATGTATATGTGTGCGTATTCATGAGTGTGTGGGTATACCATGCATGTGTGGCATAAGGGAGTGTACATATACAAGTATGTTCTTAAGTTTCTCTCTGTGTGTGAGTGTGAGTGTGTGTGTGTGTGTGTGTGTGTGTGTGTGTGTGTGTGTGTGCATGTGTGTAGGCCACAAGACAACCTCCATTGTCATTCTTTAGGATTCCATACACCTTCATTTGAGACGATCTCTCACTGTCCTGGAACTTGCCAAATTGGCTGGGCTGACTAGGCACTGAACCCCAGGAATCCAACTGCTTTTATTTCTCTAGAGTTGGTTTAAAAGCCCATGCCACTGTACCTGTGTTGCTACTCTGTTTGAAGGCTTGAACCTTGGAGTTGAGCCTAAACATGAGGTGGGGGAAAGTCTCATATAATAGCAAATTTTATTCAGGAAACCAGACAATTTATATTCTGAGGACATTCTGTGGATTAAGCAAGGTCACGTGAGGAAAGTTCACTTGAGTTCAAGTTTTATATAGTTGCAAGGGTGAGGTCCCATGAGTTTAGGGTGTATACAATCACAAGGAAAACTTATGCTTAAAAAGCATCATTCTGAATAATAATGGATAAGATGTTGGGTAATCTGAATCAAAACTCACTTTACCCACTGAGCCATGTGTCCAGGCAATCACCCACATAACCAGAAGACTTGGATGAGAATTCTTGCTGAATCTTTCAACTTCTTTCTGTCACAGGGGTAGTCAGTTAATGTGGGTCAGTTATATGTGCTTCATAGAGGTGTTGTAAGGATTGAATGCTATGATGAATATACCTGAAAATTTTTGATATTTATTTTCAAATAAGCCATAGCTATGTCATATTACTATGCCATCTATTATAAAAATTTAAGGGATGGAATGCTTTTCTACTGTCTACTGTACATAGCATTTATTCTGATGCTTGGCATAAAAAAGGTACTTAGCAAAAACTAAGTAGATAATTAAAACCAAATCACTTTCTGTGAAACTATAAAAGGGTCCATCCCCACTGCATTTCCTTTGCCTGGTTTTCTGTCTCTTTTAAATACATACAAATTACTATATTAGACCTTAGTGAAATTAAAAATGAGAAGCAATTTGAACTGGGAACTCTTACCTCTCTGCTCTATCAAACCCTGTGTTTATGAAATTTCATGAACCATTGGAGCAGGGTAGGTTACAGATAGTGACTGTGTTGTGCTCAAGCATTGCAATACCCCTGAACAAGATCACCACAGAGCTGATGCAAACACACAGTGGTTTATTGATTACAAGCTGGAGCTCAGTCTGTAATCCAGCATTCCAATGCAGCAGGCGGAGGAGAATGGCCCTGACCTCTCAAAGTACGGTTTTTTTTTAAGAAAAAAATATCACAAGCAGGGAGGTACAAGCCTTGGCATTACATGATTGGATAAAAGTGTATGTCCTTTGTATTATAATTCCCAACCACCCAATAGCTATATGACCATGAATGTGCTGTCCATCAGTCAGGCAGAATGCTTAGTCACCCCAAGGCCTTGTGTCCTACGTAATTCATGTGCTGCATGATCACGTAATTTATGTGCATAAGTGGCATAATTATGTAAGCCTGTATGTGCATGCAAGGGGAGGGGACCTATGCACACAGATTCCACCTGCTCTCCCACTCTCTCATCTGCACTGTTCATTTCTCGTAGGCCTATTGCACAGTCCCTCTCTCCCTCCCCTAATAAAAACTCTTACAGTGGGTTGTGTTCATACCTTGTGTTTTCCCTGGCATTGGTAAATAGTGCCGCAAATAACACTTTGAATTACTGGTTAGGGCCAGGAGAAATTTTTCAATAGTGGTTATCAGGTAGCCACAAGGACATTTGAGCCTGTAGATGTTGTTTATCCAAGTTTCTCATTGGACAGGTTACCCTGGTAGGATTGCCCTGACCAGGGATTGTAGCAATATATGGTCTTTCTTGGAACTGTTTCTGATTTTTTTGGAACTAAGTTCAACTTCTGGCAAAGTGCTGTTTGAAATGGTGTTTTCTTTAAAATGAGGTTTTCTTGCTCTCTCGACTCCTGAGAATGGTTTTCACCACATGGGCTCACAGTGCAAGCATTTCTAAGAGTGCCAATCACAGATCAGGAAGGTAGGATTCCACCAGAAAGTATAAAATTTGTGTGTGTGTGTGTGTGTGTGTGTGTGTGTGTGTGTGCGTGCGCGCGCATATGAAGGCCAGAAGGCAATGTGGGTGTCTTCCTCAATCACCCTCCACTTTAGATTTTGAAGCAAGGTCTTTCACTAATCCTGAGTTCCATGATTGGTTAGACTAGCTAGCTAATGAGCTACAGAGATCTTCCTTTCTCTATCATCCCCTCCTCAGCCAGTTCTGGGTTAACAGGTATGTGCCACCATGCTCATTTTTTTACATGATACTATTTGAACACATGCCCACATGTATTCACAGTAAGTACTTTATCAACTGAGCTATCTCCCCAACCCAAATTTATGAATTTTTATCTTTCAAAATGTTCTATAAGCCCTCTTGGGTCCAAACAAATCATTACTGAGGGAACAGTCCTGAATGTGTGGTAGAAGGGGCAGCTTGCAAGAAGGTAGTTGAAAAGAGAAATTTTAGAGCTAGTTTTATTAGGAAAAAAATGTCAGCTCCATCAGCTCACAGCACCTTGACAACAGTCCTTCTCTAAATACATGTGTTTTTCTATAATAATTAATCAGTTGCACTGAGATTTGAAAACAAGCATCTCAATCACCTAGCATAAGACATGTGATGATTTAGGTGTAAACATTCAATATGAAGGTTCTGTGAAATTACACAGTATTTGATAGTGTATCTGAAAGCTTGTTCTAGTCCAGAGTAGAATTCAAACCATCTGTGTGCAATCCTTAACTTATACTCATAGCCCCATACTTCATTAAGGGTCTCGCCCAAGCTGGTAGATCAAGTTAATATTTCACAGAAACCAGGATCTAGTGCATGCAAGACAACTTCTGGGGTTGCTTTACTTACCAAGATTCTCTTCCTTCTACTTCTTCCATGATCAACTCATTATAAATGTTACTTGAAGCCCGCGGAACAAGTAGCAATTTATTTGACACTGTCTGATTGATTCAGTTATGATTAGTCAGGGTCCCTGCTTGAAGGGAAATTATAATCCCTTCCACTGGGATGCTAAGGTAAAGGCTGTAACTGAATTAGATGAGATTTGACATTGAATCTTAGCCTCTGTAAATTTTTTTAAAGGAGTTGGGAAGGTTAAGTGAAATTAGGTTCAGGAAGCCTCAATCAGTCACACAGTGATCAGAGTCAGGGCAACAGCAACACTATAGAACATGTATCATCTGCTGAAAGAACCAAGGAACTCCAGAAATATCAACCCACAGACTTCTATAAAGAATTATGTGTTACTTTTTAAAGATAATTTTCCAGATGTCAAAATGAAAGAAATGAGCAGAGGGCAGTCAGCTACTAGGAGCTAAACCTATGCCTTTAGTGTCAAGGACAGAATGGGAAAGCTGAGTTCCATCCATTGCTATCCTGTTGCCTTGTGTGTGGAATCATGGTCAGATTAATTAATATCACTAAGACAGTTTCCTCTATTAGTAGTCTGCTGCATGAATTTGTCTTGCTCACAGATATGTCCTGAACATGAACCCCATCCTAAAAGGATCAAAGTCTATGTATTAAAAGTGGGCACAGAAATAGGAGAATCTTAGAGCTGTGATTAAAAATATAAATGGTTGAGGGGAGTAAGCAAGCAATATACTTGCTTAGAGGCATGGTTTTTTAAATGTATGCCACTGACACTATGATAAATTTTCTGAAACAGAGTTCCAATAGCAAGTTGACAATAATTTGATTTTCTCTGCTGCCTGACAATTCTCAATTCTTATTTCCTAGGTTACCATAGAACTCTCAAGTGTCGCTCAGTGAGTTTTGACTGTGTGTGCTTATTATGGTGCCAATTTTGCTAAAAGCTGGTTTACTCACCATCCTTTCAAATTAAATTCTCTTTTACTCTGAAAAATAAAACATCGCTGCTGCTAGACAAGCTTTTAACTTAGTAACCTACCAGAAATGTGGTCCCTGTATTTCTGCCTGCCAAGAACATGGGAGTTTTCTTTACCACTTTGGAACAATGCATGCCAGTTTCAGGAGAGAACATGAATAGAATGGAAGAAGCTGAAATCTCTAGTCAGAATGGGGCGAGTTTCCTCACACAGGCCTTTGAAAAGAGAAGTATAATGCATGAATAAGGCATAATCTTTCAGTAAATAGAAAGAGCTAGATACTGAAGTGTGAGTGAGAGAACCACATCAAGAACACAGAAAAAAACCCACTCCTTTCTCTCCTCCATCATGAGCAGTCTCCAAGATCAGTTTGGGTTCTCCATCTGTTTCAGTGGCTTGTAATGGAGACAGAAAACTCAAACACAACTCTTAGGAGGAGTTCTAGTTTCATTTCTGTGGCTGTAAAAAAACACTGACCAAAAGTAGCTCAGAGGACAAAAGAATTTTTTTCATCTTACACTTCCAGGTCACAGTCCACCATTAAGATAATTCAGGGGAAAAAAACTCAAGATAGGAACCCGAAGGAAGAACTGTTTGCTTATTTCACCCAACAGTGACCTCTGAATGGGGAGCTCATGTACAGTCAAAGGAGTCCAGCTAGATCCATGGAGTAAGGACTTGTTGACTGACTCTCTAGCTCACTCACAGGTTCAAGCTTAGCTATCTATTTACACAACCCATGCCTAGGGATGGTACCACCCTCAGTGGGATCGGCCTTCCTGTATCAGTTAACAGTCAAGACAATTCCTCACAACATGACTATAGGCCAGCATGATAAAGAAATTGATTAACTGAGGTCCTTGTTTTATCCAGGTGATTCTAGGCTGTGTCAAGTTAGCAGTGAATGCTAATGAGGATAGAGAGGATTTATTCCCCACTTCTCTAGTTTCCACGGGGGATATTTGTCTTAGGTGCTCTGTGTCTACTATTGTCCTTCATCAAGAGCAAGCTGCCTGTTCAATGAAGTCCACAGGAAAGCTCTGTGGTCCTCAGCATTTCCTGTCTCACAGAGAGCAGACAACAGCTCCCCTGAGAAGGCTCTGGCCTCTGCTTTAGTATCTGGAAGCCAGCTTGTGCACAGATATATTTCCGACTCTGATTAATAACATAGATGCTTTGTAAAATTATTCTTTCACCTCTCATCTTCCCTACTTTCAACCTCCTTTCCATTTTGTCAGAAAGTAGGGGGGAGGGGAAAGTTGTGGCTACTTTCTCCTAATTCCAATATTGATATGTGCTCTGGTAGGAAGATCTGCTGAAGCTTCCTCAGGCAGTTCTTGGTGGGAACCAAAATCTTTTCTGATGATCCCACGCATTGCTATTGCCTTTTATCCATAATGTCCTCTACTTATTTGTAGAACCCAGTAACTAATAAAAACAGAATATTTTTCAAAGAATGGTCAGACCTCTGCTTTAATGTGCTGCAGCTATCAGTGTAGCCAGAATAACTTCTTGGAATGAGTCTATCTATAAGTGAAAATAACCCTGTATATCTCTAAACTGGCAAACTAAATCAAACTGAATGTAATGGAACTGATATCATCTGTATGTGTCAAAGCACAATGGCAGGCATTGCCTAATGTCATAAATACCAAGACTTCTCATCTTAATTTTAATATTGCTCTATCACCCTGCTTTTGAACCTTGAATTTTTTATATCTCTCCTGTTAAGTATGGAAACAGTAATGATGACCTTACAAAATATTAGAAAGATTAAATAGTCAATTCATGGGACCAAAATATTTATATTCTACAGGGTTTGTATGCAGATGTGTAGATAGTAAGGTCATATCCAGAGAAACTAGAAAGTACTGGCTGTTATATATCAAGGCTATGTAGCTATTTTATTAGCTATTTTCTCTGTTGCTGTGAGAAAAAAATCCTAAGAAAAGCAATGTAAAGGAGAAAGAGTTTATTTTGGCTTATTGTTTCAGAAGGATGTAGTCTGTCATGGAGAATACAAGCTATCATGGTAGAAAGACATGAGATCAGGCAGGAAAGCCTTGATGGAAGAGGTAGGGGCAGGCTGGTCACATTGATATAAGACTCAAGATGTAAAGAGCAAAGAAGTAGAGCCAGGCTCAAGGAGGCATCCTCGGTTATGCCCTCCAGCAAGCCTTCCTAAACAGAGAAGCCAGCTGGAGATAGAGTGTTCAAACATGAGCCTATGGGGACATTTCATAGTCAAACACCAACAGCTACTTACTGATTTGTTAAGAGACTTTGCTTTTTCACCTTTTGGATTCTATTAGAGATTCTTAAATAGATCCAGATATGACTTTCAGTAAAAACATTTTTTAGTCCCACACCAACTCTAATGCAGAACTTCTATTAGTAAGACTATGAACCCATACTGTAACAAGAATATTAAGTTTGTAAACCACTATATCTGATTCAAGAGTTTTTACCACTTAAATACTGCCTGCATTCTCACCAATTATACATGTTCTTTCTACCCTTTGCTTGAAATCATCTTGAATGAATCAATTCAGTCAAATCATTTCCCCCTATCTTAAGCCCCCGAGTCTAAGGTAAAAGTATAATGCCTCACAATTTAAAAACCAGCATTCAAATTCCTACATCAAGCATATTTATTTTCAAAGTAATCATTTCAATATTTATTTATTTTTCTTAAAAGTTCGTTTGGGACTTCTAATCTTGAGATTATTATAGGTCAATGCTTCAAAAGAATATCACTAAGCCACAGTATGAACAATAATATCCACAACAGGTAAAATCCAATTATTATGACAAATTCTAAAGAAATCAAATCTGGTTGTACTACTGTAGAGCTGGATCATAATGATACAGTAACAGAAATTAGGTCCAGGTGTGAGGCATCTGGAGATCAGCCTCTTAGAGGTGAACAAGACAGCAAAAGAAAAAACTACTGTAGACTCAATGGTGAATGGTGGTGCAGGTAGGGTGTGCTTTGAAATTCTAGACATTTCTGTTGGGTGTCCTTTCTATGGAACTTGGATTTGGAGTGAGCCAGAAGCCAATAGAACATGAACAGAAGAAGGCCAATAAACTGGTTGTAATATTTGGGGAAAAAATACAAGAAAGAGACAGATTGGAAGGACACCAGTCCTAGTGAGAACCGAGGACTTTATTCATGCTGTACAATGATTCTCCCATTGAGCTACACTTTAGTCAAGATAATCTAAATCCTTTTAAAATCACAAAAGATATATTGTACTTTATGTAATATATCCTATATTATAATATACAAAAATATAATATTAATATAATTCATTTGCATGTGTTACTTGATTTGTAATCTATGTATATATACCTGCAAGGCAAAAGAGGTCTGAGCCATCTCTTCAACCCCCACTGAATAGTTTTTTGTTTTTGGTTTTTGTTTTATCTTCTCTACTTTGTTTCCTAACACTGGGCTCCAATTTGTGGACCAATCAGAACAGATGATTTCCCTTTATTCAGGAGGCATACAAAGCCACCTCTGAAAACTAACCAGTTGTTCAGTGATTGAAGTCAAGATATTAGTTGAGACTATAAATGAAATGTATCACTCTGAGCTGAAGTAGTCTTCCCCCCCTCCACAATTTATTCAGCAGGATGCCATCATTCCATTTCCTCCACATATCTTTTCATTACATTGCATTTTAATATCTGATATTACACCCCCAAAATTAAATGTCAGAACCCCCTGTGGACACTGTATTATGTTTTCTATCCCTTTCTCCAAGGAATTAAGATATTAGTTTATACAATGTCTTTTTAGATGAAATTACATAGTCAGGGATTCACAAATGAATATCAGCCCCCTATTGTAGAAGAATAAACTGTGATTTCAAAAAATAGAAGACAATTTCAGAAAAAAATATTCAAGAGAGTGTGTTGATTTTGATGTCACAGCTGGGCTTTATGGTTAATGCCCTTCACAAAAGATCTATTGAAACACTTTCAGTTGCTGTTGTTCTTGGGTGATCAACACTGAAGATCCTTCTAGTCTAGGATCATGTGAGATTTGTATTCTCATTCTGTCTGATTGGAATAAATTTGCTTTGTGGTTTCAGTAAATTACATTATACTTGGATAGTGCCATTTTCTGTTAATTTCACAGTTCTTGAATTCTCAGCCAATATTGTTTCATAATTATGCTTGTCATGAAAGCACAGTCTAATTATGATACTCATAGTTTTCAAAAAAGCACAGGAAATTAATCTGTGTACAAATAACCCTTTTCTAGTGTTTTCTGTGACAGAAACTTCTCTACTGCGAAAAAACGTCTGGATAATATTCACCATGGTAGCTAACAGCTAGGTAAAAAAATGAAATTTCTGTTAAATGTACAGGTTGAAAGAAAATTGCTCACAATAAAAGTTCCTATTTCCATCCTCTTTCCCATTATATTTGCTGTTATGAAGTTCCCTTATTTTCCTCTTCCTCTCAGGTGAGTATAAATTACAATTGAATACAATAATTACAATCAAAATTCTATGATGGATAACAAACATACACAGAATGCCTTGTATTCCCCTAAGCACACAACTGCATTAGCATATTTTATCTTCACTCCAATACAATGAGGGAAGTACAGACATTATTTCAATTTTACAGGTGGAATAACTTAGACAAGTAATAACACTAGAAGTGGTAAGTCTGTGAGATGAATACAGAGGAAACACTCACTATGCTTAACTCTATGCAACATCAGTCCCACTCTTTACGGTATCCCTGCCAAGCAAGTATGTGTTAAGAGGCAGAAATTTTGCCATATTTTAAGAGTAAAATCTACAGAAAATATTGATAGTATCAATAACATCAATGTGGCTATTTATCTGTTACTAAGGTGGGGACCTTGGTTGATGTCAGAATTCTTGAACCTCTTAGCTGGGCTTGTGTTGAGGCACAGATACTTGGAAGCTATGTTACTTAAGGTTTTCCTTGCTCTCATCAAATACCTGACAAGAACTTGAGAGAGAGCGCTGATTATAACTTATAGTTCAAGGAGATACCATCCATCATGACAGCAGAAGACTACCAGTCTCATTGTATCTGTAATCAGGAAGCAAAAAGTGAAAGGAAGCATAGGGCTGAGCTAGAAAAACCAAAGACCCCATCCCGAGTGACCTCCTTCAAACAGCAAGGCCTCACCTCCTAAAGGTTCCACAACTTTTCCAAATAGTGCCCCTGTTGCTGGATCCTAATGGCTCCCTCGGGGAGGCGGTGAGAAGGTTCAGTGTCAATGGCACAGACACTGGAAATCAGTTGAAGGCAAATAACAAACTTGCATTTAATAATGGGGAAGGCCTTATATACCCTCCTCCCAGCACCCAGTCTGTGTCACAATCTGGTGGCATTACATCATCATCCCCATTGGCTGGGCATGATCAGGAAGTCTGACAGCATCCAGGAACTCTGACAGCTCCAGTTGCTAGGCCCTCAGACAGACTCCACATCATCAGAAACTCTGATAGCTCCTGTTGCTAGGCCCTCAGGAAGACTCCAGGCTAACTCATAAGGAGTACATTATGTGCATGCCTTGGCAACTGTTCCGAGCCAATTTCCTCGACCCTATGGGCCTGTCCTATTACATATCCATTCTTCTATTTTATTACATGGGTGCTCAAAAGGAGTCAGAGTTCTTTGCTCCAGCCTTGTTGACCCTACCTTAGTGGGGCTCAGCAACTGGACTGTGCCTATCTTAGGTTGACTAGCTAAACAAGCTTTTACCCATCATTGACTATCAACCAATGAAGGTTATCCATCCCTGGGGAGTCATGGGGGGGAGGTGTCAGGCAGTAGCCTTTTGAATTTCAGAAAGCCAAACATGAATAACCTCCTGTGGAGGCTACAAGTTGGATGTCTAAGAGCCATTAACACTTACAGAGTCACCTTAGTAGTGGCCTGTTGGTGGATGTGCTGTAGAAGACACTTAGAAAGGAGAAAGATTAAAAGCACCACACCACCAATCAAAACATAAGTGAAAATACAGGAGGGATGAAACAGCTTCCTTATATCATGCCTTTTCAAAAATAAAGAGTCAAAGGCCATAACTCTGCCCTTATCTGATGTAACTGGAAATTTTTGTGTGTTAGGTGTAATGGATAATATAGAAACTTAGTTTACCACGGGCCCTTAATATATTTAGCTAGCTCCTAGCCTGCTAAACTAATGTTCCTCATTTCTAAGTGTGTAGGTCAAAATGAAGAAAAGCAAGCCTTTACAAGTCTTCGGCCTTTAGAGGGGCAATTAGAGCAAGAAAGGGGAGTATATACATTACCCATCCTGGATGATTTCCTCCTTGGTGGAAGCAGGCTGATCTATGACCAAGTGCACATCTCTTGTTGGGGCCCATATTGGCATAGTGACACTCTGAGGAAAAGTACAAGCATACCCCCTCCCATGAGTTAGCAGGGGGGCTAGTAGCTGCCATTGAAGGGAGATAGGATTTCTCCATCTCAACGGGGGCAAGGGCATGATCCTTGGTAGAAATACCCAGTGCTTGTAGGCTGAAGTGAGCACCTTGTCATCAAAACTGAGAAAACTCATATGGAAAAGGACCTCTGTTAAGGCCAGATATGTATCTCTCCTAGACTCCGGTGAGATAGTCCTTGTCAACAGCTCCTTCAGAGCTCTGTTGGTCCTCTCCACAATGGCTTGTCCCTGTGGATTGTAGGGGATGCCAGTGGTATGGGAAATATTCCAGTACCCCAGAAGGTCATTGAATTGTTGAGATGCATAAGTAGGGCCATTGTCAGTCTTAAGTGCCCAAGGTACCCCTATAACCACCATGGCTGACTTAAGGGACTTGATAACATTGATGGCCTTCTTCCCAGAAGGGGTGAGGGCATAAACAAAAGAGGAACAAGTATCTATTATCACATGAAAATATTTAAGATTGCCAAAGGGGGTATGAAACATGACATCCATCTGCCAGATGTCATTAGGCAACAAGCTCCAGGGATTAACTCCTGCATGTTAAAGTGGTCCTAAGGGGGAAAGAAGAGCACAAATGGCACATGCCCAGGGCAAATGTTCACATTGGGAAACTGGTAATTCCAGAAGATATTTATGCAAATTCTGTGGAGAGAGATGGAACTGCTCGTGAAGATCCCTGGCTTGCTCTAGGAGATCCATACTGGCTGTTAATGTGACATTATCTGTGATCACATTTCCTCAAGCCAATATTCTGGGTAATTTGGAATGAGATCTAATATGGGACAGGTACCAATGCTCAGTCCTCTGATTTAGGACATCTTGTATGAGCAACATGGTGCTGGCAATGGGGGTCAGTGAGTCTTTGACTCAAGAAAAGGCCAGCACATGAACTGCCTGTACAGTGTATTGGCTATCAGAAAAAAATATTAAGAGGCTTGGTCTGGCACTCCACTAGAACTTTGAGGAGGGCCAATGGCTCACCCAATTGAACAGAACCAGGGCTAGGGATAACATGTGTAACATCTTTGGAGCCAGGACACTGGATAAGAACACCATATCTGTTTTTATTGGAATCTTAAAAAGCCAGAGTGGCCTGAGGGATGGGAGTGGAGCAGGGGACTGAATGGGGCTGTATCTGTATTGGAAGCGGGTGGAGTTCTGCTAAGATCTTGTTTTTTGGCAAATGATTGTCAATTGTTCCTGTGAATCCTGCAACCATTTCCTGAAACAAGATAGAATCTGCCTGGAGGGACTGGGTATTCTTTAAAGAAAAAGGGAAGATAAGCTTGTCTGGCTCTTGTCCATATTTTCTCCATGCCAGCATCCTTTCCTTAAGGCCAAGTTGGAAGGACTGATCAAACTTAGAGGTAACCTTATTGCAGGTCAGAATGTGCTTGATGTATCCATAGAAGGGGCCCAGATTGCCATAACACTCCCAAGAATCCCCTGGGTGCCCAGAGGTCCATTGCCAATAAGGGTTTTTGGGAATCATGGTATTGCAGGCTGGAGGTGGCTAGAATGGCTGAAACTTTTTGTAGTAACTCTTTAGCTTCTTGGATAAGCCTAACCTTAGTGGAAGGACAGGTGAGGCCCTCCAACAATGAAAAGAGGTGTCTCATCTTTTGGTCAGGGATAGGTGAGAAAGGTTTAAGCATGCCACATAATTGTTGTAATTCTCAGAGTGAGTACAATTCCTTCAGTTCCAATTTAAAGGAAATGGGGTAAACCTGCTTAGCAATGGAAAAGCCTAAAAAGGTACCATTTGGACATTATCTGGAGCTACCATTAGATGTAACAAAAGCAAGATCTTCTAATACTCCCTTGGCAGTCTTTACAGAAAGGCTGCATCTGGGTGTGTCTGGGGGAGATCATCCACATAATGGATCAAAAGGACATCCCTGGGGACATTGACCAAAGCTTGAGAAACAAGTAACTGGTAAATAGTTGGGGCTATTCTTCATTCCTTGGGGCAAAATAGTCAATTTATATCTCTTAGCTGGTTTATGCATATTAGGTTCTCACACAGTAAAGGCAAAATGATCTCAATCCTGTGGTGCCAGAGGAATGTGAAACAAAGTAATCCTTAATACCTAAAACTAAAATGTAATAAGATGGAGGAATAGTGCTAGTAGGGTTGGGGAGGCCTGGCTGTGTAGACTCCATTTTTCCATTAGATCATTAACTACATGAAGATCCTTTAGGAGGTGGTAGCATCCCAATTTCTTAGGGATAACAAATATGGGGGTATTATGCTTCCTTGTGGATTGTTCAAAGTGCCATATCTTTAACTGTTCTGCAACTAATTCCTTTAGGGTTGACAGCTTGAGGTCAATTATAGGTCACTGTTCCACCCATACTTCTTGATCTGAGAGTGACGTCAATGGAATTGGGCTAGGAGACTAGATGGCAGTGGTTCTCTAAGTGGTCCTTAGAATTGGGGGTGCAGATCTTATACAGGGTCATGGACCATAAGACCCAACTTTTTATGGACCTCAATGTCATCAAAAAAGACCCTATCATCTATACTTAGGACAACACCTATATCCTCCAAAATATCTCTGCCCCACAGGTTCCTTGGCACATTGGAAATGGCTCCCTGATTGCCATTAAGATCCTTCCAAGGTGCCCAAACTGATAGCTACATTCTCCGTGACAGATTTCCCCTGGACTAAACTGACAGATTTCAAGGGGCCCAAACTGGCAGTTACTTTCTCCTTGACAGATTTCCTGGGACCTAAACTCACAGATATCTCAGGGCCCAAACTGACAGCTATGTTCTCCTTGACAGATTTCGTGGGGCCCAAACTGTCTGCTTCCTCATCATCAGACATAATAAAAGATATCCAAAATGGAACTGGTGGGGATGATAAAAAGGTTAACCATCTTTTAGAGGGAAATGGTAAGCAAACGACAGTCAGAGAGAAGATGACAGTCAACAGAAGTGGAAATTTGTATCAGACCCTTACGTCTTGTGCTTAGTGGTGAACTTACATAGTTTTTTAGGTCATGGCTATATGCCTACAGGGTGTACCTGCACAAGGGATGGCATTCAGGGAGCCAAGCCTTGATTTCACCTCCTGGGGGGTCAATCCTTATGTGGAGGTGCAAGGTGAACCAAAAAAAGAAAAAATAATAAAGTGCCTTCCTAATGGGATGGGCAGAAAAACATGGCAGACAACTCAAAAGAAGGAAAGAAATGGGAGACTCAATGCTTACCTGCCAAAGGGACCAAAAGAATACAACACTGAGTGGTCTTCTCACCAAAATGCACCATCTTGGGGGCACTGGAAAGACCCCATGATTGAAGAGAGGGAGATGATCAGAACCTGCACAGGGAGAAAGTAATAGAAACCCCATGTTGGGCACCAGATGTTGCTGGGTCCTAATGGCTCTTTTGAGGGAGGGAGGGAGAAGTTGTGGCATCAATGGCACAGACACTGGAAGTCAGTTGAAGGCAAATAATTAACTCTTTTATTTAGTAATGGGGAAGGCCTTATATACCCTCCTCCCAATGCTCAGTCTGTGTGGTCATTCCTCATTGGCTGGGCATGATCAGGAACTCTGACAGCACCTATTGCTAGGCCCTCAGACAGAATCCAGGTTGGCTCACAAGGAGTACATTATGTGCATGCCTTGGCAACTGGTCTGAGCCAATTTCCTTAACCCTTTGGGCCTTTCATACTACTGCCCCCAGGTAGGGACCATGTGTTCAAAACCATGAGCTTATGGCAGGCAGCAAAGGGAGCATTTTGCCTTCAAACTATAACACAAGGCTGAGCCAAAGCATCACTGGAGTATAAATGTTCAAGCACAACCTGTTCAACCTAGTAAACCAGGCTAAAAGGAGCTTCTGGCTCCTTAGTTTTACTGTATTGCTAAGCAATAAGTACAGCAACAATTTCTAGCAGCAATAGCAACAAATAAATATATTTGAAACATAAGACAATTGTACTGGCTAGTTTTGTGTGTCAATTTAGTCATCAGAGAGGAAGGAGTTTCAGCTGAGGAAATCCCTTCTTGAGATCCAGTTGTATGGCATTGTTTTGGTTTGGGTTTTTATTGCCGTGAAGAGACACCATGACCACACCAACGCTTATAAAGAAAACATTTAACTGAGGTGGCTCACTTACAGCTTTAGAGGTTCAGTCTATTGTCATCATGATGGGAAGGATGGTGTGCAAGCAAACATGGTACTGGAGATGAAAGTGCTACACCTCACAGGCAACAGGTAGTCGACTTACTGTTACACTGAGAGAAGCTTGAGCAAAAGAGACCTCAAAGCCCACTCCCACAGTGACACTTCCTCCACCATGGCTGCACCTCCTAATAGTGTCACTCCCTTTGGAGGCCATTTTCTTTCAAACCACCACAAGGATTTTCTCATTTAGTGATCAATGGTGGGTGGTGCCATCCTCAGGCTGCTGGTCCTGGGTTCTATATGAAAGTAGACTGAGCAAGCCATGGGAAACAAGTCAGTAAGCAGCTCCCCTCCACGGCCTCTGCATGAGCTCCTATCTCCAGGATCCTGTCCTGTTTGAGTTTCTGTCCTGACTTCCTTCGGTGATAAACAGCAATACTGAAGTGTAAGCCAAATAAACTTTTCCTCCCCAACTTGCCTTTTGGTCATAGTGTTTTGTCACGGCAATAGAAACTGTAACTAAGTCAACAATTATACAGAAATTTCCATATACACCCCACCCAATAAGAAAGAAGAAAAGTATTTAGATTACCAAGTCAATATCAATTTGTACTCAAATTCCACATAAAACATTCTAAATTCAGACTGGCAACACTTGTGTTCAGTTCACAGGGGCAGAGAGGCATGATTTACATCTTAAGATATAGGACCAAAGCATTTCAGGAATAAAAGAATAATTTCATCAATATATATTAGATGGAAGCGACTAGGAGATAATTATGTGTTTGGAGATATAGATGCCCTGTAGTACCTGGCTTTAAAAATCTCAGGCTAAACACTTCACCAGGTTGTTAAACAAGTGTTAAACAAAGCGTTTGTATTTAGGAATTACACTGACCAGTCTACAAAGGCAGCAAATGCCAACAGTACCATCTCTGGGATGACTAATCATTTGTATCCATCCCTAAGCCATACAATGCATACTCCTCTGTTGGACACCCGGAGGTTTGCACCAGTCCCTTGCTGCTTTGTACTCACCTTTTCCTGCACCTGCTCGCAACACTTCCTCTGACTGACAGACACAGTTGTATCATCAATGTCTGTTCCCATCATCATATCAGTTTGACCTATGACTGATCCCAGGTTACCAACATCGATCTGCCCTGTGCTTCCGCCCTCTGGGCATGCTTCCTGCTAGGCAGACACCCGATTTTGCCATTTGACTGCTATTCTCACACCCACCTCTCCTTCTACCTCCCTGGACTATGGCAGTGCATACACACACACACACACACACACACACACACACACACACACACACACACACACACAGAGTTCTGTTTCTTATTCCAGGAAATAAATAAAAATCTACTTAAAGTGGCAATATATCCTTGCCACCTTTCATAGTTGAAATTTAGTGATTTAATAAGCAATAAACCTTCTCTATCTTTATCTGAGATATTAAAGCTTGAAGTCTTAGAAGAACTAATAAATACCATGTTATTCAAATCACCACAGGCAATCCAATGGACACTGTATAAAATGTGATTTGTAAATCTCTGATCAGTTAATTAGCATACCAGTATGAACAATGAACAGAACTTAAAGCTTTTCTCAGGCAAATACTATAATCAAAAACAAATTACAGTGTAAATCCTGGACTGGATGGCTTACGAAGTACCCCAACTACCAACTAGCAGAGAAATGCATCACCAGTCTGTCTGGTCAATTAGCTGGGGACCATCTAGTGACTTAGGCTTCCTGTGAACACTATGTGTGAATATTCACAGCACACTGGGCCTTTGTTCTCAGGAAGCTGTTGAACTTTCAAAGACTGGAGACAGGACCACTATCTAGCTTCAGCCAAAGAAGGCTCTTTGTGCTCCATGTCATGGAAGGCTAGAGATGCTCCAATTTTGGCACCACAATAGAATCTACAGGTTCTTAGAACAAAATAATACTATTATACAGCTTTGCTACAAATGATTATATTAAACAAATAAAAAAAAGTCAGAGGCTTGACACCTACATTAAAGGCTCTTTTCAAAAAAACATATGTCAAGTGAAATTCTTCGATGTTTTTTCTTATAAAGTTCATCTAAATCTGATGAAATCAGGTAAAATAAATATATTGTTGTAATATAAGTATTGGCTTTATACATATGTGAAGAAGCAAAGAGACTACAATTAAAATTTTAATACTTAGATATTATAGCTGAGACTAAAGGAAGCTGAAATTATTAGATTTGCAGGACAATATATACAACTGGAGCATATGATACTGAGTGAGATAACAGGCTCAGGAAGACAAATGCCCTGTTAACCCTCATGTGAGGATCCTAGCTTGTAGTGCTGGTTTAAGCTGGAGCGGGTGTCCACAGAGGTCAGTCAGCAAATCAGGAGCCATGAGGGTGTGGGAGTACAGCTTGCAGGGAGGGAATGTGAAACACATGTGATATGGTAGTAGAGAGGGGTTGGGAGAGCTGGGGAGGTTACATAGAGAACCAAGGCAGGTTCATGGGAGCTGCAGAAAGTGTTAACCAGAACTTAGGATATCGGGAAAGATGTGTAGAAACCTAGTTTATACAGTAACTAAAGTCTGTAAATTTTTTTCGAAGTTTGAACAGAAGTACCATATATGAATGGATAATGCTGTATTCAGAAGCTGTAGATTTTTTAAACAAAATTTTCACGTGAGGTATTAGCAAGAAAGCACCAAGAGGATCCCAAAACAATACAGACTATTGCCAACATGCTTAGTTACCCTCAAGAACTAGGGGGAGTGGAAGGAGAGGAAACTGTGGTTGGGGCGTAATGTATGAGAAAATCAATCAATAAATATTTTAAATTAATTAAAAAAAGAACTATGCCAGCCATCGGTGGCGCATGCACTTGTGAGGCAGAGCCAGGTGGATCTCTGTGAGTTCGAGGACAGCCCAGTCTACAGAGAGATCCAGAACAGGCACCAAAACTACACAGAGAAACCCTGTCTCAAAAAACCAACAACAAAAGAACTATATATTTAGACCCAGTTGCTGATGATCACACACTTGGGATGCAGCACACAGAGAAATCATATTGGAGTTAAGCTAGTCCCTAGCATTCACAGTGTCCAAAGGTTCTATGTAGGCTCTTGGAGGAGAAAAAGCATCAGTGGACTTACCCAGCAGTAGACTATGTATACTAAAATACCCATGTATCAGGCAAAATGGTCCTGCAGCTTCTATAATAGCCAGATTGTTTGTTTTTAACCATCCACTTTCTGATTGGATTTGAGGCATGATCCACAAAAAGAAATACATGCCTGGTAGTATAAACATAGACAAAAAGCCATGGCTGGGATGCCATAGAGTTAGGGAGGGGGAACTTACTACTGATATTTAGGTAAGTGGGCATACACCAAACTGACTTCTAAATATTTATGTTTATATCCATAGATTGGTGTATTGGATAGAAATTAATCAAGGACCTCTAACTTTTCAAACTGCTAGGAAAAGTGACTGTTGAGTGTTTAGCTCTAAACAATATCTCAGTCAGTCCCTGTAAGGTCCAAGGAATATCACAAAATGTTCATCACATAACAGATTATGGGGACATAAAGATTATAAGAGCTAGAAGTTGAGGAGGAGTACTATGAAATGCTGTCTTCTGGGTATTATATGACTGGTGTAATCATGAATATGCAGCAGCTCTAGCCTCCTACACAAGACCTGAACAAAACAAAGCATGACAGTATGAGGCCAACTAATTGGGAAGAAGAGAATCAACAGCCACGTGAAGGAGATAATGCAGGGTGACCAGGAAGAGGGATATGTTCATATTACATTGTATAGACTCAGAGCCTAGCAGCTCTTCCTACCACACTGTAGTCTGAGTGGTTTAATATTTATGTATACTCTCATATCCACTGATTATACTAACTATGGGAAGTTCACTGAATTTATTATTGAGATAATATTTGTAATGTAATTCCAGTCCCAACCTTACCTACAGAGTTTGCCTTTTCTATCCAGTTTGCCTGAGATTATATTTTTTAAAAGGAGTAGTGGTTTGCCAGTAATTGTTTCTCTCTTTGTTCCCATATGAAAAAAAAGATGAAATGAAAGAGTGTCCAGGATGCTGGGACAGAGGCAATATGAATGGAGAGCAAATAAAAGCCCATCTCTTCCCAGGGAGTCATTTCCAGAGGCACAGCTGACGTGGCTGCAGCCACAACCCACGTTAAAGTGATTATTCAGTCCTAGCTACCAGCACAATCTACAGGGACCATTTTGGATGAATTCTTCATTGTAAAACCATGTTTCCTTTATGACTCAATAAATTACTTATGACCAGTAAACAGTAACTTATTGAGAAAATTAACTTTTTCCTTAACAACAAATGCTGTTCAGTATTCCAGTTTAAAACACTTTCTGGGTAACTTACAAAGTCTAGGAATTTTTAGTCATCAAGATGAAATCAAAGATACACATTAAGTGTATGTTTAATCTAAGAAAGACAGAAAATCAAAATGGTTTCATTATGTCCCTGTGGGAAAGATTTTGTAATCAGCCCCAGCTTTTCAACGGTGGTCCGTTCAATCATTTGGTTGGTAGAAAATCGTAAGTGACATGCCTTTGAAATCATGCAGGGAAGCCAGGAAGTCAATATTAAGTTCACAGAGAGAATATGATGAATTTGCACTATTGTCTGGTCTCATTATATTCTTTGTCACAAAAATGAGTTATCGCAGGATTATAATGTCTAGTGTGTTCTTCTTTATAATACATTCTTATTCACATGACAAGAATTACGACAAGAGGAGAAAATGGACAAAATTAATCCACTCTCATGACAGAAAATACTACATCAAATTAACTTGTGACAGGCAAGTATTTTTGTGATGGCATTTATTGATGGCATTTGTCTGATCAGTCTACCTACATCAGTTCTTTATGTGTTTTATCAAGGATCCATCATGAACAGAACCCTGGGGAAAACATCCTCTGAAGGTAGTTGAGACTAAAAAGAAAGAAACGGGTCATTTTGTATGGACTCTCTGGAGAAAACCCCTAAATAAATCATGCACTTATGGTTCACGAAAATTGTTCTGAATAAATTTCAGCCTGCTCTTAATGAAAAACTCTGCCCCCTGGATCTGGTAGAAATTTATTTGTAGTTTAATTTTCCTATTTTAAGTGGGGAATTGAAATATTTCCACCACAAATGAATTTGTGCCCTATATTGCTTTGGCATTCACATTTGAATCTAAGTTATAATTTGGAGCATCCTTAAAATCATAGATGCATCCATACAAGTCAACCATGTTAAATTAGATGACTGTGGAAACACAATGCACTCTCTTCATGCGAGAAGGCAAGGATGCTGCAGTCCCTGACAATGGGTGAATGTTATTTACATCTGTTTACTCCTAAATCACCCAAAGATGTGTCAGCTAGAACAAAGAATGTTGAGATTTCAAGGGAAATTTGCATAGATATGTGATAGAGCAAAGTCAACTTGTTATCTTCAAAGCATAATTGCCTAAAAAATGTTTACTCTGGGAACTGACCAATGCCCAGAGTTGAGATGGTAAGTCTGGAAACTCAGATGCTTACTACATAAGGAAGACTGTCTGAGATGTGTGTGTTTGCTAAAAATTACCATCATTTTCAATAACTGTCAAAAAGGATAACATGTAAATTATTTTAATGAATCCAGAAGACTAAATGGGGAATATATTCTTCTTGTCAGAAAGAAAAATAATTCATGAGTTTGTTTCTGTAGGGGGGTCGAGGTAACATCTCTAAGGAAGCATGGCAGTTTCCAGCATGTGCTTCCATTAATTTCATTTGCATATGGATCTCTAAATTGGATGATAAATGAAGAAAGACACTCACAGAGCTAATCAGATCCACAGTGATTTGGCCAACTGCAGGTTCAGCAGAACATAAGCTCACGGAGCAGGTTCTCATTGACTCTGGCTAAGAGTATCCTCCCTGGTTTTCCTAAGGAAATATAATTTAGCAAAGTGTTACAGTTTCATACCAGATTACACACCCACCTGATTTTTATCAAAGAGGAACACAAGTAGCATTTAGCTCAAGTGCCACTTCTGCAGGAATGTGTGAAACAGGTATGACATATTTATACAAGCAGAAAATGTCAGATTTTGAAAATACATGAGATGAAGTTAAAATCTTGGTTTCAACAGTTATTCCAGTGCTGGAAAACACACAGTAAGGCATCCTTTCTCCCAGGAACCATGGACATTCAAACCAATGGACATTTCTCACTGTAATTACCAGTTTCTCCTGTATTGCCACACTAATTACCTGACCTAAATTTAGAAAGAAGCTTGAAGGCTGGAATCATTATTCTGAAGATTCTTGTCTGTGCTTAAATGAAAAACTATAATGAACTAGTCAAACCAAATTGAATTTAAGTGCTCTTGGAATTGCTTAATATTTTTAACTAGTAAAACAATACATCTTCTAAAGCACCTGGCATCTTCATTGTAAACAATTAAACTTTGGAGACTGACTTATTACAGAGGCATATGCTTTGTTAAAACAATTTAAGGCTAACTTTCAAAGGAAAACAAAAACCAACATCTTGTAAATATATGACCCACTTGTCCAAATCATTGTCTTAGAGTGTTATGAGAAATTTAGTAATATTTTTCATCACCAACAATGAAATTTGCCATGGCACTTATTCCAAATACCACAAACCATGTTGAACAATTCTACACTAAGGAAAAATTAATTCCAAGTCAAACAATTAGATGAGTTTAATTTTTTAGAAATCCCAAATCTCATAAGCCTGCCATAATGAAACACTATGTGTCTAAGGAGAAGCAAAAGAAACAAAAAATGACTTAATTAAATTCTTGAATTTCAAATCTTTTACAAATGCACAAATGTTGACCTTCTCCAGCAAGCCTTTGCCTCTGTAAGTCTGCTTTGCTTAACTAAAGAAATAATGTAGTTACCTTGATTAATCAGTGTACCTCTACACATTTCTCTTTGAATACTTCTTTAAATACCTGTGAACAGTCAGACTATGATGCCAATGGTAGAGCTTTTTAACAGTGTAAGAAAATCATTTTTGTGTTGCCATTGTCTCTATATTTACTTCCAGTCCCTTAGTTTGGGTGTAGGAGGGAGGCTGTGATGTTTTCATCTTGGAATAACACACACCAGCTCAAGTTCTTCCTCTCTCTCTCCCATAACCACACATGGATGATGCCCTTTTGAGTGAGTCTGACCCCAGTTCTTGGGTGGATGCACCATGTTCTATGCCAGTCACATCCTCATTTTGTCACCCATTATGTGTTCCCCTGGGAAGCTCCAGGGTAAGAAACAAGATCCTTTACAATTCCTAGGAACTTCACTTCTGGAGTATTCAGGATGTGCTGGGTTTGACAGAGACTTTGACAGCTCATTGTTTCTTCACTCATGGAAAATCCTCTTTCACTTTGTTACAACCTAAACCTGGGATTTCTTGGGAAGGCAGAGACAAAAGGATCTCTGGAGCTTACTTGCTAGCGAATCTTGGGGAATCTGTCAGCACCAGGTGAAATGAATGACCCTGTCTCAAAAAGTAAGATAAAGGAATGGAGAGCTGACTCAGTGGTTAAACTGCGTGTTGTAAAAGTGAAGGGACGAGTTCTGATAGACAGAACTCAAGTAAAAGTGATCTGAGAGAGGTGACTTACCTTTAATTTCAGCTTCAGAACTCAAAATCTCGGGGCAAACTGGCTAATAGCACTAGACTTATTGACCGGCTCTGAATTTAATTAAAAAAGTCTTGCCTCAAATAGTTAGGTGTAGTGGTTTGAAAGAAAATGGCCCCAAAGGGAGTGACACTGTGAGTAGGTGAGGCTTTGTTGGAGTGGGTGTGGCCTTCTTGGAGGAAGCATGTCACTGTGGGGATGAGCTTAGATGTCTCCTATGCTCAAGATAGCACCCGGTGTCTTCCTGTTGCCTTTGCAGAAGATGTAGAATTCCCCAGCATCATGTCTGCCTGCATACCACCATATTCCCAGCCATTATGATCCCCACTATGATGATAATGGACTAAACCTCTGAAACTGTAAGCTGCTACCTCAATGACACGTTTTGCTTTATAAGAGATGCTGTAGTCATAGCATCTCTTCACAACAGTAGAAACCCTAACTAAGATATAAGGTGAAAGAGAAATCAAGTAAAGCTTGGTTCCTTATATCAATTTTAGGCTTCCATATTTGCATATACACATGTGTCATGCATCTCCACATACACAGCATACACTCCCCACAAAAACATAAAAATGAGCAGAACTACTGAAAAAGACAACTGATAGCCCTTTGACATATATATATATATATATATCAGTCTGTTATATATATAACATATATGTTATATATTATATATAATGCATAACATATATATTATGTTCATGACCATATATTTTTATATATATATATATCACATATATATATGTGATATATATATATGGTCATGAACATAAAGCTATATGCATACATATGTGGTAAGGTAACGTGTACATATGCATACATCATACAGACACAAATGAAAAAAACAGATGCTGAACTTGATACTAAAGCACTTTACGTACATGATATTTACACAATCTGCATTTCTAAAAGATTCATTATGGAATTTAACTATATTGGATATACTTACATAAAATTTTATCTATATATAAGTTTTCTGAATACATTTGAACAGTTACAGAGCTAGAAAAATACATGGGAATTTTCGTTTCATTCTTTCATTTCCAAGCTAAGGAAACTGAGAAATGTGATAGTAACATTGCAATGCCCTAAGTGTGAATAACAACTCAAGATTCTTGATTGCTAGGTGGCAGAATTCATGATTGTTTTTCATCTCTCTCTGTCAGTGATGTTCAACACTAGCTTCAGATTAGTATCCACTAGGGAGTGTTTTTGAGATAACTATACACACATGTCACCCTACAGATTCTAATAGAATTGGCCTGCAGTGGGCCTTGTCATTTACATTTGTTTTTGAGCTGCTCAAGTGATTCTCTTATATAGCCACAGTGGAGAGCCTCTTGTCCCTTTATGTGTGTAGAGGAGCTATTTATCCTTAACTCCACAACTCTGATATAGAAGGAAGGAAGCCAATGCACTGTGACATTCACCACATTGACCCCAGGAGTGTGGTCTCTAGTTAACTTGCTCTCAGTTAGTTCTATTGAACTGCCCATCACCAAAATCATTGTGTTGCTTCTCCTCCAAAGTCAGTGAACTCTAAGCTAGTATAATAGAATGTGTGTGTGTGTGTGTGTGTGTGTGTGTGTGTTTGTGTGTACATGTATACAAAAACCTGTATGTATACGTGGGCATGTAGAATCCAGACATCATCCTTGGATTCCTTAGAGTGATATCCACTTTGATTTTTGAGACTGGTTTTTCCACTTTTATCTGGAATTTTTCTAGTGAACTAGACTAGCTAGCCAGCAGGCTCCAGGGATTCACTAGTCTCTACATTCCCAGCCCTGGAATTAAAAGCATGCACCATCACACTGAACTTTTTATATTGGCTGAGGGGATTGACTTCAGGTCCTCATGCCTGCACAGCAAAAACTTCATCCACTATTATCTTGACTTTAAAAGCTAACTTCATATTTTTTTAAAATCTTTGACAAATGAAATTAGCCTTCTCCAATGGAATGGTACTGGGTATATCAACCACTCCAGGACAGATCTCATGTTCAGGAGTAGTTGACCAACAAACAATGGATTCCACAGGCATTTTTTGTTCATTTGCTTTTGTTGTTGTTGTTGGGTTGGTTTTGTTTTGCTTTGTTTGTGTGTCTGTGTGTTAATTTGGTTAGTTTGGTGGTTTTATTTTCTTCTTTGGGGATGATGTTTAATTATGTTTTCTAGATTTTTGGTGACTTGTTTTTGTATTGGGTTTCTGTTTTGTAGTTGAGAAAGAATGTAAAGTTGGGTGGACAGGGAGGAGGAGAGGATCTGGGCAGCTTGGTGGAGGGGAAAATACGATCAAAATATATTTAAGTTTAAAATTGTTTTAAATAATAGAAAATAAATTGATAAAAACATAAGACATCATTAAATATAAAACTATGTTCCTTTTAAACTTAGTCTTTATTAGTGTTTTATTAGCTTGTACATTACCCAATGAGCACCATGAACTTCAAATGCTTTATTAGCTAAAGACAGAATGACTTCTGTCCTGATTTGTTTATATGTCCCCCTGTTTGATTTAAGTTTTCAAACCAAGAAAATTCACAGGCTATTATGTATGTCTGCGCATGATGTGCATGCCTATTGCCTGTAGAGGCCAGAAGAGGGTGTCATATCCCCTAGTACTGGAGTTATAGATGACTGTGAGCCATCAGGTGAGTGCTAGAAAATCAAACCCATGTCCTTTGGAAGAAGAAGTAGTTCCTAACTACTGAGCTATCTTTCCAGCTGCTCATCTAGATCTTTGAGATCAATCGGGGTTAAATAATGTTTTTATGAAGAGCAGAAAAAGCATACTTTGTTATGGCCTAAAGATGAAATGCAAAGAGATTTGGGGAAGCCTGATGGTTCTATGTTTCCAAACACTTTCTTCACATAGTTCCTGTCTGACAGAGAAAATGATGCTACCAATTATAAATCAAATTTTGACCTGAGTGAACATTAATATATTTTGAATGTGTCCTACAACCTTTTCTTTATATCCAGTAACATTTCATTATTTTGTTAACTTCAGCAAGGGAATTCTTAGGCACAGTACTGAATTTGAGGCTCCAGGCCTGAGCAGGGAGCAAAGAACTTTGTTGTGATCTTCAAGAATAGACAAGATTCTAGTTGAAAGAAATTAAACAAGGACAATCTAGTCAAAGTTCAGAAATGAAAACTTTATATTCTGTTTTATATACTCTTCTACCAGGAAGAATATGTCCTGTGTGAGCAAGGCCAGCACCACTGAAAAAAGTAAAGAAGTGGAGGCAACCAGAGATACGTGGGGCAGGCAGTTCTCAGTGATTGCTCAGTAGTGCCTGGCTTCCTTCATTATGGCTTCCTCCTCTTTCTGTGAGGTAAAGTTAACAGTATACTGACTACTAGGTAGCATTGCTGTAGTTCCTCTTGGTTTTGAAATAATATGCTATTTGGTCTTGTTTATAATAAATCTTAATTGTAGAAGACATCCCCATACAAATTTGTCATTAATTTTATTCCTTATAATACATGAACCTAAAGATAGTTGTTATATTTTCCCTTCTAGAATCCAATTGCTTTCTACCTTAAAAATTCAAACACATATAAATGAATGTACTTATATTAATTTTTAACAAAATAAAAATGTTAATATTATGTGATCTGGGGTTATTCTCAGTAAGTGCTCTTACAAGGAACTACACCTTCCATGCTGAATCTTATACAAATATCAGAAGGCAATACTATCCAGAATATATACTTGTAGTTTGAGTATTTCAATATAGTATCCACTGGTGACATGTATCTAGTTATTAAAATTAAAATAAAATAGTTTTTCATATACTGTTGGCTACTCCTGTTACTGTGATAAAATGTCCTGATAAAATAAATTAAAAAGAAAGGTTTACTTTGGCTCACACATCTAGGACATGTCCATCATGGAGAAAAAGTCAAGATAATAAAACTTTAAGCATTGCATCCACAGTCAGGAAGCAGAGAACAGATAAATGTTCATTTTAAACTTATCCTCTCCTTCCTATAAAGTCTAAAATCCAAGGAGAGAGAATGGTTCCAAGCACCTTTAAGTTGGGTATTCCCACTTTTGTTAAGCTAGTCAAGATAAAATTGCTCACAGGCAGGCCCTGAACCTTATCTCATACACAATTCTTGATCCTGCCAAGTTTTGTAATCAATAGTAACCATTACACACAATAATTACATACACACACTTACTTATTTGTTTATTTATTTGTAATTGTGAGAATGGAATCCAGCATTAACTGTATTTCCAATGCTCATTTAGCAATTTCCACGTGGCTAATCACTATTGTGAAATACTGTGTAAAACCATATAAAAGTAGAGAATTTCCATCATCAAAAGTATTCTTTTGAATACTTTGGCTTGACATTTCCATTATTCACAGTAATCTAGCATGTATAGGGCTTAGGAAAATGGCTTTAATTCTTATAATAAGCAACTAATCTTCCCCAGGTTATAAGGAACACAGACAATGTAGTGTGTGTGTGTGTGCGCGCGTGCGTGTGCATGTGCATGTGTGTGTGCATGTGTGTGTGCGTGTGCGTGTGCGTGCGTGCGTGCGTGCGTGCGTGTGTGTGTGTGTGTGTGTTACTTACACATGAATGTTTAGGTGCATGCACCAACACACAAATCTATTCAGAGGACAGAGAAGCACACTGAATATCTTTGTCTAGTATTCTCTCTCTCTCTCTCTCTGTTGTCTTCATTATCTCTATAAGACTTCTAACTGAACAAAGAGGTTGCCATTTTAGATAGATTGCCGGACTAGAGAGATGTTTCTGGATCCTGTAGTCTCTACATTCCCATGTTGAGGTTATAAGAAAGTGCAGTCCTACTCAGCATTTTGTGGGTGCTTGAAATTCAAATTTAGATTCTCATGCTGACGAGGTAAGCACACTTATCCCGCGAGCCACCTCAAGTCCCAGAAATACATTTAGAGGACAATGAAGTCTTAGGAGGAACCTGCAGGAAAGCACCTAGCCTGGTGGTAACAGTAGCCAATCATGGTCGAGACAAGGTGATTACAGGTTTGATCATATTTCAGTAATCATGCCAATACATTGAGGTCTTTTCTCAGTCAAAGTGTTTTTAATTTCAGCTTATAAAGACAACAAAATGGAAAATTTAAGCTATAGTATCTTCACTAGAAAGGAATAATGTAAAGACATCAGGACAGAGCATTCAATTCTGCAAAGGGAATTGAATTAAAAGTCAAATACATCAGTGATCACTAATTTTGTTTTTCCAATGCCTAATTAAAACACAAGAAAACTCCAGGAGCATCTGCCTGTGGTGGTAAAGGGGAGGAGTGGCATGAGCGCCATGCAACCAACTATTCAGACCGGTGCACACCTGCAACATCCAATTTCTGCCCATAGACGTTTTTTTGCTGGGAAGTAGGGAGAAGGTGCAACACATACAGTGTTGCTGCTGTCAACATGAGGACGTAAGTTCAGATTCCTAGCCCCAAAGTGAAGGCCAGGCATAATGATGCACACCTGTAACCACAGCACTGGCGAGGGGGTGGGAGTCAGAAGCAGGGGAAGAGTAAGAGAGGAGAGAGACGGAGAAAGGTAGGAGCGGAGTGAGGGGGAACTGGAGTAATTTGAACAGCTATAAAAGATGGAAACTAATGCATTTGAGTAGCTGTTATTTGAATTGTCCACCTTATCCCCACCCACCCTTGGCATGAGGCAGGGTTCTCTACATAATGTGTAAGTGTGGTTTAAACACTGATCTTACATAAAAAGACAAAGTAAAACTTTTTCTTTGGGAAGCATCCAAATGCATGTACCCAACCATTTCTTTCCCTAGAAATATGCCTTTAGTTTTGCTTAACCTCAACTTTTTAATCTGATGGTCTGACCAAGAGACTGCAACATCATCATGTATTTGATTAAAGATGCATCCCTCTTTACAGCACATTTCTAGTAAGATAAAATATTCAGTGTCGTGATTTCTACACAATAAATTTTCCACAGTTTGACTTATAGCTGGCTCATCAGGCACAAAAGCTGAATAATAATCAAAGTTACTCTCCATATTTCTACAATAAAGATGCTAGTATTTCCAGTCTTAATTCCTTGTCTGACATTGGTTAAAGAGGGCAAACACCCTGCATTTTACAATGTCATCAATATTGAAAATAAATGAATAACACAATGAAAATATTTATGTGTGGTACCATACAGGAAGATAAAGTTAGGGGAAATATGGTAAAGTGTAAGTAACCTTGACAAATTAAGCTTCACTTTAATATTTCTCAGGCCTTGACCAGAAGAAACATAAGTGATTCACAAATCCCAGCACCAAATACAAATGAAGAACAGTTATTAACTCAGCCTTTTCTCCTTCTTTGCTATCTAGGGTCCTTCATGATGAAGCCCATTGTAGGCTACTTTCTCTCTAACTCCATTGTGACATCACTTGAAAGTTATAAAATGTCTAATTTATCTCCATCCAATTAACTATTACTACTGGTGTGCCCTTTGTTGATAAACAGTGCAACTGTTTTTTTTTTTTTTTTTTTTTTTGGTTTTTCGAGACAGGGTTTCTCTGTGTAGCTTTGCACCTCTCCTAGAACTCACTTGGTAGCCCAGGCTGGTCTCGAACTCACAGAGATCTGCCTGCCTCTGCCTCCCGAGTGCTGGGATTAAAGGCGTGCGCCACCACCGCCCAGAGCAACTGGTTTTTAGAATATGCATAATCAGGCAAGATATGATCCATTGGTTTTAAAACTTAATGTCACCTGGAAACTATGAATGCAGATCAGACCAATACATTAGTAAAATACGTACTTCTCTGAAAAATGCCTTCTACCTAAGGGAGAAATTATTAACACCAGAGAAAAATCAAATTCTATTTCAAAGTTAAAGAGACACAGTTTTTAATAAAATAAGTGAGAAAATTGATGGATACCACATGAATCAATGAACTTGGACCTTGTCCTAAAGCTGTATCATTAAAAGCCAGAACACTTTGTTAGGCTGAGTCACCTTTTAAAAAGAAAGAAATGAATAGTTTGACCTGGCTGACATCTGAAAAGGCAGTTGATTTGTTCCATTCTAAAATAATAGCCGATGCTCTCATCTCTTTAATTTGTAACTATTAGTTAATAACTGGATTATTATTATCCTTCAACCAGCTATTTAAAAACATCCAAAGAAAAATTTGAAAGTCTTCAAGGCAGGAGGATGAAAGGCAAAGGGTTTAAAGGACAGCAGGGAAATACAAGATGAAAAAGGAAGTAACATGCAAAAATAGAAAAAAAAAGTGATTGAGAGAGGGGGGTGAGGTGGGGCTGTGACACCGTGTATGAACAAGATGAAGAAGGTGAAAATGTATGAAACAAGGAAACAAATACCAAGAGAGACTAGGATGGAAATTGTGAAGAGATGAATAGAAACTGGAAGTCCTGACTTTCAAAATGAAGTGTGTGAGTGTGTGTGTGTGTGAGAGAGAGAGAGGGGGGGGGAGAGAGAGAGAGAGAGAGAGAGAGAGAGAGAGAGAGAGAAAGAGAGAGAGAGCACATGAGCCTGTGGAAGCCAATAGTCAACCTTAGCTGTCATTTTCAGGAGCCACCAGGTTCTTTCAGTGATTAACTAGGCATCTTGGCCAGTAAACATCAAAGACGTCCATTTCCACCATCTGGGGCAGTGCTTACAAGTGGATGTCACTGACCCAGCACTCTACATGGGTTCTAGGGATTGAACCTAGGTCCTCATGTTTGCACAAAAAGCTCCTTAGCTACCGAACTGTCTACTCAGTCCAAAGAATCTTTTTGGATGTGCTCATAATTGAACTTAGGACCTCAGGCACACTAAGCAGGAGCCCTGCCACTCAGCTATATTCTCAGCTGTCCATTTCTTAAAAGCTGCAAAATACTGAAACATTTAGTTATAATTATGTATAGCTACACCTTTGGAATTTTCAGAATTTCCCAAGATTTACATGATGGGAATATGAAGTACACACAATAGACACAAAGGTAGTGCCAAAGGAAAGAATGACCCACATTATAACCATGAAATGACACCAATCATGTCAAGAAATTATGAAGAAAGCTTTCATCAAATGTGATGATTTGAATTGGTTCATAATAGCAGATAAATTATCAATACGTAAAGGTGATGGGGGCAAGTTAGAAAAGAAGAAAAGTATATGCAGAAGAAACAAGCTCCAAAATCAGTTAAAAATCCAACATACTCACAAAATTGTGGTTGTATAAACTCACTAGTTAGGGCAGTTTAAGAAAGAGAGGACATAGAAAAAAGATGTAGATAGTCACATCATTGGAAGCATTGAGGGAAAAGTTGACTGATCTACACAATACTCAAAATGTTCATAGAACTCCTTTTTTATATTTCATTTATTTTTCAGTTTATAATTATACCATTCCCCCTTTCCGTTTCTTTCCACCTTCCCACTGAAACAGCTCTTAAGGATTATTAAAGGCATCATTCCAAAACACAACTCTCACCTCAAAGGGGATATGGCATAGTTTATTCTGGAACCAAATATGAGTGACCATCACCTGGGAACACAAATTTAGGTTACCTCAATTCCATGTCATAATGCTGATACACTTTAATAAATGTTTTATAGTAACATAGCAAAGAATGTCATAAATAAAACACCTTTTTAAATATATTGATGCAAACATTAATTAAGTGGGTTTAAAGCAAACAAAAGTAAAAGGAAGACCTATCAGCCTCAAATGCTGTCTCATGACTCAGCATTTTGGCTGGACAGTATCTACATGTACATTTTAAAGAGTTTATATTGTAGTCACAAAGATGTTGCATCAGATACAGAGCAAGGGAAAATAAATGGCTATTAAGGGGCTAAAGATGCCCCACAATAATTTGGTTCTAGACTTGAAACATTCCAACATACAATTAGTAAAATTTTAATCAGTTAACCAGCCTTGCAAAGGGTTTAGTGGGAGATGTATCTCATTTCTGAGAAATTTTGTGCATAAAAGTAAACAATTATGAATTGTCCCATTCATTAGTCCTCTAATGTTCCCAGAAACACTATCAATGATGTCAAATTCATAAAATTATTTTCAAAGTACATTTTAACACTGGCATTTTCTGTCAAATTTCCATTGACAAAAGGCTATGATTAATGAAAATAACCTCACCTGCTACAATGAGTAATGATGGTGTGGTTTCAGCTGCACACACACACACACACACACACACACACACACACACACACACAACGTGAAAATTCTTTCAGAAAGTAAAGGAGAAAATCTACAGTTTAAGGGTGGGAGCATTGCCCTGTGGCTACTGGGATATTTTTCACAAGCACTGAGCATTTATGAATCCCAAATGCCTCCCATTGTTCTCAGAACCCCAGCATCCAATGTTGTTTCCTGTGGAGCAACATATGTGCGCTGGTGAAATCAGCTTCTGACATGGCTTCAACCTCAAACTGCAGGCTATGCGAGACTCAGCAGATGGCAAAACCCATCCAGCTCTCTAAGTGTATGTTCAGCAGAAGGTACTCATATGTTCTCTTGGACCCAGCGGGGCTGAAACATTGCCTAGAAGAGAAATACACAGCCTTCAGCTTTATGGTGATGAGTCAGAAGTGCAGCTACATGGACTGTATCTTGCTGCTTGCTTTTTTTTTTTTTTCTCAAAGGTCAAACAGGCAGTCACAAAGCCTTGTATGCCTATTAAGCAGGCCTAGGAAAACAGAAAATCACTGATGTACCTTTCAACTGTGATCAAGCTGAAGTCTCTGTAAGTCCTTACTCTCTCATCACTGAAGGACTTAAATTTTTCTTCAAGACTGAGTTCAGAACTGACTAAAAAGGTCAGTCAGAATAATACTTCTGTTTCATTCCTGAGTCCAATTCCAAACACCTACATTTAGCAAAACAGCAACAACATCAAAAGCCAGCATACATTCCTACTGTTGAGAAAGCAGAAATGAGTGGATGAATCCCTGGCCTCAGGGACCAGCCAATACTACAAAATTGTTGAGTTCCAGGCCCTGGAAAGACCTTGCCTCAAAAACAAACAAACAAAAACAATAATAAAAAGACAGTTCATGTTAGAAGAAAGACACTCAAGTTTGGTATCTGACCTCCATACATATACACAAGTACATATCCACACACACGCGCCTCCAACAAAAAAACAACTGAGTTAACCATTCTGATACCTTTCAATGATGTTCAGACTCAGCAGAAAAGGCATGGCTTCAGTAATACTAAGAAGAGATCAACACCTAAATCTTGGATGGAAAAAAAATGGTAAATAAAGAAAGCAAGAAAGAGCCAGTCAGTCTAGTAGACAAATTTAAAACCAAACTTGGCAATCAATGTAGAATGATTACTCAATCTCTAACATTGAAGGGTACCCAAGCTTAGCTTGCTCTTTTTCTAAGACACATTCCTGCATGCACACTGTCATCATTCCAATTAGCCTGATCACAATGTTCTGGCCTGATATGTTCCACTTGGTTCTTTTCCTCAAACTGACCACTCTCTCGGGAAATGTTTTCCCATTTCCAATCCATTAGTAGATGCTATCAAGCTTAGAATGATGGAGGGTTGAGTCAGAAGTCAGAAGGGAACTTGAACTTCATCCCTGCATCAATTACTTTTTTTCCTTGTTGTGACAAAACACCTGACAAAAGAAATTTATGATAGGAAAGAATTTCTTTCGGCTTATGCTTGGAGAGGACAGTTCATTGTGGTATGGAAGATGTAGTGTCTAAAACATGGAGTAACAGGTCACCTTGTGTCCACTGTCAAGAAGAGGAGACATGAGGGCCAGTGTTATTGCTTTCTCTGTATTATTCAGTGTAGGACAAGGAGCCACTCCTACTTGGGCAGGTCTTACCTCTTCAGTTAAATCTCCCTGGAAATAACTTTACAAATATATCCAGAGATGAGTTTTATAAGTGGTTCTTATCCCAAGTCAACAGTGAAGACTACCACAATCCTCTAGGCCAGTGTTTTATAAAGTGCTCATAGATCATCTATATCTGACTACCAAAGCACATTTATGAAACGCTTAATTTTGGGTCTATACATGTTAAATCTTTACTCACAAGGCCAAGAATTAAGATGATTGATTGGACTTCAGCATTCAAGTTTATTTAACTTATAAAACACATATAAATGAATGAATGTCATTGACACCTAAGAACTGAAAGACTAGTGATATCAAAGATCCATGTTTTGGGAAGATCACTCTGAAAGCATTCTGAGGTTAAGGAACTGTGAGGAAGGAGACTGGAAGCAAAGACACCACTTAGAAAATTTCTGCAGCTTCTACTATTAGCTTCTCTCTCTTCTGAAACCTCCTCTTTCCTTGGTTTCTGCTAGTTCTTTCTTCTTGTATCATAGCTCTAACTAAACTTCCAAGTCACACACTTATGATCTTCTCCCATTCATTCAATGGAGAATGTCCCTCCAGGTTTTATCTGCAGCCATATTCTCATGTAGAATCTCCATAATAGTTCTCATAGTTACTGTCTACACTAGTGCCCCAGAAATTCCTATCTCAAGAAAGCAAGAATCTATTTCCAGCCCCCAATTATATTTTGTATCTACTATTTCAGTAGCAAATCCTGACTTTATACTCTTTTTGCCTTTATAGCTACTTTTCTTTAATAGCTCTTATTTTTCACACAGTGGGGTTAAAAATTCACTCGATACCTCAAGAAAGGCACCAGAGACTCCTAAATTCTGTCCTGTTCTTCACGGCACCCCTACTGTCAGTATTTTGTCCTATCATCCAGCAACAAAAGCAGCTCCAACTCCGTCTCACATCTCTTTCTTAGCCCATGGTTCAAACCCCAGTTCCTTTCAAGAACCCTTGTATTAGCTTCTTTCTTGTTGCTGCAACAAACTACCCAAGAAATAACAGAAAGACAGAGATGTTAATTTCAGCTCATGATTTGAGGATACAGTCCATCGGGTGGTGAAGGCATGACAACAGGAGAGTGAGATGGCTCCTCATGTTGTTTTCAATTGGAAAGCAGAAAAGTTAAATATTGGAATTCAACTCACTTTCTCATTTTTATTTAGTCCAGGACTCCAGCTAAAGATATGGTACTGAGCAAAGTTAGACTGGATCTTCCCATCTTGATTAATTCACAAATTCCCTCACAGATATTTCCAAGCGTTTGCCCTATGTGTTTCTAAATCCTTGCAAGTAACAATTGAAAGGAATCATCATAACCTTAGAACATATACCTTCTCTAAGCCAATGAAAAGGACAATATCTCATGTGACAGATAAACAGGGAACATTGCCAAGCTGAAGATAAGCCTTTAGATATTCAGTACACACTTACAAAATGTGAATGATTTTCTCTGGCCAGTTTCTTATTGTACTATAGTGAAATTACAGTGTTGATCACATATTCTTAAGTTGTTCATGGCAATGAATTATACCATTTGCACAACTACCCTGATCATAGCCCTCAGAATAGCAAAGCTAAAGAAGCTGGAGTTGACTCTTCCAGGCCAGTTTTTCCACTTTACTGATGCCACAGTGCAGTGGCTTCAGACATAAGGTAAAAGCAGACAGACAGCAGGCATTCACATATAAAATAGAAGCAACCATATCTTTTCCTTCTGTCTGTTGAAAGGTAAGTGAGTAATGTTGATAGATTTCAATGTGGTTTGGGGTTCTACAATCTCAACTGAAGGCATCCCACAGTTTGTAAATTAACTTAAGGATGTTGATAACTTGTGAATGTCTCTCACTGGCATGTCTGAAGGATGACAGAGAGTATTTATCCTGGAAAAATGCTTATTTTGGGAGACTGCTGACTTTCAGAGAGCCTTGACCTTGTAAGAGAGCTGACCTTGGGAAAGTCCTGATCTTGAAAGACCTCTGATTAGGAGAATGTTGACATTGACAGACAGAACTGACCTTGGAAGAATACCTGTGTACTGAACTCTCTGTGGGAAAGAGGTCCTAAGAGATTTGCCATCCAAACTTTCCATGTACATAAGGAGCATTCCCACATGGTTTATTCCATAGAGCTTCAGGTACTGTATGTTGCTATAGTCATGACTCTGGTCCAGAGAATAACTGATCTCTCTTTGCCTACTCTTGTCCTCATACGTTGTACGAGATATGTCAGGTAGTACTCCACAGAGCCATTTGCAGTAGGTGTTATTTCTGTTGTGAAGGCAAGGAATGGGATCAGAGATGTTAAAACATTTTCTAAAAGGTACAAAGTTGCAAAGTTAAACCTGATATTCAAATGTACATGAACAGAAAGCCTACTCTACCATTAGTGGCACTGCTCTTGCTTTGTATTATGTCCTGTTAACTGCTCTCCTCTGAGAACTTTGGTATATAAAAGCTAACAAGTTTCCATAGTGCTTGCCTCATGTTTCAAATACTCTGGGAGAACAGGATGGGTAGAGGGTGGATGTGACATCAAAAGCAATATTCCTTGAAATTAATATCCTGTAAAATTCACAGAAGGATCCATTCAAATAAAGGTCACACTTTTGATTCTTTGCATCAGACAATTAGTGATAATTAAAAACTTACTAGGAATTAGTTTATTAGACTGCTCTCTAAGGAAGCAGCGAGCTGAGCTCTAAGACAGAATTAAGCTGTATATTGTTGATATTAGAAGAATAACTTTTTTTTATTATGAGCCTAGCCTTTAACAACTGAGTCATCTCTCCAGTCTAACAGATACAGAGACTCACTGTCTAACATTAGGCTGAGCTCAGGGAATCCTACTGAAGAGGGGAGAAAGGATTGCAGGAGCCAGAAGGGCCAAGGACACCACAAGAAAACCCACAGAATCAACTAACCTGGGCTCATAAGAACTCACAGAGACAGAATCAACAACCAGGGAATATGGTGATACTTTATTTGTGCTGAAATGTGATTTTATTTGTATGTTAATAAATGAAGTTGCCTGGGGGTCAGAGCTAATAGCAAGCCATAGCAGAGCTGGGTGTTCATGGAGCACGCCTTTAATCCCAGCACTTGGTAGACAGAGCTAGGTAGATCTCTGTGTGGTCAAGGATACAGCCAGCATTGGAGACACACGCCTTTAATCTCAATACCAACCATAGAAGACCTGGAAGTCTCTACAGACAGGCAGTGACGAGGCAGTCATGTGTTTGGGCTTACAACCAATGAGAAGGCAGAACAGAAAGACTATATAAAGACAAACACACAGGAAGTAGGTCCTTTTCAGAGAGGTCTCTTGGCTGAAGTGGCTAGCTGCAGCAGGTGGTAAGGCTCTTAGCTCTGATCTCTTGACTTTCTTCTTTGCATTAGTTCTGTGTTTCTTATTTAATAAGATGGTTGGTTACATCTACAAATGGTGCCCAACGTGTTGGCAAGAGTTTCCACCTAAAACCTGAGTAAAAAGATTCTAAAATGGAGCTAAAAAAAAGTTCCTAGTTGTCTCTTTCAAGTTAGCAGCAACCTGTGTGTTTGAGCTACTATGGCAGGTTCCTGGCAGATTCCTGGCGTGCACGCTCGACCTGCAGTATAGTGGGAATGAGGCCTCTGCAAGTGGCACATTAAACTGTGTCGTGGATTTAGCCTTTGCTAGTACAAAACAAAAAAGAGGTTTCTGGGCTACACACTGCTTTGATAGAAGCATAGACACACTATTTCTGAGAGTTAATGGCTCCCAGAGCTGGCAGAAAACATACCACCGCCATGTTGGGAAGCTGAAGTGGGTGGAGCCAGCAGCCACAACACTGTTTCAGGCTTAGAAGGCTGAAGTTTAAAGCAAGAGGCTCAAGGTAGTAAAAAAATAAGCCATGTAAAGATGGCTACCACACAGAGAATCTGGATTATGTTCTCTTTGATATTCGTAACTGAAGAAAAACATTGGATTGCAAAAGCTGTTGAGTTATGCCAAAATGTATATTTTAAAGGTACCTTGATTTCAAAATTTGAATGTAAGGATGTGTTGCTTTGGAAGGGAGGCTCAGCAAGGGGCTGTGGATTTGTTCCAGATTAAGATACATCAGATTTGACCAGCCAAGACCCCCTGAAAGGTCTCTGATGACACCAAGGCAGAGATGATCCAACATCCAGAACCATTTCAAGGCAACTGGCTCAGATGATACACCCTCACGGACTACTCCATAATCCTAAAATTTTCTTTGTGTTCCCATAAGATACAGCACCCCCCTCCAGCAGGAAGTAGTAAGAGAAGCTACGCCCAAATTCCCAAATATACCAAGCTGGCTTTGGAAATATGTAAAAGTTAAAACCTTCCTTTAAAAAAAAAAATAGGGAAAGTGCTGGGGGACGGTCTGTATGTCAAATCTGTTGCTCTGATTGGTCAATAAATAAAACACTGATTGGCCAGTGGCTGGGCAGGGAGTATAGGCGGGACTAACAGAGAGGAGAAAAGAAAGAACAGGAAGACAGAAAGAGTCACTGCCAGCGGCCACCATGACAAATAGTATGTGAAGATGCCGGTAAACCACGAGCCATGTGGCAAGGTATAGATTTATGGAAATGGATTAATTTAAGCTATAAGAACAATTAGCTAGAAGCCTGCCATGGCCATACAGTTTGTAAGTAGTATAAGTCTCTGTGTTTACTTGGTTGGGTCTGAGCAGCTGTGGGACTGGTGGGTGACAAAGATTTGTCCTGACTGTGGGCAAGGCAGAAAAACTCGAGCTACAAGGGAGCCTTCATGGGACTGACCTAGACACTCTGCATGTATGTGACAGTTGTGTAGCTTGGTCTTCTTGTGGGACTCCTAACAGTGGGAGCAGAGGCTGTCTTTGACTCTTTTACTGGATTTGGGGACCGTATTCCTCTACTGGGTTGTCTTGCCCAGCCTTAATACAAGCCTAGGTGATAAGTCTTACTGCAACTTGATGTACTATGTTTTGTCAATATCTATGGGAGGCCTGCCCTTTTCTGAACAGAAATGGAGGAGGAGTGGATGTGGGTCAGGGATGGGGACTGGGAGGAGAGGATGGAAGGGAAACTGTGGTCAGGATGTAAAATCAATCAGTTAATTAATAAATAAATGTCTATATAGCAATTTAAAAAAGAAAAGAAAGCAAGAAGGGCTACATGAGAGGGTTTATAGGGAGGTTGGAGAGGGGTGGCATGCAGTAATTATAATCTCAAAAATAAATTTCCTAAAAGATTTTTTTAAAGGAAGAACTCTTTACTTTAAAGAATTAGAAATTAGAATTCTATCCAAGTGTAGATTTCATAAGAACTGTCCTTCCTCAAAATAATTGTCATTATGCCATAGTTTGTTATTCAGTTTACTCTGTTTGCTTAGATTTTTGTGTTTAAGACACAGCCCATACAGGATGAACAGTTTTATTTGCAAATTTTTATTCTTATTTACCAAAAGATTTTTTTCTGTTAGTGGGACTCTGTTACTGATTCATCAAAATGCCACTTGTAACTTTTTTTTCACATAAAAAATTTTTATTCATTTTACAAACCAACCACAGATCCCCCTCTCATCCCTCTTCTCCCTCTCTCCACTCCCACCTAAACTCTCCTTTGACCCCCCATCCCCTCCTCCAAAAGGATACGTTCTCTCATGCGGGCACCTCAAAGCCTGGTACCCTCAGTTGAGGCAGGACTAAGTCCCTCCGCCTTCATCGAGGCTGAGCAAAGTGGCCCACTATAGATAATGGGCTCCAGAAAGCCAGCTCATGCACCAGGGATGGATCCTGAACCCACTGCCAAGGATCCCTCAGTCAGACCAAGCTACACAACTGCTCCCATATGCAGAGGGCCTAGTCCAGTACTATGGAGGCTCCACGGCTATTGGTCTAAAGTTCATGAGTTCCTATAAGCTTGGTTCAGTTGTCTCTGTAGATTTCTCCATCATGATCTTGACCTCTCATGCTCATAGAATCCCCCTTTCCTCTCTTTGACTGGACTCCTGGAGTTCAGCCTGGTGCTTGGCTATGGATCTCTGCATCTGCTTCCATCAGTTATTGAATGAAGGCTCTCAATGGCTGTTAGGGTATTCACCAATCCAATTACCAGAATAGGCCAGTTCAGGAACCCTCACCAGTATTGCTAGTAGTCTAATCTGGGGTCCTCCTTGTTAACATTGCTTCGTTCCAGAAGACAGTTTGCTTATCATGTCACGCATGTGATCAGATATTAGGGCAGAGAGACAGCTCTGCAGTTAAGGGCAATACTGCCCTTTCTGAGGATATGAGTTTGGTTTCATGGATCCATGTCCAGTAGCTCACACACTAGCTCATAGTTACCAATACTCAAACCCCCCAGGAGTGATATGATGCCTTTGTCATCTCCAGTCACCTGCACTTACCTGACTCACCTGCACTCATATGCAAGCACACACAAACACAGAGAGAGAAGGAGAGAGAGAGAGAGAGAGAGAGAGAGAGAGAGAGAGAGAGAGAGAGAGAGAGAGAGATTAATAAGGCAGGCTGGGGTGTCATTAGGAATGATGGAGTAAGGATCTCCAAAAAATAGTCAATTTCATAAAACAGGTAATGAGAAAAAAATAAACAAATAGTCAAAATCAATCTCTTAAAACTCTGGAAATTAATCAAAGCTGCAACATTTCAAGGAGCCAGACTAAAGGAAAAACTACCAAGTATCAGTTAAAACCGGAGCTCTCTGTCATTTTTAGTCCTTCCGTTTCCCTCTGCCTCTCTGACACTCTCTGGTAGCCTTAAAAGCCAACCTCCCAAAACTACACTGTAAAGCAACAACATTGCTGCCGGGAGGGGTCAATGTGAGCTTGGCTCTCTTTCAACGCCTGGTTCTCAGAGAGCTGTCATGATTTGACCTGCCTGACAGTTCCCTGAAAGCCTGCTCTCCAGATTATCTCCATTTGACCTCAGAAGCTCACCCAGTGAAACAGTCTTTTCCAGGGAGGCATTTGTCAAAAACAACCAGTGGCACTGTCTGACATCACATCTGCTGAGGTGGCGACAAGAGCTGAGGCCAACAACAAACTATTCAAGAATTTAAAACAGAAAGCTGGGTCTCACTAGGGCCCAAATGTGGGGGAAATAGAGTTCTCCCACGGTACCAATAGAAGTGGTGACACTTTGAAACCTGTTTTGGCAATTTGTTGAAAGCTTAAACATACTCTATCTGAATTCATATGGACATCAAGAATTCCTTGGTGTCCTCCACCCCATCTGTTCTCACAATCTCTCTGCCTCCTCTTCTGCAGGAATCCATGAGCTGTGAAGAAAGGGAACTGATGAGACATCCAATTTAGGACAGAGTATTCCAAGGTCTCTCTCCCTTTGTGCCTTATCCAGCTGTAGGTCTCTGTTCCCATCACCTGCAGGAGAACGTTTCTCTGATGATGGATGACCAAGACACTGATCTCTAAGTATAGCAGGATGCTGCTAAGAGTCATTCTAATCTACATTCCTTTAGCAGAACAGTAGCATTGGTTTTTACGCTATGTCCCTGGCCTACCTAGTCTTGGGTTCTTGGCCACCAAAGCAGTATCAGGAATCAGTACTCTCTCGGAGTGGACCTTAATTCTAATCAGATATTGGTTAGCCAATCCTACAAGCTTTGTGATACTATTGCACTAGTGCATTTTGCATGCAGGTCACCATCATAAATCAAAAGGTTTGAGTCTGGTCTGGTACTTAATTTCTCCTTCGAGTACAGTGAAGAGTACTTTCCAGTACCATTACCCCTAGTCAATAGGGGAGAAGGTTTTAGATAGGAAGGCACCAGCTTCACTCCCCTGTGTTTAATGAGTTGTATAGGTGTTGTTTGCAGCAACAGGGCCTTGACTAGGTTGGGAAGAACAAACAATAGCATGGGTTGTTTGAGGGTGCTGGCATGCACAGGGCCTGTACAGGCCTGAGCCTGATGGGGTCCCAGTGCTGAGAATGAAAGTGAGTACAAGCCCACATCCCTAAGCCTGAAGCTGCTTCCAGTTGAAAATTACCCATTTTTTTCCAACAGAGTTTCACTGGGATACAAACTCCATATCCAGCAGTAGATGGCCAACACAAAATGAACTGAGTGGCATTTTTGGAAAGTTTCTTTTTTTTTTGTTTATTTGTTTGTTTGTTTTTGTTTGTCCAATAATGCTTTGTCTGAACATTTTTTCCTTACCTTACAGATCTTTTGCGAGTGTATCATGGTCTCTAATTTTGTGTTTTTAGGAGATTTTTGCCAGTGTGTGTCTGAAGCTATGTGTTTCTTGTGCTGCTTTTCTTTCTTTCTTTCTTATTTATTTATTTATTTATTTATTGGTTTTTTGTTTCCCTGTCCATGTTTGTTTTGTTTTTATTTTATCTTTTTTCTTTTTTTGTGCTTGTTTGTTTTCTTTCTTGATGAAATGCATAATTTATTAATAAATAACCTAACTCAGTAGGTATGTAGTGTAAGATGTGTTCATCTAGAGAAGGCTATGATGTTTGATACTGTAACAGATAGCCCCAACTGTCTCAGCACCTTAACACAGCAAAGCATCTTTCCCTTACAGTCTAAAATGAGTCAGTCACAGGACTTCCCTTTAAGCTCTGACTAAGGACCAAAGACTTTTTCCATTTAAATATGGCAAAAATACTATATTGTTTCCCTGGAGGGAAAAAGACAGTGTGAGAGGGTTACTTGAATGTGAATGGCTGGCTGATGATGCATGTTTGTTTTCCAATGAGAAAGAAATAATGTAGATTTGTGGTGGTGTAGAGAATCCAGTAAGAGTTTGGGGAGGGGGAACTGTAATCAGAATATATTGTATAAAAAATTCTCTTTCAGTTGGGCAGTGGTGGTGCAAGCCTTTAATCCCAGCACTGTGAGGGCAAAGGCAGGTAGATCTTGGTGAGTTCAAGGCCAGACTGGCCTACAGAGTGAGTTCCATGAAAGGCTCCAAAAACCCTGTCTCAAAAAACCAAAACACAACAAGAAAAAAAAATTCTCTTTCAATAAAGATTAAACATAAAATTACTGGGTATGGGGTGGCTACATAGACATTCAAATAACAGGAAGTTAAAAATCACATCCATAAATTGTACTCAAATTTTCCTAGTAACCAAAATTAATGCGACCCAGATATTCAGCAGCTGATGAACATATAAAAAAAGTGACATGTCTGGATCACAGAATGTTCCTCATAGAAGCAAAGAAATGATAGACCAATTATAGATAAACCAATGATAGAACACTATCATGTTGAATCTAGAGTAACACAGTTAAATAAATGAATGTGCCCATCAGTAATTTAATTATGTAGAACTTGTTATTTTCCTCCCTTTATTGTTTATTTCCTCCATCCATTTCTTCTTTTTTGCTCTCCCATTATTCGTTGCTTGTGCAACTTAATCTACTAGTGTGAGGACTGTATTACTGATGGGGATTTTTTTTTTTAATCTGTTATTGTTTGGACTATAAAATTCCATCAAGGACATAGAAAGTTTTACTTCATTTTCTATACTGCAAAGCAAATATTTTCTCTCTAATCTAATTGCTCTGGAAAACTTTCCTGAAGAAAAAGTCATTTTAAATTGATGTCTAATGTTCCCTAGATAAATAACATTGAATCATAATGATTTTTTCTTTTTTACATATTTTTATTTATTTAAAATAATTTTCAAATTAAATGTATTTTGATGATATTCTTCCCCTCCTCCAAGTCCTTCCAAACCTTTTCTTCCTCCCTACTGACCCAACCCAACTTTAAGTTCTTTCTCAAAAAAGAAATAAAAACCTAATACAACAACAAAACCAGGAAAGAAAACAAAATAAAACCACAACAAAAACCAAAAAATATCACCCTGTAACACATAAAAGCACACACCCAAAACTCTGGAGTCCAGCTTTATTTTGGTCAACTACACCTGAACATGAGGCTTGTCCTGGAGTTGTTAATATTCTCAATGTCACTCTAGTGGAGAAAACTGATTTTTTTTAACTTTTCCCAGCAAGTATAAATGACAGTTGCTTACCTTTACCCTAGAGATTAGGTTGTCATTCAAAAAAAAAAAAATACAATAAGATATTAGCACATTGAAATTGGACAGGACAATCCAACAGAAGGAAATGATTCCAACAGAAGGCACAAGAAATCCACTCATCTGCACACTCTGGAATCCCATAAAAACACTAAACTGGAAGCCATACACACACACACACACACACACACACACACAACACACACACACACACACGCATATGCAGAGGTCCTGGTGCAGACGAGCATAGGCCCTGTTCATGCTGCCTCAGTCTCTGTGAGTTCACATGAATTTTGCTTATGTTGATATAGAGGGCCTTGTTTTCTTGATGTCCTCTATTCCTTCTATCTCTTATACTCTTTCCTCCTCTTCTGCAGGGTTTCCTGAGATCCGTGATATTTGATGGAGACATCTCATTTGCGGCTAATAGTCCCAGGTCTCTCCCTCTCTGTGTAATATCTGGCTGTGGGTCTCTATATTTGTTCCCATATGCTGCAAGAGAGATCTTCTCTGATGATAGCTGAACAAGACACTCATCTCTGAGTATAACAGAATATTATTAGGAGTAAATTGTCACTACGTTATTATTCTACTTTTTTAGACCAGTATTATTTGTTTTTACTCTTGGTCCCTGGGCTTTTAGTCTAGGATTCATGGCCACCCAAGCAGTTTCAGGTATGTATTATGAACCTAAAATCAAATCAGTTATTGATTGGTTACTCTCACAAGTTTTGTGCCACCAATGCCCTAGCCTATCTTTCAGATAGTACACCTTTGTAGCTAAATGGTTTGTGGATTGGTTGGTGTTTATGTTTCTCTTTTGATAGCACACAGAGTACATTCCTGTATCAAAGATGCTGGAATGTAGGGTGAAGGATCTGCATAGGCACCAGCTCACCATCTGCATGTTCAATCAATGATGTAGGTGCTGTCTTCAACAGTAGAGATTTACCATCAGTTTGTAGAGAGCAACATATCATCTTGGAAACAGCCTGGGTTGTTTAGGGATTCCTTTGGGCCCCTTTGGCCAATAACTCAATTAGATGTAACCCAATCCCAGTACCAGAAATTTCATTTGGGAATGAGAGATGGACAGTGTTTCTCAGCAGTATAAGATTCCTCTAATGAGAATTATCTGTTTAGATCTATACCTCATATTTTAATTGGGTCGCTTTCTTGATAATCTAGTTTCTCAAGTTCTTTATACATATTTTTATATTAGCCCTCTATTAGATGTGTGAAACAAAACAAGAATAGGAAGTGTATAAAAAATAAAAAATTTATGCCAAATAAATGGTTCTTGTAAGAAGTGCTGTGTGTGTGTGTGTGCTGTATATGTGTCATATATATATATATATATATATATATATATATATATATATATATGATTAAGCCTTTTCTCCATTTCATGCTGCACTCAGGAACATGGCTCTAGTGAAAAGAACAGTGTTTAACATATATTTTTTTTTTTTTTTTTTTTTTTTTTAGCATTTTTTTTTAGCTTTTTTTCTCTCATTCATGCTGACTCAGAATCTTGTCTCTAGTGTATTAAAGGCACAGGGCTAACATATATTCTTTAGCTGAATCTTTTTATGTTACAACATATACTTCCATGTTAATGAAGTATTTCATTGCCTAATTGTTCAAAAACTATTTTATTTTGAAAGAAAAAACCTCATTTCTTCTCACCATTTAGGTAATGGAATTTTAAAGTGGATGCATTATAACAACCAACAATTGTTATAGTAACAATTATATTATACAAAGATAAAGATAAAATAAAAATGTAATAAATATTTCTATGGGCTTAACTGAAACTTTAAAGTGTAACTGCACTATACTTTCAATTATCTGCAATGTTGATCTGTGTCATATCCATCCATAAGAATATTCTTAAGACATTAAAGTATTGATTTGATGAAAATGAATTAACATATTAGTTCAATATATCTACAATTCAAATCACTTTTTTGAGACAGAGATTTACTATGTAGTCCTGACAGCCCTGGTTTTATAGAACAAGCTGGCCTCAAACTCACAGATTTGCCTGCCTTTGTCTCCCAAGAGCTGGGATGAAAGCTGTGCATCATTAAGCCCAGTCATAATCCAGTCTTAATAATAGTCTCCAATGTGGTGACATTTTATTTGTGCACCCCAATAAATCTTATCTGAAGATCAGAGGAAAATGCCAGCCACATATTATTAAACATAGAGGTCAGGCAGTGATAGCACACTCCCTTAATTCTAGCATTCGGGAGGCAGAGATTCTTTCGGATCCACACTGGGAACAGAGACAGGCATGATGACACATGCCTTTAATTCCCAGGACTAGTTAATCATAGAGGTCTGGAAAAGTGATGTATCTTCCTGTATACTCACGCCTATATCCTTTCAGTGCCCTGCCATCTCACTTCCTCTCTCTGCCCACCTCTATTACTTTCCTCTTTCTGCCTAGCTCTATCACTTCCTGTCTGTGTGTACAGACCTCCAGACCTCTATGGTTAATAGTGTGGCTGGCTTTTTCCTCTGATCCTCAGCTAAGTTTTATGGGAGTACACAAATAAAATATAACCACACTCCACTTAATAAATAATCTTAATAAAATCTCCACTGAACTTGATAAACTAATGTATTAACTATGTTTCTCAACACTGTCACCAAAGACCTAACAAGAAACAGTTTAAAGGAAAGAGAGATTCAATTCATCGTGGCAGGAAAAGCATGGCAGTGGAAGTCTCACTTGGTTTGTTCACATATCATTGGCTGACCAGGAGGCAGAGAAACTAGGAGATCATTGGCCCCTGACCCAGTTCTTCTGACTAAATTGTACTTCCTAAGGATTCCATAACTTTTTAAATCAGCACCATCAGACATTTATCAACCAGTCAAATATCTGAGCCTGTGAGGGATATTTTCCAACTAAAACCTACTGGCTACTTTAAAATTTTATTTGGACAATGAATACACATTTTCTCTGAAAATCAGGCAAAGTTATTTAAACTACCATGCAACAAGAAGTATGATCAAGCTACCATTAGATGTTACAAGATCCTGTCAAAAATAGCAAAGAACAAAGAAACTGTCATTGACACTGGACATTTGTGAAATTAATGGAGAGGATATGAGAGGCATCATAAGCCCTGATGACTGATGTATTATTCCTCTGAAAAGTAGAACTCTAGCATTCTGTCACATACAAATCCTTAATATCAAGTGTATCGGTGATACAAATATAGAATACTAAAATGTAAAAATTGAAGATGTAAGAACAGGAGGTAAAAATACATTAAGAAAAATGAAAAAAAATATTGGGAAAACTGATACATTTACTATCATCATAGCACACCTTCTACATAAAATACCAAAAGTAAAGCCAGCTTAACTCAAAGTTCATAAACCTGAGGACTAGCTATCATCTTTATCACCCTCAACCTCCAAAGCTCAGAGAACAGAGCAGGGGATGAAAGAAAATGAGAGCTGGAGAAAGGAGAATGGTGTGGGACTGACTTCTGAGCATGACATGGCTGTTGCCTGCTTCTACTCATAGTATCTGTGATGACCCATCATGCAAGGAAAGGCATGCACAAGCCCCCACATTCTCTGAAGATTTATATGTACTTAGTTACTGGTTGCTGGAGAGGGAGATTTTCTTCAGTGGTATAGCCACTCGTATAGGATTCCTACTCCTGTAAGCAAGCTTTGACTCATGTTCCTGAAAGTAAATACAATGAAACTCATTGACTCATCATAAAAAATAACTGGAAGTTATTGAGGGGACCATGTGGGGTAAAGGAAATAATCTAACAGGTGGAGGAATGGGAATAGGAGAGGGGAGCAGGGGTGAATATGTTAAAAATACAGTATACATGTATGAAAACATGTCACAAAAACTTTATATAATTAATATATACAAATAAAAACAAAGACAAAAGTATAATTTTAGGGTATTTAAGGAATTTATACAAGTCAAAATATAAAAAGTAAGCAAGCCAATTAGAAATACCTGAGCTCAAAAACACAATTCTCAGAAGAGATACTAGTAGACAGAAAGTTTACAAAGCTGCTGACCTCATTGTTATAAAAAGCTATGCAAAATTAATTCCTAATGGAATAAAACACTTTTCATTTATATTGATTAGAGGAATTTTATAAGTATAATAATTCCAAAATTTACACAGATGTGAAGCCATAATCTGGAATTTTCAAATATGGAGGGAATGTCGTTCTGTATGATGTAAAGGTATGTTGCTCTGATTTGGTTGATAAATAAAACACTGATTGGCCGGTAGCCAGGCAGGAAGTATAGTATAGGTAGGATAAGCAGAGAGGAGAATCCTGGGAACAGGAAGGCTGAGTCAGGAATCGCCAGCCAGACACAGAGGAAGCAAGATGTGAAGGCAGAACTGAGAAAAGGTACCAAGCCACATCTCTAAACAAAAATAAGAATTAGGGGTTAATTTAAGTGTAAGAGCTTGTCAATAGTTAGCCAGAGCTAATGGCCAAGTAGTTTTAATTAACATAAGCCTCTATGTGTTTACTTGTGTCCAAGTGGCTGCTGGACTGGCAGGAGAGAGAGAGAGATTTGTTCTGATCACAGGCCAGGTGAGACACAGGAAAATTTCAGCTACACAAATAAACATGAACTCCTGTAGCTTTGGGGGAGATTTTTTTCTCTCTCTGCACAGTTCAAATAAGTACCTCCTTAACCCAATAATTCACTAATATAAATACAATACAGAAAATTCTTGCTTGTGCTTGTGTGGCATGTACAGGAAAAAATTAAGAAGTATTTATAGCTTGTCTCCAGAAAAAGAATTGGAAACTTCCTAATTGCCAGTCAAAGACATTTAAATAAACAAAGAATCATCCACACAGCAGTTAGACTGAAGATAGAGACATGGTCAGTATCTGAATGTAGCTGTTTGGTATGGCAGATACTGGCCATATTTATTTTTAAATACTTGTAATGTAGCAAGTCTGTAGTAAGGGCATTGTGAATAAAAACTTCCCTTAGATTTCCATACTGGAAAAGGTTTGGAGGACATAATTGTAAGTGACTGTCATTCATGCACACTCCAAGTATATTCCAAAAGCCTTTTCATTTTTTATTATATTTTTATTATTTTAAAATATTTATACAATATATTTTGATCATAAACTTTCCCCTTCACAATTCTTCCAGATACTCCCTACCTCTCTGTCCTACTCCCTTACTAGCTTCCTAACTTCTATTGATATTTTAAATGAAACACACATATCTAAAAACTTAAAAGCTAACATAGACACATAAGAGAAAACATGCAATTTTTTGTCTTCCTGTGTCTGAGTTACCTCACTCAGAATGCCTGTTTCTAGCTATATCTATTTCCCAGCAGAATTCATAATTTTCATGAAAATTTTTAGGATTGAATTAAAATGAGAACACAACATATCCAAATCTATGAGACACAATGACAGTAGTTCTGAGGCAAGTTTATAAAACTAACTGCTTATATCAAAAACTAGAAAGACCTCATACTGATTTATTTATTTATTTTACATCTGACCACAGTTTCCCCTCCCTCCTCTCCTCAAAATTCTTCCTCTTGCCTTCCCTCTGCTCTCTCCCTTCTCTGCTCCTCTACTTCTATTCAGAAAGGAGCAGAAAATCAAAAAAACATGACCTATCAAGTTGCAGTAAGATGAAACACCTCCCTTATATTAAGACTGGGCTGGGCAACCCAATATGAGGAAGGGTGGCAAAGGCGATCTAAAGAGTCAAAGACAGCCCCTTCTCGCACTGTTTGGAGTCTCACAAGAAGGCCCAGCTATACAACTCTCACATATATGTAGAGGCCTAGGTCAGTCACGTGCAGGATCTCTGGTTGATGGTTCAGTGTCTCTGAGACCCAGTGAGCCCAGGGTAGTTGATTCTGTGAGTTTTCTTGTGATTTTTTGGCCACTCTGACTCCTAAAATCCTCCCCCACCCCTTTTTGATGTATTCTTCAATTCGTTTTGTCAATAATTAATTTATTGAGTATTTTTGCACCAATGCTCTGATGGAGATCGGTCTGTAATTCTTTTTCTTTATTGCATCTTTGCATGGTTTGGGTATCAGGGTAACTGTAGCTTCATAAAAGGTTTGGCAATGTTTCTTCTGTTTCTATTGTTTGAAGCAACTTGAAGAGTATTTGGTATTAGCATTTTGAAATTTTGGTACAATTTGTTCTGAAACCATCTGGTCCTGGGCTGTTTTTTTGGTTGGGATACTTTTAATGACTGTTTCTATTTCCTTAGGGATTATAAGTCTATTTATAAAGTTGTTTATCTGGTCTTGATTTAATTTTAGTATGTGGTACCTATTGAGAAAATTTTCCATTTATTTTAGATTTTCCAATTTTGTGGAATGCAGGTTTTTGAAGTATAGCCCGAGGATTCTCTGGATTTTCTCATTGTCTCTTGTTATGTCTCCCTTTTCATTTCTGATTTCTTAATTTGATGTTCTTTCTCTGCCTTTTGGTTAGTTTGGATAATGGTTTGTCTATTTTGTTAATTTTCTCAAAGAACCAACTCTTTGTTTCATTGATTCTTTGTATTGTTCTCTTTGTTTCTATTTCATTGATTTCAGCTCTCAATTTGATTATTTCTTGGTATCTATTCCTCCTGTGTGAGTTTGCTTCTTTTTGTCCTAGAACTTTCAGGTGTGTTGCTAAGTAGCTAGTGTGAGATTTCTCTAACTCCTTTATGTAGGCATATAGTGCTAGGAATTTTCCTCTTAGCACTGCTTTCATAGTGTCCCATAAGTTTGGGTATGTTGTACATCCATTTTCATTGAATTACAGTAAGTCTTTATTTATTTATTTATTTGCTTTCTTACTTATTTGTTTGTTTGTTTCTTCTTTGACACATTGATGATTCAGTTGAGCATTATTCAGTTTCCATAAGATTGTAAGCTTTCTGTAACTTTTACTGCTGTTGAAGTCTAACTTTAAGCCATGGTGGTCCAATAAATTACAAGAGGTTATTCCAATTTTCTTTTGTATCTGTTGAGATTTGCTTTGTGACCAACTATGTGGTTGATTTTAGAGAAGGTTCCATGGGTTGCTGAGAAAAAAAAAAGTATATTCTTTTCTGTTAGAGTGGAATGTTCTGTAGATATATATTAAGTCCATTTGAGTCATAACATCTGTTAGATCCCTTATTTCTGTGTTAAGTTTCTGTCTGGCAGACCTGTCCATTGGTGAGAGTAGGGTGTTGAAATCTCCCAATATTAGTGTGTGGGGTTTGACATGCAATTTAAACTTTAGTATTGTTTCTTTTACATATGTGTATTCCCTTCTATTTGGGGTATAAATGTTCAGAATTTAGACTTCATCTTGGTGGATTTTTTCCTGTGATGAATATGTAATGTTCTTCCCAATCTCTTTTGAATGATTTTAGTTTGAAGTCTATTTTTTAGATAGATACACCAGCTTGCTTCTTATGTCTGTTTGACTGGAAGATCTTTTCCTAGCCTTTTACTCTAAGGTAGTATCTGTCTTTGAAGTTGAGGTGTGTTTCTTGTATGCAGCAGAAGGATGGATCCTGTTTTCATATCCATTCTGTTAGCCTGTGTCCTGTCTTCTATCTCTTATATTCTGTCAGTGATACTTGCATATGTAGTTACTGTTCACTTACTTGATTTTCCATTTCCAGAATTCCCTTAGTTTGTGTTTTCTTTATTGCTTCTATTTTCATTTTCAGGCCTTGAACAATTTTATTAGTTTCCATCAATTTTTTGTTTTTTCTTGGATTTCTTGACATTTTTTTAAGAGATTTATTGATTTCTTCCAATTTTTTGATTGTCTTTTCCTCAATTTCTTTAACACCTCTATCATCATCATAAACTTGCTTTTAAGATTATTTTCTTGTGCTTCAGTTGTATTGGAATATCCATGGCTTGGTGTAGTGGGATGGCTGGGCTCTGGTAGTGATCTATTGGCCTGGCTATTATTGTTTGTGTTCTTACATTTGTGTTTAGGCATTTAGATTTGGAGTGATTATAGGTGTAGGTGCCAGCTTCTAGGTTTGCTGTTTTGGAGTGTGTGCTTTCTGTCTTGATTTCTGTTTCCTCTCTGGTCTTCAGGCTGCCATGCATGGTCTGTGGTTGAGTAGAGAATTTCCACCCACATTGGGTGCTGGAAGTTTGATGTCCTGGATGGCCTCTGTTCCATCATGGGATTGCTGCTCCAGTTTGGGATTAGACTTCTGGCTATGTGTGTGATCTCTGATATGGCCATAGGCCTTCTGGGGTTTAGGATCCTGGCCTGGCTTCTGGTTGGTTATGAGTCTTCTGCCTAGTTTTCAGGGTTCAGGGTGCTGTTCTGGCCTTTGAGGTTCAGGATGGTGGACTGACTTCTGATGAGGCAGAAGGCTTCCACCAGAGTTGTGGACTGGGATAAGTTAACTATGAGAAGAGGGGTAATTGGAGTTAAGCTGGGTGGTCACAGGCAGAACAGGGGGGTCAGGGGTGGCTTAAATGTTTTTCTGAGATCTGTCCTGGCCTTTGATGTGGTTGAAGCTTTCTGCCAGAGGTATTGGCTGGAATATGTGTGGTTCAGTATACTGGCCTCAAGATCTCATATTGTTAATGTAATGATACCTTTAGAATCTTAGAAAATCAAAAGGAAATAGCACCCAATAAAAGGAGATGAGAAGAAATAAAGAAACTTGAGATTGAAATCAATGAAAGCGCCACTTTATTTCTTTCTTTGGGGACCTAAATCACAGTGGTACATGTGTTCAAAACTCATAGCTAAATTGGTACATGTTTTTCTCATTTCTCACTTTTATTTTTAAAGTTTTGCTTCACATAACAAAAATAAATGTAGTGGATAATTTATAGAGAAGTACTTAATCTTCATATCAAAATATTATACTGAATATGTGAGATCAACATTTATGCATGGTAAATGACAAAATTATTTCCAGATTGGATTCTGAAGCTTCATATAGGTTAGTATTCAATAATTGTTAATAGTCACAGGACACATTTCAGTGGCAATAATATTGTTTTTAATTTATATCTGTACATATGTAACCACTGTCTTGGAGTTAATGCCTGCAAACCCAGTGCATTGATTACCTTGAAATGTGTTGACAAAAGGAAAGTGAGGAGATGGATATTCACCATGTACTATAAATACTCAATTGCTGATGAATCCTTGGCAAGCAACTGGTTCAGCTGTGTCCACTGAGTCCTGCTGACAAGGAAGAGTGTGCCAGAGTCAACATTGGACTGACTACTGATCTTTTTTACCATAATGCTCTGGTTTTCTGAGACAAATTTCAGACTCCATCCTCACAGCCCTAAAGGAAGGGGACATGCCCACCTCTACTGAGCACAAACTGGGAAGTCACACCCTGGTGCCTCTGTCTGCACCTCATAAAACAAAATAAATGACAATGTATGTTTCTAGATATTTTAGGAGGTTTGTCCACAATTCAATAAAGTGAATCCTTAATTATACATTGTCATTTTCATTCTGATTAGTGAAAAGAGAATGTACTTTATTTGCTTATGATGACATCTATTTCCAAAGAAAATGACACAAAATTGCTGTTAGTAGGCATTGTTACACCCAAAAATGGTCATGAAATCATTTTTACATTTTAAATAAATGAAACATTCAAAGATGATCAAGAAAATGACAAAGAACAATAGTAAAGGAATAAAAATTCAATGCAGCATAAAACACAGGGACAGACACAGATGCTCCACAAAGGGACAGATCACACACATTAGACTGCGGCCAGGCAGTTGGTGCTGTAGTAACCTAAGTGTCCTGCTACAGCTTTACATTGGCCATATACTGGCAATGAATGAGTGGGGCTATGACTATATTTATAAAATAAGCACTGGACCAGATCTGGCCCATTAGCTACAATTTGGCAACTTCACTCTATCAAATCCAGTGATTTCAAAGTCAGTGTTCAAGACTATATTTATTTTTAAAGGAGGTAGAACAGTCTTAAATAATTACTGTTATTTAGTAGGTGTTTCTTCAAATTAATGTTTTCTTTTTAGCAAATAATAACCTTATGGAATATGACATCAAAAATTTGAATTACATTTATTATTACTTTGTACATACCATCCTAGATACATTTTCTGTCTTTAAATCAAATTTAAAATAAATGTGAACACCTAAGAAACAGTATGATGACATTGTCCAGAAGGTGAATTGGTAGCAATTAGCTGAATGGGCTGCAGGATCCATATCTAGTATGTAAGAGGCAGATTGATTATTATGACAACTCAGACTGCTGTAGTGATCAGATTTCTCATGCTAGGCTGTGTTTGTTATACCACAAGGAAGACAACCTGTTCCTAATTCCCTTTGTGAATGTCAAAGGCAAATCTATTTTCTTCAGTGTTCAGAAAGGTAAAAGACTCTTCAACAAATAGCTGCTGATCACTTCAGGAGCTTTTGAGCCAAAAATCACGGTAGATGAATATTTTGGCTCAATCAACACACAAAACATAATTATCTCTTCATTGTGGATTCTCTACACTTCTCTTTCAAAGTCTGAGACTCCTCTGTGAAATTAAACAGCAGTGAACAAAATGAACCAGGTGCTTTCTGTCATCTGTGTTGTAACTTGTATTCTGAGAGTAAAATTTATTTCTAAATATTAAACAAATTTCATTTCAGCAACCAAAGCTGTGTTTACTTTGGGAAGAACTATGACATGGTAGAAAACTGGTTTCTCCTTTTTCCTTCCTGACTCTCTCTGTTATAGTGTTTGGAATGAAGCAATTCTTATTCTACAGAACCAAAGGAGGATAGGGACATATAGATTGAATAGTCTTTATTGGACACGGTTTTCCTAGAAGAAAGAATAGTCAGCATCTCTCAGCAATCAACCATGTGAGCTGATGATGTTTTCTACCCAGCAAGCCATGATAGCTTATAAAGCTCTCAGGAATATGGAACACTGCTTTGAGGAAGAAGTGTGCAGTATATTTCTAAAAAGCAAAGTGTTAGTCACATTGGTAGAGATTTCCATAGATACCATTGTGACTAGACATCATACTATGTAAAGTGCCAGAGAGGTATCTCTGTGTGATTTCCACATAAACAGGAAACTGGGCTTCTAGAAGAAACCCCTAGCCTTGAAGTAGAAATCAAGAGATTTTGTATGTATTTCTTAGACATAAAAAGATGGTTCAGAAGTTAAGAGCACTTGTTGCTCTTGCAAAGAAACAGGTTCAGTTCCTAACATCCTTATGGTGGCTTACAAGAGCCTGTAATTTCAGTTCCAGTGGATCAAGTGCCCTTTTATGGTCTCCATGGGTCTTAGGTGTGCACACGGTACACATACATACATGCAGACAAACACCCATACACATAAAATACAAATAAATGTAATTTACAATAGAGCTGATTAGGTCTAAGCTTTTCCAGTAGAGGCATATGAAGAGAGGTCATGTTTATTAATAGTTTTTCTTGTAAAATGATAAGAGGTTTCTCTGCCAATGCAGTAAGTCAGATTAAGCCTAATTGACAAAGCAAAAGATCAGGTTTATTTGAGCAAAGCAATTCCTGGATGAGTCCTCCAGGCCCAGATATCAGAGCTGGAGAAGTCACATGAACCCAAACTAAAACAGAGAGCTTATATAGCCTGTAGATGAGGTGTCCACCACAAGCTGGGTTTGTGCCCAAGTGATCAAAAACTGAGTGCTTTAGGTGGAGTCTTTACACTGTGGTGTCATAGCAAAGGCATTGCCTAAGGGTACTGAGTCCTTGGAAGACTGATGTCCCTAGCAGTGGATTATGACTACCTCTGCAGGGAGCTGAAGGGCCTCCAAGAACTTGGCTATAATGGGTCCATTGACAATGAAAGTGCTGTTGGTAGGGAGGAAGTCCCTTTCCTTCCAAAGCACAGAATGAGTATAGGCTATTAAAAAGATACATTTAGAGTCAGTATAGATGTTAGCCTGTTGATCCTGTTGGAGCACTCTAGTCAAGGCAATTAATTCAGCCTTTTGTGAAGAGGTCCCCATCAGCAGAAGGGTTGCTTCAATAGTTTAAGTGGAGGTGACCATTGAATAAGCTGCCTTGTAGTTTCTTGATCTATCTATAAGAGAGCTTCTATCAAGAAAGAGGGTAAGTTGGGGGTCTGTGAGGGGTTGGTCTAGGAAACCAGGCTGGGTGAGTGTAAGTCCTCTACAGCCTCTGGTCGTGAGTGGGAAGAGGTATCAGGGAAGAGGATTGCAGGGGCCTATGAGGAAATTAAGGGAAAAGATGGAAGTCAGAGAGTGTAGGGGCCAAGGAAAGGGTGGCCTCAAAGTGGCTGAGGATATAAATGTACAGGAAAAATGGGTATAACTAGAAAAGTGTGTGAGAAGAATCACCCTGCAAGAATACAGAGAAGTGGCAGGGTCATAGGCAGGAAGGAGGGGTCCCATCCACCCCGTGATAGAAACTGGTGAGGGAACTATGGGACCTGAGTGAGAGATCAATACAGAAACAATAGCCCCAGTGTTGGCCAGGAAGGTGATGGACTTACCCATTACCTGGAGTGTTACCCTAGTCTCTAAGAGGGTGATGTGAGTCTCTGAGTCTGTGTGCCATCAGTTCTCTACCAGGCTAAGGAGCTCAAAGGCTGGAAGAGGCTCAGATGTCTGTGCTGGTGATGCTGGACCTCTGTGGTATGGAGTAGAGCACTAACCAGCATGGGAGCATTCTGACTTTCAGTGGCCAGGCTGCTGGCAGACAGGGCACAGCCTTGTTGGCAATTGGGGGTTGGGCAGCATAGGACTAGTGGCCTTCCTAGCTGAATTTGAAGTCGGCCCCTGGTGGAGTTTGACTCTGGCTGGGCCCCCGCTGAATGAAGCCTTGTGGACTTCCCTTATTCCCTCTGCAGGGTACTGATGGCCTCAGGGCAGCTACCAAGGCATGAGCTTGAAGCATAGCCTTCCCTTGCAGTCCAGCCTGCTGGGAAGACTCAGCTGCCTCCTCTCAGGCATTAAAAACCTTAAAGGCCATTTTCACCAATTCCTGTACAGAGGTTTAGGGAAGATTCTCAGCCTTTTTTGTTTGTTTGTTTGTTTAATATCTAGCAATGACCATGAAATGAAATGGGTAGCCAGGACTATAGCTTCTGCTGGGGAGGCTGGATCAAGGTGGGTAGAGTAGGTATGTAGGATTCCAGCATGGTAGGGTAGAAGGAAGAGCAGATAGAAACAAACAGGGAGATAGAATCTGTAAGTAATCTGTAAGTGGGATCCCAGAATGGCCAGACCAAATACAAATAAATCCTAATGAGTAAAAAAGGCAAAGTGAGTACCTTTCAGTGGGCCCTGCCAAGGTATGCCACTAAGAGAACTGACTACAAACAAGGGAGTTAGTGCAAGAGGTTTTTCAGGAATGGGGAGAGTGAAAGAGTGAATGGCTATCTTGGAGTAGGGACATGAGAGAGGAAGGTCGAGAGACAAACAGCATCAAAGAGACAGGAGGAAGAAGAGAGGTGGGGTGCCAGAGACTCAGGCAGACTAGTCAGGGTGCAGGGCTCTAGGTCAGTCCTGGCTGAAAATGCCCCTGGAGCCAAACCACCATAACCCCAGCCAACAAAACCTGGGTCACTGACAAGAAGTTACAAAGGGAGGGGCAGAAGTGTAGAGCTCAAAAACCCTGGATAAATGTGTTCAAACCACTTGTCTTATGGTGTAAGACAGGCCCAATTTGGATAAATTTTGCAGCAGACACCCAGGGGTTACTGAGGATCAGATTTGGACTCAGTATTGCCCATTTCCAGGTCTGTGACAGAGACTGAAAACTAGGGCAAGGTGTCCCCACAAATACCTGGCATGTCAGGGTGGGAGTAGCATTTGGGAAAAATATCTCCTAACACAAAGGAGCAATGACTGTCTTTGCTCTAAAAACAGATCAAGCTTGCCCTGTGAGGACATGCCTTGGCAGGTGATCCCAGAGGTCATTGACCCAGACAAGGTCTTGACCCAGAAGAGGTACCTGGTACCTCTTTTAGGTGATGGCTTGGAAATGGGTGACTTACCCCAAGTCAAAATTTGATCACTTATGGCAGAGAGGAAGAAGAGAGGCATATCTAGTTAACCCAGCAGGAAGATTTAATTCCTCCTAGGTTTTTGGCACCAAGGTAATAGGTTTTCTGTATGGCTTCTTTGCCAAAACAGTAAGCCAGATCAAGCTGAACTGAAAAGGTAAAAGAACAGGTTTATTTGAGCAAAACAACTCCCAAGTGAGTCCTCTAGCCCCAGAGATAGGGACCAGAGAAGTCAATGCACTTGAACTAAAGCAGGGAGCTTATGTAGCCTGTAAGCAAGTGGTGATGATGTATCCACCACAAGCTGGGTTTGTGCCCAAGTGTGGCCAAAAATTGATTGCTTTAGGTGGGGTCTTGGGCTGCTGGGAACTTCAAGGGAGAAGTTGCCATGGCCACCAAGAATGTGGAACTGGAATTTTTGGTGCCTTTTCTTTGTTGGAGATTCTATGAGCGGGTATGGAATGGAGAGGAGCTGGGGTGAGCTGGAGGTTCCAGTCAAACACTTATAGCAAAGGGACAGCAATGAAAGCAATGAGTAGATATGTTTCAGAAAGTTCCAGGCATTTCTGCAATGAATGCAAACAGTCAAAAAGGTTCCAGATGGCTCTCACTTAGAAAACATTAGAGATTGTCACTGTACTTGAGTCACACACTTCACAGATTACTGAGGAGTCACCAACCAATCTGGTTCTACAAAAGATTCATGAACACTGATAATTTCATAATCTTAGTTAAACTTCAGGTTGTGTGCACTATAATCAACTCTCATATATACATATATAAAGTATACACAAGCAGCTGGTCATGTAGATATGAGTTAAATACTCTGCTATACATCTGTTTAAACTGCAGAATATTTTTTATAGATGCAGTGGGAGGTGTCAGGCAAGAACCATCTAAAGAAAACTTCACCATTTAAGCGATGGATAAAACATGTTGCCCAGAGGGTAGTCCTAAAACCATGACCAGTTTTGAATCATATCTCTGTAGCAGTTATTTTTCTCATTGATATTACAAGATGTCAGACAAAGAACTTAAGAGAATCAGGATTTATTTGGGCTCAGTGTTGATTAGTTACTTTTACATTGCTGTGATAAAATACCCTGACAAAAGCAACTTTAAGATAAATGTTTTATTTTGGTTTGTGGTTCTGGAGGGGTACAGTCTGTCACAGTGAGGCAGACATGGCAACAGTCAGGGAAAGTATAGCAGAACAAGAAAGAAGCTTGCTGATCACATTTCATCCTCACACAGGAAGCAGAGAGAGAAAAGTAAAATAAATGGGAACTGAGACAGGTTGTAAACCTTTAACTCTCAGTGATCTATTTTCTCAAGCAAGGCTGTATCTCTAAAGGTTTTCAAATAGCACCAAACTAGGAATCAAATACATGAGCCTATGAAAGACATTTCTCATTCAAATCACCACACAGGTGAATAAAAGGTGCCATTCTTCATGTAAAAATGTGTGGAGGCAGGAGCATGAGGTGGCTGGTCACATTGCATCTGCAGCATAAAAGCAGAAAGAGATTAATGTTGATGTTCAGCTCCTTTTCCCCTTTTACTCAGCTCAGGACTCTAGTTCATTGGACAATGCCACTCATATTCAGAGTGAGTCTTCCCTCATCCATTAAACCACTCTGGTTACTTTATCAAAGACAAACTCAGAGATGTCTCTCCTAGATGATTCCAAATCCAACCAAGCTGAAAAAAAAACTTTAATCATATGTGGTGGTTTGAATAAGGATGAACCTCAAAAGTTCATAAATTCAAATGCTTGGTCACCAGAGAGCAGTACTATTTAAAGGGATTAGGAGGAGTGGCTTTGTTGGAGAAAGTGTGTCACTGGGGGTGGTCTTTGAGGTTTCAAAGGCCCAGTGGATCTCTCTTTTCCTGATGTCTGTGAATCTGAATTGAGAACTCTCAGCTCCTCCAGCACCATGTCTACCTTTGTGCCACCATGCTCCCTGTCATGAGGAAAATGGACTAAATCTCTGAATTATAAGTAAGCCCCAATTAAGTGTTCTCATTTATAAGAGTTGCCATGGTCATGGTGTCTCTTCACAGCAACAGAACACTGATTAAGATGGAAGTTTTTACCAGAAGCAGGTATTGCCGTGACAGGCTTGACTATGCTTCTTATTTGATTGAGACATCATCACAATCTGCATAAAGCTTCCAGAAGTAACACTATGATATTACTACAAATTAAATATCTTAACTCAGTTCTTACAACATCACAAGGAAGAGAAATTCAGATTTCTTAAACTCAGTGATGCAGGGTAAACATCAAACATTTTAATGACTAAGCAAAACAGTGGTGGGAAGTATAAGAAAAAAAGTTGAAATTGTGTCAGTAAGCATGAGTAATAACAAAAAGGATTCAGTATATTTTGGGTCTTAAAAGTGTTACAATAGCTGGGCAGTGGTGGCGCACACCTTCAATTCCAGCACTCAGGAGGCAGAGCCAGGCAGATCTCTGTGAGTTTGAGGTCAGCCTGGGCTACAAAGTGAGTTCCAGGAAAGGGGCAAAACTACACAGAGAAACCCTGTCTCAAAAAACCAAAAAAAAAAAAAAAAAAAAAAAAAAAAAGAAAGAAAGAAAAAAAAAAAGTGTTACAATGCAGACCACACAAGATGGGGTAGCGCAGGACCCAGAATGCATAGGATCATAGCATAGCTTTTTTAACCTTCCAGTTCCCACATCATCCGTACTCTTCACCTGAGAAATAGGGTTTTGAATTGTAAAATGAATAACTTATATTCCAATATCCTGATCAACTCAGCATACTGACAATTATGAAAGAAACATAAGCTAAAAAGTCCTATCTTTCTTACTCACTGGTCCAAAAATTACTCTTTCACTAACCACTTATGTGAGGTATCCCATAAGCTGCTCCATAGCTAAGGTTTATGCCAAAAATTAAGAGCCTCTCATTATGTTTTTACGATAATATCACTGGGATTAATTTCTCTATACAACAAATAATTATACATCAGTTTTTCCTTACATATTACTATGTTCTGACAATATAATCTTCAAACAAACTTGATAGGCTAACACAGGGATCCTTGTCTATCCAGGAAAGAGACTAAATAATGTCTAGTTACTTATCATGAACAACACAGCTTATATGAGGGATAAAATACTGATCATTTGTAATCAAATTATAACTTTTGTTGAGGTCCACTATTCATAAATACCTACAGAATCCTTTATGCAGTACGTCTCACTGATTAAGGATCTTGATATCCAGAACAATAAAAACTGATATGTCAACACTAACTATGAGTTTCCTGAAAAATGTTTTCATAAGAAACAATTGATAGCCAAGTATTCTGCAATTAATTTCATACTGCAAAGATGAAAATCAGTCTTTCTGGACAAGTGAATAAAGAACATGTCTTTTAAAAGAAGCTTTTTCAAGTAACTCCTGTATCAACAGGTCTCAGTGGGATCTAGATAGCAATTGATATATAATCAATTCTGCCTTCTCCTGAAGCACAGATGTCTTTTGCTCCTAAGTGAAGGCAAAAATCCAGAGGTTTTTAATTCATATTCTCTAAGAAGCAAGGGAGGAAGCTCTGTATGAACAGATGAAAACCCTAGCTTGTATATTCACCCAGAAGCTATCTCACCATTCAAAGAGGTAATCTATAAGTGAGCCTCCTGGCAGACCAATATTTCCCTCAAATTGGATTTCTCTAATCCCTGAACTGTGACCAGAAAAGACTTCAGCCTGGAAAATTGATTTTTCAACTATACTTCCTGAGGACTCACCATGGCCACAAAGTATAAGAAACAATAATTCTTTTTTGTCCACTGCACTGACAATGTGAATTCACATGACATTTTATACCACTGAACAGAAGTGAGAAATAGTCTTACCATTAGTTACCTCTTCATAGTTAAGATTGTGTTCACCAAGGGTTTTAATGTACTGTGTGGGCTGGTACCATACACACGTATTGTATTCATTGTGAGTTCTTCTAGTTTTGCTCTCTATATATTGAACTGCTTGGCCATAGATTCTTCAAAAGCAAGAGGAAGAGAGCATGAAAATACATATGGTCTCAGCCTAACTCTGTAATAGGTACATAAAGACAAATAAATCACAGGTCCAGATCCCTAGGATCTGTAACCCTGTCAGTATCTTCTGTGAGCTCTGTGTCAGTAGGTTAAGGATTATGCTATTGTATGTTACCCTGTGTGAACAGACAGACAAGACATATTTCTGAAGTCCCCATAAAGACAATACTGTTGACTCACACCAATCTCAGTGTGATCCCTCAAACCTACATGAAGGTAGAAGTAGAAAAATAAGTATGTAAAATTGTCTTCTGATTTCCACATGTACACCATGGCACAGCCGTGCCCCCCCACACACACACTGCCAATGCACACACATGTATACTCATATGCACAAAAATAACAAGTAAGATATTTAAAATCTAGGTAAGCTTATGCTGTATATAATGAAGGGGTTCTATTCAGCCTTAATATCATAACTAATATTTTATACTTTAGGATAAACTGTAACATAACATTAAGAGATTAAAAAACTTCCAGGTAGTGGTGGTGCACATCTTCAATCCCTGCACTTGGGAGGCAGAGGCAGACAGTTATCTGACCTCAAGGCCAGCCTGGTCTACAGAGTGAGTTTCAGGACATCTAGGGCTATTCAGAGAAACCCTGTCTGTAAACAAATAAATAAGCAAATAAGTAAGTAATTAAGTAAATAAATAAATAAATGTATTTAAAGGATGTTTTAAAAACTGCCTACTTACCTGTGTAGCTAGCTAGAGTTTTCCTGCCTTGCCCACAGTCAGGACAAATCTCTGTCACCTGCCAGTCCCATAGCCACTCATACCCAACCAAGTAAACACAGAGACTTATATTGCTTACAAACTGTATGGCCGTGGCAGGCTTCTTGCTAACTGTTCTTATAACTTAAATTAATCCATTTCCATATATCTATACCTTGCCACGTGGCTTGTGGCTTACTGGTGTCTCCACATGCTGCTTGTCATGGTGGTGGCTGGCAGTGTCTCCCTCTGCCTTCCTGTTTCTCAATTCTCCTCTCTGTTAGTCCCGCCTATATTTCCTGCCTGGCTACTGGCCAATCAGTGTTTTATTTATTGACCAATCGAGCACTTTGACATACAGACCGTCCCACAGCACTTCCCCTTTTCTTTCTTTTTTTTTTTTTAAGGAAGGTTTTAACTTTTATACATCTCCAAAGTCAGCTTGGTATATTTGGGAATTTGGGCGTAGCTTCTCTTACTACTTCCTGCTGGAGGGGGGTGCTGTATCTTATGGGGATACAAAGAAAATTTTAGGATTATGGAGTAGTCCGTGAGGGTGTATCATCTGAGCCAGTTGCCTTGAAATAGTTCTGGATATTGGATCATCTGGGCCTTGGTGTCATTGGAGACCTTTCAGGACGTCTTGGCTGGTCAAACCTGATGTACCTTAATATCCACAGCCTCTGGCTTTCTGTGAAAACAAAGGCAGAGCCTCCTTTCCAAAGCAACATATCCTTACATCCAAATTTTGAAATCAAGGTACCTTTAAAATGTACATTTTGGCATAACTCAACAGCTTTTGCAATCAAACGTTTTTCTTCAGTTACGAATATCAAAGAGAACATAATCCAGATTCTCTTTGTGGTAGCCATCTTTACGTGGCTCATTTTTTATATTACCTTGAACCTACTGCTTTAAACTGCAGCATTCTAAGACTGAAATGGCACTGTGGCTGTTGGCTCCACCCACTTCAGCTTCCCAACATGGTGATAGTATGTTTACCGCCAGCTCTAGGAGCCATCGTGGGTCTATGCTTTTATCCAAGCAGCGTGTAGCCCAGAAACCTCTCTCTCTTTTTTTTTTAAATACTAGCAAAGGCTAAATCCACCACACAGCAGCAGTATAATGTGCCACTTGTAGATGCCTCATTCCCGCCATACTGCAGGTCAAGCGCAAACGCCAGGAACTTGCCAGTAGCTCAAACCCGAGTTTTGTGGCATCTAGCTGCCCATATGAGACATGAAGCAGGAACCTGTTTTTGGCTCTGTTTAGAATTGCTTATTAAATATTCTCAGGTTTAAGGTGGAAACGCTTGCCAATACATCAAGCGCCATTTGTAGCTGGAGAGCTTCTCTCCAGGTCCCACCAAGCCCCAGCAATCCAACAGCCCACTTATAAAATAAACACACAGATGCTTATATTGTTTAAACTATTTGGACTAATGGCTCAGGCTTCTAGCTATCTAGTTATTACATCTTAAATTAATCCATTTCTATAAATCTATACCTTGCCACGTGGCTTGTGGCTAACCGGCATCTTCACATGCTGCTTGTCATGGTGGTGGCTGGCAGTATCTCTCTCACTCAGCCTTCCACTTCCCAAAATTCTCCTCTCCTTGTCTCGCCTACTTCCTGCCTGGCCACTGGCCAATCCGTGTTTTATTTATACAGAAAGATATCCAGAGCATACCTGTGCTCTCCTCTTTCAAGCCAGGTTTTTTAGGCTGGTGAGATGGCTGAGTGGATCAAAGCACTTGTTATACAAGCCTGAAAGCATGAGTTCAATCCCCAACATCTCAGGAAATGTAAAAAGAGGGCACAGATCACACAAATTTGTCCTCAGACATCCACAAGTGTGCCAATCAAATGGTATGTGCTCAATCAAATACATCGTGTATACACAATAATAAAAAATGATAATGATAATAATTTTAATTAACATTTCTAACAAAGAAATGGAATCATATTTCTTTAGCAATTCTAGAAATAAAAGACTTCATTTTCTTCAATCACCTCTTAATTTTTTTTTCTACTTCTTTCCAGTTTTTTAATCTGCAGACAATTCCAAAACAGGCAATTCCCTTAAGAACATGGGCACATGGAATTTGGAACTATTAATTAATATATATTTACATTTTCATCTTCCTGACCCATTCCTCAGTCTCAGAAACTTTCATTAGTTATTTTTAATTTTTCCATTAGATTTTCTTTATTGTGAAAAATAACTCCACAGCTCCTTCACTGCAGTATTACTACTAACTTTCAGGTTACAATGTATTTTACGAGATTGTTTCCATACTGATCTAGTCAGCATAGTACTGGGTACTAAGTAATTAATGAAGTTTTGCCTCTATAAGCAGTTTGCAAGGTGCTATAAGATTTGTGTGAAATGTACTGTGGTACTAATAACAGTAGAACATATTTATCTTCCAAAAATAATGCCATTTCTTGTTTCTTTTACTAAAACCTGTCTGTGCTAGGTTCTACTATATTATAATTGTCCCATTATTCTTGTGAAATTCTTATGTAGCATGCTGGTCTATGATTCATTTCACAACTCTGGAAAATCTTGAATTTTGATCCTCCTGCCTCTACTTCCCAAAGTCTAGGGTTACAGGTTGTCTTAGTAAGGGTTTCAATTTCTATTTTAAAATAGCATAACCAAAATCAGAGAGGAGAGGGTTTATTTGGCTTACACTTCGATGCTTTTGTTTATCATCAAAGGAAGTCAGGAAAGGAACTCAAACAGGGCCAGAACCTGGAGGCAGGAGCTGATGCAGAGACAATGGAGGAGTGCTGCTTACTGACTTGATCTCATGGCTTGCTCAGCCTGCTCTCTTATGGAACCCAGGACCACCCAGCCCAGGGAACCCATGGCACCACACAAGATGGGCTGGACCCTCCCCCATCAATCACTAATTTTTAAAAATTGCCCTACAGATGGATCTTATAAAGGCACTTTCTTAATTGAGGTTCCTCCATTTCGGATGACTCTAGCTTGTGTCAAGTTGACATAAAACCAGCCAGGACCCAGGTGTACACCATACATAGATCAGACCAATGGCCTTATGCATGCTAGGCCAGCACCCTACCAACTGAACCACATCCCCAGCCCTAGAAACCACTAATTACTCTTTGATGTGTACATTGTGGTATATATTGAGTCCTTATCTAGTCTTTATCTCATTTCAATGTGTTTACATTTTTATTTGATATATGGTAAATGTATATACTTTTAGAGCACACTGTGACTTTTCCATGCATGTGTATGATGCATGATGAGTAGATCAGAGTGAGTCACCGAGCTATCATCTCAGGCTGGTACCACTTTTTTCTGTTAGGAATATTAAAGACCCTTTGTAGTGGCTGTTTTAAAATATTCTTTCAAGAATAAGTAAGCCCACCAGGCTGCGGTGGTTCATGCGTTTAATCTCAGCACTTGGGAGGCAGAGCCAGGCAGATCTCTATGAGTTCAAGGCCATCCTGGTCTACAGAGCAAGATCCAGGACAGGTACCAAAACTACACAGAGAAACCCTGTCTCAAAAAACAAACAAAGAGTAAGTAAGCCCTATTTATGCTGCAGTTATGTAGAATGTTAGAGATGTCATTGCTTCTATCACCACATCAGTGTAGCTACTAATCATCCTTTCTCCAATCTTCCTTCCCTCTGACCCTTTCTGAGCTCTAGGAGGAAGTATTCCACTTCTGTGTACATAATCCTCTGCTTTGAGTCATTTTCTGGCTCCCACATACTAGTGAGAACATGCAGTATCTGCCTTTCTATGACTGACTTATTTCATACAGAAGAATAATCCTGTGATATTATCCAGGTTTCTGAATTCTGTTCTTTTTTATAACTAATATTCCATTACCACAGGTGCTACATGTTCTCTATGTGTGCATCTGTTTTATGGATGTCTCAGTTGATTCTGGATCTTGTCTGTTGTGAACAGCACAGAAAGAAATAAGGAAGTCCAGCCACCTCTTCACTGTCCTGATTTAATTCATGTTGGACATAAACCCACGGTGAGAATTCTAGATCAGATGGAAATTCGATTTCTACTCTTCTGTTTGGTGAAATGGTCACATTCCTTTCCATTTCCCTAAACAGTGAATGAAGACTCCTCTTTGTTTACATTCTTAACAGCATTTGTCTTTTGTTTCTTTGTCTTTTTGATAGTATACAATCTAATAGGTAAAGTAATCTCTAATTTTTCCATTAGCAGTTTCTTCAGCTGCTCCATAAGCACTACTGAGATCTCAATTCAGGTAGAAATTCCATTCATCCAAAATTTTCTGTTCTTTTAGGGTGGTGGTTGGTAAAGTTCCTTGCAACATTACACCTTTAGTTGTGGAATGAAGTTTCCTCAGACTAGATTCAGTACGTATACCTCTTGCCCAACAGTCTCAGAATGCTTCAGTAAAAGTTGCACACACACACACACACACACACACACACACACACACATCACTTAAGATTTCAGTACAGCATCCAAACCAGTGCCTTCTCAGAATCTTTGTAAGGACATCTGACTTTCCCGAGATGACACAATGCTGTCTGCAGGGGTGACTTTGCAAAATGGATGTTATAAAGGTAGACGTAGAATCAATGGTCATAATTTGCCAAGAGATAGATCCAAGCTCAATATGTCAAGACACTTTTAACAGAATTTTGCAATACATGGATTGGCTCTCCATGGGGTATTGGGTTAGGCTCACCAGGGAATTAAGCTAGAATGCAACCAACAACTTGGCATTAATGAGAAATTGGAATAAAAGGTCTTAAATGTTTCCTCACGTGCTGAAGTATGAGGTTTTAAGCCTCAGTCAATATTTGTTTTTAAGTCAGAGTCTTTCCTTAAATCAGATGTGATAACAGATAGACAGGCCTTTTCAGAATCAATTTTTATAATACTAAGGTATTTAGAGACTTGCAGGGATCAAAGGCTTGCAGAGGTTTGGGGGATGCCCTTTCTTTTTCTTAAAATGAGTTAGCACCTGAAAGAATCCATTCTTTAAGCTGGATTTGTTCTTTTTACTCTAGAAGAAAGAGACAAATCAGTCACAATAGGTAAAAGGTGTCTGTTAGATTATATGGATGGATAACAGTACTATGACTCTTCATAGTTATTGTCAGCCATATAGGAAGTCACTCTAGGGCAGCTGCACTAAAGCCAGGGAGAAGATATGACTTGAGCTGTTGAAGTTGCTAGTGCCTGAGAAACAATTATTTTCTGGGTCACAGAGCAGTTTGAAGAGCCAATCAAATCAATAGACAAGGCATTACAAATACAGCACATCATGACAGTGACTCCTTTCTCATCTGTTCCCACCTCTGAATCATTTAGAAGAGGCTATATTTTTAAAATCTTAAGCATGGAACAATTTTTTCATGTTCCATAAATAATGATGCTATATTTATAGGTTCTTCAGACATTCCAAATCATGTTGGTTTCTGGCCTACTGAGACTTAAAAATAGCTTTGCTTAAATAAGATCTGGACTGTGCTGTGGCCAAAGCAGAAAGAATTGCTGAGAAATTTTATTCTGTATGCACATGACAAGCACATGAAGAACAGAACTTGGAACAAAGCTGGGGTCTAGACAGAGAATGGATCTCAGAGAGCAGAGAACTATACACAGTGTGTCATGGTTCTTCACTTTTGAATGTCATGATATAAAAGTCATGGCTACTGAAATGAGAGACCCAAGACCAGGGCCCAAGAGACTATACAATTACAACCTGTCTTGAATATCTTGCCATCTAAAATATCAGAGTTAAGAGAAATTAGCCTGCCAAGTTCAGAAAAATTGTCATCATACCCAATTAACTATTTAGAGAAATCAACCAGCTTTCCTGTAGCATATAACTCTTAAAAAATACACTAAAAACTTGATACCAGCTAACAGGTGGGTTCATTTTCTCTGTCAAATTAAAAAAAAATAATGTGAAAAAAAGATCAGCACAAAGTAGAGCTTTACTGCTGAGCATTATGGATTTCATGGGTAAGGGCAGCTCTACCAAGCTGAGCATTACAGATTTCATGGGTGAAGAAGGGTCTCTCAGAGACCATTTTGAGTGAGTTTGAGTTTTTGCTTGATTTTAGGATGTTGCCCCATCTAGTGATCTTTCTCTCTCCATTCCTCAGCTGGTCTAGCTGTCTATGATTCCCACCTAGAGTGGGGACTGAATTTCTGTCTCTATCCATGGGATTATCAATAACATACTTTTTGATTGGCTAGAGGAGGAATGCCCCCCAGTCTTCTTAGTTCTCTGTGTAAAAGGTAGAGAGAAACCCACCACACACAAGGAAAATGTACTGTTTTAGAGACGTAAAATCTACTGCTAAAAAAAAATCCACAAATAATTGAAAATTTACTGCCTATTTGTGGAGAAAAATGCCATTTTACAAAATACAATCAGGGTTCGCCTAACTCCTCTTCCTCCCATCTTAAGGATCCATGGCCTCAAACTGAATAAAACATAAACATCTTGAGAATTTTTCAAGTAAAGCCAAAAGCCTTCTTGGGCCTAAAGGACAAATTTCCCAATTTAAAACTCTACAGACGACACAAAGCACATTATCATGATCTGGAGGAAAATAAAGAGATGAACATCACTAGGGGACAATAGAATAGGAAACTTAAAGATGGAGTCAAAAGATGTAATATAAGAGTACTAGTAGCTTCAAAGGAGAAATAAGAGCAGATGGGGGAGAAACAAACAAACGAATACAAAGGAAAACTTCCTATTGGTAGGTAGAGGCCTTAGTCTGCAAATTCTAAGTCTCACTGAGGGCTATATTAATGAAAATTATAAACAACTGAAATACCCTTCAAATTTTTGGAACTTGTTCTATTTGAAAAGAAAATGTTGCAGACTCCAGGTGAAAGATTAATTTAGATAAAATGGAAAGTACAGCCATATTATTATCAGAAATCTCACCTTCAGTGTGGAGTAACAAGCAACCAATGGAAAACACACACACACACACACACACACACACACACACACACACACCATATTAAAAGACTCACTTGTCTCTTAGCAGATGCCCTGACCTACTGTTGGAGGAAAATAGAACCCAGCTTCAGAATGTATTCCCATATCCTATTACTTCTTCCTTCCTGCTATAATTGCAGAAACTTGCATGCATCTTCCCACTCTATTATTCTTTTTTTCATCTAGGATTTTGGATATATAAACAGGAGCTGCTGCTTGATGTAGAGGCATACTGCCAGGCAAAATGCTTGCTGAAATTGGTAATTCCTTGCTTTCCAGTGGGAGAGGTTCCTTTCGTTTTCAGATTCCCATAATAATCTAAGTTCTATTTCACCAGAAGGTTCATAACCATGAGAACTGGAAGTCAGCTGTGAGATTTCTTTCTTTGACTCCTTATATAACTGGTACCTAGATCTAAACTGAATATCACCTGCTTACTCCATCTAATGAAAAAGCAGGAGTTGGGTATGGTGGCACATGCCTGTCATCCAAGCGTTAAAGAGGTAGAGACAAGAGGATCTGTAGTTCCACGTCATCTTCAGCTGAATAGTGAATCCTAGGCCAGCCTGAGCCACATAAGACCCTGTCCAAAAAAAAAAAACAGCAACCAAAAGGTAACAGTAGGAGAGTCCCTTCCTGAAGGAAGATTTCATGTGGTATCCAGACATCCATGCTTATCAGGAATGATCATAAATAAGGGAAGCAAGGTTGTCTTTGTTTTACATGAATCAAGACCAGGATTGCTGCATTGTGGGGATATTTGTGCACAGCTGGTGCCAGCCCTCTGCAGACAACAGAAGCACAGAAGACCTCATCTGCATAAACATGGATCCTATCTATGTGCTATCATCTCACCCATGCTAGTTCTTTCCCAATAATACATATTCTTCATGCCAAAAAAACAAAACCTTGCAAATACCCCTACAAACACCACTTAAAACAGTGTGTTTGTCCCTGACCGCCTTCCATTCTCCAGAGAAGCCTCCTACTATTACTACTACAGCCTGTGCCTTTCCTATTTCCATAGTTCTTCAGTTTATCCCTAGGCTGCAGTCAGACTGATCATGTCCTTGTCCTTCTCAAATAGTGTCAATGGTTTCTATTGCTCTTAAGGGAAAAGGGTGCCTAGAGATGTTACCATCAATAAGGATAATTGTTATTAATAACATGTATACTGTGCTAAGCACTTCCTCATTTTAGCTTTCTAATCTTCTCCAAAGGGGCATCATTATGACCATTTTATAAATAGCAACAGTAAGAGCAGGCAAACAACTATGAAGAGGTGGAGCTGTTATTTAGATCTAAATCCCTTTGTTCTATTGACTGAGATCTCTCCATAATACCAAGGCTACTCGTAGTAGACCTCCCTATTTCTATGCTTTGCTAAATAAATGTTGACATTTTAATAAGTAAATGTTGTGCACATACTTTTTCCTGGATGTCCATGGACTCCTTCAAATGCTAAGCACAAAAAAATTAAATTATTTCATGCAAATCACACATTGACAAGTTGACATAGGAGTAGGCTCTCTATTCTATGGACAGTGATAGAAAAGGCCCAGGGTGAAAACTGCAAGTTGCTCACACATGCTTCAGTGGGAAAAAAGACTATGGTTGAAAGGGATATTAAGGACAACAAGCAAAGTCTGGGGCACTGTGGAAAGAAGAAAGGCTGTGGCTGATAAAGCACAACCAAGCTAGAGAGGTAAATGAAGGGCCTCCTTTAGCTGCCTCCACCTGAAGGCCTTGAAATATGTATATGTATAAATATTTGTGTGTGTATGACACCATTATTTCTTTTATTCTTGTTTCTGATTGTAACAGAGACTGAATGATAAACAAGGATGGCCTCTAATATAAAGTCTCCATATATTTCAGGAAACAGACCCTAGATCATCCCATAGATAGTGGGGGAACTAAGAAGAGATGCAGCTATGTCTTGGTAACTATGAGAGGTCACAGGTAACAAAACGAGTCAGCAACGAACAGCTAGCAGATAGTCAAGGTCAACAACTATGAAAGCACAAGTCAGAGATGAATGTGGGAGAGCTTCAACTGAGCACTGCTTTAAACCAGTTGATAACGAGTTAACCGGGTCTTGACTTATGATAAAGAAGGATAGCCTTGCTTCCCTCACTTATGACCAGGAACGGATGTCTGGATGCCATGTGAAATCTCCATGGCCCTATGATGCAGATTTAAGACAGTAAGTTAGGAAACACTTGTTGACCCTCTGGCTATGACATCCCCTGTTGACCACCTTTATTATGCTGTAGCTTGCCTTTCTTTTCCATAGGAAGGTATACCACTTCTAATACACACCATTTAAGCCAATTTAATATAGTAATGGGAAAAAATTCTTGTGTTTAACAAAGTCCAATACAATAATGCCCCATGGAAAACAAGCATTGGAGCCCTAGGAGAGACACTGAGGTTGACTCAAAGTCCAGGAGCAGCCTCGTGGAAAGACGGGGAACCAGTTAGAAACACTGATAAGGAACTAAAGCTACTACTTGGCTGTAGTGAAGCAAAATCAAGGGACAAACTCAAGTTGAGGCTCCAAAATGTCAGTAATCAGCCCTGGGGTTATACCAGGAGCAGATGCCAAGGAAGTGTAGGAGTCAGTAAGTGAAACAAAATGCACTAGTCAGAAGTAAACTGCTCACACCTCAGGAGGAGGAGACAGGGCTAGTTGTACACTGTGGTAGCACTTTCACCATATCACCAGCCTTCTAATCACTGGGAAAGAATAAAGGAAACTCTGTTGCCACAAGCATGCGACAAGGTTACCTTTAATGGGACACATCTGTCTGTGCTAAGGAGCTCAGTACACTTCGTTACTGACAGCTCTGCCACCTTATCAGATTCAATGAAATAGGATAAGGGGTGCTGTTACTTTTGTGACCCACTTACTCACATGGATCTCCCTGGAGTGCTAAGTTAAGGCAGAGAAAACTTAGTTGGGAGGGTGGATTTTTGGAACCTTGGGAGATTATAATGTCTTTTTCTTTCTATTTTGATGGGAAGAACCATATCTTATGGCATTTATCTGTGCAATCGGGGTATTATTTACCCCTTGGAATTGTTAAGGTTAAGCAGGTTACCATATGTAGACATTAATTACCTGGAACAGAGAAAACGCCTGAGAAAAGTTAGAAGAGAAAAATTTAATATACTCCAAACATGCTTGTGTTGCATAAGCCCTTCACATTCAAGGATCTCACATACGAGGTGAAACTGACACTTATGAATGACCTTGACCTCTGTTCTAATTTCATTCCATTGCTGTGATAAAACACTGGCCAAAAGCAATTTGTGGGAGAAAGATTTTATTTGGCTTACATTTCCAGGTCTTAATGCATCATTAAGGAAGTTTAGGGCAGGAACTGAAGCAGAATCCATGGAGGAATGCTGTTCACTGGCTCACTTAACCGGCTTTCTTATACAGCCCAGACCCATATGGCTAGGGACAGAGCTTACCTATATTGAGCTGTGCCCCCAACAACAATCATTAATCAAAACAATCTCCTAAACATGGCCATAGGCCAATCTGATCTGGCCAATTCCTCAACTGAGGTTCCCTTTTCCCAGGTGAATTTAGGTTATGCCAAGTTGACAATGAAAACTAACATAACCTCAATTTTAAAATGTTAATCCAGTGATATGGCTTATCTCAATATAGATCATATTCCTTCAGAGGCATTGGTATTTTGTAACATAATTGTACTGTTGGACCTCTCCTGATCCCACATACCACCCCCATACACACACACATAAATAATAATAGATAATATAATAATAATAATAATAATAATAATAATACACTTAAAAATAAAAAAAGCTCCTATTTTTTTAATGCTGCCCAAGGTAACACATCTAATGAGTACATTTAAGAAACATTTCATCTTTGTCTGCCTCTTTATTTTCTAAAGACAGAGAGAAAGAAAGGGTATGGAGTTGGATAGGTTTGGAGGTGGGGAGGATCTGGGAAGAACTGGAGAAAAGAAAAGTGTGATCATAATACATTGTTTGAAAACAAATATTGAACAAAGAAACACTTAGATTAATATGATTTTCTAGCACTTCATCCACACTGACCTGATCAATAAGGCAGACAGTTGGCATCACTTTGAGTCACGTCTACCTATGGGATAGTAAATAGCTCTAAAAGAGACTTCTCATGAGATCAAAGGCAGAAGCTGCAGGCAAGATTGTTCCATAGCCCACAAAGCAGATTCTGCCCCAAGGCTTTTAACAGTTGTATACATTTGATAAGGAACAGTTAGCAATCATCTTCACTCAGTTTTGTTCAGGTTTCTACTGTCCATTATAATTTAGATCCTAATTTACTTCTGTGTGAGTGGTTTTCCTTGATTTTATACTTTTCTCACATACAAGGTGAGCACATAGGGACTTCAAATTAGAACACTTGATCTCTCCCTGGGCCTAACTTTCCTGCAAGATGTCACCATTGCCCCTTTCGAGTCACCAAGGGGCACTTCCACCCCGTCCTCTGCACAACCATAGCTCTCAGCTCTCATGTGTGAATACAATGCAGACAGAGCAACTTTCCCATCCATAGTTGCATTTTGAGAATGACAAGATATGACTTCCAAACAAGCACAAACTCCTGCCTTTACAGAAGGACACTGTAACATTAAAAACGCTACAGAGAATGGCAGGCCGTGTCTCCAGCCCTCACACAAAGAAAAGACTTCTCACAAAAGAGATCTAAGGTGGCTCAAGACCACAAACCTCTGCACAGTTCAGAAGTTGGTTTTATAGGAAAATAGTCGCAGTCTGCTTCCACAGCCGCTCAGTTCTGTGACATCAGACTCTTCAATATCCATGTGTTCCACTTGTCCCTATCCCATCACTTCATTTATCCCACTCCACAGAAAGGGAAAGTTACAATGGCTGCTGTGAAGCACGCCAATCGCCTGTGTTAGCCAACACTGCTCTGCCACCTGTCTCGGCTGCAGAGGCAGTTACATCCTCACCTGCCCCAGGCGCCTCCACCTGCAGCTATGCAACAAGCACACCCTTAAAAGTGTCCTCAGTCACAGCATGCTCTCTTGCTCCTCTGGCTTTCCCGTCTGTCTCTCTGTCTGTCTGCCTCTCTCATGTTCCCACTTTGCCTTTCACTCTCTCACTACCTTCTCCCCCAATAAACTTCTTGCACCAAGTTGAGCAGCAGCATGGTCTCTTAGCCAGGCAGCAGAAGGTACCCACTCTTGCAAGTTTTTATCCTTTTAGCCTTCATAGGAGCCATTTAAACAGGTGTAAAAGGTGATGCACATGGTATGCCATGGATTTCCTAGACTTAGGTAAAGGTGATAGGAATTCCAGCCACACCCCCATGGTTGTGCATGCCCCGGCAGGACACCTAGTCATTGCTGCCTAGTCATTTCCGGGTCATACATCCTACGTAACTCATGCACTGCGTGGTCATGTAATCGCTCAGCATGACCAAGTGATCTATGCTCATGCGTAGAGTAGCCACATGGGTCTGTGTGCGCAGGTGTAGGCTGGTCCTTAAAAAGGCGGTGGTGGCACGCCTTTAATCCCAGCACTCGGGAGGCAGAGCCAGGCGGATCTCTGTGAGTTCGAGGCCAGCCTGGGCTACCAAGTGAGTTCCAGGAAAGGCGCAAAGCTACACAGAGAAACCCTGTCTTGAAAACCAAAAAAAAAAAAAAAAAAAAAAAAAAAAAAAAAAAAAGGCAGTCCCCCCCCAGCCCCTTCTTCCATATAAGTCCTTTCAGCAGACCTGATCGTATCTGTCCCTTTCTCCTTGTCTGAATAAAACTCTTGTTAGTGGATTCTGTCATGTTTCGTGACTTCCTCGCAGGATAAGAATGCCGCTAAAAACCATCAAAAGGATCTCATAATCTGGGCAAGTAGAAACAAATAGTGCAACACATGATGACTTTTATTACTTATGCTACTTTTTTAAAATTAGGATCTTGAAAATGAATTAACAGCTTTAAAAAAAATGGAGTCAAAACTCACAGTAGAAATGGCAAACCAGAGAAGGGTGCCCTAGGAGGAACCAGGGCTCCAGAAATTAGACTAACTGGGAGGAAATATCAGGGAACGGTGAGTAGCGAAGAGGGTGGACTGGGCAGGTAACATCAAGAATGTATACATGTGGTGACTAACGGCACAGGCAATGGGCATCGTCATCAGAGAGGCCACTGGTAAGGTGAAGGCCCAGCAAACAGAGGATATGATGTGGTGGGGTATCTGTAATGAGACACCGGATAAATTAAAGGCCTTGGGCTCTTATGTGATTTTAGTAACAGAAGGACTATAGACTACATGAGTCACAGTTTCCAAAAAGATAACAATGACTAAGAACATTTGATTTGGAGAGAGACTGTAGGGTGACACCTTGTGCTTAACACATTGTGAGAATCACCTGTTTGTAAAGTACCTTCCTGGAGTTACAGATGGGGAAACCTGCATTCACTGTCTTTCTGTTACCCAGATAGTATCAATCTTAGATTTATTGAAAGAAAGGTTTATGAATATCTAGAGAGTTCTTCTGCACTTTGGTACATTTCCTTTTGTTGTCCTTAGTTTTAATGTTTTGTTGTTGTTGAAGACACCATTCTCCTATCTAGTTGAGGCAGTCATCTGTTCTCAGCCTCTATGATGCTCAAGTAACAGGTGTGTACCACCCACTCAGCTTTAGGAACCAGAACCCTTAAGCAGCATTCCTTACTCCACCATGCCAGCCTTTAGAAAGGCACAAGGAAACTCATACAGGAATGAGCAAGTCATGACCACTGTGCATTTGTACAATAGTTTGTGCTTATATGGTTTTATCCATAGAGGAATATAGCAAATGTCTCTAAAGTATTTGTGGGAAACTTTCATTAAGAATGGTCTAAGAATTAAAATCAGAACCTAGGTTAGTGTTCAAGAAATGTGGTGGTTTGAATAAGGATGGCCCCCATAGGCTCATATATTTGAATGCCTAGGGAGAGGCATTAGGGGGCATGACCTTATTGAAGGAAGTATATCACTGGGGTGGTTTTGTGATTTCAGAAGCCCAAGCAAGGCCCAGAGGTTCTCTCTCTGCCTGCTGATGCAGATGTAGAACTCTTAGCCACTCTCCAGTACCATGTCTGGCTATGTGCCACCATGCTTCCTACCATGATAATAAGGGACTAAACCTCTGAAACTGTAAGTTAGCCCCAACTAAATGTTTCCCTTTATAAGAATTGCTGTGATCATGTTGTTTCTTTACAACAATACAACACTGACTAAGGCAAGAACCTAATAGACCTATCAAGGTTCAATTGAAAATAACTGGAATACTACATCACATGAAGGAAATATATATGGGAAAATGTTTGAAACCTTGCTTTACACTGTAATGTAACATTTGTTTCCATTAAGTTGCTTTGTAAAAAAAAAAAGGAAGAAAGAAAGAAAGAAAGGAAGGAAGGAAGGAAGGAAGGAAGGAAGGAAGGAAGGAAGGAAGGAAGGAAGAAGAGAAAAGAAAAAAGTCAGCACAACTTAATTCTTAGCACAAGGATTGTGAACTACGGGATGTCTGAACCCCAATCCTCAGATGAGGATTATATCCCTTCCTCCATTGTGTAATTATTATTTCAAAATGCTAGGCAGATGCACTTCCTGCTTCTGTAATACTGCTTAACTGTTGTTTACCAAAATTAATGCACATAAGGAAATCCCCAGAGGTGAGGTAATTGTGATCTGTGCCTTTAAAACTCTAGCCTGAGCTTTCCTGGGCCAGTGACTATCAAACTATCAGGAGAGGTTGTTACAACCATATTGCTTAGCAAACTTACTTTTTGCAATCTAAATTTGAGTTTTTGTTTGGTGGTCTTCCTCATGGTCTCGAACTTCTTAATAACACAAAGAACTTTAATCTTTAATACCAAAAATGTGATCCATTAAGAGAAATCACATTTAAACTGAACTTTAAGTTAAATCTTTACTTTAACAATAAAGACATTGTTAAGAGAATAAAAATACCAGTCATATTATACTAACTTGGTTTATGAAACAATTTTATTACAAAGGATTTGCATCCACAATATATAAAAAAATTTAAAAATCAGCACTCTAGAAGAAAAAGAACCATGCAATTTAAGAAATGGAGACATCAATAGATACTGAAGAAAATACTGACATGGAAGATGAACTTAACAACATAGACATCATAGTCATTAGGAAAACATAAAAATATAACCACAGCTGTAAACAGAGGCTTTTCTCTGTCCCATCCTGTCCTGTAGCCACTTGTAAATACTCATTCAGAGGCTTAATATTAATTACAAATCATTTGGCCTATTGTTCAGGCTTATTGCTAACTAGCTCTTACAACTTAACCCATTTCTATTAATCTATGTATTGCCACGTGACTGTGGAGTTACTGGTCTGTTGGCATCTTGCTCCTTGGGAGACTGGATGGTGTCTGTCCCTGACTTTGCTCTTCTTTTCCCTGTATCTCTGCTGGGATTTCCTGCCTGACTCTTATCCTGCCTTGCCATAGGCCAGAGTAGCTTTATTTACTAGCCAATAGGAGCAACATATATTCACAGTGTACAGAAAGACATCTCAAATCATTTCCCCTTTTCTATCTAATCAAAAAGGAAGATTTTTAACTTTAACATAGTTAAAGTTACATATAACAAAACAGTTATCAAGCATGAATTATAGTTATAATATTTAGTCTATTTATATTTGGCAAATTTAAGAAAATATTCTATTAGCCGGGCGGTGGTGGCGCACGCCTTTAATCCCAGCACTCGGGAGGCAGAGCCAGGCGGATCTCTGTGAGTTCGAGGCCAGCCTGGGCTACCAAGTGAGCTCCAGGAAAGGCGCAAAGCTACACAGAGAAACCCTGTCTCGAAAAACCAAAAAAAAAAAAAAAAAAAAAAAATTCTATTATCTATTCTATCTTTGTGAGTCTAAAGTTTCATATGTAATTTATATTTTATCCTAACTAAGGAAAATTATAATTATAACTTTCTAGTCTTCAACTCTATCAACGACTCCAGAAGGATATAATATTACCTGAGTAAACAGGAAGTGCATTGCAAGCAATTTCCAAAACTTCAGAAATGACAGAGACATGTGGATTCATTTCACAGGCACTGCAGCTGGCATGAGAGACTAGGAGCCCAGTGTGATTCTGTTTCTCTGCATTAGAACCTATTTAAAGCTTTCTCAGATTTTATGTGAATGTATGGGTGGCACATTGGGTGCCATTTGCAAACAAAATAGTTACTGTTACAATCCTCTCAAATCTTAGCAAAGAGCATATGAGTTACAAGACTTAGACTCTTCAGAACAGGACAGCTATTGGAGTAATCTCTGTAACTGGCCAATTATCTATGATTTGGACATTTAGAATGTGTTTCTTGCTTGATGTTGTTCTTGTTGTTTGCAGTTCACCTTTGTTTATGTTATTACCTTTTCTTTTTTCTGGACAATGCTTGATCATTGTATAACTCTGTGTATACTGAGAAAGTGGTTTGAGGAAATTTTGGATGTTTTAAATTTAAAAAAAGTTGTTCATTATTGTGTGTGCATATGAATAATGCAGAAATGAGAATAACAACCCAGCATGTGGGGGAGGTTGGAGGACAACTTTGTGGAGTTGGTTTTTCCTTCCAGCTTAACTTGGGATCCAGGGAGAGAACTGAAGGCACCAGGATTATAACAAACTATGGTGGTATTTTATTTGTACTGAAATGTGATTTTCATTGTATGTTAATGAATAAAGTTGCCTGAGGGTCAGAGCTATTAGAGCCATAGCAAGAGTGTGGTGGTGGTATCGCATGCCTTTAATCCCAGCACTTGGTAGAAGAGCTAGGTAGATCTCTGTGTGTTCAGGGATACAGCCAGCATTGGAGACATACACCTTTAAGACCTGGAGGGCGGTACTTACAGGCAGTGATGAGGCAGTCATGTGTTTGGGTTTACAACCAATGAGAAGGCAGAACAGAAAGATTATTTAAAGACAGACACACAGGAAGTAGCTCTCTTTTGGGAAGCTAGGAGCACTGCAGGAGGTTATATTTTAGCTCTGAGCTCTGACCTCTTGGCTTTCTCTTTTACATTGGTTCTGTGTTTTTTTTTAAAATATTTATTTATTTATTTATTTATTTATTTATTATGTATGCAGTGTTCTGCTTGCATGTATGCCTACAGGCTGGAATAGGGCACCAGATCTCATTATAGATGATTGTGAGCCACCATGTAGTTGCTGGGAATTGAACTCTGGACCTCTGGAAGAGCAACCAGTGCTCTTAACCTCTGAGCCATCTCTCCAGCCCGGTTCTGTGTTTCTTATTTTAATAAGATGGTTGGTTACATGTTTGCCTGGTGAGCCATCTCACCAACAGGAAATTTGGATCTTTTATGAAATTATGGGAATCATAGATCCTTTCCTCATACAGTGCTTATAAAGAATTCTCACTCAATTAAGCCAAATGAGGATTTGAAAGAACAGGAAATTTGCAAGTGATCCTAAAATAATAGGATTTATACAATATAAATGCCAAAATCCAAAAAGATGTCTTTTAAATTTGTCTCTGTGGAGAAGTCCATCAAGAACTTTAAACTTTTACTGGTATCTAACGGTACCTAAGTTATAAAGTTACATAAAAACAGTAAGATATCTTGTTAACTTATTAGCACACCTAAACTTCAGGGTGCCAGTGACAACTTTAGTTATCACTTTAAGCTACAATGTCACTTGAAATTATAATAATGGAAGACTAAATTCTACACAATGTATATGAATACATTGTTCTAAACACACTGATATTTATTCTCATTGATGAACAAATGATACATAAAATCACTTCAGAACAGTGTAGAACAATGGAAATATATCAATGAAATAACACTGTGAATACTAGGGCATTTCATATTTTACTTTTGATCCAAATTTTTGCAGACTGATTTGATACTACTTCAAAAAACTAAACTCCTCTTAAAGAATGCACTCCATAGTGATTGTTATGAACTGTTTTAATCACTTACTGTGATTTTGTAGCTTTGATAAGTTTCACTGAAAGAAATCAGCTATGATTCAGAAAGCAAAAGAAAGCATTGAGAAAACAGTCTCCATGCAAGTGTGAAATGAATGGAAATATTTCACCTCAGAGTACAGATAAATATCAAGATAAACATTTAGCTTTTTAAAGCATAAATGTTTAGGAGGTTATCCTAATTTTCAGAAATATAACTGCTGATACAAAAGTTTCCTAGTGTTTATTGACACATGTTGATTTGGAAAAACATATTATAGTGAGATAGAAAGTACACACAGCTGATTGAATTTCAGGGCCATGTATATTGCTCACAGTTACCAAGGTTTCATGCAAAGAAACTAATTGACAATGAAGTCCCTTTCTTGTAGCTGATGTTTTCCTGTGTCCTGCCTGGCCCATAGTCAGGACAAATCTGTTCTACCTACCAGTCCTGCAGCCGTAGGTGAAATGGCTTTATTTATCAACCAGTCAGAGCAACATATTTTCACAGCATACAGAAAGACATTCCCCTGTCACTCTCTAATCTCTTAGAATGTAGCAGAAAATAGTATTTAAGGAAACAAATTATTTTGATTTGGGATTATTTAGCCCTTTTAACTTTCCCCTGCAACATAAAGTTTTATTTTGCAGATTTAGATTCACAGGTTACAGTTTGCCTGTAAGGCAATCATACATTTATGATTTTTATCATCACATCTTTTATGGTTGCTTATTAAACATTTGTTCTAGGAGAGATTAGATAAAAGAGGAGAGAAGTAATTTGCTATTTAAAATACAAGCCTCTAATATCTGGAGAAAAGTTTAGCTCTTGTATAGCACACCCATGATGATGAAAAATTATTGTAATGTATTGATTATGGCCAGTGCCACCATATAAACAAAATTTTCTTCCACTAAACACTAACCTAATGATATTTGCATTCCTTTTCACCTTTTGGCAAAAACAATTGGTGTTTCTGCCTCTGACTCTAACAAGTGAAGATGCTAGCTTTATGGCAAGTGACAGGTGATTCCTCCTTTATATTCAGCAAATCACACAGTGACTGGCTCATTTTAGAAATTCAGTAAAAATTTATTGAACTGATGGGAAAGGGGAATGTATTCTACATAAAAAGAGCAAAAATATTATTTTGAACATTGCACTGCAGTCAATTTTAAATAAAATAGAAATTTCATTTTAGGAGAGAGTTGGGAATATAAGGAAAAGTTTATACACATTTTCTCCTAGAAATTTACCAATCTTTGTACAGCCTTTAAATAAAGATGTGAAAGAAAGAATGGGGGTTGCTGGGAAAAAGAAGAGGTTCAACATTCAATATGAGCAGAAGGAGGATAATGGGGGGATATAATCAAAGTGCATTATAAAAATATATATTTATGAAATTATAAACTACTAAAGAATTACAATTATTTTTTAAAGTGCAGATATTTTACTCCAACATTACAATTATTTATTAAAGTGCAGATATTTTACTCCAACATTCTCATTCCTAGGAATCAAACTAAAGAAAATCATTTTGTGTGTACACAAAGACTCATGTGTGTTTCATATAATAGTAAGAAACCCTAGAAGCCATCTTGTAATTATATAAATAATTAACCAAATGAAATACAGCAAAATCACAGAGGAGGGCTACAGCTGGAGATTTTTCCAGTCCCACCAGGGCCACAGCCACTCAGACCCAAGTAAACACACAGAGACTTACATTACCTGTAAACAGTATGGCCGTGGCAGGCTTCTTGCTATCTAGTTCTTACATCTTAAATCAACCCATTTCTATTAATCTATAAGTTGCCACGTGGCTTACCGGTATTTTTCATCTTACTTCTCATGGCAATGGCAGCTGGCAGCATCTCTTGACTCAGCCTTCCTGTTCCTAGAATTCTTTTCTCTGCTTGTTCTGCTTATACTATACCTTCCTGCCTGGCTACTGACCAATCAGCATTTTATTTATCAATCAGTCAGAGCAACACATTCACAGCATACAGTAAGACATTCCCAGTAGAGGGCTCTTGGAATTTTGCAATTTTTCAACAGCTGACTTCTCTTGGTATTGAACTATTACAATATACATAAAATCCTTTTGTAAAAAGTTAAAGATAATTGAAACAGGATAATAAGACTTACAACTACAAAATGACTACTTTGCTCCCTTCTGGCTGACCTAACATGCCAGTCATACTGACACGTCTCCACCTCCTGGATGAAATGTACAAAGAAATTGGGCCAAGTCTAACATGTTCTCTTTCTTATTGGATGACAAGCTTCCATGGTACCAGAAAGCACCATGTAAACCTCTAAAGAAGGGAGACAATCAACATTCCTACCCAGCTATGATACCCATGAACCACATCAACAATGAGCATGGCCTGATAACCCTAAGGGTGCATTAGTGGCACACACACCTTGATAGTAACCAATGAGACTTAAGATACATTTGATAAAAGGGAAACCATGCTTGGTACTGGAAACCTAGCTAACTCCTCAGTGCTAGTGAGTTGTGGTTATTGGTGGAGAGTCTACAACCTCTAATTACTAACACCTAACAACAATTTATAAATGTTTGTCTGTATACCCACAGATAAGTGTAATCTTCACTCCTCATCAAGAAAACTTCTCTACAACAGATGGAGACCACTAAAGAAAATCACAATGAATCAAAATGCAAAGTTGAGTTCAATCCCAATGGACATATCTATAAAATACTTCTGCACCTAAGGCTCTGGGAACATTGCTGAAAGGGACTGGAAATGTTCTAAGAGTCAGAGTATTAGGAAATTTGCTGTGAGAGTGTGTCTCCTAGTAACATCAGAAGCTATACCCATAAAGTCTTGTCAATATGACTGACCAAATATGAACTGAGCAAGGGGGACCCCAACAAACCTGCCAAACTGGATGCAGATAAGCCCATAAGGCCTCAACACAGTACAAGAACTGTAGGCAACTGAGGAAATCTGGGAGCAGAGGAGGTGGTCGACTTTAGGAAAGAGCACATGAATTGGTTGTCCAGGGCCATACAGTCATCCCTGAAAAGGTACATACAAGTATCATTATATGGACTGAACAGGTTATATTTATGAATATACATGTGTATACATACACATATATACATGCAATAAGAATTAGTGGGGAAAAAAGAACACGTGGATTTGAAGGGGAATAATGTTTTGGGGGAGGAAAATGAAAGTAGGAAGACTGTTATTATAATTTTAGAGAGAGAGAGAGAGAGAGAGAGAGAGAGAGAGAGAGAGAGAGAGAGAGAGAGGAGAGAGAGAGAGGAGGGAGAAATCCAGCCATCAAGAACTCTAACTCTTGATAGCATCTGATCCAGGATAAGTCTCTGTTTTGTAATTCATCCTTAGATCACTAGAATCGAATCAAATTGGAAAGAAGATCCTCTCATCACTACCCTTCCAACTGAGGTGCTTCTAGGATCATATTTTAATGCATTGCCAAAGCCTTCTGTCCCTAGATGGTATCCTTGTGACTGTGTGTGGTTATCTATGGTGTTTTCTGTGTTGTAAGGTGGTTGGTGATGATGATAGTAATTATGGCATTGATGGTTTTGATGGGGGTTGTGACAGTGGACTTGTGAAGTGACAGTAACAGATGAGGTAGTACTTACATAATTTTCCAGAACCTCCGGACCTCAGTTCAACAATGACAATGTTATACATAGTACACTTTCATAAAATGTCCTGTGACTCCTACAGAAGAAGAGGCAAAACTGTAGCACAGAAAGAATACTGGGAGGCAGAAGTTGCAAGTTCCAGTCATTCTGGCCCTCTATTATTAATAGTTTACTTTGTTGTTTGAGGCTCTCACTCAATTACCCTGCAAAATAAAGTTTAGTAGATTAACCCCTAGAGTATTTTTACATGGTGTAACTTTCTGTGACTTCTCTTCTGAATTTTTTTTTTTTTTTGAGACAGGGTTTCTCTGTGTAGCTTTGCGCCTTTCCTGGATCTCACTCTGTAGACCAGGCTGGCCTCGAACTCACAGAGATCCACCTGCCTCTGCCTCCCGAGTGCTGGGATTAAAGGCGTGCGCCACCAACGCCCAGCTCTCTTCTGAATTTTTAAGTAAAGACCTATACTGGATCCACATATAACCTGAATTCTCTGTCAGTTGTGTAGCTATTTCCTCTACACTGAAACATTTTCATCTGCAGGGAATGTCTTTAAGACTCAGGAAATAAAGGAAACTTGCAAGGCCTAGGAAGAGCCTAAAACTTACAACTATCAGGCAAGGTGGTGGTGGTGCTCTTGTGCCCAGGTCACAAGAACCCCAAGCAAGACTACCACAGAGCCAATATCCAATGCAAGAACATAGAGGGTTTTTTTTTAATAACAAAGAAAAGCCCCGGACTTGGTCCATATTCCAAATACTCAACATAGCGGGTAGAGAAGGATGCCCCAGCACTCACTTGAAGGGGTTTATATAGGAAAGGTTTACATCCAGAGAGTTACATATCTTGGGATTGGATGAGGTAGGTAGGGGTGAGGTAGTTCTTTGAAGTTACTGGCTGAACTATAAGCATGAGGTTACTGATGGCTAACAGGATTCAGGGTATCTACAGAGACAAATTTTTCATTCCCTATGTCCAGCTTTTGCTAAACTCAGGATATATAGATTTATTGTTTCAGCTTTATCTTCCCATGAGTTCAACTTCTGGTCAGTTCTAAAGCTGCTGGTCAGCAAATACCTTTAGAGGAAGTAAGGGGCCATCTCTCAAGATGGCTACTGACTTTTCACTTTCAGTGCATGCCTTTAATCCCAGCACTTGGGAGACAGAGTCAGACAGATCTCTGTGAGTTCAAGGCCAGCCTGGGCTACAAAGTGAGTTCCAGGAAAGGCTCAAACCAATGCAGAGAAACCCTGTCTCAAAAAAAACAAAAACAAAAAACAAAAACAAAAACGAAAACCTTACAACTATCCCATGGCCCCTCCCTTGGTTATATAAAAAGCAACAACTGCTCGAAAGAGGGCACTCTCCAATTGGCCTGGGTTCTATAGCTGTGCAGAGAGCTCCAGGGATGCAGCTGTCAATTTTCTCCTAGGCTTTTCAGTGATGCAGCTGCCTTTGAGTAATCCACAATTCTGTAAGTAACTCCTCACCCATTCTCCTGTAAGTAGCATCAATAACTGATGTGGTATCTGCTCCGCCCATGACTGGGGCTGTACTGTCCAAAGGAGGCGGTGCTTCTTCCCTTTGTACTTGACCTCTTAAACAGAGGAGAGAGGGGTCATGTGTTTCCTTCTTCCCTTTTTTTAAAATCTTCGTATGATCAGACACTTGATGGCCTAGTAATTCTGGGTCCTCTGGAACATCAGTCAGTGCCCTTAACCACTGAGCCATATCTCTCCTCTTTTAAAAACATGTGACCCTCTCTCTTCTTTTTAAGAGGTCATATATGAAGGCTAGAAGCACCTCTTCCTTCGGTCTGTATAGCCCAAGGTCATGGGCAGTGTAAATACCACTACAAACTGGTTCACTTAGCTAGGCCTGAATCAAAGTGTTCTTTTGGTATGTTGTCAGTACACCACCGCAGGCATTTTTTTCATGTTCCCTTTCTGGAAAAAGTCACACATTTCTCATTTTGCAAATAAAGTTTTATTGAGAAAACTTTGTTCTTATATAATCTCTGGTGGAATTTGTCTTATCATGGCAGAGCTGAGTGGTTGCAGCTAAAACTGTATAAGAGCCAAAAATATTTGTTACCTGGTTCTTTGCAGAAAAATCTTATTGATCTAAAGACATGTTAAGCAGCATATGCTTTAGGTTCCATAGTTTTCATAGTAAATACATTCAACGTAGTAGGGAATTGGATCAGTTTTGTTCATTAGTGTGTTCTAAATGCATACAACAGTGCCTAGCATCAGGTAGACACCCAACAACTATTTAGAAATTAAACATATTGTAATGAAGAATTAAATGAGTTACAGCCTCTGCAGCTTGGAAAGGCCCATGCATCACTGTCCTAACTGACATACCACAGTTTCTATATGCTGCGTAATTTAAAACATGCCCAGATGGAAGGATGTTTATATATAGTGCCCTTCCCAGTGTTGCTTATGGCATGCCCAACTGGACATGAATCCAACTGCATACCAGGCTTAGCCAACAGTGAATTCCTAAAGGAATTTCAAATTTAGTAGCAATATGATACCTGTTCCCATTCACAAGTATAGGCTAAAAAAAAATAGACTCTCTTGTTTCTGTAAAAACATACTTCAGAAGATAATGGAGCCACCTAAAATAGAAAAGATTCATCAATCACACATTATACGTTTAGTCCTAAACCCATGGCTTCAGATTTCTTAAAGTTTGCTGACCTTATCTTTGTTTTTATAGACTCATTGCTCAGAGCAGTGTGCTCTGGTGCAGAACTTTGTTTTACATAGCTTGCAGTTTTTGTTTTTCATATACTGTAAATGTCTCCTTATGAAAATTCGTTTTCTCTTCTATTTATTGTTCATTTGACAAGTGAAAGTACATCCACCATGGTACATGTAGGGAATTTTTTTTAATTTCATGTTATCAGATATGTGAGGGTGCTGAGTAACTGCTGACTAAGGACACAGTCTTTGGAATAACAGACCTGTTCACCAGTCCAATGCTCTAGACATTTACCCTGCTGCTATGTCTCAATTCCTCATTTAATAACATCATGTTTAAAGAGGCCGACAACCTTTCCCTGTATTTAGTCTGTACATAGACATAAAAATGGCTATTACATCAACTTCAATTGCATCATGTACATATTATATATTAATGTCATGTTACATAATGACACATATAATTCTGGTATTGGTGTTATATATGTAAGAACATTGATTGCCAAACAGGAGAAAACATTTTCATGTATTATCTATATCTTTTTACTTCAAAGTTTAACTGCTTAATGGGGTCACCCACAATCAAGAACCTTTTTTTAGTAATAAGAATGATTTTTTCCTTGAAAAGAAAGCCTACTGCCTGTGTTCACTATATTCTTTCTAATAATGTCAGAGAGATTTGCTGTTCTTATCTCCCAAGGAGGTGTATAAGGGTCAGCATTGCTATAGGAACTTCACTAAATGGAGCCACTCATTCCCAGCCAGCAAATACCACAAAACCACCAAAGTATATCTGTGATTGTTGTTATCTGTGGTGATATTTTGTTTGTGCTCTAACAAATAAAACTTGCCTAAAGATCAGAGTGTGGAGCTAGCCACTAGTTAACCATAGAGGCAAGGCAGTGGTGGCATACACCTTTAATCCCAGCACTAGGGAGAAGGAGACAGGAAGTGATATGGCTGGGCCAAGAGAGGAATATAAGACAGGCAGAGACAGGAGCTCAGCCCTACTTTCAGGCTGAGGAGTTGGCGAGGTAAGAGGTGGCCGTGGCTGGCTCCTTTGTCTCTCTGATCTTTCAGCATTTATCCCAATATCTAGATTCAGGTTTTTATTATTAAGAACAATTAGGATTTGTGCTACAGTTATCATTATAAGTGTAGAAAATGTAATTTAATTTCATTAAAAACCATGCTATAAAACTGTATAGAGTCCTACGCAAAGGAGCATTGTCATTACTATAAAGCGTAACCAAAATTGTGTTAAAATTATGAACGCTTTTATTTAAAAATTTAATTATAGATCTGTATGGTGATACACAGCTACTGTCTCAGCACTGAGGAATGGTCAGGATATCAAGGACAGGCTTAATTACATGGTGAGTATGTGGTCAAACTGAGTTACATGAAACTTGATCTCACAAAACAGGAACAAAACATGCACAAAATAAGACAAAACACCACAATAAAAGTTAATTCCAAAACACCTAAGTGCTTCCTATGGTGTAAGAATGATCTAAGTGTAGCCTATGATAAAGAGCTGAGCAGCATTCACTTCAGGGATCTACCTTGCTTTCTCTGCCTCTCATCCTGTTTAATCTAGATTGCAGCCTGGTTGGCAGCAATTTATAAATAGTCTGCATATTGTCTGTTTGTTCTTTTAAATGGAATGAGTTTTTTGCTTGGTTTTGCTGTCATTATTCAAGGCAATGCTTGCTGTGTTGCCAAGGCTGGTCTGAAACTTGGAAAGTCAAGTGTTCAACTTCATCCTTCTAACTAGTTGAGACCTCAGATACATTCTGCAATGTCTGATAATATTGATGCTTTAAATGTTTATTTATTTTTTATTTTTATGTGTATGTATGAGTGCCTGAATATGTATATGTGCACTAAGTGTGTACCTGGTGCCCATGGAGGGCAGAAGACATCATCAGATCCTCTGGAACTGGAGTTATAGGCACTTGTAAGCTGCCATGTTGTTGCTGAGAATTGAATCTGCGTCCTCTGAAAGAGCAGTAAGTGTTCTATCTGCTGAATAATCTCATCCATCTTTGTGTTTTAACATCTTTAAGCAGCCTTAAAACTAGGTGAAAGGCATTTGATGATATTCCCAGTGATTTGTGTTTCCCAGAAGACCAGAACCATTGTGTTTAAAATTTAAACTCGTCTGTGAAATCAGGAAGTCTGCTCAGTACTCTTCCCTGATCCTAAGTTAACCACATTCTGAAGAATTCTGCATTTTCACTGCTGTTAAGGTGAATTACAGTAGAGGGCAATTCAGAAAAAAATATGTTGTGTATCAAAAGAATCTTAATTTATAGAAAAATGATAAATATTTGTGGGATTGTTAGGAAAGCAGCTGATGCACATGGAATCTTTTAAGTACCTAGAATTGACATTGATGTCTAGAAAAAGTTCAAAATTTCTTCTCCCACTTGAGAGAAACAATAATGCTGATCAAGATTAAATACAGTGATACTAGAGTTTATATGGCTCAGTGGGTAAGAGTACTTGCTATGCAGCATGAGTACATACATTCAAACACTAGCACTGATATAAAAAGCCAGGTATGGCTGTATGCTCCTGCAACTCCAGCTCTGAGGCTTACTGTTCATCAGCCTAGCTTTTTTAGGGAGAAACCTTGTCCAAGGTTATAAAATGGAAGGTGATAGAGCAGGACATGTGACAGCCTTCTCTGGCCTCCACACACATGTACACACATGGTCAGACCTGCACACATTTGCACACACAGCATACACATAGACATACACATAGACATACACACAGCTATGCATATACACACACCCTCATATGCACATAAATACATTCACATGCATTCATATATATGTATTCACACATATGCACTTACATACTAGCATACAGATATGCATGTGCACACAAACAATAATAATAACAACAATAATTGCACTTCGATTTGGCCTAAAGGCTGATGGTAATTATTCCATCTTTCCTTTGGGATAAACACATTTTAATCATTTCATTGCAGGTAGCTCTTTCACAGGGATTTGTCCTCATTGGTCAGGGTGTTCTTTTTTTCCCCTTAGATTTATTTTGTAGTCAGGCCCCACTGTGCTCAGAACAGGATATATCTTCAGAAGGAAACTTGAGTAAGCCTAGGGACTTAGAGAAGAGGCAGATTCCTTAGAACCTTCATCTCTCTCTCTCAGAGTGATACAATCCAGAGAACAAAGCTTAGAGTGCAGATTTAGAATAAAATGCGAAAGAATGGCTTTTTGTCTGCCTTGAGCCACCAAATAAAGTAGAGTCAGTGTTGCTGACCTTATACACAGCTTCCCAGCCAGCCATATGGAGCTTCTAAGCCTTTCTCCAACATCATCACTGAGGAGTCTCTGGCTTTACATTCTCTCTGAACATCTTCCTATGCACTTAATAGAAGTGGCAAGGCCGAAGGAGGTCCAATCAAGCACCAGATTGAGGAGATAACTCTTTTCGTCTTCACCATTGTGGATGTGACTAGCACACTGTGTTTCTGCATCACATGACTGCAGACTGGGAACCAGAACTTGCAGTTTGAGCAAGCAAATTAAAAAGCCACAAAGAAAGTGTTGATTTTGCTTGTGGCAGGAGCAATACATGGGCAGGATTTTCTTTTCCACTAGGGTCTTCTGTCCTCTTCTTATATTGAAATATTTAGCTCGTTAAATGAAGTTGATCCATATTACAGAAAGTGTTGTAGTTACTTTTTCATTAGCTTGACAAAACAACATGATCAATGCAACATACAGAAGAAAGAGTTTTACTGGGGGACTTGCTTACAGCTTCAGAGAGTTAGAATCCATAATCATCATGGAAGGGAGTATGGCAGCAGGCAGGCATCCATGGTACTGTAGCAATAACAGAGAGCTTACACCTGACCCACAACCATGAAACAGAGAGAGCCAACTGGGAATGCTGTGTGCATTTAAAATCTTAAAGCCCACCCTTGATGACTCACCCCTTCCAACAAGTCACATCTCTTAATCCTTCCCAAACAGTTTTACCAGCTGTTGAACAAACATTCAAATAAATGAGCCGATGGGGTTCTTTTTCATTTGAACTACCACAGAGGGTGACCTGCTTCACTCAGAATCTACTGATTTATGTGCTATGGCCGTAATAACTTTCATAGCAAGATCTAGACTCATATTAGACTAAATATGATCTATTTAGTCTAGATGATGTATAAAACTGATTACCACATTTTTTTTCTGTGTTAGCCTAACCAAAGATTCCAAGACACCAGACATTCTATACACTAAAGATAAAAAGAGAAATTCTTCATTTTTTGTATATCTAAAAAAATTGGGCACCTTTACAGGACGCCTATCAAAGAAGAAATGTATTTAATAGCATTAGTTAATTCTGTATATGTGTATTTGTACAGTATATGTATATGTGTGTGCCTGTGTACATCTGTGCGCACCAGTTTATATGTGTGCTCTGTTACTCTTCTCCTACTCTAACTATTCGCTGATCTTTGGCTAGGCTGCTTTGCCAGCAAGCCCCAGAGAACGGCTTATCCTCTTCCTTACCCCCAGCTCTGGGGTTACAGGAGCTGGTGGCCACACGTGGCTTTTTATGTGGTCACTGGGAAACCAAACTTGGGACCTCATACTTGCTTGCTAAGCCATCTCTCCATTCTCTAAAGAAAATATTCATGTCTCTGGAGGAGATGGCGAAGGAAACCTACAACCCAGCAATAGTTTTAAATATGGTTTCAGAACCTTCTCTTTTTTTTTTTCTTTCATCTCACAGGATCACAGAACTACTCAATGCCAGGCATCTGGCTTCAGTGTTCAGTATCCTCAGAAATTCATAAAAATAGCTCCCACAGCTCCACCTTCCTGCAACATACACACATTATTTTTTTTCTGTTCATTCACTTTTGCAAATACCATCTTTGCCCTTCCCTTGTATCCTATATAACTTGCTCTTGTGCTTTTATTAATTTCCTGCCTCACCCCTTCCTCTTTAAGCAGGGATACGCAAGGTCAGAGAGGTTATCTGGTGTATAAAAGGAAGGGGGGGGGAAGGTGGAGAAGGCAGGGAAGGGTGAACAGATTTTAACAGTCACATTTTAACAATTTATAAAATCCTCTTTATATCAATTTAATAACACCCTGGTATGACCATCTTCATCATTATTGTCAATATTGTATTTGAGGGTACATGGACTTTTTTTTCTTCAGGTATATGCCTTTCCAATTGCATGGAAACCCACCTGCTCCTCCCTCTACCATCAACCATCCACTTCATATAGCAGTTTTAATATAGACTTAATCTTGCCTTGATGACCACCTTCACATCATTTAACAACTGTCTCAAACATCATTCTCAGAAGCTCTCACCAGAACCCTCAGGCCATGTTTCATTATCTTCTCTGGTCCCATGGAATCACACACACAACACAAATAATGTTTTGCATATTATGTTGCAACTGCATCATTATGTCTTTCTAATTAAGAACTAGAACTTTATTTTTACATATTTGTATAACCATAATTTTATAACGAAGAGTTTTGCCCACAAATTGTAGAGATGTGCAGCAGGCCTTCTTTTGGGCCACTGAAATATGGAGACTTATTATTAGTTATGAATGCTTGGCCTTAACTTAGGCTTGTTTCTTGCTAGTTCTTATAACTTAACCAGTTTTCCTTTGCCTTGGTTTTGCCTCAGGGCTTGTTGCCTTTCTTTCTTTCTGTATGCCTGACTTTCACTGCTTCTCATGTCTGGCTTGGAGCTGCCTCAACTGAATGTACCAGGCTGAAAGATGTCTTTAGCCATCAAATTACAAAAACATTCTAAAGTATAATTTTATTTTTTAAACAACCATTAAAATAAACCATTTATTTCACCTTGTTTCTATAAAAGAGCTCATTAGCCTAATAATGTCCTCTCATTTTTAATAAAATCCTGAGAGTGACATGTGATCAGTTCAAATGAAAGCACGTACTCCCTCAATCATGTTTCCACATTCCTCATGCTTCTCTGAGTTCCTCTTATCCTCATGGGTTGTTCTCAGCAGTATCAGAAACCCAGAAGCTGCAGAACAGATATTTTGTTCAAACTTGTCAAAAATGAACAAGAAAAACAGCTATATACAAATAAAACCATTACCAAATCTGTAGGAGCCAAATGAGCTACACAAGCTGTTAATTAATTTCATTTCTAACATTTCACTCACCATTTCCTTGTAAGCAGACATCTACATGGAGAAAAGAAATGTAACCACATGTAGCTATTAGGTACAAAAATACTTTTAGTATACAAATACCAAACTTTTCTTGGATAACATTTGTATTTTCCATCCACATCTGGCTCTGCTTTCAATAAAGTTCAGTATTTGTGACAGCCTTTTTTTCAGAAATGAGAAGGCTTCATGCCATGAGCATTTCAAGTGTTCAGAAATACCAACTGTGATTCAAATGATTTATAAGATAAAAAGCCCAGGAAAAAGCCAAGAACCCTGAACTTCCAAGCAGCCAAACACAGGGAAAACATGAGGAAATAGGGGTGAGTGTGTGTGTGTGTTGGTGTGTGTGTGTGTGTGTGTGTGTGTGTGTGTGTGTGTGTGTGTGTGTGTGTGTGTGTGTGTGTGTGTATGTGGGGGTGTGTGGAGAAGTAGCTTCTAGAATAGATAGTGAAGCGAAGCAGTAATGAATAGCAGAAATGAAAATTAAGAATGTGGGAAAGGAAGTTAGTGCCTACCTCTTGAGTTAGATCCTGAGCATTAAGTTGTACAAATCGATCTACGTAAGTAAATTTCGGTCACCATGTAAACTAAACTGTCTATAAATAAAGACTCATTTTAGAAAAGTGCAAGTTGACTTACTCTATTCTTAATAATGTTGCCAACCTTTGTTTGGTACTTACTATCAGTCAGTGAGCTAGCTGCTTGATAAATACACAGTTGTTCTAATGGATGTTTGATTTTAATGTTTTGAAATATCCTATATGTAGTCACAAATATGATCAGAATTTACAAATTAAACATAAGCAAAAGGTCCTGAGAAACCCTCAGTTGCAGTGATTTCCTTTGGAAACTTCTTTTCCAGGGATTTATATGCCAAGTTACCTGACTTCTGCCACATCCTGGCTTATAATGTCTCCTTCTCACTCAGCTCCCCCCACCAACCACTTTAGTCATCAACATAGCGATGCTGCATCTCATTTTCCTCACAGGACATTCTCTGTGCACTGTTTATCCAGATGCACTTATTTATTATTCATTTATCCATTTCTGGTCTTGCTCCCCTTTGGGCAGCCATTCTGTGGAAGTACCAAATAAATTTTAAATGAATGAATAAGAGTGTCTGATGTCAGAGACACAGAGACATAAGGTTCCAAAGCATGCATGATGGACTTCTGGTCACAGCTACCAAATCCCAGAAATTTGTTGTTTCCTTTTCTATTTTGTTCCATTTTGATGGCCTACCAACCAGGCTCCAGTCATTTTCCAGAGCAATGGAAAGAGTAAAGATTAATGCAGTAAAGACAGAAACTAGACTTACATTGTAATGTTGATAAGAAGTAAATTAAATGGTGCAGAGGAATAGCTATGGCCGGAGGAGTGCCTGAGATGCAGATAACCAAAGAGGTGCCCGTAAGAGGCTTCCCAGGGGAAATGATGCCCAGAGAAATATATAAAAGTAAAAAAAAGTTAGCCACTTGCAGTCACAGGGAATAAAAGATCTGTGCTGTGTCACCCTCAGAGCTTCTCTGTCTGCTGCAGACAGCCTCCAGTGACAGGGAAGCTGGAGGTGATGTGGCTGTGGCAGTTGCTCTGTTTTAGGGCAATGGTTCGTAGGCATGGATAAAAACAGGGAGCAGGAAATATGATCATATCTGAGATAGGCGGTAAGAATTGTAAGAAGGGAAATCAACAAGACAGAATTGCTTTTATAAAGAAAAAATTAAAAGGTGAAAGGTAGCTTCTACACTGAAGACCAGAACAAACAGGGAACAATACTGAGACAGGAAAAACAAACAGAAAGCACAAGAGCAAGATCAGGACATGAACACATAAATAGCAGACAGATAATTATGAATACAGATGAGATCAGCATAAAAAATAAAAAAAAAAAAAAAAAAAAAAAAAAAAAAAAAAAAAAAAAAAAAAAAAAAAAAAAAAAAAAAAAAAAAAAAAAAAAAAAGCTACTAGATAAAACAAGTGGAATGAATGACTGAATGAAGTGAAATAAAGACAATAATCTAAAACTTGTGTCTCTAACTCAGAGATCAGATGACTGGAGACAGCATTGAGGACATCTGGAGTCAGTGCAGACTGATGAATCGTGCATGATGCATAGCAGAAACAGTAAGCAAATCTTTGACAGATTCACTTTGTGAAGAGCAATGAGTCTCAGATGACATAAAAAAAAAAAAAAAAAAAAAAAAAAAAAAAAAAAAAAAAAAAAAAAAAAAAAAAAAAAAAAAAAAAAAAAAATAAAAAAAAAAAAAAAAAAAAAAAAATTAAATTATGTAAAAAAAAAAAAAAAATGCATCTGTGGGACATGCTAGTCCAGACTTGAGGCAGAGCAGATCTTGATTCAAGCCAACCTGGTCTATGGAGTGAGCTCCAGGACAGGCACCAAAACTACACAGAGAAACCCTGTCCAAAAAACCAAAATCAAAAAGAAAAAAAAAACTACCCCCCCCCCAAAAAAAACAGGTATAAATGAACACACAACACATACACTGTTTTAAGTGTTTCAGGCGTGGGTAAATTGCTCAATCACATACTTCTTATTCCAAAAGGAAAGGAAAGGAAAAAGGAAAAGGAAAAGGAAAAGGAAAGGAAAGGAAAAAGAAAAGGAAGGGAAAAGTTACATACCAAAAGGAAAGGAAAAAAGGAAAAGGAAAAGGAAAGGAAAAGGAAAAAGTTACATACTTCTTATTCCAAAAGGAAGAGGAAAGAAGATACCTCACAATACAACACCATAACACAACACACAAACACACACACAACAACACAACACACAACATTATGCAAGCATGAGGAACTAAATCAAATCTTAAGAATCCACAAAAAATCCTGGTGTGGTTGAACATGCTTAGAGTCCTTGTGCTGTGAAGTGGAGACAGGTGGATCACTGGTATGTGCTGGCTGCCAGCCTACCTCCAAGCTCAATTAGAGACCCTTTTTCAAGGAAATAAGGCAGTGGAGTAATAGAGTATGTTGCTGAACATCCTCCTCTGACCTCCACATGTGCATAGGCATGGACATCCATATCTACACAGGCATCATACACACATTATAGACACAGACACATGCACACACAATAATAACAAATAAAATTAAAGTTTTATGAACAGAAAAGAGATTAACATAAAATTCTAAAATCTTTTGTGATTCTATGTTAGGATAATATTCATATGATTAACTGCTTTAAATATTCCATTGAAAACTCCCACACATCCAATGTTTCAAATAAAAGTACTATAATTATACATGCATAATATCAGTCATATAGATTTTGAAGGAACATATTGTATAGTAGCTGCAAACCAGTGGAATGATTTGAATAGTAAATCTCTTAATTTATTATTCTGCTTTAGTATCAAGAGCATTTTCTTGCTGTTTTCTAAAAATACACAATTCATCAATTAAATACCTATTTTTTAAAAAGATATTCTTCCCTTGGGTTTATCAAGGCTATTTAAAAATATTCTGCCATCGAGGATACAATCCATAAAAGCATTTTAGACCACTCATTGTGAATGCAACCTAAATGAAGATTACAACTTGCCGTTCTTCACACAGACTTCATCGTGCCAACCTTGAATGTCTCTATCAGTCACTCTTCATCTTGCACTTTGAAACAGGGTCTCTCAGTTTTACCTTGAATTCTGAATTAGTTTCAACTACCTGGCCACCAAGCCCAGGAATCCTTCCTTCATATTCCTAGTATTGGGAATACAAATGCATGCCACCATACCTAGCTTTTTTTAACGTGGATTCCGAGAAGTGAAACTCAGGTCTTTATGCCTACTAGGCAAGAACTTTACCTGCTGAGACAGCTCTCAACCTTCTAAACACAGTTTTAGCTAATTAATTTTATTATGTTTCAAAATGCTAAAGGATCCAAGGTTGTAGAAGCTTTCTAAGAATCCTAGAAAAATCAACTGGAATATATTAAAGCAAAATTTACTGTCACAACTGATAACACCCAAGTCAGCCATTTTGCCCATCTACCCCATGAGAGGAACACAATCACATCTAGGTTGCAAAGTGCCAAGCACAAAAAGAAACAAGTTTCATCTAACACAGTGGTTCTCAGTCTGTGGGTTACAACCCTTCAAGGGGTTGAACATCCTTTTTATAGGGGCTACATATCATATATCCTGCATAGCAGATATTTACATTACAAAATTACAGTTATGAAGTAGCAACAAAATAATTTTATGGTTGGTGGTCACCACAACGTGAGGAACTATATTAAAGGCTGGCAATATCAGGAAGATTATAAGCCATTGATCTAACAACTCATATCAACTTTTTGCATGGTTTCCAAGAAAAGCAGATTTACAACTCAAAACCAAATTGCTGGAGGCTGTGGTAGTATACAGCAGGTGACAACTAGTATTGAACAGGTTGACCCACCAGATGAATAACCCTCTGAGGGAGAATCCCCATTTGGTCACTGACTGTAAATTACTGGTTGTTTCTATCTGTATTTTTCCCATGTGCCACATATCTTCCCTAAAAACAGTTATGGGTATTTTTCCCACTACTTTTATCTTTATCTCATGTAAATATTCCATCTATTGGGCACACATATAGCTGTGGATAGTCAGGAAGATGATTTCTGCTTAAGCTGTATAATTTTTATGAAAAGAAATAATACTAAGATATTTTTCATAACTGACATAGGAAAGAAACATTATTCTCAGTCACAAAGCTGACTTTATATTTCAGAACAAATTTAAAACAGACTAGCTGTTCCTTCAAATAAAATACACAAGAACAAGTTCCCAAGTGACTGTTAAACCAAGGTCAGGCATGAAGCAACTTTGGAAGACATAATCCCCGGCAGTAATTGACTTTCTGCATATACTCCTAAACTCAAGGTTCAGCCAATGGACTGTTTATTGAGAGAAACTGTGTGACTTATCATATGTAATGAGAATGGGTCAGACCCTGTATATGTAACTTCTAATTGTCCATAGTTTGGATGTTGAGGTGTGTGTGCTGAAGGGAGGTGTAGCTGAGTGTGCAGAGAGAGAATGTGTGGAGATTTGTAACTGTTGTGGAGATAAGGAAGATGAAGATGTATAGAAAAGAGATGTAACTCTTTATAGAGATGTGTGTCTGTGTAAAAGGTAGATGTAATTGTGTGAAAAGAGATGTAATTGTATGTAGAAATATATGGCTGTACAGGAGAGAAGTATATGTATGTAAAGATAGATATATAGCTGTATGTAAAGAACATAGCTTTGTGGAGACAGATTTTCATAAAGAGATTTTTTAAGATGAAGTAAAAGAAAAAGTTACCATGAGAAAGTGTATTTCCTGATTTACCCTTCAGATGAAAAAGTCTAGCCCTCACCGCATTCATGTATATTTTTGCATACCCTGGAAATGGTCTTGGAGCAGGATCTCCAAAGGACCACCAGCACCAAATAGTTTAGTTGGGTGTAGAAATTACTTGCCTCATAAGTAAAAAATATTCACTGTCAATATGAGCCACATGTCAAAAATCAATGCTGATGCCACTGTCTAGATGTAGCTTAATTTAAAACACTTTGATTTAACCTGAGCAGTTAATACAGAAGGAATTCAGAGAAGCCTCCCAATACATCTGATGGTGATTCCCTTCCTTCAAGTTTACCTAACACAAATTCTACCATCACTCTCCACCAGCTCTTGAATATAGCCATTTGTCCAGCCCAACTAAGAAAACTGTTGGACTAAGGTTCCCCTATGCCCCCGAGTACTTGAGTTGCAGCTTGAATCCAATGACCAGAGTATTGTTCTTTCTTCTACCCAAATGGGAATATCAACTGACAATAAATCAACTTTCAATAAAACTGCTGTGAAGTAGGAAGAGTATGGACACACACAGGATAACAGATGGATACATCTCTGAGGAAGACTTGAGCAAATGAACCAGTAAAAGCCCAAACCGAGATGTATTTTTCCAGGAGAACAGCCTACTTGTGTAGATCATTGCACTAGATTGCCAGTTGTTTAACACTCAACTAAGTGATGCACCTTTTTATTATTTTAGCACTCTATTTGTTAGATTCTTTCCCTGCGACTACCATCTGAGCAGATCTGGATTATTTTTCTCTAATCAACACCCTATTAAAAGAAAGAGCAAGCCCAGATCATCCCAACTTGAAGAGCTTCCAAGCCTTTCTCTGTCCTGGAGCATCAGAACTTCATATTATCCAGGTGCCTCATTCAGTCACCAGCCAGAACCATTTGAAAGCAAAGAATTCTTATAAGAATTGTTTAAGCATGTATCCCCCTGTTTGCAATAATAAAAAAAAAATACCTTTCTGGAAAAGATGCACACAAATATTACTATAGTTTATGGTGATATTTTATTTGTACTCAAATGTAATTTTAATTTTATGTTAATAAATAAAGTTGCCATGGGGTCAGAGCTATTAGAGCCATAGCAAGAGCGTGGTGGTTAGAAGAGCTAGGTAGATTTCTGTGTGTTCAGGGATACAGCCAGTATTGGAGACATATGCCTTTAAGACCTGGAGGGCGGTACTTACAGGCAGTGATGAGGCAGTCATGTGGTTGGGTTTACAACCAATGAGAAGGTAGAACAGAAAGACTATTTAAACACAGACAAACAGGAAGTAGTTCTCGCTCAGGGAAGTTAGGAGCACTGCAGGAGGTAAGATTTTATCTCTGAGCTCTGACCTCTCGGCTTTCTCTTTTACATTGGCTCTGTATTTCTTATTTTAATAAGACGATTGGTTACATCTACAATAGTTTATTAGAAACAACAATTAATAGAACCATTATAAATTGTATACTTTTCTGAGAGAGGGAGCAGAGGGAGGGAGGGAGAGAGAGAGAGAGAGAGAGAGAGAGAGAGAGAGAGAGAGAGAGAGGAGAAGAGAGAGCGCTCATTTCCTCTTCCTCAGAGTTCTGAAGAGACTCTGACTTCTGAAAAAAATGGTCAAAAAAGCAAAAATGATTCTTCATCTTGAGCAGGACAAAAGGGAGAGTGCATGTCCTTGAGAGAATTGCTTTCATTAAGGTTGGAGGTAGAAGGTACCTCTCAGAGTTTGCAGAGGTCGGATGTTAGTGCAGAGCAAAGAGAGCAGCGCAAGCCAAAGATGCCATGAGAAAGAAGCATCATAGACAGAACACTTCTCCCTTGCTCAATGAGCAAGGCAAAGGGCTCTTGAATTTATGGGAAGCCAGCTGAAGGCCTGGGCTTTCAGAGCCTGGGGTCAACAATGAGGTGCAATGATCCTTGGTACTAGACCCATTCCACACTGTATGGCACATGGTAGACTTGTGGGGAATCTCAAAGTAGAAACAGTCTCTTATCTTAAACCCTCCACTACCTAGTAAGTCAGAGCTAACTGTGCTGATAAACACAAAGCCAATATTCTGGCTTTTGTTCCCCTACCAGGTATGGTGCATTACAAGAGAGGCTAGGAAGGGCCTGTGTCCAGACAGGTGTCTTACAGTCTCTCTGTTTAATTCAGTTCCATTTAAGTGACTCATGCATGCACTTTAGCATTTACTAGGTTTTTAAGTGTGTGTGTGTGTGTGTGTGTGTGTGTGTGTGTGTGTGTGTGTGTAGTGACCTAAACTAGTAATGCTGAACACAAGGACTGAAGAATCTTTATGGGGCAATGACTCTACACATTTCCTTAGAAACTTAGTCAAATAAGAAAAGGTTGTTTCACAAAGAAATTTATTACCATCTTTAAAAATACACAAATTCAATGTTAACACAAACAAGATATAAAATGATTACAGATATGGAAGTGCTTATTGCCTTAACCATTGTAATAGTTCCTTTTTTTCCTCATTGAGGTAACAAAACGTCTGACAGAAACAGCTTCAGGGAAGAATGCTTTATTTTGGCTGTCATTTGAGTGTTCAGTCCCTCGTGGCAGGAAGGCAGGGCTGCAGGAGAGCGTGAAGCCACTGGTCGCCTTGCATCTCAGTTGGGAAGTGGAGTGAGTGCGAGGAAGAGATGGATGCTGGTGATCAGATCGCATGCTTTGTTAATAATTTAATGAAACGCTGAAATATTTTTACAAAAGAATATGCTGCCTGGAACTTATTTCTGAATGCTTCGTTGGGAAAGACAGAGTAAATAGAAATAAATAGAGCAGACTGTTTTTACACACATCTAAAATTTCCCACAAGAAAATGTTTAAAATATTGTTGGAATAATGACTAGTCAAGTAAAAATTGAAGTTTAAAAATAGTTGTTTAGCATGTCATTTCTGAATAGGGCTTGCCTCCAGTGTGGAGCTGACACTCTGCGGTCCAGCCCGTACCACCTGCCAGCTGGGAGAAGAAGAGGAGAGCACAGGGCAGTAGTACTGCCCACAGGCTGCAAGCACAAAGGTCAAGCCCAGCAAGCCTCAGGATGCCAGGCATGGAAAGCAAGGAGCTGTACAACAGCCAGAACACCCTGCCTAGCCACAACACCACTCTGACTCTAGGCAACTGCAGGATATCCAAGACGAGTCTCAGCTGTGGTCCAGTATTTATGCTGTTTCATAAACCAGAAACCTTGAACTGGGCCAGCAACTCATTGCAATGAGTATTTACATGTCATGCTGTTTGGGCATGTATATATATACACTGTGTGACACACTGCAGTTTCCAGTGCCACTACCACATAAGAAAAGGCAATGGAGAGGTGGGAAAGAGGGAGGAATGGAGTGGTGAGTGCAAGGAAGAGAGATGGAACTAGAGCTAAAAGGTGTTTGCGGTGGACTGGAACATGCCATTGCCGAGTAGGGACCATATGGTGATGTGCAGTAGCCCGGAGCTTGGGCAGACACAGCCACAGGATGTCCAAGATGAACTGAAGAATGGTTCATTTTCTGAATTGGACCTCCTTTATGGTCTGTGGTGCTTCTGGGGGCCATGTTGGTATCTGTGACCTATGTTTCTGTCCCAGGACATTTTGAAGCCCAAGGTTTATGTAGATGTCCATGATCTGGGCTGCCACTGGAGGCCCACTGAGGCCTAGGTGACATCAGTACATAGTGACATCAGTCTGTGCTACCAGAAGGGGCCATATTAGTGTCTGTGGTCAGGGTTGCCACAGGGAACATGTTGATATGAACGGCCTCTGCAGCCACTTGAGACCATGTTGATGCCTGGGATCTGTGATGCCACTGAATGCCATGTCTGGGTCCATGGCCATACTGAGGCTGTTGGCTGTGTTAATGTCTATATCCTCTATTACCACAGAAGGTTATGCAGATGTCTGTGGTCTGTGCTGCAACCAGAAGCCGTGCTGATGTCCTTGGGCTGGGCTTCTGTCAGAGACTATATTGGTGTCTGTGGCCCATGTTGCCCTGGAGGCCATAGAGATGGCCTTGGCTTGTGCTGCTGCTGAGGCTATGATGGTGTACACTGTAGATGTGGACAGTGACCATGTGCATGTCTGTGGTTTGTGTTCCTGCTGACTGCAAAGGGCAAGGAAGCTACTTTTGCAGTTGGATCAATGACTGCAGACTCACAGTTGAGAAAGAGGAACATGGAAGGCTTCTGTGACAACCCCTACTCTCACACCGCCCTACCCCCCCCCAAAAAAAAAGAAAGAAACAGCTTAGAAAGAAAGCCAGCTAAGGGAACGCTTAAAAATTGTGGTAAGGATGTTGAAGTGTAGCTGTCCACAACTGATGGCTTCTGGTGGGGGTGCAGGTTGGGAAGGACTCAATTTTCTATAAGGGGCTGGCCATTGAGTGTTTGACCATGCTCCAGTGAGTATATGGGAGACACGAATGGAACTTGCTTTCTTCTTCTTCTTCTTCTTCTTCTTCTTCTTCTTCTTCTTCTTCTTCTTCTTCTTCTTCTTCTTCTCCTCCTCCTCCTCCTCCTCCTCCTCCTCCTCCTCCTCCTCTTCCTCCTCCTCTTCCTCCCTCTTCTTCTGGGGGTGGCTCATAAAGGCCAGGGGATGGATCTGGAAGGACTGAGAAGTAAGTGTGATCAAGGTGCATCATGTGAATTTCACAAACAATCAATGAAAATATTGTGTTGGGAAAAATAATCCTACTTAAGTTAGTTACTTGTGAAACTAAATCTGAGCTTTCAGTAAATTGATTTTTATATGAAAAAATAGTCGTTTAGCTTTCACATGTTCAGAAAGTATTTGTTACCCCAAAGACAACTCAGAAATCCCGGACTAACAAAATCTCTGCCAAGACGACTTTTAAAAGCTAAGTAAGTGTGTAAGTCTTCATTGCATTCAAGCTCCTCATGCATTTATTCGGGTCACATTAGTGAGCTATAGAGACAATCAAAGGAAGTCAGAACAGCACTGTGATCCCAGCACATTGGTCCTTTTCTGAAAAGAATTAAATTAGGTGAAAGTAACATTAAAAAAATTATTTTCTTGCCAGGTCATTACCAAACAAAAGAAATGCAGGGCTAATCAGGGATAACGGCAAGGAGCCAAAACCTCTGAAGCCTAGATGTTAAAAAAAAAAGCCTGAGATAAGGCTGAAATAGCTTCAGTAATTTATGTAGATGGCACAATAAAGCTGAGGACAGGGGAAGTGTGTGCAGTGGAGCCAGGTTAATGAGAAGGAGGGAAATTACTTCAGAAGAACATACTGAGTTCAAACACAGAAGGGAGATCAGGGGAAGGAGAAATGTAGATATTTTAGGAAGAGAAAATTCTGAAAGAAAAATAGCAAATGTTAAAGGTATGGGGAAGTTTTTTTTTTAATGTAGAGAAGAAAAATGTCAGGCTGTCCTGCAATACAAAGGTCTGAAGGATGGCTTTGGGGCAAACAGCATACATTTTTGACCTCTGTGCAGTGAAAGGTCCAAATGCCACTTTCCTCAATCCCTTGATGGCAACACATTCTGCCAGTGGAGGATCCGATTGCTACAGCTCATGCTCCAGTCACCTTCTGAACCTGCCTGCTGCCTTGGTTCAGTGTCAGTGTCCCAATGCAATTCTTCATCATACAAGAACCCAGGAGGCAAGAAGCATAAGGTGGAGCAAAAATGTAGAATGCATGTTTTCTTCTTGCTCATGCTGTAAATACAGGAGAATCCTAACATTCTCACCTGTACAAATACGTATCTAAGCCTAGTCCCATCCTCAGCACATTGGTTTTGAGTATTAAAGCGATACAGTTGAGGGGCAAAAGTAGCATGTATTCATACAGATCTCAAAGCCTGTCCTAACTCTGGCACCCACTGTGTATGATAATCCTTAATCTCATTAATGCACAGTTACTTTTTTCATTGCTGTGATCAAGTACTTTCATGGTTTAATCTGGGCTACTGGAGTGGAGGCAGGGGAGTGAAACAGGGGGCTGGAGATGTGGCTTGGTGAGCAAGATCACTTGCTGCTCTTCCAGAGGCTTCAGGTTTTGTTCCCAGCACCTGTATCTGGTGGTTCACAACCACTTGGAACCCCAGTTCCAAGGCCCTCTGCTGGCCCTCTCAGACACTGCATATGTATTACATACAGGCAGACACACATATATAAAGAAATACAATAAATGTAATAATGTATTAATAATTACAAATAAAATAAATTTAAATAAATATAAATTTAATAAATACTAATTTTAATATTAATTTTTAATATTAAATTAAATAAATTTAAAAAACATTGACAAGACTTTGAAATGGCTGGTCACACCATGTCTGATGTTAGGAAGCAGAGAACACAAAGGAAGTAAGGCCAGGCTAAAAAAATCTCACAGTCCCCCTCTCAACTCTGTGGCCCACTTCCACTAGCTACTAAATGTTTCACAACTTCCAGCACCACCAGCTAGGGAAGAGAAGTATTCAAACACATGAGCCTATGGCCAGGCCAGTGGGGAGGGCAGGGAGGGATTTCATCCAAACCACAATAGTTAATTAGAAGTATTTTTTAAATAACAATTTTAGAGTACATAGCCACAATTCTGGGCTTCCCTCACTGATAATGTTAATTACTGGTCCCACCTTTCGAGAACAAATAGGGAATTGCTGATCAGACTCAGAAGCTTCCTAACGAGCAGGTGAGTCAACCTGAGGAACAGCAGCTATTGAAGCCGATGGTCTATCTCAGCAATTCCCAATATTAATATATCCTGGTGACACCAAGAATGCTGCCAGGGAAGATCCTGCTAACATTAAGCAGGTGTTCAAAGAAGATATACCTATGGGGTGTGAACAAGAGATGTCCGTAGTAGTCTCCTCTTAATCTCCATGGTGAAATTCTTTCATCAAAGACAAGGTCCACTGGAGATAAGACATAATGAAAGATTGTGACATTTTGTAAAATTCAGAGAGTAAAACAATCTATATATTTATAATTTTCCATATACAATAGAATATCAATGAATGATTAGAGCACCATTCTTAAATCTTCATTGGATAAATGGGATATATATATATTAGGCTGCAGATGCAATTCAAATCTTTGAAGAAACATAATGAGCCAAAATTGATGAAGACCTTGCTATTACAGAGTTCCAGTAAGTAAATGAATAATTCACCAGCAAAGTATTAACAGAACTATTAAGTTTGGACCATGTGACCATAAGCTTTTGCTAGGGTTTCATAAGCCTACCCTCCTGATATAAATTGACATAATTGTAACAACTGCTCTAAAATATATAACAAATAAATGCACTAAAAGAATTTTAGTAAAAAGACTTAAAATTTATTTTTCTTAAAGGGTCTTTAAGAAATCTAATAGTGTGCCAGGCAGTGGTGGCGCACACCTTTAATCCCAGCACTCGGGAGGCAGAGGCAGACAGATCTCTGTGAGTTCAAGGCCAGCCTAGTCTCCAAAGCGAGTTCTAGGAAAGGTGCAAAGATACACAGAGAAACCCTGTCTCGAAAAACCAAAACAAAACAAACAAAAAGATATCTAATAGTATACCTCCAGTTTTATCTCATTTTTTTCAATAGCTTCAACAAACATGTTGAATGTAATAAGTTTTAGATGTTCTTCAGGGTAATTTTCCAACTTTGAGATGTGTTCTTCTCTAAAACACATTTATAACTGATTTATATCTAAGAACTTGGAAGGAGGAGAATGACAGGATTAGCAGAAATAATAAAAAATCATCCATAAATATAAAAGGGTGTGATCTCCTTCCTAACACTGAAAGAGCCAAATTCAAAACAAGGAGGCAGTCTAGGAGAAAACTGTAAAATCTAATTAAATACAGCAAAGATTACAGGGTTCTCAGTGGAGAAAGACATTGTTTAGAACATTCTAAGGGTAATTAGATGTTAAGAAATGTGTGGCTTTCCCTGTCTTTAGTTAATTTGTATTCAGTAGAGGCAGACATTAGCTTGCAGAACACTGATATCAATCCAAATATCTCTTGTTTAGAAACATGCAAATAAATTCTGTCCAGTGGAGTTCCAACCCTTTTTCCTCTCCCACTGTTGAAGAAGCAGCTTTATATCTATTAAACACAATTAAATGAATTTTTCTAATGAGTGTGTATACTGATTGGCTCTTTAGAATATCCTTTTTTACCAATGAACATTAACATTTCCAGTTCTTTCACTGAATTTTTAAAGCTTTATTTCTATTACTATTTTGCATGTGTATGCATAGAAGGATGTGTGTGTGTGTGTGTGTGTGTGTGTGTGTGTGTGTGTGTGTGCATGTTTTGGGGGTCAGAGAACAAGCTGATTCTCAGGAGTGCAGGTGGAGGACCAAAGACGGCACTGGATCCTCTTAAGATGAAATTACAGGTGGTTATAAGCTACATACATGTCTTGGGAACCAAACTCTGATCTTCTAGAAAAGCAGAAAGATTTTAAGCATTTTAACCCAACTCTCCTGTCCCTAACTAATGGATTTTAAAACAAAATGTTGAACAAAGACATTTGTATGTCATCATTATATCCTTTTTCTACCATATGCCTTTACCAAAAGTGTGAAAGCACAGCCCATGGTCTTTATGACTCTGAGAGCCATGACTACGGAGACAAGTTCACACCACAGAATGTACTGTTCAATCTAATAAAGGAATACATTTGCTATAGGCATGGATTTGGAAGCAATCATTTTACCTTCTTGAAAAAAAAAAAAAGAGTATAAAAAGTCATTTCAGAACTCCTGGAGAAAATTTGCTTTTTTTTCTGTAACAGAAAAAAAATATTATAGTAGACCTCACCAAAGGCTCATTTCAAATTACCATAAGGAAACACAGGCACATAACCCAGGAAGCACTTACTGCTATGTAGATGTATTTAGATGTGTTCATCTAGAGAAGTGAATCAAATTTTATTAGTTTACTGACAAGAGTTTTACCTCAATAAAAGTTAAACCAATATCTAAATAAATTTTCCTTCCTTCTAAGAGTTGCTGCATGTACATTTATTCTGGTCATGCTTTCATCACATAATAAAAGGTATAAAATAAAATAAAGGGAAACAGCACTTCTTTCATTACATGACTTAATAAATCTAAAAGAATTTATATTGCTATTCTAACAAGTACCTATTTTCATATGATTATTCATAGGTTAGTTGTTGCAGAACTTGGACTCAGTTAGTGATCTGAGGATTGACATGAGACAGGTCTGAGACAGTAAGCATGGATATATAGGGAATGAAGTACACTGAGCTCCAAAGACACACCATTGAAACCTTGCACAAAATGCATATAGTTAGAATCAGATAAAACTTAAAAATTGAGAAATAGACAGTTGATGATACAAAGCACACAATTCCATGAAGACACTGCTTTTGTAGGTCTGAGGATTAGAAACATTGTGAATGAAGGAATAGAAAAGAAGCTACCTAGAGTTATTTAATGCAACAATTAAATAACTTTCAGATAAAAATCCTTGATGGAGGAGGGGAAATGAGAGAAATGCTTCTATATAAACCTATCCAGGAATACAAATATTCAAACAAGATCCTTTCATGTTTTCTTTTTTTCAAAGTCAGATGTCATGAAATCATCACAAGCCCAGACAGCTGAGGATGAATACATAGAAGAACCAACAATGTTGTGAAGAAGGTGTCAGAGCATGGAATGAGGAAGACAAGGGGAGTCCTTTGAGAAATATGTTGGAGGCAAGGTAAGAAATTCATTCACTGTAGCAAAGTAAAGACACAGAGCCCAAGAGAGTTATTGGGACAGGACACATTAAACTGAGCTCTGGAGCGGTGATGATGCTGTGGTCAGTATCGATGGTATTTTGGACAATGCAGGGAAGTAAATGCTGAAGAAAGCCAAATTAAAAAACTCTCACTAGCAAACCCATCTCTTCACTAGCACTGGAGTCTACTTCTTCAGGATTCCAGCATCTACAGAAGACCAGCTGAGACATCCAGTTTTGTGGGCTAAAGAACTTCTGGATTTTTGGAATTTCCATTCATAGCCAGCCATTGTTGGGTTAGGAGGACCACAGACTGTAAGTTATTCCAATAAATTCTCTACATACATACATATATGTATATATGTGAAAATGTATAATAAATTCTCTCTCCGTATATATACATATATATGTATGTATGTGTGTGTATATGTATATGGAGAGAGAGAGATTCATTTTGTAAGTTGTTTCTCTAGAGAACCCTGACTAATATAGATGCCCTCTTCTGACTGCCACAAGAACCTGCATGCACATGTCCATGCATTAACAAACATGTCAATATATTTATACAGGTATGCACACACACATGAGAGAGAGAGAGAGAGAAAGAGAGAGAGAGAGAGAGAGAGAGAGAGAGAGAGAGAGAGAGTTGCTTTATGTTGTGCTTGCTTTTATATTTTTATTGAAAAAATATCTTTTATGCAATATATTCAGATCACAGTTCCCCTCCCCCAACTCCTCCCAGATCCTCCTTCCCCATCCAACTCCATGTCTTTTCTTTCTCTCTCTAGACAACAGACAGGCAAAAAATAGAATAAGAAAATTTTGAAAACAAAAGAAAGAAAACCACTAGAAACTCACACAAACACACACATAATACACACAAACAAAACCCATAAAAAAACCCACAAAATCTAAAACTGTAATATACAAGCAAAAAAAAAGCAGTAATAAAAAAAAATGTCCAAGCAAAGCAAAATGAGCCAAAAAGTTTACAAAAGTGTCATTAGGTTTGCTATGTGTCAGTATCTACTGCTGAATATGGGGCCTGCCCCGCAGTGTGGTGTGTGTACCCAGTGAGGCTCCCTTAGAAAAAATCAAACTTTCCTTTCCTAGCAAATGTTAACTGAAGACAGCTTCTGGGTTAGAGATGGAAGCCTGTATGGCATTCACCCCCTCAGCACAGGGATCCCATCTTGCCTGGATCTGTACAGGCCCGGTGCATGATGCCACAGTCCATATGTGCATCGGTTCTCTTGTGTGTGGAATACACTATTTCCTTGGTATCATCCATACCCATTGGCTCTTACAACCTTTCTGCCTCCTCTTCTGCAAAGCTCCCTGAGCCCTGAGGAGAGGGTTTGAAGAAGATATACCATTTAGGACTTACTGCCCCAAAATCTTAAATATTGGGCCTTAAATCCAATCAGACAGTGGTTGGTTAATCCCACAGCCTTTGTGTCTCTGTTGCACTGGCATGTCATATAGATCACCACTGAAGATTACAGGATTTATAGCTTAACTGGTTTTTACATTGCTCCTGTGGTAGTGTTTAGAGTACCTTCAAGTATTACTAACACTAGGTAAATACTCTAGCCAGACACCAGCTCAGCTTCTCTGTTCAATGAGATATGTAGGCATTGTCTTCAGCAATAGGGCCTTTCCATCAGTTTGTGTAAAGCAATCAATAAATCTTGGAAATAGCCTGAGTTTTAAGTGGGTATTACATGGGATCTCTTCTGCCAGTTATTCAACTAGGTGCAACCCACTCCTCACACTGGAAGTTACACTTGGTGAAGAAAAATGTCTAGTTGGGGAACTGCCTGCCCAGTATTTGGTGACTCCATTTAGCTTCCTTTCATATATGTTTATATTTTAAGAAGCTTCTACAACAGTAGGTTTCTACAGAACCATCAAAACTGAATGTGAGAGTTAGTTGTCCCTCCTCACATTCCCTCCTGTACACCTCTCTTCCATCCCTCTCCACATTTAATCTTCCCACTCCTGTTTCTCCATAACTATGCATTCTATTTTCTATTCTTTGGAAGATCCTCCTCTCCCTGCTAGTCCCTTACTTGATACTTTGCCTCTGTGTTAATGTGGATTGTAGCATGCCTATTGATGCTTAAAGGCTAACATCCACATACAAAAGAAAACATACAAATAATATTTTTAATTTATTTTCTCGGACAGGTAATAATATGTTAATACCTATACCTTCCTAAATACAAAGCCAACATGGAAGTGCATGAAAATAACTGTCTTTTACACACACACACACACACACACACACACACACACACTCACACACACACATACACACACACACACACACGATATGATTTCAACTAGAACATAAGAAACTGAAATTGGAAATTGAGATAGAGTACTGTATGGATTTCAGGGCCATTAGACATTGGTGTATGAAAATGAGATCCTTATTTATGTGATAGCACTATGTTTATATACTTTTTCCTAAATATATAATACGTAAATACACAACAGACTCATTTGTGGCTCACATGCTGATCAAAGATAACTAAGGGTGCAGCAATATTCATATATATATATATATGTGTGTGTGTGTGTGTGTATACATATATATACATATGTGCATATATATGTATCTATATACATACACACACACACACATATATATATATATATATATATATATATATATATATATATATATATATGAAAAATAGAGGTAGTTGTTTAGGGAGGGTTGAGTATGACATTTTTAGAAAACAAAACCCAAAGTCCCCTCCCTATATTCCAGTAGTATAGAGAGGTGCTTGGCAGCCATGAAAAAACATCCCAGGGTTTAGGCAGGCTACCTGTAGACATTTACAGAGCACTATTTAAACAGACTGCAGGCTTTGTGGTGCTTAGCTGCTGTTTATTCCCAGAATCTTCTTCCTCTGGCCAGGTCAACACATGGTCCAAACAGTGCTTGTACATAATTATTCTCAGGCAACAGCACAGCAGAGAGCGAGAAATGAGTCTCAGCTGAATAGAATTCTTGTGACTTGGCGAATGCCCTTTGCATCCCTGCACCCCCTACTGTAACATTTGCAGACACTGAATGGTGCCAGAAAATCTCGACAGAACTTCAGATACAGAAATGAGCCTTTTCTTCTTTGACTTTTTAGAATAGAATGAGTGTGGGTTGAGGGAGGAGCTGGGGATAGGTTGGCACAGTACCACTGCACCTTAAGAGTGTTTCCCAAATAGAAAAAAACTAAACACCACAAGGGAAGGGATTTCTAAAGCTTGATAACCTTGTTATAAAGACATAAAGAAACATAACAAACCAGAAATCAATGCATTTTTCAAATCCTTCCAAGGGATTAAATTTTTTTCAAAGAAAAACTTCCCGAAATAAGCAACAGAATGTGTTCTACATCTGTTTATTTTACCCTTCACATGTTTTTCACTATATTTGGCTTCTTTTCTAGGTCCAGGTTACCTAGAAGCCCAACCTTGTTATGGTGCTCAGAGGCCAGGTTGTTGAGACTAAGGGAAGATAGCCTGCTGACAGAACCCATGGTAGCAAGGACATGGTTAGAATTCTGTCTCATCTTGACACTCCTAGGTGTGATCCTCATCAACATTAATAGTTCATTAGTATGATTACTAAATGGCATGCTATATTCAAATACTAATAAAATATTTGAATTTAAGATAATATAGGTCTGGTCAGACGTAATGATAATCCCGTAATCTCGGCATGGAGGAGGCAGAGGCAGGAAAACTGCCACAAGTGTGAAGAAAGCTGGTCTATAGAGGGAGTTCCGGGTCGTCCAGCACTACATGGTTAAAAACTCTCTCAAGACCAGCCCCAGCTCCCATCCTGCCCAGAACTCCCATCTGGACTAGAGGTGAGTGCCTGGGGTCATACCCAGAAAGGCCTGCCCCTAGGAACCATCTCTGGGCACCAGCCATTCTGGGGAATACCTGTCTAACTTGGCCCCAGGGTCTGGCCACTGGGCAGGCTGCATGAGAAGGTTCCCCTTTTCCAAGACCCCTGGCAGACCCTGCAATCTCCACACCCATCTGCCCGAGACCCTAACCACTTCCTGAGACCTAGAGACCATCCCCCAGCTCCCATCCTTCCCGGAGTCCCCATCTGGACCAGAGAGACCCTAGCCACTGCCTGAGACTCAGAGACCAGCCCCCAGCTCCCATCCTGGACCAGCTTCCATCTGGACCACAGAAAGGTTTCCTGAATCTGTCAGCTCTGTCTGGACCAAGAGCGCTGATAAGACCCAGAACAAATCCACAAGGAGATAAGCAGACATCAAGGCAGAAGTACATACAACAAAATGAAGAGCAATACAGCATCACCAGAACCTAGCCCTCCTCCAACAGGTACATCTAAACACCACAAAATAGAAGAAGCAGAAGAAAGCAACCTAATGAATAACATCATGAAGAAGGTAGAGGCTTATATAGAAGAAATCACAAATGAAATTGAGGAAGTGACAAACAAAAAATGGGAAGAATGCTATAAAAAACTAGAGGAAAGGACAAATAAAGCAGAAAAAAACAAATCGCTGAAAGAAAATCATGAAAAAGCAATGAAACAGATGTAGAAAACAGTCCAAGACCTGAAAAGGGAAATAGAAAAAATGAAGAAGACACAAACAGAGGGAATGCTGGAAACAGAAAATCTGAGTAAATGAACAGGAAGTTCAGATGCAAGTATAACCAACAGAATGCAAGAGATGGAAGAGAGGATCTCTGGCATTGAAGATACAGTAGAAGAAATAGATTCATCAGTCAAAGAAAACACTAAAGCCAACAAAGTCATGACCCAAAATGTCCAAGAAATTTGGGACACCATGAAAAGACTAAACCTAGGGATAGAGGAAAGAGAAGAATACCAACTCAATGGCACAGAAAATATATTCAACAAGATCATAGAAGAAAACCTTCCACAGTTAAAGAAGAAAATGCTTATGAAGATACAAGAAGCCTATAGAACGTGAAACAGACTAGACCCCTCCCCAAAAATGTCCCTTCTCCACATAATAATTAAACAACAAAACATACAGAATAAAGAAAGAATATTAAGAGCAGCAAAGGAAAAAGGCCAAGTAATTTATAAAGACAAACCCATCAGAATAACACCTGATTTCTCAATGGACACTTTAAAAGCCAGAAGGACCTGGACAGATGTAATGCAGACACTAAGAGAACATGGATGCCAGCCTAGACTAATATACCCAGCAAAACTTTCATTCATCATAGATGGAGTAAATAAGACATTCCAAGACAAAACCAGATTTAAACAATACTTATCCACAAACCAAGCCCTACAGAAAGCACTAGAAGGAAAACTCCAACCTAAGGAAGTCAGATACACCCACAAAAACACAGGCAATAGATAACACCACAGCAGTAAACTCCAAAGAAGAGAATTACACACCCATACTACCACCAAAAAATAACAGGAATGAACAATCACTGGTCATTAATATCCCTTAATATCAATGGACTAAATTCACCTAAAAAAGACACAGGCTAACAGAATGGATACAAAAGCAGGACCCATCTTTCTGCTGCATACAAGAAACACACCTCAAATTCAAAGATAGACACTACCTAAGAATAAAAGGCTGGGAAAAGACTTTCCAATCAAATGGTCTTAAGAAGCAAGTGGGTGTAGCCATCCTAATATCCAGAAAAATAGACTTCAAACTAAAATCAATCAAAAGAGATCAAGAAGGGCATTACATACTCATCATAGGAAAGATCCACCAAGATGAAGTTTCAATTCTGAACATTTATGCCCCAAACACATGGCACCCACATATGTAAAAGAAACATTACTAAAGCTTAAACCACATATAAAATCCCACACATTAATAGTGGGAGATCTCAACACACCACTTTCACCACTGGACAGATCTCCCAAAATGAAACTTAACAGAGAAATAAAGGACTTAACTGATGTTATGACTCAAATGGATTTAATCAATATCTACAGAACATTCCATTCTGACAAAAAAGCACATACCTTCTTCTGAGCACTCCATGGAACCTTCTCTAAAATCAACCACATACTTGGCCACAAAGCAAATCTCAACAGATACAAAACAATTAGAATAACCTCCTGTGTTCTATCAGACCACCATGGTTTAAAGTTAAATTTCAACAACAAAACCCACAGAAAACCTACAATCTCATGGAAACTGAATAATGCTCAACTGAATCACCAATGGGTTAAGGAAGAAATAAAGAAAGAAATTAAAGACTTCCTAGAGATCAATGAAAATGAAGACACCACATACCCAAACTTGTGGGACACAATGAAAGCAGTGCTAAGAGGGAAATTCATAGCACTAAATGACCACATAAAGAAGTTGGAGAAATCTCACACTGGTGACTTAACAACACACCTGAAAGCTCTAGAACAAGAAGAAGCAAAGTCTCCCAGGAAGAATAGACACCAGGAAATCATCAAATTGAGAGCTGAAATCAATAAAATAGAAACAAAGAGAACAATAGAAAAAATTAATGAAACAAAGAGTTGGTTCTTTGAGAAAAATCAACAAGATAGACAAGCCCTCATCCAAACTAACCAAAAGACAGAGAGAGCGCATCCAAATTAACAAAATCAGAAATGAAAAGGGGGACAAAACAACAGAAAATGAGGAAATCCAGAGAATCATCTGATCATACTTCAAAAACCTCTACTCCACAAAGTGGGAAAATCTAAAAAAAATGGATAATTTTCTGGATAGGTACCACATACCTAAGTTAAATCAAGACCAGATAAACTATTTAAATAGTCCAATAACCCCTAAGGAAATAGAAACAGTCATTAAAAGTCTCCCAACCAAAAAAAGCCCAGGACCAGATGGTTTCAGCGCAGAATTCTACCAGATCTTCAAAGAAGAGATAATACCAATACTCTTTAAATTGTTCCACACAATAGAAGCAGAAGGAACATTACCAAACTCCTTCTATGAGGCTACAATTACCCTGATTCCTAAACCAAACAAAGATGCCACAAAGAAAGAGAACTATATACTGATCACCCTCATGAACATTTATGCAAATATACTCAATAAAATACTGGCAAACAGACTCCAAGAACACATCAAAACAATTATCCACCATGATCAAGTAGGCTTCATCCCAGGAATGCAAGGGTGGTTCAACATATGAAAGTCTGTCAATGTAATACATCATATAAACAAACTCAAAGGAAGAAAAAAACACATGATCATCTCACTAGATGCAGAAAAGGCATTTGACAAAATCCAACACCCCTTCATGATAAAAGTCTTGGAGCGATCAGGAATACAGAGAACATACCTAAACATAATAAAGGCAATTTACAGCAAGCCAACAGCCAACATCAAATTAAATGAAGAGAAACTCAAAGCAATTCCACTAAAATCAGGAACAAGGCAAGTCTGTCTGTTTGCCCACTCTCTGCATACTTATTCAATATAGTACTTGAAGTTCTAACCAGAGCAATAAGACAACATAAGGAGATTAAGGGGATACAAATTGGAAAGGAAGAAGTCAAGCTTTCTCTATCTGCAGATGGCATGATAGTATACTTGAGTGACCCCAAAGATTCAACCAAGGAATGGATACAGCTTAAAAACACCTGCAGCAACATAGCAGGATACAAGATCAACTCAAAAAAGTCAGTAGCCCTTCTATATACAATGGAAAAACAGCCTGAGAAGGAAATCAGAGATATATCACCCTTTACAATAGCCATAAATGATATAAAATACCTTGGGGTTACTCTAACTAAGCAAGTGAAGGACCTATATGACAAGAACTTTAAGTCCCTGAAAAAGGAAATTGAAGATGTCAGAAAATGGAAAGATCTCCCATGCTCATGGATAGGCAGGATTAACATAGCAAATTGCTAGAGAGGCCCACAGAAATCCACAAAAATACCTCCACAATAGACTGCTTACTGGCAATGGTTGAGAGAAAGCCCTAACTGACCTACTCTGGTGATAGGATGGCCAAACACTCTAATTGTTGTGCTAGAAATCTCATCCAATGACTGAGGGAAGCAGATGCAGAGATCCACGGCCAGGCCCCAGGTGGAGCTCTGAGAGTCCAATGGCGAGAAATAGGAGGAATTGTGTGAACGAGAATTGTTGAGACCAAGGTTGGATAAAGCACAGGGTCAAATAGCCAGACAAATGGAAACACATGAACTATGAACCAATAGCTGAGGAGTCCCCAAGTGGATCAGGCCCTCTGGATAAGTGAAACAGTTAATTAGCTTGAACTGTTTGGGAGGCACCCAGGCAGTGGGACTGGGACCTGTCCTTAGTGCATGAGCTGGCTCTTTGTAACCTGGGGCTTATACAGGGACACTTAGCTCAGCCTGGGAGGAGGGGACTGGACCTGCCTGGACTGAGTCTATCAGGTTGAACTGAATCCCCAGGGAAGTCTTTGCCCTGGAGGAGATGAGAATGGAAGATGGACTGGGTGAAGGTGTGGGGGAGGGGAGAAGTCAGGGTTGTGCGTGGCTGATATGTAAAATTAAATTAAATTATAAAATAAAAAACTCTCTCAAAATGTGGTGTGGAGGTAATTCAGTGGGTTAGAGTGCTTATACAAATCCCTCGGTTTGATTTCTCAGCACCTTATAAGCTGGATTGGTAACCACAGCACTTATGGAGTAGCTTAGAATTTCAAAGGCATCCTTGACTAGATAGCAAGTGTGGGGCCAGCTTTAGATAAAAGAGATCTTGTTTTGAAGGGGGAGGGCAGAAACATATGGTACCGCTATACAGAAAAAGGGAAAGTAAATGTAGATGGTATTTCTGCAGCGTAAATATGGAGTATGTATCCAGCATTTAAAAGGAAATATTGGTTAGAATATAGGCTATTTCACATCAATAATGATGGGATGATACCAAAGAAAATCCATTTCTATTATTTTTTTTCTTTCCAGTAGATGATACTCCAAACTTCTGTCCATATTCTTGATTATAGCAGTACACAAGTGCTGTTTGTTCCTCTTCCTTCTTATTCAATTTATTTGTGTGTGTGTGTGTATGTGTGTGTGTGTGTGTGTGTGTGTGTGTGTGTGTGTGTGTGTGTGTACCAGAAGTGTGTGGATGCCTACTGAGATAAAAAAAAAAGTCATACCTCTTAAGTCTGGAATTATGCTACCTGATGTGGGTGTTAGAAATGACCCTCTGGAAGAGCAACAAGTACTCTAAACCACTGATACATCTTTCCAGCCCCCATTGTTTCTTTTTTAATTGGTCAAAGGCCTAAATTCTTCTGAGATAAGCTGGAGTGAAGATGCTCACAGTTTTACCACTACTCTCCAACCAGACATTACTGATCAGGGACCAGGGATTTATGCACACCTTCTATTTGGTCCTTGTTAATCAATAATAACAATTCCCTGGAAAAATGGAATAATCAAATACAAAGAAAGTGATAAATCTAATTAGTATGATGTGGTGTGGCCCTAAATTATGGCTGGCTTCTATATTGTTGTCAAGAAACAATGCCATTTTTTTATACAAAATTGACAGGCACCAGGCACACATTATTTCATTGCATCCTAAGAATTACAGTGATATATGTACTATTATTATGACCACTCTTTAAATTAGAAAATGAATGTAGAACATTTGGATCACCTGTGTGGTGTTTCAAGGCTCTCTAGTAATGAGTAATCTGACTCCTACACCTGCATTTTAATCATTGCTCTGTAATGAGTAAAAATCATATTATAACAATAAATCAAAGGATATCACTTCAATGTGTGCAGAAAAAGTGTGAAGAATGAAGAAATGCAAGAAAAGAGAAAAATGAGAGAAATTAGGTTTTATCAAGAAATCTGAGTGTAGATTTGAAACCTGAATGTAAATCCATACAGCATCAGCTACATGATTTTCCAAAAATGATAATACTATATATTGGAGAAAAGAAGCCTCATTAAGGAATGGTGATAGGAAAACTGGATATCCATATGTAGTAAAAGAAACTTAGATCCATTTCTCTCACTCTGAATGAAAGTCAATTTCAAATGGATGGATGACTTAATGTAAGACCTTGCCCTCTGAAATTATTAGAGGAAAAAGTAAATGCTTCAATACACAGACACAGGCAAGGGCTTCCTAACAGGACTCCAGTAACTCGGGAAACAATGTCAACAATTGAAAAGTGGGACCCAATAAAACCTAAAAGCTTTACACAGTAAATGAAACAATTAATCAAGGTAAAACACAGAAATCTGTGTTAACTACATACCTAGGATTAATACCTAGAATATCCCGGGAACTAGAAAAAGTAAACAAGAAATCAAGCAACTGAATCAATACATGAGCTCAGGAAGTGAACAAGTAGTTTCCACAGGGTATCTCAAAAGATAATGGCCATCAGAGAGGTGTAATTAAAAACTAAATGAAATCCCATTTCACTCTGTCAGAATGGAATTCATTAAGAAAGGAAGTAATTCTGGGGATGTGAACAATGGAGAGGATCACATATGCTAGTGGAATGAAATAGTTCAGCTGCTGTTGAAGTCAGTATGGGGGTTTCTCAAAGGAAAATACAGAATAATTCTACAACATGACCCAACTATGCCTACCACTCCTGGAAGTTTATCAGAAAGACTCCAATGCAGCATATCCCAGAGGCACTTGCACATCAATGTTTATTAAAGCACTATTCACAAAAGCAAACTTGTAGAATTTGCCTATGAGTCAGCCAATAGAAGAATGGATAAAGAAAATGGAATATATATACATATATATGGGATTTTGTCAGCTATAAAGAACAAAACTGTATCATTTGAAGCAAAATGGCTATAAGTAGAAATAATTATATGAAATGAATTAAATTATTCTCAGATATGTACACAGAGAGAAGACAGAGACAGAGAGAGAGAGACAGAGGGACCAGTGCAGTGCAGGGAGGTAAGAAAGTAAGAAAGGGGAGGGCAGTAAGGCAAGTGGGTAGAAAATATTTGATATATATTAAAAAATTGTATGAAAATTTTCTTATGTAATGCAATAACCACATGTGAGAACAAAGTACATATAAAGAAGTTTTAATTTTAGAGCATATATATATATATATATATATATATGGTATATATTAAGAAACAAGAATAAAACACTGAAGAGGTTTAAATAATAGCCAAAGAAAGGACAGAGTTCAATGACTGCAAAATTAACAGAATAAGGCAAGTCTCGTAGCTTATAATATAATGTTTATAATAAGAAATAATAACTAGCTATATATACCATTTTCCCTGGGCTAAGACCTTGGTCAGAGTCTCCTTGCCCATCATATCTGCAGAGCTTAGGACAGCTGACATTAAAAATACTAGATGAGTGGATGGATAGATCCTTGAAATTCAAGTTAATGTTTATGAGGAGACGAGGCAGCAAACAACTTTAAAGTAGTATTGCTTTATAATTATCATGTAGAATAAACAGAATTATAATTTGAGATGAGGACTGATGGAAAGATGTTGTGCTGTTAATAATGTGACATGTTTCTCACATACATTAGTCAATTCTGAAATCAAATGATTACAAATATGGTATTGTTTTCTTTTAGCAACTGGGTCAAACAATACAAAGCTAGGAATAAGATCTGTTGGGGCAAACCATATATAATATAGCTACTAAATAAAGTATAATTAAGCCGGGCGGTGGTGGCGCACACCTTTAATCCCAGCACTCGGGAGGCAGAGGCAGGCGGATCTCTGTGAGTTCGAGGTCAGCCTGGGCTACCAAGTGAGTTCCAGGAAAGGCGCAAAGCTACACAGAGAAACCCTGTCTCAAAAAAACAAAACAAAACAAAACAAAAAGTATAATTAACCAGAAAGAAAAAAACAAAGGATTTGTTTAAGAAATTTAACCTCAGGAAACCATCTGCAAATGTCTACTGTCTGGTAGGAATATTACAGTGCTCCCACAGCCTTGCTACTCAGAATGCTGCCTCGCTCATTTTAAATGGTTATTTGAAGAGCTTCATGTTCACTTGATCACTGCTTTTAAAAGGTGTGTTTTTGTGAAAACATACACTGATGCTGTTCTAGTACCAACATAGATTTTCAGAATTACTCTTACCAAGATATGTATAATATAATTGCATATAACTTATTTCAGGCTGAGAATCATAGTCAGAGAAGACATTACTTTTCAGTATTCCCAATATATTGTTTTTCTCACTAGATTTTGCTGGCACAATGTCCTACCAACATGCATTCTTAAATAATAAAAGTTTATATTCAATTGATTGCCACAGGCAATCAATTCCTTAAGCTATTTCTAAGTTGGGGACTGAGTTTATATATGCAGCAAATTGTGCAGGAAAATCTAAATTATCATAATTAGCCATGGACCTGAAGTTAAACAATACAGTAAACAAGTTGGACACAGTGAAGAAGAAAGTTAGTGCAACCATTTGATGAATTTTTTTTGGCATAGATGGAATCATCATTTCACTTGCCAAAATTTAGCATGTTTTAAGAACCATTATTTTATTTCATGATTTTCTCCTCACAGAATATTTTAGGTGTATGGTGTTGATTTCGAAGACAGGAAGATGCTCAGCCTTTTTGTATTTTTGTACCTTAATGAGGAATGAGGATCTTTTGTGCATTAGTTTCCTACTACTGCTAGAATGACCACAGACTTAGTGCCTTATAACAATGTGTGTTACTGCAATTCTATAGACAAGAGGTATAGTTTAGGTCTCTCCAAACTAAAGTCAATATGTGAGCAGACTGTGTCCATTTCTGGAGACTCAAGAAGAATATCAGTTTCTTCTACAATACAGTGGCGAAGGGAATTCTGACTACATTCATAGTCTACAAGCAAAATGTATCTGGAAATAGAGTGGTCTATAAGAAGCATTGTATCACAGAATGGAAGACTACTATATATCTATAGTTTTATAATCATGGAACTTTGTTTTCTCATTGACTGTTACTAAAGACTCTATAATGCATTTTTTCCCAGTGGTTGGCAGATTTTTAACTGCTTGAATTGAGGAAGCAAGGTCCTCAATTTCTTGTTATCTGTAGCCAAAAGATATTTACTTACATGTTTTTGGTTCATGGTTTGAAAAAGAAAAACTTTTGACCAGCATGTGTTTTTTCACTAATGTTTTAAATAACAAAATTAAAGGTAAGTCTACTAACTGACATAATTTTTTTGTTGCTGAGTACAAATAATATAGTGATTTATAAAAAAAAAAAAATTGTAAATGAGTTCTATTGCCAACAGTGCAGTGGCAGTGTACCAGCAGCAGCAGTGGGGCCTGTGCTTACAACTAATCAAGTGATGTGTTTCACTTTAGAACAGTTTTTGATAAATAAGTGTAAAGAATTCTTGCATTCTCAAACCTTGAATTCCTGGCAAAAGGCTTACCTTTTGCAGAATAATTTAAATAAATCCTCTTGATTGGGAATTTCCAGTTTTAGCTATACAGAATAAAAATCAATGATGTTTTGGGGACTTATAGAAAACTTAGAGCTCTAGATAAACACAAAGACCTAAGACTACCTGGACCAAAAGGCACATAGTATTTAAGGAGGCAGAAACATTTAAATGATAATTTGGATGAATTGGTGAAAATATTGAGTATCTAATTTAAGAGATGATGGTGGGATAGCTCAGTAAGCCAAAGTGCTTACCACTTAACATAGTGACCTGAGCTTGATCTTTGGGATATATATATAACGGAAGAAGATTCATGTGTACTCTTGCAAGTACACGTATGAACATGTACATCCATGTATGCAACATACACATGTACACAATAAATATATAAATTTTAATAAAAAATAAAGACAGACAAAAAATGAAGAATGCCTTTGATGGACTTATTAGTAGATTCAACCCGAAGAAAGAGTTGAGTTTATAGGAATAAAAATACAGCCATGAAAACCAAATTCAAAGAAAAAGATAAATGGAACAGAGAAGTCAATAACTGTAGGACGATTTCAAAAGATGACATGGAATCAGAAAAGAAGAAATATTCAGATTAATGACAAATACTGAACCACCAGATCATGAAAGCTCTCTAACACACTGCGGATCATATGTCCCTCTTTCTCTCAAGGACCTACATGGCATGTGCAATGGTTTGAATAAGAATGGGCCCCTATAGGCTCATTAGTCATCAGGGAGTGGCACTACTTGAGAATAATTAGGAGGTGTGACCTTGTTGGAGTAGGTGTGGCCTTGTTGGAAGAAGTGTGTCACTGGGGGTGGGCCTTGAGGTTTCAAAAGGCCAAGCCAGGACTAGTGGCTCTCTCTTCCTTCTGCTTACAAATCCAGAATTCTCAGTTACTTCTTCAGCACATGTCTGCCTGTGTACTGCCTGCCATGCCTCCTGTCATGATAAGAATGGACTAAACCTATAAAACTGTAAGCAAGCCCCAATTAAACGATTTCTTTTATATGAGTTGACACAGTTATATTGTTTCTTCACATAAAAAGAACACTGACTAAAAAAGAGTTGGTACCTGGAAGCAGTGTATTACTGTGATAGGCCTGATAATACTGCTTGTTGGTTGAATGTGAATTTTGGAACTTTGGATTAGGATAGCAGCTGAACAATTAAATAGGGATTAACGTGCCATATTAATGGGAGCATGGAAGACAGTATTGAGAGTGATTTAAACTTTGGAGGTGCTGCTCAAGAAGTTTTAGAGAAGAAGAATATTAGTAAGTGGCCTAGAAACAATTCTTGTGGTATTTTGACAAAGAATGTAGCTGCTTTTTGTCCTCATTCTAAAAATCTGCCTAGGGCTAAATTGAAGACTTTTAGATTAATGGTGTTGACAGAGGAGGTTTCAAAGCAACCTATAATTGACTGTTTCACATGGTTATAAGTAGGCACTTTTATGCAAATCGATAATGAAAAGGAGCATGCTTGACCAAGGAAAAATACAAAATACATAGTATGAGGAGAAAAGGAGCACTAGCAAGTGTAAAGGAGATAAGCCCAGGGCTCAAAGTCATCAAATGTGTCCATAAAAGCATGATGTTAAATGATAAAAGGGAGTGGGGGTCTCAGGTCAAGACCCCATCCAGATAAGCTTCTAACTTGTGGAAAGAAATTAAAGAAAAGGTTAAATAAAGGTTGATGGAGGAAACCATCAACAACAGAAAGCTAGTGCAAATGTAATTGAAGGAAGGAGCCCTATTTCAGCCCAAGCATGGAGCAGAACTTGGGCATTTCAAACACAACAATGTAAGAAAGGGTTTGCAGGATCTCCCTCTGTAGCTAAGGAAAGCCAGTAAAGTCAGGCATGTGTCAGGGGTGACCCTGCATGGAGGCCCAGAGAGGCCATTACATGAAGCTGTGAAGGTGAACACGTATTGCCATGGAATCACCAAGATGTTGGAGATGCCAGAGTCATGGGATGTCTGCCAAGGAAAGCTGCTAACAGGGAGTGGAAGCAAGCCCAAGAGAGCAAAGTATGTTGCATTCAACAAAACTGAAAAGAGACAAAGAACTGGAGTACTTTGACATCAGACGTAGAGATACAGAGTTTGGAGTTTGCCCAGATGGTTTTCAGACTTCCTTTGGTCCCATATTTCCTCACTAGGCTTCCTTTTCTCTCTTTTGGAATCATAATGTATGTCTTGGGTCATTGTATGTTGGAAGTACGTGATCTGCTTTTTTATTTTTATTTTTTAAGAGGTTACAGTGAAGAGATTGCCTTGAGTTTTAGCAGAGACTTTGAACTTTGGGCTTTAAAACAGTGCTGAGACTGTGATAGACATAGGAAATTTTGAAGTTGGACTGAATACATTTTTGCATTATGATGCGGCTACAAGCCTATGGGCACCAGGGAGTGGAATGTAGTGGTTTAAATAAGAAGGGCCCTCAGGCTCGTAGATTTGAATATTTGGTCATCAAGGAGTGGCACTATTTGAAAGGATTTGGAGGAATGGCCTTGTTGGGATGTATGTGGTCTTGTTGGAAGAAATGTGCCATGGGGGTGGACTTTGAGATTTTAAGAGCCCAAGCCAGGTCCGGTTTTTCTCTCTTCCTGCTGTGTGTGGATCCAGATTCTCTCAGATACTTCTTCAACACCATATCTGCCTGAGAGCTGCCATGCTCCCATCCAAGATGTGAATTGACAAAATCTCTGAGATTGGAAGTAAGCTCCAAATAAATGCTTTCTTTTATAAGAGTTGCCATGATCATGGCAGAGAAACAGATATTCACAGGATACCCTATAAGAAACTAGAGGAGAGTGAAGTACCTTGCTTGTAGAGAAACAGGACAATAATACCAATAAAAGGAAAATACTTTCTAAGGTAAAATCTGAGAAAAGTTATTGACACAAATATATCCTGCCAGAAACAGTTTGTTCAAAACTGTGTTAAGGAAGAAAGAAAATATATGACAGATGGTCCTTACGTGTAAGAAAATGAAGAGCAATGGGCAGTAAGTCAGGAAAACACAAGCACTTTACTTTTTGTATAGAAACTACTTCTTATAATAAAAATAATATTTTTGGGCAGCAAGATACAGTCCAGGAGGTAAGGGAACATGCCACCCAGCATGATGACCTGAATTCAGTTTCTAGAATCTACTTTATAGAAAAAGAGAATGACTTCCCCAAGTTGTCCTCAGGTCTTTATAAAAAATGTCATGGCACATACTATAGTACACATACATATAGTTAATTAGATGGATGGATAGATGGATGGATGGATGGATGGATGGATGGATGGATGAGCAAATGTAAAAAAATTAATAAATAAATAAAAGTCACATTGTATTGGGTAATTTAGCTTCTAATGCCAAAAAAAAGTGTGCCACAAGATATGTGGCAAGCACATCTGGAGTACTTTAAAGAACATATAGCATACATGAGACTGAATATTGTTACACAAAGGTGAACCTAGTTTAGCAGCCAAGGAGCTACTAGCAATTGTTAGCTGCTGGAAGAGTAATACTCAGTTTTCTCTAAGTGTGTTCATCCTGGTAACTTGAGCATGCTCCAGTTGAGAGCTACACATCAAAGACTATTTAGGCAGCAGAAATTGGCCTTGATAACTTTAATTTTATAAAGGATGTAAGGTTGGATGGTATGCAAATTGGAATCAATCTGGAAAGGGTTAAGAGAAAAGTAAATAGGATGAAACATATTGTTTTCAATTCTAAAGAACTAATTTAAAAATCAAGGCTGTATTTTAAAACATGTAGAAATGTAATACTTTGCAAGATAACTAAAACTTGTGACTTTAAATGGGAAGGTAGCTTAAAAAGAAGTACCCTGCATGGGTAATTCACACTGTTCCCAGATGTCACAGATTTCAAACCCAAATTCCAGAGCCTGGTACAGGATATTTCCTTATGAGTTGTTGGCCAGGGAACTTAAAGAGGCTCACAAAAATAAAACCTTAGACTTCCACCAAAACTAGATAGTAAGACAGAACTGTAGAAAATCCACATGCTCTAGATACACAACTCAGAAAAACCAAGCTATAACTAAACTAAGAGTTTCCTTCCTGCTGCCTGGTGTTCATAGGTGCCAGAAAATGCACTAATGTGAAGAAAAGTCACCATACACAACTATCTAGAAAAATATGCAATAGTGGCATGGCTCTCCTGGAGGTAACCAATAGTTTCCAGATTGGATCTGAGGCCTGCTCCACAGGATAGAATGCATGCTTGATATTGTAGAACTGGTAATAGAGCCTACGGTTAGAAAGTAAACAAGACTTATGGGAGAATTTACTACTAATATTTTTTCAAATGGAAATGTAGTTGAACTATCTTCTAAATATTTGTTTATACCCATAGATTAGCACAACTCTCATCTTTGATTAGAGAATTTTTTTTCAGAAAAAGGCATCAGTCAAAGCAAGAAATTACAACTGATCATAGTACTGAGAATAGGTGCTGAGTGCCCAGTCCAAAGTGAGACTTCTATGTAAGCTCCTCCAGGGACAAGGGAGTATCATGGAAGAGGAAGAGAAGGACTGTGGAAGCTGAAGAACGTTAGGAATGTGGTGGGTTGCTGCCTTCTGGTTATAACATAGCCTTTGCCATAACGAGCATACAACAGCTACACTGCCTGCATGGGACCTGCAAAAAAGAAAAAGAAGGAACAAAGGAAGGAAGAAGTGAATGAATGAACAAAGAAATGAAGGGAGGAAAGAACAAAAGAAGGGACAAATGTGAGGCTAGGGGTTGGTGGAATGGGAAGGGAATGATAGAGGACAGTGGTGGTGAAAGTGATTACAGTATATTGAATATAAATATGACATTGTCAAAATAAATAGGTAATATATATTGTGTTCTCAGCACCAATAATAAAAAATACTTGTAAAAGTATGATGTGAAAAAATTTAGTCATTTAAAATGTTTAGTTAAAATTAGAAGGGAAAATAGCTTCTGCCAAAAAAAAGCCCACAAAGTTGGTATTAATTCAAATGTATTGATAATAAATTTAGATATAAATGATCCTTATGGATCAATTTAAAAACACATTATGAGAGTGTATTGTATAATATGATATAGCTGCATGCTACATACAGAAAAATCACTAGAGTTAAATATAAAGGGATAGGGAAGAAGTACTGTGCTAACAAAATATAACTAGAGTATCTTTTAAATTTAAGACAAAACAGACTTCAAAATAGAAAACTTTTCCTGAATAAGAATCAACACAGGAACTGCTATGGAGCTACCTCCTCCAGATTGAAACAAGGCTAAGGAAAGTCACAAGGCTCAGAAAACTCCTGAAACTTAACAAGGCTTAGGAGGACCAGAAAATTAATTTTTCACAAGACTTAAGTTATCAAAGCAGTAAACAGTTTTATAATTTAAAAAAGAGGAGACTTTCCAGCAGAGACATCTGTAAGTTGGGCAAGAATCTCCAGAGGGGTACTTTTCATGTGTCATCACCCATATTAGAGTGGGCTCATCAGCCATGCAGCTCAATTTCTCCTGTAAAAAACTCAATAACTCTGTGTCTTGCCAAGCCAGATTTGAGTGGGATCATTTGATCTATTGTCAGTATCATATTTGTAGTTAACATTCATACACATCTTCCCAGAAAAAGTCACAAAGCAACTCAAAAGATGTGTAGACCTAATAGCAGAATATGAAAATATGTGAGGAAAAACCTGATGATAGTTTAAGGCAAAGACAAACGTGATATTCCAGTTAGAGATTTCAATACCTGCCTTTCAGTGACAACAATGTGAATCAATACCATTTTGTTGTCATCTACACTGTGCTCTATTCAGTATCAGAGGAACACACATACTTCTCAGGCTAATAAGAAACATTCAACAATACAAATAACATCCTAGGATGTCAAGGATGTTAGAGAACTAAAGATTATGGGAATCTCACAAAGTATGCACTCTCACCATATGGAATTAAAACTACAAGCTGAAAACAGAAAGACATGCTAGTTGGAAATGTATCCTATAAGTGATAAGGAAAAACATAAATAAAATATGAATCACTAAGTATCAGAGAAATTGAAGAATATTAAAGTAAAAGAAAATAAAGATATAACTTATCTAAATTTAGCATGATTAGAAAAATATGATATTAAATGTACATATTAGAGAACAGGTAAGATTAAAAAAAACACACAAGTCTGAGCTTCTACCTAGAGAAGGTACAGAAGCAAGAAAATCTCAGCCTGCAGCAAACACAAGAAAACAAACAGAAAAGGTGAAACAGATGGATGACTTTGAAAATGGGAGAACATGAGAAATGTAATGAAAACAAGATTATTTTGAAATATTAATAAAAATTATACAACTCTTGCTAGGCTAACCAAGAGAAAATGAATACAATCACCACTGCTGCTTCTGTGGATAACATTATGAACACCTTTAGATATGTAAACTGATAATGTAGGTACAATAGATTATTCTTTGAAAGTTGCATGCTGTTAAAAATGTGTAGCATTAGTTTTATATTTGTCAAGTAAACTTTATATACTTTGTTACACTACCTGTATTTGTTAAGTTTCTATTGCTGGGATAAAGACTACTACCACTTGGGTAGGAAAGGTTTTATTTTATCTTACAGCTTATAGTCCATAGAAAAGAAGTCAGGGAAGAAACTCAAGGCATACATCTGTAGGCAGGAACTAAAACAGAAACTATGGAGGAATCCTTTTTACTTGATTGTTCAGGGTACTTTCCTATACAACCCAGAACCACCTAAAAAGGGACAGCATAGCTCCCAGTGGGCTGGGCCCTTTAACAAAAATTATTAATCAAGAAACTTTCCCCCAGGCTTGCCTCCAAGACAATCTTATGAGAACATTTTCTCTCCCTCTTCTCAAATAACTCTAGCTTGTGTCAAATTGACATAAAAACTAATATACTACCCATGTCAAAGTCCAACACTAGATGCTAAGAGGCACTAGAGAACTCTTCCTCCCTTCCTTTCCTTGACTTTCTTCCTTTCTCTGTACCTCTCTCTTCCTTTCTGTCTCTCTCCATTTCTTTCTCTGCTGTATGAGGACACAGAAGAGATTTGGAGAAACTAAGTGCCTGTTTTTAAAACTGTTTGGTCTGTTGTATGTTCTTAGTAACCTAAATAGAATGATACTAATGTACTTATTCATTAATTCCATATATATTTGAAAGATATAACAACTTACAAAAAACTCCAAAATTAAGTAAAGTTGGTTTCTCTAGTATATTTTTAACAGTTACTTAGAGAAGTATGGTACACATTTTTAAAGTATCTTCTTGAAGAAGCAACAAATTAATGAAGAAAAATCATAGGATCATATCAGTTAACACAGAAAATTATTTGACAAAACCAGGAAGATTCATGATAAACATCTTTATCAAATTAGAAATAGAGAGTAATATCTTGATTTTATTAATAGCACAAGCAAGAAACCTGCACCTTACATTACACTGAATGGTAAGAAACAGGAAGTTTTCCCTCTAAGCTCAGGAACAAAATAGGAACATTAACTATACTGGTTGAGGTTCTCTAGAGGTACAGACTCAGTGGGATGAATATATATATTCACACCTGAGAGGCAGCCATTGTGGTACTCGAACTGACAACTGGGGACCTGATAACTACTGGTGACAGCCAATAGTAACTCAGTCCACAAGGCTGGGTGCTTCAGCACTCTTGATATGGCATTGGAAGTTTGAAAGTTTCCTGAAGATCCAGCGGTCCCTTATCTACAATGGAAGCTTAGAAACACTGGTTCTATCTGCAAAGGAATCAACAGTAGCAAGAGGACCAATCAACTCATTAGCACAAGGGAAGATCTATCAAGCCAAAGGTGAGATCATGTTTCTTCTGCCAAATTCTTTCTTCCAGAGGTTATAGTACAATCAGGGTGGGACTGCCCACATCAATCAAGACAACTCAGACACTCGCTACTCAAGAGATTCCAATTTGTGTCAAGTTGACATTGAGACCAGTCAAGGACTCATGTAACCCAGGCTGTCCTTGTATTCACTGTATATGCACAGATGACTTTGAATCAATGATCCTCCTGCCTCAGCCTCTTGAATGATGTGATTAAATCCCATGCCCACTCTATGTAGTGCTGAGGAGCAAACTCTGGTCTTTGTGCATGGTAGGTGTTCTACCACCTGAGCCACATCCTCAGCCCAAATTTTTTTTTACACTAGAATTTTTACTGAGAAGGCAAGAAACAGAAACAAACTATATACTGCCATTTTATGAATATTTATATCTTCCCCAAATTCATGTTGATATCTTTACTCACAGAGTAATAGTATCAGATCTCCATCAACTGACATCATCCATGAATGTGCTGTTATTCACTATAGCAATTCAGGAACCAGTCTGCTGTAGGCAGTGAAGGAAGGGGACCCATGATGAAAACTCCAGGTTGCTCATATATATTGCAGTAATAATGGGCTGGAGTTGAAAAGAAGTTTAAGAATTAATATGGCAAAGTCTGGAACATTGAGGAAGATGTATAAGAGAGTTCCTGGAGTGGTATGAGATCACTAAGCTAAACAGATAAAAAGGATAGAGCTCTGAGTCAGTGATAGCAGGCTGGCTCTCCTCATTCTCTAACACCTTAAAGAAAAGATGTAAGGCCTATTATTTCCTATATCTTTGCTTCCTATAGAGCAACTCTTATAGACTGAGTAGACAGCTTTTAAGAAAACTTCCACCTACTTCAGCAAAGAGACCCAAGACCATCCCATAGACAAAGAGTTAGCTATGATTATTTAAGAACAGCTGAAGCTACTTCCTGGTAGAGAGAGCTTAGCATAATGAAAAGCACTGAGACATCTGCAAGGTTGTAGGATAGTAACATTGGCCAAATGACTAACAGAATCCAGTCAAGGTCAATAACTAACAAACCAAAACTCAGAGGTTGACAAAGGCAGGCAGTACATGAAAACTCCATGATCATCTCCTTAGCAGGACCAAGGAGATGTGTATAGAGTATGTGAGCTCCCCATTGGTTCAGCCCATGATAACCTGGAGAGTTGAGTAGTCTCATAGTATTTGCTTTAGCCTTGTCCAGTTTTTTCTATACCCTTATGAAAGGCCCTAGACAAAGAAGTCCAGTGACGTTTTCCCCTCTTGGGAGCCGCTCCCACTCTTGAGAGTTTCTTTCACATTTCCTAATTTCTCACTTTCCCTTTGTGTCTCTTAATAAAGCTTATTTCTATTCTTACTCTCACAAGAATCTACAACTTTAACCATTATTGGCATGATAATGTGGACTAAGGAGCCATTGTCCCAGGGCAATGTTTGGTGACTATGAGTGTCCAGCTCCCTAGATACTTGATTCAAGCAAAACTGACCCAGAAAGGCCCTACCATACTCAACAATCTTGCATCAATGAGAATACCTTCCACAAAAGAATAGCTCAGAAGTAATCATAGAGAAAAATTTTAAAAAATTTTAAAACTTTAAATATAAAGTTTCTCAAGGAAAACAGAAGAAATACTTACAGAAACTTGAGTTTCATGATAAGAGTTTAAATTTAACACTGTTGCTATGATTTTGAAATGAAATATCAAGGGCTGGATATAATAATCCATGCATGTAATTCTAGCACTTTTGAGGCTAAGATAGGAGGGTCACTGTGAGTTTGAGGACAGCCTGAACTATAGAACAAGTTCCAGGTCAGCTCTGGCTGCAGAGTGAGACCTCACTAAAATGCCTGTTTCCCTCTCTGATATATGCTGCTATGAAAATGAAAAGAGGAACTATGAACCTGTAGATGTAACCAAACGTCTTATTACAATAAGAAACACAGAACCCATGTAAAAGACAAAGCCAAGAGGTCAGAGCTCAGAGCTAAAATCTTACCTCCTGCAGTGCTCCTACCTGTCTGAAAGAGAGCTACTTCCTGTGTGTATGTCTTTAAATAGTCTTTTGTTTTGTCTTTTCATTGGTTGTAAACCCAAACACATGACTGCCTCGTCACTGTCTGTAAGGACTGTCCTCCAGGTCTTAAAGGGGTATGTCTTTAATGTTGGCTGTATCCCTGAACACACAGAAATCTACCTAGTTTTTTTTTATCAAGTGCTGGGATGAAAGGTGTGTGCCGCCGCCGCCGCCACCGCCGCCACCACCACCACCACCACCACCACCACATTCTTGCTATGGCTGTAATAGCTCTGACCCCTGGGCAACTTTATTTATTAACATACAATGAAAATCACATTTTAGTATAAATAAAATACCACCATATTTCCCCTTTTTTATTTTAATAAAAGAAAAAAGGCAAAAGGTTATAACTAACAAAAGAAAAACTATATACAAAAGTACAATAACTATATACAATATATACAAGCAACAAATACCTAAATGATGTCTACTCTATTTGTATTTGACAAATCAGAGAAAATAATTTTTTATCTATCTTATTTTGGTAAGTCCAAAATATATCTCATTTACTTTTTATCTTAATTAATCTTTAACTATAACTAACTAATCTTTAACTTTTTTAGAGTCTCAAGAAGGAAATAATATTAGCTAACAAAAATAAAAACAGGAAGTGCATGCAAGCAACTTTTAAAAAATTTGTGAGTTGACAGAAACAGCCAGCTTCCTGGACAGTCACCTGAAGTTTCTCCATAGTGTTGGGGCATCATCTTTAGCCTATAGGCTTAGCATATCTGACAGACTCATTTGTGAAGTATGATGTATACAAGGTCAACAGTTCAACCTCACATTGGGTGAGAGCAGTCCATGTACCAGAAACACCTGAATTCCACTAGTGTTATATCATGATTTAGGATTTTAAATTCTGGAAATTGTTGACAGTTTTTTAATTTAGTTGTGTATTTTTTTTGGCTGTGTATATATGGCTTTTTCTCAGCATCTCCTTTTTCTCCACATCCCTCTATTAAATGCCAGTCTTCTATTGAGAGGCATGAGCTTAGTTAATCTTCAAGAATAATTGTTTCAGCTGTTGTTCCATTGTGCAACAGAAGACATCGGCCCACTGTCTGTTTAACTGTCTACGAAGAAAAGGGCACTGTACCTTTTCTGGATTGTGAAGGCCACTTTAGGAATGGTGTTATATTGTTCTGGTCTCAGAAGATGTCTTTTGATAAAGCCATAACCCCACTTGTTTTGGCAACAATCAGTAGTCCTTTGTTTTGTGTCCTGTCTATTTTCTCTTGTTGATTTGAGGATACTTTGTTGTTCAGTGGCTAACTTTTGCCACAATGAAAGTTAACTCTATATATAGTTTTTTTAATGTTCATATTTTCTTTGAAGTAGATTGGTACTGTCAGGAGCTGACATGTCTCAAAAAAGAAAAATTTTTAAGTTATTAAAACATTTTAAATGTCATATTTTGTAGATTTCTGAAGGGTTTGAAGATGACCTGTCTGAAATATATCTGTTCAATTTTAAAAACATATCTAATTTCACTACAAGTTCTATTGTAATGTCTAACTACTAACTTTTATTTTTTTATATCTTTTTTTAGGTTATCTTAAATTTAATGAAAACTAACTTTCTTTTTTTATATTTTATTTTACAATACTATTCAGTTCTACATAATAGCCACAGATTCCCTTGTTCTCTCCCTTCCTGCTCCCCTCCCCTTCCCCCCAGCCCACCCCCCATTCCTATCTCCTCCAGATCAAGGTCTCCCCTGAGGACTGAGATCGACCTGATAGACTCAGTCCAGGCAGGTCCAGTCCCCTCCTCCCAGATTGAGCCAAGTGTCCCTGCATAAGTCCCAGGTTTCAAACAGCTAAATCATGCAACGAGCCCAGGACCTGGTACCACTCCCTAGATGCCTCCCAAACAGATCAAGCCAATTGACTGTCTCACCTATTCAGAGGGCCTGATCCAGTTGGGGGCCCCTCAGCCTTTGGTTCACAGTTCATGTGTTTCCATTCATGTGGTTATTTGTTCCTGCGCTTTATCCAACCAGGAAAATGCAAATCAAAACAACTCTGAGATACCACCTTACGCCTATCAGAATGGCTAAGATCAAAAACACTGAAGACACTTTATGCTGGAGAGGATGTGGAACTAGGGGAACTCTCCTCCACTGCTGGTGGGAATGCAAACTTGTACAACCACTTTGGAAATCAATATGGCACTTTCTTAGAAAATTGGGAATCAATCTCCCCCAAGATCCAGCTATACCACTCCTGGGCATATACCCAAGGAATGCTCGATCATACCACAGGGCACTTGCTCAGCTATGTTCATATCAGCATTGTTTATAATAGCCAAAACCTGGAAACAACCTAGATGCCCATCAACTGAAGAATGGATAAATAAATTGTGGCACACATACACAATGGAATACTACTCAGCAGAGAAAAACAATGACATCATGAGGTTTGCAGGCAAATGGATAGATCTAGAAAAAATCATCCTGAGTGAGTTAACCCAGACTCAGAAAGACAAATATGGTATGTACTCACTCATAAAAAGATGCTAGATGTGAAACAAGGATGACTGGACTGCTACTCACATCACCAGTGAGGCTACCTGGAAAACGGGACCCAAAAAAAGACACGGATAAATGGATGAGATCTACATGAACAGCCTGGACATGAGTGGGAGCAATGAAGGGCAATGGTCGAGGGAAAGAGAGTGGGAGATCCTAGCTGGATCAAGAAAAGAGAGGGAGAACAAGGAATAGGAGACCATGGTAAATGAAGACCACATGAGAAAAGGAAGAAACAAAGAGCTAAAGAGGCCCACAGAAATCCACAAAGATACCCCCACAAAAGACTGCTGGCAATGGTCAAGAGACAGCCAGGACTGACCTACTCTGGTGATGGGATGGCCAAACATCCTAATAGTTGTGCCATAAACCCCATCCAAGGACTGAGGAATCTGGATGCAGACATTCATGGCTAGACCCCGGGTGGGTTTATATGAGCGAGAATTATTTTTTTATATCTGAATAGTTGGCAATAATAACATTTAAGGATCATAAAATTGCATTACATTGTTAAATGAATGGTATAAGAACCATTAGAAATAAACATAGCATTTTAACAATATCAATTTTAAATTTGTATATAATATAAAACAATCCATTCTAATGTAAAGTATTTAAAACTAGTAATTGTCTTTTTTTTAAACAAGAGCCTTAAATCTAATTTTTTTATTTAGCCTTTTTTTTTAACCCTTGACAACAACTTGTAGCCAACCCCCCTAAACAATGAAAATTATCCCAGATCCAAAACCCATTAAAAGGAACAAAAATACCCTCCGCCCCACACTACCTCTTTGGGAATGTGGGTGTAGTATTCTTAAAATTGTTTTCTGCTGGGCATGGACAAAGTTATCTTTACCTTGAAAGAAAAATTTTAGGTTAATTGTTAAATTTTAGGAAAGGTAACTATATCCTTCATTATCTAGTCTGTGTATAATGTCAAAGTTCAGGGTTTATCTCAAGTCCTTATTTAAGTAGTCTTTGAGACTGGGTCATCTTAGCTGGTCATCTCAAAATTGTTCTGAGCACCTTGTAGCTCAAAGTTGATCTGTAGATGATGTTTGTCAGTTTAGTGATATTATTATTGTTTATGTGGAATTGTTGTTGTTGTGGGGCCCCATTTTTTTTGGAGACTTTAGTTGATGTTAGGCCTGGCCGTGATTTCTTACAGAAAACTGATAAGAGACTCAAACACAAAGACATATATATGTACCTATTTGAAGCCTTTTTTTTAGAATTAGTTAGTATTTTATATGACCATTTATATCTTAACAAAGTTTAAAATGAATATATATATATTAATTTTGTAAATTTTGATATAAAATTTATACTTTAAGAAAAGTTTAAAGAATCAGAATAGAATCAAAGAGTTGAGATTAGTAATAGAATAGTCTCTTAATTAATTTGGCTTTTGTCTTGTCCCATAGCAGAAGATGGCTCTTTTATTTTGGCATGTTACAGGGAGTTTGTATTTTTCTTTTAACTACATGTTTGAGTTTAAAGAAGGAGAGAGCCATTCTCCAACTCCAAAGTCAGCTTTAAATTTTAATCGAACTGGGACTATTAGAAGACCAATAGTGTTAAATCTTTAGAGAAAAGCAGAAGCAAACATTTAGGAAGACATAAAATTTTTTAGATAATATATACCCATACGTCATTTTACTCTGTTTCCTGGGATAGATGACTTGTCTCTTTTTTTTTTTTTTTTTAGTTGTCTCATTTGTTTTGTTTTTTCTAGATCTCTTAACCTTTATTTTCCTAAAAGACAAAACCAAAAACCTTTCCCCAAGACTAATTTTCAGGATTTTTTTTTGGCAAGTTAATACCTGATTAAATGAAAAGGCATGTGTTACTGGTACAAGTTAGTTTAAATTGGATGTTCATGTTGGTTGATGAACTATCACCTCCTCTAATTAAGAAGTTTCTCTTGTTTAAATCGAACTTTTATCAATTTTGATGATACCCACAGCTTATTTTTTTGCTGTAGAAACAAAAGCAAAACCTCGTCCCCAACGTAATACATACCCTGGTTTTCATTCTGAGGTCAGCACATCCTTAAAATATATAGGCTGATTTAAATTTGTAGGTTTTTTTATTATCCAATATCTTTCTGTAGTTGTTGTTCTTTTTTCATTGGCATTGAGAAAATTTAAAGTGAATAGAGCATTATGTAGTCTATTTTGGGGGGGTTTGTTACCCCTTTTTGTTTATTTAGTATATCTTTTAACTGGTTGAGAATTATTATAAGTAGGCACTGTGAAAGCAAATCTTTCTTTGTCTTTTTCTTGTAACGGTATTGAAAAGAAACAGTCTTTTAAATCAATAACTATGAGAGGCCATCCTTTTGGTAACAAAGTAGGCAAAGGAATCCCAGATTGTAGAGAGCCCATTGGCTGAATCACTTTGTTAATTGCTCTAAGGTTTGTTATTATTTTTTATTTACCAGATTTTTTTAATAACAAATGCAGGAGAATTCAAAGGGCTGGTTGATTCTTTAATATGTTGAACATTTAAATGTTTTTTAACAGCTCTTTTAAAGCCTGGAGTTTTTCTGTTGTTAAAGGCCATTGCTGGACCCATACAGGCTTGTTTGTTAACCATTTAAAAGGTAGAGCTGTTGGTGTCTTTGGAAGATCATCAGTCGTTGTGCCCTGTTGTTGTATAATATGGATGGCTGGTGACCACTCAAAATAATGTCTTTTAATATTTCTCTCAGAAACATGTGATAGTTTATGATTTGTTTCTGAGATTGGAGGGATGTTAATCTGAGTATTCCATTGTTGTAACAAGTCTTGACCCCACAGGTTCATAGCTATGTTAGCCACGTATGGTTTTAATTTTTCTCTCTGTCCTTCTGGACCTATACATTTTACCCATCTTGTACTCTATTTTACCTGAGATAATGTCCCAATTCCTAACAGTTGAACGTTTACCTCCTGAAGAGGCCAAGTTGGATGTCAAAATTTTGGTGAAATTATGGTAACATCCGCATCTGTGTCTACCAGACCAGACAACAAAACACCATTTATTTTTATCATTAATTTTGGTCTCTGTTCATTAATAGAAGTTTGTCAAAAAAAATTTTATGTTTTTTTAATTATTTATTTTTTTTGTTTTATCATCCTGACTGGCATGATTTATTCCAATAGGTATTCGGTTATTTAATTGCTCTGAGCAGGGCTTTCCTCTATGGCTGCAGCAAAGGTTTGAACTGGATTTGCTATGGGGGCCTGCATGAAGCCCCTCTGTGAGTTTCCCAAAGACTGAGGCAAAGGATTACCCTGTCTGTCCTTTGTTGATCTACATTCCTTGGTCCAGTGTCTTTTCTTACCACACCTTTTGTATACTCCAGAAGGAAGGGGCATTCAGGTGCCATTGTTCCTTGAAGAAACATTGTTTCTAGGATTACAGTCCTAGAAATGAGACAGTCCCTGTTTACAGTCTCTTTTTAAATGTCTTTGCTTTTTACATCCAAAACATCTAACATTCCTTAAACCTTTTGAAATTGCTTTTCCTACCCACATATCATCATGCTCATGAGCCTCAACATTAACTGTGTCTCTAATTTAATCTTTCAAAGGTGTAGATCTTGCCTTTAATGGCCTGATTATTCTTTTGTATGTTGTATTTGTATTTTCAAAGGCCAAAGATTTAATTATTATCTTACTAGCTTTTGAATCCGAGACCATTCTCTTTACTGTTGAAGCCAGTCTTTGTAAAAAATCTGTGAAAGATTTTTTTGGGGTCTTGTATAACCTTTGTAAATGACTTAGTATTTTTTTTTTTTTTTTTTTTTGGTTCTTCAACTCTGTCCCATGCATTTAAGGCTGTTGTTCAACATAAAATTAGGGTTTGGACATCATATAAACATTGTGTTTGTACTGAAGTATATTGGCCTTTTCTAATAAGCTGATCTTGGCAAACTTGTATTTTTTTATCCCTCCATTGTTTTTGTTATGTTTTTAGCTTTATCCTTGAACCAAGTTAAAAATTGAAGCCTCTGGCTGGGTTCCAGAACAGCTTGTGCCAGCTCCCGCCAGTCTTATGGTACAATCCTATTATATGTTGACCAAGAGTTTAACATTTGTTTTATATATGGAGAATGTATGTCATAAGATACTATTGTCTCTTTAAACCTTTTTAAATCTAACATTTTAATTGGAGCCCAAATATTTTGTGTAGTCATTTGATCAGGCAACTGCTGTACAGTTACAGGATAAATTAAGGGTGACTGTGTGAAAACAGGCTTTTTTTTGTAACCTTATGATCCAAACTTGAAACAACTTTATTGTTAATTTTTTTGTCTGAAATTTTACAGGTTTAAAAAGTTTTTTTTAAAGCTGTCATCCTGGCACTTAAATCGACTATCTTTTTAAATAATAACATGAGGATAAGCATAGTGATAAACTGTATAATTTTAACAATACTAATCTTCTCATATAGTTGTTCCATTGTCAGACTGCCTAAAATTTTAAACAAAACCCATTTTTTAATGTATACATAAAACTCATTTCTTTGATTATTAGAAATAATTTTATTTCTTTTTTTTAATTTTACACCATTCAGTTCCACATAATAGCCACAGATTCCCCTGTTCTCCCCCTCTCGCCCCCCTCCCCCTCCCCCTAGCCCACCCCTGATTCCCACCTCCTCCAGATCAAGGTCTCCCCCAAGGACCAGGATCGACCTGATAGACTCAGTCCAGGCAGGTCCAGTCCCCCACTCCCAGACCAAGCCAAGCGTCCCTGCATAAGTCCCAGGATTCAAACAGCCGACTCATGCAACGAGCCCAGGACCCGGCACCACCGCACAGCTGCCTCCCAAACAGATCAAGCCAAATGACTGTCTCACCCATTCAGAGGGCCTGATCCAGTTGGGGGCCCCTCAGCCTTTGGTTCATAGTTCATGTGTTTCCATTCATTTGGTTATTTGTCCCTGTACTTTATCCAACCTTGACTTCAACAATTCTCGCTCATATAAACCCTCCTCTTTCTCACTAATTAGACTCCCAGTGCTCCACCAGGGTCCCAGCCGTGGATGTCTGCATCCAGATTCCTCAGTCTTTGGACGGGGTTTATGGCACAACTATCAGGGTGTCTGGCCATCCCATCACCAGAGTAGGTCAGTTCCTGCCATCTCTTGATCGTTGCCAGCAGTCTTTTGCGGGGGTATCTTTGTGGATCTCCATGGGCCTCCCTAGCTCTCTGCTTCCTCCCCTTCTCATGTGGTCTTCATTTACCATGGTCTCCTATTCCTTGTTCTCCCTCTCTTTTCTTGATCCAGCTAGGATCTCCCACTCTCTTTCCCTCGACCATTGCCCTTCATTGCTCCCACTCATGACCAGGTTGTTCATGTTGATCTCATCCATTTCTCCATGTCTTTTTTGGGGTCCCATTTTCCAGGTAGCCTCACTGGTGATGTGAGTAGCCGTCCAGTCATCCTTGTTTCACATCTAGCATCTTTTTATGAGTGAGTACATACCATATTTGTCTTTCTGAGTCTGGGTTGCCTCACTCAGGATGATTTTTTCTAGATCCATCCATTTGCCTGCAAACCGCATGATGTCATTGTTTTTCTCTGCACATCAAAACGACCAACAGTCCAATTGAGAAATTGGCTTTAGAACTAAACAGAGACTTCTCAACAGAGGAAACTCAAATGGCTGAAAGACATTTAAGGAATTGCTCAACATCCCTAATCATCAGGGAAATGCAAATCAAAACAACTCTGAGATACCACATTACGCCTATCAGAATGGCTAAGATCAAAAACACTGAAGACACTTTATGCTGGAGAGGATGTGGAACTAGGGGAACTCTCCTCCACTGCTAGTGGGAATGCAAGCTTGTACAACCACTTTGGAAATCAATATGGCACTTTCTTAGAAAATTGGGAATCAATCTCCCCCAAGATCCAGCTATACCACTCCTGGGCATATACCCAAGAAATGCTCAATCATACCACAGGGCACTTGCTCAGCTATGTTCATATCAGCATTGTTTGTAATAGCCAAAACCTGGAAACAACCTAGATGCCCTTCAACTGGAGAATGGATAAATAAATTGTGGCACATATACACAATGGAAAAAACTCATTTTTTTTAATGTGGAAAAATTTTCTCTTTTAAATAGTTTTCTTTAAAATATCTGATATGTTATGACTTACCAAATATGCGTAGAACAGTAGAAATTCAAGGAAATTTTAAAATAGCCACCTAGTGTCCTAGGTGTGAATCTAGAGAGAGAGAGAGACAGAGACAGAGAAAGCATAGCCGGCTAAAGCTTAAATCCAGCCACGTGTTTTCTCTTGAGCCGAGTCAAGGCTTGGCTCTGGCTTTCTTAAACTCCGACCATGTGCGTTGGCTTTACAGGCAGGGGCCCTGTTTGGCAGGGCAGGCCTGAGTTGTTTGTAGCACCGGCTTTAAGCAAGCAGCTCACAGTTAGTCTGGCCTGAGGCCAAGCAGACCTGGGCCCGGGCTAGGAAGCCGACCGTCCAGGCTAGGGAGCCAACCACCCTTGTGGGAAACCGGACCTGCCACCAAGCCAAGCAATTTTTAATGGATTCTTGTCACATTGGTTGCCAGATGTAGGTGTAACACAGAACCAATGTAAAAGAAAAAACCAAGAGGTCAGAGCTCAGAGCTAAAATCTTACCTCCTGTGGTGCTCCTGAAAGAGAGCTACAGCCTGTATGCCTGTCTTTAAATAGTCTTTCTGTTCTGCCTTCTCATTGGTTGTAAACCCAAACACATGACTGCCTTGTCACTGCCTGTAAGTACAGCCCTCCAGGTCTTAAAGGCATATGTCTCCAATGCTGGCTGTATCCCTGAACACACAGAGATCTACCTAGCTCTTCTACCAAGTGCTGGGATTAAAGGTGTGCACCACCACTACCTCGTTCCTGCTATGGCTCTAATAGCTCTGACCTCTGGGCAACTTAATTTATTAACATACTGTGAAAATCAAATTTTAGTACAAATAAAATACCACCATATGAACCTGAGGAAATTATTTCCAAAATTTGTATTTTATATAAGATTTTATTCAAAATATATAAATACCTATCAGTAGCAAGAAATTTTAAAATGGCATTAGACCTGAATAGAAGCCCAACCAAGAGAAATGTGTAGATACAAAGTAATAAAAAGAAAAGATAACTCAATACACAGATGGACTTCCAAGCTAACATAAAATGAGGTGAAACCACACACAAGCATGAGTGAATCTGAGGTGGCAGGACCAGTTTTGAGAAAGGGTACAGAGCAATAGGAATTTCCATTCAGAATGAAAACCACAGCAGCTGCTTTGAAAGACAGCCTGACGGTTTCCTACAACACTAAACACAGTCTACCATATGATCCAGCAGTTGCATACTTCAATATTTACCCAACTGGCTTGAAATATACGGCACACACACACATACACACACAACAAAATCCATGTGAATAATTGTGACATTTTATTTAGAATCATTAAAAGTGGAAAGAACCAGGCTTGTACTTTAAGAGGTAAATGAATAAGTTGCAAAATGTTCACAAAATGGACAGTTATTTAGCAATAAAAATCAAACAATTCATAAAATAAAACAAATGAATCTTCCATGATAGGTACTAATACACACTACAATAATATAACTAGAATTCCAACTTTCTGACATTCTTGATAGGGCAAGGCTAGTGACACCATAAACACTGTAGCATTGGTAGGTGGCAGGAGAATTGGTGAGTTGGGGGAAAAGACTGACCAGATAAAGCTCAGGCTTTTCTTTTAGGATGGTGAGACTAGTCTGTGAACTTTACAATATGGACTAGATATTGATATATACAAATTTAACAACTTATTTAAGAGTATGAGTTTCTCAGAATGAAATCAACCTCACTGAAGGGGAAATAAGATGCTTATCAAAGTCACTTTGAAAAGAAAAAGGCAAAGGGAGCTAATAGACTAATACTCTAGATCAGTTGTTTTTAACCTGTTCGTCACCACACCCACAAGGCCTGTATTTCAGATACCCTACATATCAAGTATTTACATTACAATTCATAACAGTAGCAAAATTACAGTTATAAAGTAGCAATGAAATATTTTTATGATTGGTTGATCACCCCAACATGGGGAACTGGAATAAATGGTCTCAGCATTGGGAAGGTTGAGAATCACTGCTCTAAATTACAAATTTGCTTCCCATGGAACTACAATTTGACACTGAAAAACCACCTGTGGTAGTTTGAGTGCACAATGTTCTTCATTAGCTCATGTATTTGAGTACATATCTCCGGGTCTTGGTACTGCTACTTTAGGATATTGTATATTTACAACACAGGGTCTTGAGAAAAGAAGCACTTCACTGGGGTAAGGCTTTGTCACTGTGTCCCTCTTCCAGTTCCTGTGTTATGCAATGTGATCCTCTAGTTTCCTGCTCCAACTGCCTGCATCCACACACTTCTTGCCATTATGGACTCCTCCTTCTGGAACTATGAGCCAAAATAAACTCTTCCTTGTACAACACTTCAGTCATAATATTTCATCACATCAACAAGAAAGCAACTAATTCATCAACTTCCACTCTCATTAGACATGAATTGTCTATGCAAATTGGAGGAAGTTGAGGTTAAACGCAGAGGGGGAAAGGCTAATAAAAGGTACATAGTGATAAATTAGCAATGAGACTTTGATGTGAACCAATATTTCATTTAGTTAAGATGATCATATATGTAAATAGAATATATATGTATTAATTATTCTTCATACATAGTCCTTAATTCTGCCTGTTTATAGGACCTACAAATAAGGAGATCCCAGAAATAAAGAGCATAGCTTTACCCTAATCTTGCTCCATTTTCCAACAAAAGAAATGAAAGATCCTAGAATGATGGCAACACTAATAAGCTGACAAACACCACTCAAAAATCGGCTTTGGACTAAAAACTGCTCAGGACAGTTTCAAGATGGCTAGCTGAGCTGATCCACCTCCACAGACTACTCAAGCAAGGACTTGAGACAAGCTCTGTGCTTTTCCATTATACAGAGACTGGACAAATGATACAGCTAACTCTATCAGGACTTGACAATTAACACAAAACTTTTCTTTTCAGGATTCCCTAAAGATGCCTTCACACCCAGACAGCAGGAAGTAATTTTAAAAACACAATGCCCACATTCCAAAGAGGTGTGGTGGATGGTTTTTGTCATTTCAATGGGTTATGGATAATTGTCATTGTTTAGGATGGTTGATTGTAAGTTGTTAATTGTTAATGGTCAGGAAAAAAGCTAAACAAAGGAAATTGAATTCAGGGTTTTTGTTTGAAAAAAAAAGAAAAAAGAGGATATAGATAAGAGGTTGATCATTGAATCTACTCTGAAAAAAAGAAGATATAGATACAGTAAGATTTAAAATGGTAGATTATTGAATCGACTTTTAAAAGGCAACTACTAGTTTTAAATATTTTATATTGGATTGGATTTTTGTTTATTGAATACAAATTTTGTATTGGATTTACCAAAATAGGATAAATAATGAGATTTTTGCCTGAATTTGTCAAATGTTAATGGACTGGACATTGCTAATGTAATTCTTGACTGTATGTATTGTATATACTTATTGTATATAGTTTTTTTATGTTAGTTATAACTTTTTGATTTTAGACAAAAAAGGGGGAAATGTGGTGACACTTTATTTGTGTTCTAACAAATAAAACTTATCTGGGGATCAGAAAACAGAGTCATCCACTAGATTAGATATAGAGGCCAGACAGTGGTGGCACACATGCTGAATCGTATCACTTGGGAGGCAATGATCCATCTGCATCTCTTTGAGTTGAAGGCCACACTGGAAGAGGAGCCAGGCATGATGGCACACACCTTTAATCCCAGGACTTGAGCTCTCATGTCTTTGCTTGAGAAGAACATATGCCTTTAATCCCAGGAAGTGATAGCAGGAAGCAGAAAGGTATATAAGGCATGAGGACCAGGAAGTTAAAACTTCTAAGCAGTTGAGCTGAGATCCATTTGGGTGAGAACTCAGCTACTTTCAGTCTGAAGAAACAAGATCAGCTGAGGAGTTGTGAGGTGTGGTTGGCTGTGACTTGTTCTTCTCTGATCTTTCAGATTTCACCTCATTATCTGTCTCCAGGTTTTTCATTAATAAGACCATTGAGCAATTTCTCTTACACACAAGTGCACAGAAGAGTTCATCAGCACCCTTCAGTCCCTCCAGGATAATAAGACATAAGACATTCTGAGACACTATTGAAATCTTGAGGAGATAAGGTTTTGGGATGACTCAAAGTGGAATTCTGGACAGGATCCTGCAACAGAAAAGGGCAATGGGGGAAATAAGGAAATACAAACAAACTGTTAATTTTAGCTAGTAAATAGCATCCACATAATAATTCCCTAAATCCAAAAGTTACCTAAAATTTAAAGTTTAATTTAGAACTTCTAGGAAAGAACAATGTCAATATATGATTTTTAAAAATGTGTATAATCAGTTGCCCTGGGCTGAGAATGCATTCATGAGAAGACCTATCATTGGCTTTAACCAAAGAATCACATATTGCCTTTGGAGAGTCTCTGCTTAGCAGTATCTCCTGAACAATTTGTTAAAATAGTTTCAAATCTTTGAGATATCTTTGAATAGTACAAAATAACTTATTAGTGTATATTTATGATTTGGGGGAGCATCCACTGTGCACTTAATGGAGGTCAGGGCCCAGCTTTGTGGAGTCACTTCTCTTTCTTCCATCTTTATGTGGTATCTTACCTAGTTAACTTCAGCTGTCAACTTGACACATCCTGGAGTCACTCCAGGGGTTTTCAATTAGGAGATCACCCTAGATCAGAGTGGTCTGTGGTCATGGCAGAGACTAACTTCATTGGTGATTGACTTGGGATGACCCAGCTCACTATGGGAGGTATTATCCTTAGGCGGGTGGGTCTGGGCTATCAAAGAAACCTGGCTGATCATGAACCACAGAATGAGAATGAGCAAACAGTAAGTAGACTTTCTCCATGCTTTTTGCCTCCAGGTTCCAGCCTTGAGTTCCTATCTTGACTTCCCTCAGTGACAGACTGTTACCTGGAACTATAAACTGACATTTACTCTTCCCTCCTATAAGTTCCTTTTGGTCACAGAAACAGGAGTCCAACTGGGACATATGTGTCCCAAGAATCAAATTCAGATCACCAAATTTATGATCTTAAGCACTTCTAACTGCTGAGCTGTATCATGTTCCTAAAAAAAAAAAAAACCCTTTGCATAGATACACCTTACCCAGAAAACAATGGAACATCGAGTAATAACATCTTCAAATACACGTGAAAGCAGAGCTAAAGTTAGTGCTGATCTCTGCAGTAAAATTAATGTGTTCATAAGAGCAAAGCTTAGTGACTTCCATGCTGTAAGCCGATTATCAATTTCAGTTTCTCTCAGGAGCGTCTATGTAAAATTATATTGTCCATAGCTTTCTCTGAGTAGAAAAATCATGCAAAATAATATTAACTTGGTATTTGAATAAATACTTTTAATACAGAAAATATATAAGTTAACCAAAGAGACACAAAAACCCTAATTCAAACCAAGTTAAAAAAAAAGCCTTGTCTCATATCAGATAATAAAATTCCAAGAGCATTAAGTTTTTGAAACATATAGATGAAACCATAAATAGTCTAGGAAAATAAAGATTTCATTTTCATAAACTGGAGTGTGATGTTAACTGACAGATTATGAGCAGAAGATAGTGATGAATCTGAATATTATATGATATTTCTGTATGATAAAGTGATCAAACGTTCAGTAAAATCAAAATTAAAAATTATAGTTGGAAAAACATTTTGAATTTTTACTATAATGCACTCACTTGACAGAAAAAAAAGTATATTTCAAATTGTTAGGGGGAAAATGATTTTACCTAAAAGTAGATGTATCATATGATCAGGCACTTCAGCAGAAGTCAATTCCAATCCTATTCAAAGATGTCTCTTTAGTGATGAAAGAAGTGCAATGACATTGAAACATGGATCCTACTGTTTTAAGCCTTTGGTATTTCAAAAATAAGTTATATTTATAATATAATATATTGGCATTATTAGTACAAATAAGTATTCTCAAGCACTGTTGAATGATATCCACTAAAATCTTAAAGGCATATACCTGCCCATCACACATTCTCTCTAAAATAATTCAAGGATACATTTATATTCACTCTTTGCAATAAAAAGATACTTTGCAGCATTGTTCTTAAAAGGGAAGATTTAACCCAATGTCAAAGTCCATTCATATAAAACATAGGGATTCAGTAGAATCCAGATTGTAAGACTTCATGCAATGACATGTAGTTCATTTTTTTTTAAATCTATTTATTTATTTTACATCCTGAACATAGTTTTCCACTACCTCCTCTCTTCCCATTCCATGCCTCCACCTCCCTTCCCCATCCCTAATCCATTCCTCCTCTGTTTCTGTTCAGAAAGGGGCAGGCCTCCCATAGATATCAACAAAATACAGCATATCAAGTTGCAGTAAGACTAAACGCCTCCCCTTGTATTAACACTGGCCAAGGCAATCAAGTATGAAGAATAGGTTCCCAAGAGCTAACATAAGCACCAGGGATAGCCCTGTTCCCATTTTCAGGAGCTCCACAAATAGACCGAGTTACACAATTATCATATATATACATATCATATATATATGGCTTAGGTTGGTCCCATAGAGGCTCCCTGGTTGTTGGTTCAGACTCTAAGTTCCTATGAGCCAGGTTAATTGTTTCTGTGGTTTTCTTGTGATGTCCTTAACCCTCTGGCCCCTACAATCTTTCCTCCCTCTCTTCTGCAGGATTTCCAGACCTGGGCCTGATGTTTGGCTGCGGGTCTCTGCATCTGTTTTCATCAGTTACAGGATGAAGGCTCATTGATGACAGTTGGGGTAAGTCAACAATCTGATTGCAGGAGATGGCCAGTTTGGGCTTCATATCCACTATTGCTAGGAGTCTTAGCTGGAGTCATCCTTGTAGATTCATGGAAGTTTCACTTGCATCAGAGTTCTACCTGACCCTGAACTCCCACCCCTTTCCAGCCATCTGTTTTAGTACTCTCCCCCTCCATCCACTCCCAACCCCATCCCTCAAGTTCCCATCTCTACCCACCCCCAGTCCATTCAGGAAATCTCTTATATTTCCCCTTCCCACAGAGATCCATACACCCCTCTTTAGCACTACTTGTTAACTAACCTCTCTGGGTCTGTGGATTATAGGATGTTTATCCTTTACTTTATAGCTAATATTCACTTATGAGTGAGTACATACCATGTTTGTCTTTCTGAGTCTAGGTTATCTCCCTCAGGTTGATTTTTTTCTACCACTATCCAACTTGGAGATATGTAGTTACTTTTAAGACATAGTAAGTCAAATACATGTACAGGAAGATAATGGTGTGTAAATAAGAGGGTATACACACATTCACATAACCCATGTGGTGATATTTTATCTGTGTCCACCAATAAAGTTTATCTGAGGATCAGAGGAAAAAGCCAGGCATTATAGTAAACATAGAGGTCAGACAATGGTAGCACATGCTTTTAGTCCTATCACTCAAGAGGCAGGGATCCATCTGGATCTCTGTGAGTTCAAGACCACGCTGGGAACAGAGCCAGGCATGGTGACACATGACTTAAATTCCAACTCTAGTTAGCCGTAGAGGTCTGGAGGTCTTTACAGATAGACAGGAAGTGACAGAGCTGGATAAGAAGAGGAAGTGATACAGCTGGATGGAGAGAAGAAATGAGTTAGCAGAACAGAATGGAATATAGGCATGAGTATACAGGAAGTAGGTCACTTTTGAGACTGAAGTTTGGTGAGGTGAGGTCAGCTTGCAGCTTGTCCTATTCCACTGATCTCTCAGCTTTAACCCAAATTTCTGGATCCATATTTTTTATTAATAAAATCATTTAGTAATTCATCTACACACCCATATTTGTGTCTTCACATCATCATATATCACTTGAATTCTAAAGCATAAGATTTTCTCCTTTTTGCAAATTATATCTTAGGTCTACAGATTATGCCTACTTTGATGTTAGGAAACATCTAACAAGTCAATAGCACTTTAGAATCAATGGCTTATATACATTGTATCAATAAAAATATGAGAGTGGATTATGCTATAAAAAGACCTCTATAATTTTAGAGTAAAGGCAATGAAAACTTGCTTCTCATTCATGCTACATGTCAAACAATGTGATCTTCCACTTCCAATTATAGCTGATCCCCCTGCCTTGTTCATCCACCTTTTTCCACACTTGTTACACTCACAGTAAAGTGCAGAAGACAAATCATGGTGTGATAAAGGAGTTTATAGACTGCTGAAGAATGTCATTAGGTTTTGACCCCAGCATTTTTGCTGATAGTGGAACCTTCATCTCCAGCATCAAAGTTGAGGATTGAAAGTCACACATAGATAGTGATATGTGTAGCCTCCCCCCACATTTTATTGACTACAGAGGAGTCTATGGCTATATTAACCTCCCAAAGGATGGGTGTGTTATGCAGTCTTACTAGAAAGTTTATACCAGAATATTGAGGAACAAAGCCAGGAACTTAAATAGCTTCGGTTCCTCCACTCCACCTACTGCTTCCTTCAGAACTTAGAGTTGCAGCTTACTGATCTTTCCAACTCCCCCCCCCTTTTTTTACAGCACTTCAAGTCCTCTCCCTTTGTTAGGTAGAAGTTTAAAACTCGTCATTTCTAGTCCTAATCAATTATTCCATTACTTTCTTTATATAAACTTGTTAATGTTAAAACTATCACTTTCTGCATTAACTGTCTCAGCTTCTATACACTTGTTCATGACTATGATCTGCTTCCACCACTCCATTCTGTAAAAATAAGGTTCCCCAATAACATCAGTCCCTGCTGTGAGATGTCTTTCTGTGGGCTGTGAATATGTGTTACTCTGATTGGTTAATAAATAAAGCTGTTTGGCCAATGACAATGCAGAATAAAGTTAGGTGGGACATTCAAACTGAACAGACGGGAGAAGAAAGGAGAGTGAGGGGAGAAGCTAGCCACTGTCAAAGGAGCAACAAGATGCCAGCAGGCCAGTAACACCACAGCTACATGACAACATATAGGTTAATAGGAATGGGTTAATTTAAGTTATAAGAGCTAGCTATCAAGAAGCTAAAGCGATAGACCATACAGTTTCTAAATAATAAAAGCCTCTAAGTGATTATTTTATAAGTGGCTGTGGGACTGTGAGTGGGACAGATTTGTCTGGACTTTGGGGCCAGGGTGGGACCAGAGAACTTTCTGTCTACATTTGGTGCTCACCAATGGGCATTGATCCACATTGACCTAAGAGAGCTTAAACACTCTGAATGCACAGAAGCAGAGCCACACTAGGCTTCCTAGTCTCACAGTCTCATGCCAGCAGCAGTGCAGAGATTGTCTCTTGACAGCTGCCTGTAAGATGCAGCAGGCCACCAGCCACCATGAGCTAAGTGCCATGGCAGATTCCCCTGCAGTACACAGAGGTGTGTCCAAGCTACACAGTGCATTGTGGTGTATTTAGCTTTTGCTAGTACAGAAAAATAAAAGGTTTCTGGGCTACTGTGGTGATATATTGTATACCCTAATAAAATTGCATGAAGATCAGAGGACAAGCCAGCCACTAGATTACTCATAGATGCCAGCAGTGGGGGCACACACCCTTAATTCTATAACTTGGGAGAGGCAAAGATCCATCTTGATCTCTGTGAGTTCAAGGCCATAATGGAAACAGAGCCTGGCCAGTGGTGGCACACACTTTTAATACCAGTACTGGGACATATGCATGCCTTTAATCCCAGAAAGTGACATGGCTGGGCAGAGAAAGGTATATAAGGTGTGAGGAAACAGGAACTAAGGCAGTTCAGCTGAGACTCTTTCGTGTGAGCACTCAGAGGATTTCAGTCAGAGGATTCGTGGAGTTGGTGAGGTAAGAGGTGTGGCTGTGGCTTGCTCTGCTTTCCTGATCTTTCAGCTTTCACCCCAATAGATGGTTCCACATTTTTTATTATAAGACCATCTATGAATCAAACAACAGGCTACACGCTGCTTAATGGAGGCGTAGACCCATTGTGCCCAGAGTTGGCAGTGAACATGGCTCCCAGAGCTGGCAGTAAACCTACCTCCACCATGTTGAAAAGCTGAGGGAGGCAGAGTCAGCAGCCAAGGTTTCTGCATTGGTCTTAGCAATGCAGCTTAGCAGTTTAAAATCTCTCCTGGTCAGAGAAAGATTATAGATTCACAATAACACAGATTCAGATGAAATAAAAATCTAAATGATTTATATTGTGTGTAATAATGTACTTAGGCTTGAGAGAGAGAAGAGAAGGGATATAGATAGTCATAAAAATAAAATAAAGTCTTAAAATAATATATTAAAAATATAATAAGCTACATAAAGATAGAAATTACACAGACTCTGGACTGTGTTGTCTTTGGGATTTGGGTCTAAGGATATGTTGCTTTGGAAAAGAGGTTCTGCTTTTGTTTACACAGAAGATGAGAACCTATGGATTGCTTCCAGGCTAATACGGTGTGATCAACAAAGAACCCCTGAAAGGTCAATACAGCCTCACAGACAACTACAGCCAAGATTTAACTATAATTCCTAATATTCTCAAGATCCCCATAAGATTGCCAGGATCCCCAACCATGGAGAAGTATGAGAATGCCCAAATTCCTGAAATATTAATTATAAATGTTTATTTTTATTCAAAGGGGGTTGATTATAAATGCAATCTCTTCCTAAAGAAGAAAAGTGGATACAGATATGATAAAATAAAAAGGTAGATTATTGAATATACTTTTAAAGAGCAACAACTTGTTTGAAATGTTTTATATTACTATGGATTTTGATTCATTGATACAAGTTTAAAGTTAATTTTGTTATATTGTATGTATATTTTTACTCTTGGTTAAGGTATAATGTTTATGCAACTCATTTAAAAATGTAATGTATGATTAAGAAATACAAAATAATAGACAAATTTATAGTCATGTTAGTTAAGTTTTTCAGATATACAAAGATATATTTCAATTAGGTAGGTAATCTTCAAATACTTCACAGACTTACAGAATATGGCATTTAAAATGTTTTAAGAACTTAGACTTTTCTGGAAAGTGAGTTGTATCTGCTCCTAGCAGCACCAATTACTTCAAAGAGGATAAAGGGCATTGAATAGACTCATTAGGGAATTTGCTTTCTTTGTGGCAAAAGTTATCCACTGGGCAGAAAGTGTCCTTGTATTGACTACTTGACAGTATGCTGTATAAACTGGACATGCAGGACTCATGGGAAAGTTACCACTAAACTTTACCTAAACAGATGAATTTCTAAACAGTCTTATTAAATAAAAAACACAGAGCCAAATGCAAAGTTAAAAGCCCAAGAGATCAGAGCACTAGTGAAGAGCTGAGACTATCTTTAGCTTCACCCTTACTTACTGCGTTGCTTCCCCTGAGAGAGAGTTTCTTCCTGACTTGTCTTTTTACTGCCTTTCTGTTCTGCCTTCTCATTGGATTTAAACCCAACCACATGACTTCCTCATCACTGCCTGTCTATACAGACCTCCAGGTCTCTATGGTTGGTACTGGGATTAAAGGTTTATGTCACCAAACTTGGCTATGTCCTTGACTAGAGACTCTGCCTGACATGTGATTGGATTAAGGGCATGGGTATCACTCCCTTACTTCTGTTCCTGGCTTGTTAATGACCTCTGATCTCCAGGTGAACTTTATTAACATACAAATAAAATCACATTTCAGCACAATTAAAATATCACCACATTCGCCCCTATTATTCTAATACAAAGAAAAAAGGATAAAAAAGTTATAACTAATATAAGAAAAAAACTAAATACAATAAGTACAATAACTATATACAATATATACAAGCAATAAATATGTAAACAATGTCTAGTCCATTTGCATTTGACAAACTCAGAGAAAATATCCCATTATCTATGCTATTTTGGAAAGTTCAAAAGGTACCTGATTCCCTTTCTATCCTAACTTATATTACTAACAGAACTATCTTATAATGTCTTTCAAATTTATATACTTACACCTTTTTAGTGAGTTTCTTTTCTAAAATTCTTAACAAGGAAAACTATAACTATCTAATCTTTAACTATAATTATAACTATCTAGCCTTCAACCTACTATAACTATCTAATTTTCAACTAACTATAACCTTCAACTCCCTCAGAGACCCAAGAAGGAAATAATATTACCTAAAAAAAAAAAAAAAAAAAAAAAAAAAAAAAAAAGAACAGGAAGTGCATGCAAGTGGCTTCCAAAAAAAAAAAAAAAAAAAAAAAAAAAAAAAAAAATGTGAGTGGACAGAAACAGCCAGCTGCCTGGAGAGTCACCCAAGGTTTCTCCACAACGTTGGGGCATCATCTTCAGCCTATAGACTTAGCATATCTGACAGATTCATTTGTGAAGTAGGATGTACACAAGGTCAACAGTTCAACCTCACATTGGGTGAGAGCAGTCCATGTACCAGAAACACCTGAATTCCACTAGTGTCATGTCATGATTCAGGATTTTAAATTCTGGAAATGGTTAATGTTTTTGGAAGTCAGCTGTCCATTCTTCTTGACTCATTTGTGTGACTTCATCTTGGCATCCTGTTCTTCTCCACATCCCATTTTTCTCAGATTGTGGGTGGCTTCATATCTCTCATTAAATGCAAGTCTACCATTGAGAAGTTAGACTCCGTCTGCTTAGTTTCTTTTTCAAGAATAACTGTTTCAGCTGCTGTTCCACTGAACATCAGAAGCTATCAGTCCATGGCCTGTTCAGCTGCCTTTGAAGAAAGGGGAACTGTACCTTCTCCGGATTGTAAAGGCCACTTCAGGGAAGGTGCCATATCGTCCTGGCCTCAGAGGATACTTGTTGCTAAAGCCACAACCATACTTGTCTTGACAAGAATCGGTAGTCCTTTGTTTCGTGTCCTGTTTGTCCTGTTTGTCAGCAGTCAATTCAAGGACACTTTGTTGTCCAGTGGCTAACTTCTGCCACAATGAAAGTTAACTCCAATTGCAGTTTCTTCAATGCCCATATCTTCTTTGAAGTAGATTGGTACTGCCAGAAGCCGACATGACTCATAGTCATAAAAAAAAGAAAGAAAAAGAAAAAATTTCTATGATATTAAAACATTTTAAATGTCATATTCTGTAGATCTCTGAAAGGTTTGAGGTGACCTGTCTATCTAAAATATATCTGCTCAACCTTGAAAGCAAACCTAATATGACTACAAGTTCTATTGTAATGTCTAACTACTAACTTTCATTTCTTTATATCCTAATAGTTGGTAATAATAACATTCAAGGATCAGCAAATTGCATTACATTGTTAAGTGAACTGTATAAGTACAATATCTTGAATAAGATTAGAAATATACATACAGCATTTTCTAACAATCTCAATCTCAATATATATAATTTGTATACAATATACAAAAATCCATTCCAATGTAAACTATTTAATACTAATTAAAAGTAGATTCAATAATCTGTCCTTTTATCTATATCATATCTATATCTTCTCTTTACTTTTCAGAGTAGATTCAATAATCTACCCTCTATTCTATCATTTCTATATTTCTTTTTTTTCAAACAAGAACCTTAAATCTAATCTCCTTTGCTTAGCCCTTTTCCTAACCATTAACAACAACAACTTGTAACCAACTCTCCTAAACAATGAAGATTATCCCAGACCCAAAACCCATTGAAAGACCAAAAACCACAACCCCATACCACCTCTTTGGGAATGTGGGCATCATGTTCTTAAACTTGCTTCCTGCTGGTTGTAGGCAAAGGTATCTTTATTGTGAAAAGAAAAATTTTGGGTTAACTGTCAAGTTCTTGGGAAAGTAGCTATATCCTTTGTTGTCCAGTCTGTGCATAATGCCAAAGTTCAGGGCTTATCTCAAGTCCTTGTTCAAGCAGTCTGTGAAACTGGATCATCTCAGCTACCCATCTCAAAATTGCTCTGAGCAGTTTGTAGTCCAAAGCAGATCTGTGGGTGATGTTTGTCAGCTTGTGGTATTATTATTGTCCACGTGGAATAGTTGTTGTTGTAGATCCCCATCATCTTTCTGGAGACTTCAAATTTGATGTAAGGCCTGGTCATGATTTCCTGCAGAAAACTGATAGAGACTCAAACACAAAAACATGTATAGGCAGCTAATGTAAGCCTTTTTTCTAGAATTAGTTAGTATTCTATATGACCATTAATATCTTAACAAAGTTTAAAATATATATTATTCTTATAAATTTTGATATAAAATTTATACTTTAAGAAAAGTTTACAGAATCAGAACAGAATCAAAGAATTGAGATTAGTAGCAGTAGAATAGTTCCTTAATTTTTTTTGTTTGTTTTCTCCTGTCCCATATCAGAAAATGGCTCTTTCTTCTTTCATGATACAGGCAGTTTGCATTTTCCTTTTAACAACATGCTTAGGTTTAAAGAAGGAGAGAGCCATTCTCTAACTCCAAAGCCAGCTTCAATTTTTAATTGAACTGGGACTACAAGAAGAACATTTGTGTTAAATGTCTTTAGAGACATTTAACAAGAGCAGAAACAAACATTTAGGAAGACTTATGAAATTTTATAGATGATATACCAATATGCCAATTTACTCTTTTTCTTGGGACATTTTTTCTAAATGATTTGTCCTTTGTCTTCAGATGTTTCATTTGTCCAGTGTTCTTCATATTCCTTGGCCTTCAGTCTCCTAAAATACAAAAACAAAAACCTTATCCCAAGACTAATTTTTGGGAGGTTCCCTTTTGGCAAGTTATATGTGATTAAATGAAAAGGCATGTGTTACTGGTATAAGTTAGTTTAAATTGAATGGTCATGGTGGTTGATGAATTATCACCTCTTCTAATTAAGAGTTATCTTTTGTTCAAATCAAATCTTTATCAATTTTGATGGTATCCACAGTTTATCTTCTCCTGTAGAAACAAAAGCAAAAATTCATCCCCAACATAAAACATATCCTAGTTTCCATTCTGAGGTCAGCACATCATTAAAGTATGTAAGCTGACTTAATTTTGTAGGTTTTTTCTATTATCCAGTGTCTCTCTGCAGCTATTGTTTCTTTCTCATTAGCATTGAGAACGTTCAAAGTTAATAGAGCATTATTCAATCTATTTTGGGGCAGGAGGTGTTACTGCTTCCTGTTTATTTAGCATATCCTTTAGAGTTCTATGTGATCTTTCTGTAACTGCTTGGCCTGTAGGATTATGTGGTATACCTGTAATATGCTTTATATTGTAATAAGCAAAAAAAAAAGTTTCATTTCAACAGAGACATATGCTGGAGCATTGTCAGTTTTGATTTGTGCAGGTATACCCATGATGGCCATAACTTCTAGCAAATGAGTGATTACAGAATCAGGTTTTTCAGAACTCAAAGCAGTTGCCCATTGAAATCCTGAATAAGTATCAATGGTATGGTGCACATATTTCAATTTTCTAAATTCTGCAAAGTGAATCACATTCATCTGCCAGATTTCATTCCTCTGAGTACCCTTTGGGTTACATCCTACTGGTAATGGAGTCTGATTGTAAAAGGAGCAAGTAGGACATTTCCTTATAATTTTCTTGGCTTGTTGCCAGGTTATGAAAAAAATCCTTTTTTTAAACCTTTACTACTGACATGATGTTTTTATGAAATTGTGAGGCCTCCAGCACATTTCCTATCAATAATTTATCAATCTCAGCATTACCTTGTACTGGAGGGCCTGGCAGACCCATATGGGATTGGATGTGAGTTTTATATATAAAGGATGTTTCCTAGTCCTGATTATATCTTGTAATTGAATAAATAGTGAAGTTAATTCTAACTCATCAGGGATAAATTGTGCAGTCTCAATATGTAATACTACTTTTTCAGCATACTAAGAGTCAGTAACTATATTGAGAGGTTCTGAAAAAGTCATTAACACCAACAGAATAGCATACAGTTCCAAATTTTGAATTGCATTATAAAGACTTTGAACCACTTTACTTAAATTTTCTGATTTGTAACCTGCCTTTCCTTGTTGTTTGCATCTGTATAAAATGTACAAACTCCACATATGGGTGTTTCCCATACAATTTGAGGCAAAATCCAATCAGTTCTCTTTATAAGTTCAATTCTATCACTTTTGGGATATTTGCTGTTAATCTCTCCCAAAAAATTACTTCAAGCTTTTTGCCAAGGTTCACATTCTGCCCATAATTTTTCAATGTCCTCCTTAGTTAGAGGTACAATTCCTGCTAATTGACAAAGGATTTTCAATTTTCAAAATCAAGTCAGAGATTTTTTTCCACATGAATTTTTAATTTTTTACTCTGTTAGTTTCATAAAAATAACCATTCCAATATAATATCTTCCTTCTGCATTAAGATTGCTGTAGGAGAATGTCTAGAGGGTAAAATAACCAAAATATAATCCAGCATTGGATCAGTATGATCCACGTGTCCTTCCTGTACTTTCTTTTCTACCATGGCCAATTCTTTCTCAGCTTCAGGTGATAGTCTTGGACTATCTTGGATATTTCTTGGACTATTTAAGTCCTTGTCACCTTCTAAGGTTTTAAACAAATATTTGGTTCATCATTTTTTACCCCAACAATAGTTCGTAGATGAGAAATATCTCTGAATAATCTTTGAAAGTCATTAAGAGTCTGTAATTGATCTCTCCTAATTTGCACCTTTTGGGGTCTAATTTTTTGTAGACTTATTTCATATCCTAACTAATATAATCTCCCCTTTGTATCTTTTCAGGAGCAATTTGTAATCTCCAACAAGCTAAAATTTTCTTTACTTCTTCAAACATTTTTTCTAAAGTATCTGCATTTAAGTCAGTAGTAAAATATCATACATATAATGATAAATTATAGATTTAGGAAATTTTTTATGTATCACTTCCAATGGCTGTTATACAAAATATTGGCACAGGATTGGGCTATTCAACATTCCCTGAGAGAGAACCATCTATTGATATCTCTTAACAGGTTGAGAATTATTATAAGTAGTCACCAGGAAAGCAAATCTTTCTCTGTCTTTTCCTTGTAAGGGTATTGAAAAGAAACAGTCTTTTAAATCAATAACTATAAGAGGCCATTGTTTAGATAACAGAGTAGGCAAAGGAACTCCAGATTGTAGAGAGCCCATTGGTTGAATTACTTTGCTAATTGCTCTAAGGTCTGTTACCATTCTTCGTTTACCAGATTTCTTTTTCATAACAAATACAGGAGAATTCCAAGGGCTGGATGATTCTTCAATATGCTAAACATTTAACTGCTCTTGTACCAGCTCTTCTAAAGCCGAGTTTCTCTGTTGTTAAAGGCCATTGCAGAACCCATACAGGTTTGTCTCTTAACCATTTTAAAGGTAGAGCTACTGGTGTCTTTGGAAGATTATCAGTTGTTTTGCCCTGTTCTTGTACAATCTGGAGGGCTGTTGACCACTCATTAGAATAATACATTCTCTCAGAAACATGTGCTAGTTTATGATTTGTTTCTGAAGTTGGAGGGATGTTAATCTGACTATTCCATTGTTGTAATAGATCATAACCCCATAAGTTCAAAGCTAGGTTAGCCACATATGGCTTGATTTTTCCTCTCTCTCATTCTGGACCTATCCATTTGAGCCATCTTGCACTCTGTCTCACTTGAGATAATGTTCCAATACCTAACAGCTGAACATTTACCTCCTGAAGAGGCCAAGTTAGATGCCAAAATTCTGGTGCAATTATTATAACATCTTCACCTGTGTCTACCAGACTGGACCAAAAAAACTTCATTTATTTGTATTGCTAATTTTGGTTTTGTTCATTTATAGAAGTTTGCCAAAACATTTGCTTTATGGCTTTTCCTGAATTTTTTATTATCTCTGTCTCAGCTGTTCTATCACCTAAGCAGCCTGGATTATTCCTATAGGCATTTGGTTATTTAATTGCTCTGAGTAGGGGTTTCTTCTTCAATGGCAGGAAAGGTCTGAATTGGATTTTTTGTGGAGGCCTGCCTGAGGCTCCTCTGGGGCTTTCCCAGCCAAGGAAAAGGATTACCTTGTCTGTTCCTTGTTGATCTACATTCGTTGGTCCAATGTTTACCCTTACCACACCCTCTGCATATTCCAGAAGGGAGGGGCATTCTGTTGCCATTGCTCCTTGAAGAAACATTGTTTCTAGGAATGCCTTGTTTACAGTCCCTTTTCAAATGTCCTTGCTTTCCACATCCAAAACATCTGACATTCCTCAAACCTTTTGAAATTGCTTCTCCTATCCACATATCATCATGGTCATGAGACTCAACATTAATTGTATCTCTGATCCAATCCTCTAAGGGTGTAGATCTTGCCTTTAACGGCCTGATTATTCTATTGCATGCTGCATTCACATTCTCAAAAGCCAAAGATTCAGTTATCATCTGGCTAGCTTCTGTATTAGGGACTATTCTATTTACTGCTGAAGACTGTATTTGTAAGGATTCTGTGAAGGATTCTTTTGGGCCCTGTATAACTTTTGTGAATGACTCAATTTTCTCTCCTGGTTCCTCAAATCTTTCCAATGTATTCATGGCTGCCATGTGACATAGAATTAAGGTTTGGTTATCATATAAATATAAAAAAAAGTCTTTGTATTTCAGCATATTGGCCTTCTCCACAAAGCTGATCCTGGGAGATTTTCACACCTCTAGCCCTCCATTGACTTTCTATGGTCTTAGCCTCATCTCTGAACCACCTGTGCCACTGGTGCTCTGCTCTGGGTTCCAGGACAGCGGTTACCAATTCTTTCCAGTCTTGAGGGATAATCCTATTACAAGTTGATTAGGAGTTTATCATTTGCTTTACAAATGGGGAATTCATCCCATAAGATACTATTGCCTCCTTAAACCTTCTTAAATCTAACATTTCAACTGGAGTCCAATTAGTTTGTACATGCACTTGATCAAGTAGCTGCTTTAAGGTGACCAGAAAAATTAAGTTTGATTATTTGAAAACAGGCTTTCTTTTTGTAACCTTACAATCCAATCCTGAAATAATTTCACCCTTAAATTCTTCTGTTTGAGTCTTAATTTCTCTATAATTCATTTTAACAGGTTTTTCTAAAGCTTTTAACCTGGCACTTAAATTGACTATCTTTTTAAATTGTAAAATAAGGATAAGTAAACAAATAATATGCATAATTGATGTTGCATACATGTGGTGGTATTCTAATTGTACTGAAATGTGATTTTGATTGTATGTTAATAAATAAAGTTGCCCAGGGGTCAGAGCTATTAGAGCCATCGCAAGAGTGTGGCGGTGGTGGCACACACCTTTAATCCCATAGATCTCTGTGTGTTCAGGGATACAGCCAGCATTGGAGACATATGCCTTTAAGACCTGGGGTACTGTACATATAGACAGTGATGAAGCAGTCACATGTTTGGGTTTACAACCAATGAGAAGCAGAACAAAAGACTATGAAAAGACTTACACACAGGTAATAGCTCTCTTTGGGGAAGCTAGGAGCTCGCAGGAGAAAGGATAAGATTTTAGCTCTGAGCTCTGACCTCTCAGCTTTCTCTTTTACATTGGTTCTGTGTTTCTTATTTAATAAGACGGTTGGTTACATCTACACATACATCCCAACAACATTAACCCTCTCATTTAATTGTTCCATTTTCAGACTGCCTAATATTTTATAAAACAAAGACCAAAGACCAATTTTCTTATATTGCAAAGATATTTCCCACTTTTTCAATATGGGAAATTTTTTTCTCTTTTTAGTACTTTCTTCCTTTAAGATATCTGATATCTTAATTGACTTACTAAGTCTGTGTAGAACAGTTGAAGTCTGAGGGAATTTCAAAACAACTACCTAGCATCTGAGATGGGAGAGAGAGAGAGAGAGAGAGAGAGGACAGCCACACATTGTGGCTAAAAGCTAACATCCAGCCACGTGCTCCCACTTGGGCTGATTCGGGCCTGAGCTCCAGCTCCAACCATGTGAGTTGGTGATCTGGCCGCAAGCAGCTCCAGCTATAGGTAGCGACAAGTAGCTGTGGTCGAGTGCAGCTCAGACCTTGTGCAGCCAGACTGGACCGATTATAGCTCGGGCCGATCCTGGGGCCTGTAAACTCTGGCTGAGCCTGGGCCTGTAACACCTGGCCTGTGAGGCCACCAATGGTTTTTTAATGAATTCTTGCCACATGAGCATCAATTGTAGATAAATTTCTACACAGTCTTATTAAATAAGAAACACAGAGCCAAATACAAAGTTAAAAGCCCAGGAGATCAGAGCAGTAGTAAAGAGCCAAGACTACCTTTTGCTTACCACTCACTGCCATCCTTCCCCTGAGAGAGAGTTTCTTCCTGTCTGACTTGTCTTTTTATTGCCTTTCTGTTCTGCCTTCTCATTGGCTCTAAACCCAACCACATAGCTTCTTTGTCACTGCCTGTCTATACAGACCTCCAGGTCTCTATGGTTGGTACTGGAATTAAAGGTTTGTGTCACCATGATTGACTGTGTCCTTGACCACACAGAGACTCTGCCTGTCATGTGATTGGATTAAGGGCATGAGCAACCACCACCTGACTTCTTTTCCTGGCTTTCTAATGACTTCTGATCTCCAAGCAAACTTTATTTATTTACATACAAATAAAATCACATTTTAGCATAATTAAAATATCACCACACAAGATAGTCCTTCAGGTTCCTGCTTCGCAGAGGAGACTGCCCAACATTCTGAAGGACACAGGGAAAAGCGACTGATGAACTTTGCCAATAGGTGAGACAATCCTCCAGATTTCCTGCTTCACTAAAAACTCTGCCAGAGACTCTAGGCTGAAGATGGATACCTCAACAGTACAAAGGAATTTTTCATGACTGTCCAGATATCAAGATGTCTCTGTCATTTCCTATTTACTTAGGTAATATTATATCCTTCTGGGGTTTTTGATGTAGTTGAAGAGTAGTTAATTATAATTTTCCTTGGTTATGATAAATAATAAATTAGATATGAAACTTTAGACTCACAAATATAGGATAGATGATAGAATATTTTCTTTAATTTTGCCAAATACAAATAGGCTAGATATTGTAACTATAATTCTTGCTTGATAACTGTTTTATTATATGTAATTTTCTATGTTAAAGTTAAAAACCTTCCCTTTGATTATACAGAAAAGGAGAAGTGCTATGAGATGTCTTTCTGTAGGCTGTGAATATATTGGTTGATAAATAAAGCTGTTTGGCCAATGTGAGGCAGAATAAGGTTAGGTGGGTTGTCTGAACTGAAGAGAAAGGAGAGTGAGGGGAAAAGTCAGCCACCGCCAATGGAGCAACAAGATGCCAACAGACTGGCAATGCCACGGCTACATGGTAACATAAAAATTAATAGAAATTGGTTAATTTAAGTTATAAGAGCTAGCTGGCAAGAAGCTGAAGCCATAGACCATACAGTTTGTAATTAATAAAAGCCTCTGAGTGATTACTTTATAAGTGGCTGTGGGACTGTGGGTGGGAGAGATTTGTCTGGACCTCGGGGCTAGTGCGGGACCAGAGGAACTTCCATCTACAAGTGCCAGTCTAATTATGATTTCTAATAAATATATTTTGAGAATTTTATTGATAGAATATTAGAGGAATACAACTACTGGAGGGGAACTATAGCTAGGCAACTCCAGGTCAATGATATTTTTTTGGACCGCACAGTCTTAAGTTATGGGGGATTCTTTCTTCACTTCCAAGGAGTTAAATTTATTCTGTGTTCTCTGTCTTTTATTTAATAATTGAAATTATATTTGTCTCTAGATTACAGGATGCTTTCATCTTGAAGACTTGATTTCAGCCTGAGGAAGTCCTAAGGTGAGGAAGGATTAAAGTTGTCCTTCATTTTCTTGATGCTATTTTCCATATTATGCCTTAATTAGGGCAATAAGACACAAAATGACAAGATCAGGTAAAATTCTCAGATATTGAACAGGATTTTTAAACATAAATAAAGCATTCTATATTAGAGTAAAAACTAATTTTCTTCAATGGGGTCTCATTGGGTATATTAACCACTCTTAAGGATAGGTCTTATCCCCAGCAGTATATGGCCAACACAAAATGAACATAGTGGTTTTCTCAGTAGTATTTTTATAGACTTTTGCCTCATACCACAATGTTTGGTTAATTCTTTTTGGTATTTATCTTACTGGCCTTTTGCTTATATATTATGGTTTCCAATTTGATGTTTTTATGGGTTCTTTCTCTCTCTCACTCTCTCACTCCCACTCCCCCATGTTTCTTGTGCTTTTTCTTTTATTTGAATTTTTATTCAGATTTGTTTAGGTTTTTATTTGTTTATTTACTTGTTTGTTTTCTAAGGAGAGGGAAATAAATAAAAGGAACAGAGCTGGGTAGATAGGAATGTGGGGAGGATATGAAAGGAGTTGGAGGAAGGGAAACCATGATCAGAACATATTGTACAAAATTTTATTTTAAACATATACATACATATATAAGTGCATACCACCCTACATTCAGCCTAACAATTAAGAATAAATATTTAGAATAAAACTTTCTTTAAGATTTTTCTATATTTGAGCCTAAGTTGCTGTCCTCATTCTAGTTTGAGGCTAATACTTTATCTAGAAATAAGATGGATGCATTGTTAGGAGGCTTGGTATTTCCTGGCCTTGATTGTCAAACTTCTTCCACACCTCTTGGTGTTGTGATAACAAAGCCAAACATAACTTGCTCAGCATCTGTTGTCCTGTCCAGACTTTCATAAAGTGATGAAGGGCCTACACAGTAGAAACTCACACAAATACTGTCTTTGAAGTTCTCCATTCCCTTGATATCCAATGGATTTGAAGTGGTTTTTTGTTTTTTGTTTTTTTTTTGTCTAGTCTCTGTTTCTGTGCCTAGTCTATGTTTTCTTGCTGATGTTCTTCCTCTGCCCACTCTTTAAATTCTAACCTGCATCTCTTGTCACCACAATCTCTTAGCATGTGGAAGCCCATCCACTAACATCATCCATAGAAAGTTAAGTTCTCCATGTTCTTAAATATATATTTTATGTACCTCTAGCTCCCTTAACATGTACACTTCCTTCTTGACTATCTTATTGATTTATCCTAAATGAAACATAAGCTTGTTATGTGCACCTCAGTGGCTATTGCATTTAGACTGCTCAGTTCTACCATCTAATATCTTTGGCTTGACCTCCTAACTGTGCACTGAACCCTCTGTTCTGCATCTATGGCACTCTTATCAAAATATGTCAGAACTGAAGCATCCTAACCACCTCCCAGATGCTAATCTTGTGCTAGCATTAGTCTCTATAATATTGCTAGAGTGTTACTGCAAAAGGGCCTTTACTGTTTCAGCTTCTGTACACTTTCTCGATTCCTTACCTTGTACTTCATACTACAGAAACACTGGACTGCTGTTTCCCTCCTAAACAAATACTTCAGAGGTACCTTCTCCTGTTTTTACTATCTTCTTTGTCTAGGATGATCTTTTAGCCAATGCCCACCCCACACTCCCCCAAACCGGCTCCCCTTTTATGCTTCTGAATAACCCAAGGCATCTGTATTGGTTAGCTTTCTATCAGAACAGCAAATCATTTGTGGTAACTAATAAGATGTTATTTGTGTATACAGTTTTGGAAATTATGGCCCCAAATTGGTTGACAACACTGTTTTTGTGTGTGTGTGGCAAGGCAATATCTCATGGCAAGAACTCAATGGCAAATTAAATCCATATAACCCATATCCAGGAAGTAAAATAGAGAGAGGAGAGGGCTGGGATCTACAGTCCCTACAATGACCAAAGGGATCCCATCATGCTCCACTTCTTAACAATTCTAGTTCACTTCAGTAGCACCAGAGTGGGCACTAAGCCTTTCATACATGACCATTTGCAAGGTATTGCAGATCTGAACTACAGTGGCATCTCTTTATCATTGAGGTTTCATACTGCTTAGGAAAGTAGGTAGGAGCAATGGCAGAAATAGAAATAAGGAAGAAAGGGAAGAAGGAAGGAAAAAAAGAAAGACAGGAAGGAAGGCTGAAAATTGCCATTGGAAAAAAAAAGAACCCACTAAGAGTAATGGGTTCTTAGAAATAAGTAAAGTTCACGTTAAATACCAGGATTCCATCAGATCCTTCTAAAGAGAATAGCAGATGGAACTAAATGCCTTCCTTCTCTTAAATTTTTATTTTATTTATCTGTATGGGTATTTTGCCTGCATTGTATGTGTACCATGTATACCCCTGTACCACTGCAAGCAAGAAGAAGGCATCGGATCTCCTAGAACTAGAGTTATAGGTGCTTGTGAGTTGCTGCTGTTGTGGGTGCTGGGACTTAAATTTGAGTCCTCTGGAAGAGATTCTCTTAACCACTGAGCCATTTCTCCAGCCTCATGAATACCTTCTTTATACATTCATTGGAAATGGTGTTTGGGAAGATGTTATAAATCCTGAGTTGGTTGACAATAGTATTTCTGAGAACTACACTGCCATTAGAAATGCATTTATTCAAGCCATTCTGAAAAAGATACTCAGAGAATTTTTGACTAGCAACAGAGCTAAGTACAATTACCTCTATATTTTTCAAAAATTGATTACTCAGTGTGTGGGTTTTACAGACCTTTTGATTGTTCTGCTTCAGGCTACTTAATTGCTCATTAGAGAGTGGCAAGAAGGGGGCACATCAAACACCTCTACCACTTGCCAGCTCTCACAGTAAAACTGTATTAGTAAAGAGAACGAAACCATGGAGACTAAATGATGACTTTCATTATTGTACTATACCAAATTCTCATTATCACAGATAATGATGAATGAACTTTATTCATTCCATGTTTTTATAAGAGCTTATTTTTGAAACCTCTGTCTTGCCATCACTGTGAATTTTTATCCATTCACACATACACTTCTGAAGCACATGATATAATCTGTCACTAATTAAAGTAAACATATAAATGACTGTGTTGTTAACCAACAGCAACATTCAACATTGACCTTCCAGTAGATGGTCACATTGTTGAAACAATTCTCGAATAGCAATGAAATAGTGCCAAACAACTTAACTTAAATTGAAGAGGAAAAACCTGTAAGAAATCCAAGCATAGTAATTTCAGCTAACATAATTCTTTGTGTAGCTCTAAATACATGAAGTTTTTGTCTCTCTTTTAAAAAACCACTGTAGAGTTATGTATTTCCTTTAAACATATTATTGTCACTATTACCAATACTACTGTTATTATTGTGTGATTATAAGCATGTGTTTGTGTGTGTGAATGTTGACATGTGCATGCCACAGCATACATGTGAAGGAAATAGGAAATAATTTTCAGTTCTCTCTTTATGATTTCTTTTAGACTTATTTTTATAGTCTGTGTATCAGTGTCTGCTCACATGAATGTATGTGCACCATGTGCATGGCTGCCTGGTACCAGCAGAGGCACAAGAAAACATCAAATTCCCCTGGAACTAGAGTTAAAAGTTGTTGTGAGCTGCTATTTAGATGCTAGGAACCAAAGCTCAGTCCTGGGAAAGAAAGCAAGTGATATCAACCCTCTGTCCATCCTCCTCCTTCTACCCTACTGGAGCAATATCTCGTGTTTCTCTTGCTACACTATGCTTTATAATCTAGATCAGTAGTTCTTAACCTTCCTTATGCTCTAAACCTCTAATACAGTTCCTCCTGTTGTGGTGACCCCCAAACATAAAATTATTTTCATTGCTACTTCATAACTATAATTTTGCTACTGTTATGAATAGTAATATAGCTGGGTGGTAGTGGCACACCTTTAATCCCAGTACTCGGGTGGAAGAGCCAGGCAGATTTCTGTGAGTTGATGCCAGCCTGGTCTACAGAGCGAGATCCAGGACAGGTACCAAAACTACACAGAGAAACCCTGTCTCAATAAACAAACAAACAAACAAACAAACAAACAAATAAATAGTAAAATAAATATCTACTATGCCAAATAGCTGGTTTGTGAGCCCTGTGAAAGAGTCATTCAACCCCCAAAGGGGTCATGATCCACATGTTGAGAACTGCTAATCTAGGCCCTCTCTTTAAGTTTTCTGAATGATTCTTCTATCTCTACATCTCATTTCACTGAGGAGTTAAAGTTAAGCACCTTCATATCCAAGTTTTTTAATATGGGTTCCAGGGATTGAACTCACATTTTTAGGCCTTCAGAGCAAGCATTTTTGCCTGCTGAGCATCATAATGGTCCAAGTTAGATATTTCTAACTAACGCTCTTTCATAATATTTATCTTGTCATAATCTTGGCTTTTCTTATGGCTGGTGTTGTCTCTATAATTGTGGAAAGTACTGATAGATCTTGTCCGTGAAGTCAGTTCTATGAAAGACTAAATTCTTTGTTCTCATTCTGAGACTTACAGTATGGTGAGTCCTTAAACAATCCTTGTTGACATCTAACTTAACAAGAGCAATTAACTCTGTTTAAAAGACCATTCATTCAGAATTAATGCTCTGAAATATAGCACATTTCAAAGGCTGTCCACATTGTAAAAATTGCTAACTTTTATGTTGCCTCTTTCATAAATTGTCCTAGTTTCCTTTGGCAGAAGTAACTATTCACATAGTTAAATGCCATGTAAGTTTGTGTTAAAAGTTTACATTCTGTTATTCCTTGTCATTCAGTAGTAGTATTTTCTGACTCATTTCTCACCTGTGTGGCTAATAGACTGATAAAAGCTCTTTTTGCTTGGACCCTAACAAACAAAGAAGAAACAGGTTTCTTGCCTGTTTTGTACACAAAAAGAATATATTGATGATGAAGAGGTGGCTCACAGTTGAGGGCCTCTTATTCTTCCAAGAATGATACCGAAGTTCCCACCATCTACACTGGGTAGGTCACAACCACCTGTAACTCCAACTCTAAGGAATCCAACACCCTCTTCTGAGTGATATATAGCACTCATAACCACAAACACACAAACATAAATTAAAACCAAAAGTTTATATGGATGCTATAAACTTTTATACACATGGTCAGTTATTTAGAGCTTTAATGTTTTGTAGTTAGAACTTTGCTTAAAATATGAACAGCAGAATTTGGGTTCTTGGTATTGAACTCAGGTCCTCAGGCTTGGCAGCAAGTACCTTTATATACTGAGTGATCTTACAGCCCCTCTTTATTGTTTAAAAAAAGAAAATCCCATGTGTGGTGATATTGTGTTCCCCAAAATATTGTGCACCCTAATAAACTTATCTGGGGTCACAAAACAGAATAGCCACTAGATATAGAGGCCAGAAAATGGTGGCACACACGCCTTTAATCCTAGCATTCCAAAGGCAGAGATTCATCTGGATCTCTGTGTGTTCAAGGTCACACTGGAAACAGTCAGGCATGGTGACTCACACCAGGAAGGATGGCTGGAAGCAGAAAGGTATATAAGGCATGAGGACCAGAAACTAGGCCTGGTTAAGCTTCTAGGCTTTTAGGAGCAGTTCAGCTGAGATCCATTGGGATGAGGACTCAGAAGCTTTCAGTCTGAGGAAACAGGATCAGCTGAGGAATTGGCAGGTGAGGAAGCTGTGGCTTGTTATGCTTCTCTGATCTTCTAGCAGTGACCCCAGCACCTGGCTCCAGGTTTGTTTTTTATTAATAAGAACTTTTAAGATTCGTGCTACACCCATGAATAATAAGTACATTCTCTAAGAGCTCAGTGGTACTTTTTGTGATGGCATTATCACTATTTAAGCCATTTTATGAATGAATTCTGACAAGCATATCTCTTACTCAGTGACTTAAAGATGTTTGGAATCAGTAGTGTGTCAAGAAGATCAGAAATTACTTGATTAGACACATGCTTTCTTCTTGTTTATTTCATGCTTGTTGAAGGAGGAAAGAAAATAAATGTTATCATTCCTATCGATTGGGGTTTTCATGTCTGTATTCATTAACAGAAAGGATGGGCTGGGTGGTGGTGTCACACACCTTAAATCCCAGCACTCAGGAGGCAGAGCTAGGTGGATCTCTGTTAGTTCAAGGCCAGCCTGGTCTACAGATTGCGATCCAGGACAGGCTCCAAAGCTACACAGAGAAACCCTGTCTCCAAAAACCAAAAAAAAAAAAAAAAAAAAAAAAAAAAAAAAAAAAAAAAAAAGAAAGAAAAGAAAAAAGAAAAAGAAAGGATGGGATACCAAAATCTACTGGTGCAAATATTTCATTGGCTTAACAAATGCAAATTCTATAGTTTTTGTTAAGCAATAGTAGTATTTTTTTAATTAGCATTCAAAATATACACTTGAGCTGTCTACAATTATTAATCAATGTTTTGAGTTTGTATTCTAATTTCAGTTTTAATTTTCAGTGAAATATAAAAATACAGGAAAATACACTGGTCGTAGATCTATGATTCAAACTGAAGGAAGCAAGAGGAAGCCCTGAGTGAGAGAAGTCCTGAGTGAACGTGTATTAGCCTCAGACCCAGGAAGGAATGAAAGAGTCTTTTCTTTGGGGATGAGGCTCAGTAAGAAATGGCAAAACCATCGCATGGTGCATGTGTGGATGTTGATAGTATGTGCAGAAAATATCCAGCATAACTTTTTTCTTCTGGATATTTATAGCATGAAGACTGTTCACCTACAGAGACTATGTCTACCAAGATTAGCCATGTCCATCTCTTTGATCCAGCTGTATCCCATAAACCCTGCCTCCTTTTTTATGTGTAATAACACCACCTCCATGTTTAGCTGTACACAACATCCCTGATTACATGTTTGATTCTATTTAATAAACATTTTTGAGCTTACAGAATGCTGCGGTTTCTTTATCTAAGAGCCCAGACTGCCCAACCTCATCTTTCTTTCTGCATTCCTATGTGCCTGTGTCTGCCTTTACTCCATCTTTCTTTCTGCGTTCCTATGTGCCTCTGTGTCTGCCTTTACTCCATCTTTCTTTCTGCATTCCCATGTGCCTCTGTGTCTGCCTTTACTCCATCTTTCTTTCTACATTCCTAGGTGCCTCTGTGTCTGCCTTTACTCCCTCACTGTCCCTTATTATGTCAGCTTCCTTCGTGGACACAACATTAGACATTCTCACAAACTGAGTGTGCATGGAAACCAGTCTTCTGAGTGAGGGATGACATCTGCAGGCCTCCTAGCACCCCTCTTTTGCTCCATTCCCATCACTACTACCTCTCCTTCCAATAACCACACTCCAGAGTTCTGAAGCCATTCTTTGTCTCTCTCTTCCTCCCTGTCTTTGCCTCCCTCTGTCTCTGTTCTCTCTCTCTCTCTCTCTCTCTCTCTCTCTCTCTCTCTCTCTCTCTCTCTCAGATGTGTCTGTGTGCCTGTGTATAATGTGTGTATGTGTGTACATGCCAGTGTATGTATGTTGACATGTAGAGGACAGAAAGAAGTCAGTTCAGGTGCTGGACATCTGGCACTAGCCATCTTGATTAAAAGTCAGGATCTCTCAATGCAACCTGGATCTGAAGACTTTACTAGGCTGACTGGCCAGTGAGCCTCAAGAATTCATCTGTTTCCCTTCTCCAGCACTGGGATTACAAGTGCATGCCACACCTAGCTTTTTATGTGAATTCCATGGGTTAAGCTCGGGTCTTTATGCTTTACAGCAAGCATTTTACTAACTGATCCATCACTCAAGACCGTTGATTAGCATTATCATGGAAATTTATATAAGTGCAATCTTATTGAGACTGATGAGAGGGATCCACCCTTTCTGGGGCATTGAGGCAGAGTTCAGCATTCTGAACATTGTTGAAAATGTTAGTTTTGTATGAGCCCTCTAGTCTTTGGTATGAACACTCATCTGAAAACCTCCAGGATCAGACTACTCGGGTCTTTGGATGGCAGGAGGAAAACCCTTCAGCCTTGCAAACAAAGCACAAAACTATCATCTGAGTGGCCCTCTATCTGGCAACTAACCACTCTGCTCTCCCAGGAGCCCAGGTGTTTTGAACACTATGATTACTCTGATAACCCTCCAACTGAAAAGTCCTCTGGACCAAAGTCCTAAAGCCTGTTCTAGGAGGCCTTGCTCAGGTATGATAATTCCAGGAAACCTGTTCCAGCCTTAGAAGGCAGACATCCCAGGCAACACAAGTGTCCATGACCTTCAGAAGACCCAGAAGCATGTGTTTCAAGATGAAACATTGGACTTTCTCAGTAACTCAGTGAAAAGCCAGTGGTTGGTACAATGGGAGTCTTCAGGAACAGCCTGTAATTGATAAAATTTGAACTTTCCTGTGATTGGTAGAAATACAAACTTTCATTTGAGTGGCATATCTAAGCATGTGCCCATTCCTGGCTATGTAACCAAAGAGAGGAGCTGTTTTCCAGTCTACTGAAAGACACCTTCCAGTATTGCGCAATGGTATTGCAACATTGGGCCCAGTAAAAGTCTTCTCCAAAATCGTGTTTTCTTTGCCAACTCATGACTCTTTGGTCCACACAGATAGGTGTGCTGAGCTAAGGAAAGGAAGAAGCAGAAGTTGAACAGTGATGGGAGCAATCACTGCCTTGCCAGACCTGCAGCAAGAAGACTGCAGCTGCAGACAGAAACAGGTCTGGGAACTTTAAGCACAAGTTGGCACTGACTGCTATCACTAGCTGCTGCAGAAAGCAGCCAATGGCAAGGAAACTCAGAGCCATAATCCTCCAACCTGTGCACCAAGGCTGAAGTATTCTCTAAGTTTCTGGCTTCTAAATCCAAGAAAGACAAGGTTCTGTTCTCAAGACGTGTAACTATGAGCCCCTGAGTCTGCTTCACAGACCACAGTCCTTTGACATTCAAGGGCCCAAGACATCCAACTCTCACATGGCGCTCCTCACCTACTTGTAACTTCTAGACATAATGACCCCAGTCATTTTATTGATGAAGTGAAATGTATAGTCATGTATAGTCATTCACGTCTGCATCTTCATTCAGCCCTATTATTGTTGTACACATGATATTCATCCACATTGTGATGTGACTGTGTCTCACTCATCATGATTACTGCATATGCTTATCACTGTCATATTCTAGTACAGACAGCTATCTGCATCCTGTTGTTGAAAATGTCCATTTTTTGTTCAATTGGGAACAATTGCAAATAATGATGCTAAAATATACTTGCACATGGGCATCTGGTGATGAATATGTGGATTCACATCTATAACCTGTGTACATATTAGTACCATGGCTGAGCCACAGGTCATGAACACACTCATGTTTAAAGGCAGGTTTCCAGAAGTCTCTGCAGATATGCACACGCCTGGGACAGTGTGTGAGCACCCAAAGTGTTCTACAGCCTCAATACCATGGTGCTTCCTGCCCTTAGCCCTTTAACTCAAGTAAGTATTGAGCTCTTATCTAACCCATGAGGCCCCAGGGAAGTAAAAAATTAAAACACACAAATAAATAAATAGATGATAGATAGATAGATAGATAGATAGATAGATAGATAGATAGACAGACAGGTAGATAAATAAAACCCTCACACAAATATGTAGTACTGATACTTCAAGAAATAAAACAGAGATGAAAATTGACATTCAACAATTCTTCATTAATAATAATGAACTTGCAAAATATCTTTCTAGTGATTTTAGTAACTACATTAATCTATTAAAGGATTTCAAAATAATTTTTTTACTTAGATAAACTTTACATGTATATTCCACCATGTAACATGATACTTTGTGAGTCTGTGACAGAAATAAAAGTGAAGCTTTTAAAGCCAAAACGCAACAAATAGCTTTCATTCAATCTCTCCAAATAACAGACTTCAAAAATCTAACATTTCCCTTAAACTCATTCAACTTTGATGTTGCTGGGAAATACATGCAATGATACAAGCACACAATCAAATTATTTTTATGGATCCTCTTCTGAAGTCATTTAAGACTAGTGATAAGCTTGAGGACCACATCCGTTCTTACAGATTACTGAGAATACAGGGGTATTGCTGTAAGAGAGACAGATGGAAGCCACAACACTTAGAAAATGTCCCATTGGGGATAAAAAGTCAAGCTAATCTGTGTGGAAATACAGAAGGTATTCCTAACATGAATTTATAGTGTTCGGTGTAATTGGTCTCATTCCTCAATTTCCTTTACTACCTTCCCACAAAGACTAGAACTGTTAATGCTGTTGAATTCCCAGTCACGTCTCACAATAAACCAGTGATTTCTGATGCTTTCTCTCATCTACCCTGCTTGTGCTCCTTGAAGTAACAGAAGACAAATCTAAAGTATTTTCTGTAACTTTTCATCCTTTCTCCATTAAAAAAAATCTTCAAGTGTTCCTAAAGCAAAAAGTATGTGATAAAGTTTAAAGATTATTGTTGTAAGTAGAGACAATAATAAACCTGCCTATGACAAAGGTGTTCTAGACAATGTATCCTGAGAAAATAGCAGTATCAGCATGCCATCTCCTCTGCTCAGGATGTTTCTGGCATTTAGGAGAGGAGGAAACAACTGAGGGAGAGAATCTCAATTTAATAAAAGCATAATGTCCTCTCCCAGAAGAGGAAAATGGTTCCAAGTCATTAAAAATAAAATAAGCAATTCATAAAAGCATAAGAATTTGATTGAAAAAGATTACTTCACTCACATGTGTCCCTGCAATTATTAATACAATGTAGTCTTTTCAAAAGTAAAGATGTCAAATTACCTTTGCAATAGTTTCAAAATGTAAATGAAAGCTGAAGTTCTAGCCAAAAAGTCTGCATTGAATCTTTCCAGGTATATTAACTTTTTATAAATGTGACAAGGTCAGAGTTTTCATTCTGAAAGGAAAAGAAGACACAATGGATTTTTATGTTCCACTTTATTTACTGACATTGAAATTATTTGATGGAAGATGTTTATTGGAAGACACACAGATAGCACAATCCAGGTTGGGGAGATGGATTCCTAGCAAATGCAGAAGTCAATGGCATTTCGCAAATGCTCTCGGTACTCATTATTGACTTTCAGGATAGATTTTCCTACTTATGAAATGAATCAGTGCTTTTTGAATCATTGATGAAACAGATGATGCCAGCTCACTTCAAACACCTACCAATGTCATAATAGTTTTACAACTGGTCTCTGTTGTACAACTCTTCCTTCCACAATATCCCCTTTGAAAGTTAAGAAATGGGTGGGAAATCACTATCATCAAGAATTTGATGTGAGGTAACCCAGACTTAGATGGACAAATATAGTATGTATTCACTCATAAGTGGATACTAGATGTGAGGGAAGGGATGGCCAGACTGCAGCCCACAGCTCCAGAGAGGCTAGCTAACAGAGAAAGACCCTAGGAGGGACACATGAATGGCCCAGCCAAGGAGAAGTGGATGAGATCTACATGAGCAGACTGGGAGTGGGGTAGGGGGCAGAAGGTGAGGAGTGGGGAATGAGAACATAGGGAAATGGGAGGGTCGAGCTGGAACAGGGACAGAGTGGGAGGGCAGGGAGGGAGATATCATGATAGATGAGAACATCGTGGGAATAGAAAGAGGCAGGGTGCTAGGGAGGCTCTCAGGAATCCACAAGGATGACCCCACATGGGAGTGCTGGCAATGGTCTACAGGGTGCCTGGACTGGTCTACTCTGGTGACCAATCTAGTGAATACCCTAACCGCCATCATAGGCCTTTGTCCAGTGACTGATGGAGGCAGATGCAGAGATCCACTGAGCTCTCGGAATCCAACCAATAAGAGAGAGGAAGGAAGCCGGGTGGTGGTGGCGCACACCTTTAATCCCAGCACTCGGGAGGCAGAGCCAGGCAGATCTCTGTGAGTTCGAGGCCAGCCTGGGCTACCAAGTGAGTTCCAGGAAAGGCGCAAAGCTACACAGAGAAACCCTGTCTCGAAAAAAAAACCAAGAGAGAGAGAGAGAGAGAGAGAGAGAGAGGATTCTGCAGGGGCGGGGGCGGGGGATGTTGTGATCATGATGGGAAGATGTGCAGAGATGACCGGCCACAATGGTGGAAGCCCATGAACTGTAGACTAGTGGCTGTGGAGCCCCCATGGGACTGAACTAGGTCCTCTGCATAAGGAAGATGGTTGTTTGGCTCAAACTGTTTGGGAGGTACCCAGACAAGGGGATCAGGATCCATCCCTGGTGCATGGGCAGACTTTTAGAAGCCCAGTGTTGGTGGGGTAGTGTGATACTTTGCACAGCCTTGCAGTAGGGTGGGGCTTGGACCTGCCTAGGATCAGTGTGCCAGGCTCTGCTGACTCCCCATGGGAGACCTTGATTTGGGGGATGTGGGGATGTGGGGTGGCTTGGGAGGGAGGGCTAAAAGGTGGGAGGAAGGAGGAGACGGGATCTGTGGGTGGTATGTAAAGTGAGTAGAAAATTTCTTAATAAAGAAAAATGAACAAGAGTTTTGAATAAAGAAATGGTTGAAAATCTCAATAGCAGCTTTTAATTTAGTGAACAGGACATAAATCCTATCATTCATTTCAGACCATTAATGAAAATTAAGACATAATATTTAAAGAATTCAATAATGAAAATTCTAAAGTAAACAAGAATAAAGTCAAGCTTATGTGTCTTCTTGTTTTTCAAACTTTAATAAAAAAGAGTATAAGATGAGAAGTTTAAAGTCACAAATGTTTTGTAAATTAATTCTATGGAATATAATTTTATGCCCACAAGCATGCAAAAGTAGTCCATATTTGTCCATTATATTAAGTAAAATGGTGCTTTCAGGAGGTAATTCATAATAGTGACAGGGGTACCTCTTCAAAATTACAGTGTATCCAGACAAGGAAATAGAGAAGCATAGATACCAGAAATATAATCAGAAAAATAAATATACTCAAGATTAAGAAACATATATTTATGTTGCCTTGAGAAAATTCTCTCAGCTAAATTTTGACAAATGTCTGCAAAAGGTGTTTTCTAGAACTAATGAATGTCCAGCTTGTAGAGAGGTGAGTCTGTGGGCTATGGTGCTGGCCAGGCAGCCTGATTCCAAAGTCAGGCACAAAACATCCTAGCTGTAAAGGTGAACTAATGCTGTATGAACTCTAGCAATCAATTCTCCTTTAAAATATGGTTACTAGTGATGATAACAACATTTAAATTGTCAAGCAAGGTAAATATAGAAAGACAAACCAGGTAAGTTAGCATAATAACAGATATCTGATAGACATTTTATCAATGTTGGAATCATTCATTTGTTTAAATAGATTGTTCTCTCACACAATACATCCCAACCACAGTTTTCCCCTTCGTCCACTCCTTCCAGATCCTACCACATCCCCTCTCACCAAGATCCACTCCCCCTCTGTTTCCTCTTCAGAAAAAAGCATGCCTCCAAAAGACAAAAGTCACCCAGGACAAAACAAGGCACAATAAGACAAGGCAAAAGCCCTCCTATTGTTCTTTATTCTTTATTAATAAAAATTAATGTATTTTGGCATCTTTGTAGAAACAGAGCCTCACTTCAAAGAGGATAAAAGAAAGCTTAATCTGGAGCCAAATATGGGTGACCATGGCCTGAGAACACAGAGTGAGGTCATTGCCAATTCCACGTCACAACATGAATGTAGTTTTATGAGATTTATATAGTAACAGAACAAAGACAATCATAAATCATGATACTTTTCAAACACATTGATGAAAACATCAGGAGCAGGTTACAGAAGGGGAGAGAAATCTCAGCTGTATGTTTTGGATGCCTTCTTATAACATGCTTAGCTTTTTGGCTAAGTTTTGTTAAATTAAATACATTACAAAAGCTTTTTATCTTACTCATAGGATGTTAGGTTCTACAGAGAGGCAGACAAGGAATGGCTATAAAAGGGGCTATAGATAGTCCAAGATAAACTGTTATTAGGCTATGGACCTGTAACATTCCAAACTCTCTACAATCATTGAATTTCTAATACATTAATCAGCCAAGCAGGTAGAGTTTGAAGGTACATCTTCTTGCTGGAAACTTTCATTCACTCTAAATATACGACAAGTATGTAAGGTGTTCTACATTGAAATCTGAATGATTCACTCTCAGATTGTTGTCTTAAAAGTTGAAAATCTAAATGCATTATTTTTTAGTGAAAATCATTCACCAAGTGCATTGGACCTAGGAAGAAAGGATAAATTTATAGTCATAAATTAATTTTTCTATAACTTATTTAAAAATTTTTTTTGTGTGTATGTGTCTACATGAAAATATGTGCACAGAGGAAGTCAGAAGAGGATGCCAGATCCCTTGGTGTTGGAGTGAAGGGTAGTTGTAAGCCACCTGATGTGAATGCTGTTAACTAAACACTGGTCCTCTATAAGTACAGCAAGCAGTCTTAACTGCTGAGTCATTTTTCAGTTCTCACAACTTAATTTTTAATCACAGACTTTTAGTCTGGCTACAAGTTTTATAGGAATAGATATATTTGTATTCATTAACTTAATCATACACTTCACATTAAAAAAAATCTCATTTATAAAGATTTGAATTTTCTAAAATCATATTACATCCACTCAGGTTTATAATACTTCAGCAGTATTTCTTAGTGCCTTGTCAATGTGTACAAACTCATTATGTGAAACAGACAAGTCCGTCTATTATTGGCATTATTGTCAAAACCTATCTTGAGTCCGCTTACATCTTATGTTATAGAGAGATACTAGACTGGAATTTTGTTCTTAAATTGAATAGCCCTGTATTTGGTGTGGATGGCACAGGGCATTATTCAGCTGGAAAGCTAATACTTTTAATAAGCATGACAGGATAACTGTTTAAATACTTAACTTTATTTTGCTGTTCCTTTTACATGACTTAAATGTGGACCTTTAATACAGAGTGATTTGCCTTGTATTCAATCCTAAACTGAAAATTTGAAGAAAATATTCTTATACCAGTGTCATTAGAAATAGTTCCTTCAGTAGCTCATGCATTTTTTCTACCCTTTTTTAAAGTATTCTGTTAATGCAACTCATTTGAAATTGTAGTGTATAGTTGAGAAATACAGATTAATAATTAGTCATCTATGATAATCAAGCTTATAGTCATGTTAGTTAAGTTTTCTAGGTATACATAGATATATTACAATTAGGTAATCTTCAAACACGCCAAAGACCTACAGAATATGGCATTTAAAATGTTTTAAAAACTCAGACTTTCTGGACAGTGAGACACATCTGCTCCTGGCAGCACCAATTTACTTCAAAAAGAAAAATGGGTGTTGAAGACACTCCATATGGAATTTATCTTCTTGGCAAAAATAGCCATTTGGGCAAGAAACTGCTCTTGCCTGGACTGCTTGACAAAATGTTGTATTGTCTGGACATGCAGAACCCATAGGAAGGTGACCACTGAACATTGAAAGTCAAAATGGTCCTTCAGGTTCCTGCTTTACAAAAAAAAAAAAAAAAAAAACTGTCAGACATTCTACAGGACACAGAGAGAAGTGACTGAGAGACTCTAAGCCTATGGTCTGAAGATGGATGCCCCAACATAGAAGAATTTTGGGTGACTGTCCAGGCAGGCAGCTGTCTATGTCATTCTCAATTTTTGAAAGTTGCTTATAATGCACTTCCTGTTTACTTAGGTAATATTATATCCTTCTGAGGCCTTTGGTGTGGTTGAAGACTAGATAGTTATAATTATAGTTTTCCTTGGTTCTGATGAGAGATAAGGTAGATATGAAACTTTAGGCTCACAAATATAGGATAGATGATAGAATATTTTCTTTAATTTTGCCAAATACAAATAGACTACATATTATAACTGTAATTTTTACTTGATAACTGTTCTTTTATATGTAATTTTACTATGTTAAAGCTAAAACTTTCCTTTTTGATTATACAGAAAAGGGGAGGTACTGTGGGATGTTCTATATGCTGTGAATATGTCATTCTAATTGATGGATAAATAAAATGCTGATTGGCCAGTAGCCAGGCAGAAAGTATAGGTGGGATAAACAGACAAGGAGAATTCTGGAAAGAGAAAGGCTGAGTCAGGAGATGCCAGTCCACCATCCAGGGAGCAGCATGTAATGGCACACAGGTAAAGCCACAGAAAACATGGTGACATATAGATTAACAGAAATGAGCTAGTCAGTATTAAGCCTGAGCTAATAGCTGAGCAGTTTTAATTAATATATGCCTCTGTGTGTTTACTTGGGTCTGAGTAGCTGAGGACTGTGTGGGATACAGGAGAACTTTTATCTATATGAGATAAATGGTTATAAATAAACTTGGGAGGATGCATGTTTATTATTTTCTTGAATACTATGAACAAAAATAGGTAACAAAGAGGTACAGTAGTTTTCTGTTTTGTAGATAAAAATAGCGTTACAATACAATCAAACAGCTTTTCCTCAATTTCTAAGGCCCCAAATGGCCTACTCACCTACCATCTCAGGGATGCTCAGCCCCCACCCATCCATGCTCTGAACAGCTCCCTTCTCCTGTTCTGTTAATAGATTTACAAAGGAAGAAAATCCAGGGCTCAAGAACACAATACAATGGAAAATAAAAACCATTCCTAGCAGCTTAGCTTAATATTCAGTAACTAAAGGCATGCTGTAAAGTCAAGCTCTTATTCTGTCCCTGACCAGGCTCATGCTCATTCAATCTGGTACTATATTAAAACTTAAAATATATATTTTAGAATTATTTTTATATCCCAGACCTTTCTTTGTTCTAGGTCTCTCATTCTTACTGGGAAGCCTAAATTATATCTTTGGCCAGATTAAATTTGCAAAGAAAATAATCATCTTGCAGGAGATTTCATGGTTGAAGAGGAAAAATGGACCCAAACATGAATATCGCTCTGTTTTTTCATGTGCCTCTAGTCTCTTGTGATAGAAAAAGGAACACAATTGCTTCCAAATTATAAAAAAAAAAAAAAAATACTAGGCCTCTAAAGTGGAGATTTTTCTCAGTTTACCTTTCCCTTCTAAAAGTTTGTAGTACATCTCCATGTATGTTTAAATGTTTGTCTCAATTTAGAAGGAAGTGATTTAGCATATCTGCCTTATGGAAGGTTTATATTTTAATTAAAACTTTCTTATCTGACTTTCTCATTTTCTTTTGAAATTACTTCCACTGACTGAGAATAATGAAGAGTCCTTTGAGGAAGTAAACCCCTCCTACCTCAGTGCCTGATTCACTGGTAAAAGACAGCAAGAATGTTCATCAACACCAAAGAGAAGGCCTTGTAGTCACTCCTGGACATTTTCTGTTTCTGGTTCTATGATGGCTCCCTGAATAGACAATGAAAGAAAAAAAAACATATAAATGAGAAAAAGGTCCATGAAATTAGTGATGACTATTCTTTGTAATGTGAATGGAATTCTAAGCAGACCTAAAATACAGCATCATTAAAACAATCATGAGGCCCTGAAAGGGAAAAGCACAGTTAAGCAATATCTGGAACCATGCAGATTTAAATGTAAATGCTGGCACTTACAGATATGTACCTAGCTCCATAGAGACACCCATCTGACATGTATTTTCTGAACAGTGTACCTTGAAATGGCATCACAGCTCCTGCTCACTGGGTATTAAACAAGACTGCACTGAGAAGCTAGCCTTACTTTAAGCATGTATTTGTTTATTTTTTTCAAGTACAACATTGCCATCTACAGGACACCAAGTTGGAAAATGCCATGGCTCCTTTACAGTATGTTTGACATGACAACTAGGAATCACCGAGGTTGAAAATGCTGTATATGTTCACAATCAGTCCTGTCTGATGATCCCGCCAAACACTGTAGTTTACAAATTATCTCATCAAAAAAGTGACAAGAATACATGAAGTCAAGTGCCTAATGGAACAACTTGGTTTTGGAAATTATTGGGGAGCCACTCAAATATTCTAGTAAAATAAAACAACTGAGCTGGAAGAAATGCTAGAATCAGAGTGATGTATTAGGGGTTTTGGTTGTTTTTGCTAATATTGATCTACTTAAACTTTTTTGAAAATAAACTACATAAAGCTCCTTATAGTGATCAAGTAATGGGGCTGGGGATGGAACTCAGGCCATAGACTGGTTGCCTAGCATACACAAAACCAGTTTCCCAGTAACCTATAAAGTATGCATGAAGGTTCATGCTTGTAACATAAAGGGACAGAACTAAGAGTCATCCTCAGTTATACAATGAGCAGCCTGGGCTACATGAGATCTTGTTTTTTTTTTTTTCGCCTTTCCTGGAGCTCACTTGGTAGCCCAGGCTGGCCTTGAACTCACAGAGATCAGCCTGGCTCTGCCTCCCGAGTGCTGGGATTAAAGGTGTGCGCCACCACCGCCCGGCATTGAGATCTTGTTTTAAAATAGAAAAGCAAAGTGTGGAGGAAGAGAAGGTGGGAAGGTTAATGACAAGGAGGAGAGGAAAAGGGAGGGGAGGGGAGGGGAGGAGACAGAGTTGGTTCCAATAATAAGCACAGCAAATAGTCTTTCTCTAAGTACAAACAGACAACTGCCATTCTACAGCTTCAATGAGTCTCATAAATTGACCAGACTTCCCAACATTCAAATGGATCAGACAGTGTGGTCACCTAAGCTTGTCTGCAGCTGGAGAAAAAAGGCACAATTAGGATTGACCCTAAGAAGAGTAGCTCATTGTCACTTTATATAATTTTAGCCAAAGTGAGAGAGAGGGAAGGGCAGAAAACATGTCATTTTCCCCATCATGACACAAAGACAAAAATATGAACTGAGAAAAAAACACAGATTATATAAATGGTATTAAGAAGCTGTTTTTGAATGTTCAGTGTGACCTCAGTTTAGTTAAAATTTGATTTAAAATATTTATTAAGGAAAGCCTAAATCTTTCAGGAAAAGCTATTGAATTTCCTAGCACATTTCTAATCTCAGTTCCTGAAGATATTTAATATTAAGATATATAATTAGCTCACCTAATTCCTTCATTGTTGGTGGTCTACACAGTAAGCTATGGGTGGAAAGGCGATCACATGACCCTTCCCCTATTTTTAAAATCAATTCCCAGAGTAAAGAAAGGTAATTATGTAGGTCAAAGCCACTTCAATTATATAAAAGTATATGAAATTGAGTTTATTTTGTTACCACAATGCTAACTAGAAAGTATAGCTATCTAGAAAGTCTGGTACCAAAGAAGATACCTCATTAAAATAAGAAAACAGAATATCCAGCACTGGGATTTAATTTGTGATTTTCCCCCATGGTCTCTCATCTTGTTTCTACAGCAAATCCTCTGGGCACATGAACCACATTTAAATCTCAATATTAAAATAGAAGAATCTCAATCTAGGATGTCATTTGTTTCCAGAAATATATGAATGTGGTGATATTTTATCTGTGTACCCCAATAAAGCTTATCTGAGGATCAGAGAAAAAAAAGCAAGCCACTATAGTAAACATAGAAATCAGGCAATGGTAACACACACCTTTAATCCTAGCATTTGGGAGGGAGAGATGCATCTGGATCTCTGTGAGTTCAAGGCCACACTGGGAACAGAGCCAGGCATGGTGACACACGCCTTTAATTCCAACAATAGTTAACCATAAAGGTCTAGAGGTCGGTACAGACAGACAGGAAGTGACAGAGCTGAGCAGAAAGAGGAAGTGATATAGCTGGGTGGAGAGAGGAAGTGAGATGGCAGGGACAGAAAGGCATATAGGCATGAGTATACAGGGAGTAGCTCTCTCTAGAGGCTGAGGAGTTGCTAAGGTGACATTGGCTGTGGCTCTGATCTCTTGATTTTCACCCCAATATCTGGCTCTGGGTTTTTTTTATTAACAAGACTGTTTAGCAGTTTGTCTTACACACAAAAGATATCCCCTTTATACTCAAGTATTCCAACATTGCTAAACCCAAGGAGCATCTCTAATTCTCCACCTTATTTAATTCTGATGCATGGTCTTCTCATCAGCTGAAACATTGGCACAGTTGACTTTCTAAACACTGTGTGGTCTTCATTTCCCCTTCGAATCCCTTGGCCATTCATCTCTGCCTCTTCTTACTCTATCTTCTCCCTTTCTTTTCTCTCATTCTTGAATGAGAATGTCAGCATGCAGGAACCTACCTTTGAGTCTTTTTCTTAGCAATACTAGAAGTAAATGATTAGTTCATCCTGTGCTTTAGAGAGCATCTTCATGTTGAAGATTCACAGTTTGTCCAGAGGTGAATGTTGCCACCCTAATCTGTTAAGTATTTTGTATTTGTATTTATTATTTGATTTATTTAAAGGTTTTATTTTTTTCTCTAAGACCTCTGTACTTGCTTTTCTTTTAAAGTTTTCCTTCCCAGAACATAATATGCTTCAGGCATATGATGGATATTGTAATTAACAAACTAATACAAAAATATAATGTGAGATACTAGGATGCTATAGTTTAGAAAACAATTGCAATATATACAAGATGTATGAGAAATCCCCTAGTAATATTGAGGTTCATAGGATATGATTTTTTAAAATGGGTCTACCATACACACTTGTATTTATTTCATAGTCCTCACATGGCACCTCATGCCTAGACACATAATTAATTGTTTTAGAGTTTATTTAGGTACATCTTCATGTTACCAAAAACCCTATAATTCATGTTATTGTCTACAGTATAAACCAAGTAAGAATGGCTCTTCTGTGATTAACAATGTCCATGGATGTAGAAGATTTGCTTCTTCTCCCCTGGTGACTTTAGTGAGAAATGAAGGCAATAACAAACTGCTCACAGTTGATTGAAGAGTCAGTTCTGTGAGGTTTAGGATTGTGTGCAGCTCCTCCCATAGAATCTTTGAGTGTCCCTATGAATGATCGACATTCTTTGTTTGTTTGTTTGTTTGTTTGTTTGTTTGTTTTGTGTGTGTAGCATGAATCTTAGAAGTTCTTATTAATAAAAACAAACCAGGGAGCCAGGTATTGGGGTGAATGCTGGAAAATCAGAGAAGCAGAACAAGCCACAGCTTCCTCACCTCAACAGTTCCTCAGCTGATCCTGTTTCCTCAGACTGGAAGTCTCTGAGTCCTCATTTGAATGAATCTCAGCTGAACTGCTTCTCAAAAGCCAAAAGCTTCTAGTTTCTGGTCCTCATGCCTGATATACCTTTCTGCTTTCTGTCGTCACTTCCTGGGATTAAAGGCTCACTTTCTGGGATTAAAGGCATGAGTCACCATGCCTGGCTGTTTCCAATGTGGCCTTGAAATCACAGAGATCCAGAGGGATTTCTACTTCTGGAATGCTAGGATTAAAGGTGTGAGTGCCACCATTTTCTAGCCTTTGTATCTAATGGCTGTTATGTTCTCTGACCCCAGAGAAGTTTATTAGGGTGCACAATATTTTGGGGAACACAATACCACCACATTTTTGTTTTTTCATGACAGGGTTTCTCTGTATAGTTTTGGTACCTGTCCTGGATCTCTCTCTCTGCAGACCAGACTGCCCTCAAACTTTCATATTTCCAACTGAATTTGCCTCCTGAGTGCTGGGATTAAAGGTGTGTACCACCACTGTCTGGTGACACACATTCTTAAGAGGTAGAAGCAAATTAGAAACACTTGATCTAAAACAATTTTAAATCAGCTCAAGTACTACTGAATCCAGCTCATCGTGTGGTGTAGACCCATTTAAAAACACATTTTAAAATATGTAACTCCATAAAATTGTTCCACAAAAAGGAGGTTAGTTGTGGCCAAATAAAATTGGTGTAAATTCATGGCGAAATGTGGAAATCAGAACTGTTCAAGTTTCTGAGACTTCTGCAAGACATCTTAATTAAATGAACTTAACCTGAACTTTGAGCACAGACACCTTTATGACTGTTGAGGGGGACCAGCCTCTTTAAAACTACTATTCCTTTGAATATACCATGGGAAATTACAAGTTAAATAAGGCAAATTAAAGAACATGGTGGGTTGGTGGACATTGCAAATGCTCAGCAGACGAAATTGGCAATTAAGTTTTTAAATCTAACAAGTTAAATCACTAAGCAAAAAACATTCATAGGTATTTGAAAATGTGCAGAAGATTTCAAACCTTCCTCAGTACTATAAATCCATAAGAAATTTGTAACATTTGCAAACATTTTAGATTCATAAACAGCTTCTATTTGTGAGTACTGGAGCATTTTCTCTGTGAAACTAAGTATTTAAAAGAGAATTATCTAAATCTTACAAATGCACCTTAAAATTATCAAAATGCAAGCCTAGACTATCTTAACATTTATTAGATATGAGATACAATCAGTGAAAAAAGAAATTAGATAAATAAGTATTTGTGGACAATGATGAGATTAAAAGTCTGACCTTTGAGTTAAGAAAAACAATATGCTCAGTTTGGTTTTTAAAAAATGGAGTAGAAAAGCATGGTTATAAATGGTCATTCCATAAGGCCAACAAAAATTCTTTGAATGGTTTTTCATCCCAAAAGAATTGCTTTGATCTGAAATGCCAAGAAACTAGCATAACTTCTGACCTTTCAAAATAATGAGAATATATGGTATATTTACATAAATTTGGTATTTTCTTCCTTCTAAACACATACTTCCAGTGTCCAGCTGAGCCTACAGATACAACAAAATGAAATCAGGAAAATTCTACAAAGATGATTTTTTTGGCTATAAAACATAAACATCTTCAAGACTAGCTTAGGCTTTAATGAGCTAAATTTCATCTAAGGCACATGAGTGTGATGGTGCAGAAACATTAGGGGGTAGTTTGAATCTCATTCATTTGTTTTTTTGTTTTTTTTTTTTCTTTCCTTTAATCAAAAGACCTATCAAGACATTGCTGAGTGTTTCAGGTGAAAGTTGTCAAAGTGTTGCGGGGGGGGGGGGGGGGGGCGGTGTTTAAAAAGTTAGGCATACAATTTTCTTTCTGCACAGCCAGAAATAACAGACAACGAAATCTGGAAGGCCGAAACAATGACATGAGAAACCATTCATGTCTTGTCTTGATTATTATCTCCAAGAAAGGTTCTCTCTCTTCAGGTTTACTACACTGATGTTTCAAGAAAGATTTGTGAAATATTTGTTCCCCAATTCAGTGTTTTCATAGATAGAGATAGATAGATAGATAGATAGATAGATAGATAGATAGATAGATAGATAGATAGGTAGGTAGACAGACAGGTAGATGAATGGATGCTAGAGAGATGAAGAGACAGATAGACATGTACATAGAAAGGTATAGATATTGTTGTTAAAGGTTTTAACTGGACCTGAGTAGAATAGTTGTGCAGTGACCCTCTGCTGTGGTCTACCAACCTCACTTATTCTTCTGCACTTTTAAAATAAAATATTCTCAACTTCCACATATAGTTGCTACAATTACTCCCTGCTACAAGCCTTAGAAAATTAGAGGTCTCTTCTATCTCTTCACATTCTCACCACATTTGTCATTTGTTTTCCTGATGCTGGCCAGTCTAACTGGGGTGAGATGGGATGTCAAGTTGTTTTAATTTGCTTTTATCTTTGACTAGCAATGTTGAATGATTTTAAAAAAATATTTGTCAATCATTTGTATTTCTTATTTTGAAAGGAAAGGAGAATCTTTAGCTATTGTGGGTGGGAATATAAAGTAATCCATCCACAAAGGAACCTATGAGGAGTCTTCTCAAGAAATAAAAATAGAAATAGCATAAGATCTTCCTGACTTATGGGCACGTATTCAAAACACCGCTCATCCTGCTACAGACCACATGTCACATCTGTGTTACAATCTGACTCATTCATTCGCTTATTCAAATACCTACTGGTTTCCCTGACCAGACTGTTTCAAATATGCTTGACAACTGTGTTACCTCAAGTTGATTTTCCCTTTTACTAAAGGAAACAATCTTTGTTTCACAGATATGATCCATAACTTATGTGAAGCAGGGTAATGGTTATTTTAAATAAATAAAGTAGATATAAATTTGTATAGTTTCATCAGAAGCTCAGCTTAGCAGACACCCTATAGGTTATATGAAGCAAAATAATATTAAGAAGTGTTTTAAATGATATAATAAACTAAAATTTATATAGGAAGAAAAGCCTTAGAAATATTGGTAAATAAATCACTTTAAATACCTAGAAATTTGGAGGGTTGTGGTAACGTCTTTTAGTCTCCAATTCTTGAAAGATTTATGCATGATTCTTGATGCAGTAAGTTTGTGTTTCAGTGGAGGGAGGGAAAAAGGAGGAGAAAGGAGATGAGAACTGTCTGTCAAGTGCCTGAGCAGTCAGCCTTGTACTTGTAGTTCTTTTTTATCTGAAAATGTTCCTATAGAGTCATTGTATTGGTGAGAGGAGAGAGTGAAGAACTGGGAAAAATAACACTAGGTTAAGAGGATATTTAACAAACAGGCGAGGCATGAAATTTTAAGGATAAGAGAAATACATGGAATATGGGGGTTTGATTGAAAGGAAAGCAGTATGTGGCTCCTGGTGAAGGATGGAATGATATAGACAGGCAAAGGTCAAATTACAAGTAATGCTTCTGGTTCTCTACTCATTAGATGGACTGTGGTTATTCCTGGTTGGTCAGTCTGTGGACATGACATCATGAACCTTGGAGTATTCATATCCTCAGCCCCAACATGATCACAGAAACTATTTTTCTAGGACCTTTGTATTAATTAAAAATTATTTAGGAAAGATCATTCTGAAATCCCAGATTGTGTCATATCTTAGTGTTTCCTTCATTGCCCTTTTCTCAAAGTGTAACATCTTTTCATTATTGTGTTTAACTTTTCTCAACCTGCTACTTAACAGATATAAAAATAGACAGTGCATACTTTGTCCCTTCTCATGTAGGGTTTATAATCTAGCCTAATCTCTTCTTTTGCAGTTCAATTTTGAAAACAGGATCACAAACACATGTGGAGAACAGAGAACAAATACAAGATGGTACATAAAGGACAGATGAAATCGGACTAAGACAGAGATAAACATGAGACTGAGCATGAGGCTGAGGAGACAATTCTGGGGATAAAACATTTGTCATGCAAGCCTGAATACCTAAGATCAGATCCCCAAAGCACACACAAATAGCCAAAGTCACTAACACACATCTCAAATCCCAGAACTCCACTAGGAAATGGGAAGCAGAAACAGAGGTTGCCTGAAGCTTGGCAACCAGTTAGGAAGAAATGCAGCAACAGTGAATACCAAGAGACCTTGTCTCAAACAAGTCAAGGACTAACATACAACATTCTCTTCTATCCTCCACACTTGTATCCCCAATCCTGCCCCACTTACATATATATATCATACATGTAAACACACACACAGCACAAAAAGACAGAGAGAATTGTTGGTCTTGGATTGGGTCCTTGTAAGACTAAAAAGAAAAAAGTGTGAAAGACAAAGAGAAGTGTTCCTGGCATGCATACCTTCAAATTTTTATTTTGCATATAAGGCAAATACTGAATGCAGCATTAAACAGGAACATGATCTAGGTGCTAAAATAAAAAGACAGAGTGCCCTAGTAAGCAGAATAAAGCATTCTAGAAATTGAAATCTCACTTTCATCTTTCAAAGCAGAACAGCAGGGTTCTGCAATCCATTGCACTACCAATTTCTCTTCTAGTTTAGAAATCTCAGATAGATAGACTTCACCTGACTCTCTCCTTGTTTGCTAAAGCACTGAAAATAATTAAACATATCATAGACAGGGTCTGTCACCTTAAAGGGGGCAGGACCTCAACTTCGTGCAATTCCAACATGCAACCTCAAATCTGATGCCCCCCCCCATTTTCCTGGTTTGAAAATCTCTTAACTGATGAAGAAGCAGATAGCACTTCTCAGGATGCCATAGCTTTTAACATGAGCAGGTACTTCATCCATTCTCAGGACTCCAGAATCCTAAGAGTACATTTTATACACAGAACATTAAAGATGCTAAAGTAATCGGAATAGAACATGGTTCTACTATAATAAATTTTATATGCTAATAAAATATTGAAAAAAAACAAGTAAAATAAATTAACACAATAATTAAGAGTGATTTTAACAATGAAACAGGAAAAGAAATGATTTATATCAGTTTGGAGTCTGCATTATAAAATATTAGAAACACTTTGGCCATACTTTTTCCCCTTTCCATTGGCTAGAAACAGAATGTCATGAAAATCTAACATTAGTTATTCCCATTATTAGAGACTCTGTTGTGTAACATGTGATAAAATTAGAATCCTGGATACACAAATGTAACTTGGACTAATTACATTAATACTATGTGAGAAAACACATCATCCTTGATTTCTTGTAAGTAGCAGTCTAGCCTTCTATTGATCAGAAAATGGGTTATTCAGGCACAGGGAGTAGAAGTTAGATCATGAAGATCTGTGATAAAGTTCAAACTTAAGGGTGAGATGTGATGACATCAGAGTTCCCTAAGAGAAGTGGCAGCTTCTATAAACCAAAAGGTCAAAAGAAAACAAGCTGTAAACAAATAGAAGTAGGGGCAGGGGGCATGTGGGAAGGAGCTGGCCAGGCACTAATAAGTCATCTAATATAGAAATGTTGAGCCATTACTTAAACATATACATATTTTGTTTTTATTTCAATTTTTGAAATTATGATGTTATAGTTGTGTTTGTAATGGTGTCATCCAGAATGTTATACCTGGACCTCTGCTCCACAGAATGATCATGGATTGCTGTAGTTTTGTTTTAGCAAGTGTTGAGAATTGCGATAAATTTGTTTTGTCTTTTGAGTAAAATGCACTTACCTACACACTGTGGTCTGTGTGTGCCTGAGGTTTCAAACAAAAGCACAGGCATGCATCCAAAATGACAGAAGAGGAAAGTTGGCTTACTACCAAGAGAAAGACTTACCTAATGATGATTTTTAAGCAAACTTCAGATATGATTGAAAACTCTTTTAAAGGTTCTAAAACTCTTAAAGAACAGCATGCAAAGACCAGAATGCAAAGGAGAATGAGAAACATTAAAGACTTAACATTCCAGAGAAATGAAGAGGCAAACTGGACCACCAGGAAGCCAGATCAAAGATGCCAGAAGTTAAGAAGAGTATATACCTAGGTCTAAGTTTAATTTTTCCTAGGGGAACATTAATACAGAGTTCTCAGGCAAAAAGAAGCAAAAAAAAAAACCTAAGCAAGAACATTGAACAGAAAGGTCTTTGTGCACAGACTCATTTATTTTCATTTCACCTTAAGTGAAAAAGAAGAAAAATATATGTTAATAAAGCTCTGTTTTCTACGTCAAAGCCACTGGACTTAATATCCACACTGCCCTCAGGACTCTAATATTTTTTGGCAATTCCTTCTTTATATGCAGAGTGAAAAAATTATTTCCTCTGAGTATTTAAGGGTTTGTGACAGGACCTAAGTTGTGGTTGGTTAATCTCAGGTTTAGGGAAGATGATGCTCTGTTCTTTGCTTTCTGTTTAATAAAGGAATGTGGCTTCCTACATCCTCTGCTGTTGCCTTGTCTCCCACAGAGGGAAAAGAGAAAAGGTGACTTCAATACTGCAAGGAATCACCCCAACTTTCTCCTAAACTAACTCTCTTCTCTAATGAAAATCCTCCAGAGCATACTCATTCCTGTCAGGATTTAGAACAAACTCTAGAACATACTTTAGGGGAAGTGTTATCCTGGCTTTTCTCTCCTAGCCCCATCTTTCTACATTGTCAGTTATCTTCTTCAAATACTGTGGCCCTCATTTCATTTCTGTTACTGTAATAACTACTCTAAAAAATAAAACCCTTAGGATAGAAGGAAGTTCATTTCATCTCACCATTCTAGGTTACAGTGCATCATTGTAGGGAATTCAAGACAGGAATTTCAAAAGAAGAGTCACATCATATCCATAGTCAATAGGAATAAGAGATATGCATGCTTACATGTTCATTTCTTATGCTCAGTTCTATTTCTCCATTTTTATGCATCTCAGGACCCCTTGTCTAGGGAATGGTGCTGCCCCCAGTGGGCACACCAATTAACTCAAAATAACCCCCCCCCCATTGATAATGCCTACAAGCAAACCCAATGCTGATAATTCCTCATTGACACTCTTCCCAGGTAATACTAGGCTGTGACAAGTAAGTCTAGCCATCTAACTGGTCGGGGGGAGCAAAGGAAGCCATGAGTATGTATAGTACTGAGTGAATATTTTTGTGACATAAGACAGCCATGCCAAGGACTCTAGCCTCAGACAAATGGAAAAATAGCAGTCTTCTCACCAGAATGAGACTCAGAGGAATGAAAAAAGCTTCCTTTCTGATCCATTCATTGGATGCTGATAGGATGTGCAAAGACATGTCCAGCATAGCTCTCTCTCTCTCCTAGGATTTTTATGAACTGAAGATTGCTCCCCTACAGAGACTGCTCCTACTGAGATTAGCCAAACCTGCCTCCTTATCCAGCTGTATACCATAAGCTCTTCTTCCTTGTTTATCTATATGTGATCACCTCTCCCCAGTTCAGCTGTATGCAATAACCCTGCCTCTCTGTTCAGCTCTATGTAATAAGCACTCTGAGCTTAGAGGGCAGGGTGGCTGTGATTTCTCCATGGGAGAGCCCAGATCACAGCGCTCTCGCTCCCTCTCCTCTCTCCTCTCTCTCTCTCTCTCTCTCTCTCTCTCTCTCTCTCTCTCTCTCTCTCTCTCTGTGTGTGTGTGTGTATGTGTGTGTGTGTGTGTGTGTGTGTGTGTGTGTTTGTATTTTCTTTATGCCCTTTCAGTTCAATCAGGTCAAGTCCCTGGAGTGATACTCAATACAGAACTGATCATAAAGAACTACTCAGAAGTCCTCAAAAACAAAACAACAACAACAACAACAAAAAGACATATCCTCTCTTTCTTGCACCTTGGATTATCATTTGATCATTCCAGTGAATTCTCCCTCTCTTCCTATGCTTTATTTCCAATTTCTACTTTCTCTGAGAGGCATTCCTCAGCCTTCCCCATTCTGAGGGCATCATGTTGAACTCATGTAATGCTCTGTGCTGCCCGCACTGTGACCTATCTCTTTCATTTCCACTACTCTGTGAGCAGAGTTGTACTTCATTGTTATCACAATGTTAATGTCCTAGTCAGTGTTCTGTTGCAGTGAGGTGACACCATGACCAAGGCAACTCTTATACAAGAAAGTATTTAATTGAGACTTGCTCAGAGGTCAGGAGGTTTAGTCCACTATAATCATGGTAGGAAGCATGGCAACACACAGGCAGAAATGACATTTGAGAAGTAGCTAAGATCTACATCCTGACCCACTGACACACAGAGAGACACACTGACACACTCTAGGCTTGAAATGGGCTTTTAAAACCTCAATGCCCACTTCCTCCAACAAGGTCTCATCTCCCAATCCTTTCAGTAGTGTCCCTCCCTGGTCAACAGGCATTCAAATCTATGGGCCTATGGGGGCCATTCTTATCCAAACCACCGCAATTAGTATCTAACACAATGTTTGCTATATTGCAGGTAGCTAAGAGATGTGTATTTAGAGAATATGTTTGGCTTCTGAAAAATAAAGCAACAAAAATCTTTTCTTTTCTTTTGGTAACAGCAAACAAACAAAAATTTCTCAACCAAGTTCCTAAATTCCAAGTGCTATTTGTTGGTACAACCCATTGCTGCAGCTCCCGAGAAATACCCCACCTCTTTTTCTTGCACGTTTTAAGGAGAAAACACTTTTTAGCTCTAAACAACTAAAGTTTAAATTCATTTTCCGTGAACCTTTGGTTAAATAATTCACTTTGGCATGTTTTAGATTAAAAAAAAACCTAAGATATAGACTGCATAAGGTAATTTTTAGGAAACCATAAGAACTTTGTGAGATATATTTATATTACTCTGTACAAAAAGAAATAGGAACCCGGGTATGGAACACACACCTACTACACCAGCACACAGGAAGCTGAGGCAGAAAGGTACTGAGACTGAAGCCAGCCTTAGTCCATAGAGTGATTTTGGCCACTCTGAGTTAGACAGTAAGACTCTGCTTCTAGAAAAAAGAAAGAAAGGATAAATCAGAGTTTTCTGAAAGGCCTTTTGACTCATGAGGTATGATCTCTTAACATCAGTGATTTTGGTTGAATCCAAGATGGAAGATAAGACACGAAAGAATGTGTGTGTGTGCTTGCTTCCTTTACGTGATTCATCTATCAACAGATTTTATATTCCATCATTAGAAAAGGTCTCCCTCCAGCCACATCAGTACAGAGAGGTAGCTACCATGGCCAGTCCATCTCATGTGCTTTCTAAGAAAATGTTGGTGGCTTATTCAATCTGTTTTTCACATAGAAGAATGATTCATTTTTTTTTTAAGATTTATTTGTGTGTGTGTGTGTGTGTGTGTGTGTGTGTGTGTGTGTGTGTGTGTGAAAGTTTTCCTTCATGCACACATGTGCACCACATACTTGCAGTGCCCACAAAGGCCAAAAGGTAGCTTTGGATTGCCTAGAACTAGAGTTACAGACAGCTCTGAGCTGGCATGTGAGTGCAGGAAAATGAATCCAGACCCTTTGTGTAAGCAGCAAGTGCTCCTAACCACTAAGCCATTTCTCTGGCCAAATAAGGGTTTTTTTAGGAGGAAGAAACAGGCATAAAATGAGACAGCTGACTGTAAATTTCACCATATTAAAGATGTGCTTCCCTGGGTTAATTTTCTTTTAGAGGAAAGCAGGCTATCCTCATGCCTCCTTTTATACATTCAAAGAGTTGTGGAGCCCCTTCCCTGCTTAGGGACTGAGGACTCCAAACAAGCTATGTCCTTGTCCTCACAGTACTTAACAGAAGGTGTTGTACATATTTTTAGAAAAAGAATATAATTACAGAAGGTAATAAGCACCAGAAGATGATTAAGACTCTAGTATTATGCACTATGTGTTATTCACTTTCAATAATCTATTGCTGTGTATTCTTCCAACACTAATATATGCATATTTGCCCTTCCTAATGACATCTAAGCAGATTGTCTTAAATGCTTCTATACACACAACACACTTTCTTTAGATTTGCCATGGCATAGTAATAAATCCATTTTGCAATGTGAATCAGTGTACCTATATAAACTTATAACAAGTTTCATAAAACCATACCTACTGTTGCTATATCTGTATCACCTTGTATTTTCTATTTGTAATATATTACTAAAAGTAACTCCAAAAACCCTATAATGAGCAAAACATGTGTGATGATAATAAAGGATCTTATGTCTGGAGTACAACATGGAAATTAAACTGAGGATTTGTGACAGCAAATCTTTGTTGTCAGCTTGACAGGATTTGGAATAAACTGAAACCCAAGCCTCTGGACAGTCTATTTTCTTAATCAAATTATTTCAATCAGAAAGACCCATGCTAAATCTGGGTGGCACTTTCTGGTGGCAGCTTAGATTAAAAAAAAAGCATGAAAAAAATAAAACTTTTTATTTTTGCCTGCTTACCTTTATTCTTGCTGGCAAGTTCATGTATCATATTGCTGCTGTATTTCTTCATTGACATTAGAACCAGCCTTCTTCAGACTGCAATGTAAACTGAAGACCATCAGTGCTCCAAGAATCCTTCAGGCCTTCATAGCCAGATGGAGACTGCTGAGATCTCCAGCCTCATGGACTTAGTAACTACAGGATCCTCATCCTTTCCAGTATGAGAGAGCAACTGCTGGACTACCCAGATTATATTGTGTAAGCCTATCTAATAAAGCCCCTTATAATTAATATTTCTTCATTCTGTTAGCTATGCTCCTTTAGAGAACCCTGACAGGGAGTGACTCAGGTTTAAATTTATATTCACTCTCTACTAAGCCTTGAACAATTTAATCAACCTGTTCATCCTCTCTAAGCCTCAATGACCTTGTACTAAGAGGAATGAAAGTTAATTTATCTACCTATTGAAGAGAATAAGAAATATGACTGTGAAAATATTATAAGCCAAAGAATGAAATAAATGTTATAATTTTTAACCTAGCCAAAGAAGTTAAAAATAACACTTGAAAGAAAAATAAAAACTTACTGAACTGTGGTCAGATTTAGCAAACAATGAGTAGAGAGAACTTCAAGGGAAGTCAATAGACATCTCAGACCCACTAAATGAATTATTTCATGGGATAGGGTAATATTAGAATGTGTTACCAAAATAATATTTTTATTTGTTTACTGAAGAGAATACCACCCTTTCTATTGAAATGTAGCTAAGGTATGTTCCACACCAACCCACCCAAGAGGAAAATAGAAAATACTATTTTTGAGATCTTACCAAATCATATAATACTACAGGTGAAGTCACATAAATAAAGCTGGAATGACTATTTCAGTCAAAGCTCTTTCCAGTGCTGTGTCCAGAAGGTTGAAACAACCCTGGCTGCTTACAGGGGTATATTGAGCATCTCAGTGAAGTTGGTTGGATTAACCCACTGTTATTCTACTGTATGTGTGTCTTAGTCAGTATTCTATTGCTGTGAAGAGACACCATGATCAAGGCAGTTCTTTTAAGAGGAAGGACGTAATTGGGGCTGGCTTTCATTTTCAGAGGCTTAGTCCATTCTCATCATGGAGGAAGCATGGCAGCACACAGGCAGAGTGCTGTGGGAGAAGGAGCTGAGAGTTCTACAGCTGGATCCACAAATAGCAGAAAGAGAGAGCCACTGGGCCTGGCTTGGGCCTTTGAGACCTCAGCCATCCCCAGTGATGAGTTCCTCCAACTAGGCCACACTTCCATCTCAAGCAGTACCACTCCTGAGGACTAGGCATTCAAATCTGTGAGCCTATGGGGCCATTCTTATTCAAATCGCCACAAGGTGCCTCCCTGGCTGCAGAGTCAACCACAATTTCACCTTCTCTCTACCTTGACCTTTAGGTTAGGGTCTGCCACAGGGAGATATTCAATGCCCTTTAGCAAGGTGAGTTCAATAGACCCAATCTCAAACCTTCCAGGACCATAATCTTAATCAAATCTTTCATCCAAAATACTTATGTGAATCCCAGGTTCACCTAGTAGAGGCAGGATGTCTACAGAGTACCAAAAGGAGTATTGACTTCTATAGATTTTTTTTTTTTTACGTAGTCATCTAGAAGTTGTAGTGAATAAGCATAAAAACCTTTCATCCACAAAGCATGGTAAAAGCTTATATTCCTCAAATTCTGAGGTGGTTCAATAGCAAGGGGAAAAAAACAAATCTACATAACAGCTTGTTCCTGAATCTGGTCCTAAAGAGAAATGATAGTAGGGATGACCCCCCAGAGATTTGTGACTCCTACCACTGAGATTCTGATAGACAGTCATTAGCCTTATGGACCTGCCACTAGGGTTGAACAAATAACTGAATGAAATGAATACAGTTGCACTGTATGCACTGAATTAAATAGACAAATGGCCAGGGTTCAGTACAGAGCTATATGATGCATAAGTAATCAGAGACAGAGACTGTATGTTCGTTCAGCTGGAAACAAATGCTGACTCCCATTAAAGTTTCAGCAGGAATGTTGATCCATGTCACAAAATGTTTTATCAAATTCTCAGGCAGCCAGATCAATCAGCCTGTGGCTTTCCTCTGTCATTTGTGGGCAATCCAAGGGAATCCTTATTGCCTTAAGAGCTTTTGCAGTTCACATGTAGAGTGATGGCAAGCATTTCTTTCTGCTCAGGTGGCTGGATTCCTAGCATCAGACATATGGTACCAGGCTACTGCATCAGTAGTATCGACTGTCAGTAACTCTAATCCTGCCATGACACTGAGGAACTCCAGACAGATTGTCATTTCCCAATCTGTATATTCACAGTGGTAGAACAAAGATCACACATGTTACTATATTTCAAAGACCGTTTCAATCTGAGCTCTGAAATCTTTTTGCCTACTCAGGTTCTCACCTCACACTTGAGTCCTTGCATATAGCAAACCATTTACTGCCTACGGTGGAACATGTCCTACTACATCTCTGGAAACAATTAAGCTAATGACTGCTTTTCTGATACACTCTACCTTTCTCTCTTTTCTGCCTAGAGGACATTTGCTTATTTTCACTCCCTGACTTAAACAAACACTATCTACTCTCTGAGTTATTACCCTCTTGTCAAAAATTCACAGCATTTTCAATACATTCTAGTATATAGAAAGAAGCCCACATCTCCCATAGAATTGAGTCTCTGTTGAACCCTACACAAACTGGCATATGAACTGGTACAAGAGTAATTTAAGTAAATACTTTTTATCTCTTTTTCCCAAAGTAGAATAAATGCACTAGAGCAATTCACAAGGGACAAAAATGAAGGTAAAAGCACATCTATCTGACTAGATACCAACAAGGATGTCAGGAAGTTAAGCTTTTCCTTTCTTTCCAAGTGACTGACTTATGCTTGAAATGTGGCTACTGTCAGATGACAGGATCATCTTCTTTAATGTAAGGGTCCCTACTTATGACACAAGAATGAACTCTTACTCTTTTGATACTGATTTTAATGCAAACCTATTGGAGTCAACTAGGTTACCTAGTGGCTGTACCCAGCAATACTCCATAAGAGGTTGATGGGACCACAGGCCTGAGTATCAGGTGTTTTAAGGGTTTACACTTGACTGTAACTAGCAAGTAGGAGGTCCTTTGCTCTACCCCTTGGCATTGTTATAAATAGACCTTTGGAATAACGCTCTGGACCAGTGGATAAGGATCCAGGCCCACCCAAGCTTATCCTATGTTTTCTCTCTGTTTCTCTCTCCCTCTATTTCTAACTAAGTATCTTATCCCTCATCCCTCAAGAGTCCCTGGGGTAAATAATTGTGGGGACTAGTCCCCCACACAAACCTACAATTTTCTTCATATTCTCAGTAATACATAATATACAACAAAAATTACAGGCCATAATTTAGATATTATTTAGGCAGCCCAGGAAAAATTCATGTGTTTCATTTTGTTGACAAAATGTATATGAGTAAAAGGGGCAGGGGAAATATAGGAATCACTTTCAAATACTGTTTTGTTCAATGTGAAGCTGTACATTTTCACTATCATAACAAAAGTTAATAAATAGCTAGTCCCTGTTAAATGTTCCATCTAGCATTGTTGTGCCTGCTCCTGGGGTTCAGGTACTCTGATAAATCAGCATAAGTGATTGGGTAATTAAGAAAGAAGAAATTTGAATCCACAATACTTGACAATTTGGGTGGTTTACACAATGATTTCTGTAGGACCTTAATGGAAAATATTCCCTATCAAGGCAGGAAAGGTTTCTCAGAAGACTTGGGAAAGGGGTAGTGTTTCAACTAAAAGGCAAGATGACAAATGGACATTGAACTTAATTCAGAAAATTAAAGTTGGGACAAGATAGGTATATTGGGGATGAAGAGTGCTTGCTACTCTTGCAGAAGATCTGAGGTCAGTTTCTAGCATTCATTTAAGTAGCCTGCAACTGCCGGTGACTCCAGTACTAGTGGGTCTGACACCCTTCTTGGCCTTTCTAGCACCCACACTTACTGGCACTACACACACATAGACACAGACACAGACACTCACACACACACACTCACACACTTTAAAATAAATTAAATATAAAAAATAAAAAGAAAGTCTAAGTTGAGGACCATGTAGGCCCATTTCCTGATTCACATTGTGTCTCTGTCTCTGCTCTAGTCCCGTGAGGATAATAAGATCTGCCTATCCTCTGTCCCTCGCATACTTGCAGTATTCAAACAAGAGAGAATAGAGACAAATATTTTCCAAATTATAAACCACCATACTGTGGGACATGGAATATTGTTACAAGTAGTCAAGCATATGTAATAGTTTATGGCAAAGAATACATTATTTTCCTCAGTTTGTTTTGTTGTCTTGACTCTCAGCAATCAATCCAACTTTCTCTGTGTTCAGTTAACTATGTTTCTCACAAAGTTTCTCATACAGAAAGTTTTACATGTAACCAGCACAAGATAAACAAGCTGGCCTAGAAAGGGCCACGTGAAAGAAAAGTAACTTTGTTCTCTCCAGAAGTAAACCTGCTTTCTTGTTAAGGATTTTCCCAGAAGTGGACCATTTTCCCATGATTTTTCCCTCTCAAAAACATGAACCCTGAACTCTCTGCATCTGTCCCAGAGTACACAATTCAAAATAACAGGTCCTCTTGGGAAGTAGTAGATACTGCATTGCACATTTGAGAAGAAAACGGTTAACAAACGTGCTGTATGCTGTAAGGATCGGGGGATTTGGGCTTTGTGTTTCAGCTTCACTGGTGACACTGCTCTCTGAGCAAGCACATGCAGTGATGTGGTGTGTCTGCCCCGTGTCCGTACCAGGCAGGAGTTTTATCATAAGTAAGGAATCTTTAAGTGAGCCCCAGAGACAGTATATGTATTGTGTTTAGAGGAAGGGGTGAAAATTCATCCAAGCTATGTAATTTAAAAGATTTTCATGCTGTTTGTGGGAAGCTATAAACTTAAATTCTGTTGTCCACATTAAAGAAAAAATGGTTCTGGTAAAGAAAGATGGATTTAAAACAGAGATTACACGTGGAATGAACTTAAGTGATCCAGGAGTGCAGATAAGATAATGACCATCACCCAGCATGTCTGAGGAACTACACATAAGTCTGTGTTTACAGAGAAGCGCTCTTCGGGAATTCTGAGTTACACATCCATTCATAGTAATCATTTAGTTCTTTTTATTATGCAGTCTTTCCATCTCTCCTTGTCAGTTCCCAAATGCCTCCTGTTAAAAAAGAATTACAATCAGTCCTTATGTTAAAACAAATCATAAACTTGAGAGTAGAGAAAGGACAAATGAAACTGGGTATATAATAAAAAGGAGATATATGAGCCAAGATTTCATTGTGTGCATTTTGTTTGTGCTACTGGGACCAGAATAAATAAGCATAAACAAAACCACAAACAATTTTGACTTTAGGCAACTCTGCAGGGCAGTCTTCTGGTCTACCCTGTGCTTTCAGTAGCCTGTTTTTTGTCTCCCTACTCTTTGGAATATACTTTCAATGTAACACTGCCTAAAATGCTATTTCCTTTAGAACCCGACCCAAGCTTGATAACAATGAGCTTTTGCAAACGCTGGTGTAAGGAATTAAGCTCTCTAGGAAATTGCTTTTAACCATAGTTTAGCATTTTACACTATTCGTGTGTTTCAAGGTTGTCATTTATAGTTGTGTTAGATTACCCCACCACTCAAGCACCATGTTCCAACCATTTAGAATCCCCAGTGATGCTTGGTATATTATTGGTATCCGGTGATCACTCATTGTGTTAGCTGTAAACACAGTCTACATACAACTGAGAGCCCTACAGCTGTGACTAGCCCATATGTCAATAGTGTAGCAGAGACCAGGGGCCTAGACCAGACCAATGATTCTTTGTGATGAATGCCTACATGTAAAGATGTGTGGAGAAAGGGTTTTACTGCATGACTCACTGTGTCATACCGAAGCTTCCATGACAAGGTTTTCCCTTTCTTCCTTTTTTCTCTTAAATTTTATTGTGTTTTATTTGGGGAGGGGAGTTGCAGAGGCAGATGGCAGATATGAGGGGATGCATGATGTGAAAGACAAAGAATGAGAAAAAAGAAAGTTAAAAAAGAAATTGGTTTCCGTTTTGAGGTGTGTGCCTAATTCTCCTCTCCCCTCTCTCTCTGTATGTCTCCCTCTCCCTTATTTCCTCCCTCCCTCTGTCGTGTGTGTGTGTGTGTGTGTGTGTGTGTGTGTGTGTGTGTGTGTGTGCTGGGGTTTGAACTTAGGGTCTGTACATATTAGATAAGTATTGTACTACTAAGTGATATCCCAAGCCCCAAAGTCAGTACTTTTAATCACATCACAGGATGTAGAAACAGCAGAACAAAGCTCTCTTCATCTCTGGTACCAAGAAAGAATGTTTTCTCTCAAAACTGAAATCAGGGTATTGGAGGTAAAGACATGAACTCTGATAGACCCTGCTGTGGACCCAGACCATGATCAATTAATTTAAAGGGGTCCAGTTTCCAATTGTCTCCTATAATTTGTAAGGTTGAAGGAGTGATTTATTATGAGATGATATTAGATTTGTTTACCTGCATATCAAAATGGAATTTAGAAGAAAATGAAAATTCCAGTTTTATAAAAGTATCAAATTATCTGTCCTAACATTCAGGAAATGGCTAAAGTGGGTTCAAACTCTTTATGGGTTTATCAGTCTTTGGAAAACTTTAGTTTTCTTGGAGGACATTATAATCTTCTCAAGGATTATTACATAGACCAGAATTGAATCTGAGATTCAGGTTACAGTCTCTGCCAATAGAAGTTACTTTGCATTTGACCTCTAATGATATGAATGGGTGTGTCGTGACTGTCCATAACTTGATTTACACAGGTCCCATGAGTCATTACTTCTCTGGTCCTGCCCTTCACCCACTTCTGTAACCCTTATTGGGCCTTTCCCTCTTTAGCCTTTTCTTGTCTTTTAAAATTCAGCTAAAATCTTTTCTCCTTGGCCAACAGTGCTTCTAAAGTGGTTTTCCTCACAGTTCTATCATCTGCTTCATACTAAGTCACAGCAAATGTCATGATCAAATGTGACAAGCCCTTAGCTTATAGTCTAGATTATGATCTGTGTCACAGGTATAGTCTCCCATTCAGGGTTTATCACCAGCACTTTATATACTCCCTGGTACATAGAAGACATTTGGCATCCAACTAATATCTACTCAGTGGTTAAAAAGTCTTGAACTTCCAGAGCAAGATCACTTGGATGAAAAAGGGGACAGTAAGCGTCCTGAAAGTCTCTTGAAATGTGGCAGAGGAACCAATGACAGACATGCAATGAACAGAGGTCTGGCAGAGCCAGTCTTTACAAGAAACCTAACAGCCCAGAGGCAGTTGATGCTGTGGGATGTTCTGTATGTCATATGTGTTGCTCTGATTGGTTAATAAATAAAACACTGATTGGCCAGTAGCCAGGCAGGAAGTAGACAAGCAGAGAAGAGAATTCTGGGAGGTGGAAGACTGAGGAGAGAGATGCTGCCAGCCACCACCATGAGAAGATGTTAAGATATCGGTAAGCCACAAACTATGTGGCAACTTATAGATTAATAGAAATGGGTTAATTTAAGATATAAGAACAGCTAGCAAGAAGCCTGGGACATTAGGCCAAACAGTTTAAATTAAAAAAAAAAAAGTAAGAGATTCTTGTGTCCCATATCAGAAGAGCCCTCTGGTGTGGGACAGAGAAAAACCAGTATTTTTATTTAAAGCAGGTTGATTATAAATGTGATCTCTTTCTAAAGAAGAAAAGGGGATATAGTATAGATATGAAAGGATAAAAGGATAGATTAACGAACCTACTTTTAAAGAGCAACTTTTTTGAACTGTTTTACATTGCTATGGATTTTTGTTTATTGATACAAATTTAGAGTTGATTTTATTATATATATATATATATATATATATATATACTCTCGCTTGAGGTATTATGTTTATGTAACTCATTTAGATTGTAATGGATAATTAAGAAATACAGATTAATAATTAGTCTTCTATAATAGTCAAACTTGTAGCATGTTAGTTAAGTTTTCTAGGTATACATAGATATATTTCAGAAAGATAGGTAATCTTCAAATGCTTCAAAGACTTACAAAATATGGCATTTAAAATATTTTTAAAAATTTAGACTTTCTGGATAGTGAGACATGTCTGCTCCTGGCAGCACCGATTTACTTCAGAGAGGAGGATGGGCATCGAAGACACTCCATATGGAGTTTATCTTCACCTTGGCAAAAATAGCCATTTGGGCAAGAAACTGTTCTTGCCTGGACTGCTTGATCGACTGGACAAGCAGGACCCATAGGAAGGTGACCTCTGAACTTTGCTTGACAAAAGTTCCTACTTCAGGTTCCTACTTCGCAGAGGAAACTGCCAGACATTCTACAGGACACAGAGAGAAGTGACTGAGAGACTCTAGGCCTGTGGGCTGAAGACAGACGCCCCAACTTTACAAAGGAACATCAGGTGACTCTCCAGGCTGTCAGCTGTCTCTGTTTACCCTGCAAGACTCCCAAAAGTTGCTTGCATCCTTCTCCTGTTTCTCAGGTAATATTATATCATTCTGAGGTCTTTGATGTAGTTGAAGACTAGTTATAATTTTCCTTAGTTATGATAAAAGATAAGTTATATATGAAACCTTACACTCACAAATATAAGATAGATAGGGTATCTTCTTTAATTTTGCCAAATACAAATAGTTTTTATATAATCGTTATTATAAATGGACTAGATATTGTAACTGTAATTCTTGCTTGATAATTGTTTTGTTGTCTGTAACTTTACTATGTGAAAGTTAAAACCTTCCTTTTTCAAAAAAAAAAGACAAGGGGAAGTGCTGTGGGATGTTCTGTATGTCAAATGTGTTGCTCTGATTGGTTAATAAATAAAACACTGATTGGCCAGTAGCCAGGCAGGAAGTATAGGCAGGACAAGCAGAGAAGAGAATTCTGGGAGGTGGGAGGCTGAAGAGAGAGATGCTGCCAGCCGCCGCCATGAGAAGATGTTTAAGATACTGGTAAGCCACGAACTACATGGCAACTTATAGATTAATAGAAATGGGTTAATTTAAGATATAAGGACAGCTAGCAAGAATAGTCTCTTATAGACTATTCTTATAATAGCCTAAGCCATTAGGCCAAAGAGTTTAACTAATATAAGTCTCTCTGTGTTTACTTGGTTGGGTCTGAGCGGCTGTGGGACTGGTGGGTGAAAGAGATTTGTCCTGACAGTGGGCCAGGCAGGACTGGAAAACTCTAGCTGCAAGCTGACTGGCTGTCTTAAGAGCACTGAGCATCGCACAGTGAAGTAAGATGACTTGGAGTTCAAGATTTCTCTGGGGCAGTATGGTCAGACAAAAAAAAATTGTTGAGTAAAGAGATAGTGCACATAGGTATAGCCAAATTGATAGGAAATTAATACAATGTTCAAAAGATGGTGGCTTTGACTAGAAAACAGATCCAAAAGTTATTTGGAAGATAAAATCATTGTGTATATGTGTCTTATTTAAATACATTCAGCAATATTTATTGAATGAGTAAAGAATTAAAACATAAAGGGTAATTTATAATTACTTATTTTTATGTATCTGAAAATGCAAACATTGTCAGAAGCTTAGCTTAATAGAAGATGTCTTACAAGAGAGAGAGAGAGAGAGAGGGAGAGAGAGAGAACCTGCGCTGCCTTTTACATTAGATTGGGGCTTCTTTAGTCTAAGTTTCTGCTGTCCTGTTCATACTCTCCAGTGATTTCTACTTCAGAAGCTTACCTGATGCTTTGCTCTTGTCGGCCATGGGAGTTGCCTGGGCATGTTTTGTTTTGTTTTTTAATTTCTCTTCGCAAGTGATGTCTCAGCTCCATGATTGAGATACAGCTTTTATTCTTTGTAGGTTTCAGACCTCCTTATGTCCCACCCCCTGGCCCCTCTACAATACAGATGTTATGTTCAGAGCTTTCTTTCATTACAATTAAAAACAATTGGGAGGGGTGGGAAAAGAGAGAGGAAGAGGCAAACAGTGTAATTATATTTTAATTAAACAATGATTTACTAGAAACTTCACCGTCATTGTCTTCAGACATGCCCCATGTCCATTATTGTGACATTGTCTGCTAATAGGTTTTGAACATAAAGAATAACAAAGAGGCTGGGAATGGCTTAATTGAGAAAATGTTTGCTTCCAAGCATAAAAACCTAAGTTTTATCTCCAGCACCCACATAAAAAGCTGGTCAAGGTGATATATACTTGTAATCACAGCACTGGGAAGCAGAGACAGGGACAACTCTTGGTTCTCTGACCAGACAGTCTAGTCTAATTGGTGTGCTCCTAGCCAATGAGAAAACTTGTCAAAAAGGGAATAGATAGTATTCCTGAGGATGACATCCAAAGTTGTCCTCCATTTACCATACACACATGAACTCATTTATGTGCATTATTGTATATACACATATGTATGCACACAAGCACTATTTTAAAAAAAATATAACAAAAAAGAAACATTGAAAACCTCCTCACCAGATGCACTACAAGCACTGTTCTCAACATTCTCTTAAGAAACTTTAAATACTCTTGTCTAGAAGCATGGATTTTGATTTAGTCAAGAAATTGGATCTGTACCTTTAAACTCTTAAGTGCACTGATCAAATAAATGAGATTGCATTGCAAGATTATGTCTGTGCTGCATGGACTAAGAGCACGATGAAAAGGAGGACACATACTTAAAGAAGGAAATGGAGTTGAATTCCATCTCCATTGAAAGCACTTACTAATTTATGAGAAAGTCAGTGGGAAGGCTCATCCTTTGGATGTGTACCCAAGATGCCCTAAATCTTCCCACAAAGATACTTACACATCCATGTTTACAACTGAACAGTTCACAGTTGTTAAGCAATGAAACCTGCCCCAACATCCATTAACGAATGGATAAAGAAAATGTGATGCATATATACAATAAAACTTTATTCAAATGTAAAGAAAATTGAAATCATGACATTTTCAGAAAAACGGGTTGAACTGAAAGCCATTTTGTTAAATGAAATGAGGTAGACTCAGAAACTCAGACAAATATGTGTTTTCTTTCACAAGCAAATCTTAGAATTTACTCTGTGTGTGTGTGTGTGTGTGTGTGTGTGTGTGTGTGTGTGTGTGTATGTGTGTGTTAAGAGGCATAGGCCACGAAACTACAAAGAGAATAATGACAAGGGGAGAAGAGATCATAACGAAGATGAAAGAGGAAAAAAGAGAGGGTAATGGAATTAATTTGATATGAAGGCAAATATCTCTCAGGGTTGTTATGGCACAGAAGTGATGTGGGGGAGGGTGCCAGCAAGACGGAGACAGACCAGGGAAGAAAAGTAAGGAGAGGAGGATGAATAAGATCAAATGATCTACAAAAGTGCTCTAAAAAAATGTATTACTTTGTGTGCTAACTTAAAATAAATAAAAATTGCTTCATGATACTACATGTCAATCCTTAGGCATAATCCCCAAAACATAATAAATTTATAATAAATTATACAATCCTATCACTATTTTTCACTAAGGCCTCTCACCTTTATAATGAAATTAGGACCAGTGTGTATATAGTCATATGGTTTGCTGTTTTCAGCATTGCCATCACTGTCTTCCTCTGCCATTACCATGATTTTCTTTCCAAAGGAATGCAATAGTTTCATAATATTTCATCTGTGGGGGACCTTCCCCGACCTTGCCCTGGGCACTCTTGAGGAGAGAGGGAAAAGAAAATATCAGGTAGAAAAAGAGACCCAGGTGATGAGAAGAAAGACAGAAACACAGGATAGCTTCAGGAGAACCTGGGTCAATACCAAATGGCCCAGAACTTTATTCAAAAGTGCTTTTTATAACAATGTGGGGGAGGCAAAAGACATACCCCCTTTCTAGATACAGCCAAGTATAAACCCTTCCAAACACCTGGTACCCAGGCCTGTGGCCCAGTCATCCCCTTACGCAGCCATACAAGGTAAAGCAAGCTCAGATTTTCTGATCCTGAGTAATTTAGGCCCCCACATTCATCTTATGAGTACACCTCACAATGTAAATAAACCATTTCCTTTACTATTGGACATTGGCAGTGTTTTTATGTAATAATCAAAGCAGGCCATAGCTATCACCAAATGAAAACTATTTTCAATGTCTTTGAATAGAATCAGGATGCATTGTTGGGAGTAAGTTTGGAGGAACCAATGGCTAAGCCATTGTTGGATTCATGTGTGGGGAGATGGTATATGTGTGTATGGTGTACATGCACATGTGTATACAGGTACATGAGCCCATATGCACACAGAGAGCAGACAATGATGTTGGACATCCTGTTCTATTACTCATGGCTTTATTCATTAGGGCAACATCTGTCATTGAACATGGAGCTAGTCAATTGCCTATCAAGCCCCACCAATTGTCATTTCTCTGCTCTCCAAACAACTAGGGTAATAGACATATCAGGATTATTATATGGCTTTGGGGGACCCAAACTCAGGTCTTCAGGTTTTCACAGCAAGTGCACTTACCCATTGAGACATCTCTCCAACCCAAGAACTTGATCTACACTATCAACTTGTTCTGTGCAAAGGCCATGTGATATATTTTCACAAGTAAGACTTATAGTTAAACAAATATGATGGTATTTTATTACTTCCTCCTTTCAAGAAACAGCTCTTTGCAGGAATCTACAGGTAAACCTGTGAGGGTCACTGTAAATGCTGTGACCAGTAGAGAAATGAACTGTGAGAGGCAAGAAGGAAACACGGTTCAGCACAACTTACTTAGCCAGGCTGGTTCAACTTTCTGGAGTCTGACACTGAGAAGTTTATTTTTTACATATTTAAGTAAGTACAACTTTGGGAAAAAGTTTCCTCATAATTATTACAGCACAGTTTAAGGCATGACTAAATCAAAACTCCTTTGCAAAGCACATGTCTTTTGAAAAGTATCTGTGGTGTCTTTCACAAGATTGGGTTTTACTGACTGAGAAACAATGCTCAGAAGTCTGGATGATTCAGGTAAAGATTGGCTCTACAGAATAGGAAAAGATCACTAGGTTATTAAACAACATCCACTCCTATGGTGGTATTGTATTCCCCAAAATATTGTGCACCCAAATAAACTTATCTGGGGTCAGAGAACAGAACAGCCACTAGATACAGAGGCTAGAAAATGGTGGCACTCACACCTTTAATCCTAGCATTCCAGAGGCAGAAATCCATCTGGATCTCTGTGAGTTCAAGGCCACATAGGAAACAGCCAGGCAAGGTGACACACACCTTTAATCTCAGAAAGTGAGCCTTTAATCCCAGGAAGTGAGGGCAGAAAGCAGAAAGGTATATAAGGCATGAAAACCAAGAACTAGGCTGGTTAAGCTTCAGGCTTTTGAGAAGCAGTTCAGCTGAGATTCATTCTGGATGAGGACTCAAAGGCATTCAGTTTGAGGAAACAAGATCACCTGAGGAATTGGTGAGGTGAGGAAGCTGTGGCTTGTTCTGCTTCTCTGATCTTCCAGCATTTACCCCAATATTTGGCTCCAAGTTTGTTTTTATTAACAAGACTCTTTAAGATTCATGCTATACACACTCCCAGACTTCTGGATGGAAAACAGGTATGCACATTCCTTCTGTTGAAGAGAAAAGCCTGTGTGTATAAAATTCATGGTTTCTCTGATGTTTATCTGTGAGTAGCAGAGGGACCCCATGTCCTTCTACATAAACCATCTCAAGGAAGCTGGAATTTCTCTGAGAACCTATTAATGCCATGCTTTAAGCATCTTAATACTTATGATAATTTTTGAGTCAGTAAGCCCCATTTAGGGGGTAGATTTAAAAGTAGATTAATGTCGCACTGGAGACCACACTCCTGTCTGTCTACACCTTCCTTTCTCTGTGACTTGACAACCATTAGATATGTCTCTATGCTTCTTAGGAGTGACCTCCCATTTTGTCCAAGTAAACACATATGCAATTGTATATTTTAATAAGGTATATAGGAAAACTTTTGATTTTAAGATGGTGCAATGGAAAAACTAGTTCTGATTGGAGAGTGGAAACAATATGTGAGGAAGTGATGCCTGTCCTGAACTTGCTTTCTGCAGCAAGTTTAAAGTGTATGTGAGGACTTCAAAAGCAGCCAGCATACAAAAGAGTGAGTAAGTGTGTGAGTGGGCAGAACACTCAAGAGCTGCAAACCAAGACACCAGACTTCCATGGGCCTTGTTAGCCATAGTACAGATGGTTTACCCTAACTACTCGGCAGGTTTAACACCAGTTTACTCAGTCTCTTTTTACTTGTATCTAGAGATCAGTGGGAGACAATGAACAATTACTCAAGAAAATTCTGTCTGAGACTATAAATTTTCACCTGTTCCTCCCTGGACATATTGGTTTTTGACTTTGAAGAAGAGATGAGGGCCTCAAAGATTTATTGTTCATCCTGCATCAATATCTGACCATCGCTAATCAAAACATGCTTGTTTATGGATTGTCTGAAACATAATTTTTGTCTACCAACTGTTTCAGTTGATGTCCTAAAGTGACCTGGCTTCCTGGAACATTTATTAATATCTGAAATAATGTTTAAGATAGCACATTCCCTGCTAAGAAAATACCTCTCAAAACTCAGCCCCAGAAACAAACTACATCATTACTCAGGCAACACTTGCTGAATCCCAACTGTGGCCCAAGTACACAATTTGTCTTTTTGAGGCAGGTAAATAAGTTATATTGCTCTCAAATTGCTAAAACTCAAGGCTGTACATGCAATGAGACTATCAACAGAATTGGCCTGCATTTGCCCACATCTGTCTTGAGGGGAAATGTGACTGATTTTTCATAGAATGTCTACTTTTCATTTAGAGGAATGCCCTGTGGGTTGCAGAAAGGATCTTGGCACAAAATATAGTGCCAAATTCAAGAAGAGACAGGGACTGCAGCAGGCTGTCTTTGTGTGTAGAAGGAAGTGTGCATATTTCTGGAGAAGACTGTTTACATTAGCTACTGTCTCTCAGTCTGCCTCAAAGAGCACCTCGATGTTGTTTATCTGGCTACAAGCACTTGACATAACCTTCTCTCTTCAACTCTGCTCTAATACTCGGACAGATTCATTAGTCAGACACACTATATTATCACAATTTAGAAGCATGAAATATATGCCTAAACAAAGGCAAAGCAGGACAAAAATAGCCTTTTAATCAGCTTTTAGAGGGGGTAAGGGTCAATAGATCAACAATCCTGCTAATGATTCAAGTTTCAACATCTTGCCAACAAGACACTTTAATTGGCCAATTTCCAGCTGTTCTGCCCAGCATACACAGTATGCAATTTTAAAGAGCAGGACGCGGGGAATATTGGCCCAAGTGCTGCATACACAGCATTTAGAGACAGCTATGCATGCATTTCTTGTGAGAAAAAAACATTAGACACTCTATAATATCCTATATGGATGGAAGAATTGGAAATAAAAATGTATTCACAGCTTGACAAGTGGGTAGTAAAATATTGATTTTTAGCTGCATAAAAGAGGTAAAATACATGGACCTGGGAAAGAGCCATGGGTAGGAAGAAATCATGTATTATAAAATGAGAGAGGACATGAAGCACGCTGAGAGAGCAGAGTGGACAGGTTGCTCAAACAAGCTCTGAGCACATCAGGTATTCTGGTTTAGCAGAGCCTGGGTTGGTGAGGAGGACCAGCCAGCACTTCACTGTGCTGAAAGTTCTCTGTGTCCAAGAGCATATGACACACAGCCTGAGGCTTAGGGGACCTGGTATTTAGACACTGTGTTCTAACTGTGTCTTTGGTGTTTCTGTCAGATTCTTACATGATAAATATAGACCCTGTCAATCTTCTAATAAAGGCTCTCCCAGGCACCTGAAAGGCAAATCAGCCCCAATGGAGAATCTGCTCTCTCTACAAAGAAAGGTAGCACCAAAGTTGGCATAGCCTTGTGCTTTTACTTGACATCTCTGAATCTCAAAGAACTTAGTTCTTGACTTACACGCAAGGATGTCTGCTCTGCTGCCTAACCAAGGCTACTGAAAAACAAAAAACCAAAGTTCAAAAGTGCTTCACAGATATTATGTGCCAACATGAAAAGGAAAACATACTTGACATTGGTCTGACACTGGGTATAATGGTGTTTCAAGAAGAACAGAGAACTAAACAGTAAGAAACTGTCTTTACACACATTCATAGAGGTAGTGCATGGGTAAGAAATCTAATGCCTTGCTGTCTGGCTGATAGCTTCTTGGGAACAATGTTAGAGAGCCACACTGGAGAGTTATGTGCATTCTAGTTTCTCTTATCATTGAAAGAGTCTGTGATACATGAAAGAGCTTGAAGTAGGTGAATACTTTCTCTAAGCAATGGCTTTCATCTGTCTGATAGTTTTGTTAGTATTTGTCTCTGACCTAAAACAAGAAAATCTCTGGCTTCCCATTGAGAACCTTCTCAGACTGCAACAAGCATATGAATATCATGGGCATCCTCTGGTAGGTCTGGTATAAGAACTGGCTTTCTAGATTTCAGACAAGCTCCAGAGTGGTATCTATGTTTCCAGGAATGGATATGGCATTGACTTTTCCTGGGGAGAGGTGAATAAACATCTGTTTATCCCAGATAGTGCACCAGTGACAGATCAAAATAATAATAATAATAATAATAATAATAATAATAATAATAATAATAAATTCCACCCATCTAGCTCAGTGAACCAGTGATCTTAACTGGGGTTACTTATAGGAGCATGGACAGTGAGTTCCTTACAAGGGCATAGGTAACTTATAAGCAGCTACACTACTAAAAAAAACTCTCCCCTGCGAGAGCAGGATCCTCCTAAGCCTGTCCATGTAGAAACATGAATAGGCCCAATCTTGTGAGTATGACATGGTAATTGTGCTGTGGAGAGTTCATGAAGGAATGGCCATACTACACCCAGAGGATAGGATTCCACAAAAGAATACACTTGAAGCAGCATGAGAGAAAAACCTAAAGAACTAAAGATATCACTCAGTTTGAGAATAGAAAGTACTTTAATTTAAAACTCTAAAACAAGATATGAGAATGGAAGGCCACCAGATCTGTCCAGTATCATGAGAAGTGTGAGTTTTCACTTCCCACAAAAGTATCTTTTTAAAATGTTTTTATTTACTTTACATATCAACCACAGTTTCTCCTCCTTCCTCTCTTCCTGTTCCCTACCCCCACATCCATCCTACCCTTCCCCCACATCCACACCTCTTTCTCCATTCATAATGGGTAAGGCCTGCCATTGGAGTCAACAAAGCATGGCATACCAAGTTGAGGCAAGACCAAACTCCTCTCCACTGCATCAATACTGATCAAGGCATCCCACCATAGGGAATAGATTCCAAAAAGCCAGCTCAGGCAACACAGACAGGGCCTGATCCATAGCCATGAGCCCCACAAACAGATCAAGACACACAACTGTCACACACAGGCAGAGGGTCTAGGTTGGTCCCATGCAGGCTCTGTAGCTATCAGTCTAGAGTCCCTGAACTCCAACTAGCTTGAGTCAGCTGTCTCTGTGGGTTTCCCCTTCTGATCTTGATGCCCTTGTTCATATAATTCCTCTTCCCTCTCTTCAGCTGGAGTCCTGGAGCTCTGCCCAATTCTTGGCTGTGGATCTCTACATCTGCTTCCATCAGTTAGTGGATGTAGGTTCTATGATGACATTTATGGTAGCCACCATCTGATTACAGAAGACGGCCAGTTCAGGCACTCTCTCCACTATTGCTAGGAGTCTAAGCTGGGCTTGTACTTTATCAAAAGCTTTTTGGGTGCCTGCCCTGAAAAACTTTCTCCCAGAGTCCAAAGAAGGCACTTACAAGCAGCAGGATTCTAATCTTAAGGATATCAAATAAATCTATACACACCATGCTCTTTTAGTCCATCACTTTATTATTCTAAGTAAGCGTTCTGATCTCTACCATTCTCTCTTTGTTCTACTGCTTTTCTAAGTCTACAACTTCTTTTCAGTTCTCATTCTTAGCTCCTCTCTTGCCTGATTCCTTACATTTCTCACTGGAGACTCCTTGCAATCCTGAGAAGTTTCAAAACCCTCAAGGTCACTGTCTTCCTAAAATAGACAATAAGGAGCAGTGACATTACCATGGTAACGCAAGGTTCCAAGGTCTCAGGACCAGAGGGAGGAGGTGCTGTGCCCAGTGCGACAAACTCTGAAACATAGGGGTTTTATTTTGTTTGTTTCTTTTTCATCAGCAAACTTGGCAAGCAAAGAAGTGGCAGGCTTTTCTTAGGGTATTTTGTGTTAGTAGCCTTGGTGAGACACCAGTAACTTTGACCTTTTGCATAACTAATGTTTTACAAAGCCCTTTAGTACAGTTTAAACTTGCTCTGAAGTAAAACTGAGCTAAGTGTGTGCAGTTTGTGTTAGACTGAGGAGAGATTATTATTTCCTGAGTCACTGTGAGCAAAGGGAACAAAGGAGGCTTTAAGTGTCTATAGTATTATGGGAAATGTGTCTGTCTATAAAGCATATCCTAGCATATTTTCCCTTCTTTTAAAGAGAATACTTTATAACATCATGTAAAAAGATATCTAACAACTAGATTCATACTTGCTTGAATCTAAAAAAAAACCTGAATGTTTGTTCATTAGACTGTATGTGGGCATCCTGTTCCCATGGAAATAGAAAGATACTACGGCTTCTAAGTATTGCACAGTCTGAAAAAAAAACTCAAAAAAAGAAGTGGGGAGAAGATCACATGATATTGGGAACCATCTCACATTATAAAAAATCTACCAAAAAAACATTTTAAAAAGACAACCCTTTGTTTCTACAGTAGTTTTAGTTTGTAGTTCTTGAAATGACTGTGTTCCATTGAAGATATCTCAGTAACAGGAAGCTTCATTTGAGCAATCCCATGTGCAAATATTAATAGAAAAATATACAAAATAATGTATCTCTTGCCATCACCCTGACAATCAGTACCATATTTTGGTGCACTGTTTTGTCTGAAAAACGGTTAAGCTATGAGTTTGGCCTGAAGCTCCATCTCTGCCCACCCACACACCACCCACACCCCACACCCCACACCCCTGTTTGAGTGCAACATCCACTAGAATCTGGAATCCGCTAAAATCCTGGTAGAGGTCTGCCAGAGTAGAGGGAGGAGTGTTGAAAAGACCACGCTCCCCTGACTTCCCTTCTGGACCAGGGGTGAGTATCTGGTCCCAGCCGGGACCCCATCCCTGGGCACCAGCCACTCCGGGAAGACCTGCCCAAGTTGGCCCCAGGTTCTGTCCACCGGGCAGGTCCCCTTCTAGCCCCACCAGGAGGGATCACCATGATCAAGTAGGCTTCATCCCAGGGATGCAAGGGTGGTTCAACATACGAAAGTCTGTCAATGTAATACACCATATAAACAAACTCAAAGAAAAAAACCACATGATCATCTCACTAGATGCAGAAAAGGCATTTGACAAAATCCAACACCCCATCATGATAAAAGTCTTGGAGCGATCAGAAATACAGGGAACATACTTAAACATAATAAAGGCAATTTACAGCAAGCCAACAGCCAACATCAAATTAAATGGAGAGAAACTCAAAGCTATTCCACTAAAATCAAGAACGAGGCAAGGCTGTCCACTCTCCCCATACTTATTCAATATAGTACTTGAAGTTCTAGCCAGAGCAATAAGACAACAAAGGAGATTAAGGGGATACAAATTGGAAAGGAAGAAGTCAAGCTTTCCCTATTTGCAGATGACATGATAGTATACTTGAGTGATCCCAAAGATTCCACCCAGGAACTTATAAAGCTTATAAACACCTTCAGCAGCATAGCAGGATACAAGATCAACTCAAAAAAATCAGTAGCCCTCCTATATACAATGGACAAAGAAGCTGAGAAGGAAATCAGAGATACATCACACTTTACAATAGCTACAAATGACATAAAATACCTTGGGGTAACACTAACCAAGCAAGTCAAGGACCTATATGACAAGAACTTTGAGTCCCTAAAAAAGAAATTGAAGAAGATGTCAGAAAATGGAAAGATCTCCCATGCTCATGGATAGGCAGGACCAACATAGTAAAAATGACAATTTTACCAAAAGCATTCTACAGATTCAATGCAATACCCATCAAAATACCAACACAATTCTTCATAGACCTGGACAGAATAATACTCAACTTCATATGGAAAAACAAAAAACCCAGGACAGCCAAAATAATCCTGTACAATAAAACAACCTCTGGAGGCATCACAATCCCTGACTTCAAGCTCTACTATAGAGCTACAGTAATAAAAACAGCTTGGTATTGGCATAAAAACCGACATGTGGACCAATGGAATCGAATTGAAGACCCTGACATTAACCCACACACCTATGAACATATAATTTTTGACAAAGAAGCCAAAAGTGTACAATGGAAAAAAGAAAGCATCTTCAACAAATGGTGCTGGCATAACTGGATATCAATGTGTAGAAGGCTGCAAATAGATCCATATCTGTCACTGTGCACAAAACTTAAGTCCAAGTGGATCAAGGACCTCAACATAAATCCAGCTACTCTGAACCTGCTAGAAGAGAAAGTAGGAAGTAGTCTTGAACACATTGGCATAGGAGATCACTTCCTAAATATAACAATGTGGTGGTATTGTGTTCCCTAAAATATTGTGTACCTTAATAAATTTATCTGGGGTCAGAGAACAGACAGCCACTTAGATACAAAGGCTAGAAAATGGTGGCACTCACACCTTTAATCCTAGCATTCCAGAGATAGAAATCCCTCTGGATCTCTGTGAGTTCAAGGCCACATTGGAAATAGCCAAGCATGGTGACATGCCTTTAATCCCAGAAAGCCAGCCTTTAATACCAGGGAGTGGTGGTAGAAAGAAGAAAGATATATAAGGCGTGAGAACCAGAAACTAGGAGGTTTTGGCTGGTTAAGCATTCAGGCTTTTGAGCAGTAATTCAGCTGAGACCCATTCGGGATGAGAACTCAGAGGCCTCCAGTCTGAGGAGACAAGACCAGCTGAGAAGTTGACCAGGTGAGGTTAGCTGTGGCTCCTTCTGTCTCTCTGATCTACCAGCATGGACCCCAATAACTCGCCTCAGGTTTGATTTTATTAATAAGAACTTTGAAGATTCATGCTAAATCTGGCGCCCAACGCTCGTGTTACGAATTCATGAAAAAGCTGTTTGCCTGTGGCCTTGTGAGCCCCAGCTCAGGCCCAAGCTACACTCAGCCAGTTGTGGTGGCCCACGCCGGTAGGATTTGCTGAAGGAGACAGAGGCAGGAGGATCCCAAGTTTGAGGCCGGCCTAGGAGGCTTGGGAGAAGCTTTGGCCCGGACTGAGCCACAAACAGTGGTGGGACCATGGAAGCAGTGGCTACTGCTCCACGTTGCCAGCTCCTCCTCATCGTGTTGGTGACTGCGATTATGCTGCTACCTGGAACAAAGGGTTTACTGCTGCTGGTTCAGAGAAGAATTGCCAGGACCATCGTGTTACAAGAAGGCATCGGCAAAGGTCAGTTTGGAAAAGTTTGGCAAGACAAATGGTGGGGAGAAATTATTGTGAAGATTTTCTGTTCTAGGGAAGAATGTTCATGGTTCCAAGAGAGAGACATTTATCAGACTGTGATTGCTCCAAACCACAGAGGAGGCACAAAAAAAAAAAAAAAAAAAAAGAGAGTCTGCATGGAACCATGACCACACCTAACAGCAACTTTGAAATCTTCAAAAGGACTATGGTAAAGCCATTAAACTGATTAACACCACGGAAAGATCAACTTTGGACTACAAACTGCTTAGGACAATTTGGAGATGGCTAGCTGAGATGATCCAGGCTGACAGACTACTTGAATAAAGACTTGAAACAAGCCCTGAACTTTCCTTTTATGCAAAGACTGGACAAATGATACAGGACTTGATGATTAACCCAAAAATTTTCTTTTCAAGATTCCCTAAAGATATCTTCACCCCTAGAAAGCAAAAAGAAAAAGAGAATATAGATATGAGATAGATCATCGAATCTACTTTGAGAAAAAAGATAAAGAAATAATAGGATAAATAGGTAGATCATTGAATCTACACTGAAGAAAAGGGGAAGATATAAAAATGACAAAAGGTAGACTACTGAATGTATTATGAAAAGAAAAAAGAGAATATGGATATAAGATAAAAAGGGAGATTATGGAATCTACTTTTAAAAAGGAACTACTTGTTTTAAATAAGATAAGTAATGAAAATTTTTTGGTCTGAGTTTATCAGACGTTACTGGACTGGACATTGTTAATATATATAATGGAGTTTTTATCTGAATCTGTCAAATGTTAATGGACTAGACATCATTAATGTAATTTTTGTCTGTATATATTGTATATACTTATTAGATAGTTTTTCTTGTATTAGTTATAAGCTTTCTTTAATTTTAGACAAAAAGAGAGGTGATGTGGTGGTATTGTGTTCCCCAAAATATTGTGTACCTTAATAAATTTATCTGGGGTCAGAGAACAGACAGCCACTAGATACAAAGGCTAGAAAATGGTGGCACTCACACCTTTAATCCTAGCATTCCAGAGATAGAAATCCCTCTGGATCTCTGTGAGTTCAAGGCCACATTGGAAATAGCCAAGCATGGTGACATGCCTTTAATCCCAGAAAGCCAGCCTTTAATACCAGGGAGTGGTGGTAGAAAGCAGAAAGATATATAAGGCGTGAGAACCAGAAACTAGGAGGTTTTGGCTGGTTAAGCATTCAGGCTTTTGAGCAGTAATTCAGCTGAGACCCATTCGGGATGAGAACTCAGAGGCCTCCAGTCTGAGGAGACAAGACCAGCTGAGAAGTTGACCAGGTGAGGTTAGCTGTGGCTCCTTCTGTCTCTCTGATCTACCAGCATGGACCCCAATAACTCGCCTCAGGTTTGATTTTATTAATAAGTACTTTTAAGATTCCTGCTACATAACACCAGTAGCACAGACACTGAGAGAAACAATCAATCAATGGGACCTCTTGAAACTGAGAAGCTTTTGTAGAGCAAAGGATATGGCCAACAAGGCAAAGCGACAGCCTACAGAATGGGAAAAGATCTTCACCAACCCCACATGTGACAGAGGACTGATATCCAGAATATATAAGGAACTCAAGAAATTAGACATCAAAACGACCAACAGTCCAATTGAGAAATGGACTTTAGAACTAAACAGAGAATTCTCAACAGAGGAAACTCAAATGTCTGAAAGACATTTAAGGAATTGCTTAACATCCCTAATCATCAGGGAAATGCAAATCAAAACAACTCTGAGATACCACCTTATGCCTGTCAGAATGCTAAGATCAAAAACACTGAAGACACTTTATGCTGGAGAGGATGTGGAAATAGGGGAACTCTCCTCCACTGCTGTTGGGAATGCAAGCTTGTACAACCACTTTGGAAATCAATATGGTGCTTTCTTAGAAAATTGGGAATCAATCTCCCCCAAGATCCAGCTATACCACTCTTGGGCATATACCCAAGAAATGCTCAATCATACCACAAGAGCATTGCTCAGCTATGTTCATATCAGCATTGTTTGTAATAGCCAAAACCTGGAAACATCCTAGATGCCCTTCAACTGAAGAATGGATAAATAAATTATGGCACATATACACAATGGAATACTACTCAGCAGAGAAAAACAATGACATCATATGGTTTGCAGGCAAATGGATGGATCTAGAAAAAATCATCCTGAGTGAGGTAACCCAGACTCAGAAAGACAAATATGGTATGTACTCACTCATTGGAGGATGCTAGATGTGGAACAAAGATGACTGGACTGCTGCTCACATAACCAGTGAGGCTACCTGGAAAACAGGACCCCAAGAAAGACACGGAGATCACCCAAAGACGGAGAAATGGATGAGATCTGCATGAACAGCCTGGACATGAGTGGGAGCAATGAAGGGCAAGGGTCGAGGGAAAGAGCGGGAGATCCCGGCTGGATCAAAAAAAGAGAGGGAGAACAAGGAATAAGAGACCATGGTAAATGAAGACCACATGAGAAAAGGAAGAAACAAAGTGCTAAAGAGGCCCACAGAAATCCACAAAGAAACCCCCACAAAAGACTGCTGGCAATGGTCAAGAGACATCCCGAACTGACCTACTCTGGTGATGGGATGGTCAAACACCCTAATAATTGTGCCAGAAACCCCATCCAAGGACTGAGGAATCTGGATGCAGACATCCACAGCTAGGTCCCTGGTGGACCGCTGGGAGTCTAATTAGTGAGAAAGAGGAGGGTTTATATGAGCAAGAATTGTTGAAACCAAGGTTGGATAAAGCACAGGGACAAATAGCCAAACGAATGGAAACACATAAACTATGAACCAAAGACTGAGGGGCCCCAAATGGATCAGGCCCTCTGAATAGGTAAGACAGTCGATTGGCTTGATCTGTTTGGGAGGCATCTAGGCAGTGGTACCAGGTCCTGGGCTCGCTGCATGAGTTAGCTGTTTGAAACCTGGGACTTATGCAGGAACGCTTGGTTCAATCTGGGAGGAGGGGACTGGACCTGCCTGGATTGAGTCTATCAGGTCGATCTCAGTCCTCAGGGGAGACCTTGATCTGGAGGAGATAGGAATGGGGGGTGTGCTGGGGGGAAGGGGAGGGGGGCAGGAAGGGAGAGAACAAGGGAATCTGTGGCTGTTATGTAGAACTGAATAGTATTGTAAAATAAAATAAAATTTAAAAAAAAAAGAAAAGACCACTCTGAGGGTTTGGATTCAGTCCAAATTTGCAAGCGTCTTCTGGGTGCATGAGAGAGGTGTCTGTAAAGTTGCTGGCTGTTATTTGCTGTACATCTGTGCTGTGTCCCACACCAACTCTCTGGCAGAGAGAGAAGCTCCCATCTTTCAATGAAGTCACAGTGGTATGGCAGATCACTGATGGGCGAGCCAGCATGGATGCCGGGGAGGAAGGCTTGGGAGACACTGGCCTCCCTGGGTTTGGGTTTGGTCCTGCTGTGCAGGAATGAAACGGGCTCTCTTCTAGAGTTGGAATGAAGTTTTCGATACCCATCGCAGCTTCCACAGAGCTAGTTTCTGAAATCTTGGCCCCACGGCGGAAAATCGTGAACTGATTTGGATCTTTGCCATCCTTTCTCAGCATGTCTGGGAGGGGCCTGCCGTGTGGACAGGGTGTCTGCCGGGAGAGCAGTGCTTTCTCTTGCTTGGAGGGATGTTCATACAGCAAGTCCCGCAGAATCTGAACAGACTCCTTGAGCAGATTGCCTCTCTTCCTTCTCTTGCCAGAGGCCCCAGAAGAGGAAAGGTCCATTGGAATATCCATGCTGTCCTCATCCTTGGTCTCACTGCCGGATGCTGCAACAATGCCCTTTTTGCTTTTCATTCTGGAACTCCTGACCCAGCAAAAGGTAAGGCTGGGGTTCCTAGGGGCCAGCAGTCGAAGTGGTGGGGGGAAGGGGAGAGGGGGGCGAGTATATTTTCTATATATCAAAATTATACCCCTAAATGAAAAGTCATCTTCCTGGCCACCCACAGATTTAGTGGCCCATGAGACTGAAATGTAAACATGAGGTTGCATATACACATTATATGAAAATACATGGTAATGGGGAGATATCATAGTGTAAGTGCATAAGAAGTTTACAACAAGAAACAGCCAATTCTATCAAAAAGCAGTAATTCCAAAATGCCTTGAATGATGATTTCTCTACCATAACCCTTGGTTCTGAAAGGTTGACCTATTGAACATTAGTTGTCACTTGATGTATACTCCCATTCCCTTTTTCTACCACCAGCTCGCAATAGTCTTTGTGGATTCCTGGGAGTTTCTGTGGCACCAGATTTCTCCCTAACCCCATTATAGCCCCCTCTATCAAGATATCGCTTTCACTGCTCTCCTTCTCCACCCTCCCCCAACTAGACCATTCAGATCTCTCATGTTCCCATCCCCTATCCCCTCCCCTCTACCCACCCTCTACTCCCAGTTTGCAGAGGAGATCTCATCTATTTTCCCTTCCCAGGGTAATCCATGAGTCCCTCTTGGGGTCATCATGGTTAATCCAGCCTTTCTGGGGCTGTGAATTGAGGCTGATTATACTTTTGTTTACAGCTAATATCTAATTATAAGTGAGTACATATCATGTTTGTCTTTCTGGGTCTCAGTTACCTCACTCAGGATGATTTTTTTTATACTTTCATCCATTTGCTTGCAAATTTCAAGATGTCTTTTTCTTTTTTAACTGTTGAGTAATACTTCATTGTGTATATGTACCACATTTTCTTTATCCATTATTCAGTTGAGGGGCATCTAGGTTGTTTCTAGGTTCTGGCTATTACAAATAATGCTGCTATAAACATAATTGAGCAACCATCCTTGTGGTATGATGCCTTGGGTATATGCCCAAGATTGATATAGCTGGGTCTTGAGATAGATTGATTCCCAATTTTCTGAGAAACTGCCATGCCAATATCCAAGTGGCTGTACAAGTTTGCACTCCCACCAGCAGTGGAGGGAGTGTTCCCTTACTCCACATCCTCTCCAACATAGGCTATCATTAATTAGTATTTTTTATCTTAACCATTCTGATATGTATAAGATGGTATCTCAGAGTCATTTGATGTGCATTTCCCTGATGGCTAGGGATGTTGAAGAGTTCTTTTAAGTGTATGTCAGCCATTTGAGATTCTTTGGTTGAGAATTCTCTCTTTAAATCTGTATCACATTTTTTAATTGGATTGTTTAGTATTTGGATGTGTAGTTTATTGAGTTCTTTATATATTTTGGAGATCAGCACTCTCTGTCAGATGTGGGGTTGGTGATGATCTTTTTCCCATTCTATAGCCTTCTGTTTTATCTTAATGATGATATTCTTTGCCTTTCAGAAGGTTTTCAGTTTCAGGAGGTCTCATTTATTGTCAATCTCAGTGTCTGTGCTACTGGTGTTATATTTAGGAAGTTGTCTCTTGTGTCAATTCATCAAGGCTACTTCCCACTTTCTCTTCTATCAGGCTCAGGGTAACTGGATTTATGTTGAGGTCTTGGATCCACCTGGACTTGAGTTTTGTGCAGGGCAATTGATATGGATCTATATTCATTCTTCTACATGGTGCCATCCAGTTATGCTAGCAACATTTGTTGAAAATGCTTTCTTTTTTCCATTGTATTTTTGGCTTCTTTGTCAAAAATCAGGTGTTCATAGGTGTGCAAATTGATGACAGGGTCCTTGATTCGATTTCATTAGTCCTCATGCCTATTTTTATGCCAATACCAAATTCTTTATTACTATAGCTATATAGGAGAGCTTGAAGTCAGTGATGTTGATACCTCCAGTAGTTTCTATATTATACAGGAGTGTTTAAACTATCCTGGGCTTTTGTTTTTCCATATAAAGTTTGCTGTGGGATGTTCTGTATGTTAAATGTGTTGCTCTGATTGGTTAATAAATAAAACACTGATTGCCAGTAGCCAGCAGGAAGTATAAGTGCGGCAAGGAGAAAAGAGAATTTGGGGAAGTGGAAGGCTGAGGCAGAGAGATGCTGCCAGTTGCCACCATGAGAAGATGTTAAGATACAGATAAGTCATGAGTCACGTGGCAACTTATAGATTAATAGAAATGGTTTAATTTAAGATATAAGAACAGCTAGCTAGAAGCCTGCCACAGCCATACAGTTTATAAGTAATATAAGTCTCTGTGTTTACTTGTTTGGGTCTGAGCAGCTGTGAGACTGCCAGGTGAGAGAGAGAGATTGTCCTGACTGTGGGCCAGGCAGGAAAACTCTAGCTACAAAAGTTCAGTATTGTTCATTTGAGATTCGTGAAGAATTTTGTTGGGATTTTGATGGGGATTGCATTGAATTTGTAGATTGCTTTTGGTAAGATTGTCATTTTTACTATGTTAATCCCATCTATCCATGAGTATAGGAGATCTTTCCATTTTCTGATATCTTCTTCAATTTCTTTCTTTCTTTTTCTTTTCTTTTCTTTTATTTTTGGTTTTTTTTAAGATAGGGTTTCTCTGTGTAGTTTTGGTGCCTGTCCTGGATCTCGCTCTGTAGACCATGCTGGCCTCAAACTCACAGAGATCCGCCTGGCTCTGCTTCCGGAGTGCTGGGATTAAAGGTGTGTACCACCCTCCACCGCCCCCCTACACCCCCACACCCCCACACCCCCAAACCCTCACCCCCACTTTCAATTTCTTTCTTTAAAGACTTAAAGTTCCTGTCATATAGGTCTTTCACTTAATTGGTTAGAGTTACCCCAAAATATTTTATATTGTTTATGGCTATTGTAAAGGGTAATGTTTCTCTGATCTCTCTCTGTGCATTTATCATTTGTGTACAGGTGGGTTACTGACTTTTTTTTAGTTAATATTGTATCCCACCACATTACTGAATATGTTTATCAGCTGTAGGATTTCCCTGGCAGAGTTTTTTGGTCACTTATATAGACTATCATATCATCTGCAAATAGTGAATATTTAACTTCTTCGTTTCTAATTTTTATCTCCTTGATCTTAGCTTTTGTCTGATTGATCTAGCTAGAACTTAGAGTTCTATATTGAATAGATATAGGTAGAGTGGGCAGCCTTGTCTTGTTCCTGGTTTTAATGGAATTACTTTGAGCTTTTCTCCATTTAATTTGATGGCTTTTGGCTTTGTGTATATAGCCTTTTGCTGTATGATGGTCTGTATGTCAAATTACTCTGATTGATCAATAAATAAAACACTATTTGGCCAGTAGCTAGGCAGGAAGTATAGGCGGGACTAACAGAAAGGAGAAAAAAAAGAACAGGAAGGTGGAAGGAGTCACTGCCAGCTGCGGCCATGACAAGCAGCATGTGAAGATGCCGGTAAGCCACGAGTCACGTGGCAAGGTATAGATTTATGGAAATGAATTAATTTAAGCTATAAGTACAGTTAGCAAAAAATCTGCCACAGCCATACAGTTTGTATGCAATATAAGTCTCTGTGTTTGCTTGGTTGGGTCTGAGTGGCTGTGGGACTGGCGGGTGACAAAGATTTGTCTTGACTGTGGGCAAGGCAGGAAAACTCTAGCTACAGCCTTTATTATGTTTAGGTATGTTTCTTGGATCCCTAATTTCTCAAAGACCTTAATCACAAAGGGGTGTAGGATTTTTCAAAGGCTTTTTCATTATCTAATGACATGATCATGTGGGATTTTTTTTTTTCAGTTTGCTTGTATGGTGGGTTACATTGACAGATTTTTATGTGTTGAACCATCCCTACATCTCTGGGATGAAGCCTACTTGATCATGGTGGATGATTTTTTTTGTGTTCTTGGATTAGGTTTGCCAGTATTTTGTTGATTATTTTTGCATCAATGTTTGTGAGGGAGATTAGTCTGTAATTCTCTTTCTTTGTTGCATCTTTGTGTGATTTGGGTATCAGGGTAACTGTAGCCTCGTAAAAAGAATTTGGCAATATTTCTTCTGTTTCTATTATATAGAACAATTTGAGGAGTATTGGTATTAGCTCTTCTCTGAAATTCTGGTAGAATTCATCACTGAAACTATCTGGCCCTGGGCTTTTTTCTGTTGGAAGACTACTTCTGTTTCCTTAGGGGTTATAGGTCTATTTACATTGTTTATGTTGTCATGATTTAATTTTGGTATATGGTACCTATCAGGAAAACTGTCCATTTCTTTAGATTTTCCAATTTTGTGGAGTACAGCTTTTGAAGTATGACCTGATGGTTCTCTGAATTTACCTCAGTGTCTGTTGTTATGTCCCCCTTTTCATTTCAGATTTTATTAATTTTCATATTCCCTCTCTGCCTTTTGGTTAGGTTGTGTAAGGGCTTGTCTATCTTGTTGATTTTCTCACAGAACCAACTCTTTGTTTCATTGATTCTTTGTTCTCTTTGTTTCTATTTCTATTTCTATTGATTTCAGCCCTCAGTTTGATTATTTCCTGGCATCTACTCCTCCTGGGTGAGTTTGCTTCTTTTTGTTCTAGAGCTTTCAGGTGTGCTGTTAAGTCACTAGTGTGAGATTTCTCCAACTTCTTTATGTGGGCATTTAGTGCTATGAACTTTCCTCTTAGCACTGTTTTTATGGTGTCCCATGTGTTTGGGTATGTTGTGTATTCTTTTTCTTTGAGTTATAGGAAGTCTTTAATTTCTTTCTTTATTTCTTCCTTGACGTAGTGGTGATTCAGTTGAGCATTGTTCAGTTTCCATGAGATTGTAGGCTTTCTGTAATCTGTGTTACTGTCTAACTTTAAGCCTTGGTGATCCAGTAAGATACAGGTGGTTATCCAATTTTTGGGGGGTGTCTTTTGAGATTTTCTTTGTGACCAAGTATGAAGTCAGTTTTACAGGGTTCCATAAAGTGCTGAGAAGAAGGTATATTCTTTTGTGTTTACATGAAATGTTCTATAGATATCTGTTAAGTCCATTTGAGTCATAATATCTGTTAGTTCCCTTATTTCTCCATTAAGTTTCTGTCTGGCAGATCTATCCATTAGTGAGAGTGGGGTGTTGAAATCTCCAACTATTAGTGTGTGGGGATATGTGCTTGAAGCTTCAGTAATGTTTCTTTTAGAAATATGGGTACCCTTGTATTTAGGCCACACATATTTAGAATTGAGACTTCATCTTGATGGATTTTTTCTGGGACAAATGTGAAATGTCCTTCTCCATTTCTTTTGATGAATTTTTGTTTGATGTCTATTTTGTTAGATACTAGGATAGTTATACCAACTGGTTTCTTAGGTCCATTAGATTGTAAAATCTTTTTCCAACCCTTTACTCTGTCTTTGAAGTTGAAGTGTATTTCTTATATGCAGAAGAAAAATGGATCCTGTTTTCATATCCATTATGTTAGCCTGTGTCTTTTTATAGGTGAATTGAGTCCATTGATATTAAGAGATATTAATGACCAGTGATTGTTAATCCTGTTATTTCTTGGTTTTGGTGGTGGTGGTGGTAGTGTATGTGTGTTTCCCTTCTTTGGGTTTTGCAGGTGTGAGATTATCTACTGCCTGTGTTTTCCTGGGAGCAGCTAACTTCCTTGGGTTGGAGTTTTCCTTCTATTATTTTCTGTCTGGCTGGATTTGTAGATAGGTGTTATTTCAAATCTGGTTTTGACATAGAATATCTTGTTTTCTCTGTCTATGATGATTGAATGTTTTCTTGGAATAGTAGTGTGGGCTACCATATCTTAATGTCTGCAAAACATCTTTACAGGACTTTCTGGCTTTCAGAGTCTTCATTGAGAAGTCAGTGTAATTATGATAAGTCTGCCTTTATATGTTACTTGGCCTTTTTACTTTGTTGCTCTTAATATTCTTCCTTTATTCTGTATATTAAATGTTCTGACTATTATGTGTCAAGGGGACTTTTTGGGGGTCCAGTCTATTCAGTGTTCTGTAAGCTTCTTGTACCTTTATAGGCATGTCCTTCTTTAGGTTGGAAAAGTTTTCGTCTATGATTTTTCTGAATGTGTTTTCTGTGCCTTTAAGCTGAAATTCTTCTTCTTCTTCCATCCTTATTGTTCTTAGGTTTGGTCTTTTTATGGTGTCCCAAATTCCCTGAATGTTTTATGTTAAGAATTTGTTGCATTTAACATTTTCTTTGACTGACGAATCTATTTCCTCTATTATGTCTTCAACACCTGAGATTCTCTCTTCCATCTCTTGTGTTTTGTTGGTGATGCTTTCACATGTACTTTTTATGCTTACCCACCCAGATTTTCCATTTCCAGAATTCCTCAGACTGTATTTTCTTTATTGTCTCTGTTTCAATTTTCACATCTTGAACTCTTTCCTTTACCTGTTTGATTGTTTTATCTTGGCCTTTTTAAAAGGGATTTATTGATTTCTTCTAATTTTTATTTGTCTTTTCCTCAATTTCTGTAATAAAATTTTTCATTTCCTCTCTAAGGGCCCCTATGTTTTTCTTTTATGAAGAATTTATGAAGATTTTTAAGGTCATTTTCTTCTGCTTCATCTACATTGGGATGTTCTTGTCTTGCTGCTATAGAATCACTAGATTATGGTGGTACCATATTGATTTTTATGTTGTTGAATATATTCTTATTCTACTGAATACCCATCTGTGTTTGGGATAGTTTAGAGACAGGTGTTGATTCTTGTCATGTTGGATGGGTCTTTTGTTCCTTTATTGTGTGTTTCTTTAATTGTGTTTTGGCCTGGATGGCCAAGGGTCTTGGTGATTGCCTGATTGTCAGGTTGAGTGGGGTTGTCTCAGCTGAGGTTTGTGAGGGTTTGGGTGCCTAGATCCAGCATACTGTCCAGTTCCTCTGGCTGGTGTGAGCTTTACATATGCCTATGGAGTCTGTTCTTCCAACTGGTATAGATTTTGCCTGTGCCTGTTCTTCAAACTGGTGTGGGTGGCACTTGTGCCTATAGGACATGCTGATGTTGCTGGAGAGGGCTGTTCATGGGGAGAATGCTGCAGTAGGTGGGATTGGGCAGCAGAGTAGGTCTGTTCTTCCAACTGGTGTAGGTGGCACTTGTCCTAATTGGGGCTGTTATTCTTTCAACTGGTGTAGGTGGAGTATGGGAGCCCGTTTTCGGGTTCCTCGTGGCTTTACCCAGCAGGTCCACATAGAGGATGATTAGGACCACGGGCCTATGTGCAGGTGTCTGAGACAGTCTGCACTTGGCTGTGCTGGGGGAGGAGGACTTTTGCTCCACCCCTTGGCATCTCTATGAAAACCCTGGGGCAGAGATAGTCGGGGGGCCATTGGAATAGTTTCCAGGCCCTCTCAAGGCTATCCTTTATTTTCTATCTGTTTCTCTCCACAATATTCTCCACAATAAATCCTTCTATCTAATATTTCCTGCTGCTCACACTCAAGAAAACTCTGGGAGCTGTGGGGTTGGTAGGTAAATGCCCCATAGAATGGTGCCCGAACAGGGACTAAAGAAAAAAAGAAAAGGGACTAAAGAAAAAAAGGGGGACTAAAAAGAGGGGAGACTAAAGACAAATGAACAGGGACTAAAGACAAAGTAATAGGGACTAAAGATAAAGGAAAATAATAGTTTTATTACAGAGTTTTTGGTGAAAGTGCTGAGTCAGCCCTGCCAGTGGAAAGGCATGCCAGTGTTATGGAAAATATATATATGTTTTTATATATATTATTGAGAGGCAGGGGTTTTATCCTCGAGAGAAAAAGAGAGTGGACTGGAAGGATGTCCGATGCTGCAGCGCAAAATTCTCTTCTGTCAAAATTTTCTATCTTCTATCCCTTTCTCAATTTCTATCTGTGAAAAATAAGTATAAGGCATAGGGTAGTAATATAGTTTAGGAAAAACTTAGAAGTGTAAAATTGTGTAGGAAAAAAATAAGTAAGGCAACTAGACAGAAAAATTCTTCAATTTTCTAACTTGGGGGCTATGAATGCAAACTGGGGGGAAATCTTTCTCTGGGCTTTCTGGGTAGTAAAAAAAGCTCTTCTTTGAGCTTATGGGGAAGAAAAAATTTCCTATGGAAGCTTTTGACCTGGGGACAGCTGAAATGCTAAGTCTAAGCAGCAGGAGAACGTGCTATGCCGGAATCGAGCAAGAGCTATCTGTCAATCCTGTCCGTATCCGGGCAGGGTGAGGTTTCCCGTGTTTTGTCTCCCTGAGGCAAAAATGGGGGTGCAAGAAGTGAAAGTTTAAAGTTAAAGTTTTGGGAAAAGTTGGTCTTTCTTTCTCCTGGGGAAAAAAATCTTTCTCTTAAACTGTAAAACTTTTCTTGGAAAATTTGGGGGGAAAAATCTCTCTAAAAAGCCTTAATCTTTCTCAAAAGCTCTTAAACTTAAAAACTAAAGCCTTTAACTTTCTCAGAAGGACAAAAATTAGAATCACCTGAAGATATTAGTATGGGGACCACCCGAGATTAGCTCTAAGGGAAAACAACAAACTTAAGACAGCAAAACCTCTCTAAGTTCTTTCAAGCTTTAACAATCCTCCCTGCAATGCAGGAGGCAGGAACAAGTTTCTAAAAACCCCTTCTAAGCTCTGTCTCTTTAAGCTAGTAAAAGACAGTGGGTCAGAGTACCCTGAGGGAAACGCTTGGGGAGAGTGTGGGTGAAGAGCTACAGAGAGCCCCAAAGGGCAGGAAACTTTGCCCTGAGAAAAGCAAAAAAGCCAAGCTGAGTTCATCAAGTGCTTTGTTTCTGAATGAGAGTTTCAGAATGGAAAGGTGCTCCTAATCATCCTAATGCAAAGATCCCCTGAAGCAATGCAAACTGTTAGCATTGTATCCTCTTCTGACCAAAAACCCTGGGGCAACTGGCCAGTGTCTCTGAGTTGGAGTGCATTTCGGGGATACTAGGGTTCCTGCGTTGTAAACTTCCTAGAGCACAGAGCTGAGGCAGGAAGGTGCAGGACCCAGGGGAAGATTGCCAATGAACAAACAAAGTTAAAGCCGGTGAGAACGGCACAGTTGTCTGCTTCCCTACAAGTCCCAGGATGATAGATCCACAACTGCAAAAAGAAATCTGAGAAAAGCTTTCCTATTAGAGAAAGACCTTTCTGGGAAAACAGTAAAGCTGAACTGTCTGAAGCAGTTGTGCTGCTGAGTCAGAACGCTATCTGGGGAAAGAGCCCAGCCAGGGCAGAACAGAACTATCCAGGAGTAAAGCTTTCTTTTCTGTCAGAGAAAGCACCTCTTTGAGAAAAGCTTTGTTTCAACTGACTCCCTGAGATGAGGGAGTGTAGCCCTAAGGGGTGATTGCCTCTGGCATAAGCTCTGTCCTTGAGCACCCAGACAAGCAAGTGCAACCCACTGGGGGACTGGCCCGGGTGAAGGCCTGATGAGGCAAAACTCCTGTCCTAATGGGAGTTTAGAAATGGCAAAAACCTCCCTTGTTAGATTTTCAGTCTGTACGCAAACCACACAGACCCCGAAAACAGAAATAGACAAAAACCCCTACCTTCAGTAGCAGGGAAAGCCGCCACTGTAGTGTCAGAAACTCTTTCTGGGGTAGAAGGGATAAACTGAGACCAAACTGGATACTGTCAGAGAGAAAGACTCTGAAGAAACAGAGGGGACAGATTCCTCCCCAGAAAATGCATGACCTGACAAAGCTGCTAGAGTTTGAGGCAGATTGGGGGGGGGAGAGAAAAAAAGCCCCTACCTCCAAAAGCAGCTAGCAGAGGTACAGAGCTGTAGACAGATAGCTGAAGCTCTGCACCTGGGGGGAAGGAACAAGCAAAATGAGAATAAAATCAGTGGGAGAAAATCTCTGAAAGAGCTATGGAAAAGCTCTGTTGTGAATGTTTTTCACTGACTGGCTAAGGCAAACACAAGCCCCAAGGAAAGTTGCTATCTGGAATGCCCACCTCAATGCGTGCTAACAAGGCAGGTGCAGTTCTGATTTGGGGGCCAGTGTCAAATGAAGGAGAGACACCTGTTGAAGCCAGCTGAGGAGAGAATAGGAATCTCCCAATGTGCCATAGCTGAAAATGTAAAGTGATTGTTCAAATCTCCCATTGCAAAAGCAAAAAACTTTGTTCAAACCTCCCGGGGAAGAATTTGTAAGCAAGTCTGGTAAAAAAGAACTTAGAAGTTGACTCTCAGACCCAAAAAGAACTATGGGGAATGATATAAGGGACTGATATTATTATGGACTGATATAAGGGAAATGCATTCTGGGAAAGGTAGTTTTTCAGCTAAAGATGGTGACATTGCCCTGAAACACTTCTGTCAGCTCTAAAATTAAAATACAGCTTTTAAAAGAATAAGGAAGAAAATCGTCTAAGGGTTTAAGTGTCAGTTCCAATGAAAAATTGAAAGGATACGGAACTAGGTGCTTCGCGGTTTGGGGCTCCATTGGTAAAATGCCTTATTTACCCTAATAGCTGTGCAAAGTTTTTACGGTAGTTGGATGACCAAAAAGCTACCTTTAAGAGCAAACAAGCCAGCCGGACAGTGGTGGCGCATGACTTTAATCCCAGCACTCGGAAGGCAGAGCCAGGCAGATCTCTGTGAGTCCGAGGCCAGCCTGGGCTGCCAAGTGAGCTCCAGGAAAGGCGCAAAGCTACACAGAGAAACCCTGTCTCGAAAAACCAAAAAAAAAAAAAAAAAAAAAAAAAAAAGCAAACAAGCCACTTTAAAATCCTTAAAACAAGGGAAAGCAGTTTATACACTGAATGTTGTCTTAGGTATGAAGAAACTTATGTTGAAATTAAAAAAGTTCTTTGCCTATTGAACAAACTGTCTGCAATGAATAAATAATTCCTCTGCAAATCTAATAAGGAGACAAGAAAACAGGCATTCAAAAAAAAATGACTGCTTTATAGATGGGAAACAAACTTCAGAAAATCTAGCTATCTTACAAAATAGTTGCTATACCTGAAAGTTCCTTATAAGAAATCAATGTTAAATATCACAGCTGCTAATAACATCAGGAGTTAAAGCTCATGAAGTGAAAATACTAAATCCTGAAAATGCTTTTTCTCAAAGTAAGCTAATGAAGGATATGTTTCATGAAAGAACATCTACATTCTTGACTCCTTTGAATAGTTACAGTTTTGGTGAACATATTGGAACTAACAACAATCAAGTCAAAATGTTTCAACAAATTCAAGACGCTATTCCACAAAAGAAAGCTGTCATGTTTTGTGGGCCATATTAGAGCTCACTCCAATCTTCCTGGTCCTTTAGCTGAGGGTAACACAATGGCTGATAAGTTAACAAAGATAGTAGCATTATCCCAAGTGGAAATAGCTCAACAGTCATATGCTCTTCATCAAAATAGCAAAAGATTAAGAAAACAATTCAATCTTACCAAAGAAGCAGTTTGTCAAATAGTTAAATGATGTGGGGTATGTCCAAACATTTTCCTATCCCTCACTTAGGAGTAAACACTTGAGGTCTTCTTCCCAATTATCTATGGCAAATGGATGTTACGCATATTGCAGAATTTGGCAAATTAAGATATGTACATGTGACCATTGACACTTATTCAGGATTTTTAATGGCTAGTGCACAACCTGGAGAAACTACAAAACATGTCATTATGCACTGCTTGAAGTGTTTTTCGTATATGGGTATACCAAAAATTAAAACTGATAATGGTTCTGGATATAGTGGTAAGGCATTTCAACAATTTGTACCCAACGGGAAATTGTACACAAAACAGGTATTCCTTATAATCCTCAGGGACAAGGTATTGTGGAAAGGGCTCATAGCAGTCTTAAAATACAACTGCAAATAATAAAAGGAAGAAATTTACCCTCAATCGCACATAATGCATTAAATCATGCTCTTTTTGTTCTGAACTTTTTGAATATGGATGTCTATGAACAGTCTGCCACAGACAGATTTTGGCACAGTGGCACCCAAGCGACTTTCACTCAAGTAAAATGGAAAGATCCCTGCTCAGGATTATGGCAGGGTCCCGATCCTGCTTTAATATGGGGTCGAGGACTTGTTTGTGTTTTTTCACAAGAGGAGAATGAAGCTTGGTGGTTACTGGAGCATCTGGTAAGGAGCGTGGAACTAAGAAAAGTCAGCTCCAATGACGTTCCTATAAAAGAACCAGAATGAAAGTGGCTCGATTAGTGTTTCTGAGGTTTTGTCACTGGTTAATGCAAACAGTGAGGAAACAGAGTTCAGAGTTGTGCCGCTTTTGGCTTTACTAGCTTCTTTAGAAAAATACTTTATATCACCTAATAGCTGTGCAGTTTTTGTGAAGAACTTTACAGCAGCTAAATACGGTAATTTCATCCTCAGCATGAAGTGAAGTTTTTCGGTAGAACAAACCAAAAGTACTGCTGTAATAGGAATGTTTGTCTGAATTGAAGCACTTAGGGGAACTACTATGAATTTGGGTGAAGGGACAGCCTCTAGTTAAAAACTGTCTACCACTGACAGTGCATCTCTGCCGGTCCAGAAAGGCTAAGAGAACTGGCAACTTTGGAGTATGGCCTTGTCCTGGGAAGGTTACAGTCCCCTAGCAACAAGTATCACAGTTCTAACAACACTCACTAAATCCCAGTGTTGTATAGAAAAGCTGACTATAAACTCTAAACTTTAGAAATGATGTACATACTTCCTGTCTAGTTAAGAGAATCTTTCTAATAGAGATAGTGATAATAATTAAGAGTAAGAAGTAGAAAAAGATGAAAATAAGATATGTGAGTTTTTGAAAATTCTGTCTTGTTAGATCTGTGTTAAGAAATCTTTAGGTGTTTGCTAAGTTAAATATATGCTAATGGTAGCTCTATATAAGTTTGTAAAATAGACCTATAGAGTTCCTTTAAGAATATAAGCTTGCAAGAAGTATCTAAGGTAGTCTTAAGACATGTAGTAATAACCTTGTAAGATGCTAGTTGTAAATGTAAGTTTAAATAAGAATAAGATTGAATGAATAATAAGAAATATATTTGCTAAAGTAGTTCTAGAGTTTCCTTAATGAGTATAAATAAGTAGATGTTAATATGTTATATGTGAGTTTGTACAATGTAGATGTTGAATGTGAGTCTAAATGCTTTGCAAGGCAAAAAATGTTAAGTGTGAGTCTATTTTTAATGTATATGGTTGAAAGAACCTGAGACACAGAAGGAAGTGTCCTAGTAGACTGCAAAGTAGTCAGTCTGAGCAGTTTTCAAAAGTTCCAGAAGCTGCTAAGAAGCTAAGAATGGTGGACGCCAGAACCAGCACAAGCAATTTGCAGCTGAGATCCATGGAAAATCAATGCAACACAGAAAAACCTGAGCTAACAGCAAAAATGGTGCAGTTTAAAATATTACTATAACTCAAAAGGTCTCTGGCTTGAGAATAAAAGTTCAGAGATGCTTGTTTGAACAAAAATTGTTAACTTCAAAAAGTTTTGGTTGAAAAACATCTCTTCATATTTGGAAGTGAAAGCCTGATACCAGAATTTATTTCTTGTTTGAACTTTTTTAACTTAAAATGAGATAAAATTACAAAAAGATTTTGGTTATGGATTTCTCATATTTGGAAGGCTAGTACCAGAATTTATCATTTGAATTTTAAGACTTAAGAAATGAAATAAACAATAGAGATTTCATTGCAATGGGACAATTTTGAGTAATGACCTAGCAATGGTTTTCTGGAATTGGGTTAAATGAAGAAATTTATTTCTACCTAGAATCAAGATTCAGTTTTGTGTATACATATATGCTTTATTAACTGGTGATTCATGAATTGTTTTGTGGAACTGTTTATGTAAAAATGGAATTACTTAAGGAACTGGTTTTGTGTTACAAATGGAACTGTTTAAATGGAAAAGTTTGAGTTTTCTAACTAGGCTTGAGACTTTGCTTAAAAAATTATAAAGAAAGGGGAGAGTTAATATTCCTTAGTCTATTTAATTGAAAAAAAATATTTTCTTATTTGAGTGGGTTAATGTTATGTTAGTAAGAAATGCAAATGGGTATACTAAAATTTAAAGTGTAAAGAGTTTTATAAAACTCTTTTGGATGTTTTGCTAAAAGTTTTCAAAGTGTTAATGGTTAGATTGAAAATATTACTTTTCAATATGGGTTTGTAGGAATTGTATAAGTTTGGGTTCCTCTAACTAGGTTTGAGATTTTGTTTAAAAAATTACAAAGAAAAGGAGGAGTTATGAGATTGAATTATGTCCGCAGAAACCTATTGATATTAATGCACCCTGGTTTTGTGGAGTTAAGGGAATATTTAAGTTTGATGTAAATACATAGAAGTTTTTCCTATGTGCTGTTAACAAGAAAATTCGAATGATCGAGTTAAAGTTGTAAGACGGAGAAAATTGTTAACTATAGCACCATATATGCTGATTCAAATGTTTCTGTTAAGAGTTTGCTTTGAGTTGTAAGATTGAGAGAATTGTGACTATGTATAGCAATATTTATGTTAACCTGTTAATGGTAATGATGAAGCTAAGGGATTCTTTAAGTTTGTAATCGCCTTAAGAGTTTTTGGTTTAGAAAGGGCTTGAGGCAGCTAAGACTGCTGTAGTCACCTTGGACCTAATTCAAAAGAGAAATGCCATCTATATCATCCTCTACTCCCATACTGGGAGGTGTAACAGCTATGGAGATTGCTGTAAGCCATTAATAGTTATTTTTTATATCTTAAGAAAGGGGGACCTGTGGAGCCCATTTTCAGGTTCCTTGTGGCTTTACCCAGCAGGTCCACATAGAGGATGATTAGGACCCCAGGCCTGAGTGCAGGTGTCTGAGATGGTCTGCACTTGGCTGTGCTGGGGGAGGAGGTCTTTTGCTCCACCCCTTGGCGTCTCTATAAAAACCTTGGGGCAGAGACAGTCGGGGCCCATTGGAATAGGTTCCAGGCCCTCTTGAGGCTATCCTTTATTTTCTATCTGTTTCTCTCCGCAACATTCTCCACAATAAATCCTTCTATCTAATATTTCCTGCTGCTCACACTCAAGAAAACTCTGGGGAGCTGTGGGGTTGGTGGGAAAATGCCCCACAGTGGAGTTTGTGTCTCCAGAGGCTGTTGATTTTGCTAGGAACGGTTGGCCAGGGGGAGGATGATGGGTTCAGTGGGTTTGGGTGGCAGAGTGGGTCTTGTAGGTTACAGAGTGCAATCAGTGGTGGCAGTGTTGGAGTGGCCTGCCTGCAAGACTTTTATCTGGTGGCCGGCTGCTGGGGGCTGAGATGTGCCAGTGATGGACAGGGGATGTGTCCTGGGGCTTAAGGTCTAGAGATCAGGGCAGTTTGGCTGGGAGACCAGTCCTCACCTCTTCTTCCAATTGGTGCAGGTGGTTCTTATGCCTCTGGGGGCTGTTGTTGCTGTGGGGGATGGCTGGCCAGGGCAGGGGATGGTGAGTTCTGTGGGTTTGGGTTGTGCAGTGGGTCTTGTAGGTTACAAAGACCTAAGGCTGGCAGCCAAAAGTATCTCTTATATTTGCTCTTGGAATTTTTTTCTATTTGGTTTAGTTTGGGGTTTTGTTTCTGGTTTTGTTTTTCTTTCCCATTTTGTTTCTCTACATTTATTTCTACTGCATTTAGAATAAGGGCAAAAAGCAAATTTCATGTCCACTACACCTGACATGGATATGAATCATGGAATCTCTTCCCTTGGGGAGTTGGTGTCTCATACCTCCCTGAAATGCCCTCAGCATTCATCCTACTGCCTCAGTTCAAACTAGGTAGCTTCTTTGTTTGACGCTAGTCTATTTTGCTTTAACTAGTGTTTTGGTTAACATACAAAAATATGAATTCCATTATGACCTCAAATACTTTTACTTTTTGTTTTCATGAAATATATATTCCATTAACCACTTTTATTCTCCTTCCCACCCCCTAAAATTAAATAACAACAGCCCTCATATCATCCCATCAATAAACAGGTTAAAGAATTGAGTAGACAGTACTTGAAGGGTGATATTTTAGACACTATTTTTATAGTAGTGGCCCTGAAATTATGCAAATAATAGTCATCTTGACAAGGGAGGTCTTCTAGCTATAGACATTCTGTATTACCTGCCTCTTACATGAGTGAAATTTCTTCACTATAGTTAAATAGCATCAACTCTCAGTAACACTGTTCAGATTTCAAAGACAGCACATTAACTGTGATTAAAGAATCTGTATACAGTAGAAACTTCAGTGCTGACTCTTCCACCCACAAGTCATCACCAGCGAGAAGCCAGTGAGTTGTGAATGGACTCTTAACCCCCTTCCTTTCACCACCTCTCAGATATTCATCAGCCTATGGCAGTTGGCTCACACACAGACGGGAAACTACAGTGCTGTATTGCCTCTTGGTCTGCAAGGGGTGAACCAACATGACATTTTACAAATGTGGGCATACCCAAAGAATAAATTAAAAAAGATGAGAGAAAGCACACTGAAGGAATAAAAAGTGAAATGAATTTTATCTCTTTGAAAGACATGAATGAGTGTGCTGCTGAAGTTTATAACAGACTGATTTATGTGAAGATAATATCCATAATGAAAAACTTCAAATAATGCAAAAGCAAAGTCAGCTTGATCAAATTGCTTTGTTTAAATTGCTTAGGAGAAGGAATGTCGCTTATTGAATTGAAATAGAACATCAATTTCTATTTTTGATTGAAAACTAATTTAAAAATACAAATCTCAATCAATTTTTCCTGCATTCAAGTCAAATCAATGAATTTAGTTGCCAAATTAAAAAAAAATTATAATCATAAAGTATTTAAGATGGTTTTTGCTTCCAGGAAAACAGTTTTCATGATGTTACAAACCAAAGCCAGAGCTAACAGAGATGCTGCTGTGTAGTTTATATGCAGATTCCAAAATATATAGAAGAAACAGTAAGGTGTGAAAATCCTGTCAGCATTCAAGAGAGTTTATGAGCAGCCAGAGAAACTTGGCAGTCAGGACACATGAAGAAAGTAGTTGAGTGGAAAAGCCTTTTATCCTAAAAAGGAGACACCAAGGAATAAGAAGGAGGAGGAAATAATTGAAGAAAGAAGGGAGGGAATTCAAATTAAAAGAATAAACAAAAATAATTTCCAACTGAAAGTGAATGGACGTTCAAAACCTGATCTAAACTTGAAAAGGAATATGACAATTTCCCAAAGTATAGTAAAGATGGTTAGCCTTAGAAGTTACACAGTAAGGCAAAGGTAATCAACAGTGTTCATGGTCCTTGATGACTTATTTACAAAGGAATAAAACACTTAGATCCCAGGGCTTGCAGTGTTCTAAATTATGTTATACAAAGTAAACACTGGTCATTTCTTTTTCCGTACGTATTTACAATAGGTAGAAGAGTGTGCTGATATTTTATTTGTGCTCTAATAAATAAAGCTTGCATGGCGATCAGAGGACAAAGCCAGTCAGTATATTAAACATAGAGGTCAGACAGTGGTAGCCTTTTATCCTAGCATTCCGGAGGCAGAGATACATCCAGATCTCTGTGAGTTCAAGGACACACTGGGAACAGAGCCAGGTGTGGTGGCACAAGGTTTTAATTCCCAGCACTAGTTAACCATAGAGGCCTGGAGGTCTGTACAGACAGACAGGAAGTGATAGAGCTAGGCAGGAAGAGGAAGTGATATAGCTGGGTGGAGAAAGGAAGTGAGATGTCAGGGCAGAGAAAGGATATAGGTGTGAATATACAGGAAATAGCATTCTCTGGAGGCTGAGGAGTGACTGAGATGAGGTTGGCTGTGGCTTGTCTTATGCCTCTGATCTCTCAGTTTTCACCCCAATATCAGGCTCTGTGTTTTTGTTTTTGTTTTTAATTAATACGACTTTTCAATATTCATCTTACATCTAGTGCCCCAACATTTGTGGCATGAATTCACAAAAAAAAACCCACTTGCCTGTGGCCTTACAGGTGCCAGCTCGAGTCTAAGCCGCACATAGCTAGAGTCTCCACTCCACATGGGTTGGAGTTCCTAACCAGCTGGATCCAGAAGGCTGGATCTTTCACTTCTTCTCTCCTGGTGAGTTGTGGGCTCTCTCTGGATCCATATTTCAGGCAGATACCACACTAAATAGCTGTCTTGAAACCTGCTTGAACTTCTATTGTTCTACAAAGAGGAGTCAGCCTCACATCTGAATCATCATTGTCAGCAAATCTGGTGAATCAATTAAGATATCTTAGAGGGAGAAATTAGTTAAAGAGAAGTTGTTTCCGACATTAAAAAAATGGGTATTGGTGAAATTATCAAGGCCACTCCATGTAGTTAAAAAGGGAGGTTTATTTTGTGGGGTAACTTACAAGTGAATGGATAGCTTAAAGAGTCTGGGAATGGCATAGCACAGTCTGGCAGTGTTCTCTGGAGAACTCTGCTCAGTTTACCTCCAGCGTCCAGGATCCAGGAACCAAGAGAGCTGGCGCATCCAGATCTCAGGTCTTCAGGGTCCTCTCTCAGCCCTGCCTTGCAGGTGTGACAGTTACTGAAGCCTCAATGGAGGTTGGAAGTTCCAGATCAAAGCGGGAATGGGTACCCACTACAAATGGGAAACATTTCTACAATGGAGGGTATTTGGTCTCCATTTGGTAAAACATTAGGCAGTCTGAAAATGGAACAATTAAATGAGAGGATAATTAATGTTGATGAGATTTACATAACATCAATTATGAAAATTATTTATTTGATCATTTTTGTTTTAACATTGAAGAGGTTGGTTAATTTGAGTGCCAAGATAAAAATTTTAGAAAAACTTGTTAAAATAAATCATAGAGAAATTCAGACCCAGCCAGAAGAATTTAAAGGTGAATATATCTCAACATTGAATTATAAAATTACAGAAATATAGCCTAAGGTTTTCAAACAGCCAACATTATTCTATCTAGTAACCTTACAGGAGCTGCCATATGCTCGAGGCTATGTGTGAGCTAACTTGACTCCTGTGGAAATGTTAGATTTGAGGTGATTTAAAGATATTATATTCTTGTATGGTATGCATTCTCCATTTGTAAAGCAGATATTAAAACCATGGTCAACCTGTAATAGAGTTTCCAAGACTGGAAAGAAATGGTTGAAGCGGTCTTAGAGGCTGTAACACAGTTGCAATGGAAGATCTGGTAGAAAGATGAGGCTAAGACTATAGAACAATGATGTAGGTCTAAAGGTATGAAAATTTCCCAGGATCAACTTCTTGGAGAAAGTGATTATCTAATATTCAAAGATAATCTTTATATGATGACCAAACTCTAATTTTATGTCAAATTGCAGCCCTGAATGCGTGGGACAGAATTGAAGAAGTAGGAAAGAAAATTTAGTCATTTACAAAAGTTATACAGGGCCCAAAAGAATCCTTCACAAATTTCTTACAAATGCTGTCTTCAGCAGTAAATAGAATGATACAAAATTCAGAAGATAGACAAATAATAATTGAATCTCTGGATTTTGAGAATGCTAATGCAGCATGCAATGGGGTAATTGGGAGGCTAAGGGCAAGATCAGCACCCTTGGAGGACTAGATCTGAGATACAATTAATATTAAATCTCATGACTGTGATGATACATGGATCAGAGAGGCGATTTCAAGAGGTTTGAGGGAAAATAATAATGTCAGATGCTTTAATTGTAGTAAACAGGGTCACCTAAAAAGGGACTGTAAACAGGGCATTCCTAGAAACAATGTTTTGTAGATGTAGTTCTAAGTGGTCTTATTAAATAAGAAACACAGAGCCAAATAAAGAGTTAAAAGCTCAGAGATCGAGCAGTAGCCAATAGCTAAGACCACCTTCTCTTACCACTAGCTGCTGTCTTTCCCCTGAGAGAGAGACCTTCTTCCTATGTCCTGTCTTTTTATTGCCTTTCTGTTCTGCCTTCTCATTGGTCCTAAACCCAATCATATGAGTTCCTCATCACTGCCTGTCTATACAGACCTCCAGGTCTCTATGGTTTGTCCTGAGATTAAAGGTTCAGGTCACCACTTGGCTGTGTTCTTGTACACAAAGAGATTCTGCCTGTCGTGTGATTGGATTAAGGGAGTGTGCCACCACCACCAGACTTCTGCTAAATAGCTTGCTCTTAGCTCTGATCTCCAGGCAACTTTATTAACATACAAATAAAATCACATTTCAGCACAAATAAAATATCACCATATTTCCCCCTTCTATTCTAATAGAAAGAAAAAAGGAAAAAAGTTATAACTGATATAAGAAAAAATATATACAATAAGTACAATAACTATATACAATATATACAAGCAATAAATACCTAACAATGTCTAGTACATTTGCATTTGACAAATTCAGAGAAAATAATTCCATTACCTATCCTACTTTGGTAAGTCCAAAATGTACCTGATCACTTTCTTTCCTAATTTTCATTACTAACAGAACTATTTTATAATGTCTTTCAAATTTATGCACTTACACCTCTTTAGTGAGTTTCTTTTCTGAAATTCTTAACAAGGAAAACTATAATTATAACTATCTAATTGTTAACTATAACTATAACTATCTAAACTTCCAATCCCTCAGAGACCTAAGAAGGAAATAATATTACCAAAAAAAAAAAAATTAAAAACAGGAAGTGCATGCAAGCAGCTTCCAAAAAAAATTGTGAATTGAAAAAACAGGCAGCTGCCTGGAGAGTCACTGAGGTTTCTCCACAGCATTGGGGCATCATCTTCAGCCTATAGGCTTAGCATATCTGACAGACACGTTCGTGAAGTAAGAAGTACACAAGGCCAACAGTTTGACCTCACATTTGGTGAGAGTAGTCCATGTACCAGAAACACCTGAATTCCACTAGCGTGCTGTCATGATTCTGGATTTTAAATTCTGGAAATTGTTGATTTTTTTTTAATTCAGCTGTCCATTCTTCTTGGCTTGTGTGTGTGTGACTTTATCTTGGCATTCTGTTCTTCTCCACATCCCATTTTTCTCGGATTGTGGGTGGCTTCATATCTTTTATTAAATGCCAGCCTATCATTGAGAGGTTAGACTCTTTCAAGAATAACTGTTTCATCTGCTGTTCCACTGAACATCAGAAGCCATCAGTCCACTGCCTGTTCTGCTGCATTTGAAGAAAGGGGCACTGTACTGTTTCTGGATTTCAAAGGCCACTTCAGGGACGGTGCCATATTGTCCTGGCCTCAGAGGATGCCTGTTGCTAAAGCCACAACCACACTTGTCTTGGCAAGAATTGGTAGTCCTTTGTTTAATGTCCTGTCTGTCAGCAGTGGATTCAAGGACACTTTGTTGTCCAGTGGCTAACTTTTGCCATAATGAAAGTTAACTCCATATACAGTTTCTTCAATGCCCATATTTTCTCTGAAGTAGATTGGTACTGCCAGGAGCTGACATGTCTCATAGTCATAAAAAAGAAAAACTTTCTAAGTTATTAAAACATTTTAAACGTCATATTCTGTAGACCTCTGAAGGGTTTGAAGATGACCTGTCTATCTAAAATATATCTGCTCAATCTTGAAAACATATCTAATATGACTACCAGTTCGAGTGTAATGTCTAACTACTAACTTTCATTTCTTTATATTCTAATAGTTGATAATAATAATATTCAAGGATCAGCAAATTGCATTACATTATTAAATAAACTGTATAACTACAATATCTTGAACAAGATGAAAGGTATAAGTACAATATCTTGAACAAGATTAGAAGTACATGTATAGCATTTTTAACAATATCAATCTCAATATATATATAATTTGTATACAGCATACAAAAATCCAATCCAATGTAAAGCATTTAACACTAGTAATTGTCTTTTAAAAGTAGATTCAATAATCTAACCTTTTATTTATAGCATATCTGTAGCTTCTCTTTATTTTTGAGTAGATTCAATAATCTACCCTCTATTCTATCATATATATAGAGAGATAGATATAGATAGATATCTTTTTTTAAAACAAGAACCTTAAATCTAATCTCCTTTGCTTAGCCCTTTTCCTAACCCTAAACAACAACTTGTAATCAACCCTCATAAACAATGAAAATTTTCCCAGACCCCAAACCCATTAAAAGACCAAAAAACCACTTGCCCTATACTACCTCTTTGGGAATGCGGGCATCATGTTCTTAAAATTGCTTTCTGCTGGATATGAGTGAAGTCATCTTTATTCTGAAAAGAAAAATTTTGGGTTAATTGTCAAATTCTAGGAAAGGTAGCTATATCTTTTGTTGTCCAGTCTGTGCATAATGCCAAAGTTCAGGGCTTATCTCAAGTCCTTGTTCAAGTAGTCTATAAAACTGGATCATCTCAGGTAGCCATCTCAAAATTGTTCTGAGCAGTTTGTAGTCCAAAGCTGATCTGTAGATGATGTTTGTCTGCTAGGTGGTATTATTATTGTCCACATGGAATTGTTGTTGTTGTGGAGCCCCATCTTCTTCCTGGAGACTTCAAATTTGATGTTAGTCCTGGCCATGATTTCCTGCAGAAAACTGATATCTTTCTGGCATGATACAGGGAGTATGCATTTTTCTTTTAACAACATGCTTGGATTTAAAGAAACAGAGAGCCATTTTCCAAATCCAAAGCCAGCTTTAATTTTAATTGAACTGGAACTACAAGAAGACCATTCATTTTAAATGTCTTTAGAGAAGAGCAGAAACAAACATTTAGGAAGCCCTATGAAATTTTACAGATGATATATCAATAGGCCAATTTACTCTTTTTCTTGGGACATGATGGCCATAACTTCTAGCAAATGAGTGATTACAGAGTCAGCTTTTTCAGAAATCAAAGCAGTTGCCCATTGAAATCTTGAATAAGTATCAATGGTATGGTTTACATATTTCAGTTTTTTAAATTCTGCAAAGTGAATCACATCCATCTGCCAGGTTTCATTCCTCTGAGTACCCTTTGGGTTTCATCCTGCTGGAAGTAGCTTCCAATTGTAAAAGGAACAAGTAGGACATTTCCTTACAATTTCTTTGGCTTGTTGAGAGTTTATGAAAAAAAAAAAACCCTTTTTAAAACTTTTACTATTGACATGATGTTTTTTTTTATGAAATTCTGAGACCTCCAGCACATTTCCTATCAATGATTTATCCGTCTCATCATTATCTTGTGCTAGAGGCCTGGCAGACCCTTATGTGATTGGATGTGAGTTTTATATATAAAGGATGACCCCTATTCCTGATTATATCTTGTAACTGAATTAATAGTGAAGTTAATTCTGACTCATCAGGGATAAATTCTGCAGTCTCATTATGTAATACCACTCTTTCAGCATACTGAGAGTCAGTAACTATGTTGAGAGGTTCTGAAAAATCCATTAATACCAACAAAACAGCATACAGTTCCGATTTTTGAACTGAATTATAAGGACTTTGAACTCCTTTACTTAAATTTTCTGATTTGCAACCTGCCTTTCCTTGATTGTTTGCATCTGTATAAGCTCCGGATATGGGTGTTTCCCGTACAATTTGAGGCAAAATCAAATCAGCTTTCTTTATAAGATCAATTCTATTGCTTTTTGGGATATTTGCTGTTAATCTCTCCCAAAAAATTACTGCAAGCTCTTTACCAAGGTTCACTTTCTGCCCATAATTTTTCAATGTCCTCCTTAGTTAAAGGTATGATAATTTCTGCTGGGTCTATTCCTACTGATTGACAAAGTCTCAATTTTCATTTCAAAATCAAGTCAGAGATTTTTTCCATGTAAATTTTTAATATTTTACTCTACTTATTTGTAAAAATATCCATTCCAATATATTATTTTCCCTCTGCATTAAAATTCCTGTAGGAGAATGCCTAGAGAGTAAAATAACCAAAATGCAATCCAGCTTTGGATCGATACAATCCACTTGTCCTTTCTGCACTTTCTTTTCTACCAAGGCCAATTCGTTCTCAGCTTCAGGTGATAATTCTCTTGGACTATTTAAGTCCTTGTCACCCTCTAAGGTTTTGAACAAATTATTTAGTTCATCATTTTTTACCCCAAAAATAGTTCATAAATGAGAAATGTCTCCAAATAATCTTTGAAAGTCATTAATTGTCCGTAATCGATCTCTCCTAATTTGCACCTTTTTGGATCTAATTTTTTGTAGACCTATTTTATATCCAAAGTAATTAATAGAATCTCCTCTTTGTATCTTTTCAGGAGCAATCTGTAAGCCCCAGCAAGGTAAAATTTTCTTTACTTCTTCAAATATTCTTTCTAAAGTATCTGCATTTGAATCAGCTAGTAAAATATCGTCTATACAATAATAAATTTTGGATTTAGGAAATTTTTTATGTATTGCTTCCAATGGTTGTTGTACAAAATATTGGCACAGGGTTGGGCTATGAACCTCCTGTGGGAGGACCCTCCATTGATAGCTCTTAACCGGTTGCCAATTATAAGTAGGCACTGTGAAGGCAACCCTTTCTCTGTCTTTTTTTTTTTTTTGTAAGGGTATTGAAAAGAAACAGTCATTTAAATCAATAACTATAAGAGGCTACTTTAGGTAACAGAGTAGGCAAATGAATTCCAGACTTTAGATAGCCCATTGGCTGAATTACTTTGTTAATTGCTCTAAGGTCTGTTACCATTCTCCATTTACCAGATTTCTTTTTAATAACAAATACAGGGGAATTCCAAGGGCTGGTTGATTCTTCAATATACTGAGCATTTAACTGTTCTTCTACCAGCTCTTCTAAAGCCCAGAGTTTCTCTGTTGTTAAAGGCCATTGCTGAACCCATACAGGTTTGTCTGTTAAGCATTTTAAAGGTAGAGCTGTTGGTGTCTTTGGAAGATCATCAGTTGTTGTGCCCTGTACTTGTACAATCTGAATGGCTGGTGACCACTCATTAGAATAATACCTTCTAATATTTCTCTCAGAAACATGTGCTAGTTTATGATTTGTTTCTGAGGTTGGAGGGATGTTAATCTGAGTATTTCATTGTTGTAACAGGTCTCAAACCCATAAGTTCACAGCTATGTTAGCCACATATGGTTTTAATTTTCCTCTCTGTCCTTCTGGACCTATACATTCAAGCCATCTTTCACTCTGTTTCACTTGAGATAATGTTCCAATCCCTAACAGCTGAATGTTTACCTCCTGAAGAGGCCAAGTTAGATGCCAAAATTCTGGTGCAATTATGCTCAAATCAGCACCTCTGTCTACCAGACCAGATAACAAAACATCATTTATTCTTATTGTTAATTTTGGTCTTTGTTCATTTATAGAAGTTTGCCAAAAATTTTTCTTTATGGTTTCTCCTGAATTTTCTGCTCTCTCTGTCTCAGCTCTTCCATCAACCCGAGCAGCCTGGTTTATTCCAATAGGCATTTGGTTATTTAATTGCTCTGGATAGGGGTTTCCTCTATGAATGCAGGAAAAATCTGAACTGGATTTGCTGTGGGGGCCTGCCTGAGGCCCCTCTGGGGCTTTTCCAACTGAGGCAAATTATTACCTTGTCTGTCCCTGGTTGATCTACATTCATTGGTCCAATGTTTACCCTTACCACACCTTCTGTGTACTCCAGAAGGAAGGGGCATTCTGTTACCATTGTTCCTTAAAGAAACATTGTTTCTAGAAATGCCCTGTTCACAGTCTCTTTTCAAATGAACTTGCTTTCCATATTCAAAACCTCCAACATTCCTCAAACCTCTTGAAATTGCTTCTCCTATCCACATATAATCATGGCCATGAAACTCAACCTTAATCATGTCTCTAATCCAATCTTCCAAGGGTGCACATCTTGCCTTTAATGGCTTGGTTATTCTCTTGCATGCTGCATTCACATTCTTAAAAGCCAAAGATACGATTTATTATCTGGCTAGCTTCTGAACTCGTGACCATTATTATTGCTAAAGTCAGTCTTTGTAAGAAATCCGTGAAAGGTTCCTTTGGGCCCTCTATAACTTTTGTGAATGACTAGTTTTCTTTCCTGCTTCCTCAATTCTGTCCCATGCATTCATGGCTGCCATTCAACATAGAATTAGGGTTTGGTATATATATATAAACATTGTCTTTGTATTTCAGCATATTGGCCTTCTCCAACAAGCTGATCCTGGGAGATTTCTACACCTCCACTGACTTTCTATGGTTTTAGCCTCATCTCTGAACTACATTTGTCAATCCAGTTGTGCTCCCGGTTCTAGGACAGCATTTACCAGCTCTTTCCAGTCCTGGAAAGTCAGTTGACCAAGAGTTTAACATTTGCTTTACAAATGGAGAATGCATGCGGTAAGATACTATTGTCTCCTTAAACCTTCTTAAATCTAAGTCCAATTATTTTGTGCATTCACTTGACTAGGTAGCTGCTGTATGGTTACCGGGTAAATTAAGTTTGATTGTTTGAAAACAGGCTTTCTTTCTGTAACCTTATAATCCAATCCTGACATAATTTCATCCTTAAATTCTTCTGTCTGAGTCAGAATTTCTCTATAATTCATTTTAACAGGTTTTTCTAAAGCTTTTAACCTGGCACTTAAATAGACTATCTTTTTAAATTGTAAAATAAGGATAAGTAAATTAATAACATGCATAATTGATGTAATGTACATCCTATCAAAATTAATCTTCTCATATAATTGTCCAATTTTCAGATTGCCTAAAGTTTTATCAAACAAAGACCAGTTTCCTTCTATTGTACAAATAATACCCATTTTTTTTTAATGTAGAAAATTTTTTCTCTTTTAAGTAGTTTTTCCCTTTAAAATATCTGATATCTTAATTGACTTACCAAATCTGCATAGAACAGTAGAAATCTGAGGAAATTTCAAAACAGCTACCTAGCATCTCAGATGGGAATCCAAAGAGAGAAAGTGAGAAAGAAAAAATGAAAGAAAGCATAGCCATGCATTCTGGCTAAAAGCTGAAATCCAGCCACACACTCCTGCTTGAGCTGATTTGAGCCTGAGCTCCAGCAGCTTCCTTAGGCTCTAACCATGTGAGTTGGTGATTTGGCCATAAGCAGCTCTAGCTGAAGCTGCTGGTAGCTGCTGTAGCTATAGTCGAGTGCAGCTGGACAGGTAGCTCTGGCCTGGCCTGGGGCCTGTAAACTCCAGCAGAGCAGGGCCCGAGCTGGGCCATAACTACCAACAGTTTTTAATGAATTCTTGCCACGTGGGTACCAATTGTAGATGTAATTCTAAATAGTCTTATTAAATAAGAAACACAGAGCCAAATAAAGAGTTAAAAGCCCAGAGATCCAGCAGTAGCCAAAAGGTAAGACCATCTTATCTTACCTCTAGCTGCTGTCCTTCCCCTGAGAGAGAGACCTTCTTCCTATGTCCTGTCTTTTTATTGCCTTTCTGTTCTGCCTTCTCATTGGTCCTAAACCCAACCACATGAATTCCTCATCACTACCTGTCTATACATACCTCCAGGTCTCTATGGTTTGTCCTGAGATTAAAGGTTCAGGTCACCACTTGGCTGTGTTCTTGAACACAAAGAGATTCTGCCTGCCATGTGATTGGATTAAGGGAGTGTGCCACCACCAGCAGACTTCTGATAAATGGCTTGCTCTTAGCTCTGATCTCCAGGCAACTTTATTAACATACAAATAAAATCACATTTCAGCACCAATAAAATATCACCATAATGTTTCTTCAAGGAACAATGGCAACAGAACGCCCCTTGCTAATGGGTTGTGCAGAAGGTGTGGTAAAGGCAAATATAGGACTAGCTAGTATAGATTGACAAGAGACAGACAAGGTAATATTTGCCTTTGTCATCAGGAAACTCCCTGAGGGGTCTTTTGCAGGCCCCCATGGCAAATTCATTTCAGTTATTTCCTACCATGATAGAAGAAACCCCTTCCCAGAGCAATTAAATAACCAAATGCCTATTGTAAAAAACCATACTGCTTGGGGTGAAAGAACAGAAAATTCAGGAGAAAACATAAAGCGAATTTTTTGGCAAACTTTTATAAATGAACAAAGACCAAAATTAAAAATATGAATAAATAATGTTCTTATTGAGGGTCTTGTAGACACATGTGCAGACTTAGCAATAATTGCATCAGAATTTTGTATCCAAATTTGTCTCTTCAGGAGGTAAATCTTCATCTGTTAGGTATTGGAATATTATCTCAACTGAAACAGAACACAAGATGGGTTGAATGTATAGGGCCAGAAGGAGAGAGAAGAAAATTAAAACCATAATATAACTATGAACCTGTGGGGCCATGACTTGTTACAACAATGGAATACTGAGATGTGTAGTGGGTAGCCATTCCAGCTTTGACCTGGAAATTTCAACCCCCATTGAGGATTCGGTAACTGTCACATCTACAAGGCAGGGCTGAGAGAGGACCCTAAAGACCTGAGATCCAGATGCGCAGGCTCTCTTGGTTCCTGGACCCTGGATGCTGGAGGTAGACCAAGCAGAGTTCTCCAGAGAACACCATCGGACTCTACCACGCCTTTCCCAGATCCTGTCCTATCCCTTCATTTGTGAGTTACCCCACAAAATAAACCTCCCTTTTAACTACGTGGAGTTGCCTTAATAATTTCACCAATACAGATTAACATTTCTCCAACCTCAGAAACAAACCATAAAATCACATGTCTCTGAGAGAAATATTAGAAGGTATTTATAAGGAACTGTCAGTGGCCATCCAGATTGTACAAGAACAGGGCACAACAGCTGGTGATCTTTCAAAGACACTAACAGCTCTACCTTTAAAATGATTAACAGACAAACCTGAATGGGTTCAGCAATGGCCTTTAACAACAGAGAAACTGCAGGCCTTGGAAGAACTGGTACAAGAGCAGTTAAATGCTCACCATATTGAAGAATCAACCAGTCCTTGGAATTCTCCTATATTTGTTATTGAAAAGAAATCTGTTAAGTGGATAATAGTAACAGATCTAAGAGCAATTAACAAGGTAATTCAGCCAATGGGCTATTTACAATCTGGAATTTCTTTGTCTACTTTGTTACCCAAAGGATGGCCTCTTATAGTAATCAATTTGAAAGATTGTTTCTTCTCAATACTCTTAGAAGAGAAAGACAGAGAATGATTTGCCTTCACAGTGCTTACTTATAATAATTCTCAGCTGGTTAAGAGATATCAATGGAAGGTTCTCCCACAGGGAATGTTGAATAACCCAACCCTGTGTCAATATTTTGTACAACAACCATTGGAAATGATACGTAAAAAGTTTCCTGAATCCAAAATTTATCATTATATGGATAGTATTTTACTAGCTGACTCAAATGCAGATACTTTAGAAAGAATATTTGAAGAAGTAAAGGAAATTTTGCCTTGCTGAGGATTACAAATTGATCCTGAAAAGATACAAAGAGGAAATGCTATTAATTACTTAGGATATAAAATAGGCCTACAAAAAGTTAGCCCCCAAAAGGTGCAAATTAGGAGAGACGGATTACAGACTCTTAATGACTTTCAAAGATTATTCAGAGACATTTCCTATCTATGGACTGTTGTTGGGGTTAAAAATAATGAACTGAATAATTTGTTCAAAACCTTAGAGGATGACATGGACTTAAATAGTCCAAGAGAATTAATGGCTGAACCTGAGAGAGGAATTGGTCTTGGTGGATAAGAAAATACAAGATACACGTGTGGATCGTGTGGATCCAAAGCTTGATTGCATTTTGATTATTTTACCCTCTCAGCATGCTCCTATAGGAATTTTAATGCAGAGGGAAGATATTATTTTGGAGTGGATATTTCTACCAAATAACAAGAGTAAAAAATTAAAAACTTATGTGGAAATGATCTCTGAGTTGATTTTTAAAAGGAGAATTGAGACTTTATCAATTAATATGAACAGACCCAGCAGAAATTAGAGCACCTTTAACTAATGATGAAATCAAAAAATTACAGGCATAAAGTGAACCTTGGCAAAGAGCTTGCTATAATTTTTTTGGGATAGAATAATAACAAATATCCCAAAATTAATAGAATTAAACTTACAAAGAGAGTTAATTAGTCTATTGGTATATTACATATCTAACAGGATAAAATTTTGTAAGTCTTCCTAAATATTTTTTCTGCTCTTCTCTATAGACACTTAACACAATGGTCTTTATGTAGTTCCAGTTCAATTAAAAATTAAAGCTACCTTTGGAGTTGGAGCATGGCTCTCTCCTGTTCTAAATCCAAGCATGTTTGTTAAAAGAAAAATGGTCTGTATCATGTCACAAGAGCCATCTGATAGGGGACAGAAGAAAACAAAAATTAAGGGACTATTCTATTGCCACTAATCTCACAATTCTTTCATTCTATTTTGGCTCTTTAAAACTTCTCTTAATGTATGAATTTTATATCAAAATTTATAAGATTTATTATATATTTTTAACTTTTGTCATGATATTAATGGTCATATAGTGTACTAACTTATTCTAGAAAAAAAAGTTTCGTCTAGTGGCCTGTACATGTTTTCATGTTTGAGTCCCCATCAGTTTTCTGCAGGAAGTCATGACCATGCCTAAGTTCAAATTTGAAGTCTCCATAAAGATGATTGGGCCCCACGACGATGGTTCCATCAGGATGATGATAATAGCACTAAGCTAACAAATATCTCCCAAAGATTAACTTTGGACTATAAATTGCTCAAGATAATTTCAAGATGGCTAGCTGAGATGATCCAGCCTCACAGACTACTGGAACAAGGACTTAAGAAAGCCCTGCACTTGTGCATTATGCAGAGGCTGGACAACAAATGATACACCTACCTCTCCCCAGACTTAAAAATTAACTCAAAATTTTTCTTCTCAGGATCCTGTAAAAATGCCTTCACCCCCAGACAGCAGGGATTCCTGCTGCCAGTAGACATGACTGTGTACAGTGCTGCCAGCTCACTTCCCTTTCTCAGTGATTCATCTTTGCAGTTTCAGTTCAAGTACTCCTTTATAACTCACCCTTTCTGTTGATTTGCTTATTTAGAATAGCTGAATTCCTAAAGCACATGAAGGCTTGCCATGGAAAATTATTTGTCTAGGGACCACATATCAGTTTCTTTATTTTATTTTTTAACAGAAGCACAGGTGCTAATTAGATATACTTTCCAGCTGCCCAAGAAAGATGCTGAGGTCCCCAATTGCTGTCAGTCTCATCATCATTAGCCTAAAGAATTCCTCAATGAAGAACTTGACACACTTGACACATCCTTGCTCTTTGCAAATAATCTTAAATGATTTCTTAATCAAAAGTACGATGTTACCCATTGCTAGTTAATCAGGCAGCATCCATAGGAAGCAGGGATGTTCTGAGTACCCTATTTCTTCAGTGGAGATCCCTATCTCTAACAGAAGTGGATACATCTGAGCTAGTGCCATTGCCTTTTCTTAAAATAAATTCTTTATCTCCAGTTTTCAGATTGTTTGCAGGCATCATAAAACCTCGATCTAGCTAACGTTATTTTAATATTTTCCCCTCTTCTAGTAACTTCTGAAGACATGAAGAAAAGGTTATTTCTTTTGGAAAAAATTACCTCTTCAGGTAGGGATTCCTGCATATTTGCAATGTGATGAACAGGTTGTCAAAGAAGATGTTGGCAAACTAGGAAAACCAGTCCTGAAAATTCAGGAGGAAAATACTTGTATTCAAGAAATCTCTCTCCCAATGATGTACAACACTGTTCCTCTTTGCTTTTCTATTGTTCCTGATTTTTCAAATTTCGGATGAATTGTCAGGGACCAAACATGAACCATGGAAAAGTACTAGCTAGGCCAGAGAAAAAGCCACAGGCCCTAAACCAGATGCCCCCAAGGATAAGAACATCCCAAAGTCAGGTAGCATAGCAACAGAACAATAGGCCCTGACCAGTGGCCTTATCACCTAGCCTCACAACTTGCGACTTGCACGTCTCCCTTCACCTGCAGGGCATGTCGTGCACCCCTTCCCTCCTTCCTGCCCCTTCCCCCTCCATATATAAGCCTTGCTGAGTAGAATAAAATTTGCAGCTTGATCAGAACACTGTCTTGCTGTCTTCTCTTGTGTCTCCCTGTCCCTTTCATTCTCGCCCGCTGACCGGGGCAATGAATAATTTCTTAAGTAAATAAAAAAGGTAGCCTGGTGTGGTGATTAACACACAGTATCAGCACTCAGGAGGCTAAGCCTAAGGATCACAAGTTTGAGGTCATCCTAGCTACAAAGCAAGGTGACAGAGAGGGGAGGCAGAGGGGGAAAGGAAGGGAAGAGAGAAAGGAAGGGAGGAAGTAAGAAACCTTTTCTCAATTTTATTTTATTTTAAAAATACTTCCTGATTTAGTTTATTTTCCACTTGCTCTGATAAATTAAAGCAACTTGAAGAAGGAAGCATTTACTTTAGCTCATGTTTCAAGATATAATCCATAGCAACAGAAGGATCTTGAAGTACTTAGTCACAGGTGTAACTTCCCAAACTCTGATTTGTGTCAAAGCTTCCTGGTTCTTCATCTTGGTTCTTTCCCAGACCTTGTTAGAATCATTAGAAGTAAATAGTGCATGTCTGTTAGATCACATGCTGCCAAGTGTCTGAAGTGATGTACAATAGATCAGTGGATCAGAATGGACAGGCCCTGAGAAATACAGAGGAAAACCAATAAACAAAATGTAACATGACGTGTAATCTTTCTATCTATAAATCTACTAAAACAATAAAAGGTAGAATTATGTTGTCTTTTATTGCAAAGTCCTGTATTTGTGATTTTATGGAACAATATGGAGACAGCAATAGTTATATCAGGATTTCTCCTGTTTTAATAACACCACATAAAAATTTTTGCTGATATGTGGGTTTTGTTTGAAAGAAAGAGCCCATTACAAGTAAAACCCTTGGTGTGTGCTGTTGCTTGGTCAGACTTTTTTTTATCCTTCATTTAGTGACAAAATGTTAAATTTACCCTTCTAAGTCCTTAATATAATTGTAGTCACAGTATACAACAATTTTTAAAATACTTGACTCCAGGACTGGGGAGATGGCTCAGCAAGAGAAGTTCTTACTATGGAGAGTAAGTCTACTGAACTAGCCAGATCAGCAAGCTTGGGGCTCTTCAAGAGACCTTGTATTTCTAAATAAAGGGGAGCAAGATCAAGAAAGACACCAAATAACTTATAGCCTCCATTCACATGTAACACACATACACACAAACACAATGCCCAAACAAAAACAAATACACAAGCATGTACACCATACATATATAACATACAAAGAAACAAAAATTTACCTTACTATACTGAAAAAAAAAAACCCTTCTAATTACAGTCTTCTTTTATCATTTTACAAAGTATTCACAAGCTGTGTTCACTGGAGTGAGAGTTCTCCTTCCTGGCACATACAAAACAAAAGCAACAAATTAGATGCTCATAAAAGAGTAAATATTTTAAAAGATTTACATATACTTGCTTGGATGTAAAACAAATAAGCAACATTAGTTTAAAATTAAATATACCTTTAAAATATTACCCCCATTCCCAATCTAACTCTTGAATTCATGGTCAGCCTTATTGGATGGTTCAAAGGAAATGGAAAACTTCTTACTATCCTATGCATAAGCTGTGTCATTTGAAATTTCTACTCTGCAAGTTTCACTGACATGCCATCTAAAGGGCTAACTATTGTCTAGGAAGTATTCTTGCTTACACTCATCAGGTTCCACCAATTTTAAGGGAAGATAGATGAGAAGATACAAGCAAATCCATGACAGTCTAGGGCACAGATTCTTTGACTGGAGAAACAAGGAATGGCCAATTAAATACTTTTAGATCAACAAAATTAATGATCCTCCATGCAGACGCCACACCACAGAATACCACAGAATTTCTTGGCCCACTGAGATGAAGGAGGGGTTTTGCTCTCTGATTTTTGTTGAAAAAGATGTAAGCAAGGAAAGAATCTTCAGCTAAGAAGCACAGAATGTGTATTAGTTGCTTTTCTTATTGCTAAGACCAGTTGTCTAGTAAAAATATAATCTATTGGTTTTGGCTCACAGTTTGAGAGGATGAAGTCCATCATAGTGGAGATGACATGGCAGCTGAAATGTGAGACAGCTGCTCACATTGTATCTAAGGTCAAGAAGTAAAGTGTGGAAAAGGGGGGCAATCTATAAAATCTAGAGGCACAACTCCAGTGACTCTCTACTCCATCAAGGATTCACCTGCTAATGCTCCTGACAAACTTCCCAAACAGTGCCATCAGCCAGGGATCAATGATTCAAACATTTGAGCCTATAGGAAACAGTCCTACTTCATATAACAACAATGGGTTAATAATTTGGTTCAAAACTACAACCAAAATTTAAACTGTTCTCATATTCCAAAATCATTTTAGTCTGCTACAGATCAAGCTTAGAACATCCTGTATTATGGCAAAAAAGACTAATGAGCCAAAGTTAAGGCAAAGCACATGTATGTGTTCAACTTGCAGAAATGTTCATGAAGTGTCAGCAGTCACTACTGAACTAATATATAGAATAAATGCAATCTCAATAAAAATCCATACATTTCTCACTTAAATAGAAAAGAATCCATCTTAAAATTCATATGAAATTCTTAAACAATAACATTTAATAATTAAATGTAAGTGTTAAACCAAAAAGTTATACTGAGATGGTTCAGCAACCTGAGGCATTTGCCACCAAGCCTGAGGATCTGCATTTGATCCCTGAATGCCATATGGTAGAAAAAAAAAGAGATTAAAAAAAAAAAAGAATTGAACTTTGTCATCCTGTCTCCTGCTAGACATCCACCCCTGTGGTCAGGAGACATGGGCTAACTACATATAAACAGACATATATGTAGACATAGACATGGGCACTGGAAGGCTGTGATCCATATGTGGTCACAAAATCCATATGTGGTCACAAAGAATATCATCATTAAGACAAAACGGAAGACTACAGAATGGGAAAAGATCTTCACCAACCCCTCATCTAATAGAGAGCTGATCTCCAAAATATATAAAGAACTCAATAAACTACATCCAAATACCAATTAATCTAATTAAAAATGGGGTACAGATTTAAAGAGAGAATTCTCAACCAAAGAATCTCAAATGGCTGACATACACTTAAAGAACTCAGGGAAATGCACATCAAATGACTCTGAGACACCATCTTATACATATTAGAATGGTTAAGATCACAAATACTAATGATAGCATATGTTGGAGAGGATGTGGAGTAAGGGAACACTCCTCTACTGCTGGTGGGAATGCAAACTTGTACAGTCACTTGGATATTGGTATGGCAGTATCTCAGAAAATTGAGAATTAATCTACTCAAGACCCAGCTATACCAATCTTTGGCATATACCCAAAGGATGCTCAATCATACCACAAGGACGCTTTCTCTACTATGTTTATAGCAGCATTATTCATAATAGCTAGAACCTGGAAACAACCTACATGCCCCTCAACTGAATAATAGATAAAGAAAATGTGGTACATTTACACAATAGAGAATTACTCAGCAGCAAAAAAAAAAAAAAAAAAAAAAAAAAAATCTTGAAACTTGCAGGCAAATGGATGGAAGTAGAAAAAAATAATCCCGAGTGAGGTAACTCATACCCAGATAGACAAACATGGTATGTACTCACTTATAAGTGGATATTAGTTGTAAAGGAAAGGACACCAGGCTACAATCCAGGCCCAGAAATGTTAGATAACAAGGTAGGCCCATTGAGAGATGCATGGATGTTCCTGGGAAGGCGAAATAGAAGAGATCTCCTGGGTAAACTAGGTGCAGGGGTGGGGGCAGGGGGATGCATGTTTGGGAACATGAGGGATTCTGTTGGGCAGATTGGGTTCGAGACAGACAAGGAGAATAATGAAGGATATATCTTCTTGGGAAGGGGGGTTATATTTTGGCATTAGACAAAAACCTCATGCCAGGAAAACTCCAAGGAATTCACAAGAATGATTGCAGTTAAGAATCCTAGCATTAGTGGAGAAGGTGACTGAACTGGCCTTCTCCTGTAATCAAATTGATGACTATCCTAATTGTCACAAGGGAGCCTTCATCCGGTAACTGAGGGAAGGAAGCAGAAGCAAAGATCCACAGACAAGCACTGGGCTGAGCTCTGGGAGTCCAGTTGAAGAGAGAGAGGAAGGATTGTATGAGCTAGGGGGTCAAAGTCATGACAGGCGAACCCACAAAGACAGTTGACCTGAGCTCGTGGGAACTCACAGAGTCTGAACCAATAGCTATGGAGCCTGCATAGGACTGACCTAGGCCCTCTGCATGTGCGTGACAGTTTTGTATCTTGGTCTGTTTGTGGAGATCCTAGTAGTGGGATTGGGAATTGTCCCTGGCACTTGAAATGGCTTTTAACATCCCAGTCCCCAAGCTGGTCCTGCCTCAACTTGATGTGCCATGCTGTGTTGATTCCCATGGGAGGCCTACCCCTTTCTGAATGGAGATGGAGGATGAGTGGATGGGGGCATAGAAGGGAGGTGGAGGAGAGAATGGGAGGAAAGGAAGAAGTAGGAGAAACTATGGTCAGTGTGTAAAATACAAAAAAAATAATAATAAAAAACATTTTATGAAGTACAAAAATATAAATATTTATGTATTTTCAATTTAACTTATGGAAGAGGAATATAAAATGTCTTTAGGACCCTGGAAATGATTTATGTGACACAATTTGGAAACACCTGTCCAAATTGTTCAGGATTTTTTTTTTTACCACTAATACTCAAGCTTGATAGGTAAATGAGATGGCTGACTGTTCATATCTCTGTAGACCACCAAAAATAGAAAGACTGAGACCAATAGCAGGGCTGGTCTCAAGACCAGCACTCGAGTGACCCATTTCCTCTGGAACTTTGCATAAGCCCGCAGATCTGCACCAGCAGTTAGAGATCAAGTATACAAACATGTGAGCCTGAGAAGGGCAGCTTACATACAATGCCTAACTTCATGAAACAGGGTGGGTCATGTTTAATTATTTTAATAGGCTGAGATCCTGAACAGGCTTTAATCACAAAATCCTCTGCCTATCTTCCAGACCTAATCTTACAGGCAGAGAGTGGTGTAGGAGGCTTGCAAATGGTAGACTGGAGTCTGTAAGTCTTTTGAATTACACCCAGCTATAAAATGAGACTAGGTTTTTACAAAACTCAGCACTTGAAATTCTGAATACTATAATGATGATGATCAACACCAAGAATTCTGAATAAACAATACCTTTGTGGAAACTTGCCTATAATGTGCAGTCCAGACCTGACAGTGAAGAGCTGGTCCTTTTGCTCCTCCACAACTCCTCTCTTCATCCTCACAAACTCAAGCCAAGGCAGGCTGGAGGAAAGATAATCTAACCTCGCTGCAGGAAAGGACCTCTTATCCCTGGAGGCAAGTTTGAAAGCTAATTTACTGAACAGCATGGAGATTTTTCTTTTTTTCCCTTTTCCCTGAAATTTCAGACATGCCTTAAGATAGGATTAAATCACAGTACTGGCTGCTTTTACTCAGGAAGGATTTCTTTCTTTTTTTTTTTTTCTTTACATTTGCTCTAAAATACTTATCAGAACAAGGGGTTTTTCACTTCTGTTTGTTCATCAGAAGTCACACTCAGGAGATGCCATGGCACAAGAGTGTGTCCCCACAACACTCTGAGGATATGCCTCTTCTGAGTTATTGCCAGTACAGTTGGAAATCTATAATCCTTTTTCATTTTAAAATAAATATATGTCTGAACCTTCAGAGAATTGGCTCAGAATTGTACATCAAAAAGCTGGCTAAATATTTCAGTCATTAAACAGTTTTTACCCAAGAAATAAGAAGAAAATGACTCATTCCTGCTATTGTTATCTAATGTAGCCTTTGGAATAACAGTTTTGTTTTGTTTTGTTTTGTTTTTCAGCTAGCATGCTTAAGTCGTCTTTTTACCTGCTTGACATCTTTCTGTCAGAAGAGTTCTCACATCATTTTCTTCTTACCTTTCAAAACACTTCATTTTAAAATTTATCACAGGATTTTCTAAGTTTTTTTAGGTTATATCACAGCATAAAATATAAAAAGATCCTACTTTTTAAACATCTGCCTTAATAATGAGAAAAAGATTTAACTCACTGCCTGTCCTTTATGAAGTGAATCTATATTCACTCTTATAATTTCTCACAGAGTTCTAAAGTTTGGTGGACACTCAGGCTCATTAAAGTTAATGTAACATAACCACAAAAATAATAAAATGGCATGAGGGGCTCCTTAAATCCTTCCCCAAGGGCTTACTTGCTTTATATCAGGAGAAATTCTGATGGGAGAGTCATTTGTGCAAGAGTTAGTTCATTCCCTCTGACAAACATCTGTTATTGTAGAGGAGACACTCTGGCCTGAGTTCTATCATCCTATAGTCCTAGTCCTGTCATTCTAGATACTTTCCAGTTGCCTTTTACTGGTTTTCTTGCAGTTTAAATGTTGAAGTGCAGCCAGTGATCCTCCATAAGCCACATTATGCCTTTGTTCATGTCCTATTGATCATGTCCCTAGCTCAGGTCTAGAAACATTCCATGATCAAAAGTCAAGGGCAAGACAGTTAGTGTACCTGCCTGGAGTATTACAGACAGCTGGTGGCATCATCTATCTCAAGCCAGCATTTTAGGAAAGGGGAGAATATAAATGATCTCTAGATGGCAGAATTTTCTAGAGTAGTGGTTTTGCAACCTTCCTAATGCTGCAACCAATTAATACAGTTCCTTGTGTTGTGGTGACCTCCCAACCATAAAATTATTTCATTGCTACTTCAGAACTGTAATTTTGCTGTTATTAATCATAATGTAAATATTCAATATGCAGGATATCTGATATGTGACCCCAAAGGCATCACGACCCACGGATTGAGAATCAATGCTGCAGAGGAACAGAAGAGATAGAGTGAAAATATTATAAAGGGAATTTTGACAGATTTTTGACTTACACATTGTGAGCTGTATAGCCCAACAGTGGCTGTCTTCATGCTGGGGAGACTGAGAACTCAGTAGCTATTCATTCCACCTTGCTGGATGATTTAGTGTTACCAATCTGGCACTGCAGGCCTGGAGGGTTCTTAGAGAGCCACTGGTCTTGTGAAAGATAATATAGAAAGAAGACTCACAAATGGAGGCTGTGTTGAGAAACTGCAGAAGCCGGGCTTTAGTGACAGCGAAGGACTGCAGCACAGAGACCATGGTGAGATAGAGACACCCATTGCAAAAAGCAAAAGCAGGCAAAGGACAGCACTGCTTTCCCCCGACATTTCCTCTCTCAGGGCTACTGCAGGAAGGTTCTGCCTGCTGCGAGAAGAATCTTTTCCACTCAGCTGTCCATCCTAAGTATGGCCTTGTAGACTCTCACAGAGAAGTATCTCTTAGTTGATTCTAGAGCCAACCAAGTTAACAGTTGAGATTACCCATCACCCATCACAGTCCTCAAGATCCTCAACACCTAGAGATTGCATATGTGTCCTTCCAGCAAAAATTAATTTTAAGGTTAATCTTTCTCCCACTGCAGTGGACTACTCCCCATGTTTTTCATTATTTTCTCCTTCAGATCACATAGATCTTGCCATATCCTTAGACACTTTCTCTGGATTTCAAGGTTCACCAGAAATGCAATTTAAAAGCATCCATCTAAGACTGAAGTTAGAAATTAGAGGAATATTGCTCCAAATGTAAATAACTTAAGTGTGTGTGCCTGTGGGTTTGTTTGTTTGTTTGTTTGTTGTTTCTTTCTTTGTGTGTGTGTGTGTGTGTGTGTGTGTGTGTGTGTGTGTGTGTTCTGGCAAACTTCTCTGAGAGATCTGGGATTAAATTGCTACATTGTGTTGCTGTTTTATAGTTTTATCAGGTCAAAGGTGGAGCAATTTATTTTCCAGCTCAGCTGGAATCACAGAGTACTTGGAATCTCATTTTAAATAAAAGATGTCATTAACCTCTTGAGCCAAAACAGTGATGTGGAACATTTGACTGAGGAGATTACTAATGAGTTAGTAGCTCTAGATATGACCTTCACCAGCCATATTTAATTCAACTCTAGCCCCACAGTGGATGGATTGTGATTGTGGTATACATTTACCTGAATGGAGGTCTCTGTTCTAGTTAGCTTTAATTGCCAACTTGACACAACCTGGAGTCATCCAAGAGGAAAGCATCAACTGAGGAATTGTGTAGATCAGATCAGCCTGTGGGCATGCCTTTGGAGGAATATCTTGATTGCTAACTGACGTGGGAGGGCCCAGCCCACTATAGGTAGTACCATTCCTAGGCAGGTGATCTTGAGTGTGAGAGTAAGACAGCAACCACCTTTCTCTATAGTTCCTGCCTGAGTTCGTGATCTGACTTCCCTCAAGGACAGGCTGTGGCCTGGAAATACAAGCTCAAATAAACTCTTTCCTCCCCTAAATTCCCTTTGGTCAGAGTGTTTTATTATAGCAACAGAGATGAAATTGTCACAAATCCTAATTAGAAAAGCCATCAGGCTGTTTTCAAGTTCTCAGATGCTTCCTCCTGCCACTGCCAGCCATTTACATTTTATCCCAATTCTGTTTTATATTGCTCTTCTATTTCTTACAAATTTGTTCTTTCTTCTATTTTGATAGTTATGATTAAGAATGTTATCCCAGGGAAATAAATGAGCTGTTTTTCAAAGGCAATTTAAACAACAATGTGGAAATCTCCAATTTGAAGGTATAGTCATCACATATTTATCTATGCTGCCTTTCATTTGGTAAGCATACTTTGGAGAAAGTGTGAAGAGAGAATAATGACTTACATAATCATTGCTCTCAGAAAACTCACTATCTGATAGTGGAAGCAGAAGGGATATCAATTATTTATGTCCACAAAATAACTATCTGAAATCTAACCAAAACAGTTTAGAGGTTTGAGAAAGTAAGTATATGTTTATTTAAGCAATGAGCCTTTGAGCTGGTGTTATAGTCTGGATCATTATGTGGCAATTGTTTTGTACTTTATTGGGCTTACATGTCTGGGGCAGCTGGTTGTTGGCTGACGCAGTCTAGTCTGCAGCTATAACTCAGGCAAAATGGCCATGCCTTAGCCTTTCTTCATCTGCCATGACTCTAGTCCAGGCATATTCTCAAAACAATGCAGGAAACACACAGATACAGGCAGGAATATTTGAATTTCTGAATTTTCTGCCATGATTGCCAGCACACCATTGGCCAAACAAGTCAGAAAGTGGACAAAATAGCATGGTTATAAAGCCTAGTTCTGCATAGGAAAACCCTTAATGTCACACAGTGTGGAGTAGAGGAAAAGAGGGGCAGGAGCTGGCTGGCATGACAGCTCACTGGAGAAGGTGCTTGCTGTGCAAGCCTGGTGACCTGAGTCTCAGCCCAAGAACACACATGCGAGAACTCCAGCACGTTGTCATCTGACTCACACACACATACACACACACACACACTCCACAGGCAGTGACACAAGTACATCTACACACTTAATAACAATAATAAATGAAATCAAGTACATTTTCAAAGAATCAGAAGGAAAAATCTATCATCATTTGCCAGAGGAAGATGAGCAAATGGAATAAGACATTCTCTCTTTTTTTTAAAGTGAAGGGAATAGTAAGTACTATAAATGAAGGTAGACATAAATACTTTGAAATCCCAGTAACAACTCTCACTATCTCCTTCCAGAAAATCATCCAAGTTTTAGCCACAGAAGTGAGATTCAAACCAGCTCCTAAAAGATGTCCTCTGAGAAGGCAGGAAAAGTTTCTGAAGGTTCATAGGTAATGACAGAGAGATGACAGAGACATGCAGTGTTGGAGATAATGAGGAATCAGTGTGGTTGGAGTTGAGTGGACCAAGAGAAAATAAGAAATAGTGTTTGTGCTGAGACTGAAGCAGATAAAGATCTCTGGCAAACCAGACTATCATTCCATTTCCTTGGTTGAAAACCTCCTATAGAAAAGGCAACATTTTCCGTAATCTCAGTATTGCACACAATGCTGACACAGAAAATGTGTGGTAAATGTCAACTACTTTGACTTCCACTCTATTGATTGAAAAAAACATAAGTTGTGCATGGCATGGGAATAGATGCTTAGTGATATTTGAAGACCTTCTTTCAAGCAAGACCAAGTCTAGAAGTCACCTTTTCTCCATCAGCTTTCACATTTCTCAAATCTTAAGTGTATTTGCAGGCTTTGATGAACTTTAACTTTACTAGAAAGCCAAGGTAATTTTATTGTTTTAAATTATTTGACTATTTTTCTCATGGAACTTGTGACAATAGGGACATATCTATATTGACGATTTCTCCGTGATTTGTTCCTAAGTTATTTGGTGTTTTTTTTACAAATTTTGATGTTAGAAAATAAGAGAAAAATTCAGCTTTAATGATACCACTAAATTGCTGGGAGAGGAATTCTCCAAGTAGGAGGCACTGGGTTCTTTCATCCCCATGTGAAATAGACATGCATTTTAATCTGAAGTAGTAGTCTGGCTCTTTTCAAAGTGCATATGAAGACCCAAGCTAAGTATAATATCAATGGTTCTGGCAATATCAAATATGAAACACTGCTGGGATCGTGGCATTGCAAAGACTGGAGCACAGGCTTTCTGATAGACCAATGAGCTCTCCAGAGTGGAACAAGCACACTGCTATTTTGCCTTGAATTTAAAACCTGGACCCCCCAGGCTGGGAGGAAACTGGGCAGTATTAGCCTAGATATTTTTGTCCTAACCCAGAATCACATGACTCTATCTCCACTGATATAATACTCTAAGTCCCAATCCATAATGCTTTTATTTCATTTTTTTTTTTCTGTGAAAAAGGCCTAAGTAGCTAGAGAGGACTGGAGAGCTAGAACCACAGTTAACAGCACCTGCTGTTTTACCATAAAGACACCACCTTGAGTCACAGTACAAATACCTATAACTTCAGCTCCAAATGGATCTCAAACATCTGGACTTTACACTCACATATATGTGCATGTACATACACACACACACACACTTTTAAAAATGACTTGCTTGACAGTGTTTCTAGAGTTGCTCTCTTATGAAGGTACTACATTATTAATAAGAGAACATGTCGTTTCTCCAATAAGCTCTATCAATAATAAAACCATTGTTTCCATTGCCAAATTACTAATGTCTTATTTTCAATTTGGTTGAAAGGATAAAAAGTGAATAAAGGACCGGCAATTTTTGTTGTTCTTTTAACAGGAAAACCAGATTACTTTATCTGTCTTAGTGTTCACTATAGTGGTAGAAGGATGGCAGACACATCAGCCAGTACTCAAAAACTGTTCATTGAATGAGACCAGGAATTATTTAACATCAAAATCTACTCTATTCTTTGATCTCTTGGATGTCTTTAGAGAAAAGTTGAGTTTCTCTTAGTGTCACTAGTCAACATTTTTCTTCTCTACACATTTGTTCAGTTTCTCAAGTGCTAATGGTCCATGCAACTCTTTCATCTCCCTAGCAGATGCTTTGTAGCATGGTAACCACAAAGACTTTGTCAAGCACTTTGTCATCCTTTATAAGGCAAGCTCTACATGATTTTAAAATACCACCATCTGTGCTCAGCCTGGTGATTTTACAGAGATATTTGGGGTCCATTTCAATGAGCACTAATCCTCTGTCATTCTGACTGGCTGTCTCTGGAGCTAAGTGGCAGCTTCCTGAACATTAGTCTTTTGTCTCCCTGTGGCTAGGGTTTTTTCCACTTCTAAGAATTCAAACTGTTCTCAATTACTAAAACAATAACCACAAAGTTCTCAAATAGTTCTTCAATCTTCTTTTATCCATATTTATAGGAAAAAATAATGTAGTATTACCAAAAGATGCCCCTGTCTCACATACAATAAAGATTGATGCTTAATAAAAAGTAGAAATCTGAATAAGACAGATATTCTTACATCTAATACTGAAATAAAGAGGAAGACCCAAGAAAAGAAAGATAAGAGGAAGGGAAAGTAATATTTAACATAATAGCTCACTTGCCAAATTGACAATGCAAATGAGTGCTTGATGAGAAACCCTAAGAGAGCAGACTATGGGTTCTGTGCAGCACATTTGCTGCTATGAATCCATCATCAGGATTGAAAAGTCAGTCCTGAATACATCCTCCAGAATTAATAGATGCATAAATGCTATGAGCCACAGAACTATGAAGCAGGATCTCAGCTCGCATTGACAAGGCTGATGACCCATTAGAGCCAGGAGCTCTGATGGAAATTGAAGCCAAAATTCAAGGAGTTTGGTGACATTGGCTTTGAATGTATTTGATATTTCCTGCAGTGAATTTCTTGTGTGCTGTTGTAGCCTTCCCATCTGATTCTTTTCCCAAGAACTTCTAACAATATGATTTTTTATTTATTGGACACAATTCACCTTATACATATGGGGTATTTGGATAACATGCCCCAGCTACATGTAAAAACAGTCACACAGTCAAAACCTGTTTCCCACAACCAAGTCTTTGTTCCATTCTCCAATGTAAACTTAGAGGTCTGCCTTCCTGAAATTATCTTCATTGTCAGGCATTTGATCAATTATAAATATCCAGGCAAAAGTATCTCATTTGAGATATTCTCAGACACCCATGGACATAGAATTATAACAGGTCTGGGTTTGTTTGATTCACAACCTTTAGATAGATAGGGAACAAATATGCTCTGGGCTCACCCCACCTGCAGATAGGAGAATGCTGCCTCAAGCTAACCCCACACTAACACATTCTTAACTCCTTGTACTTTCACCTTGGTTTGTTGATCAGCTTATTATCTAACCACACTTAGGAATGCAGTATTACACATGAATTTCCCTTTTTCCCTTCTTAGATTTTCCTAATTGATTTAAGGTTTCTCTCCCTCACATTTGATCCCATTCCCTTTAAGAATTCACTGAGGATTTTACAAGTCATCCGCTCCTTGAGTCATAAAGAAACTCTTACCTGCTTTATGACCCTGAAAACATTCAAGCCTTGTGACTTTGCTTTGGCCAGAGAATTGCTGGTTGTATATGTATAAAAACAGAAAACTTCAGAGACTCGAGGTAGAACTAAGATAGAACAAAATGAGAACAGCCGAGAAATGTGTGAGAGAGCTGAAAAGAAGCTGTATATTTAGAATTAACTTAGAACAATAAAGTGAATGGACTGAAAATGCACTGTGTTCAAAGATTCAATTAATATTCCTAAGATTAGATTCCCAGCTGGTTGTAGATTATCCCGAGGACTCTGGGAAAGGGGTATTCAGTATGGACCTCAATAGCCCTTGTTATATAAATATTTAGGGAAACATCAAAAAACTATTCTTTATTACTCCAAATGAATCTTTAACTCTGATAACCATATACACTGAATAGCCCTTATCCAAAATGCTTTAGACTAAAATGGTACCAGATTTGGATTTTTTTTATATTGTAGAATATTCTCATATATGTAAAGGGTTATCGTCAGGCTACAACACAATTCTCAACATAAAAGTTCTTTAAATTTCATGTTAACTTTGTACACAATAGCCTGAAGTAATTTTATACAATATTTTTAGCTTTTATGCATGTTGACTACAATGTATCACTTGAGGTCAGATGTGAAAATTTCACACTGGGGCTCAAAAAAGGATTTTGGAACCTTGTGGAGTTCAGATTTTTGACATAGGGATGTTTCAGTCTATGCATGGAAAGAAATGGAAAAAAAATGAATTAACTAAAATATATTGAGTAAATAATATATGCTAGTAATCTTTTATGTGTCCTGATCAGAAGTGATACATAGCTACTCACTTTCAGTTTACACAGCCAGGTGAAAAGACAGACATGTGTTGTCCAGGAAGTTCATGACCATCTATGTATAATCTCCTATATCTTGGATGTGGCTCATCCTTCCAGGGTTCATCCATGAGAAGCTTTATGGAGTACAGTGAGTGAATTAGTCAATTTTCTGTTGCTATGATAAAATGTCATATTCAAAAGCAACTTATAGAATTAAGGAAGAGGCTATTTTGACTTATAGGTCCAGACAGCTAGATGTCAATAAATGCAGGGAACACATGGAAACAGGAGCAGGAAGCTGAAAGATCACAACTCAATTGCACTCACAGAGCAGAGAATATAAACTGGAAGTGGAGCAAGGTGACAAACTTCAAAGCCTTTCTCCAGTGCTATAACTCTTCCAGCAAGGCTCTTGTCCTAAAGTTTCCTCATCAAACAGCACTACCTACTAGGGAGTAAGTATTTAAATGTGTGGGCCTATGAGGGACATTTCTCATTTAAATCAACACAGTGAGACTTTTTAAATTGGGGCCTTGTAGGAGTGGCCGGGTTATTTGGGTATCAATGTCCTTAAAGAGATCTAGGAATTTTTCATGGTTCCCTAAGTTAGTTCTGAAAAGCAAAATGTTATAAAACAGTAAAGCTGCTCACTTCTCAGTCTCTAGCTTCCTGCTTCACCATGTGTATTAGGTATTTCCTGTTGCTGTGACAAAACACTCTAACCAGAAGCAACTTGGGGAAGGAATAATTTATTTTAACTTATTGTTCCATTGCAATATTGTTTGTCATGGTGGGGACAGCATGCTATGGCAGCAGGAACAGGCTGCTTCTTAATCAAGACTTATTCACATGCAGGAAGCAAAGAGAGAACAAGAAGTAGGGTAAGGCTATAAACCCTCAAAGCCCAGAACCAACTGTATACTTTCTCCAGCAAGGCTTCACCTCCTAAATGTTCCATAGCCTTTAAGACCAAGTAGGGATGAAGTATTCAAGTGCATGAGCCTATGGGAGACATTTCCCATTCAAACCACCACATCACATGTGACTCTCTCCACACACACACTCCCACCACTGTGACACCATGCCCAGAGTTGAGCTAATGTTAACATTGTACCCTTAAGCAACACTGTGAACCAAATGCACATCTTTTCTTTGTTCTGTATTCATTCTCATTTATTTAGTTACAGCAACAGAACAGGAGACATATATGCAACCTTTCTGAACCTTCAAAATAAAAGATTGAGCAATGGTATCCTTGTCCTCTTTCATTAGTAAGGTATCTTTATTTATCAATAAAACATTGTTAAAGTCACTCAAATGAGTTTTCCAAAATATCTCAAGGTTTTGCCACCCAAACTCTTATAGTTGCAGGGTTTAAAGTAATCAATCTGGGACACATAGAATTTTTCAACTGGAAGGAATGTTAAAGAACTTCAGATCCAAGTTTTTTATCCTTTCTTATTAATGCATAATGTATCTGGGACACAGGGTGTGTGGTCACACACAATTATACAGAAATGAACTATTTATTGTTTTCTCATTCAGAGGATTAAAAGAAATGAAACCTATTTTGTATTAACGGTGACAAAAATGTTTTTTTAATTCTTTGTTTTCCTTTATAGGCAAACATTGTGATCTTTAGTTTACAGTCAAAGAGATGGAAACACAAAGGTATTTCATGTGTAGCAGCTTTAAGTGGCAAAGCCAAAGAATTCGAGTTTTTATACCAGCAAATATCCCTCTCTACAAAATGCAGTAAGTTAATTTGGCAATATGTAATTTTATCTATAAGAAAAACTTCAATCTACAAGAGGTCTTCAATCTCTATCTATGTGGATTATGTAACCAATCCCCTAGTGGATTCCTGAAATTTCCATTTCTTTTAGTACTGAACCCCATATATGCTATATTTCCTTACACATACATAGTTATAATGAAGTTTTAATTTGTGGATCAAATACAGTATGAGATTAAAAACAATAATTCATAATAAAATAAAGGACTTACAATAATATAACAAATTTACCATTGTGGTGATATGTTGTGTCCCTCAAAATATTGTGCACTCTAATAAAGTTTATCTGAGGAACAGAGAAAAAGGCCAGCCAGTATATTAAACATAGAAGTCAGGCAATGGTAGCACATACCTTTTATACTAGCATTCTGGAGGCAGACATCCATTCAAATCTCTGTGAGTTCAAGGCAACACTGGGGAACAGATCCAGGCATGGTGACATATGCCTTTAATCCCAGAACTAACCATAGAGATCTGGAGGTCTGTACAGACAGACAGAAAGTGATGTAGCTGAGTGGAGAGAGGAAGTGAGGTGCAGAACAGAAAGGCTTATGGGCGTGGGTATACAGAAAGTAGGTCTCTTTGGCTGAGGATTTCCAAATGGAAAGAACATGGCTGGCTTCTTTCTGCTTTTCTGATTTCTCAGTTTTTACCCCAATATCTGCTCTGGGTTTTTATTAATAAAACCATTTAGCAATTCATCTTACATACTAGCATTTTTACTCAGGTGTTTAGGGACTAGTATTAAGTAAAACACAAGTTATCAGAACAGAAGCTCTGAGATACTGCAACAGACAGTGGATGTGATAATGGATGACTACTTAGTGATGGATAGGCAGGTGATTTCCAGAGCTTCAGCATGAACACTATAGACAAGTAAGATTCATGTTCTATGCAACGGAGAGTCAGAGGCTCAGGATTTTATCACACTCCTCAGAACGGCGGCATACAACCTAACCCATACAAATTATATCTGGAATTTTCACCTATTTTTGAAAGACAGTTGACTACAGAAAGTCAATGCCATTGAAAGTGAGATCACAGAGAGGACAGACCTAATGTACATTCATCTCTCCTCCCTGGGGTCAGAAAAATTCAACAGTTCTCAAAATTCAAAATTTAACCCAAAATATAAAAGCTACTTCTCCATCCCAAGAGACTGAGATGCTGGATTTCTTCACAGGTAGCTCATTTGATCTTGTTAAAAGGTTCTTTCCTCTAGGCCAGTAAAACAAGTACTGTCTGCAGGGCCAGAGCACTCAAGGGCTCTGGTGGCAGATGATCTGTGAGATGTCTTTGTAAACACTGTGCTTCACAGGGGCTGTAAAGGAGAGGCTTTTATCACTACATTTTTGTGATAAAACAGCGGGAGAAACAACACTGTTATCCGTAGTAGGATGCAAAATGGCCAGCCTGGGACCTGACTAGCCCAGGGCTGCAAGGCAGCTACCAGTCTGGGCCATCATTTTGACCATTTTTCACAACCTATTCTTTTTGCTGGAAAATAAATCATGAATCCCAGTGATGTCCAAGGGAACCCTAAACTCCAAGGGGCAGTGGGCTGCTCAGGTGCAAGGTTCTACTAGGGATCAGAATCAATGGGGTGAAATATAAAGTCAGTGGCCTCATGACCAGCTATAAAACTCGATTTTCAATTTAGATTGTTTTTAACATTTAATAACATCACCTACTTTATAAGATTGTTGTAGAAATTGTGTGTGTTTAATATGAAACACCTTAGGTACAAAGCCTTAAACATGGAAGGGAGCTCTGCAGCAGGAATCCTGGATCCTGAACTCCCTCCTGTAGTAGATGGTAATCAACAGAGATACCCACAACCGGACAATGTGCAGAGAGTAAGAGAGTTTGAAATACTCAATCCAAAATGGATGTCTTCATCAAACCCTTCTCCTCAAGGTTCGTGGAACTGTGTGGAAGTAGAAGCAGGAGATTGTAAGAGCTAGAGAGAATGAATGACAGCAAAGAAACATTGCTTTCCAGATACAACAGGAAAAAATGAACAGATAAACTCATAAAGACTGTGGCAACATTTGCAGGGCCTTCATAGATCCAAGATGAATGGGGCCCCAGCACTGAGAGGGGAAAAAATGAACATGAGCCCCCATGATGAACCAAAAAGCTATCTCCAATTTATAACCACTTAGTTTTCTCCAGTGGTGTCTTGCTGGGTATAAAAACCACAATTAAGGGCAGGCCCCATGCCCAAAAGGAGATACCTGATACAAAATAAACTCAGTAATATTTTTTGTAGGCTCATATTTCTTTGTTTGGGCGTTTTTTGTTTTGTCTGACTGGTCTTTTGGTTTCCAATATTGTGTTTCTATGGTGTGTGTGTGTGTGTGTGTGTGTGTGTGTGTGTGTGTATTTCTAGTGATTCGTCTCTGTTTTTATATTTTATTCTGTTTTGTTTGCTGTATGTTTGTTTCCCTGAATGTTTTCTAAAGAGAAAAAGAAAGGAAGGGCATGAAGTTGGGTGAGAGTGGAGGTGGGGAAGATCTGGAAGGAGTTGGGAAAGGGGAAACCATGACCAGAATATATTGTATGGAAATAATTATTTTCAATAATACATATTATATTTATGTTTATATAAAATTATGACTTATCAAGTTTATTCCTTCTCCTTTAAAGCTAATGGATGGTATCATGTAATTCCAGAGTAATCACCTTGAAAACCAGTGTTCACAAAGGCCCATCTTATGCATTATCATATACTGTAGAACACTAACCACTAAAGACAGCCTTGCAAGGCTGGAAAGGCAGCTATAAATCCCTGATTGTGATATAGGAATGGGGTGCCAACTGATGAACAACTTGCCCAAAGTCACAAAGGAATCAGTCACTTGAACAGGATTTTACCGTATATGTTCCTTCTTAGTTTAGTACCCATTTCTGTGCCATGTGCCAATGGAACATAGTCAGAAAGACTTCAAGTCTGCTGTACATTTTACTGAAAACAAATTAAACTAAGAACTGACCAGGCTCACCTGTATTTAAAGAGACCTCAATGTCACAGTCATTGATAGCAAAATATGTTCCTACACAGCTGTTGGTTTTAGAAATAACTACTAGCCTCTAGGAATAAATACAGCTGTGAGCATTCCCTGGCTACTGAAGGTAGACTTCCCCACAGATGCCCAATAGTTTTGTTATTTGTGAGCGATCCCTGGCAACTGAAGACAGGGAAACTTTCCCATAGATTCCCAGTAGTCTTGTTATTTGTTGACACTTTGAGACAACACACTTGATTTTATAGCATGTTTTCTGTTACAATATTATGGTGGGGACTTCCAGGTCACTTCCAGGGACTGTTGAAGTAGACAGACAAGATGTCTGGGTCCCAGCATAGGTTTGTCTCTAGCCAGCACTTTGCTTTTGGCTAAGTCCACTCATCCACATGAACTCCACTTTCTCTTCCTTCAATTTGAGAATTTCAGACAACGTATTTCCATAGTTGTTTTCAAGTCTAACATTCCAGATTCTCAACTGCCAGCCACAGACTTTTTGAAATCTCCCTAAAGAGTGATAATTGCATGTCGTTAAGTCTGATAAGGCACAGTAATACTAACACCAAGGCTGCTTTCATCCTGTCTTTAAAAGTACTCTATATTCAACCATGTGTTACCTGGAAAGTACCTGCTTACAGACCCAGAGTCCCTTAAAGTCAGGCAAATCACTGTCTCTGCCCTGGTCAGGTGCCTGGGAACTCCCTGCCTTGTAGTCTATGCAGGTCTGGGTATGATGATGTATATGATAACTGGTGTTGGTCAAATGGTATAGCATATCTGTGGATATTCCAAGCTTGTTACGACACTTGATATCTTTCAGAGCTCTGGAAAGAGAGCAGAAGTGGTAGGGCTCCTTTAATGACTGACATCATCTGACCCAGAAGATTTGCTTAGATTTTTCTTAGTCTCTTTCTGCTCCACCATGAGGAAAACACAGTTCTTATGTTTGGTTAGAGGTAGTATATATGAATCCACGAATCTAAGTATAATGAATGCTCTACTCTTTTAGGATCCTGAATCATATTTGATCTCTAGTATCCAACATACAAGTTTGAGAGGAAATTTTATGATATCAGTTGTTGCTCTGTCTATGTATACATAGAAACACAATTGTCAACACTATTTACTTCAAAAATCACCATCTCCTACACCTGCACAGGCTCTCAATGCCAGACTTGTCTTGAGTGCTTAGCCAGTGTAGACATTAGATGTCTTCATGGCAGCTCCTACTACCTCTCTCTACCACCTTCATAAGATCTTCAATCTCATCATAAAATCACATCACAGGTTTTCACAGTAATCCAAAATAACACTGGCCCAAGGATATGCCTACTTTTATTAGGACATCTCTACTCTGACTTCAATTCATACTTTAACATCTTAGCCCTGGAGGTTAACCAACATAACATACCTGTCACAATCCTAGATCTCATTAGATAGAGCCATGAGGAAGGACAACAGGCTCTGCTCCACCATACAATGGTACCTGATGGACAGTAAGATCATCAGCAAGATGAGAAGTTCCAAGAAAATATTAATAGAACTAAATGAAACACACATTTACTTTGGTCTGCTTTATTTGTCCTTTCCTCTAGTTTTTTGTAGAGTTTTTCCCTAAATAAGGCCAAATGCAATCTCCTCCACCTTCTAATAAAAATAAATTGTTTCTTCTCTATTCTCGGTGTCTCCCAAACTCATTGCTCTTATCTGACCAAGAGCACTGATAAACCCAAGAGTAAATCTACAAGGAGATGGGCAGACATTAAGGCAGAAGTACATACAACAAAATGAAGAGCAATACAGCATCACCAGAACCTAGCCCTTCTCCAACAGCTATACCTGAACATCACAAAATGGAAGAAGCAGAAGAAAGCAACCTTATGAATAACATCATGAAGAGGGTAGAGGATTATATAGAAGAAATCACAAATGAAATTGAGGAAGTGACAAACAAAAAATGGGAAAAACGCTACAAAAAACTAGAGGAAAGGACAAATAAAGCAGAAGAAAACAATAAATCCCTGAAAGAAAATCATGAAAAAGCAATGAAACAGATGAAGGAAACAGTCCAAGACCTAAAAAAGGAAATAGGAAAAATGAAGAAGACACAAACAGAGGGAATGCTGGAAATAGAAAATCTGAGTAAACAAACGGGAACTTCAGATGCAAGTATAACCAACAGAATGCAAGAGATGGAAAAGAGGATCTCTGGTGTTGAAGATACGGTAGAAGAAATAGATTCATCAGTCAAAGAAAACACTAAAGCCAACAAAGTCATGACCCAAAATGTCCAAGAAATTTGGGACACCATGAAAAGACCAAACCTATGAATAATAGGGATAGAGGAAGGAGAAGAATACCAACTCAAAGGCACAGAAAATATATTCAACAAGATCATAGAAGAAAACTTTCCCAACTTAAAGAAGGAAATGCCTATGAAGATATAAGAAGCCTATAGAACAACAAACAGACTAGACCCCCCCAAAAAAGTCCCTTTGCCACATAATAATTAAACAACTAAACATACAGAATGAAGAAAGAATATTAAGATCACCAAAGGAAAAAGGCCAAGTGATTTATAAAGGCAAACCCATCAGAATAACACCCGATTTCTCAGTGGACACTTTGAAAGTCAGAAGGACCTGGACAGATGAAATGCAGACACTAAGAGACCATGGATGCCAGCCTAGACTAATATACCCAGCAAAATTTTCAATCATCATAGACAGAGTGAACAAGACATTCCAAGACAAAGGCAGATATAAACAATACTTATCCACAAACCCAGCCCTACAGAAAACAGTAGAAGAAAAATTCCAACCTACAGAAGTCAGATACACCCTCGAGAACACAGGCAATAGATAATACCACAGCATTAAACCCCAAAGAAGAGAAGTACACACACACTAACACCAAAAAAATAACAGGAATGAACAATCACTGGTCATTAATATCCCTTAATATCAATGGACTTAATTCACCTATAAAAAGACACAGGCTTACAGAATGGATACTAAAGCAGGACCCAACTTTCTACTGCACACAAGAAACACACCTCAAATTCAAAGACAGACACTACCTAAGAATAAAAGGCTGGGAAAAGATTTACCAATCATATGGTCTTAAGAAGCAAGTGGGTATAGCCATCCTAATATCAAACACAATAGACTTCAAACTAAAATCATTCAAAAGAGATCAAGAAGGGCATTACATACTCATCACAGAAAAGATCCACCAAGATGAAGTTTCAATTCTGATCATTTATGCCCCAAACACAAGGACACACACATATGTAAAAGAAACATTACTAAAGCTTAATCCACATATAAAACCCCACACATTAATAGTGGGAGACCTCAACACCCCACTTTCACCACTGGACAGATCTCCGAAAGCAAAACTTAACAGAGAAATAAAGGACTTAACTGATGTTATGACTCAAATGGAATTAATCGATATCTACAGAACATTCCATCCTAACAAAAAAGAATATACCTTCTTCTCAGCACCCCAAAGGACCTTCTCTAAAATCAACCATATAATTGGCCACAAAGCAAATCTCAACAGATACAAAATAATTGTAATGCTGGGCAGTGGTGACACATGCCTTTAATCCCAGCACTCGGAAGGCAGAGGCAGGAGGATCTCTGTGAGTTCGAGGCCAGCCTGGTATCCAAAGAGAGTTCCAGAAAAGGCACAAAGCAACACAGAGAAACCTTGTCCAAAAATAAATAAATAAATAAATAAATAAATAAATATCAGAATAACTTCCTGCATTCTATCAGACCACCATGGTTTAAAGTTAGATTTCAAAAACTACAGAAAAACTACAATTTCATGGAAACTGAATAATGCCCAACTGAATCACCAATGTGTTAAGGAAGAAAGAAAGAAAGAAAGAAAGAAAGAAGGAAAGAAAGAAAGAAAGAAAGAAAGAAAGAAAGAAGGAAGGAAGGAAGGAAGGAAGGAAGGAAGGAAAGAAAGAAAGAAAGAAAGAAAGAAAGAAGGAAGGAAAGAAAGAGAGAAAGGAAGGAAGAGAGAAAGAAAGAAAGAAAGAAAGAAAGAAAGAAAGAAAGAAAGAAAGAAAGAAAGAAAGAAAGAAGGAAGGAAGGAAGGAAGGAAGGAAGGAAGGAAGGAAGGAAAGAAAGAAAGAAAGAAAGAAAGAAAGAAAGAAAGAAATTAAAGACTTCCTAGAGACCAAGAAAAATGAAGACACCACATGCCAAATAATGGTACACTATGAGAGCAGTGCTAAGAGGAGCATTCATAGCACTAAATGCCCACATAAGAAGTTAGAGATCTCACACTAATGACTTAACAGCACACCTGACAGTTCTGGAACAAGAAGCAAAGTCTCCCAGGAAGAACAGATGCCAGGAAATTATCAAATTGAGAGCTGAAATCAATAAAATGGAAACAAAGAGAACAATACAAAAAATAAATGAAACAAAGAGTTGGCTCTTTAAGAAAATCAACAAGATAGACAAACCCTTATCCAAACTAACCAAAAGACAGACAGAGAGCATCCAAATAAACAAAATCAGAAATGAAAAAGGGGACATAACAACAGACAATGAGGAAATCCAGAGAATCATCAGGTCATACTTCAAAAACCTCTACTCCACAAAACTGGAAAATCTAAAAGAAATGGATAATTTTCTGGATAGTTACCACATACCTAAGTTAAATCAAGACCAGATAAGCTATTTATATAGCCCAATAACACCTAAGGAAATAGAATCAGTCATTAAAAGTCTCCCAACCAAAAAAAGTCCAGGACCAGATGGGTTCTGCACAGAATTCTACCAGATCTTCAAAGAAGAGATAATACCGATACTCTTTAAATTGTTCCACACAATAGAAACAGAAGGAACATTACAAAATTCCTTCTATGAGGATACAATTACCCTGATTCCTAAACCAAACGAGGATGCAACAAAGAAAGAGAACTACAGACCGATCTCCCTCATGAACATTGATGCAAAAATACTCAATAAAATATTGGCAAACAGATTCCAAGAACACATCAGAATAATTATCCACCATGATCAAGTAGGCTTCATCCCAGGAATGCAAGGGTGATTCAACATATGAAAGTCCGTCAATGTAATACACCATATAAACAAACTGAAAGAAAAAAACCACATGATCATCTCACTGGATGCAGAAAAGGCATTTGACAAAATCCAACACCCCTTCATGATAAAAGTCTTGGAGCAATCAGGAATACAGGGAACATACCTAAACATAATAAACGCAATTTACAGCAAGCCAACAGCCAACATCAAATTAAATGGAGAGAAACTCAAAGTGATTCCAGTAAAATCAGGAATGAGGCAACGCTGTCCATTCTCCCCATACTTATTCAATATAGTACTTGAAGTTCTAGCCAGAGCAATAAGACAACAAAGGAGATTAAGGGGATACAAATTGGAAAGGAAGAAGTCAAGCTTTCCCTATTTGCAGATGACATGATAGTATACTTGAGTGATCCCAAAGATTCCACCAAGGAACTGATATACCTTATAAACACCTTCAGCAACATAGCAGGATACAAGATCAATTCAAAAAAATCAGTAGCCCTCCTATATACAATTGACAAACAGGCTGAGAAGGAAATCAGAGATACATCACCCTTTACAATAGCCAAAAATAATATAAAATACCTTGGGGTAACACTAACCAAGCAAGTGAAGGACCTATATGACAAGAACTTTAACTCCCTGAAAAAAGAAATTAAAGAAGATGTCAGAAAATGGAAAGATCTCCCATGCTCATGGATAGGCCGTACTAACATAGTAAAAATGGCAATCTTACCAAAAGCAATCTACAGATTCAATGCAATGCCCATCAAAATACCAACACAATTTTTCACAGACCTGGAAAGAATAATACTCAACTTCATATGGAAAAACAAAAAACCCAGGATAGCCAAAAGAATCCTGTACAATAAAACAGTCTCTGGAGGCATCATGATCCCTGACCTCAAGCTCTACTATTGAGCTACAGAAATAAAAACAGCTTGTTACTGGCATAAAAACTGACATGTGGACCAATGGAATTGAAGTGAAGAACCAGACATTAATCCGCACACCTATGAACATATAATTTTTGACAAAGAAGCCAAAAGTGTACAATGGAAAAAAGAAAGCATCTTCAACAAATGGTGCTGGCATAACTGGATGTCAACATGTAGAAGGCTGCAAATAGATCCATATCTGTCACCATGCACAAAACTTAAGTCCAAGTGGATCAAAGACCTCAACATAAATCCAGCTACTCTGAACCTGCTAGAAGAGAAAGTAGGAAGTAGTCTTGAACGCATTGGCATAGGAGATCACTTCCTAAATATAACACCAGTAGCACAGACACTGAGAGAAACAATCAATCAATGGGACCTCTTGAAACTGAGACGCTTTTGTAGAGCAAAGGATACAGTCAACAAGGCAAAGAGACAGCCTACAGAATGGGAAAAGGTCTTCACCAACCCCACATGTGACAGAGGACTGATATCCAGAATATATAAGGAACTCAAGAAATTAGACATCAAAATGCCCGACAATCCAATTAAGAAATGGGCTATAGAACTAAACAGAGAATTCTCAACAGAGGAAACTCAAATGGCTGAAAGACATTTAAGGAATTGCTCAACATCCCTAATCATCAGGGAAATGCAAATCAAAACAACTCTGAGATACCACCTTACACCTGTCAGAATGGCTAAGATCAAAAACACTGAAGACACCTTATTCTGGAGAGGATGTGGAGCTAGGGGAACTCTCCTCCACTGCTGGTGGGAATGCAAGCTTGTACAACCACTTTGGAAATCAATATGGTGCTTTCTTAGAAAATTGGGAATCAATCTCCCCCAAGACCCAGCTATATCACTCTTGGGCATATACCCAAGGAATGCTCAATTATACCACAAGGGCACTTGCTCAGCTATGTTCATATCAGCATTGTTTGTAATAGCCAGAACCTTGAAACAACCTAGATGCCCTTCAACTGAAGAATGGATAAATAAAATGTGGTGCATATACACAATGGTGTACTACTCAGCAGAGAAAAACAATGACATCATGATGTTTGCAGGCAAATGGATGGATCTAGAAAAAATCATCCTGAGTGAGGTAACCCAGACTCAGAAAGACAAACATGCTATGTACTCACTCATAGAAGCATACTAGATGTAAAACAAAGATGACTAGACTGCTACTCACAACTCTGGGGAGGCTACCTAGAAAACAGGACCCAAGAAAGACACAGGGATCACCCAATTACAAAGAAATGGATGAGATCTACATGAACAACATGGACGTGAGTGGGGGTAATGAAGGGCAAGGGTCAAGGGAAAGAGAGCTTAGGGAAGCAGGAGATCCCAGCTGGATAAAGAACAGAGAGGGAGAACAAGAAATAAGAAACCATGGTAAATGAAGACCACATGAAAATAGGAAGAAGCAAAGTGCTAGAGAGACCCACAGAAATCCATAAAGATACCTCCACAATAGACTACTGGCAATGGGTGAGAGACAGCCCAAACTGACCTACTCTGGTGTTAGGATGGCCAAACACCCTAACTGTCATGCTAGAAACCCCATCCAATGACTGAGGGAACGGGATGCAGAGATCCATGGCCAGGCCCCAGATGGAGCTCCAGGAGTCCAGTTGGTGAGAAAGAGGAGGGTTTATATGAGTGAGAATTGTTGACACCAAGGTTGGATAAATCACAGGGACAAATAGCCAAACGAATGGAAACACATGAACTATGAACATATGGCTGAGGGCCCCCCAGCTGGATCAGGCCCTCTGAATAAGTGAGACAGTTGATTGACTTGAACTGTTTGGGAGGCATCCAGGCAGTGGGACTGGGACCTGTCCTCAGTGCATGAGCTGGCTGTTTGGAACCTGGGGCTTATGCAAGGACGCTTGGCTCAGCCTGGGAGGAGAGGACTGGACCTGCCTGGACTTAATCTACCAGGTTGAACTCAATTCTGAGGAGAGTCTTTGCCCTGGAGGAGATGGGAATGGGAGGGGTGGGCTGGGGGGAATGTGGGGGGGGCAAGGGTGGGAGGAGGGAAAACAAGGGAATCCGTGGCTGATATGTAAAATTAAATTAAATTATAAAATAAAATTTAAAAAATAAATCACTCCCTGTCAAGAAAATATTGGACGTTCTTGACTGTGTGTTCAAGAGGCAGCTGTCCATCAGCATGGAAGCTACTAGAACTATGAAGTGATAACCACAGATGGCTTGGGGTAAAAGCTTCCCACAGCATAAGGGCTTCAAACATCTGAGCTCTTAAGAAAGACACTGCGTTAACTACAGGAGCTAGAACCACTGTAACTAACCATAGGGCTGTCTGCCCGCATGGATCCTGGCAAGTACTGGAGAGACTTCCAGTCCAGTTACGGCCTATCAGCCGCCCTCATCTGTGGAAAATGCTCTCCCAGTTATAGGGCTGTGTCACACCCATGACAAATCAGCCTTTAGACGCCTGTGGCAGGACTACTGAGTTGTTTTCCCTTGAGCTTTACTCAACCACTGAGACCACAGGAAATTAATCATGCAGGTGAATTTTACAAGAACTGTCCAGAGTGTATGAAACTCTGCATGGTCATCTTACTCTTGACAGCACAGAAAAAGAGAGAGCAGTTAAATCAGAAATTGTCAAACCCAAGCAGTTGTCAGGAATTAAACAGCAGTGCTAAAAACAAGTCATAAATGGAAATGTGCCATCCCTCTAAAGCCATGTTAAAACTCATGACATTGCAGAGATTCTGAGTGCCTGCCTGCAGAAGGGTTGAAGAGATTGCACCAGTAAAAATGTCAGCCTCAGAGTTTGTCTTGGAACTCATTACCTGAAAATACTACTGGGGTTTTTACACTCTTCCAAATGACTATTTATAGCATTATACCCTGACCTTGAACACCACTTGACATATCACTACAAATCATTTAGGGAAGAGAATAACAAAATATAAATGTTGCAAAAGCATGGAATTCCTTGATTTGGGGGGGGGGGCTCAAACAAGAAACATGTGGTAAATTGCTGGTTATGCTTAAAACTGAAGAAGGGCTATTTGTTCATAGTAAACCAAGAAAGCTCTGTGTAGAAAAAGCAGCATTGCTGTTGCTTCTCAGGGCTCCCTTATGGTGTTACCTAATCTTTCTCAAGACTGCAAGAGTCTTAAAAAGGTATTCCATATCTTATTAATTTGCAGGAAGCACTATATATTTAAAGATACTTTAACCTGAACAAAAATACTAAAAATGCAAAGTCACTATTGAATAAATACTAGTACTAGGTAGAAAGCAAATCTCTGAAGAGCCAACTAATGAAGAAATATGAGATGCTGAGAACAAGAAATGAAAGTGGAAAAAAACAAGGACAAAGGACTGAGTCAAGTGTGTTTCTCATCAGTGATGGAGCAAACATGATCTTTGGATTCTGATGCATCCACACTCATAACTTTGGAATGTTTTAGCCTATCTGACACTCAATTTTCTCTTCTGCATGAGAAAGTGTAGAGATACTTTTATCTCTTCAGTGGGGGATATTTAAGCAAATTTAATTAAACTTCCAAACTAATAGATTTCCTAATCTATACAAACAAAAAGCACTGAAGGATAATTCATGATTGATCAGGGAGGGCTCCATAGAGCACTTAACTACCAAAAGTCACACACTTACATTTCAAGGGACATAAAACATAAAGCCAAGAAGACAGCCCTGATTGTAAAGATGGAAATAGTACATCATGCTTCAGTCAGAGAGAATTACTTACATCTCAAAAGGATTAGTGAAACCACAAAATGATTCTCAAGGAATCAAGGTTTTCCTATCTCCTTTCTAAAATGGAGTGAGAAAGCATGCACATCAGCACTTGGATGCTATACTGGTTGGGTTCTGTTGTCAATTTGTCATTAATGGAAATTACCAGGGAAAAGTGAACATCAATTGAGAAATTACCTCTATTATATTGGCCTGAAGCATATCTGTGGTGTATTTTCTTGATCGCTAATTAATGTAGAAGGGTCCAGCCCACTGTTGGCAGTGTCATTCCTGGACAGGTATGATGTGTATAAGAAGCTGGTAGAGCATAGACGAGTGTTCCTTCATGGTTTCTGCTTCAAGTTCCCGCTCTATTTTCATCCCTGCCTTGCTTGCATCCCTGTGTGACTTCTCTCTATGATGGACTATTACCTAGAAGTGAAAGCCAAACATTCTCTTTCCTTCTTCAAGTTGTTTTTAGTTATTGTGTTTATCAGAGCAACAGAAACCAAACAAGGACAAAATTTAGTACCAGAAGAGTATGGTTTGTATACCTGGTTTGTGGTATCCCAGAATGAAGCAAGGATTATAGCAAGATTATTGGTATATTTTGGATAAAGAATCAGTGGATTATGAAACTTTTGTCTTACTGGGACAATGGATGCAGTTAACTGGAGCTGAAAATTCATCTCTGATTATTAAGAACTCAGCATCATTGAAGCAAAATCTTCTGGGAAAAAAATTTTCTTAGGGTCAGCACACAGAGGTTGTCCAGAGGGACTGAAGGCTGTATCTCAAGATAACAGTTGAACTTGGCAGTTTTTAAGAATCTTCCATATGGTACCGGTTTTAGAGATACTATGGGAGAAGACTTGGCACTATGAGAGGCCACTATGAGAAAGCCTCAGTTAGAGTAAAGACCTCAGGACATTGAAGATGGAAGGAATCTTGGAATAACCACCAAAGACAGTGACATGTAGAAAGTAGAGCTACCCTAGGACTATGAGTGCACCTGTAAGTCTTGCAGGTAGCAGAGCAGGAAAAGTGAAACTGCCCAAACCTTCTGGAGCCCAGAAAATCATAAGTAAGCCTAAGATGTTGGACACTGAGCTCTTTACACCTTTGTTCTGATCTGACTGTATTGTAATTGTGCCCATATTCCTATCTTTTGTAATAAAAAGTATGTAATTTATCTTTATTTTACAGTAATCCACAGTTAAGACTCGGTGTTTAACTTGAACTTTTAAATTGCTGGATTTTTTTAAACTGTTACACTTTTAAAGTTGTATTTCATTTTGTATTATTATATTAGCATGTGATCTTGGGGACAAAGAAATGAAAGGTTATTGTCTAACAGAGATGTGGGTATATGTCATGTTGATAAGGAGTGAATTATATTGGTTAATTTTTATTATCAAAGTTAACACCAACTATAGTCACCTGGGAAGGGAGAATTTTCGTTGAGAAATTACCTCCATCAGATTGTCCTGTCATATGTCTGTGCTCATTTTTAATTGCTAACTGATACTGGAGGGATCAGCCCACTGTGAATGGTTCTACTCCTAAGCAGATGTTCTGGATTAAATAAGAAAGCTAGATGAATATGAACCAAAGATAGTAAACCAATAAAAAATGTTTCTCTGTGACTTCTGCTTCCGACTCCTACCTTGAGGCCTGCCTTGACTGTAATGTTGTACTGTGACCAAATAAACTTTTTTCCCCCAGGTTGCTTTTGGTCATGATGTTAGTTTTTGTTACCTTGACACAATTTAGAGTCATTTGGAAAGAAGAAATCTCAATTGAGAAAACCTTTTTATCTGAACACAAGCCTGTGGGGGAATTTTTTTGATTCAGGATTAATGTGGAAGAATCCATCCCACTGTGGGCAGTGCTATCTCCAGACAGGTACCATTGGGTTGTATAAGAAAAAAGACAAGCAAGCAATGTTCCTCCATGATCTCTGCATATGTTCCTTCCTCCAGGTCCTCACCATGAACTCTGACATCCTTCATAATGGACTATAAAATGAAATAATCCCTTTGCTCCCAAAGTTTCTTTTGGTTATGGTATTTTCATCATATAGCAATAGAGAACAAATCAGGACAGCAACACAAAGGAAATTAAAAAAGATATGTTTGTGGGAGTCCCACCTGAAGGACTCTGTGTGTTTAGAATTATCCATCCAGTTGTGTTCTTCTGGTGGTAAGAATTGGAGCGTGGGCTGAGCAGTGGTGTATCTCTTTAATCCCAGCACTTAGGAGACAGAGCCAGGCAGATCTCTGTGAGTTCGAGGCCAGCCTGGTCTACAGAGTGAGATCCAGGACAGACACCAAAACTACACAGAGAAACTCTGTCTCAAAAAAAAAAAAAAAAGCTTAATAATAATAATTAGGACACAAGGAAATTAAATGGCTGTTATTTACTGTCAAGTAAATAATTATCAATATTTTATGCTTCAAAAACCTTGCATGTAACATTCTAGACCCATATTAGGACATATGAAGATTAAAAACTCATATGTTCTCCACACTGAATTATATGACCCGGATGAACAAGGGAAGAGACAACAACAGACCATGCAGCGCTGAGTTTGTGTGTGAGACATCAGTCAGAGTCATAGGTGACACTCACATGTAGCTCATTGGTACAACATCTACTAAGCATTCATGTGGCCCTGTATTGGATCCTTAGACACACACACACACACACACACACCAGAGGAGAATCAGCTTAATGTGGAGAACTGATCCTAGACTGAAGGATGAATAAGAAAAGGTGAGTGCAGAATCTGTGAAAACACCCTTACCCTTTTACTTCCAACAGTGCCTAGGTGAGACGCTCCCATATGATAGGTGGATACTTTCTCCTTAATACCTTCAAACTGTGAAGGAGGGCTATTTATTGTCTGACATTGTCTGACCCTAATGTGTTTCAGTTGAGTGTTTCTTCAAATACCTGAATATCACAATGTTTTACTGATTAAGTCTTATATAACATTTATTCATTTTTTTCTTAAATTACACTCATGATATTCATTACTTACACTCATGATATTACATTCACAGTATTCATTCAATTATATATATATATATATATATATATATATATATATATGATTTTAAATGTCAAATGTCATTTCTTGAAGAGGGTAGGAGGTCTTAATTACAGGCTTACAGCACAATGGGAGGGTCCTGGAGGGCAGAAGTTTGCTACTGATGTTTTACAATCTTGCATCTAAACTGTTAATGCCCGTTATTCAGGATACACAGACAAGGAACTTCCCTTAAGCATTCAGGAGGGTGGAACCTGGCAGGGAATTAGCATTGGGAGGATATCAAGGTCAAGGTCTTGCAAGCAAGGTAACCTTGGTCTCAATAATTCTCACTCATATAAACCCTCCTCTTTCTCACCAATTGGACTCCTAGAGCTCCACCCAGGGCCTAGTCATGGATCTCTGCATCCAGTTCCCTCAGTTCTTGGATGGGGTTTCTAGCATGACTATTAGGGTGTTTGGCCATCCTATCACCAGAGTAGGTCAGTTCGGGCTGTCTCTTGACCATTTCCAGCAGTCTATTGTGGGGGTATCTTTGTGGATTTCTGTGGGTCTCTCTAGCACTTTGCTTCTTCCTATTCTCATGTGGTCTTCATTTACCATGATCTCCTATTCCTTGTTCTCCCTCTCTGTTTTTGATCCAGCTGGGACCCCCTGCTCCCCCAAGCTCTCTTTCCCTCAACCCTCACCCTTCATTACACCCACTCATGTCCAAGCTGTTCATGTAGATCTCATCCATTTCTCCATCATTGGGCAATCCCTGTGTCTTTCTTGGGGTCCTGTTTTCCAGGTAGCCTCCCTGGTGATGTGAGTAGCAGTCCAGTCATCCTGGTTCCATATCTAGTATCCTCCTATGAGTGAGTATATACCATGTTTGTCAAGCTCTACTATAGAGCTACAGTAATAAAAACAGCTTGTTACTGGCATAAAAACCAACATGTGGGCCAATGGAATCAAACTGAAGACCCTGACATTAATCCGCACACCTATGAGCATATAATTTTTGACAAAGAAGCCAAAAGTGTACAATGGAAAAAAGAAAGCATCTTCAACAAATGGTGCTGGCATAACTGGATATCAATGTGTAGAAGGCTGCAAATAGATCCATATCTGTCACCATGCACAAAACTTAAGTCCAAGTGGATCAAAGACCTCAACATAAATCCAGCTACTCTGAACCTGCTAGAAGAGAAAGTAGGAAGTAGTCTTGAATGCATTGGCATAGGAGATCACTTCCTAAATATAATACCAGTAGCACAGACACTGAGAGAAACAATCAATCAATGGGACCTCTTGAAACTGAGAAGCTTTTGTAGAGCAAAGGATACAGTCAACAAGGCAAAGAGACAGCCTACAGAATGGGAAAAGGTCTTCACCAACCCCACATGTGACAGAGGACTGATATCCAGAATATATAAGGAACTCAAGAAATTAGACATCAAAATGCTCAACAGTCCAATTAAGAAATGGGCTATAGAACTAAACAGAGAATTCTCAACAGAGGAAACTCAAATGGCTGAAAGACATTTAAGGAATTGCTCAACATCCCTAATCATCAGGGAAATGCAAATCAAAACAACTCTGAGATACCACCTTACACCTGTCAGAATGGCTAAGATCAAAAACACTGAAGACACCTTATTCTGGAGAGGATGTGGAGCTAGGGGAACTCTCCTCCACTGCTGGTGGGAATGCAAGCTTGTACAACCACTTTGGAAATCAATATGGTGCTTTCTTAGAAAATTGGGAGTCAATCTCCCCCAAGACCCAACTATACCACTCTTGGGCATATACCCAAGGAATACCCAATCATACCATAAGGGCACTTGCTCAGCTATGTTCATATCAGCATTGTTTGTAATGACCAGAACCTCAAAACAACCTAGATGCTCTTCAACTGAAGAATGGATAAATAAAATGTGGTGCATATACACAATGGTGTACTACTCAGCAGAGAAAAACAATGACATCATGATATTTGCAGGCAAATTGATAGATCTAGAAAAAATAATCCTGAGTGAGGTAATCTTTCAAAAATTTAAAGCTTAAGTATGTGAATAATCCATTCCCTTTTATACAAAATAGTTTCCTTTAGATAGCTGTACCACAATTTGTTAATTCATTCATTTAATTAGGTAGCCTCAACCTTCAACTATTATGAGTAGAGATGATATAATTTTGACACAGAAAGGTCTTTGTGTGAACATAAATGTTATCCAAATAGCATTAGGGTGGCTGATTTACCGTGTAAATGTTTAAATTTATTTTAAAAAAATGCTATATGGGGTGGGGCAGGCAGCTGTAGAATTACATCAAGGTTAAGAGAACTTACTGCCTTTGCAGAGAACCTAAAGTCTGTTCCCAGTTCCCAAGTCAGCCAGACATCAGGTAGCTCAGAACTGTCTCTAACTCCAGCTCCAGTGAGTCTTCAATGCCTGGCCTCTTCAGGCATCTGCACTCATATGCACATACCTACACCCGCCCATGCACATACACATTTTTTTATTAAAAATAAAAAAAGAGAGGGATTGGAGAGTTGGATCTGCAGTTACAAGCATCAATTGGTCTTTCAGAGGACCAAGGTTCAATTCCCAGCACCCATACATGGTGGCTTGCAACCACTTGTAGCTCTAGTTCCAGGGTATCTGATGTGGTGAACAAATATACATACAGGTAAAGCACCCATACACAAGAAAAATAATAAGAATTAAACAAACCTTATAATTTAAAAAAGAGATTGCCAGTGTTTGTGAATTATCTTCATTCCCTGAAACAGCACACGGGAGGGAGTGCTGTTGCTCAGCACTTTGGGCCATGCTGATAGGCTGTGCAATGTGACATACTGCAGTGTTGATTCATAGTTTTCTATCAGCTAATGAAGACAAGCAATTTTTTACACTTACTTGTCACCTGTACATTGCCCTTGTTCAAATATTTGATCATGTATTTTCTTCACCTTTTGATTTGGGTTTTTGCCTATTATAGAGTGTTGATAATAAATTTGTATTTTGAATTTAAGTGTGTTTCAAACACATAGATTGCAAATATTCTTCCAGTATGTAGTTTGTCCTTTAATTTTAATTTTCTTTTAAAGGTCATTTTGATTATGGTCAGTTTCCCCTTCTCATTTGTGTTTTATGCTTTAAGAATTATTGTCTGTGTAGATGTTTTCTTTTGCTGAAATTTTCCATTCCTATATCCATTTTCAAAGGGCTACTCCAGAGCCAGTGGGATGGCTAGTTGGGTAATGCAATTGCCACCAAACATGACAACAAGAATTCATTCCTGGGACCCACATGGTGGAAGGAGTGAACTGACTCCTACAAGTTATCCTCTGACCTCCACACATGCACCACAGTTTATACACACACACACACACACACACAACACACACACACACACACACACACACTAAAGCATTTTAAAGAGTGTTAATCCATTCTTGTTAAGGTACTTTTCAAATAATTTATTTAAGTCTTTTTCATATTTTCCAACACTTACAGCATTGTGATGTTTTTCTTGTATATGTTGAAATATAGTTATTTTCACATATACTGAAAATTTCTGAATTGTTGTCTAAATAACTTGAATGCCTTTGTGGCTCTCAGTTTTGCTTAAATCCCACAGAAAATGCCAGTGCTTTTGTTTTGACTGGGATTGATCTGTTTGAATCAAGGCTTCACACTTCAACAGTTTTCTACAGATTGTTTCTAAAGTCTCTGTGGAACTGCTCAGATGTGCCCCACTTGTGAACTTCCCAGGAGGTAGGCTGGATATTGACCATTAATATATTCCATGCCTTAGTTCTCCAAGTTTACATATGCTTGGGAAATTTGCCTCACATACTGCATTTCATGGGTGAGTCCAAGAGCTCACCTAAATTTTAAAGGGTCACTTTATTAAATTTCTATCTTATTAAGAGCTCTATTTTCTGATTCCCTGGAGTTCTCCATTTTTGTCTGCCTGACCAGAATATTGGGGATTTAGTTGTCCATACTTTCTCCATATCTATGTGCATATCCAATATCAAATTGCAGAAGGATTGAAAGGGGGAATGGTCATGGGATTTTCCTCCTCCCTCTGATGATCGTCCTTCCCTCCTCCCTCTGATGATCATGATCATCCTTCCTTCCCCTGATGGGAAGTTAAGGTTTCTTACTTGCTGTCACTTAGCTGTTGCCATTGTCATAGAATGGCTTGAGACCTGTAGATACAAAGACAGGGTTCTGTATTCTATCAGTCTTATCAAATCTCTTTATTGTTTCTTGAATCAGAGTTCTTTCTGGGCTTGGGCTAGACTGACTTCTGATTCCTAGATACATTGAATTCAGGTAGGAATGTACTAAAAGAACTATGTGGCAGAATCACCATTGGTTTCGAATTGGAATTCTGAAGTTTTCCTTTGCTAGTCATCTTTCTCTTGCTGTAATAAAATATCCCAAAGAAATGACTGAAAAGCAGGAAAAGCTTATTTGGGCTCTTAGTTTTATAAGATCCACACCATAGTCACCTGAACCATAGCTTGGTGGGAGAAGGGTGGAGTCGAGAACGCTGCTGGGTCTGGTAGCAGCCAGAAAACAGGAGTGGGGAAGAAAGGAGGAAGGAAGAGAGGACAGAAGAGGGTGCTGGATCCTCTGGAACTGGAGTTACTGGCTTACAGGCTGTTGTGAGGTGCCTAACATAGGTATTAGGAACTGGCTCAGGACCTCCAGAAGGGCAGTATGTGCTCTGGACCACTGTGTCACCTCTCTAGCACTGGTGGGCAACACTTCAGAGGAACTTAAGGAAGTAGGGAACTGGGGTGTTGATCTTAAAGGATATGTCTGGCTCAAGGGAGTCTCAGTCTCTCTTTCTCTGTGTGTCTGACTTTCTCTCTCTCTCTCTCCTCTTTCTTCCTTCCTCCTTTCTCCCCCCATACACACACACACACACACACACACACACACACACACACACACACACACACGGAGAGAGAGGGAGCATTTAAAAATAAAATAAAATATAAATAAAAGTAGCATCCACCAGCTCCCATAACATCCCCTATTAGGGACCACACTTCAACCACAAGTCTTTGCAGGGCCTTCCAGACCCAGCCTGTAGCACGTGTTTGCTCTAACCCCTCTCCATGCTGTTTGTTTCTTATGTCCTCAAGCAAATGCTTCATGAATCTTGGACTTGGCTTTTATCGGAGCAAGACAAATGAGTGTACTAAACCATCTTGTCAAGAGCTGGAATATCCACCAAATGTTTGATTTTATTTTAGTGCATTTTCCAAACTTAAGAAACACAGTTGCCTTATACGCCTGAATAAAGTTGTACCTCGAAAGTTTAGCACTTAACCTCTATATAGTTGAGTCCAAGAGAACTAACTGCTTTGATTTGACTTTACAGATATGTATGTTTCCCTGGTTCCAATCAAAGACTGCTCCCAGAAGTGGATATGTGACATTTGTCACTGTAACCAGTGACAAATCAAACAGTTGACTCTATCACCTTTTACTAAATTTCATATGTAATTTTCTCCTTTAAAAATGAATATAGCTCTCAGGAAAAAATTATTTCCCTTAAGAAATTAAAATGTTCTGAATTTTTCAATAACTTGAGCCATCTCCCTACTCACATATCTCACTCTCCCCTCTTTACCACAGAGCTTGGAATCAAAGCATCATCCTACAAACACACGGTTCTGTGACTGATCATTTCCCCTCCCTCTTACTTCCCGGCATTTCACTGCATGTAGATTCCTTGTGTGTCCTCAAAGAATGAAGTAGAGAATGAATTACTAATACCATAGTTAATGAAGACCTTAATAAGCATTTTTCTGGGACTTTTATATCTGTCCAGCAGATATGGGTTTTTTTTTGTTTGTTTATTTGTTTGTTTGTTTGTTTTTTTGAAACAGGGTTTCTCTGTGTAGTTTTGGTGCCTTCCTGGAACTTGCTCTGTAGACCAGGCTGGCCTCAAACTCACAGAGATCTACCTGGCTCTGCCTCCTGAGTGCCACCACTGCCTGGCCTGTTTTTCTTCTGAAATTATTTTACAAGCAGCAAAATACCCATAGTCTTTCTCCACATTTCACATCCTACTCTCTTTCCCTGTGCGTTAGATGTGTTTGTACATGCTAAGGGACTTTCTCTCTGGGATGGGGACCATTAAGAGAAAGAACTGAAGCAAAATGGACAATGAAAGATCAAATTTGCTCCTGGCCAGAACAATAGGTGTTGATGCTAATGAGCATGTCAGTTTTTATTGAATTTACACAATTAGTGGGCACATCTGGAAACTTTTTGCATGACTTTAAGATACAATTACTTCAAAACCTTACCTACACTCCTTGAGGTTTCTTTTCCTTTTGATTAGAATTAAAACAAATTGCCTACATGAAAGTCTAGGACACTGATAGCAAGTTAGGGACTTCGGTGCATTTTCCTGGAAATGGAAAATGAGAGACCATTTCAGAGACATTTCCTCCCAAGAGAAGAAAAGAGCAAAACATTCTTGGCCCAGTTACAGAATGATTTCATGAAATTGGAAGCTGTGACTTTTCTAGAAAATTAGGGTGATGTCAGCACTAGCTTGAAATTGATGGGATTCTATTTATTGCCTTTGCTATGACCCTTACTCCACATAGTGTCCCCCATCCAGGGCTGGAGCCCTTGTGTGTTATCTCTGCAACCTTGTCAGCACTTTTTGCCACTGAGCAAAGTTCCTCTGTAAACAAGGCAGTTTCTCTGCCTTGCTGTCTGGCTTCCTCATCAATCCTGCTCCTGCCCTCTGGTCAGTTCTCCCTGCTCTGCATTTTCTCTTCTAGATAGCTCCTAGAAAGGAGGTTTCCTAAAATTCATTCACGTCCTGTCTGGTTCTCCCGTCTTTCCACATTTCTCTTCAAGCGCGTCTTTATTTGCATTTTCTGTCACAGGTCCTTTTTTTCTTGTCAAGATGCACAAGCTATATCCAACAAATTCCTGTCAGGTTCCCACTTATCTTTCAGAGAGGCCATCATCTCCAACACTGCTACTTTGGACCTAAGATATACAGAGAAATGTATGCCATGCTGGGTGTCTGCCAGAAAAAAAGTAAAACATACAGTCAGTAAGCTGGCTAATTAAAAAATCATTTTGGGATATAGATATTGCTTTAGTGTGAGATATTGCTCACCCTAAGAAGCCCAAACACCAAGCTACAGTGTCCTTTGTCAACAGTTATTCCAAAATCATCAATTGCCAATGTCTTACACTCAGTTTAGGGTAATTCTACAACCATCCTATGTGTCCAAATAGTAAAGCAGCTGGCAAAAACTCAGAACGCAAAACCCCCAGGATGAACAAGGGGGAGCTTGGAACTTTTCTTGTCCCAAATTCTGTCTTTGTTTTTGTTTTTCCCTAATAATTATACAAGTCTTTGAGAAATGACTTAACCAAGGTCACAGCAGGAGGTCAAATCCAAAATGCTTATTAATAGTCAGAGTATTATCATTGTGATAAAATTCCTGAGAGAAACAGCTTAGAGGAGGAAAAATCTGTTTTCCCCAATGGCTTCAGCGCAGTCAGTCAACATTGAGGTGAGATAGGACATATGGTAGATAGGTGTGGGAGAACACAGCTGCTCACCTCACAGAAGCCTGGAAGCAGAAAGACACAGAGATAGCGAAGGCCTTCAGAGGCATACCCATGGTGCTTCTTTCTTTTAGTAGGCCTGCATGTAAGTTAGTGCTTTCATTATCCAGTCACCTCTCAAGGAGTAGGTAGAGTAAATAAGCACCAAGACTCCAGCATGTGAGCCTTTAGGGACTATTTCATATGCAAATCGTGACAATGCCCTCTTTGCTAGCACCTTTCTTGTTCTTCTTTTCTATCCCAAAAATAAAGAGAAAAGGCCTTTCAATTAAATAACTTTACTGTCAGCTTGTGTCTATTGCTGCTTCAGATGTTGCTAGTTTGCTGGATTTATTGATCAGATCTAAAAGTCTGCTACTGATGGAGTCTTTAAAGTCTTCTAAATATGGGCTCACATGATCTTCACACAGGAATGACTGATTTTCTTCATTTCCTGTATGTTTTCTCTTGTAAGTCCCTGGGATCAGGGTGGGGGAGGTAAGAGACAAGAAGTAATCATCACAACATGGAAAAAAATACTATCTTTAAGTAGGGAAAGTGACATACCAGAAAATAATGTTAATTTGGAGGCCCAGTCTATAAAGCGCTTATCATGTAAGCATGGAAACTTGAAGTCAAACCCTGGAATGTGAGTAAACGTCTGGGCTAGTACACACCTAGAATCCTAGCACTTCAGAGACACGAGAATCCATGGCACCTGCTGATGAGTCAGTCTAACAGAATTAACAAGCTTAGATTGAATGAAAAACCTTTTCTCAAAACAATAAGGTGGAAAGCAATTGAGGAAGACACTGACACTGACCTCTGATCTCATGGGTATTGTTTATATGCACCCTACACATGTACAAATACACACACATAAACACACACAATACAGCTGAAAAGTATTCACTAATTTTAATGTAAAAAATAAAATAAACTTAGAGAGAGAAAACTTTTTGTAATTTTGAATATGAATCTCAAAAAAAAAAAAAAAAAAAAAAAAAACCCAAACATCAAAACAAAATATATAAGAGCTATGGAAGTCCTGACAGCAAATGAAGACATGAAGGAGGAAAGTAATTTTATCAGTGGAGTCATGGAAAACAGACTGGACAGTGCATGAATCATCACTCAAAACATTAATTCACTAAAGAGATGATGTGCCCAAGAGCTGCTACAGAGCATCTTTTATGCAGACATGACTGGAGACTAGAGTATCAAATTCTTTACTTCCTTTTCTTACAAGTCCTACTGAGAAGCTTCTATCATTTGCTTGTTAAAATTTAAATAATTTTAGTTAGCAATACAGTAATGGGTTTCATTGTACATTTTCACATGCATGTGTATGTGTGTGATCATACTTTGCTCTTATTCACCCCAACATTGCCCCCCTTTAGCCCTCCCTGCTGACCCACTTTCTGCTTCAAACACTCCCTCCTACTTCCATGTTACATATACTCAGACCTGCTGCCTTGTCACCACAACTTTGGACCTCGTTCTTTCCTCTCAGTCTCTTTTCTACTTTCAAGTCCTACACATACACATGTAAATGTACATGTAAGTTGCACATATAAAAGAGAACACATGATATTTATCTTTCTGATTCTGGTGTATTTAATTTAGCATCATGATCTCCAATTCCACCTATTTTCCTTTTCATGTCAAAATTTCATTCTGTTTTACAGAAGAATAAGAACCTATTTTGTATCTGAAATACATTTTCTTTACCTGTTCATCTGTTGATGAACTTCTAGGCCGATTATATAACTTGGTTATTGTGAAGAGAGCAGCAATTAGCACGGGTGTGTAGGTATCTATGCAATGTGTTAACTTACAGTTCCTTGGATATGGAGCCAAGAGTGTCATAACAGCTAAGCAATTTTTACTTTTATTTTTGAAGAACTTCCCTACCGGCTTCTAGAATGGCTGCACCTTTTTACTCTCCTACCAACAATGTATAAACTTCCCCTTTCCTCAAATACTTGGCATCATTTATTGCCCTTTGACTTCTTGATGCAGTCATGTTGAGTGGTGTGAAACAGAGTCTCATGTGGGTATGGGGGGAGGGACACTGTTGGTTTGTTTTGTTTTCACTCAGTAAATACTTATTGTTTTATCAGACAGACTGGTTTTGCTATACCTCAAGATACTGTGATGTACAAAAATAAACTCTGTAAATTTGTGAAGTTTACACTCTAGCTGAGTGTGGGAATAGACACCTAATAATGTACAAATTGAAACATGTATCTAGGTGTGCAGCTGAGCTTATACCACAATAAGCAAATCAAGGTCCATTCTTTCCCACAGATCCTGTCTTCCAGGCAAACAGCTGGAGGCCGGCATCACCATCAATCCTGACACTTGAATTTTGTTTGTTTGGCATCCCATAATCAAGACTGTTGCCATCATGACTCACCATGAAAATTAAGTGAATAATTTAAGAAGTTATAAATGCCACATTTATTACTTAAGTCTAAAAAATCATTACCAAATATTGGCAAAGCATTTTGGAGGGGAAATTTTATTACATACTTTTATTTTTTTAATTGAAAATATTTTTATACAGTATGTTCTGATTACAGTTCCCCTGCCTCAACTCTGGCTAGATCCTTTCCACTTCCTATCTACCCAGATGCACACCCTTTCTCTTTGTCATTAGGATACAAACAGGCATCTATAATCATCATCATCATACATAAGATAAAATAAAAACAAACTTTGGGCCCAGCAAAGATGCTTCTCTATCTTATTGTGGTTTTAATTTGCATAATCCTGATGGCTTAGGATATTGAACACTGTTTCAAATATTTATTGGCTATTCAAATATTATTGGCCAGTTCTTCCTTTGAGAACTGCCTCTTCAACTCATTAGCCCTTTGATTGATGGCATGATTTGAATTTTGTGTGTGTGTGTGTGTGTGTGTGTGTGTGTGTTTTTAGTATTTTGGTTTTGTAGTATTTTATAGAGTCTGGATATTAATCCCTTGTCAGATGCATAGTTGGCAAGGATTTCTCCTTGTGTGTAGACTGTCTCTTCACTCTGTTGAGTGTTTCCTTTGCTATACAAATGATTCTTAACTTAATGCAATGCCATTTGTCAATCCTGGGGTTGTTTCTTGTTCTACTGAAGTCCTTCTCACAAACACCTTGCCTACATTTATGTCTCAAAGTGTTTTGCCTGTGTTTTCCTGTAGCAGTTTCATGGTTTTGAGTCTTACATTAGGGATTTTTGCACATTTTAAATAGATTTTCTTTCTGCTAGAGCTATATGAATCTTGTTCAATTCTTTCCCACCCAGTTACTCCATTTTTCCTGTACCACTTGTTTAAAAAGCTGTTTTTTGGGCCGGGCAGTAGTGGCACACGCCTTTAATCCCAGCACTCGGGAGGCTGAGCCAGGAGGATCTCTGTGAGTTCGATGTCAGCCTGGTCTACAGAGTGAGATCCAGAAAAGGTGCAAAGCTACACAGAGAAACCCTGTCTCAAAAAACCAAAAATAAATAAATAAATAAATAAAAAAGCTGTCTTTTTCCAGGGTTTGCTTTTTGACACCTTTGTAAAATATCTGGTGACTCTAGCTTTATGAGCTTATTTATTGGACTTCTGTTCTGTGCCATTGGTCTACATGTCTGTTTGTGACAGCGAAACAGTTCTTGTTGCCCTAGCTCACTAACACAACTTGTGATCAAGTACTGGGATACCACCACTATTGCTCTTTTTGTTCAAAATTGCTTCAGCTATAGGGTCTTTCATGTTTCCATACAAACGGTAGATTTTTTTCTGCTTCTGTAAAGAATGCCATTAGAATTTTGATGGAGCTTACACAATTTATAGGCCACTTTTTGTAAAAATGACCATATCTACAGTATTAATTCTACCAATGTATAAGCATGATAACACTTTCCATCCTCTAGTGTCTTCTACATTTTGCTTAAAGTATTAATTATGATGTCTTTTACCCCCTTTGTTAGGATTATTCCTGTATATTTTTAAACTATTGATCGTAGAATTTTTTCCATAATGTCTTTCTTGATGGGTTGATGTGGTGATACATTGTATACCCTAATAAACTTGTCTGGGGATCAGAGGACAGAGCAAGCCACTAGATTAGACATACAGGCCAGACACTGGTGGCACACACCCTTAATGTGTTTTGCCTCTGAAACAGGAAACACTGGAAACAGAGTCAGGCTGCGATGCCACACACCTTTAATCCCAGTACTGGGAAATACACATGCTTTTAATCCCAGGAAGTAACATGGCTGGGCAGAGAAAAGTATATAAGGCATGAGGAAACAGGAACTAAAGAAGGTCAGCTGAGACTCTTTCGGGTGAGGACTCAGAGAATTTCAGTCAGAGGATTGTGGAGTTGGTGAGGTAATAGGTGGTGGCTGTGGCTTGCTCTGCTTCTATGATCTTTCAGCTTTCACCCCAATATCTGGCTCTGGGTTTTTTATTATAAGACCACTTAAGATTTGAACAACAGCCGGGCGGCGCACGCCTTTAATCCCAGCACTCGGGAGGCAGAGGCAGGCGGATCTCTGGGAGTTCGAGGCTAGCCTGGTCTCCAAAGCGAGTTCCAGGAAAGGAGCAAAGCTACACAGAGAAACCCTGTCTCGGGGGAAAAAAAAAAAAAATTTGAACAACAGGTTGATTGTTGGTATACAGTTAGGCTACTGATTTTTGTATATTGATTTTTTAATTGTACTACTTTGTTGAAACTGTTTATTAGATCTAAATGATTTCTCAAAAAGCCTTTAGGGTTTTTCAAGTGTAGGTCTGTACTTTCTGTCAATAGGGAAAATATTAATTATTTCTTATTTGTATGTCTTTCATTTCTTTATACTGTCTTATTGGTCTGAGCTATAGATTAAGTAGTAATTATCTAATAAATAAATAAAATTATTGATCTGTTTGGGAGGCATCCAGGCAGTGGGACCAGGTCCTATGCTCATTGCATGAGTTGGCTGTTTGAAACCTGGGGCTTATGCAGGGTCGCTTGACTCGGCCTGGGAGGAGGGGACTGGACCTGCCTGGAGTGAGTCTACCAGATTGATCTCAGTCCTTGGGGGAGGCTTTGCTTTTGACCTCAGTCCTTTGCGGGAGGTGGGAATGGGAGGTGTGCTGGGGGGAAAAGGAGGGGGGCAGGAGGTGGGAGAACAAGGGAATCTGTGGCTGATATATAGAACTGAATTGTATTGTAAAATAAATTAAATTAAATTAAAAAAATTGTTAATATGTCGCTAAGTTAGGGTTTCTATTGCTGAGATAAAGAACCATGACCAAAAGCAACTTGAGGAGGAAATGGTTTATTTCGCTTAAAGTTCCACATCATAGTCCATCATCAAAAGAAGTCAGGAAGGAAACTCAGGGCAGTTACTCAGAGGTATGAACTGATGCAGAGGTCATAGAGGAATGCTTCATATTGGCTTGCTCTTTCTGCTGTCTCACCTTATGTCCAGGGGTGGCACCATTTTCCCAGGGGTAAGCTGCACCCTCCATATCAACCATTAGCCAAGAAAATGCCCTAAACATCTTGTGGGATGTCTTTCTCTATGCCATGAATATGTGTTGATAAATAAAGCCATTTGACCTATGGCAAGTCAAGTTATAGCTAGGCAGGAAATTGAGAAGAGGGGCAGGAAAAAGAAAAGAGAGAAGAGAGAGACACCAGCACTACCAGGACAAGCAAGATGTGAAAATACCAATAAGCCATGGCCATGTGGCAACTAATAGATTAATAGAAATAGGTCAAGTTATAAGAGCTAGCTAGCAAGAATCCTGTCATAGGCCATGCAATTGGTAATTAATATTAAACCTCTGAATGACTGTTTTATAAGTGGCTGAGGGACAGTGGGCCAAGTGGGACTGGAGGAACCTTCCGGATACGTGAAGGATTACCTAAAGGCTATCTTATAGAGACATTATCGCAATTAAGATTCTCTTTTCACAGATATGTATAGGTTTGAGTTAAATTCACAAAAAGCATCCAGTATGTGCATGTCTGGTGTCCATAGAGGCCAGAAGTGTATCTGAAGTTTTCCTGGTTCTCCTTGGCCCATGGTCAGGACAAATTTCTCCACCCACCAGTCCTGCAACCAAGTAAACACACAGAGACTTATATTACTTATAAACTGTATAGCCATGGCAGGCTTCCTGCTATCTAGTGCTTATATCTTAAATTAACACATTTCTATTAATCTATAAGTTGCCACATGGCTCGTAGCTTACCAGTATCCTTACATGTTGCTTGTCATGGTAGCAGCTGGCAGAATTTCCCAACTGAGCCTTCCACTTCCCAGAATTCTCCTCTCTCTTTGTCCCACCTATACTTCCTGCCTGGCTACTAGCCAATCAGCACTTTATTTATTAACCAACCAGAGCAACACATTCAGAGCATACAGAACATCCCACAGCACAGAAGAGAGTATTAGATCCCCTTGAACTGGATTTTTGGATGGTCATGAGTCACCGTGTATGTGGTAAGAATCAAACCCTGATCTTCTGTAAGAATAGCAAATGCTCTTAACCACTAAGCAATCTCTCTTGACCTGGTTTCTTTGATTTTTAATGTAAGCATTAATTAATGACTATAAACATTCATTTTGGGACTACCCTCACTATATTCCAAAGTTTCCAGTAAGTGACAGTAATCAATATTTGACACAATATTTTGGATCAGAATTTTATAGCACATGACCAATGAAAATCCCACCTCACTGTTTCTGGGGCCAAATGTAATATTTTTCCTGCTGTGTAAAAGTAAATCTTATGAAGGTCATGGGAAAGTGTTTTTATATAATGATGGAATTCAGTCAATACATCCAGTGCAGAACACTGCATTAATTGTGTATATTCAAGGTTTTTACTCATACTAATGAGTAGTTTTAATCAGACTAATAAATGACTCATCTATTCTCTCATTCTTCCTATTAGGGAGAACAAGTACGTAGAATACTGGACCTCACTTGTGAATGAAGTAGGAGAAAGATGAAAGGCACCCACTATTGGAATCTCCAGGGTGTTTAAGTTAGTTTCTCAAGAGGTATTCTCTTTCTCCCTTCACCTTGTACTTACTTACACATGAATTGTTTGGACTGAAAATAAAACATCAGTCTTCCTTTTTCTAAGTATTCTTTACCTAAAAGGGAAAATAGCCTTCTTAGTTTTAATCCCATACAACTGCATAAGACACAATCCACTGGGTCACATCAATCTGTCTGAGGTATGTCAGAAGAGATGTTCACCAAGGGTGCTTACAAACCCACTCCCAAACACTTAAAGAAAACCTATTGCTCAGAGAACTTTTAAATTACTAGATCCACCTTATCAACAGCCTCTGGACTGTTTGTTTGTTATTTAAACAAGATGATTTGAAAAGGATTTTTATATATCTTTGGTCTGGTGATTTGAAAAGTATTTTTAGAGATCCTGTATTTGAATTCAAATTGAGGATAGATATTTGAGGCAAAAAATGATAATTGTTAGAACAAATGTGGGCTGGCATAATTTCAGACTGATGGACACTGATGAACTTATTCTCTTAAAGAGAGTCTTTCCAAGCAAGTTGCTGTTTATATTTTGTCACTGGTGGTCAAATCTATACTGAGTATTTACAAGTTCTTGTCCTCTCACTCACAGAATGGAAATAAGGGTTCAAATAGTTTTGAGAAAGTAACCAAGTAATTTGATTCACAGAAAAACCAATATAACAGGCCAGATGAGATAGCCTGGTAAGAATGAGAGTGGACAACATGATCATAAAACATATGCAAGAGACTCAAATATTGTTGAGGCTTTCTTTTATGGGGTTCAAGCAGAGTTTGATTGCTAAGGGGAATACCATGTGTAGTTCTCTGTTTTGATTGACCTATTTGGATTCTATAAGTCTATGCTCAGTGCTGAAATCCTTTCCCATGATAACTTTTTTGTTTGTTTGTTTGTTTGTTTGTTTTTTGAGACAAGGTTTTTCCATGTTGTTTTGGTGCCTGTTCTGGATCTTACTTTGTAGACCAGACTGGCCTGGAACTCACATAACTTTTAAGAGATACTGTTTGGCCAAATGAACTAATCATTTCCCTGAGAAGATTATTGTTAATCTTATCTTCTTGGATAAGAATTTTCTGGGATTAAAAAATTAAGATTTGCTAACCAGATGCATGCTTGATTACACATAGGCATAAGAAGTTAAATAGAGGATTATCTATGAGAGATCATTTAGAGGGCACAGTTTGCCCTGGTCTGTATGAACCCAAAAGTAGTTCAGGTCAGATCAGATCATTATCCTATAGTTCCCAGATATGGCTGGGATGTGTTTCAAATAAGTGGGCATTATCAAGGGATTTGTAAAGGGAATAAACCAGGTATATGCGCAATTTGATTCTAGGTAAATTGTTTAAAGAGAAGATAGTGCATAACCTAAGTGGAGTTCCAGTTTGCAAAGTTATTCCCTATGCTTGGCTGTCTCAGTTTGAAGGGGTACACTGTTCAAAAATAGGAACTGAGGATAGAAAAATGGCTCATTAATTAAGAATGCTGGCTGCTCTTTCAGAAGACCATAGTTCAATTCCCAGTGCCTACATGGTACTCACAACCATCTGTAACTCCATTTCCACTGGTCCAATGTCTTAAAAGGTAGTGCACAAAACATACATGTAGGTAAAGCATCCATAAACATAAAATAAAAATAAAGGTTAAAACTTTTAAGTGACGCCAGGCGGTGGTGGCGCACGCCTTTAATCCCAGCACTTGGGAGGCAGAGGCAGGCGGATCTCTGTGAGTTCGAGGCCAGCCTGGGCTACCAAGTGAGTTCCAGGAAAGGCGCAAAGCTACATAGAGAAACCCTGTCTTGAAAAAACAAAAAACAAAAAAAAAACAACTTTTAAGTGACAATGTTTGTCCAGATGAACTAATCATTTCCATGAGAAAATTATTGTTTGTCTTATCTTTCTGGATATGAGTTTTCTGGTATTAAAAAATTAAGGTTTGCTAATGTGGGTGGCCTCATTATCTCTTCTGGGAGTTATATGGATATAGATGGTATCCTCGCTAGAAAGGCCAACAGCTGATAACAACCACAATTCATAATAAATAAAGGAAGTAAATTTCAATGAGGTTAAAAACAAACCAAAATGTTAGCTGATGCTACTGGCAGAAAAAAAAAAAAAAAAAAAAAAAAAAAAAAAAAAAAAGAGCCACAAGGTCAGTACCTGACAGAGAAGTCATAAAGAAGGAAGCAAAATAAGAAATACATTTATGTGAGTTGTCATAGAAACCAGGAAAAATTTTACAGCAGGATGGGCCTGGCTACAGAAGTGAACCAGACAAGCTGGGGAAGCCAATGGTACCGGTGTTTCTCTAGCCATTTCCTAGTCAACTCAAGGACTGGGACTATGGGATAGAGCACTTCATGAAAAGGACGAGAGGACTTGACCTCATCAAGACAGTCAGGAAGTACTAGAGAAGAATGTCACTCCTTGGCTAGCTGCCTCTGTTTGCCCAACAGTAGCATCTCCAGTAACGTGTGTGGCTGTGCTTTTTCCTCAGGGTCATTGGCTGCATTGGCCCATGAGGATGGAGGTAATAGAAGTGGGAAACAGAGTTGAGGGAACAGGGTTCACACAGCTGTGGGCACAATGAAGACAGCCCTCTGGGAGACAGACTTCAGTGAAGCTGCTCCGCTTTATTACAGAGCATAAGGAATATATAGGATTGGGGAACCTGGGAACAAACCCTAATTTACATTATGTGGCATGGTCCTATTATAAGGCTCCTGGCACAAGTCTTACTTACATGTGCTTCAGGGTAGGTTCCTAGCAGGAATCTGTGTGAAAGGTCAAACTAAAGATAAATCAGGCACCTGGTTTAGAGACAGAGTTCAGACAAGATTAGTCCTCCCAGCCCAAGGACATTCTCTAGATAAGGGTAAGTAGAGAGCAGAACATTTCACAGGGGAGAGAGGAAGTCTCTATGTTGTCCAGATTTTTCCAAAAGCTGCCAAGCCATTATAGACTGCAACCTCTGACCAGACAGCAAGGCCTCCCAACGTCAAACATTGTGTATTTCCTGACACATACACTCAGAGTGAAGAAAGCGTAGTAGCTTCTGCGGTATTCTTTTTTGTATTTTTTGTTTGTTTGTTTGCTTCTTTGTTTTTTTGTTTTATGACCGAAGTTGTTGTACATTGTATGTATATCTGTGCAGCAAGTGTATAAAGTGCCCACAGAAGCCAGAAGAGGGTTTTAGGTCTTCTGAAACTGGCTGGCAGATGGTGGTGAGCAACTATGTGGGTGCTAAGAATTGAATCTCGGTACTATGGAAGAGCAGCTGGTGCTTCTGACCACTAAACCACTGCTCCACCCCAGTCTGTGGTATTCTAACCATGAGATTTGGGCTGTAATGGCTACTATTAAATGTCAATTTGACTGGATCAAACAGTAGCCAGATGTCTGGCTCAATATTATTCTGGATGTTTCTATGAAGATGTACCTGTGTGCACTTAACATTTAAATTGGTAAACTGAAGAAAGAAAATTATCCTCCACAATGTGGTTGACTTGTGAATCAGTTGAGAACCTGAATAGAGTAAAAGCTGTTCTTTGCTTTATAAATGTGAAATATGCCTGGTGGCCTTCAAATAAGATCAGCTGTTGATCCTCCTCACTGGGTTGTCAGTTCTTCTTATTCTGCAACAGTTGCCAGTCTTCACCTTCAAACTTAGAAGCCAGCAGTGCAGACTGTGGAATTGCCAACTTCTGTAACATGCATGACCAGGCATAAGCACATATGTACCCATTCCCAGTTGGTTCTGTTTCTTTGGGAACCCTAACATAGAGGCAAGTTAAGAAATACCTAATAGAAGGCATGGTATCCAACTGGTAACCCCACAATACAGACAGCCTGAGTTAAACTCTGTGAGACACTACACAAAATAAAAACTAGTGAATATGGGAAATAAATTTGTAAAGAAGAAGGGGGTTGAAAGAAATGATGTAAATAAGAGAAGACAGCAGAGTTGAGTAAGCAGAAGGCATTGTATAGAAATAAGAAATTATCACAGAACAACATTTATTGATAAAAAAGAGGTATCCTACAAAATAACCAACCAGTGTTCTTTCAAAATCATAAAACACAAGGAAAGAGCAGGAACTGTACTATGGCTATGTAAAATGTTATTTATCAGGAATAGCTCAATGAAGATAAATAATGTGGCTTACAAGTTTTCTATACATCTAGATACATTTTGGAATAAAATTAAAAATTCATTTATAAATTTTTGTATGCCCAATGGGCTAGGTGATAAAGAAACATTTGACCAGCAACCATTTGTTCTACTTCCCTAAATATGCCTTAAATGAGACACCAAGTTGAAAGGTGTAAAAACAGAGGCTAGCATTCTCTGTCTGGATTGTCCTGACATGGAGCCATGTAACAGGCCAGTATTGCTATGTAGAAGACAAGTGTTACATCAAGATGGGAACAGGGTCTTTGGTGTAGGAAATAGAAAAGGGCAGTGAAGCAGCCCAGGAAGTCAGAAAAAGCTCCCATGAGAGAAGAAGTGGTTGGGTGTTTAAAAGCCTGGGACTCCCCATCCCAGTTCCATCTTCTTGGTGCTCAGCCTTTTGTTGCAGACCCAGGGTCTAGGGATCTCCTAGTTCTTCCTTGCCTTTTCAGCCTTTATTTTTAGTCCATATCAATCACTTTGGTCTGCTTTCCTACTCACAGACCAGCTCTCTATCAGAGACTCTAAAGCTACCACATTCAGTTAAGACCCAGGATAGGCAACAGCAAACAAATAATAGTTTGTTCACCCAACAAAGGTGAGATCAGATATCTACACCAAGAAATGCTTCATTCATTCTCTGAATGCCTAGATTCTAATACAAAAACAAAACATGAACAACCAAGGTAATATGCCTCCTAGAGAAGCCACCAACCTTATTGAAATAGACCCCCCAAAAGTAATTTGCCTGAAACACAAGACAAGGACTTCAAAACAGCAATTCTGAATATGTTTAAAGACCTTAATAAAAGGGATTTAAATAATGTCTTAATGAAGACCATGAAAACACAAAATGTTTAATGAAATGAACAAAAGTCAAGACATGAAAGTAGAACTTGACAAGGAAGTAAAATCACTAAAAGAAACTCAAAGTAAGATAAAATTGGAGATTAAAAAAAACCTCAGGAGGTCAAATAGAAACCTTGGATATCAGCCTTCCTAACAAATTAAAGGGCATGGAAGAGAGAATTTCAGGTCTTAAAGACATGGTAGAAGAAACAGCCAGTTCAGTCAAATAATATGTTAAATATAAAAAAATTCAGGCACAAAATACCCAAGAAACCAGAAACACTGTGAAAAGACCAAACTACAAATAATAGGTATAGAGAAATGAGAAAAAACCTGGGTCAAAGGCACAGAAAATATTTTTAACAAAATCATGGAAGATAATTTCCCCAATCTAAAAGGTGAGATTACTATTGAAGTACAAGAAGTATACAGGATACCAAAAGACAGAACTAGAAAAGAAACTCCCCATAACACATAATCAAACCACTAAATATACATAACAAAGAAAGAGTATACAATCTGAAAGGGTAAAAGACTAAGTCACAATTAAAGGCAAGACCACTGGAATAACAGATGACTTTTCACTGGAGCTTCAGAAAGCCAGAAGGGCCTGGAAAGATATTCTACATACTCTGATTGTCCACATATGACAAACCAAACTAATATACCAGGTAAACTATCAATCACAATTAATTAAGAAAGAAAAACTTTTATGTTAAAAACAATTTGAAGCAATTTGCTGTTGTTTAACATTTGGTTTGTGTTCTGACAAATAAACCTTGCTTGGAGTCAGAGGATGGAGCTAGCCACTAGCTAGCCATAGAGATTTGGAGGTCTGTACAAAGAAGAAACAGGAAGTGATAAGGTAGGATGGAGACAAGATCTTAGCCCTTTTGGACCAGAGGAACAGAAGAGGTAGGAAGCAACTGTGTCTGCTCTCTTGCTTCTCTGATCTTTCAGGTTTTTACCTGATAGATGACTCCTGGTTTTTATTGATATTAATTAGATTTATGTTTCATCTGGTGTCCAACTTTTGGAGCACAAATTCATGAAAAAGCTGCTTGATGGTGACTTTGCAGGCACAGATACATGCTGGAACTACAAACAGGAACTGTACCTCACATAGTTACCGTGTTGCTGGGTGGCTTTTCCTTTTCTTCTCCAAGCCCTTTGAGCAAGTCTGGGATTTTCCTGTTGCAGTCTCTTTACAACAATTTCCACAATTTCCAAACTCCACAGGTGCCTGATCTCCAGACACTGCCCAAGTTAGCCCCCTCACTACTGGCCAGCTCTGCCTTTAGCCAGCTCTCTGCTTTTACTTCCTGCCAGTTACATGTGCTCCTTTGCATTTTCCCCTGTGTCTGCCTTTCAGATGGCTAGCTCTTTGCCTCTTTTTTCCCCATGGGTTGTGGGCTTTCCCTGGACCCTCTCCTCAGGCTGCTGACACAAGGAGCTGTCCTCAGCCTGGCTGTGCACCACCTGTGCTGTCCACTCAGATGTGCTACACAGCAGCAACCAGCCTCACACTTTACCATCAAGAGAAGATTTGGTGATACAATTGGAAATTCTTAAAGGAGGGAATTAGTTAAGAGAGAGAGAGAGAGAGAGAGAGAGAGAGAGAGACAGAGAGAGAGAGACAGAGAGAGAGAGAGACAGAGAGAGAGAGACAGAGAGAGAGAGACAGAGAGAGAGAGACAGAGAGAGAGAGAGTTTTCTCACATTAAAAAATAGGAAACACTATTATGATGGAGGGAGTTGGGTCTCTATATGATTACATAATGGATGCTTTAAAATGGAGCAATTAAATTAGGGGATAATTAACATAGATGGCATTTATATAATGTCATTGATAAACACTACCAGTTTGATAATTATTCTTTTATCCCTAAAAAAGCTAGTTGATATGAGTGCCAAGATACAGGCCTTAGAAAAGATTACTACTTATAATATGCAAGCCCTACAACTAATTACAAAAAAAAAAAAATGTGATTTTTTGATTGCAAGGTTACAAGCCTTACAAAAACTTATTAAAACAGAAAATAGACATATTCATTCACAGACAGGGGAATTTAAAGAAGGACCAACCTCACCATTACATTATAAAATTAAAAAGGAACACCCTAATGTTATCAAACAACCAACCTTACTTTATCTAGTCACTATACAGGAACAACTTCCAAATGACAAGTATCCCCAAAGCTATGTAAGAGCTGACTAGATGCCTGCAGAAATGTTAGATTTGGGGAGATTTAAGGAAGTGATGGTCCCATATGGATGCATTCATTTTTTGTGAGGCAGATATTAATTCATGGTCAACTAGTAACCAAAATGCCCCACAAGACTGGAAAGACTTGGTGACAGCAGTCTTGGAATCTAGTCCTCAGTTACAGTGGAGGATCTGCTGAAAAGATGTGGCTAGGATCACTGAACAACAAAGTAGGACTAGATGTGTGAAAATTTCCCAAGACCAACTTCCTGGAGAAGGCAATTATGCTGATGCTACAAAGACAGTCTCTATATGATGACCACACCCTGGCTCTATGTCATGCAGCAGCTTTGAATGTCTGGGACAGAATTGAAGAAGTCAGAAAGAGAACTGAGTCATATACTAAAGTTATAAAGGGCTCAAAAGAAACCTTTACTGATTTTTTTTTTTACAAAGATGGACTTTGACTGTAAAAAAAATGATACTAAATTCATAAGTGAGACAAATAATGATTGAATATTTGGCTTTTGAAAATGCTAGTTCACAATGCAAAAGGGTAATTAAGCCTTTAAAGGCAAGATTAGCACCCATATAGGAATGGATCTGAGATATAGTCAATATTGAATCCTTTAACTATGATGATGCTTAGCTAGGAGAGGTGATTCCCAGAGGCTTGAAGAAAAGTCAAAATGTCAGTTGTTTTAATTGTGGCAAACAAGGTCACCTAAAATGGGATAATAGACAGTGTTCTTAGAAACAGTGTTTTTTCTAGGAATAATCCAAACAGAAGTCCCCTGCCTTCCTGAGTATGCAGAAGTTTCAGCAAAGGCTGACATTGGACCAATAAATGAAGATCAACAAGGGACAGACAAGGTAACTCTTTGCCAATGGAATATGCTGGCAAGGGGGGGGACTCTTGCAGGCTCCCATATGTCATCTTTGGTTCAGTCATTCCCTGTCACTGTGGGGGAAACTCCTCCCCAGAGCAATTAAAGAAACTAGTGCCTCTTGTAAAAACCATACTGTTCTGGATGATAGAACAGCTTTAGAAGAATAAAACAAAACTTTCAGGAGAAATCATAAAGCAAAAATTTAGGAAAACTTCTATAAATGATCAAAGACCAAAACTAAAAATGAGAATAAATGACATTGTAATTAAAGGTTTTGTAAACACAGGAGAAAATGTAAAAAATAATTGCACCAGAATTTTGACATCCAAATTGGCCTCTTCAGGAGGTAAATGTTCAGCTATTAGGGACTGGAACATTTTCTCAGATAAAAGAAAGCATGAAATGGGTCAAATATATAGTGTCAGAAGGAAGAGAGGAAAATTAAAGCCATATGTGCCTAATATAGCAATGAATTTATGCTGATGTGATTTGTTACAGCAATGGAATACCTAGATTAATATTCTTCCAGTTTCAGAAACAAACCATAAACTAACATATTTTCTGGGGAAAATATTAAAAGGTATTATAAAGAACAGTCACCTACCATCCAACTTTTACATAAACAGGGCACAACAGCTGCTGATCTTTTGAAGGTACCAACAGCCCTACCACTAAAATGGTTAACTGACAAACTTGTCTGGATGGGACAATGCTCTTTGACAAAAGAAAAATTGCAAGCCCTAGAAGAGCTGGTACAGGAACAGTTAAATGCTCAACGTATTGAAGAATCAGCCAGTCCTTGGAATTCTTCTGTATTTTTTATTAAAAAGAAATGTGGAAAATGGAGAATGGTAACAGATCTACAAGCCACTGACAAGGTGATTGAGACAATGGGGTCTTTACAGCCTGCAATTTCCCTGCCTTTTTTTATTACTAAAGGATGATCAATTATTGTTACTAATTTAAAAGACTGTTTCTTTACTATATCTTTACAAGAATAGGGTAGAGACAAATTTGCCCTCACAATGTCTATTTATAATAATTCTCAGCCTGTAAAAAGATATCAATGGAAGGTTCTCCCACAAAGGATGTTAAACAGACCTACCCTGTGTCAATATTTTGTACAACAGCCATTGGAAGTGGTTCATGTACAACTTCCTCAATCTATAATTTACCATTATATGGATGTCTTACTAGCTGACTCAAATGTAGATACTTTAGAGAAAATGTTTGAAGAAATAAAGATAATTTTGCCTTGTTGGAGATTACAAATTGCTACTAAAGAAAAAAAAAGAGGATATTCTATTAATTACCTAGGATATAAAATAGATTTACAAAAGATTCAACCCCTAAAGGTACAATTCAGGAGAGATCAATTGTGAACTCTTAATGACTTTCAAAAATAGCTGGGAGTCATTAACTGGCTATGGTCCACAATTGGATTAACAACTCTAAAACTGAGTAATTTGTTTCAAACCTTACAAGGTGACAAAGACTTAAATAGTACAAGAAAAATATCAGCTGAAGTTGAGAGAGAGTTGGCTTTGGTAGAAAAGAAATTACAAGATGCACATGTGGATCATTTGGATGATTAGCTTGATTACATTCTGGTTATCTTACCATCTACGTATTCTTCTACCAGAATTTTAATATAGAGAGAAGATAATATCCGAGAATAGTTATTTTTACTACACAAATAGAGTAAAACGTTAAAATAGAACCAGCAGAAATTGTGGTACCTTTTACTAATGATGAAATTTCCTCTTTGTGGGCAGAAAGTGAACATTGGCAAAGAGCTTGCAAAAAATTTTGGGTAGAGATTAGAACCAAAAATCCCAAAAGCAAGAGAATTCATTTTATAAAGAGAACTAACTGGATCCTTTCTCACATTGTACTGGGAATACCAATTTCTGGAGCTCCTACATTCTATACTGATGCAAACAAATCAGAAAAGGCAGATTATACATCAGGAAATTTGCATAAATGCTCAAAATCCTTATGATTCTGTTCAAAAGTCAGAATTATATGCTATTCTCATGGAATTACTAGGTTTTCCAGAACATCTTACTATAGTTATTGACTCTCAATATGCAGAAAAAATTGTTATATATTGAAACTGATAAATTTATTCCAGGTGATACATAATTGACTTTGCTATTTATTCAGTTTTAAGAAATAATCGGAAAAAGAAATTACCCCTTATGTATTAAATCCCATACCAGTCTATAATGCCCTCTAGCACAAGGTAATGATGAAATTGATCAGCTATTAGTAGGAAATGTGCTAGAAGCCTCAGAATTTCATAAAAACCACCTTGTCAACAGCAAGGGTTTTAAAAAGAATTTTTTTCATCACTTGACAAGAAGCCAAGGAAATTAGAAGAAAGTATCCTACTTCTTTCTTATATAATCAAACTCTACTACCTGCAGGAAGTAACCCAAAGGTATTCAAAGAAATAAAATGGATGTACTTCATTTTGCAGTGTTTGGAAAATTAAAATATGTATACTACACCACTGATACCTATTCAGGATTTCAATAGACAACTGCTTTGATTTCTGAAAAGACTGATTCTGTAATCATATATTTGTTAGAAATTATGGCCATCATGGGGATACCTGTCCAAATTAAGATGGACAATGCTCCATCATATGGCTCTAGCAAAATGAAACAGTTTTTTGCATATTACAACATAAAGCATATTACACATATACTACACAATCCTACAGGCCAAGCAGTTATAAAAAGATCTAATCAAACTCTAAAAGATATGCTTAATAAACAGAAAGGAGTAATAAAGAATCTGAGAGATAGATTCTATAATGCTTTATTAACTTTAAATTTTCTAAATGCTAATGATAAAAGAACAACAGCTAAGGAGAGACATTGAAAAAATAGAACAAAACTACTGAATTAAATCAGTCTGTATACTTTAAAGATGTGTTGACCTCAGAATGGAAACCAGGATGTGTGTTACATTGGGGAAGAGGTTTTGTTTTTGTTTCCTCAGGAGAAGAAAAGCTATGGATACCCTCAAAATTGATAAAGGTTCGATTTGAACAAGAAAGACTGCTTAATTAGAAGAGGTGATAATTCATCAACCAGCATGACCTTTCAGTCTAAACTAATTTATAAAACTAACAAAAGCTATTCATTTTATTAGATATAACTTGCCAAAAGGGAACATCCCCAAAATTAGGGTTGGGACAACGATTTGTTTTTGTCTTTTCATGAGAATGAAGTTATTCAGCTAAGAAATCTGAAGACGACCGGACAAACGAGACATCTGAAGAAAAATGATAAATAATCCAGAGAAAAATGTCCCCCCAAAAGAGTAAATTGACCTATTGATATATTTCCAACAGGATAAAACTTCATAAATCTTCCCAAATGTTTGTTTCTGCTGTTCTCTACAGACACATCCCGCAAAAGGTCTTTGTGTAGTCTCAATTCAATTAAAAACTAAAGCAGACTTTGGAGTTGGAGCATGGCTCTCTCCTGCTCTAAACCCACGCATACTTGTTAAAAGGAAATCCAAAATCTCATCTCATGTCAGAAAAGCCACCTGATATGGGAAAAAAGAAAAGCCAAAATTGAGTAGTAAATTCTGTTGCTACTAATCTCATAATCCTTTGGTTTTATTTTGAATCTTTAAAACTTTTCTTAAGGTATAAATATTATCTCAAAATTTGTAAAATCAGTATATATATTAAACTTTTTGTTATGATATTGTCATATAGAGTCCTAATTTTAGAAAAAGGCTTCATCTACCTTCCAGTACACGATTTTGGGTTTGAACTTCTATCATGTATCTAGGAATTAAATTTTTGTACTCTAGATATACATAACAAAATATGGTCCTTTAACCTCTTTGAGATCTGTTGCATATTGACATTTAAAATGTTTATGTTTTCTGCAGTGAACCACGACCATGCCTAACTGATTTTAAAGTCTCCAATAGGAGGATGGGACTCCACAACAAGGATTCCTCCTGAACTATGGTAATTTCATTAAGCTGAAAAACACCACCTAAGGATCAGCTTTGAACTAGTAACTACTCACAACAATTTCAAGGTGGCTAGCTGAGATAATCCTGCCTCACAGACTGCTTCAGCCAGTACTTGAAACAATCCCTGTACTTTCCCATTTCACTGAGACTAGATAACAAATGATAAAGCTAGCTCTCCCAGGACTTGACAACTCTCTCAAAATTTTTCAGGGTCCCTTAAATATGCCATCACCCACAAACAACAGGAAGTAGTTTTAAGAACACAATGTCTGCATTCCCAAAGGATTGGGTGAATGGCTTTGGGTCATTCAGTGGGTTATGGATATTTGTCATTATTTAGGAGGGTTGGATAAAGTCCTTATTGGTAATGGTAAGAAAAAAATCTGAAAAAAGGAGATGAGATTCAGGGTTTTTGTTCTAAAAAGAATAAGGGATATATAGAAATAGAATAAAATGATAGATTATTGAATCTACTTTTAAACAAAAAAAAAAAAAACTATTAGTCTTAAATATTTTACATTGATATAGATTTTTGTATATTGATACAAATTTGGGGTTATTTTTGCTATACTGTATATTTTTCTACTTTTTTGGGGGGTGTTTTTCGAGACAGGGTTTCTCTGAGTAGCTTTGCACCTTTCCTGGGACTCACTTGGTAGCCCAGGCTGGCCTCGAACTCATAGAGATCTGCCTGCCTCTGCCTCCCGATTGCTGGGATTAAAGGCCTGCGCCACCACCGCCCGGCTATTTTTCTAATTTTGTTTGAGATATTTTTGTATAGTGATACAATTTTAAGGTTATTTTTGTTAGAACATACAGTACATAAATTTCCACTCTTGTTTAAGGTATTGTACTTATACAGCTAATTTAACAAGGTAATGTAAATTTGTAGTTCTTGAAAGTTATTATTACAAAATATTTAAGATAATAAACAAATGCAGGTTGGTAGTTTGTCACCTATTACAATCAAACTTGTAATCACACTAGGTATGTTTCTAAGGTCAAACAGAGATATATTTTAGATGATAGACAGGGGTCTTCAAATATTTTAGGGATCTACAGAATAAGGCATTTAAGATGTTTTAATAACATAAGGGTTTTTTTTATGACAATGAGACAAGTCTGCTCCTGGCAGCACCAATCTACTTCAGAGAAGATGATGGGCACTGAAGAAACTCCATATAGAATTTACTCTCCTTGTGGCAAAAGTTAGCCACTGGGCAAGAAAATACCCTTGCCTTGACTGCTGACAGTATGGAGTCCAAATGGGACAAGCAGGACACAAAAGAAAGTGACTGCCAAACATTGTCAAGACAAGATAGGACAGTCATTCAAAAACCCTCTTCACAAAAAAGTCTGTCAGATATTCTAAGCCTGTAGGCTGAGGATGGATGCCCTAATAGAACCTTAGGTGACTGTCCAGGATTCTGTCACTTCTTAATTTTAGAAGTAGTTGCTCTGCACTTCCTATTTACTCAGGTAATATTATATCTTCAGGTCTGTGATGGAGTTGAAGACTGTGGGGGACCTGCCCCCACCTTTTCCCCCAGGGTACTCTTGAGTAAGAATAATTGAGAAATATTTAGATAGAAATATAGAGAAGAGAGACAGATAGAAACACAGGATAGCCTCAGGAGTGCCTGGGTCAAAACTCACCTGTCCTCTCTCTTTCTGCTAAAATGATATTTATAGAAATATCAAGAGATGGAGCAAAATACCTCCTCCTGCCACAGCCAAGTACAGACCCTTCCAAATACCTGGTAACTATGTATGTGGTAATCTATCCCCTTATGCAGCCCTGCTGTGGAAAGCAACCTCAGATCTCACTAGGAAACCTCTGTGAACCCTAAAAGAAGACTAGATAGTTATAGTTTTCCTTGTTAAGAAATTCAGAAAAGAAACTCACAAAGGAGGTATAAAGTGTATAATGTTGAGAGACATAAAAAGATAATTTTTGATTTGTAATGAAAGTTAGGATAGAAAGCAAATTAGGTACAACACTTTGGACTCACCAAGATAGGATAGCTAATGCAGTATTTTGCCTCAATTTATCAAATGCTAATGGACTAGACATTGTCAATGTAATTATTACCTCTATATATTTTATATACTTATTGTCCTTATTGTATATAATTTATCTATGTTAGTTAAAAACCTTCACTTTTTGTTTAGATCAAAAGAAGAAAATGTTGTGTGGTATTTTGTTTGTATTCTGACAAATGAAGCTTGTTTGGAGTCAGAGGATAGAGCAAGCCACTAGTTAACCATAGAGGTCTGGAGGTCTGTACAGTGAGGAAAAAGAAAGTAATAAGGTGGGACAGAGACAGGATATTGGCCCTTTTGGACTGGAGGATTGGAAGAGGTAGGAAGTAACTGCTCTCCTGCTTCTCTGATCTTTCAGGTTTTTACCCAATATCCCAATACTGATTTTTATTGGTAAAATTAATTATATTTATGCATCAACTTCTCTCTACCAATCTAGCTCAACAGAAGTAAAACATTAGTCTGAAGATATAGGTAACTACCCAAAAGGACACAAAAAAAATAAATAATAACAGAACAAATCATCAAAAGTGGGAGGGGGGAATCCATACCACAACAACAAAAGAAAAAAATAAACATTGCTTGTAGCAGTAACGCCCGCATTACCGATATCCGTTCACCATGTCCGAGCGAAGGGCTGCGGATTAAAAAATAGAGACAAGAGACAGCGGGTCATCCGTACGATTGGATGTCGAATGCCGTTTATTGAAAGAGGGAAGAAACCTTAAATACGTACAGGCTTACAGCACAAATGGAGGAACCCCGGAGGGCAGAAGTTCGCTGTCAATGGTCTACATTCCAGACCCAATGTTTTACATTCTTGCATCTAAGTAGTTAACGCCCAAAATGCAGGATACACAAACAAGGAACTTCCCTTAAGCATTCAGAAGGGTGGATACCGGCAGGGAATCTGAATAGGGAGGACATCTGATCGAGGTCAAGCAAGCAAGGCCGCAGCCACTCCCAGTCAGGGGCCAGGGCCCATGGCGCCCACAATTGCTCAGTAACAAATCTTAATATCAATGATCTTAATTCCCTAATATAGAGATGCAAGCTACCATACTAAATTAAGAAACAAAATTCATCTTTCTGCTGTATCCAAGAAACACACCTTACCATCAAGGATAAACACCATCTCCTAATAAAAGGATGAAAATAGTATTGCAAGCAAATGGAGCCAAGATACAAGAAGGCATAACTATTTTAATATATGACAAAATATATTTCAAACCAAAATTAAATAGAAAAATAAGGAAAGTCACTACATACTCACTAAAGGAAAGATTCACCAAGAGGATATTACATTTCTAAACATTTATACACCAAACATAATTTCACCCAAGTTCATAAAAGAAATATTACTACTGCTAAAAAAAAAAGAAAAGAAAAGAAAAAGAAAGCCATGTTGACACTAATACAGTGATAGTGGGTGACTTTGATAATCTACTCTTGCCAACAGAAAGGTCATCCATTCAAAAACTAAGCAAAGAAACACAAGAGTTAAATATCATAAATCAAATGGACCTAACAAATAATATACTGTATTCTCAGCAGTTCATGGAAATTTCTCCAAAATTTACCACATACTAAGAAACAAAGGAAGTCTCAACAAATATAAAAAGAGAAAATAACATTCTGCATGCTATCTGACCACCATGAATTAAAGCTGGATCGTAACAACAATGAAATGGTAGAGAGTATACAAATTCACAGAAGCTGAACAATTAATTACTAAATGAAAATAGGGTAAGGCAAAAAAAAAAAAATTACCTCTTTACAGAATTGAATGAAACTGAAAACACTGCATATCCCAACCTGTGGGACACAATGAAGTCATTTTAACAAGCAAGCTCATAGCACTCAGTGCCTACATCAAAAAGCTGAAGAGATCTCATAATAATAACTTAATGAGATACATTGCCATTTATGGTGGTATTCCATTTGTACTGAAATGTGATTTTAATTGTATGTTAATAAATAAAGTTGCCCGGGAACCAGAGCTATTTGAAAGAGCCATAGAAAGAGCATGGTGGTGGTGGCACTTGTCTTTAATCCCATAGATCTCTGTGTGTTCAGGGATACAGCCAGCATTGGAGACATACACCTTTAAGACCTGGAGGGCTGTACTTACAGGCAGTGACGTGTTTGGGTTTACAACCAATGAGAAGGCAGAACAGAAAGATTATTTAAAGACATACACACAGGAAATAGCTCTCTTTTGGAGAAGCCAGGAGCACCACAGGAAGGGTAGAGTTTTAGCTCTGAGCTCTGGCCTCTTGGCTTTCTCTTTTACATTGGTTCTGTGTTTCTTATTTAATAAGATGGTTGGTTACATCTACAGCCATTTTCTGATATCTTCATCAATTTCTCTCTTCAAAGATGTAAAGTTCTTGTCATACAGTTCTTTGACTTGTTTGGTTAGAGTTATGTCAAGATATTTTATGTTATTTGTGGCTACTGTAAAGGGTACTGTTTCTGTAAAAACTTTCTCAGACCATGGAGACCTATTGATTTTTTGAGTTATTCTTATCTCTAGTCACATTAATGAAGGTGTTTATCAGTTTGTAGGAGTTTCCTGGTAGAATTTTTGGGGTCACTTATGTATAATATCATATCATCTGAAAATAGAGAAAGTTTGACTTCTTCCTTTCCTATTGTATCCCCTCAATATCCTCTTGTTGCCTTATTGCTCTAACTAGAACTTTGAGTAATATATTGAATAGATATGAAGAGAGTGAACAGCCTTATCTTGTTCCTGGCTTTACTGGAATCGCTTTGAGTTTCTCTCCATTTAGTTTGATGTTGGCTATAGGCTTACTGTATGTTGATTTTATTATGTTTAGATATACTACTCGGGTATCCCTGATCTCTCCATGAATTTTATCATGAAGAAGTGTTGGATTTTGTCAAAACTTTTTAGCATCTAATGAGATGATCACGTGGGTTTTTCTCTTTCAGTTTGTTTATGTGGCATATTATATTGACAGATTTTCATATATTCAACCATCCCTCTATCTCTGGGGTGAAGCCTACTTGATCACAGTGGATGACATTTTTGAGGTGTTCTTGGATTTGGTTTGCCAGTATTTTATTGAGTATTTTTGAATCAATGTTCATGAGGGAGATTGGTCTGTCTGTATTGTTGCATACTTGTGTGGTTTGGATACCAGGGTAACTATGGACTCATGAAAATAATTTGGCAATATTCCTCTGTTTCTGTTATGTGGAACAATTTGAGGAGTATTGGTATTAGGTCTTCTTTGAAATTCTGGTAGAATTCTGCATTGATACCATATAGCCTTGGGCCTTTTTTTGGTTGTGAGGCTTTTAGTGATGATTTCTATTTCTTTATGGGTTATAGGTCTATTTAAATTATTTATCTCATCTTAATTTAATTTTTGTATGTGGTACCTATCAAGAAAATTGTCCATTTCTTTTAGATTTTCCAATTTTGTGGAGTACAGGTTTTTAAAGTTTGACCTAATGATTCTCTGGATTTCCTCAGTGTCTGTTGTTATGTCTCCCTTTTCATTTCTGATATTTTTATTTTGATATTCTTTCTCTGCCTTTTGGTTGTTTGGATAAGGGTTTGTCTATCTTGTTGATTTTCCCAAAGAACCAATTCTTTGCTCAACTATGTTCATAGTAGCATTATTCACAATAGCCAGAACCTAGAAATAACCTAGATGCCCTTCAATGTGGGAATGGATAAAGAAAACATGGTACATTTACACAATGGAGTATTCCTCATTGGTAAAAAATAAAATGACATCATGAAATTTTCAGGCAAATTGATGACACTAGAAAAAAATCATTCTGAGGATCCTGAGTGAGGTAACCCAGACCCAGAAAGACAAACATGGTATGTACTTACTCATAAGTGGATAACCTGGCTACAATCCACAGCCCTAGAGAAGCTGGGCAAGAAAGAGGACCCTAAGAGGGATTCATAGATTTCCCTGGGAAGAAGAAATAGATGAGAACTCCTGGGTAAATTGGGGGTGAATGGAATGGGTGGAGAATGGGACCATGGGGGAACAGGTTGGTCAAGTTGGGGGCAGGATAGAGGGGGAGAGTAATGAAAGAGAGATTTTGATGGAGGGAGCCATATGGGGGTTAGGGAGAAACCTGGTGCCAAGAAAACTCCCAAGAATCCACAAAATGACCCTAGCTAAGACTCCTAGAAATAGTGGAAAGTGTGCCTGAACTGGCCTTCTGTAATCATATTGGTGACAACCTTAATTGTAATCAGAGAACCTGCATCCAGTAACTGATGGAAGCAGATGCAGAGATCCATAGTCAAGCTCCGGGGGTCCAGCTGATGAGAGGAAGGAGGGATTGTATGATCAAGGGGGAGTCAAGATCATGATGGGTAAACCCACAAAGACAGCTGACCTGAGCTAATTGGAGCTCAGGGACTCTGAACTAATAGCCAGGGAACCTACATGGGATGAACCTAGGCCCTCTGAATATGGGTGACAGTTGTGTAGTTTCTCTGTTTGTGGAACCTCTAGCTGTCAGATCAGGACCTGTCCCTGGCACATGAGCTGGCATTTTGGAACCTATTTCCTTTGCAGGGATGCCTCACCCAGCCTTGATGCAAGGATAGGAGCTTGATCCTGGCTCAAAGTGATAGGACGTGCTTTATTGAATTCCATGTGAGGCCTGTGCCTTTCTGAATGGAAGAGAAGTGGATGAGGGGATAGAAGGAAAATGGGGGAAGGAGCAGGAAGAGGGGAGAAAGAGGAAACTGTGGCTGATATATAAAATACATGAAAAAAAATAAAAAATAACTTAATGACACACCTGAAAGCTCTGGAAATAGAAGAAATAATACAAAAACAAGTAAACAGAAAGAAATAATTAAGTTCAGGGCTGAAGTCAATAAAATAAAAACACACAAAGAATCAATGAAAGAAAAGTTGGTTCTTTGAGAAAATCAGCAAGACTAACAACAACCACCAAGGAAACTCAGAGAATCACAAAGACATATTTTAAAAATCTATATTCTACCAAACTGGAAAAGCCAAAAGAAATGATTTTTTTGATGTGTTCAATTTAGGAAGTTTATTCAAGATGAAATAAACAATTTGAACAGACCCATAACCCCTAATGAAATAGAAGCAGTAATTTAAAATCCCCCAACCAAAAAGGACTATGGCCAGATGGATTCTACACAGTTCTTCCAGACTATTAATGAAGAACTAAAGTCAGTACTCCTCATTTTATTCTGCAAAATAAAATCTGAAAGAACATCTCCTAGTTATTTTTACAAAGTCACTATTACCCTGATACCAAACTCACACAAATAACTCAGCAAAGATAGAAAATTATGAAACAAATCTCTTACAAACATAGATTTTAAAAACTCAATACAATGCTTGCATAAAGAATTCAAGAACACATTAAAAATTGTATCCACCATGAACAAGTTGGCTTAATCCCAGAGATACAGAAATGGCTCAACAAATGTAATCTGACATATAAAGAGATTAAAAGACCAAAAAAACACATTGTCATCTCACCACATACAAAAAAGGCTTTTGACAAAAATCCAACATCTCTTTATGATAAAAGCCCTTGAGAGACTAGGGATACAAGGGACACATATTAACACCATAAAAGCATTTTACAGCAATTCCACAGCCAATGTCAAACTAAAAAAAAACAAAGGAACTCAAAGCACTTTTACTAAAATCAAGAACAAGACAAGGATATCCTCTCTCTCTCTCTCTCTCTCTCTCTCTCTCTCTCTCTCTCTCTCTCTCTCTCTCCATACCTATGCAATATAATACTTGAGGTTTTAACTAGAGTAATAAGACAACTCAAGGAAAGCAAGGGGATATTAACAGAAAAGAAGTCAAAATATATTTATTTGCAGATGATAGTTTATACATAAATAAACATAAAGAGTATACCAAGTAATTTCTACATCTGACAAACACTTTCAGCAAAGTAGAAGATTATAAAATTAGCACTAAAAAATCAGTACCCTTCCTATATATAATTGACAGACTAAAAAGGAAATCTCGGTAATTTTTAACAATATCCCCCTAGAAAAAGAAAATATCCTGGGAAAACTCTATCCAAGCAAGTAAAAGATTTTCATAATATAAAATTTAAGACATTGAAGAAAGAAATTGAAGAAGAAAACAGAATATGTAAATAACTCTCATACTCATGTATCAGTCAGATTAATATTGCTTAAAAGGCCATCCTTCCAAAAATCAATAAAAATTTTGACATTTTTCAGAAAATTGAAAAATCATCTTCAGCTTCATATGTAAACACCACACATATATGCACATGTGCACACACAGAGAGACAGAGACAGAGACAGAGACAGAGACAGAAAGACAGACACAGAGAGAGAGAGAACAAGAAAGAGGAGCTAAAACAATTCTGAATAAGAAAAGGACTGCTGGAGGTCTCATCATCCCAGACTTCAAGTTGTATTACACAGCTATAGGAACAGCACAGCATAGTATTGGCATGAAAACAGACACAGTGACCAATGGACTAGAATTAAAGACCAACACATAATCCCACACATTTACATAAACCTGATTGTTTTATAAAGAAGTAAAAAATGCACATTCGACAAAAGACAACATCGTCAACAAATGGAGCTGATCAAATTGAATGTAGATGAATAAAAATTGATCCATATATATTACCCTTCAAAAAATTCCACTCCAAATTGACCAAAGACCTCAATATATGACTAGATAACATGAATCTAGTAGAAGGGAGTAGGTTTAAGGTCATTAACAGGGGAAAGGGCTTTCTAAACAGGGCACCAATAGCATAGGCATTTTAAGACCAATAATTAATTAATATGGCACAATGAAGCACAAAATCTTCTGTAAAGCAAAGGACACCATCATTTGAGCAAAGCAACAGCCTACAGAATGAGCAAAACCCTTTACCAAGTATATAACTGATAGAGGATTAGTGTGTGGAATTTGCAAAGAACTAAAAAAAAAATACCTGAACATCAGGAAAACACCCCATTTAAAAATGAAGAGTTCTTTAAAATGAAGCATAAATGGCTGAGAAAAACTTTAGATTTTTCAATATCCTCAGCTACCCAGGCAATCAAAGCTACTCTGAAATTTTTTTTCTTGCTCCAATAAAAAGGGCAAGATTAATAAAACAAGGAATAGTACATGCTGGTGCAATTTTGGGGAAAGGGGAACAATATCCTTTGGTGGCATGAGTGCAAACTTGAGCAGCCATTATGTAAATCTGTGTAGCGTTCCCTCAAAAATCTAAAAATTGGCCTACCACAAAATCTAGCTATACTATTCTTGAGCATTTCCCAAAGGACTCTACATCTTATAATAGAGATACTTGCTCATCCATGTTTATTACTGTTGTATTCATAATAGCCAAGAATTCGAAACAACTTAGGTGTCTATCAGCTGGTGAATGAATAGCAAAAATGTGGTACATTTGCACAATGGGATATTTTTCAGTTTTTATGAAAACAAAATTATGAAATGTGCAAGTAAATTAATTGACATAGAAACAATTATTCTCAATGAGGAAACCCAGGCCCCCCAAATATAAATATTACGTTTTCTTATAGATGTGGATACTAGATTTTAAGCTCTCTCTCTCTCTCTCTCTCTCTCTCTCTCTCTCTCTCTCTCTCTCTCTCTCTCTGTGTGTGTGTGTGTGTGTGTGTGTGTGTGGTGTGTGTGTGTGTGTGTGTGTGTGTGTGTGTGTTTGTGTGTGAGTGTGTGTATTTCAAAATAACCACAAAAGTTTGGTAGCTAGTAAGGGCCCAGGAACAAGGAAGGTTTCTTCCAAGTCTGAGAAAATACAGAATGGTATTAAAAAGAGATAAAGGAGAATCTAAAATAGGAGGATTAAATGGGAGGGGTATGAGTAAACAAGGTAAAGGAAGGACTTGAGGAGAGGCAGCTGACACTAAAAGCTCTTTGAAAAGCAATATGGAAATCTACTACTGTTAGAAGCTTCCTAAAATATATACATATATGAATGGATTTTAAATGTAGCCATCATATAACAGGGGAAACTGTCTCAACTACACATCTTGTGCCACCGAGTAAAAACTCCAGTCAGAAGTGGGATATTTCTTATTGAGTTGTTGGCCAAAGTGTTCCCACCCACTCCCTGAAAATAACAGGCTGTTGCCAAAGCTGTTGATTACCCTCCACAACCTGATGATAAGGTCTTATTTCACCACTTATATCATCAACATGTAGAAATCAAGCTGGTTCACAAAAGCTTCATTCCTATGAACTAGCATTTGAATGCTACTAGAGGAAAAAAATTAATCATAAATATTACACAGCTACAAATCCTCTACCCTATAATGGCAATCTGACTGAGATATATACTGGTATAATAGTGGCACAAATGTTATGGACGTAACCAACCACATTTTCAGAATTTTATTTATTTATGACCTATTCCATGAGATACCAGACACTGCTAAAGTGGTCAAAAACCTGAAATTAAACAGATCGTGAGTCATAAAAGAAAATTATTATTCTGCTAAAAGAACATAGCAATAAAGTGACTCTTGGTGACATATTATTACAAACATCTTGTCATAGATGGTAATTAACACAGGGACCCACAACTAAACAGTGTGGGGCAAGAAACTTTGGAGCACTCAGTTCTAAATTGGGTTTGTTGTTGTTGTTTTCAATTTTTTTAATTATTAAGATTTTTTTTATTCATTTACATGCCAATCACAGATAACCCTCTCTTCCCTCCTCCCATATCCCAGCCTTCCCCATCCAACACACCTCCCATTCCTTTCTCCAACAAGGTAAGGCCTCACATGGGGAGTCAGCAGAGCCTGGTAAATTCAGTTAAGGCAGGTCCAATCCCCTCCAGCTGCATCAAGGCTGTGCAAGGTGTCCCACCATATGTAGTAGGCTCCAAAAGCCAGCCCATGTACCAGGGATAGATCCTGATCCTATTGCCAGGGGCCCTTTAAGCAGATCAAGCTACATAACTGGTTTCCTTAAGCAGAAGGCCTACTCCAGTCCTATGGAGGCTCCATAGCTGTTGGTCTAAAGTTCATGAGTTCCCACTAGTTTGATTCAGTTGTCTCTGTAGGTTCCCCATCGTGATCTTGATACTTGTAGAATCCCTCTGTCCTCTCTTCAACTGGACTCCTAGAGCTCGACTTGGTGCCTGGCTGTGGATCTCTGTATCTGCTTCCATCAGTTACTGGATGAAGGCTCTATGATCACAGTTAGAGTATTCACCAATCTGATTACTGAGGTAAGCTAATCCAGGGACTCTCTCCACTATTGCTAGTAGTCTAAGCTGGGGTCATTATTGTGGATATCTGGGAAGTTCCCTAGCACCCAGTTTCTGTGGTTACATTTTATTTGTACTCTCACAAATAAAGGTTCCATGGGGATTAAAAGAAAATGCCAGATACTATATTAAACATAGAGGTCAGGCAGTGGTAGCACAGGCCTATAATCCAAGCATTCAGGAGTCAGAGATTCTCCACATTTCTATGAGTTCAAGGCCACACTGGGAACAGAGCCAGTCATGGTGGCATGTGCCTTTAATCCCATCACTAATTAACCATAAAGGTCTGGAGGTCTATACAGAAAAACAGGAAGTGATAGAGCTGGGCAGAAAGAGGAAGTGATGTAGCTGGGTGGAGAGAGGAAGTAAGGTGGCAGGGCACAGAAAGGTATATAGGTGTGAGAATACAGGAAGTAGCTTTCTTGGGCTGAGATTTTCCTAGTGGTAAAAACTTGTGGCTGGCTTGTTCTATCCTGCTGATCATTCAGCTTTCACTCCAATATTTAACTCCAGGTTTTTTATTAATAAGACCATTCAACAATTCATGTTACATCTGGCAACCCAATGTTTGCACAAATTCACAAAAAAAAAAAACACTTGCCTGGGTCTCCAGCCTGAGCTGCACTTGTCTTCCTAAATGTTTGTTTCTGCTGTTCTCTACAGACACATAACACAAATGATCTTTATGTAGTCCTAGTTCAATTGAAAATTAAAGCTGGCCTTGGAGTTGGAGAATGGCTCTCTTCTTCTCTAAACCTAAGCATGCTTGTTAAAAGAAAATGCAAAATCTCTACATCATAAGAACCACTTGATATAGGACAGAAGAAAACCAAAATTAAGTGATCTCATAATTCTTTGGTTTTGTTTTGACTCTTTAAAATTTTTCTTAATGTATGAATTTTATATCAAAATGTATAAGATATATATTAAACTTTTGTTATGATATTAATGGTCATATAGAATACTAACTAATTCTGGAAAAACAGCTTCATCTAGCTTCCTGTACATGATTTTGGGTATAAGTTTTTATGAGTTTTCTCTAGGGAACCATGACCACACCTAACAGTGACTTTGAAGACTCCAAAAAGATGATGGGGACCCACAATGACAAATCCATTGGGACTATGATGTCATGAAGCTGACAAACACCACCCAAAGATCAGCTTTGGACTCCAAACTGCTCAGAACAATTTTGACATGTCTAGCAGACATGATCCAGCCTACTCAAGCAAGGACTTGAGACAAGCCCTGCATTTTTGTATTATGCACAGAATAGACAATAAATAATACAATTACCTCTCCCAGGACTTGACAATTAACGCAAAATTTTTCTTTTCAGGCTCACTTAAAGGTGCCTTTGCCCCAAATCAGCAGGAAGTAATTTTAAGCACAGGATGCCCACATTCCCAAGAGGTAGGGTGGGTAGCTTTTGTTCTTTCAGTGGGTTATGGATAACTGTTATTGTTTAGGATGATTGGTTACAAGTTTTTTTTGTAAATGGGGAGGAAAAAAAGCTATACAAAGAAGATTAGATTTAGGGTTTATCTTTGAAAAAAAGGAAAAAAGAAGAAATAGAGAAGAGGTAGATTATAAATCTACTCTGAGAAGAAAAAAGGGGAGGATATAGATATGATAAGATAAAAAGGTAGATTATTGAATCTACTTTTAAAAGAAACTACTAGTTTTAAATATTTTACATTGGAATGGATTTTTAGACATTGTATATAAATTATGCATATTGATACAAATTTGAGATTGATTTTATTAGGAAATACTGTATATGTATTTCTAAACTTGTTCAAGGTATTGTAACTATACAGTCTATTTAACAATGCAATGCAATTTCCTAATTCTTGAAAATTATTACCAACTATTTAGATTAATAAGGAAATGCAGGTTAGTAGTTAGTCATTACAATCAAACTTATAGTCATATTTGGTATGTTCTTAAGGTCAAGCAGAGATATATTTTAGATAGACAGATCATCTTCAAAAACTTCAGAGATCTACAGAATAAGACATTTAAGATGGTTTAATAACACAAATTTTTTCTTTCTTTTTTTTCTTTTCTTTTTTTGACAATAAGACATGTCTGCTCCTGGCAACACCAATCTACTTCAGAGAAGATAATGGGCATTGAAGAAACTCCTTATGGAGTATTGGTTTAAATATTAAGGCAACTCCACATAGTTAAAAGGGAAGTTTATTTTGTGGGGTAACTTACAAGTTAAGAAATAGGTTACAGGGTCCAGGAAAGGTGAAACACAGTCCAGCGGTGTTCTCTGGAGGACTCTGCTCAGTCCTCCTCCAGCATCTAAGATCCAGGAACCAAGAGAGCTAGCCCATCCAGATCTCAGGTCTCCAGGGGTCCTCTCTAAGCTCCACCATGTAGGTGTGACAGTTACCAAAACCTCAAAGGGAGTGATATTTCCAGGTCAAAGCTGGAATAGCTACCCACTATATCTCCCCTTTTGTCTAAGTAAGAAGGTTCTAACTTATATACAAGACTATATACAAAGGAATGGTTATCAAATATTGTCCAGGAATAATGAGGGATAATGACCTAGATAAGATGGAACTACAACCAATGAGAACAATATCAAACAAGAGACACATACTAAAATCCAGAGAAGTCTGGAGCATAAGTAAATGGCATGTTACAAAGATCATTCAAAAAGGTGTCCTAACCTAAAGAACCTAAATCTAATACTTAATAAGTTCTATCTAAGATATTTTATATATATACTAAGTTGTAACTATAACTGCTAGTCTTCAATCCCATCAAAGACTTGAGAAGGAATATAATGATACCTGAGAAATGGAAGATGGATGCAAGCAACTTTTGGGAGTCTTGCAAGAGTAGACAGAGACAGCTGGCAGCCTGGACAGTCACCTAATGTTTCTCAGCATTGTTCATGCATTCAAATTGTCTACAGGCCTAGAGTATCTGACAGACCATTTTCAGAAGCAGGAATTCTGAAAGACCATCTTACCCTGTCTTGGCAGAGTTAAGAAGTTACTTTTCCTTGTTTCCCACTTGTCCAGAAGGACAGCATTCATACTGTCAGCAGTTGAGGCAAGGGCAGTTCTTTGCCCAATAGGCCATTTTATGCTAAGAAGACAAACTTCCAAATGGAAATGTCTTAGAAGCCCAACATTCTCTCAAGATCAAATTGGTGCAGCCAGGAGCAATTGTGTCTCACGTCAACAGAATTCTGTTATTTACATGCCATATTCTCTAGGTCCATGAAGTATTTGAAGATTACCTGTCCATCCAAACTATATATCTATAAATCTGGATAACCTAACTAATAACTATAGAGATGACAAGTATAGGTGACTATAAATCTATAAGTCTTATCTACCTAGATAATGTAAGGACTAAGGCTTCATGTAAACAAGGTAAACAGTCTGTAAGCAAATTACGGTAAAAGGACAAGGACTTCAAAATTGTGACAATACATAAAATATCTTTAACAGAGGTAGGAATGTATAGTGCAATATGCAATATGACAATAATCCTAAATATATATCAATATACAAAATATCCTAAGCATACATAGAACATACATACAGTATGACAGATATAAATTTACATTTGTATCAATATACAAATATTTCAAATAAGAGTAGAAATATATGTACATTATAACAAATATAGTTTTGTATTTGTATCAATATACAAATTATCTTAAACAGGATTATAAAAATAGTTTACATTTGTAGCAACATATAAGAATTTATAACAGTGCAAATTATCTAAGGCTGCTATTTTACTAAATTTGTTTAATAGTATATACAATAAACTACCATAATATCTTATACCTATCTATTCCCCTTTTTCTTTTCTTTTCTTTTCTTTTCTTTTCTTTTCTTTTCTTTCTTCTTCTTTTCTTTTCTTTTTTGAGACACTTTTTCTTTTCTTAAGGAGAATACTGAGTCTAATATTTTCTTCCACCCCCAACCCTATAACCATCATCCATCACCCGGAGAAATATGAAACCTATGGGAGAAAGAGCATCATTTTCTTAGAATTGCTCCCTGCTGTTTAGGGGGTGATGGAATCTCTGTTGGGAACTGTCAGAAAGCTCAGATAGTTAAGTCTCAGTTACACTAACTGTAGATTCTGCAGCAAGTCTCAGAGTAATGGGGAAGAATGTCTGAAATTCTGGCTAGAAGTGTAGTATGGCATCATTCTGGACTGGGTAGAGTTATTGTTGTTGTTGAGGCCCCATCTTCCTTTTGGAGACTTCAGAGATTGCTATTGGAAAAACTTATCTTTTACTGTGAAAAACTTGAACATTATTAATATATCAAAATGGAAAGTGTGTATTTAAATATGACATGACATATAAGAAAGGATTCCAAGAAATCAAGAGGAAGCATGAAGAGAATTAGAATCTTGAAGACAATGGTCCCTTTTTATTGATTTCCTTCTGTCCCACACCAGAGGGCTCTATTGATATGGGACTGAAGAATCTCTCAACCTTTTCTTTTAGCAATATGCTTGGGTTTGGAGAAGGAGTGAACCAATGCCTTCTCCAAAGCCATCTTGGTTTATAATTGAATTGGAAACACACATTTTTTAGATTGAAAGAAACATAGATGTTAGGCAGTGAGATTTTACCCTGTGTAGATTGGTACCAATAGATTCTTTCTTACTGCTGTATACATCCAGATATCCAAGGCTTTATGAATTCTGGAAGATGGATATTTCCATTATTCTGGAAAGACAAAAATAGAACCCTACCCCAACCTTTGATTGTTAAATTTTTCTTACAACTTGTAGAGATGTCACATTGGTAGATGAGCTTTTACTTCTCCTCATCAAGGGGTTATTCCTTTTCGAAACAATTTTTTTTTATTTTGTTGGTATCCATAGCTTTTCTTCTGCAGAAACAAAAGAAAAACCCCTTCCCCAATGTAGGACATATACAGGTTTCCATTCTGAAGTCAACACATCTTTGAAATAAACTGGTTGGTTCAGCTCAGGAGTTTTGTCTGTTGTCCAATGTCTCTCCACAGCTATTGTTCCTTTATCATCAGCATTGAGAAAATTCAAGGTTAATAAAGCATTATGCAATCCACTTCTAAGAGTCATTGTTACCTGTTGCTGTTTATTTAGCATATCCTGTAAAGTTCAATTGGATCTTTCTATGACTGCTTGGCCTGTGGGATCATGTGGTATACCTATAACATGCTTTATATTGTAATAAACAAAGAACTGTCTCATTTAATTGAAGACATATGCTGGGGTATTGTCTGTCTTAATTTGTACAAATATTCCTGTAATGGCCATAACTTCTAATAGGTGTGTAATCACAGAACCAGCCTTTTCAGAACTCATAGGAGTTGCTGACTGAAATTCTGAATAGATGTCAATGGTATGATGTACATACTTTAATCTTCCAAATTCTGCAAAATGAAACACATCCATCTGCCAAATTTCATTTCTTTGTATACCTTATGCATTGCTCCCTGCAGGTAATGGAGTTTGGTTATAGAAGGAACAAGTAGGACATTTTTTCACAATATCCTTAGCTTGTTGCCAATTGATGGAGAAATCCTTCTTCACACCTTTGCTATTTACTTGGTGTTTTTTATGACATTCTGAGGCTTCTAGCACATTACCCCTTAGTAACTGATCAATCTTATCATGACTTTGTGCTAGAGGTCCTGGCAGACCTGTATGGGATCTGATATATATATATATGAGATGTTCCATTTTCTGATGATTTCCTGCAATTGTATAAATAATGAAGTTAATTCTGTATTATCAGAAATAAATTCATCAGTTTCAATATGTAAAACAACTCTCTCTGCATATTGATAGTCAATGACTATATTGAGGTGTTCTGTGAAGTCCATCAGTACCATCAGAATGGCATACAGTTCTGCCATTTGTACAAAGCTGTATGGACTTTGTACCACTTTACTCAAGTCTCCTGATTTGTATCCTGCTTTCCCTGATTTATTTGCATCAGTATAGAATCTGAGGACTCCAGAAATTGGCTTTTGTTGTACAATATGAGGAAGGACACATTCAGTCTTCTTTATGAATTCTATTCTCTTGCTTTTGGGATAATGGTTATTAATCTCTCCCAAAAAGTTACTGCAGGCTCTCTGCCAGTATTCACTATTTTTCCATAGGAATGAAATTTCCTCATTAGTTAAAGGTACTACAATTTCTGCTGGGTCCATTCCTGTCAACTGGCAAAGTCTTAATTTACCTTTTTGAATCAAATCAGAGATCTTTTCTATATAAGTCTTTAACTTCTTATTTGTTTTACATGGTATAAATATCCATTCCAATATAATATCTCCCCTCTGCATCAAAATACCTGTGGGGGAATGTCTGGAAGAGAATATGACAAGAATGCATTTAAGTTCTGGATCCACACAATCTACATGTGCTTCTCGAATTGTCTTTTCTACTAGAACCAATTCCTTCTCAGCTTTAGCTGATAATTTTCTTGGACTATTTAATTCTTTGTCCTCTTCTAGAGTATTAGATAAATTTTGTAGTCCATCTTTGGGTGTTCCCATGATACCCAGTAAGTTGGAAATGCTTCCTAACAACTTTTGAAAATCATTAAGAGTCTTCAATTGATCTCTCCTTAGTTGTACCTTTTGGGGTCTAATTTTTTGTAGCTCTATCTTATATCCCAAGTAATTAATAGAATCTCCTCTTTGTATTTTTTCAGGAGCAATTTGCAGTCCCCAATGAGGCAAGTTTTTTTTTACTTCTTCAAAAATGCTTTCTAATGTGTCTAACTTTGGATCAGCTAATAGGATATCATCCATATAGTTATAAATTATGGATTGTGGAAACTTTAAATGAATTATCTCCAACAGTTTTTGCACAAAGTATTGGCACAAGGTAGGGCTGCTTAACATTCCCTGTGGGAGGACCATCCATTGATATCTCTTGACTGGCTGGGAATTTTTATAATTAGGTACTGTGAAGGCAAATTTTTCTCTATCATTTTATTGTAAGGGTATGATAAAGAAACAGTCTTTTAAGTCAACAACTATTATAGGCCATTCTTTGCATAGCAGAAAGGGCAAGGACATCCCAGTCTGTAGGGAGCCCATTGGCTGAGTTATTTTATTAATAGCTATCATATCTGTCAGCATTCTCCAACTACCAGACTGTTATTTTAATAACAAATACAGGAGAATTCCAAGGGCTGGTAGATTCTTCAATGTGTTGAGCATTTAACTGCTCTTGAACCAGCTCTTCTAAAGCTTGTAGCTTCTCTTTTGTCAAAGGCCATTGTCCAACCCAGACAGGTTTATTAGTTAGCCATTTTAAAGGTAAGGCAGTTGGTACTTCTGAGAGTTCAACAGCAGTTGTGCTCTGCTTGTGTACAAACTGAATGGTTGGTGACTGTTTTTTATAGCATGTTATGATATTGTTCCTAGAAACATGCATTGGTCTGTATTTCCTTTCTGAGAGTGTAGTATTTTTAATCTGGGTATTCCACTGTTGTAACAGATCTCGGCCCCAAAGATTTACTGCTCCATATGCTACATATGGCTTCAGCATTCCTCTCTGTCTTTCTGGCCCTATGCATTCAACCCATCCCAAACTCTGTTTTATCTGAGATAGGGTTCCAATCCCTAGAAGTTGGACATTTACTTCTTGAAGAGGCCAATTCGGATGCCATGATTTTGGTGTAATTATAGTTAAATCCACACCTGTGTCTACAAGGCCCTCCAGAACCATGCCATTAATTCGAATTCTAAGTTTTGGTCTTTGTTCATTTATGGAAGTCTGCCAAAATATTTGTTTCATTGTGTTCTTTGGAAATTGTGATTCATCTATCAGAACTGTTTTACCATCCATTGCAGTATCAGGTTTTTACATTAGGCATTGGTTTACTCATTTTGTCCTGGAGAGGAATTTCTTCCACAGTGGCTAGAAATGTTTGTACCACGTTTGATTTGGGGGCTTGAAAGAGGACCCCGAGGGATTTCCCATGAGTAAATGGTCGCCTCGTATATCTATTTTTAATATTTTTGATATGATATGGTCCAATGTCAGCCTTTGCCGCATCTTGTACATAATCCAGGAGGTTGGGGTTTCCTGTTTGGGCTATTTCTAGAAGGAGTATTACTTCTAGGAGCACCCCATGTACAGGATGTAGCTCTCTTGAGCTGAGATTTTCCTAGTGGTAAGAACTTGTGACTGGCTTGTTCTGTCTCTCTGATCTTTCAGTTTTTGCTCTGATATCTGGCTCCAGGATTTTTATTAAAAAGACCATTTAAAAATTCATGTCACAGGTTTCTTCCTATCCACATGATGTCTTCTCTATCATGGTGTCTCTTTCATTGCTCTCCCACTCCATCCCTGTTTCAGCTTGACCAGCAAATTGGGTGTTTTTTGTTTTTAATCAAACTTCTCCCCTTATGGCTCAAAAATCTATGTTGAAAAAGAAGCAGAAAGATTATAAGTGGTAGAGGTGGTAGATGATGCCAAGGAAACAATGTCTTTCAGATATGACAATGTTGATACATACATGATCTCACAAAGACTATGACAACATGTATAAGATGTACACAAGCTTAAGCCAAACAAAATTCCAGCACTGAGAAGGGGAAGTGAACCCAAAGTCCCACCCTCACCAAGAACCTATTTGCAATTGATATCTGCTGGGAAATAGAAAAATGGTTTTCCTCAATGTAGAGTCACTAGGTATATCCACCACATTCCACGAGAGACCTTCGACCCAGGAGTAGTTGGCCAACACAAAACAGACTCCAATTTTTATATGTTATTTTTGTTTTGTTTAAGTATTTTTGTTTTGTTTTGTTGGCTTTTGTGGTTTTTATTTTCAGGTTTTTTTTATTTTGAAATTTGTTTTTGAGAGATAACATAAAATTGGGAAAAGGGTCTAGAAGGAGTTGGGGGAAGGTAAACAATATGATCAAAATATATTGTATGAAAAATTAATTTTAAAAAAAGATGCCCAGGACTCATGAGGAAGAGTGTTGGTGATGGCCTGGACAATGACAGCAAAGCATTCAAAATTCAGATCATGGTGCCAACATGATGGTTCATTTGGTAAAGAGAGCTGCCATCAGCCATGATGATCTGAGTTTAAACCTCCAGTACCCCATGTAAAAGAAAAAATTAGCTTCTACAAGCTAATCCCTGACTTCCACAAGTATATTGTGGCACACACACACACACACACACACACACACACACACACACACACACACACACACACACACACACACACACACACACACACACACACGGTAAATAAATAAATATAACTTAAATGTTTTTTAAGAAAATTTAGATTCTACAGAAACCAGGGGAGGAAGACAAATGCAGCATTGTGAAAAGCAACAATGAATGGAAGGGTTGGAGCAGTGCATAATACATGACCACTCAAGTGCCTTCAATCATTTATCACCTATATGATTTGCATTGCCCTTTGATAATTTATTACATGTACTGTGGACAATTTTACTACCCTCCTGTTCCTGCTGAACACTTCATTCTTCCCAGAAAAGATCCTTATTTTCCTGCTATTGATTGTTCTGTTCTTGTTTCCCATTGAGTTTACTTATGGTTGCTCACACAAACATGGATAGGGTTTCATCTACAGGAGCAAGTACAACTCAACAGTATCTACAAATGTTACAGAGTTCCTCACAACTATAAACTGCCACTCAGGGAGGGGTGGAGAATCATGAGCCCCTCCTTCATCCATAATAAAATGTTACAGGAGCCAGTCTTGCACAGATCTTAGGGAAGTAACCAGAGCTTTGTGAGCTCAGGGTGCAATGGTGCAATGGCCATATTTTGTCCAAAAGTGAGAGTTTCACAGCAGAGATCCTCATCCTCTGTCATTATATTCCCTCTACCCACTTCTGTGATGGTTCCTGAGTCTTGTAGGAATGATACATATGTCCTGTTTGTGGCTGAACACTCAGAACTCACTTATTCTCAACACTTTGAGCACTAGGAGTCTTTGCCTCAGCTATCACCTACTATAAAGAGAAAACTTCCCTAACCAAGGCTGAGCAGACTAATCTGTGGTTGTGAACATAGAAATATTTACTTTTTATTCTATGAAACAAGCCTTTTGTGTGTCTAACTCTGTAGAGAAATGAAGGACTGTGAGATCTATATAACACAGAACCAGATGGAAAAGTTAAAATAAAAAAAAAAAAACATTCAGAAACAGAAAACTGATCTTTGAAATGTTTTTGAAATAAGACCAGAGGCTGTGATCCTTTGCAGATGAATTATAATTCTGCATGTAGAAAGGGCTGGGAGAAGGAAGTATTGAAAGTCTCTCTTCAAACCTTAACATATCTTTTTATTTGTTTTATTTATTCCTAAACACATCCTGATTCCCACTACTCCATACCTTCTCAGGAACAGGATTTTAGTCCATAGAGAAGAAAGCCTCTTATACTCAAAAGTAAACACATTTCAAAAAGCTTGAATATTCATTGAAGAAGTAATTTTAGTGCCCAAGTTAAAAACAGGAAAAGTGAGAGTAAATAGGTTCAAATATATCCCTGACAAGAGATTCAAAAACACACATTAAAATAAGAGTTGCCATAAATAATAGGAAAAGAGCACATCTATAGAAAGATTTAGACAAGCAACTGCAATGGACTGAAGTCACCATACCCCATCAGCAAAACAAATAAAATTCAATAATGTTGAGAGCTGTAGAAGATTCAGTTTTGTTACAGAGAATAAAATATTAAGGATTCTTTTGTTAGATGGGGTTTTAAGTAAATATGCGATTTGAGGTCTATCTTTTCTTCAGTTGAGTTCTGTAATCTGTCTCTCAGGGACTCACTCATATCCAAAGATAGAAGCCCCACAAATCATAATTTTTCACTATAAAATATTTTGCAGAGGCCTGCCTGAAGGCATCCACAGGCCTGCCTGATGCCATGTGGCTCAGGTGGGCAAAGGACACCCACGGAGCAGCATGGTTCCATAGGGTCCAGCCTGCCTGCAAGCATTCACCTTCAGAGTTGGTGACATTATGATGAGCAAGTAAATGGTAGAGAAATGGGAGAGGGGCAGAATGGTTCACATGCTGTGGTAATAGGCAATTCTGAGAATTGGGGGTGGTTAGGAATGGGTTATTGAAGGCAACCTGCTTACCACCCAGGTGCAGGATGACATCTGGGCCTGGGCTGCTGCCTAGGACCATGTCTGTGTCCATGGTCCTACCATATCTGGGGTCTGTTTGATGTACCTAACGCATGTTGACCACCAAGGCCACAGGGATGCCTGGGGTCTGGGCCACTACTTGTGGCCATTTTGGTGTCCAAGGTCTAAGCTGCCACTGGGTTTATGTTGATCTGAGTGGCCTGTACTGCCACTGGGAGTCATGATGGCGTCTGTGCCCAAGCTGCTGCAAGGGGTCAGGTCTGGGTCCATACCCCTACAGCAGCCAAGGTCTGGTGTTGGTGTCTGTGGCTTCAATAACCACTGAAGGTCATGAAGATGACTGGGCTCTGGTCAGACACCTCAGCCCATGTATGTCTGAGGGCCACACTGATGCTGGGGTCATACTAATCTGGATAGCCTGTGCTGCTACCCAGGACCATGATGACATCTGAGCCTGGGCTGCAGTGTAGGGTATGTCTGAGTTCATGGCCCTATGACAGCTGAAGTCTGTGTTGATAGTCATGGCTCCTGATACCACCAAAGTTCATGCAAATACATGAGGTCAGGGCCATCACCCTAGGCCAGGTGGGGATCTGCAGGTCATGCTGCATCCAGGGCCGTACAGATCTGAGTGGTTGTACTGCCACAAAGTGACACAATGATATCTGGGCCACGGATGCATGGGCCATGTCTGGGTCCATGACACTATATCATCCAGACTGTGTGTTGATTTCTGTGGCTCCTGATACCATCGAAGACCATGCTGATGCCAAGAGTTTAGGCCACCTCCTGGGGTCATGTTGATGTCCAAGCACCATACTGCTACTGGATCCATGCTAATTTAAATGGCATAACTGCCACCTGGGACCATGACTGGGTACATGGTCCTGCTGGAGTCTGTGGTGATGTCCATGACCCATGTTACCACAGAGGTTCATAGGAACCATGTGTGTTGAAATTTGAAGGCCATGATAAACTGGCCCACCTCTCACTGGCCCTGAGATATTTGGCCCTGCTCCCAACTGGACACTGCAACAAGAGAAATGGCCATATCCTCCATGGGAGAGGTGCCCCCCACACTCAGGAAAGAGGTCCTACCTCTCACTATGGGCATGAGAGAGTTGGCCCTAATGGCATGAGCCTAGGAAAGCTGGCTCTGCTTCTTATCTGAGAGGGATGGTCCTGGTGGCCCAGATCAACCAGCTCTGCTACTGCCTAGGCCCACATGCTGGGCCATGGGTTGACCCACCCTAACATCTACCCCATCTATGACCTGCTGGAAAAAATGAGGGAACTGGTTCTGCACAGCAATGGCCTCATAATCTCCATGATTCAGCAACAGTAGGATATTCAAGAGGAGTTTTGGTGAGAGTCCAGTGATGATGGTGTGCCAGAGGCCTTGAAGCAGACCAATGACATTGCAATGGACATTTTGCAGGTATAACTGGTTGAACAAAAGTATATACTGTGTGACCACAGCTTCCAATGTCACCAGGATAACTGAAAATGGTGATGGAATAACAGAGGAGAGAGGTGGTTCTTTAGTTTGTTTTGTTCTGTTTTTAATTAATTAAGCAGTCATGCTGCAAGGGTGAGGAGTGGATATGGAAGGACTAGGAAGCAAGTGGGACTGGGGTACATGATGTGAAATTCAAAAAAATCAATAATTACATTAAAATATTTTGAAAAAAGATATGAAATGATTCTTTTATATTAAAACATCATTGTGGTGGTTTGAGTGTGATTGGCCCCCTAAGCTCACAGGGAGTGGCACTGCTGGGAGTTATGGCTTTGCTGGAACAGATGGCCTTGTTGCGGGAAGTGTGTCAGTGTGGAGGCAGGCTTTGAGGTCTCTTAGATGCCCAAGTCACACCCAGTATTTTAGTTCACTTCCTATTGCTGGCTGATCAAGATGTAGGACTCCGGGTTCCAGCACCACATCTGCCTGCACACTGCCATGCTCCCCGTCATGTTGACAGTGGACTAAGCCTCTGAAAGTATAATTCACCCCATTAAATATTTTCCTTTATAAGAGTTTCCATGGTCATGGTGTCTCTTCCCAACAAAATAAACCCTAAGACAAATCCTGGAAGATTTTATGGACTCATACACCAAGAGCATAAGAAGGCAGATTTATTATGAGTTATAAGAGCCAGGTTTATTGCATCAGTGTGAAGCTCAGCAGCTTGTTTCAATTTTCTGGGTCCAACAACACTCAATCAAACAGAAGAAGGAGAGAAAGGCATCATTAAAGAGGAAGACTATATGGATGACAACACATTTTAGGGGTCAATTTGCCCTTTCTTGTAGGATTTTGCACATAATATTTTCATTGTTTGTGAAGTAAGGTCATGAAAACAAGAGTTCACACCTGTGGAAAACATTTCTGACTGTTCCATTCTTCCCTAACTTTTCTTTGTTTGTGGTCCAGGGAACATGATTTAAACAAAATTAGACATCTCCACTAAGGAGAAAGTCAGGCACCAAAGTCTTTTATACGGGATGCTGCATGTTCCAACAACTGGGATAATGACAACTTACCTCATAATGACTACTCCCAGGTCAAGAAAATTACAGGCATTTTTTTTAATGATGCAGAATTCTAACTGTCTTGGCTCTATTTTCCATCTTTCAAACCTGATAGTTATTCTTTTCATAAAGATATCCAGTGTCTCACATGATTGTAAAACCCAGCCACACCTGTTCTCCCTTGTTTTCTAGATGTTATATTTTTTGTGTTTCTTGGCATGAGTCTTCAATCAAGGTCCTGAATATTGATTTACAATAAATATCACAGATGAGAAGGTGGCCCAGTGCCAAGGTTTTTACAGCTGTCCCAGCCCATGGGCAACAGTACCATTGTTACAACCTTTCCAAATGTTCTGACTCTCTGTCCAGCATTTATATAAACACATTATTTTTCAATTATTCAGTTATTCTATATGTGACATTTTATGGGGCACTTCATCTCACAGTACTTCTCCCTAAAAAGAGGAAAGCAAAGAAAAAAGGTCTGGTAACATAGGATTAAGTAGCCTTATTCCAGATTATTCCAACAAAGCTGATTCCAGGAGGCTAACAACATAGGCCACAAAGACATCTGGCAACTTAAAACTTCAGCAAATCAAAATGTCTAGAAGCATGGAACATTTTAGAATCACAGATTTACAAGGCTTAAAGAGCCTTTAAGTTCATCAGCTCCCCTTCTGAAAGTTCACATAGGAATGTTGGGGCCTGGGTCAGCAAGGTGGCTCAATGCTAAAGGGACTCCTGCAAAGTTTAATGACCTAATTTCAATCACCCGCATGGCAGAAGGGAAGAATCAACTTCCATAAATTGTTTCACACATGCCCTGTATGGAGTGTGTGTGTGTGTGTGTGTGTGTGTGTGTGTGTGTGTGTGTGTGTAAATATATTTATATCCAACTGTTACAGATCTTATTTCTAAAAACATTTCTCAAACTATGATTTCAGTTCCTACTTTGATTGTTATGTTAATTTGCAAGAAATAAACTTCCCTTGGATGATTGGTTGCTCTAAAAACTTGGCATTATGCAGCCAATGATCACTGTGCAGTAAAGTGGAGGAAAGTGTGAAAACTGTAGGTGATTAGATGAACCCTACATTGACCTGACCAAAATGACTGCTTTAAATCATGCTGATTATTTTATTGTGGTTTATTCTTTCCCTAGAGGTTAAAGACAAAATCATTTCATTTAGCTAATGACTTCACAAAATTAGGCTTTTCAGCATTATGTTGGAGATTTAAATAATAGAACAGATTTTGATGTTAAACATAGCTTAGTCCTAATTTGCAACTTCAAACATCTTTTATTTCAACAAAATCCATATTCAACTTAATTTAATAATGCTTTTTTCCCTTGGGTTTTATGTTTTATTTTAAGGAATGGTAAAAGAGAGAACTGAAGGTGACCCAACATAGAGGTCATTCATATTCTTTCTATTTTCTTCTACAATTAGACTTTTGCATGTTTGTTATTATTACAAATTTTAAAATAATGTCATCTCAATTAAAATGATTTCCAGAACCTGGCATCTCTCCTCTTCCTTACAATATCAACCTTATACTTTTAGATAAATTTCTTCTTACTGAAATAACATCTTTAGTGGTTCATTCAATAATAACCTATGGGTAGTAAACATCTTTCTCACTCTTCATAGGTCTATAAGCACCTGTGCTTCACCATCTCTCTAGAGGATGGAATGGGAAGGTGATAAATGACATGGCTACACACTTACACATAGGAGAGCATCAGTCCACTGCCCTGAGAATCCATGCTAATTTTTTTTGTTTTGAGGTCATCTGTGTTTCTCACTGGCAGCTGCTGTGGTTTTCAGTCACAGCACAGCTGTCCCTCATCTCCATACACTTTCCATGGCCTGATTGATAAACCTAAGTGGTTTTGTTTTCACTTACTCTCCTTAGCTCTTAAATGTACTTTTATCTGAGGATGCAAGCATTTTTTAAATATTGGTAGGTTCTCAGGCCTTTCAACATTGCTGTTTCCTCTAGTATCTTAGTCTCAGTTCTACTCCATAGTCTTATTGCTTCATTTTCTTTTAAAATATTTTTACAAATCTTAAATTTTTTTCTATATCACTATTCTATATTGTGGGTACACCCTTAAATGCTATCATCTTACTAGTGAATTCTTTTCATTATATCCAACCTCTCAAATGTTGACTTATTTCAGTGACTATTTTTTCTATGCATAAATCATATATAATTTCTATTCATATATATGCCCTGAATTTACATCATTTCTCCTCTTTACTCTCCTCCCTCTAATACCTCCTGTGTCCTTTCTGCTCCTGCTCAAATTCATGGCCTCTTTTTCTTTAATTATTATTGTTACATATATGTGAATAAATACATAAATGCAACCTGTTACAGATTGGGGGCAGGTATTCAGTCATACTCTAAACTCTGAGTTAGTATTTGCATTAATTAAATGAAATTAGCCTTGGGTAAGGAGATTGAGTTAGCAACTAATTGACAGAAAGTAATCACAGAGTATCAGGGAGCATCTGGAAGAGATAGAGAGACATACCAGAAGTAGCAGGGAGAGATTTCAATGGTGTGTGTCTTCTTGTTTGTTTTGGCAGAGCAAAGGACGTGCTTTGGGGAGATGTCAGCTAGGAGAGAGTTGGCTAGTTGCTACTCAACCTCACTGAGCTATTAGGTTTTTCACCCCAGCCTTTGAATCTTGAGTCTTATTTATAAACAGAATGACATAAATTTAGTTAAAGTTATCTTTAGTGGCAGCAACAGAAACATTGGTTGTGGGGACAAAATTCCCACCAGGCTGTAGCCTGAGTGTCCAGGCCACTGCCAGAGAAGCAGGCTGATAACTGCACAGTTGCAAATGCAGGCTAAAATAGCAGTAGATTAAGGCATAGCCTCTGTGGCAAAGATAAAACATTTGGTGCTCTAACTGCTGGCAGGATCAGAGAAGTCATGCCAGCCAACTCTGCCACAGTTGTCGCCAGGGCCTCTCTTTTTCAGCACTCACAATAGGCAGTAGCCACTTCCTAGGACTCCAGAAAGCAGACTTGTATATGAAAATTGTGGGAGGTACTTGAGTTCACAACCAACAACATGGACAAACTAAAAACTCAGTAGATTTGGTAAGATACCTGGGGAGTCCTTTAAGAGAGGATTAAAAAATATTAAGAAGAAAAATATTTCCCACATTAAGAATGGGGAGCATCATAACTCATGTTTCTAGGACCCTGCATAGTGCTACTATGGAGGGTTTGAAAATAGAAAGTTAAATTTGAGGGTAAATGACGTAGCTAGCATTGAAATAATGTTGGCTGTGATTATTCTCACTTTGGTAATTAATATTTGTCCTTAAAAATGGTTTGATAACTGTGCTAAATATCATAATTTGATTGATAAGATACAAACTTTAGAAAGACTTACTACTGATAAGACAGAAGCCTTAGAAAGACTCATTAATTAAAGTAAGAAAAATTTGACTGCTAAGATACAAGTCTTAGAAGGATTTACTATAGGTAAGATAATAGTTTTAGAAAGGCCTACTAGTTAAAATAAGAAAAATACTAAGACACAGACAGAGGAATGTAAAGCAGAACCTACCACAGTATTGCATTATGAAACTGAAGAGGAGCTGCCTAAGGTTACTAGAAAACCAGTCTCAATTTATCCAGTTACTATACAAGAATGACCACTAGATGATAGGTAGGCCCAAAGTTATAAAAAAGTTAGTTGTAATCCTGTAGAAATATTAGATTTGAGGAGATTTAAGGCAGCAGTTGTTTCATATGGTACACATTCATCCTTTGTGAAGCAAATGTTAAATTCATGGGCAACTAGGAATAACATCTCCTTGGTGAGGGCCACAGCTTGCAAAGACAGTCTATATTTGATTATCACACCTTGGTTTTATGCCATATAGTGGCTTTGAATGCTTGAGACAGGATTGCAGAATCAGGAAAGATGATTGAGTCATTTACTAAAATTATATAAGGTCCAAAAGAAGCCTTCGCTGATTTTTTTTTTTACAAAGATTGACTCCATCTGTAAATAGAATGATATCAGATCTAGAAGTTGGACAAATACTAATTTTTGGCTTTTGAAATCTCTTGAATTTCAGGATGCAGAAGGAAGAATAGGCCTTTAAAGGCAAGATCAGCACCCATAAATGATTGGATCTGAGTTAAAGCCTATATTGGGTCTTATGATAATATGTGGATAAGAGGATTTATTTCCAAAAATTTTAAGAAAAATAAAAAGGTCAGATGTTTTAATTATGGTAAACAAGATGATTTGAAAAGCGATTGTAGGCAAGGCATTCCTAGAAACAATGTATTTTTTTCTACAGATAATCCAAACTGAAGGTACCAACCTTCTGAAATATGCATAAGATGTGGCAAAGGCCAGTACTGGACTAATGAATGCAGATCAACATGAGACAGGCAAGGTTATCTTTTGGCATTGGCCTCAATGTCAAATTTGGTTTAATTATTTCCTGTCAGCATTGGGGAATCCCCTCCACAAAGCAATTAAAAGACTTAATGCTGGTTGTTAAAAAAAACACACTACTGAGGTGGATTCAAGATGGCAGAGACAAGCAGACGCAGGTAGGCCTGTGGCGGCGGCCTGCGGAGGTGGACGGGCCCGGCGGAGGCGGCTGACGAGGACATTCAGGCCCAGCAGCAGCTGGCAGAGACATTCAGGCCCAGCGGAGGCCCACAGAGGTGGACAGGCCCTGCGGCGAAGATAAGCAGACAGAGGTGGACAGGCCCGGCTGTGGCAGCCGACAGAGACATTCAGGCCCGGCGGCAGCCCACAGAGGTAGACGGGACACACGGCAGAGACAGGCGGACGCAGGTTGGCAAACTGCGGAGGTGGACGGGCCCAGTGGCAGCAGCCGACAGGGACATACAGGCCCAGCAGCAACCGGCAGAGACATACAGGACCGGTGGCAGCCGGCGGAGATATACAGGCCCAGTGGCAGCACGCAGAGGTGGATGGGCCCGGCAGCAGTAACAGGCAGGGGTAGGTAGGCCCGCGGCGGCAGCTGGCAGAGACATACAGGCCCGTTGGCGGCCCGCAGAGGCAGACAGACCCAGCAGAAGCTGACAGGGACATACAGGCCCGGCAGTTGAGACAAGTGGACTCAGGTGGGCCTGTGGCGGCAGGCCGCTGGGGTGGACAGGCCTGAAGACGGAGAGGGGTGGACGCAGCTTGGAGCGGGGATGCCCCTGGCCCCAACACCTGGGGAAGAGGCTATCTCCATGGGTCAGAACCAGGCGAGTCTGGGTACTCTGTCTGGGGACAACCCAGGGCCCATCTGCTGATCCTGTGAAACCCAACAACTTGGAGGTGTTAGTGAGACTACCCTGCTCAGCTGAAACCCATCTGGGAGAGGATTCAGATGCCTACAGTTTGAAGTCTGAAGAAACAAGATCAGCTGAGGAGTTGACAAATGAACAAAACGTGACCTGGGAACACAGAAGAAAGAGCTACCCAGCCACCAAACCAGATCACCAGAATCATAAGTATATAATTCACCGACTGAAATCAGCTGCCCCTGAAGAAATAGCCCAATAGCACCAATTTAACCAAGAACCCCTACTAAACAAAGACTAAAAATTAGAACAAGAGAGGCACTCTCAGACACAGACACCACCTGCACCGCACAGAGGAAAAGATGAATAGACGCCAGTGCAAAAATACAGGCAATAACATAAAGACCTATTTGGCAACATCAGAACCTAGTGATTCTACACCTGCAAGAAAACACTAAAGACAAAAAAGTCGTAACACAAAACGTCCAGGAAATTTGGGACACCATGAAAAGACCAAACCTAAGAATAATAGGGATAGAAGAAGGAGAAGAATACCAACTCAAAGGCACAGAAAATATATTCAACAAAATCATAGAAGAAAACTTTCCTAACCTAAAGAAAGAAATACCTATGAAGATACAAGAAGCTTACAGAACACCGAATAGGCTGGATCCAAAAAAAAAAAGTCCCCTTGCCACATAATAATCAAAACACTAAACACACAGAACAAAGAAAAAATATTAAAAGCCGCAAAGGAAAAAGACCAAGTAACATATAAAGGTAAACCCATCAGAATAACACCAGACTACTCAATAGAGACTATGAAAGCTAGAAGATCATGGACAAATCTCATGCAGACACTAAGAGACCATGGATGCCAACCCAGACTATTATACCCAGCAAAACTCTTAATCACCATAGGCGGAGTAAACAAAATATTCCAAGATAAAACCAGATTTAATCAATACCTGTCTACAAACCCAGCCCTACAGAAAGTACTAGAAGGGAAAATTCAACCCAAAGAATCTAAACACATCCATGAAAAATCAAGCAATAGATAATCCCACACCAACATACACCACAGAAGGACAACACAACACAACCACAAAAAATAACAGGAATTAACAATCACTGGTCATTAATATCCATCAATATCAATAGTCTCAACTCACCTATAAAAAGACATAGGCTAACAGAATGGATAAGAAAACAGAACTCATCCATCTGCTGCATACAAGAAACACACCTTAACTTCAAAGATAGACACTACCTCCGAGTAAAGGGCTGGGAAAAGGCTTTCCAAGCAAATGGACCTAAGAAACAAGCTGGTGTAGCTATCCTAATATCTAGAGAAAAAGGATGTTTCAAAAGAGAAGAAGTCTTGTGGCAATGCCTCAGTGGTCCAGGTAACTACCAGAACTCAGAAATCCGCAACGGAGACTAAGGCAGCAGAGATCTAGAGTGGAGTGCTGAGTTCTGGCAAACAGCTGCATCTTTCTTCCAGTAAGTACCTGAACAGGGCTGATGTGAATTATGTACAGTCCAGATTTTAAGAATCATACTCTCTCAGGGATCTCCACAAACTAGTGGGTGTCCTCCCTCACTGCCCCTGTGAGACAGTCTCTGTACGGGAGAGGCCTCACGTGACTTTGTCTCTGGTGTTCCTCTGGGCACATCTGTGTGAGAAACTGTATGCTCCAGAACCAGCTCTCGTGTCCTTTGGCCAATGCCGGAGTGTGAAATAGTCCAACGTGGGAAACAAAAGATGATCCCAATCGGGAATCGTGACATTTTTTTTTTTTTTTTGGATGATGGTCATGTTCTGTTTTGAAATAACCTCTGTGTATTTCATTTATTTTCTTTTACCTGGCGATCTCTGAGCAGGCTTCAGATTTTGACAGTTGATGAAAGATATGACAAGCATTAATGTGTGGGTAAAATTCTGAGTGAAGTTTTAGTTAAAGTTGGTTGAACTTGGGATTGACTGGGAGGCCAAAGATTTAAAAAGCAAAAGATTCTCTCAAGACACAAGTTGTGTGATAATAGTGTGTTTTTTGTGTGTGAATGAGAATTTGTAAATGTTGAATTCTAGGCTTCGACAATCATTGTCAGTGCAGATCAAGCTGCAAGTATTTTTTCAAATATCTTAAGTTATATTTTCTTTTTCAGAGCTGCTTCTTATTTGGGGCTCCTTTTTTTTTTTAATTGAGGTGTAATTCATAAAAGGGTATATTGTTTTGATGAGACTTTTTACAACTGTGGCTGGATGTCTTTCTTTAGTCTTCCAAGAAGGGCCAGAGTTACTTTTTAAAGTCATGAAGTCAACAACTTGGACTACTATGCATGTAAGTGCTAATGCAAATTAAAACCCAAGTTGACCTCCAGCAGCAATTCATTCTATGTTGACAGTGAGAGAACACTTTGCCTGTTAGGATACTGTTACCCGTGGACTGAAATGCTGAAGAAACCCCTCCCCCTATTTTGTTTTTTGCAAAAATCAAGGTATATTGATTTGGTATGTTGGTTGACCTCAACAGATAAACTGAGATGATAGTCTTAGTTCAGAAATGATCTGAATGTAGATTTACAGTCTACGTGTACAGCTGGCTAAGTGAGATCGCTTTCACAGTTCTGCATGTATCCCATCGGCTCCCCATTAGTCACTGAACTCTTAAAACTGGTATTGTAACATTATCACAATGTTTTACGCCAATTTTATAAACTTTACAGTGCAATATGTGTTCCTTTTCTGAGGCAAACCAAAGGTATATTTCTCAAAGTTCTGCTGCTAACAGCAGCGTTGATGGAGGATTTTTTATACATTTGTAATAGATAGAAATAAACCAGAAAAAAAGAAGAAAAAAAAAGTGGTGGAGGAAAAGTTGAACATTGCAAGAATACTCAATAGGGCTGAGAGTTGCAAACGCCAAGAATGGCTTTGCATAGTAAATGGAATAGAACAGCTCTGAACTATAGCTTACTTTTCCTGGTTTGGTCTGACAGAATGATTGAATGCTTTTGTACAAAAATCAGAGCCTTAGAAACAAGGATTTGGTGAGATTATAAAATGGTGTGCCACTTTGGCAAAACAGTTTGGTGGTTGGTCAAAATGCAAAACATTGTTACTCTGTTACTCAACAATTCTACCCTTAGGAATAAATCCTCAAACTACTGAAAATGTGCACCTATGAAACATGTACATGAAAGTTTACAGCAGTGTGTTGCTAATAGTAAAAAAGTTAAAACAACTCAAACAGCTATCAAATACTGGAGAGAAATAAAATGTGGCTTATTCATACAATAGAATATTATTAAGACATAAAAATGAATGAGAAACTGACAGATTAAATGACTTTGGTGAACCTTCATAATTTCATTTGTAGATCTTTCCATTTCTAATTTATAAATACATTTGGGGTTATAAATTATAAATGTACTGCCTCCTGTCAACATTGTATACTTCTATTTGATGATCTCTATGTCAAACATTATATGGAAATGTTTCCAAGTATTTTCTGTATTAACTGTGAATGAATAGAACAAAATAAATTGCCTGTGATGGAAAAAAAATAAAAAAATAAAAATAAAAAAAATTAAAAAAAAAAAAAAAAAAAAAAAAAAACCACACTGCTATAGATGACAGAACAGCTTCATTAGAAGAAACACAATTTTCAAGAGGGTCCATAGAACAAGTGTTTTGGAAAACTTCTATAAATGATCAAAGACCAAAGCTTAAAATACAAATAAATATTATTGAAATTGGGGGTTTGGTTGACAGAGGTGCAAATGTAACAATCATTTTATCAAATTCTTGGCATCCCGAATGGTCTCTTCAGGAGGTAAATGTCCAGCTTCTAGGGACTGGAACTTTAATAAAAAAAAGGTTTAAAAAGTACAAAATGGGTCAAGTGTATAGGAACAGCAAGGCAGATAGGAAAATTAAAACCACATGTGGCTAATAAAGCAATATGAATTTGTGGGGATGTCATTTGTTGCAGCAACAGAAAACAAAAATTAACATTCTTCCAATCTCAGAGGCAAACCATAAACTAATGTAAAAATATTAGAAGCTCTTATCAAGAATAGTCACAAAATGTTTAGGCTGTATGTAAGCAGTGCATAACAGCTACTGACATTTCAAATGTACTAACAGCCCTACCTTTGAAATGGTTAACTAATAAGCTTAGGTGGGTGGAACAATGGTCTAGAACATCAGAAAAATTACAGGCATAAGAACACCTAGTACACATAGAGCTAAATGTTCAGCATATTCAAGAATCAACCAGTCCTTGTAATTCTCCTCTATTTGTTATTAAAATCTGGAAAATGGAGAATGTTAACAGATTTAAGAGCCATCAATAAAGTGATTCAATCAATGGGCTCATTACAGCCTGGAATTCCCTGGCCTCCTTTATTACCTGAGGAATGATCTATTATAGTGTATTATAGTATATTATAGTGATTGATTTAAAAAACTGGTTTTTTATTATACTTTTTTCTACTTTTACATAAACAGGATAGAGAAAAATTTGCCTTCACAGTGCTTACTTATTATAATCCCCAGCCTGTTAAAAGGTGCCATTGGAAAGTTGTTGCGCAAGCATTGTTAAACAGCCCCACCTTATGTCAATATTTTGTACAGCAGCCATTAGAACTAAGGCATAAACAAGTTTCCCAATCTATCATTTACCATTTTATGGATGATATCTTATTTGTTGATTCAGACACAGATGTTTTAGAAAAAAAAATGATGAAATAAAGAAAAGTTTGCCTTGTTAGGGATTACAAATTGCTCCTGGAAAAACACAAAGAGGAATTTCTATTAATTATATATGTTATAAGACAGATTTACAGAAAATTCAACCACAGAATGTACAAATCAGTAAAGATCAATTATGAACTCTTAGTGGTTTTCAAAATTTGCTGGGAGATCTTAACTGACTATGGCCCACAACTGGATTAACAACTCAATAACTAATTAATTTATTTCAAATCTTATGAGGTGATAAGGTCTTACATAGTCCAAGAAAACTATCAACTGAGGCTGAGAGAGAATTAACTCTGGTAGAAAATAAATTACAAGATGTACCTATGGATCACTTGGATCCAGACCTTGATTGTATTTTGCTTATTTTACCTTCTACTCATTCTCCTACTGGAATTCTTTTTTTTTTTTTTTTTTTTTTTTTTTTGGTTTTTCGAGACAGGGTTTCTCTGTGTAGCTTTGCACCTTTCCTGGAACTCACTTGGTAGCCCCGGCTGGCCTTGAACTCACAGAGATCCTCCTGGCTCTGCCTCCCGAGTGCTGGGATTAAAGGCATGCGCCACCACCGCCCAGCCCTACTGGAATTCTTATGCAGAGAAAAGATAATATCTTAGAATAGATATTTTTACCACACAGAGTAACAAATTAAAGACCTCTGTAGAAAATTTTCTGAGTTGATTCTGATAGGAAAATTGAGACTTCATCAATTAGGAAGAATAGACACAGCAGAAATTGTGGTACCTTTTTACTAATGCTGACATTGCCTCATTGTGGGCAAAAAATGAACACTGGCAAAGAGCTTGCAGTAATTTCTTAGGAACAAATATTCCCAAAGCAAGAGACTTCAGTTTATAAAAAGAACTAACTAGATGCTCCCTCATATAATAAAAGGAAAGCCAATTTCTGGAGCTCCTACATTCTATACTAATGCAAATAAGTCAGGAAAGGCAGGTTATAAGTCAGAAAAATTAAGTTGAGTGACTCAAAGCCCTTATGAATCAGTTCAGAAATAAGAATTATATGCTATTCTCATGGTATTATTAGATTTTCCAGAACCTCTTAATATGGTTATATTGACTATCAATATGCAGATAGTTGTTTTATGTATTGAAACTGCTTGACTTATTCCAGATGATTCAGAATTAACTTTGTTATTTATTCAGCTGCAACAAGTAATCAGAAATAGAAATCATCCTTTGTACATAACACATATCAGTTCTCATACAGATCTACCAGGCCCTCTAGCACAAGGCAATGATAAAATTGATCAGCCTTTGGTAGGAGATGTACTAGAAGCCTCAGAATTTCATAAGAAGTATGATGTTAACAGCGAAGATTTTTCTATCATTTGGCAATGAGCTGAACAAATTATAAGGAAATGTCCTACTTATTCTTTGCATAATCAAACTCTGTTACCAACAGGAAGTATCCCAAAACGTACTACAGAAATGAAATTTGGCAAATGAATGTGTTTCATTTTACAGAGTTTGGAAACTTGAAATAAGTGTACCATACCATAGATACATATTCAAGATTTAAATAGGCAACTGCTGTAAGATCTGAAAAAGCTGATTCTGTAATTACACATTATTAAAAGTTATGGCCATTATGGAGATACATGTACAAATTAAGACTGACAAGGCTTTAGCATATGTCTCTAGTAAAATAAAACAGTTTTTTGCATTTTACAACATAAAGCATATTATAGTATAATCACATAATCCTACAGGACACACAGTTACAGAAGGATATAATTGCACTTTAAAAGATAAGTTTAATAAACAGAAATGGCTAATAAAGAAACCTAGAGATAGATTACATAGTGTTTTATTGACTAAATTTTTTAAATGATAATGAAAAAGGAACAATAGCTGTGGAGAGATATTGAATAACAGGAAAAAAAACCTGCTGAATTAAATCTGCCTATATATTTTAAAGATGTGTTGACCTCAGATGGAAAACAGGATGTGTATTGCATTGGGGAAAAGGTTTTGCTTTTGTTTCTATAGGAGAACAGTTATGGATACCATCAAGATTGATAAAGATTAGATTTGAACAGGGGAGACCTCTTGATTGGGAAAGGTTCATCATACAGCTTGGTCATTCAATCCAAACTAACTTCTAAGACTAACAAATGCCTTTTATTTGATCAGGTATTTTAAAAATAAAGTATTTTTTTTATAATTAAAAGATACTATGTATTCTGTTGCCAAAAAAAATATTTTGTCTGAGACATAGAGGCCCGGCAGTGGCCAGCGCAAGTAGACATAGCATGGCAGCGGTGACAAGCAGAGGCAGGTAGGCCGGCGGCAGCAGCCAGCAGAGACATACAGGCCCTGTATACAGACATATAGACATACTCACTCATAAGTGGATTCTAGATATAAAATAAAGAACAATCAGACCACAACCCATAGAACTATGGAGGCTATATATATATAGCATAGAGGTCCCTAGGACGACTGTGGCTTATAATAAATTTCGGTTTTACTCAATTATTGAAAAAAAAATAGCCAAACGAATGGAAACACATGAACTATGAACATATGGCTGAGGGCCCCCCAGCTGGATCAGGCCCTCTGAATAAGTGAGACAGTTGATTGGCTTGATCTGTTTGGGAGGCAACTAGGCAGTGGGACCGAGTCCTGTGCTCGTTGCATGAGTTGGCTGTTTGAAACCTGGAGCTTATGCAGGGACGCTTGGCTCAGTCTGGGAGGAGGGGAATGGACCTGCCTGGACTGAGTCTACCAGATTGATCACAGTCCTTGGGGGAGGCTTTGCCCTGGAGGAGGTGGGAATGGGGGGTGGACTGGGGGGAAGGGGAGGGCATGGGAGGGGGGAGAATAGGGGAACCCATGGCTGATATGTAGAACTGAATGGTATTGTAAAATAAAAAATATATATCAAAAAAAGAAAAAAGAAATACAGGATAATAAGTTAGTCATCTATAATAACCAAACTTGAAGCCACATTATGTATGTTTTCAAGGTTAAACAGAGATATATTTTAGGTATATAGATGGTCTCCAAACACTTCAGAGACCTACAGAATATGGTATTTAAGATATTTTAATAACCCAAGGATTTTCATGACAATGAGACATGTCTGCTCCTGGCAGCACTAATTTACTTCAAAAAAGGATGATGGGCATTGAGTAACCTCCATATGGAGATTGCTTTCATTTGTGTCAAAGTTAGCCACTGGGCAAAGAAACTGCCCTTGCCTCAACTGCTGACAAAATACTGTCCAAATTGAACAAGCAGGATACAAAAGAAAGCAACTGCCAAAAAATTGCCAAGACAAAGTAGGGAATTCCTTTAAAATTCCTGCTTTACAGAAAAGTCTGTCAGATATTCTAAACCTGTAGAGCAAAGATGGATGCCCCAACATTATAGAGGAACCTTGGGGTAACTGTCCAGGCAGCCAGATGTCTCTGTTGTTTCTATAGTTGGAAGTCTAAAAACATAGTTTCAAGTTGCTAATACAAGTTAGATAGAAAGTGAATTAGGTACCAAACTTTAGACTCACCAAGATAGAATTGATAATAGTTTCTCTGAATTTGCCAAATAGGGCTGGACTGTACATTGTGAATGTAATCTTTACTTGATAATTGTCCGTATTGTATATTGTTTTACTGTGTTAGAGTTAAAACCTTCCCTTTGTGTTTAGACAAAAGGGGGAAATATTGGGGGACATTTAATCATGCTGTGAACTCCAGTTAGCATTTGTGTTAATTAAATACAATTAATCTTGGGTCAGGAGGCTGAGTTAGCAAGTAGTTGACAGAAAGTAATCATAGAGCATCAGAGGGCATCCAGAAGAGATAGAGAGATGCACCAGAAGTGGTAGGGAGGACTTTTGAGGGGCATAGCTTTTTTCTCATTTTGTTTTGTTTTGTTTTAGTGGAGTGGAAGGATGTGTTTTGGGGAGATTCCAGCAAGGAGAGCTTAACTAGTTGCTACTCAGCCTCACTGAGTTTACAGGTTTTCACCCAAGCTTTTACATCTCAAGTCTTATTTATAAACAGAATAATGAAGGTTTAGTTAAAGCTGCCTTTAGCAGCAGTGACAGAGCCAGTGCCTGCAGGAACAGAATTTCCTCCAGCCTATGGCCTAAGTGGCTGGGCTGCTGCCAGAGAAGCAGGCCAATAACTGCAGAGTCACAACTGGGGCTGAAACAACAGTAGATTAAGGTGCAACCACGATGCCAAAGATAAAACAACAGTTACATGCACCTAGTGTTGCTCATATGTATTTGTTTTCAGGGCTGACCACTTGTTATTGGACAACCAATTTGGGGGCTTATCCCTGGAAAAGACTGATTCAACCTCATTTAGCAGTCATTAATTGCCTATAGCTCTTCATCTAGACATGGGTCCTGTGAGATTTCTCCCACTCCATACTGGCATTTCAAATGGTGTTGTCATGTTATATTTTTTAGACAGCAATATTGTTGAAATTTCAGGGCCACGACTTCGCTGTCATATACAGAAGACAGTCTCACAGCAGATATACTCATCCTCCAGCTCGTACAGTCTTTCTACTCCCTTTTCTTCCCTAAGCCTAGTTGTAGTGGTTGTGGTATAGATGTATGGCACCCCACAGTCAGTTGTTGGCTGCATTTTGACCAGTTGTGGCCTTCTGTAATAATCTATCTTTTTTCATTTTCAATATTTTTAAGTGGTTCTTCTTCATGTCTATATAGTCTTTTTTCATTTCCTCCCATCCCTAGTTATGTCCATTCCATTTCTTCCTTTTACTAGTTTTTTTCTTTATCTCTTTGAACATTGTACATTAAGTTTTTTAGACAACAATGTTCTTAATAAATGGAGTGAATTCACATTATAATATGATTTTATTGTCTATTATACTATTAGTTCTGTGTGTGATTTATATTTTTGTTTACATACTCATCTGGGACTTTGAAATGTTTGTCCTCACCCTGTGTGTTTAGACATCTCTGACTCAGATCTATTCTTCTGCTTCTATGAGTTCTTCCTGGGACCCTGGACGTATAATTCAGTCTATAAAAAAGCAGAAATATGTCACCAAATGCTGAGTAAGTAACTGGGCCATCTCAGATGCTGGCTACCGGCTACATCGGCACATAAATGTATAGCATTTGATGAGCATTTTGACCCCCAAGAAAATTGAACACCTGACTAACACTCCCTGCCTCTGACGTCTGGAGTCCACACTATTCTGTGATCATCACTTTATCTCTGTTCAATTTAGAACCAAAGTATGGCTAGTTTCAACATAGATATTATAATAAAAATTATTTCAAACCATCAGATATTTCCACTTTTTTGTTCTAGACACATCAAGATTTTATTTCTTTACTGTCAACATGGCCTTGTAACTTGCTCTGGTAAATAAAAGATGAGTGGGCTTAAATATGTCTTCTCTAGATCAAAGACAAACAGCCAGTTCATGACCCTTCCTTCCTTACCACAGCTGTTAGTGATGCCTCAAGTGGTACTTCTGCCATCCACAATGCCCTGTATATCACAGTGGGAAAGAAGGCTGTACAAGCAAGAAATTCATTTTCAACAAATGAAGTTCATAGTATTGTTTCCTACTGCAACCTACTCCGGGCTACCCAAACAAAGATGCTTTGTATTTTCTTTTTCTTAATATTTTACTTCTTGAGTGAGGAACCATGCATGTTCATGTGTCTGAGGACAACTTGAGAGAATTGCTTCTCTGTGGATCCAGGGGTTGAACTCAGGCCACCTGACTTTGTGATAAAAACCTTCACCTACTGAGCCATTTTGCTAGTGCCAATATTTTTTCTTTTAAAATTTTCAAATATTTTTACTGTATGTCTGTGGCAGAGAGACACTTCACAGCATGAATTTGCAATGTAATCTTGCTGCTAGTCCAATCCTATATCACCAAGGAACATAGATACTGGGTTTTAAGCAAAGCAAATATGCAAGAGACACTAAGTGAATAATACAAATGTTTGTTCACATGGCAAACTATGTGACTTCAGTAATAAAGCCTGTACATTGAATTAAGTATTATCAAGCTCTTCCTCACTTACTTCTGATACATAAAGAAAGCCTTTCTACCCCTCTTCTTTTCTGTGAAAGTCCATTCCTTCTAAATTTCTCACATTTATTTTTATTTAGCAAATAATATGCCTGAAGCTGTCAACAGGTAAGCTTTCCAGTTTTTCTTTCTCCGCTTCTCTATTTATTTCCTGGGTTCTTTGTTTGAAGCACATTCGTTCTTCCTGTGACATCCCTTTGCTTTATGACTCTCCATTAGCTCATCCCCACTAACTCAAAGGCATTTGAGTTATGCCTGGGGTTCTAACATCAACTGTGGGGGGTCATAATCCAGAAAGCAATGCAGCCATCAGTTGTCCACCCTCAGAAGTTACTTGCGTTTTAAATATTACTTTTTTCAATCTTCAACAAATGTTGATTGAACATCTGTTATAACAAGTACTATTATACACAAGAAAAAGTATAATACAGTCTTCTGATCTTGAGGCATTAAGAAGCTAAAAATTTTAAGGTTAAGTTATGATGTATAAGATGCTACTGGTGATAAAAACTTGTACTTAATGAAAATACAGGGAAGGCTCCAAATGTAGCATGAAATGCACTGTCAGCTGCTGGAAGACCTGTATTGTAGGAAGAAGCAAGTGGGATGACTTTTCTGCTCATGATATGCATGGGTGCCACTTACTTTACTTCTGTGCAATAAGCATTCTCACCACAACAATGTCAGATTTATATTTCTATGATCCTCCCCCTGTACCCTCTAGAAGAGAAAACTGTGTTGAATATTTTTAATAGTTAATATTCTCTGGAATGTTTCATAAAACTAATGGTTCTAAAAGGTAGTCTCATCCCAAAACCAACAAGTCAAAGGTTGTTTGATCTCTACCAATCTCTTCTATAGTAAGTACTAACGGCATTCTCAGGAACAGCTGTGTAAGAGATCTAGAAAGCCACTTCCTCCAGCCTTGACTCTGAATTCATACTGATAACATCTATGTCATATGTAGAGTTTGCAGAGGCTTGCACACACTGTCTAATTCTTCCTCTAGAACCTAGTGAGGAATTCTTATCAGATTCAAATGTAGGGTTCATGTTAGTTCAGCTACGTCTGAGAACATAGTAGAAAAGGTCCATTTCACTTCAAGTCCTGAAGAATAGCAGCATTTGGAAAACCAGAATTCCCTATACACTTGCTTCAACTTGTAAAAACTTTGTAAGGCCTGGAAGACTGTATCCTTAAAGAATTGTTTGGAAATTAGATTGTGAAGTAAAAAGGTTTTTCGCAATTTTAGTGTGACACATTTCAAAATCATTCTATATTCGAAGGTTGGGAATAGGAGAGGACTTGCTTGTTGGAGGCAGAGTACAACAAATAGGAGCACTTTTCTTCATCTCTGAGGATAATCTTTCTCTTTTTCCTTCATCACAAGTTCCTGTAGTACTCATATTGGTGATGGACTTTGCTAATTTTCTTTTGCCCTTGTGCCATTTACAAATGTGGCATTTTTCCCACCAACTGCCCTTCTCCCTTCTTTTTTTATTATATAATTTAATTTAATTTTACATATCGGCCACTGTTTCCCTTGTTCTCCCCTCTCCCACCCCCCACCTTCCCCTCCAGCCCATCCCCCATTCCCATCTCATCCAGGGCAAAGCCTCCCCTGAGGACTGAGATCAACCTGGTAGATTCAGTCCAGGCAGGTCTAGACCCCTCCTCTCTGACTGAGTCAAGCGTCCCTGTATAAGCCCCAGGTTTCAAATAGCCAACTCATGCACTAAGGACAGGACCCGGTCCCACTGCCTGGACGCCTCCCAAACAGATCAAGCTAATCAACTGTCTCACTTATCCAGAAGGCCTGATCCAGTTGGGGGCCCCTCAGTTCATGTGTTTCCAATCATTTGGCTATTTGTCCCTGTGCTTTATCCAACCTTGGTCTCAACAATTCTCGCTCATACAAACCCTCCTCTTTCTTACCATTTGGACTCCTGGAGCTCCACCTGGGGCCTGGCCATGGATCTCTGCATCCGGTTCCCTTAGTCATTGGATGGGGTTTCTAGCACGACAATTAGGGTGTTTGGCCATCCTATCACCAGAGTAGGTCAGTTTAGGCTGTCTCACAACCATTGCCAGCAGTCTATTGTGGAGGTATCTTTGTGGATTTCTGTGGACCTCTCTAGCACTTTGCTTCTTCCTATTCTCCTGTGGTCTTCATTTACCATGGTCTCTTATTCCTTGTTCTCCCTCTTTGTTCTTGATCCAGCTGGTATCTCCTGCTCCCCTAAGCTCTCTTTCCCTCGACCCTTGCCCTTCATTACCCCCACTCACATCCATGTTGTTCATGTAGATCTCATCCATTTCTCTGTCATTGGGAGATGCCTGTGTCTTTCTCAGGATCCTGTTTTCTAGGTAGCCTCCCTGGGGTTGTGAGTAGCAGTCTAGTCATCTTTGTTTTACATCTAGTATCCTCCTATGAGTGAGTACATACCATATTTGTCTTTCTGAGTCTGGGTTACCTCACTCAGGATGATTTTTTCTAGATCCATCCATTTGCCTGCAAACCTCATGATGTCATTGTTTTTCTCTGCTGAGTAGTATTCCATTGTGTATATGTACCACATTTTATTTATCCATTCTTCAGTTGAAGGGCATCTAGGTTGTTTCCAGGTTCTGGCTATTACAAACAATGCTGATATGAACATAGCTGAGCAAGTGCCCTTGTGGTATGGTTGAGCATTCCTTGGGTACATGCCCAAAAGAGGTATAGCTGAATCTTGGCCTTCTCCCTTCTTCTACTTCAACTCTCATCTAAATCCTGTTGCCACTGTGCTCACACATGTATTATGTATACAAGCACAGCCACATGGTGTGTACATATCACTGAGATTAAAAAGAACATTATCAGCCAGGCGATGGTGGCGCACACCTTTAATCCTTAACTCAGGAGGCAGGACCAGGCAGATATCTGTGAGTTCGAGGCCAGTATGGTCTACAGAGTGAGATCCAGGACAGGCACCAAAGCTACACAAAGAAATCCTGTCTCGAAAAACCAAAAAAAAAAGGACATTATTATTTGTAGAAATATACCCCAAATTAATACTGTAAATTCTCGACTTGGTGTCATATTGAAATGTCTTAAATTTAATGTCTTCCAGATAAAACTAGTATATTATTTGATTTAGTCTTTCACTCTTACACTCCCATGAATATCTGTGTTTCTTCAGGCTTCTCTGAAGAACAAGGCAGTCTGTCTTTTCACCATTTGGATGGGCATACCCCATTTCCATAAGAAAGACTTGAAAGGGTCTTTCCTTAAATAACTTCATCACAAATTTTGAGAGCCATAGGAGACCCCCAAAGGCATCTCATCCAATGTTGCCCAATGTACAACAAGATTTCAAACAACTCACATCTGTACAAATGATGCAACCTTCTCATGGAAACTTGGACTGTGCTCTGATTTCCACCATAGCTCTATAGATAATTCCATTCATTTGGTATTTATTGGTTCATTATAAGGATTCCATACTGCTGTTTTGAATTATTTTGTGACTTCTTTTCAAATAAGTTTTTCATGTTAATCAAGAAATCAAAATGTGGTAGGTATAAAGGACTAGCAGTATTACACACAGCCCACTAAAGGAGATGTACAGAAGACCTGAGTTAGAGAAACAATGGTTTTGGCATGACCTTCTCCTTGGGTAGGGGTGAATGAAGAAGAGGAGATGACTTCTACAAAAGCTTGCAGGGGAAGAGCTGCATCCAGTTCCCCTGCTCCTAGTATTTATTGCTATAGGTTCATATAAAGCCCACTGTATCCTCCATCCTCTTTTAACAAAATTCCCCTGCTTAGAATAAGATAGGATGATCTAATCTAACTGATGAAAAATGTGGCCAAATTAAGAAAACATAGTTGAGGTTTATTATTTTTAAAAAGTGTCCTTCATTTTCCTCATGGGCAGCATAATTAGGTTGCTGTCTTTCACCCTTCCAGGCATGATTATGATGCCATTTTTTTGCAGATGCACTGAGCCAGAACTGCAGAGATAATGGGTTATTATGGGAAAATTTGGCTTTGACATTTATATGATAAATTTGGAGTCAATTAGATGAAAAATATTCTATTAGATAAAGCACGTATACCAATGTGAAGATAGCCTACTGTTAATAACAAACTGAAATTAAGATAGAAGGAGGCTTAGCTCTTCAGAAGCTGATTTAATTGGGGGAGGAGACATAGTCCTGTGAACATTTGTTCTTCTAGCATGGTCTATTGTTTTCAGAATTTATAAAATCTAACATTATTGCCTTGTAGATAATAAAGCCCCACCCACCCTGTGGTTAGCTCCAAGATGTGGTGGTTCTTGGTGTTAAACTGTAAAGTCAAACAGAACAGCTGTGCTCCTCTCCATTCGTTACAGTACCATGGGAGAAAGGGAACAGAGGGAGCACCGAGATGAGGTTTTTGAGTTGAGGCAACAAGCCTGTAGCTGGGTAAGTAATGACTGCTTCTGAGTTCATCCTGGAAGGAGGATGTTGGATTCACGATGAAGGAGACAGACTCACCCTTACAGAGTGCAGCTGCAGCCGTGGGGGTGCTATCAGTGGCCAGCTGCCAGAGAGCTTCATTCTCAATTGAACAAAATGAGAACAAGTGTGTTCTAAGGAACAATCCTGCAAAGCCCAGCCTCATATTGAATTCTTTTTCATCTTCAATGATTTTGTGGCCCCTATGAATTTAAAATATAAAATGAAATATTTATCAACAATCAAAAACAGACGTGTCCAGCTGTGTTGCCTGAATTCAATGCTTCTTTCATCTCAGAGAGTGAAAGGCCTCTTCAGAAGAGCATTCTCCCAACTTGTGCAAAACCTTCTTTCAGGGAAGATACTATGAAATTTTAACCCTGTCTGCTCCAAGAGATGTCTCTAGGGAGCATGATTTTAACTTCAGTGTAGAATTACAGTCTGTGGTCTCCATCTTACTGTAGGATGCAGATCTTTAAGCAGTCAAATATAATGATAATACTACATTTAAGTCCTACTGTGTACCATGGGCCATCACCAATAGTTTACATTCTTTTATTTGTTTATCTTGACAAATGACTTGAAAAGTATATGTTTGTCACTTGAGAATAAGAAAGTGACATTTAAATACAGTGTATAAATTATTAGCTAGTAGGGTTAAGAGACTGTTCAGTCAGTAACGTGCTTGCTATGCCCCTGGGATAGGCAGAGACAGGCAGACCCCTGGGGCTCAATGGCCTGCAGCTCAAGTCAAATTACCCTGTCTAAGAACAGAATTGGGGAGAGTAATTGATTCAGATGTTGATCTCTAGCCTCCACATGTACACATACACCTGGACACATGTGCACACATATGTACACACACATCCACTACTAAGTACAAGCTGTGTTTAAAAAGAGATTTATTTATCTCTTAAATACTGATGTTCCCACCAGCATGCAGCCCTCTTGCATTTGCTACCCAAACTTCTTCCTCACCTCACTTCTTGCTAATGTCCCTTAAAGGCCTCTCATAACTCATGGAACTGCTGGTGTGGTTCCATCTGCAGCCCTGGTATGGTTCCATCTGCAGCCTGTTAGCCACGCACCTTTGAAAGGTGTAGAGTTAGATCTGTACTCTTCATGTCTCTATGTCCTTCTCCTCTGTCCTCATGCTGCTCTGTCAGTCCAGGTTCTGAGGCTTTGTGGGATCCTCTAATACTGCTTGCTACCTGAATCTCCTCACCATGGCTGGGTCCTAACAGGGTTCAGGTTGACACTGATGGATGTCTACTCTCTACATTGTTTCCTAAGACACTCTATCAGTATCACCCCTTAACATTAAGTCTAGACTTTTACACTCTATTAATATGATTAGTTCTTTCTATTCCCTCATTAAACTGACTAGTAAACTCAAACTAATAAAATTAATTTGACCTAATATCTGAAAGTGAACTGAAATTATTACTGACCTCAAAATCCATCATTCTATATGATTTCCAGGACCTAACTTATTGCCATTCTTTTAAAACCATCCCTAAAGTCTAGAGACACTACATATGTATAAATTAATTAAGAAACTTGATGGTTTTCTAGCATCCTTAAGTTAACGAGTTCTCTCCAGGCTTCCAAGTCTATCACATTCCATTCTGCTGCAATAGAATCTTGGTAAGTAGAGCTATAGTAGGCATGTGTGGGTGCATTTACTCCACACTTTCCATTCCCATATACAAACACAATTTTAAACATAGAAAAGCAGGCTACAAAAGATGCAAACTGCCATGGATGCATTGTTAAAAGTTATTTTCTTCTTGAAAGAGTTGGAATGAAATAGAAGTGAAGAGTTCTTATACTGCAACTAAAGTTAGTCTGTTTTCAGCTTGAAATAGAATTATATTGAAGAAAAATGATGTAAGCCCTCTTGCGATAAGAAAGGAAAAAATCTATAGGAGAGGCACTTACAAATTTAAAAAGATCAAGACTTACTGTAGAGGAGCCTGTCAAAGCACAGATAATGACAGCAGAAGAGGGAAGAAACAAGGTGTTTCCAAGACAATGAGATGCCAAGGAAGTGTTAAGTCTCTGCCTATCCATGATGATTGGAATGTAAATAGATTAGATTCTTCAGTCAAAATGTCTGAATATCCATCTGAAAGGATACCAAAAACAGATAGGGCTCTGTGTTTCTGAAGAGGCTTCTCTCTTAAGGACTAAGAGACTGAAACTAAGGAGACAAAACCCTCTGTGCTAATGGAAACCAGAAGAGAGAAGAGGTAAAGAAAATACAAGAGGATTGAAACTCTCTTGCAACTAAGGAATGGAAACCCAACACACCAAAACTTTTAGGATCAGGAAAACCAATTCAAAAAAAATAATAATTTTTTAATGAAACTGCCAAAACAGAAGAAAGGTTACAATTAAAAAAAAACTTAATTCTATCAAACAAAGAAGAAAAAAAAAACTAACCCAGTGTTAGATGAATAAAATTAATAAAAAATTAATAAAAGTAAATTAACAGTAAAACAACACCAATGGTTATCAAACTGGGGTTGGTTTTGTGAACAGGCAAAATCAGCATTTTTTTTTAATGTGTAGCCCAGGCTGGCCTCGAACTCGGGATCCTCCTGCCTCCACCTCCTTCAGCAAATCCTACCGGCATGTGCCACCACCACCTACAAAATCAGCATTTCTATAGACAGATTAACCAAGACAAATCAGAAAAGACTCACCCATCAGAGAAAGGTCAAGACCTGATACATTCATTGCTGAACTTTAATAAATATTTTTAAGATGAATAATGCTAATTTTTCATAAACTCTTCACCAAAAAATAGGAAATACTTTTAAATTTCTCATACAAAATTAGCATTACCTTGATACTAACGTTAGACAAGGAAATCATAAGAGATCTACAATCCAAAATACTTTATGAGATATGCAAATATCAAGTGAAATTCAACAACACATTAAAAGGATCATGATCAAATGTGATTCATTCCTGGGATGTAGATGTAACCAACCATCTTACTAAATAAGAAACACAGAACCAATGTAAAAGAGAAAGCTGAGAGATCAGAGCTCAGAGCTAAAATCTTACCCTTCCTCCTGTGAGCTCCTAGCTTCCTGAAAGAGAGCTATTTCCTGTGTGTAAGTCATTTCATAGTCTTTTGTTCTGCCTTCTCATTGGTTGTAAAGCCAAACACATGACCGCCTCGTCACTGTCTGTATGTACAGTACCCCAGGTATTAAAGGCATATGCCTCCAATGCTGGCTGTATCCCTGAACACACAGAGATCTTTTACCAAGTGCTGGGATTAAAGGCATGTGCCACCACTGCGACACTCTTGCTATGGCTCTAATAGCTCTGACCCCTGGGCAACTTTATTTATTAACATACAATCAAAATCACATTTCAGTACAATTAGAATACCACCACATTTCCCCTTTTCAATTTTAATAAAAAGAAAAAAAAGCAAAAGGTTATAACTAACATAAGAAAAACTATATACAAAAGTACAATAACTATATACAATATATACAAGTAATAAATACCTAAAAAGGTATTTGACAAATCAGAGAAAATAATTCCATTATCTATCCTATTTTGGTAAATCCAAAATGCACTTTCTATCCTAATTAATTTTCAACTATAACTAACTAATCTTCAACTATAACTAACTAATCTTCAACTCCCTCAGAGACCCAAGAAGGAAATAATATTAGCTAACAAAAATAAAAACAGGAAGTGCATGCAAGCAACTTCCAAATATTTGTGAGTTGACAGAAACAGCCAGCTGCCTGGACAGTCACCTGAGGTTTCCTCAGTGTTGGAGCATCATCTTCAGCCTATAGGCTTGGCGTATCTGACAGACTCATTTGTGAAGTAGGATGTACACAAGGTCAACAGTTCAACCTCACATTGGGTGAGAGCAGTCCATGTACCAGAAACACCTGAATTCCACTAGTGTCCTGTCATGATTCAGGATTTTAAATTCTGGAAATTGTTGACAGTTTTTTAATTCAGCTGTCCATTCTTCTTGGCTGTGTATATATGGCTTCATCTTAGTATCCCCTTCTTCTCCACATCCCTCTATTAAATGCCAGTCTACTATTGAGAGGCATGAGCTTTCAGCTGCTGTTCCATTGCACACCAGAAGTCATCGGCCCTCTGCCTGTTAAGCTGCCTTCGAAGAAAAGGGCACTTTACCTTTTCCGGATGCGAAGGCCACTTCAGGGATGGGGCCATATTATCCTGGCCTCAGAAAATGCCTTTTGATAAAGCCATAACCACACTTGTTTTGGCAAGAATCAGTAGTCCTTTGTTTTGTGTTCTGTCTGTCCATTTTGTCCTGTTGATTCGAGGATACTTTGTTGTCCAGCGGCTAACTTTTGCCACAATGAAAGTTGACTCCATATGTACTTTCTTCAATGCCCATATTTTCTCTGAAGTAAATTGGTACTGCCAGGAACTGACATGTCTCAAATAAGAAAAATTTCTAAGTTATTAAAACATTTTAAATGCCATATTCTGTAGATCTCTGAAGGGTTTGAAGATGACCTGTCTAAAACATCTCTGCTCAATTTTTAAAACATATCTAATATGACTACAAGTTCTATTGTAATGTCTAACTACTAACTTTCATTTTTTTATATCCTAATAGTTGGTAATAATAACATTCAAGGATCAGAAAATTGCATTACATTGTTAAATGAATGGTATAAATACAATTAGAAATATACATATAGCATTTTCTAACAATATCAGTTTCAAATTTGTATACAATATAAAACAATCCAATGTAAAGTATTTAAAACTAGTAATTGTCTTTTTCTTCTTTCTTTCTTTCTTTCTTTCTTTCTTTCTTTCTTTCTTTCTTTCTTTTTTAAAACAAGAACCTTAAATCTAATCTCCTTTGCTTAGCCTTTTTCCTAACCCTTGACAACAACTTGTAACCAAACCCCATAAACAATGAAAATTATCCCAGACCCAAAACCCATTAAAAAGACCAAAAAACCACCTGCCCCACACCACCTCTTTGGGAATGTGGGCTTCGTATTCTTAAAATTGCTTCCTGCTGGGTATGGGTCAAGTTTTCTTTATCCTGAAAGAAAAATTTTTAGGTTAATTGTCAAATTCTAGGAAAGGTAACTATATCCTTCATTATCCAGTCTGTGTATAATGCCAAAGTTCAGGGTTTATCTCAAGTCCTTATTCAAGTAGTCTTTGAGACTGGATCATCTCAGCTAGTCATCTCAAAATTGCTCTGAGCACCTTGTAGTTCAAAGTTGATCTGTAGATGATGTTTGTCAGCTTAGTGATATTATTATTGTCCACATGGAATTGTTGTTGTTGTTGTGGGACCCCATCTCCTTTCTGGAGACTTCAGTTGATGTTAGGCCTGGCCATGTTTTCCTGCAGAAAACTGATTTTATATATATATATAATATATATATATACATATATATACATGTATATACATATATATGTTAATATTGTAAATTTTGATATAAAATTCATATTTTAAGAAAAGTTTAAAGAATCAGAATAGAATCAAAGAGTTGAGATTATTAATAGAATAGTCCCTTAATTCATTTGGCTTTTGTCCTGTCCTGTAGCAGAAGATGGCTCTTTTATTCTGGCATGATACAGGGAGTTTGCATTTTCCTTTTAACAACATGCTTGAGTTTAAAGAAGGAGGGAGCCATTCTCCAACTCCAAAGTCAGCTTTAAATTTTAATTGGACTGGGACTATAAGAAGACCAATATTGTTAAATCTTTAGAGAAAAGCAGAAACAAACATTTAGGAAGACACAAAATTTTTTAGATAATATATACCCATACGCCGTTTCACTTTGTTTCTTGGGATAGATGATTTGTCCCTTTTCTTCAGTTGTCTCATTTGTCCAGTGTTCTTCAGATTCCTTAAACTTCATTCTCCTAAAAGACAAAAACAAAAACTTTTCCCCAAGACTAATTTTGGGGATGTTCCTTTTTGGCAAGTTATTATCTGATTAAATGAAAAGGCATGTGTTACTGATACAAGTTAGTTTAAATTGGATGCTCATGCTGGTTGATGAAATATCACCTCCTCTAAATAAGAGGTTTCTCTTGTTTAAATCGAACCTTTATCAATTTTGATGGTACCCACAGCTTATCTTCTCCTGTAGAAACAAAAGCAAAACCTTATCCCCAATGTAATACATACCCTGGTTTCCATTCTGAGGTCAGCACATTCTTAAAGTATATAGGCTGATTTAATTCTGTAGTTTTTTCTATGATCCAGTGTCTCTTTGCATCTGTTGTTCCTTTCTCATTGGCATTCAGAAAATTCAAAGTTAGAAGAGCATTATGCAGTCTATTTCTGGGGGTTTTTGTTACCCATTTCTGTTTATTTAACATATCCTTTAGAGTTCTGTTTGATCTTTCTATAACTGCTTGACCTGTAGGATTATGTGGTATGCCTGTAATATGCTTTATATTGTAATAAGCAAAAAACTGTTTCATTTTAACAGAGACATATGATGGAGCATTGTCAGTTTTGATTTGTGCAGGTATACCCATGATGGCCATAACTTCTAGCAAATGAGTGATTACAGAATCAGCTTTTTCAGAACTAAAAGCAGTTGCCCATTGAAATCCTGAATAAGTATCGATAGTGTGGTGTACATATTTCAAATTTCCAAATTCTACAAAGTGAAACACATCCATCTGCCAGATTTCATTTCTCTGAGTACGCTTTGTGTTACATCCTGCTGGTAATGGCGTTTGACTGTAGAAGGAACAAGTAGGGCATTTCTTTACTATTTCTTTGGCTTGTTGCCAGGTTATGGAAAAATCCTTTTATAAACCTTTACTATTGACATGATTTTTTTATGAAATTCTGAGGCCTCCCAGCACATTTCCTATCAATAATTTATCAATCTCACCATTGCCTTGTGCTAGAGGGCCTGGCAGACCAGTATGGGATCGAATGTGAGTTATATATAAAGGATAACTCCTTTTCCTGATTGTATTTTGAAATCGAATAAATAGTGAAGTTAATTCTGAAGCATCATAGATAAATTCTGCAGTCTCAATATGTAATACCACTTTTCAGCATACTGAGAGTCAGTTACTATGTTGAGAGGTTCTGAAAAATCCATTAATACCAACACAATAGCATACAATTCTGATTTTTGAACTGAATTATACAGACTTTGAACCAATTTACTTAAATTTTCTGATTTGTAACCTACCTTTCCTTGTTTTTTGGCATCTGTATAAAATCTATGAACTCCAGATATGGATTTTTGCTGTACAATTCGAGGCAAGATCCAATCAGCTCTCTTTATAAGATCAATTTTATTGCTGTTGGAATATTTGCTGTTAATTTCTCCCAAAAAATTACTGCAAGCTCTTTGCCAAGGTTCACTTTCTGTCCATAATTTTTCAATGTCCTCCTTAGTTAAAGGTACGACAATTTCTGCTGGGTCTATTCCTACTGATTGACAAAGTCTCAATTTTCATTTCAAAATCAAGTCAGAGATTTTTTCCATGTAAATTTTTAATTTTTTATTTGGTTTATTTGGTAAAAATACCCATTCCAATATAATATCTTCCCTCTGCATTAATATTCCAGTAGGAGAATGCCTAGAAGGTAAAATAACCAAAATGCAATCCAGCTTTGGATCAATACAATCCACGTGCCCTTCATGCACTTTCTTTTCTACCAAGGCCAATTCGTTCTCAGCTTCAGGTGATAATTCTCTTGGACTATTTAAGTCCTTGTCACCTTCTAAGGTTTTGAACAAATTAGTCAGTTCATCATTTTTTACCCCAACAATAGTTCCTAGATGAGAAATATCTCCAAATAATCTTTGAAAGTCATTAAGAGTCTGTAGTCTATCTCTCCTAATTTTCACCTTTTGGGGTCTAATTTTTGGTAGCTCTATTTTATATCCTAAATAATTAATAGAATCTCCTCTTTGTATCTTTTCAGGAGCAATTTGTAATCCCCAGCAAGGCAAAATTTTCTTTACTTCTTCAAACATTCTTTCTAAAGTATCTGCATTTGAGTCAGCTAGTAAAATATCATCCATATAATGATAAATTACAGATTTAGGAAATTTTTTACGTATCGCTTCCAATGGCTGTTGTACAAAATATTGGCACAGAGTTGGGCTATTCAACATTCTCTGTGGGAGGACCCTCCATTGAAATCTTTTAACCGGTTGAGAATTATTATAAGTAAGCACTGTAAAAGCATATCTTTCTCTGTCTTTTTCTTGTAAGGGTATTGAAAAGAAACAGTCTTTTAAATCAATAACTATGAGAGGCCATCCTTTTGGTAACAGAGTAGGCAAAGGCATCCCAGATAGTAGAGAGCCCATTGGTTGAATTACTTTGTTAATTGCTCTAAGGTCTGTTACCATTCTCCATTTACCAGATTTCTTTTTAATAACAAATACAGGAGAATTCCAAGGGCTAGTTGATTCTTCAATATGCTGAGCATTTAACTGTTCTTCTACCAGCTCTTCTAAAGCCTGGAGTTTCTCTGTTGTCAAAGGCCATTGCTGGACCCATACAGGCTTGTCTGTTAACCATTTTAAAGGTAGAGCTGTTGGTGTCTTTGGAAGATCATCAGTTGTTGTGCCCTGTTCTTGTATAATATGGATGGCTGGTGACCACTCATTAGAACAATATCTTCTAATATTTCTCTCAGTAACATGTGCTAGTTTATGATTTGTTTCTGAGATTGGGGGGATGTTAATCTGAGTATTCCATTGTTGCAGCAAGTCTTGACCCCACAGGTTCATAGCTATGTTAGCCACATATGTTTTTAATTTTCTCTCTGTCCTTCTGGACCTATACATTCGAGCCATCTTGCACTCTGTTTCACCTGAGATAATGTCACAATTCCTAACAGTTGAACATTTACCTCCTGAAGAGGCCAAGTTGAATGCCAAAATTCTGGTGCAATTATGGTAACGTCTGCACCTGTGTCTACCAGGCCAGACAACAAAACACCATTTATTTTTATCATTATTTTTGGTCTTTGTTCATTAATACAAGTTTGCCAAAACATTTTCTTTATGTTTTCTCCTGAATTTTCTATTCTCTCTGTTTCATCATCCTGACCAGCATGATTTATTCCAGTAGGCATTTGGTTATTTAATCACTCTGAGCAGGGATTTCCTCTATGGCTGCAGGAAAGGTTTGAACTGGATTTGCTATGGGGTCCTGCATGAGGCCCCTCTGGGAGTTTCCCGAAGACTGAGGCAAAGGATTACCCTGTCTGTCCTTTGTTGATCGACATTCGTTGGTCCAGTGTTTCCCCTTACCACACCTTCTGCATACTCCAGAAGGAAGGGGCATTCTGTTGCCATTGTTCCTTGAAGAAACATTGTTTCTAGGAATGACCTGTTTACAGTCCCTTTTCAAATGTCCTTGCTTTCCACATCCAAAGCATCTAACATTCCTCAAACTTTTTGAAATTGCTTCTCCTACCCACATATCATCATGTTCATCAGCCTCAACATTAACTGTTTCTCTAATCCAATCTTCCAAAGGTGCAGATCTTGCCTTTAACAGCCTGATTATTCTTTTGCATGCTGCATTCACATTCTTAAAGGCCAAAGATTCAATTATTATCTTACTAGCTTTTGAATCCAAGACCATTCTCTTTACTGCTGAAGCCAGTCTTTGTAAAAAAAAAAAAAAAAAAAAAAAATCTGTAAAAGATTCTTTCGGGCCCGCATAACCTTTGTAAATGACTCGGGGTTTTTTCCTGGTTCCTCAACTCTGTCCCATGCATTCAAGGCTGCCGTTCAACATAAAATTAGGGTTTGGACATTATATAAACATTGTGTTTGTACTGAAGCATATTGGCCTTCTCCAATAAGCTGATCCTGGAAAACTTGTATTCCTTTATCCCTCCATTGTTTTTCTATGTTTTTAGCCTCATCCTTGAACCACATTAGAAATTGAAGTCTCTGGCTGGGTTCCAGAACAGCTTGTGCAAGGTCCTGCCAGTCCTGTGGTACAATCCTAATATATGTTGACCAAGAGTTTAACATTTTCTTTACATATGGGGAATGCATGCCATAAGATACTATTGCCTCCTTAAACCTTTTTAAATGCAACATTTCAATTGAAGCCCAAATATTTTGTGTAGTCATTTGATCAGGCATCTGCTGTATGGTTACAAGATAAATTAAGTGTGACTGTGTGAAAACAGGCTTTCTTTCTGTAACCTTATGATCCAAACTTAAAACAAGTTCACTGTTAATTTCTTCTGTCTGAATTTTTACAGGCTTGCAAGTTTTTCTAAAGCTGTTATCCTGGCACTTAAATTGACTATCGTTTTAAATATTAAAATGAGGATAAGCATAGTGACAAACTGTATGATCCCAACAATACTAGTCTTCAAATATAGTTGTTCCATTGCCAGACTGCCTAAAATTTCGAACAAAACCCAATTTTCTTCCAATGTACACATAAAACCCATTTTTTTAAAATGTGGAAAAAATTTCTCTTTTAAATGGTTTCCTTTAAAATATCTGATATGTTATTACTTACCAAATCTGCATAGCACAGTAGAAATCCGAGGAAATTTCAAAACAGCCCCCTAGTGTCCAAGGTGTAAATCGAGAGAGAGAGAGAGAGAGAGAGAGAGAGAGAGAGAGAGAGAGAGAAAGCACGCAAGAAAGTGTAGCTGGCTAAAGCTTAAATCCAGCCACGTGTTCCCTCATGAGCCGAGTCAAGACTTGGCTCTGGCTTCCTTAAGCTCCGACCACATGCGTTGGCTTTACAGGCAGGGGCCCTGTTCGGCAGGGCAGGCCTGAGTTGTTTGTAGGACCAGCTTTAAGCAAGCAGGCTTTAAGCAAGCAACTCACAGTTAGTTCAGCCTGAGGCCAAGCAGACCTAGGCCTGGGCTAGGAAGTCGACCGCCCAGACTAGTGACCCGGTCGCCCAGCCTGCCGCCCTTGTGGGAAAGCAGACCTGCCGCCATGCCAAGCGGTTTTTAATGGATTCTTGTCACGTTGGGTGCCAGATGTAGATGTAACCAACCATCTTATTAAATAAGAAACACAGAACCAATGTAATAGAGAAAGCCGAGAGCTCAGAGCTCAGAGCTAAAATCTTACCCTTCCTCCTGCGAGTTCCTGGCTTCCTGAAAGAGAGCTATTTCCTGTGTGTAAGTCATTTCATAGTCATTCTGCCTTCTCATTGGTTGTAAACTCAAACATGTGACTGCCTCGTCACTGTCTGTATGAACAGTACCCCAGGTCTTAAAGGCATATGTCTCCAATGCTGGCTGTATACCTGAACACACAGAGATCTACCTAGTTCTTCTACCAAGTGCTGGGATTAAAGGTGTGTGCCACCACCGCCACACTCTTGCTATGGCTCTAATAGCTCTGACCCCCAGGCAACTTTATTTATTAACATACAATCAAAATCACATTTCAGTACAATTAGAATACCACCACACTGGGATGTGAGGATGATTCAACATTCATAAATCAATAAAAATGAGTTCCACATTAATAGCATCAAAGACAACATTAATCTTGTCAACCTGACTGATTTACTATCACAATGGAAACATGTGTGTATGAAGGCATTTCCATAAAGAAGACACACTGAATGTGGGTGACACTACTATCTCATCATCTAGGGGCCTGGAACAAGTGAAAGAGAAAGTAAGCTGAACACCAGAATTTGTTTCTCTTTGCTTCCTGGCTGTGGATGTGATGTAACAAGCTTCTCAGTGTTCCTGCTGCTGCCCTTACCTGCCATGGGGCTAAGAACTCTCAGACTAGGAGTCAAATCAGCCTTCCCTTCATTATTTTGCTTTTGTCAGAGACTTTGTCGCAGAGACGAGAATGGCAACTTACGCTAATTTGAAATAAAACATGGATAGATACTCTTTCTACTTTTATTCATCATAATATTCAAAGTTCTTGACAAAGCCATAAAGCAAGAAAAATAAGTAAAATCATGCAAATAGGAAAGAAAAATGAAACTGTCACTACCACCTGCCGATAACAAAATATTACATATAGGCAACCTAAAGAATCCACGCAAACTTTTTAGAACTGATAAGTGAACTCAGTAAAATTGCAGGATACAAAAATTGATATTTAAAACTCAGTAGTGTCATCTACTCTATCAATGAACTTTTCACAAAAAGAAACCAATGATCAATCCCATTTACAATAGTTACAAAAATGTTTAAACACTTAGGGATGTAGGAAATAAAAGAGTCTTTGCAAAAAGAGCTGTAAAAAAGAAAGTAAAGAATACATGAGCAAATGGAGCTATTGCTCATGATCACAGATGAGAATTAACATTGTTAAAATACCCTGCCACTTAATAAAATGCAAGTAAAACTTATAATATCATTTTTCATAAACAGAAAAAAAATCTCACAATTCATATGGAAACAGAAAATAACCAGGGCAAAAGGCAAATGAGAAAAAAGAATAAATTGGAGGTATCATAATACCTGATTTCACACTATCCTACAATTTAATAAAAATACAGCAGTAATGAGATAGAATCAGATTCACAAGCCAGTGAAATAGACCACAAAGCACAGAGATAAACCCACACATCTAGAGACAACTGATGGTTTACAATGGCATGTTGTTGCTGGAATCTGAAGTGTGTCGCACAAGCTCATGTCTGAACTGCTCAATCCCCAACTTGTAGAACTTTGATGGTTTTGAAACTTGTAGGATGTTAAAACTATTGGCAGATTAGGTCACTACTGGCAAGTCTTTGAAGTTGATCCCTTGTCTTTCATTCCAGCCTGCAGCCTTTGCGTCCTGTCTACTACCATGTGATGAAGCCATCATCTCATATTCCTAAATTCACAGCAGAGGAATTCTGCCCCATCTTTTCCACCACAGTGGAACAAAAGCTCTCTAAACCATGAGTCAAAATAATTCTTTTGTGTCTTAAGTTGTTTCTGTTGGATAGTTGGTAACAGTGACTATATTGATTACTTTTCTCATTGCAATAACAAAATGACTAATAAGAAGGAGGAGTATCTTAGTTTCATTTTCTGCTGCTGTGATAACAATCCTCTAGCAAAAACAACTTAAAGAAGAAAGGGTTTATCTGTCTCACAACTGCAGTTAAAGTCCATTGCTGTGAGGGAGTAAAGGTAGCAAATACTCAAAACATGGATCACATCCCCAGTAAAGAACAAAGAGCAATGAATGATACATGCATGCTAGTGCTCAGCTCATTCTCTCTACTCTTAGACTGTTCAGAATCTCCTTGCTAAGGAATGGTACTATGCACAAGTGGTCAAGTCTTCCAACTCAATTAATGTACTCAAGATAATCCTTCAGACATTCGAACTGGAAAACCTAATCTGGATAATTCCAGGTGATTACAGACTGTATCAAATTAGCAATTAATACTAACCATCACAATGATTTATTTTTGGCTCATGGTTTGAGGGAACACAGGCCATGTGGTGGGAAAGGCCTAGCAATGGGAGCCTGAGTTAACTGACCACATTTCATCTGTAATTAAGGAGATGCATGCTAGTGCTCAGATGGATTTTTCTTTTGCTATTTTGATTTATTCTAGGACCCACATCAGGATGGATCTGCCCCTTTCAATTAACCCTCTCTGAAAAGTTCCATCACATACATATCCAAAAATGCACTTTACTAATACTCAGGGAATTTCTGAGACTAATCAAATTAGAATTGATATTAGCCATCACAAGTCCACTCGTTGTCTGCTTGACATCTAAATACATTACTTTAAAACCATAGAATTCTACTTCTGGTCCCCCAAGGTTCTCTGCCATCTCAAAACACAAACTTATTTTAAGCTGTCCTCAAGAGTCCCCAGGTCTTAATACTTCCAACAGCGTTCAAAGTCTAGAGACTCTTCTAAGACTTGAGGTAATCTCATAACTATGAGCCCCTATGAAAATCAATGATAGTTCCATATTTCCAATATCCAATAGCACAGAGTAGACATTCCCATTCCAAAACTGAGAAGCAGAGACAGAACAAGGAAAATTTAGACCAAGGCAAGAATGAAAAACAACAGGGCAAATACCAAATGCAACAGCTTCCTGTCCAATGTCAGTGTCACCATCTCTGCTCCAACCACCTTGGGTAGCTTCATCCCTCCATATCTCTGGTCTACAGCACATGTAGATTCTCCCTTGGGCTGGCTCTACCTATTGTCTGTAGCTTTCCTCAGCAAATATTTATGTTCTGGCATCTCTGAGTGTCTTGAAATTTCTTCTGCAGCTTAGGTATCACCAACACAGCTTTATGCGAAGCCCCCTCAAGACCTCAATGGAAATAATATGACATTGCTGAACATTGCTTTCTAGAACTTTGGTGTAATCCTCCATGATCCCTGTCTTAATTAGGGTTTCTATGCTGCAATGAAACATCATAACCAAAAAGCAAGTTGGGAAGGAAAGGGTTTATTTGTCTTATGCATCCACATTGCTGTTAATCACTGAAGGAAGTCAGGACAGGAAATCAAACAGAGCACAATCCTGAAGGCAAGAGCTTATATAGAGGACATGGAGGGATGCTGAATACTGGCTTCCTTCACATGGCTTGCTTAGCTTGCTTTCTTATAGAACCCAGGACTACCAGTCCAGAGATGGTATCACCTTCCATGAGCTAGACTCAGCTTCACTGATTACTAATTGAGAAAATGCCTTTATAGTTAGATCTCATGAAGGCATTTTCTCAAATGAAGCTCCTTCCTCTCTGATGAATCTAGCTTGTGTCAAGTTGACACACAAAACCAGCCAGTATGACTTCTATCTGCCAAACCACAGACAATATCAAGTTCTGCTGTCCCTGCATGATATGGCAAAGATGGCTCACTTGGATCACAGCTGTAGCAACCTCTGTGTGCTTCAGTAACTGAACCTTGGAAAATACTTTCCAAAGTGGCTATTCCCCTATGTGGAAATCTGGAAGTGCTAGCTACTCCATTTAAATTAATGAAATTTTTGTTGTTGTTTTGGATCATTTGTGTGGTAGTTTGGATAATAATAGCACCCATAGGATCATATATTTGAATTCTTGGTCATCAGGGAATGGTGCTACTTGACAGGGATTAGGAGATGTAGTCTTGTTAGAGTAGGTGTGGCCTTGTTGGAGGAAGTATGTCACTCAGGATGGGCTTTGGGGTTTCAAAAAGCCCATGCCAAGATCAGAGTCTCTCTCTGCCTGTTGCCTGTGGATCTGGATGTAGAACTCTCAGCTACTACTTCAGCACCATGTCCGTCTGCATGCTGTTATGCTTCCTGCCATGTTGATAACCTCTGAAACTATAAGCCAGTTCCAGTTATATGCTTTCCTTTATAAGACTTATCACAGTCATGGTGTCTCTTCACAGCAGCAGAACAACGCTAAGGCAGTTTGTTTGCATTTTGGATTTTATCACTCTGTAGTCCAGGCTGTCCTTGAACTATATAGCTCTCTTTGGTCTTAAATTCATGGCATGTACAAGGCCCTGAGTTTTACCTGCACCCAAAAAAGAAAAAGAAAAAGATGGAGAATGAGAAGTGTGGTGGTATTCTAATTGTACTGAAATGTGATTTTAATTGTATGTTAATAAATAAAGTTGCCCGGGGATCAGAGCTATTAGAGCCATAGACAGAGCATGGAGGCGGCGGTGGTGGCGGTGGCGGCAGCTGAAGGGCCCACCTTTAATCCCATAGATCTCTGTGTGTTCAGGGATACAGCCAGCATTGGAGACATACGCCTTTAAGACCTAGAGAGCTGTACATACAGACAGTGATGAGGCAGTCACATGTTTGGGTTTACAACCAATGAGAAGGCAGAACAAAAGACTGTGAAAAGACAGACACACAGGAAATAGCTCTCTTTCGGGAAGCTAGGACCACCGCAGGAGGAAGGGTGAGATTTTAGCTCTGAGCTCTGATCTCTTGGCTTTCTCTTTTACATTGGTTCTGTGTTTCTTATTTAATAAGATGGTTGGTTACATCTACAGAGAAGGAAGAAGAAAAGGGAAGGGAGAGAGGACAAAAGGAAAGACTCCATTTTCATGGTCTTTCCCTATTATCTTGCACTATGCATCTGTATATAGTAGGGACATTGAATATACTACTTATTTGCATTAAAACAAAGTTATATTCTTAAATAGCTTAATAGCTGCATTCTACATTCATGTAAGAGTTTTATTACACTGTTATTAAGTGACAGTAAATATATATATATTAAGAAGTATGTCTTGACCTAAAAATGATAACTCACACTTGTAATCCTTCACTGAAGAGAATGCTCAAAGTTCAAAGGCAGCCTGGGCTACATACAAAGCAAGACTCTATTTTTAAAACCACTACCACTCTATCCTGCCCCCCACCCAAAATGAAACATGCCCTGCATTTGTCAGAAAAGTAACATTGTCCCTATTGTAAGGTAAGAAAGACATACCCAAGACTTCTCTAGTCCCAGATAGTCATTCCTTGGCCCACATTCCGTTTCTATCTTCTTCTTCCCTATCCTACATTTGGTTTTATGGCATTGCCCTTTGGCCAATACATTTCCTTACCTTGATGGTGGAAAAGGAGTTTCTTTTTCTTTTCTCCTATCATTAAAGAGCTTAGCTGACTTACCTTACATGTTACAGGCAAATGTCACAAAGAATTTCAGCTCCTCCAACCAGGTGGTGGTATAGGTTTTTAAAATCCACAACAAATGCCACAGTATGTGTGACCAGTGGGCTTCTCTTTGTCAGCAACATAAAAAGCAGTTCATTTCTTTCCAAGGAGAGCAGTTTCTTTCCTTTTTTTCTACACAGTACACAAGACAGAAGAGGGTCTGCCACACTACTTATGGGAATAGCTTCTGATTGCACTTGAACCGCAGGCAGTCAGTTCTGCTTGGGCTCTGCTCACCACCTCTAGGAAACTGTCAGCCTGGAGTGCAAGCATCAGATGCATTAAGGCCTAGCTTTTTATTGTCCTACTGGTATCTTATCACTCCTGCTATAATAAAGAGTTTTATTTCAGAACCAAACAATTATTTGCAAGGATATGCTGTTAGAGCTAGAAAATTGGTTTATACCTCAAGGAGCTATGAGAATGAAAAAAAGAGAGAGAGAGAAAGCAAGAAATCTCTAAAGTCAGTTCTCTTACTACATTGATGCCTAGAGGCATAAAACACCAGATAAGAATTTAAATGCCTTCCATGAAGAGTTGTTCAAATGGGTTTTGATTAACCACAGAATATTTTCAGAGAACTGCTAAAATAATAGACCTGAGTTTAAATCCAGGAAGAAGCTAGGTAAGTTGACACTTAGAATATTCAAGTGCAGGAGACTATATTTGTATCTACCAAGAATTCATAAGGAGAGGTAGTGCTCCCATTGTTTTTAATAATTTGCTTCATCTTCTACTTGAGTTCAATGATTCATCACTCAATGAGTATAAAAGGGCAAAGGTTTCTCCATCTTGTCTCAATTGAAACCACCTTTGCTTTTTACCTTCTTCCCTGAAAAGTTCCATGGGAAAACACCCACTCCTGTTTTAGGAACACAGGGTCAAAATGCCCCTGCATGTTTTGGGGTCTCGTTAAACTGTGTGCTTGCTTCTTCCTGCAACTGCCTACCAAGATAGTTTTTCTGTGTTGTCTGAAAAATATTCTGTGATATGCATTTGGGACTGACTTAATATAGACTCTCAATTAGAAATCTGGACATGCTAAGTGGTCTATGAGTCTTTACCCTGCTAGAATGAGTAATTCTATTCTTGTCTTCTGTGTGCTGTACACTCTGCTTGGGACTAGGAAGATCCAAGTCTTCTATAGGAAAGACAAGTAAACAGGCCGTTCTGAAAATGGTGAATATTCTGGCAGAGCTCTGACTGGATGTTACTGGATCCCACAAAAGGCATCCTTCCCTATACTATAGACAGGAGCATAGGAAGTTTTCTCATTGCCTCAAAACTGAATCATGAAAACTTGTACGAAACATGTACAAAACAATTCAACAAGGAGTGAAAGACAGGTCATTGGCAGCAACAGAAGAAAGAGAGCAAAGTATTTGATAAACTGAAATTTTTAGAAAAACCAACAAAGTAACACAGAAATCCTGTTGCTCTGAATTCATGCTGTTCACCCATTTAAAGCTAAATTTATAAGTCAAGCAGCAGTGATGCACGCCTTTAATCCCAGCACTCAGGAGGCAGAGCCAGGCAGATATCTGTGAGTTCGAAGCCAGCCTGGTCTATAGAGTGAGATCCAGGACAGGCACCAAAACTACACAGAGAAACCCTGTCTCAAAAACCATAAATCAATTAATTAATTAATTAATTAATTAATTAATAAAGCAAGCTGAATTTATGTCCCTTGCTGAAGCTAAAGCTTTCCATTCTTCTTGAGTGGGTACCTTTAAATTTTGCATTTGCTTGACCAATTTATTCACAAAGTTACACCCCTTGCAAGTGTGTATTATATTTGCTGTTCACTTTCTTATTCTAATCTAATTGGCAATATATTGATCCAAGCCCTCTATACACTGCTCCTGGACTGTAACAATAACTGTCTTCATTATGGTTCACAACACATTCTGCTCTTGCTCTCTCTTAAATGATAAATTTTTAAAATTACTCATATTCATGTGAACACAAACCTGGCACCGTTCTGATTTGCTAATCAGAATCATTAGGTCCTTATTATATGTAGCCCTTCCCTTCAGTCAAGTGCCTGATTCATTCATTATTATTTACCCACAAAGTCTTCACTTGTGTCATAATCCATATTTAAAATTCCCCAGTTGAATCCTGGATGTTCTTCAACAGACTTACTCATTTCCCAATGCCACCTTGCCAATTCAAACCACACACACTTCCTCATCTCACAACCAATGTCATTTGATATTTTAAAAGAACTTTAAGGAATAAACATTTATGTGTCTACTACCAATTAGCAAATTATTACTATATCTATTAATCAGGAATTGTTTTCTATAAGGAAATTGAGCTTAAAGATGGCCATGATCATATTGCTAATGTATGTGAAACCAAATCAATGGAACCCCAAAGTCTGGGATCTTTAACCTATGCCATATAGCCATTTCTAAATTAACTATCAATGTGGGCATCATTGTTATCAGTATCAATAGCCTAGAATTTGCCATATTACTGATAATCTAAGTAGGTGTTGTTTATCACTCCAGTTGGAAGTGTGAACCTGGGAGAGCAAGGCCTAAAAACAAGGCAGACTAATGTTTCATGTGATAGCCAACTTTATTCAGAGCATCAGACAATTCATATTCTGAAGGTTAAGAAGAGTCACCTGAATAAAGTATACACAATCACAAGGACAAGCCACACATGGCAAAAACATGTTTTTTCACAGAAGACATGAATAACAACAGCTGAAGTAAACTCACTCCTACCTGCTGCATCTGGGAGGAAAACATAATCCAAGAACAATCCCATGTGTTGAAGAAACTGAGGTCACAAGACTCGTGTCTTCTTTCCTTGGAAGTTTCTCACAGTCAGAAATCTCCTCACACAACCCCACTTTTGACCATGTTCCAACATACCCCACTTTTAAATATTTTTTAATAACAGAATATCCAGAGTGGTTTTTATTTAAGATGTACTAGATAAATCTAGTCATTTGACGCATGGATATCCTAGAAACAAGCAAATTATAAACACAATAAATAATATCAGACTGGTGCAAGCTTTATGTGTAACTGTGGCACCAAGAACAGGGATCCAAACTATATCTAGCACATTAGTATATTAATCAGAAAAATCTAAAGAATAGCTTGAAAAGTGATCTCATGATTTGTAGTTCTAGTATCTTATAGAACATAAGCCCCATACTTGCCCTTGATAGAAATACAGATGTTATAATGTCCTGTGCAAACAGAAAGTGATTTAAATCTCAAGGAAAAGTTTAATGCTTTACCTTCTTCAGATAAATGAATGAATCTATTATGGTCCCAAGATCCAATCATAAACACAGAGTCATTAGTAAAGTAATTTATCCCTTAGTGCATAGGGTCTTAACTTGAGCCCAGCTGGGCAGATGATTTCTAATGATATGGTCAATTTCTCCTTTTGCCCTTTAGCTGGAGGTTTGCTGTCTTCTACTGTCTCCTCTCTCTCCACCATCCTTGATGGCCTGGGGCTGGAGATGCTGAAGAGGAATCCACAATGTTTCAGTGGATCTATCTGTAATGACAGATGTACTCCCTCCCAACTTTCTCCAGAAGTAAAAATAGGGCAGGTTAATGCATCAACTTTCTTATTTCCTTCTTCAATAAAACCAGGGAAGTTAGAGTGTGCACAAGTGTGAGTCTATTGCAAGAAATAATCCTTTAACATAAGCAGAATCTGAAACAATATTTAAGGGTATATGAATTAACCGTACTAAATGAATCAGAAAAGCCAGTTCTACTTGTTGGGCTGAGGAAAAGGAAGTATTAATATATTGATGAATATCTGGACCATGAATCTTCCCATACCAGTAGATGAGCCATCAATAAAATAAGTATCTGCCATCAATAAAATAAGAATCTTCCCATACCATTAGATGAGCCATCAATAAAATAAATAAAATAAGGAGAAGGTTGGACAATTTTCTCAGCTCATATGAGAAAATCCCATAGCTTGCCAGCTGGATAATGATTTCCTATCCTTCCATAGTAATCTTCAAATGAATTTGAAAATCTGTAGAGTTCTGAAAGGCTCTTAAAAACTGATTGTTAGTTAAGGTTAATATAATACAATAAGGATCAAAACCATACAATTTTGACATTGAGTCCTTCCCTGATTTACTAATTGAGCAAGAAGAGTAAGGTAAGCAGTTGCTATTTCATGGCCTTTATGGTACAAATAAATCTATTGCAAAGGTTTATCCTCTTGTGCTATGATACCTGTTGAAGAAAATTTAGTGGAGAAAATAAGTAAATTTAAAGGCAGCAAAGGATTCACTTGATAAACAAATGCTTCTTTTAGTCTGGATTCAAGTAGCTGTAGTTCTTCCTTTGCCTCTTCAGATGTGTGAGGACTGTCCAGTGCCATTTTTCCTTCTAGAACTTTAAATAGATTGGTTAGTTTATATAAACATTTTGATTTCACTGAAATTGTATGGAAATATGGAGCACAACTCCTGAGGCTGGGAAAGGTAAATAAATTACTCTTCCTTGCAGCACCTCAGCTTGCCTAGGCTGTAAACTCAGCTTTTCCGTAGGTTGTCCTAATTCCTCACCAAAAAGTGGACAGAAGTCAGTGTTAGATTGATCATCAAATGTCTCACCTCATGTTTCAGGGTCAGTCTCCGGTAAGGGACCTGAGGGAACCATCACTGTCATGGGCATAGTGGTCAGTAACACTGAAAAATCTATTTTTGATTCTTTTACCAATTTTAAGGTTTGATCACCCAGTTTGAAGGAATTAGTCATTTCTATGTCATGATTAATATCTTTCTTAAGTATTTTGATAACAGTTCAAATTAATGCTCAAGTGACCCAAAATTGAACAAGGTTCTTTCCCCCTTGTTATTATTGCCTCTTCAATATTCTTTCAGATTCTGTCCCACACTTCATCATCTGGAAGCCAAGGATTATAATCATAAACAACTTGCAAGAAATCTAATAGCTGTGGTTTTAATGTGTGTGCTCCTCCTTTCCTTAAAAAGTGATGTTCAAGCTCAGCACAGGCAAAGTCTTCCATGGTTTCTGCCCCATTATGCTCACTCACCTCCTGTCTCATAAGATAATCAAGTCCCTGATTCCTGGTGCCACTTGTTTACTGCTCCAGAAGCAGTGGGAACTTGGGGAACAGGGTCTAAAAATGAGACAGACTAAAGTCTGGTGTGATAGCCAACTTTATTCAGAGCATCAGACAATGAGGGTTAAGAAGAGTCATCTAAATAAAGTATATGCAATCATAAGGACAAGCCATACAAGGTAAACATGTTTTTCCATAGAGGCAGGTGAATAAAAACAGCTGAAGTAAACTCGCTTTGATCTGCTACATCTGGGAGGAGCACAAAAACACATTCCAAGAACAATTCCACATTCTGTAAAAACTGAGGTCACAAGACTCATGTCTTGTTTCCTTAGAGTTTTCCTCACAAGTGCTTAGAAATATATCCTGACACAACTCCATCCACAAAACTCCATTTGCTGGAAGAGCAAAGTTCTCCTCTAAATGCTGGAGTATGAAGCTATTTACAGGAAAAGGAAAGCTTCTCAGAGGCACTGCAGAAAACACAGCTTGTTCAGGAAAAGTTCTAAGACTGGGACCATGTTCTAACAGGTGCTATCTGAGCTGATCTTCGAAATATCTAATACAAGCAGAAATATTGCTACCTACTCTAGCAATCTCATTTACCAAAATGAAATAAACTTACAAATGCAGGCATCTTCTGTAGCATGAATCTTAAAAGTTCTTATTAATAAAATAAAACATGAGCCAGGTATTGGGGTGAACACTGGAAGATCAGAGAGACAGAACAAGCCACAGCTATCTCACCTTGCCAATTCCTCAGCTGGTCCTGTTTCCTCAGGTTGGAAGCCTCTGAGTCCTCATCCAGAATGAATCTCAGCTGAACTGTGTTGCTCCAAAGCCTGAAAGCTTAACCAGCTGAATGCTTAACTAGCCACATGCTTAACCAGCCAAATGCTTAACCAGCCAAATGCTTCTAGTTTCTGGTCCTCATGCCTTATATACTTTCCTGCTTTCTACCACCACTCTCTGGGATTAAAGGCATGAGTCACCATGCCTGGCTGTTTCCAATGTGGCCTTGAACTCACAGAGATGCCAGATGGATTTCTGCTTCTAGAATGCTAGGATTAAAGGCGTGTGCTATCACTGCCTAACTACTGGCTTTTCTGTTCTCTGACCCCAGATAAGTTTATTAAGGTACACAATATTTTGAGGAACACAATACCACCACAATCTTCATATGTCTGTAATGTAAAAACACATAAAACATTACAGTTATCATAGTAAAAGAATCATGGCATACAAGCAAAGTTATCATTTATAGTCTGTGTATCTAACCACCATCACAATACTCCTAATGAAAACCATGGAGGTGAGGAGATGGTTTAGTAAGTAAAATAAAATACATCATGAGGACCTGAGTTCAGATCCCCTGTATCCAGGTAAAAAGTAGTCATGGTGGTACACACTCTATAATCCTAGTTCTAGGGAGGGAGGGACAGAAGGAACTCTTAAACTTGCTGGCCAGCTTGTCTCACAGTGAACTCTAGGTTCCTTGACTTTGTCTCAAAAGGTAACATGGGGAATGATAGAGGAAAACACCTGACTTCAACTTGTGGAACACACACAAACACACATACACACACACTCATGCATGGACACACATGCATGCATGCAGCCTTACACACATGTATACAGCAAAAACAGATTTTATATATATATATATATATATATATATATATATATATATATATATATATATACATACATACATACACTGCCACACACACACAGGGTGGAAAAGCTAAATTAAGTCCAGATGTAAAAAGTGAAAAACCTTAGTTTGATGTGGTGACCTTTCCAATATATTGAAATAGACATTTCCATTCTCTAGAAGTAATTATAAGCTCACAATATAGAACACCAAAGTAGATTCACAGGTCACCCAGTCATCCATGAGGTGTGTGATGGTAACAATACTTTCAGATTGAATGATTGGTCACATGTGTTATTACCCACAGGTAGACCACTATTGTGTTTTTCTCTCTATCTCTCGGTATCCTTCATCTCAGAAAGCACTGGAGCATATAATTACTTGATTTTCACACAAATGGCCAATTGTCTCAAATAACAGGGAGATGAGGCATGTTTAATTCTGAGAGCATAATTTCTATGCCTGTCATTGAAAATATATCTGTCTGACTTATTTTTGCTTGACTCAAATGAACACATTTTTAAACGTTAAATCATTTGATTTGCTTACTCTAAAAAGTTCTCATTGGTGACCAGCCTCTTACTACATTGTGCCTGAGATTTACCCAAAGGCACTGTGTCAGAATAGAATCAGGCCAGATACAATGAGAAGTAAGCTTAAAAGACTGACTTGCATATGTTTCTTTAGGATTGAAGTGTGTCACTGCTAATTCTGAGAACCGAATCAAGTCGACAAGGGCAACATTTAGGAGCACCATGCATTGCAATCATGCTGAAAGTCCTAAGGTTGGGGCTATTCAGTAAATCCTCTTAGCTGACACATACATTAGGTAAAATGCTCAGAGGTGAATCAGCCTCTCTGCAGTTCAGATCTCCTAGTCAGGGAAATATTCTAATGCCAACACTTAACGCTATTAGAAACAGCAAAATAAATCCTTACTCTAAAAGGAATCTTAGTGATGCTATAAATAATCTGTTGACATGAAATGGCATTAGGCCTTCCCAAGGCACTTAGTTTTCATTATGCTGAGTCTTGTATTGCTCTGGAAAAAAATCTTAGCAACCAAAAAATGTTTCAGTTCCTGACCTTGAAAAATTCTTGTCATATGATTTTGTCTTTAAAAGTACTGACTTTTGAAGATAGGCACCATAGGTTCAAATCAGGGCCATACTTCTCTCATTGGCTATATAACATGTTATGTTCTGTTGATTTGCTAACTCTGATATCTTATATATAAAGCAGTTATTCATACCCACCTCAGAGAAGTTTGGAGCATAGCAGTGTGGTTAAAGGCATGGTCTCTGGAGCTAATCACTGTGAGGCTTAGGCCTGATGCACTACTTAGTGGCCATGTGAGCTTGGTCATTCTTCAAGGTTCCAGTGCCACCATTTGTAAAATGAGCCTCTTGGGAATGATGCATTTTTTTTTTTTTTTTTTTTTTTTTGGTTTTTCAAGACAGGGTTTCCCTGTGTAGCTTTGCACCTTTCCTGGAACTCACTTGGTAGCCCAGGCTGGCCTCGAACTCACAGAGATCTACCTGGCTCTCCTCCCGAGTGCTGGGATTAAAGGCATGCGCCACCACCGCCCGGCGAATGATGCATTATTAAATATGATAAGAAATAAATTAAGGCTGACAGATTTAACAAATAAAATAAGATGCTCCATTAAACTTGAATTCCAAAAAGAATAAAAGCAATTTTTGTCCCATACTTATATTTAAAACTGCTTCATATAATAAATTATAATTAATTAAGCATCTTATGTTTTGTTTAGATTTTCTCACTATAAAACATACAGTTGAAAAATATTTGTTTAGCTAATTGTCTTAGTCAGGGTTTCTATTGCTGTGAAGAGACAATATGGCCACAGCAACTCTCATAAAGAAAAAAGTATTATTGGGTGGCTTACAGATCAGAAGTTCAGTCTGTTATCCTGGTGGGACATGGTCATGTGCAGGCAGACATGGTGCTGGAGAAGGAGCTGAGAGTTTTACATCATGATATGTAGGCAACAGGAAGTGTTCTGAGCTAGATATAGCTTGAGCATAAGATAACTCAAAGACCACCTCCACAGTGACATACTTTTTTACTTCAACAGGGCCATACTTCTTAATAGTGCCAATCCCAATAAAGCTTATGGGGAACAGTTACATTCAAACTACCACATTAATATTTATTACAAATTCAGTGAATTTACAAAGAAGATACTCCTTTCTCAGTAAGATACAAAGTTGCAAGAAAGAATAAATTTTTCTTAAAGAAAACATATAAAGAAAGAGCCAGTATATGGAAGCTATGTGACATAATCTAATTATTTTTTTCTGGCAACTTGACAAATGTCTGTAGTAATGAGAAAAATAATTCCATTTTCTACACTTAGGAAAAATGTTAATATGTGCTAAGTAATATATCCATATAAACTGGCATTTAAAATCATGAGTGCAAGATTTAGCTTAAATTAACTGCTCAATAAATCAGACACTAGTAGGCATCTCTACCTTTTAGATGAAAAGATGTTGTCTCAATGACACTGACTCTCCATTCACATTGGAACAACTAGTTAGTTATTCAATAAATGCTAACTATTCATTAGGTTATTGCTGATTGTCACTTATAGCAACGGGTTCAGAACACATGAGGAAAGCTACTACAGTAGGTTTAGAAGGACTTCTACAAAGAACCAGAGGTTACCATAAACTCATTCTATCTACAAAATCATTAAGAAGTTAAATTCAATGTCCTTTTTTGGCCTCCATAAACAGCTGCATTCACCTTCACATATGGCACACACATACATGTAATTAAAAATAAAAAATAATTCCTAAACAAAAGTAGATTACTGTGCACTCTGATTGGTGCCTGCAGCATGGTGAGAAAATGGAACTGGTATTACTATTCCCAGCTTCATTATCTGTATAAATATAAGCAGATAAAACTAAGTCACTCTGTCTTACATGTATCCATTCTGTATCCATCTGTTTCCTGTAAGAAAATCAGTGCTGGGTGAAGAGATGATTCAGCAGTTAAGAGAGCTTGCTATTTTTTCAGCACCAATATCAGGTGGCTCAACAAATTCTGCAACTCGAGCTCCAAGAGATCGGATGCCTTCTGGCCTGAAGGGCACTTCATACATATGCATCATGCACACACACACACCACACACACACACACACACACACACACACACACACACACACACACAATTAATAAAATAAAAAATAATAATTTAAAAGAGAGGTTCCTTCTAGGGAAGCAAGTAGACTGACTTAAGATAGATCTTCACCTCTCCCTCTGTTCCTCCAGTGTTAATATTCTGACCCACCCCTTGAAATTCCACCCCCCTTGGCACTGCCCTGCATCCTGATATAAAAGTCTCATTCTAAGGAAAAACTCCTACCTTCCCTATCTCTCCCTCTCCTCCACTTTTTCTCCCATGACGTGCTCTCTCTCTCTCTGTCTCTCTCTCTCTCTCTCTCTGTGTGTGTGTGTGTGTGTGTGTGTGTGTGTGTGTGTGTGTGTCTTTCCTATCTTTCTCTTCATCTCTCTATTATAATAAACTCTCCGTGTCTGGGTTGTGAATTTCTGGCTACCTGCTGCAACCATGCCCTCATGGCATGCCCGACACTGCATCTGCCCAGCATGTTTCCTTGCGTGTGCGGGATACCCTCGGGGGTAGCCCCCACGCCTGCACAATCATTCACAACATCTAGATCGAATCCCAGAGTCTTATCCTCAATTCAGCAACACAACAGCTATGTCAGCACTCCCTGACTCTACTGGTACAGATCTCTAGCAGGTCCCATAGGTCTTTCTCTCTGTTTAGTCAATGTCCTTTAGCTGTCAATAGATACCATGACCATGGCAATTCTTCTAAAGGAAAGCACTTAATTGAAGCTCACTTACAGTTTCAGAGATTTAGCCCATTATCAGCATGACAGGAAGCACAACAGCATGCAGGTAGACATGGTGCTGAAGAAGTAGCTGAGAGTTCTAAATCTGGAACTTCAGACATCAAGGAGAAAAACACTGGGCCTGACTTGAGAATTTAAACCCCAAAGTCCACCCTAAGTGACACACTTCCTCCAATAAGTCCACACCTACTTACTATACAACAAGGCCAAACCTCATAATCCCTACCAAATAGCACCACTTTCTAATGATCGAGCATTCAAATATATGAGTCTATAGGGGCCATTCTTATTCAAACCATCATATTCTAGTCCTTGGCTCCCATAGGCTTGTAATCATATCATAAGACAAAAAAAGAAAAAAGAAAAATGTATTCAATCTAACTTCAAAAGTCTCAATCCATGTTCTATCACAGTCTCAATGCTGTTTCAAAATCAAGAGTTTATAGTCTCCTCAGAGACTCCTGTAAAATCAAAATCAAAGAGCATATCATATACTTCCAACATATAATGGCACAGGATATACATTACAGTTCCAAAACATAGGGAAGGGAGCATAGTGAGGAAATGTTGGACCAAAGTAAGACCAAAAACCAGGTGGGCAAATTCCAAATTCTACATCCCCATGTCCAATGTCAAAATGCTCTTCAGATCTCCAATTCCCTTCAGTTTTATTGACTGCAACACACTTCTCTCTTCTGAGCTGGTTTCAATTCCTGTTAGCAGCTTTTCTCAGCAGATATCCAACAGCTCTGGCATCTCCAATATCTTGGGATCTCCAAGGCAATCCAGGCTTCACCTTCACAGCTCTAGGCCTCTCTAGGCCTCCATGAAGAGACACCCCTGACACCTGCCTGGCCTCAGCAGCTTTCCTTAGGCACAGATGGAGATTCCATAACCCCTTTCTGTATCCTTGACTCTAAAGCCAGAACCACATGGCAGAAGCTGCCAGGTTCTGCTGCTTGCTGGGGCAGGAACATGGCCCCCTCCTCCAATTACACTTGTATCAGATTTATGTTTTTGATTGATTAAGCTTTTGTTTAATTCCTTTTAACTAGTTGGAAGCTTAACTGGGTGGGGTCTTGCCCTGAGGTCACTACTTCCTTTATTCCATTTGTCATCAAGCTTTTCTTTAATCTGTTTATCTCCTAGAGCATAGGATTTAGCTCCACTGAACTCCCTGATGCCTTCTTTTTCCTCAAACTCCACATTTTGTGTTTTCCCTTGCTTGGCTTGCTCCTTTTCATTAAGTTCTGCATAAGACTGGCCAATAATAACCACAGGGCAGAGTCAATACTAGTCTGTCATGACATCTCCTCTGCCAACAGTATTAATCCAAAACACTTCAGTTTATTCTCAGGCAGATTTTTTTGACAATGGCTAGAAGCAGCCACATTCTTTGCCAAAATTTCACAAGAACAGTCTCTAGTTATGTACTAATATTCTTCTCCCCTGAAATCTCTTGAGCTAGGCTGTCATAATCTACACCACTGTCTTTCAAACTTCTACTAGGATGATTCATTAATCCCTACTGAAAATGTTCAACTGCTCCACTAATCCAAAGTCAACAAACAACATGGGCAGGCTTGTCACAGCAATAGCCTACTCCTGGTACTGACGTCTGTCTTAGTCATTATTCTTTGGCTGTAAGGAAACACCAGGACCATAGTAACTCTTACAAAGGAAAGGATTTAATTGGTGTTTCATTACAGTTCATGGGTACAGTCGATTATCAGCATGGCAGGTAGCATGAGGACACACAGACATGATACTAGAGGAGCTGAGAGTTCTACATCCTGCTCCTCATCTATCAGGAAGGAGAGAGACAATGGGCCCATCTTGAGTGACATACATCCTCCAACAAGACCACACCTCCTAATTCCTATTAAGTAATGCCACTCACTAAAGATCAAGCATTCAAATATATGAACCTATTGAGCCACTCATATTTAAACCACCACACTCTCCTAAACTCCCCCTTTCTTTCACTTATTGCTTTATCCCAGGCCACAACTCCAACAGGCACTCCTTGCTAACCCACGGGCAACTCCTGCTAAAGAGGCAGGTAGTCTGACTGAAAATATTCACTTGTCCCTCTGTTCTTGCAAATCCAATCCCCCAGTCACATCCCAGCTCTACAGCAGAACACCTATTGCTGCTTCCCTGTCCACCCTGTTCCCATACCCTGTGGATCCCACAAATCTTCCCCTCCCACATTCCCTCACCCAACTCTTTACAATATCTCAGCTCCCATCTCCAGCAAGCATACCCTGTGAACATACAGGATAATTCTACCTATGAAGAAAGTAGGCTGAATTCAGTTCTTCGGGTCTCCTTCTTTTCCCCAAATCCAACACTCTAATCTCATCTCCAGCTCTGTAGCAGACCACCTACTGCAATCTTGCTTTTCTCTCTGACCCCCATCCTCAATGGATCACAAGGATATTCTCAAACAGATTAAGAAAGAAATCATGGAAACAACAACATTTGCAATAGCCTCAAATAATATGAAGTAACTTTGTGTAACTCTTTTTTTTTTTTTTTTTAAGGCCTTGGTATCCCAGTTTCTGCACAAGTTTGGCTGGGTATACTGTGCCGCTCCAACATTGCAATACCAGTTAATTGAGATTCTATCTTTGCTCCGAGACCTTAAGGGATAAAATACTTCCTATATTGTATATCATTGGTAGTGTTCTTTTTTTTTAAGATGAACAAACATTCCTGAGCTTATGTTCTTTTCTTTTTTTTTTTATTTTACAATATAACTTAGTTCTACATATCAGCCACAGATTCCCTTGTTCTTCCCCTCCAACTTCCCTCCCCTTCCCCCCAGCCCACCTCCCATTACCATCTCATCCAGGGCAAAGACTCCCCCGAGGATTGAGATCAACCTGGTAGACTCAGTCCAGGCAGGTCCAGTCCCCTCCTCCCAGGCTGAACCAAGCATCCCTGCATAAGCCCCAGGTTTCAAACAGCCAACTCATGCACTGAGCACAAGACCTGGTCCCACTGCCTGAATGCCTCCCAAACAGATCAAGCCAATCAACTATCTCACCTCTTCAGAGGGCCTGATCCAGTTGGGGGCTCCTCAGCTATTGGTTCATAGTTCGTGTGCTTCCATTTGTTTGGCTATTTGTCCCTGTGCTTTATCCAACCTTGGTCTCAACAATTCTCGCTCATACAAACCCTCCTCTTTCTCGCCAATTGGACTCCCAGAGCTCTACCCGGGGCCTGGCTATGGATCTTTGCATCCAGTTCCCTCAGTCATTGGATGGGATTTCTAGCATGACAATTAGGGTGTTTGGCCATCCTATCACCAGAGTAGGTCAGTTTAGGCTGTCTCTCGACCATTGCCAGCAGTCTATTGCGGGGGTATCTTTGGATTTCTGTGGGCCTCTCTAGCACTTTGCTTCTTCCTATTCTCCTGTGGTCTTCATTTACCATGGTCACCTATTTCTTGTTCTCCCTCTCTGTTCTTGATCCAGCTGGGACCCCCTGCTCCCCCAAGCTCTCTTTTCCTCGACCCTTGCCCTTCATTACCTCCACTCATGTCCAGACTGTTCATGTAGATCTCATCCATTTCTCTGTCATTGGGCGATCCCCGTGTCTTTCTTGAGGTGCTGTTTTCTAGGTAGCCAGCCACCCTGGTGATGTGAGTAGCAGTCCAGTCATCCTTGTTTCACATCTAGTGTACTCCTATGAGTGAGTACATAGCATATTTGTCTTTCTGAGACTGGGTTACCTCACTCAGGATGATTTTTTTCTAGATCCATCCATTTGCCTGCAAATCTCGTGATGTCATTGTTTTTCTCTGCTGAGTAGAATTACATTGTGTATATGTACCACACTTTATTTATCCATTCTTCAGCTGAAGGGCATCTAGGTTGTTTCCAGGTTTTGGCTATTACAAACAATGCTGATATGAACATATAGCTAAGCAAGTGCCCTTGTGGTATGATTGAGCATTCCTTGGATATATGCCCAAGAGTGGTATAGCTGGATCTTGGGGGAGATTGATTCCCAATTTTTCTAATAAAGTGCCATATTGATTTCCAAAGTGGTTGTACAAGCTTACATTCCCACCAGCAGTGGAGGAGAGTTCCCCTAGCTCCACATCCTCTCCAGCATAAGGTGTCTTCAGTGTTTTTGATCTTAGCCATTCTGACAGGTGTAAGGTGGTATCTCAGAGTCGTTTTGATTTGCGTTTCCCTCATGATTAGGGATGTTGAGCAATTCCTTAAATGTCTTTCAACCATTTGAGTTTCCTCTGTTGAGAATTCTCTGTTTAGTTCTATAGCCCATTTCTTAATTGGACTGTTGGGCATTTTGATGTCTAATTTCTCGAGTTCCTTATATATTCTGGATATCGGTCCCCTGTCAGATGTGGGGTTGGTAAAGACCTTTTCTCATTCTGTAAGCTGTCGCTTTGCCTTGTTGACTGTATCCTTTGCTCTACAAAAGCTTCTCAGTTTCAAGAGGTCCCATTGACTGATTGTTTCTCTCAGTGTCTGTGCTACTGGTGTTATATTTAGGAAGTGATCTCCTATGCCAATGCATTCGAGACTACTTCCTACTTTCTCTTCTAGCAGGTTCAGAGTAGCTGGATTTATGTTGAGGTTCTTGATCCACTTGGACTTAAGTTTTGTGCATGGTGACAGATATGGATCTATTTGCAGCCTTCTACACGATGATATCCAGTTATGCCAGCAAAATTTGTTGAAGATGCTTTCTTTTTTCCATTGTACACTTTTGGCTTCTTTGTCAAAAATTATATGTTCATAGGTATGCAGATTAATGTCAGGGTCTTCAATTCGATTCCATTGGTCCACATGTCAGTTTTTATTCCAGTAACAAGCTATTTTTATTACTGTAGCTCTATAGTAGAGCTTGAAGTCAGGGATTGTGATGCCTCCAGAGGTTGTTTTATTGTACAGGATTCTTTTGGCTATCCTGGGTTTTTTGTTTTTCCATATGAAGTTGAGTATTATTCTTTCCAGGTCTGTGGAAGAATTGTGTTGGTATTTTGATGGGCATTGAATTGAATCTGTAGATTGATTTTGGTAAAATTGCCATTTTTACTATGTTAGTCCTGCCTATCCATGAGCATGGGAGATCTTTCCATTTTCTGACATCTTCTTCAATTTCTTTTTTCAGGGAGTTAAAGTTCTTGTCATATAGGTCCTTCACTTGCTTGGTTAGTGTTACCCCAAGGTATTTTATGTCATTTGTGGCTATTGTAAAGGGTGATGTATCTCTGATTTCCTTCTCAGCCTGTTTGTCAATTGTATATAGGAGGGCTAGTGATTTTTTTGAGTTATTCTTGTATCCTGCTATGTTGCTGAAGGTGTTTATAATATAGCTTTATCAGTTCCTTGGTGGAATCTTTGGGGTCACTCAAGTATACTATCATGTCATCTGCAAATAGGAAAAGCTTGACTTCTTCCTTTCCAATTTGTATCCCCTTAATCTCCTTATGTTGTCTTATTGCTCTGGCTAGAACTTCAAGTACTATATTGAATAAGTATGGGGAGAGTGGACAGCCTTGCCTCGTTCTTGATTTTAGTGGAATAGCTTTGAGTTTCTCTCCATTTAATTTGATGTTGGCTGTTGGCTTGCTGTAAGTTGCTTTTATTATGTTTAGGTATGTTCCTTGTATTCCTGATCATTCCAAGACTTTTATCATGAAGGGGTGTTGGATTTTGTCAAATGCCTTTTCTGCATCTAGTGAGATGATCATGTGGTTTTGTTCTTTGAGTTTTTTTATATGGTGTATTACATTGACAGACTTTTGTATGTTTAACGACCCTTGCATCCCTGGGATGAAGCCTACTTGATCATGGTGGATAATTGTTTTGATGTGTTCTTGGAGTCTGTTTGCCAGTATTTTATTGAATATTTTTGCATCAATGTTCGTGAGGGAGATTGATCTGTAGTTTTCTTCTTTGTTGTATCCTTGTTTGGTTTAGGAATCAGAGTAATTGTAGTCTCATAGAAGGAGTTTGGTAATGTTCCTTCTGTTTCTATTGTGTTTGTGTAACTCTTATATGATAAAAAACTTCCAGTCTTTGAAGAAAAAAATTGAAGATATCAAAATAAAGAAAAGATCTCCCATGCTTGTAGATGTTTAGGATTAACACAGTAAAAAAAAAAAAAAATGGCCATCCTATCCAAAGAAATCATTAGATTCATTGAAATTCTCATCAAAATTCCAACACAATTCTCCACAGATCTTGAAAGGATAATTATGAGCTTGCTTTGGAACCACAAGGAAAAAAACACAACTAAAACAATCCTGAACAATAAAAGAACTGCTGGAAGTTTCACCATTCCCAATTTCAAGTTGTACTACAAAGCTATAGTAATAAAAACAGCATGGTATTGGCAGAAAAAAAGAAAGAAAGAAAAAAGAAAAAAAAAAGACACTTTGATCAGTTGAATTGAAACAAAGACCCAGACATAAATCCACACAACAATGAACACCTAGTTTTTATTAAAGAAGCAAGAAGGACACACTGGAAAAAAGACAGCATCTTCAAAAAATGGTGCTGGTCAAACTGGAAGTCTGCGCGTAGAAGAATGCAAATAGATCCACACTCATCACCCTGAAAAAAAATCATCTCCAAATGAATCAAGGATCTCAACATAAAACCTGATAGAAAAGAAAGTGAGGAATGTCCATGAACTCACTGACACAGGAGAAGACTTCCTGAACAGAACACAAATAGCTCAAGCACTAAGATGAACATTTAATAAATGGAACTTCTTGAAACTGAAAAGCTTCTACAAGGAAAAGGACACCACCATTAGAATAGAATGAGAGAAGATTTTCATCAGCTCTATATCTGAGAGAGGACTAATATCTAAAATGTACAAATAAATGAAGAAAATGGATAAAAGAAAACCAAATAATCGAATTAAAAACAGGGTATATAGATGCAAGAAAGGAAACTCAAATAGCTGAAAAACACTTAAAAAAATCTCCAACATCCTTAGGCATCAGGGAAATACAAATCAAAACTACACTGGAAATCCATCTTATACCTGTTAGAATGGCTAAGATCAATAACACAAATAACAGATCATGCTGGCAAGGATGTGGAATAAGGAGAACACTCATCCATTGTTGGTAGGAGTAAAAACTTGCACAGCCACTATGGAAATCAATATGATGGTGTGGTGATAATTTATCTATGTCCCACAATAAAATTCATCTGAGGACCAAAGGATAAAGGCCAGCCACTTTTAGTAAAAACAGAAGTCATGCATTGTTAGCACATGCTCTTAATCAGTCTGTATCTCTGTGAGTTCAAGGTCACACTCAGGAAACAGAGCCAAACGTGGTGACACATTCCTTTAATCCCAGTGCCAACTATAGAAACCTGGAGGCCTGTATGGACAGACAGTGACAAGGAAGTGAAGTAGCTGGGCTAAAATAGCCAATGAGAGGGCATAACAGCAGGTTAATAAAGGCATGGGTAAGATAGGAAGTAGCTCGTCTTTGGAAGCTGCAGCATGGTGAAGTAAGGTTAGCTGGTGGCTGTTCCGATTCCTCTGATCTCTGTCAGGTTTTGACCCCTATGTCTGGCTCCATGTTTTTTATTTAATAAGACCACTTAGAAATATGTCTCCATGATGGTTCATCAGAAAGTTGGGAATCGATCTACCTCATGATGCAGCTATACCACTCTTGGGCATATATCCAAAGAACATTTCATCCTACCACAAGGGCACTTGCTCAACCATGTTTAGTACTGCTTTATTCATAATAGCCAGAAATTGGCAAAAACAAAAAACAAACAAAAAAAAACTAGGTATTCCTCAACAGAAGAATGGATAAAAATTAATGTGGTATATTTACACACTGGAGTGAATAGATGTCAAAAAACTAACATTAATTAAATATGCAGGCAAGTGGTTGGAACTATAAGAAATCATCCTGAGTAAGGTAACACAGACCCAGAAATATAAATATGGTATCTATTTCCTTATATGTGGATATTGGTCACTAAGTAAATGATAACCAAGCTACAAGACCAGAGAGGTTATGTATATAGAAAGGGACTAGGATGAACATGTGGATCTCCCTGAGAGGGGGAAAATAGAATCAATTTTATGGGTGGACTTGGGGTGGAGTGTTGGATTGGAAGATTAGGTTAGGAAGGGAAATGGAGAATGGCTTGTTAGAGAGAATTCAGGGAGAGACAAAAGTACTGGCACTGGGCTACATCCAATTGAGTTGTTGGCCAAGGGGGTCCCATAGAAAATCCCCAAACAACCCAGGCTGTTTTTATCAAGGCAGTATGTTTCTCTCCAGAAACTTTTACCTCTACATTTTAGTGTCTTTAATTTTTGGTATTGGAAAGTTACTCTTCAAGATACCAAAAGAGAAATGTAAACACCAACCCAGTCATGAAATTCTTGACCTACAATCTGTCTTGCTGCAAAATATGTTAGGTTAAAGGTGGCACAAAGCTTGTGGAGGTAAACAATGTTTGATTTGATTTAAGGCCCACTCCCTGACATGGAACCCATGCCTGACACTGCTTGGGTGACCATGATCCAGAGATTATATAGCTCTAAGACTATGGTAAAACCAAATACTGCTAGTCTGAAAAAAAGTAGTAATAAAATGCCTCCTAATGATATTCTGCTATACTCATAGATCAGTGCCTTAGTCAGCCATCATCAGAGATAATTCCTCCTGCAGTAGATGAGAACAAATATAGAGACACACAGCCAGACATTACACATAGAGAGAAGGGGGTGCGCCCTTGGAACCCTCAGCACTAAATGGGATGTCTCCATCAAATTTCTCCTTGTAGAGCTCAAATACTCTTGTAGAAGAGGAGGCAGGAGAATACCAATAGAACAAGGCCTAACTCCCCTAAGCAAAGCTCATATGAACTCACAAAGACTGAAGAAGTAAGCACAGGGCATATAATGGTCTGCACCAGATTCTCTGTATATATACTATGGCTTTCAGTTTAGTGTTTTTATGGGACTCCTGAAAGCATGATTGAGTGGGTCACTGATTCATGTGCATTTCCTCGGGATCTTTTCCTTCTATTGGTTTGCCTTGTCCAACTTCAATGTGATGGGTTTTGTTTTATCTTACCATATTTTATTTTGTTGTTAACCCTTAGAAGCCTGTTCTTTTCTAATAAGAGAAAGAAAGGGAGTGGATTCAGATGAAAGGGGAGGTGAGGAGGAACTGGGAAGACTGGATGGAGGGTAAACTGTTATCAGGATATATTGGATGAGAAAAAAGAGCCTATTTTCAATAAAAGAAAAAACAGAAAATAATTTTCCCACATAACTTTTCATCTTCTTACTGAACAAAGAATTTCTTCTTTGTGATCTGATTCAGATTGTAATAAATGTTATTTAAATAGATATTAAGCAATTTTATCTTATAATAAGTTAGTACATGGTATGTTTCAAATAAACATTTTTGTAGTAGAAAAATGAACCTGATCTAAAAATGGACTCAAAGTCACAATATTTCATACAGCATTTTATTGACAGATGCCATTAGAACATTTGAACTTCTCTGGGAAGCAAGGTTATGTTTATCAACTGGGGCTTTTCACAGCATTTACAAGTTTACTTACTAAATGATTCCTGCATGTGTAAGAACCTTGGTGTGTGTAACAGGAGCAGGAATTTCCAATTGAATGTGGCAAAATAAGTGTTACCTAGCAATGTTTTCATAATGTGTAGCTATAGGAAAATTCTTTAGTAAAAGAGCTTCAGAGACATGTGACACATAGTCACACAGTTACCATAGCAACAGGTTACATTCTGTGAACTGTTAATAGTCACACAGGGAGTAAGTACCTATAGTAGTTATTTCTTTTAATTTTCATCTTGAGATTATAATGTAATTACAACATTTCTCCCTTCCCTTTCCTCCATTCACACCCTCCCATATAGCCCTCCCCACTGGTCTTCAAATTCATGGCCTCTTTTTTCATTGTTATTGGATGCATATATGTACATGTATATCCATATATAATTCCTAAAATAACATGTTCAGTCCCCACAAAATGTTATTTGAATGCATGTCTTCTGGGCCGGCACTGGCCAACAATTATTAGTGTGTTCTCCCTTGGAAATACCACCTCTTCTGCTCCCTGCTTTCCTCAGTTGCCTATAGTTTTTGTGTGAGTTTTCCCATGTCCACTTTGGCAAGTTCATTTGGTGTCATACTTGTTCAACTTGTATTTGGGCAGTCATGTTGGTCAGTGTTTATGGGTATAGCTTCTGATGTTCCTAAGAAACACAGTCTCACAGCAAACTCCCTGGTTCTCTGTCTCTTACAATCTTTTCATGCCCTTTCAGCAATATTCTCTCATGCTTAGGGGCAGGAGCATTTTGTAGTATTCATTGGGACCAAGATCCACAGCTCTGCATTTTTATTAGTTGTGGTTTTCTGTAGTGAAATTGAAACCCACTCAGCAAGAGCGAAAGTATGCCTGGTACTGAAAACCTAGCTAACTATGCAGTGCAGTCATGATGATTAGAGAAGAATCTATTACAACCATTTACTAAACCAACATAATCCTTAAAAACAACCCAGAAACATTTGTCCTTACACGCACAGATGTGTGTAGTTTTCATCCTTTGACAAGGAAACTTGTCATTGCAACACATGCAGTCATTAGTTTGTCAACATGACACAATCTAGAATTACCTGGCAAGTGACTCTCAGTGATGAATTATCTTGATTAGGCTGCTCTGTGGGAATGTCTGTAGAGAATTCTTTTGATTGCATTAATTGAGGTGAGAAGGCCTATCCACCATGGATAGCATCATTCTGTAACCAGGGGATCTAAACTGTGTAAGGTAAAGACAGCACACGAGCACTAGCATGTATACATTAATCCATTGTTCTCTGCTCTCAACAGTAGATAGAATGTGACTACTGCTTCAGGTTCCTGCCTCCTAGATATCTTTTCCCTCCATGATGGAACTATAATCCAGATATTAACCCTTTCTCCTCTAAATTGCTTTGGTCAGAGCATTTTATTCAGCAATAGGACAGGAAACTAGGATGATGGCAGAGTTGGCCTTGAAACTTCAAAGGCAAGCAGAAGCCTTTGAGTGGCACAGTAGTAACATTTGTTGAAGTGGTATTAGATAGAGGTAGGAATTTCATGTGTGTTAGCTTTTGGGCCCTCCTAACCATCATCATACAACTGTCCTCCTGGAAAGCATAGGTATTAAACTGTAGTTGGAATACACTGATTTAAAAATACAACCCTTTCTTCTCAACTCAGGCAATGGTACTCAGACTGTTGGGACAGAAATTTTCAGAAAGAAAGTGTTTTACACACTATAATACAGGCTGAAATATGTTATAGGATATTTGACAACATTGGCAAGTTTTTCTAGACAACCCAAGGTAGGCAAAACCTACCTGAAGTTTGAAACTAATGGTTTTATTATTCCAACTGTAGTAGATTCATAATGAGATGTTACATATTCTATTTAATACAGAAAATGGGCTTATTACTTGCAAAGAACATTGTTCAAGGGACTATTATAGTATTGAGTGTTGTTCCTTCTGTGTGAGTTAAAGAAAAAAGCTATGAGAGTGGAAAGCTGGGTGGCAGGGTGCTGCAGGTCTTGCTAAAGAGACAAGTGGCCAACAGGAGATGCTCCCGTGGAAATGAAAAGAGAAGAACGTGTGGAAAAAGATCGCATTTAATGCTTTAAGGTTATATACTTACCTTGTCCTTTGCATTCACAAAAACATTATTCAACACATGCCCGCCCTCTTGGAATCCAAACAGGATGGAGAGATCTGTAACAACAGCCAGGAGTCATCTACAGAGAAGTCTACAGCAGGTGTTCTTGTTTGGTTTTGTTGCTGCAATAAAACTCTGATCAAAACTGACTTGGTGGAGGAAAGGGTTTATTTTTCCTGACAGGTTTCAGTCCATCATCAAGGGGAGAAAAGCAGGGACTAAAAGGCAGAAGCTTGAAACAGAAACCAGTAGAGGAAAGCTGCTTCCAGACCTACTCGCTATGGTTGACAAAGCTAGCTTTTGTACACAGCCCAGGTTCACCTGCCTAGGTATGACACTGCCCACAGTGGGGTACATCATCCTGTGTCAATCAGCAATTAAGAAAATGCCTCACAGACATGACCACAGACCAATGTGGTGGGAGCAATTCTTCACTTACGGTTCCTTCTTCCCAGGAAGCACTGGATCTGTGTCAAGTTGACAGCTGAAGCTACAGAGAGAAATGACAGTGGGATCAAAGAGAAAGAAATGACACCCAAAATACACTTGTAAAATGTGTGAGGAACATCCAGTTTCTCAGAAATATTTAAGGCTAAGCGAGACATCCTATGATTAAGAAGTTTGATACTTGAGGCCAATTCACCACGGCCCTTTACTACATTTTGGAAATGTCTAGGTTAGCTTTGAATCATCTCCCAAAGCCATTTTGCCAGGAAAACATTTACACTGGAGCAAGCATTGGGTGTTCTACTTATGAACTCCACCTTTTTATTCTGTTGCTCATGCTGTTTGTGAATCACTTGTCTTCAGTTCTCCACTTAGACATGACTTCACTCAGTTCTGCCTTTATTTATTCTGATTTTTGGAACTATTTCCAATTAACATACTCATGATTTTGTGGGCCTTCCTCTTTTCTTTCTTTTCTCCAGTAGGGAGGACACTGGGTGAAACAGGAAGGAACAGGTGTCTGGGAGAGAGCTCCAAATGTATTCAAACTAAAATTGGGTCAAATATGTACTCCCAGATATTTGCATTTCTAAGACATCCATTCAACAGAAGAACAGCAGTGCTTCTCTTATTCCATTTGCTTAGGCTCCTTTCAGTACTTGCCTTGCACAGCAAGCTGCCTTCCTTCCTCCTCTGTCTCCCAGAGAAGTGCTCTAGTCTGTTTAGTGGTCCTCGAGGATCCTGTATAATACACTGTGTTGCCTTCCACACAGACTCTGTGTAATCATCACCAGATGAATGGCCCAGGCTACAGATGTTTCACTAATTATCTTTTCATCATAAGGATGTGCATTCCCACTTGTGTCCCTCTAAACCCCCACTCATGATAATAATAATGCCCTGTTCCCTTTGTATGGCTTCTCCATTCTACCAGCCTCCAGACTGCTCAAGAAAAGCAGGAGTTGATCCCTGCCTCCTACCATGATAGTTAATCACTCCTGATTCTGAGTAATCTCCTGTGAAATAGAAACAGTTGCAGAGCCAGGAGTGAGAAGTCTGATTATAGCCTCCTGAGACCACTCTGACAGCAAGAGTGACTCCTCAGCGGTGAGCTGTTCTAAAACTCCAGAATGGGGGACACTGATTTGCTTTCAAGGGCTCCAAAGGCACAGGTTTCTTAGTGTAAGCATGTCCTGTAAGATATAACTCTCCTTAAACTCTTGACCTCACAGATGGATTACACGTGATTAATTCTGTATGGTAATAGTTAAGGTGATGAGGCTGGTGTGTCACACAGAGAAGGATGAGCCAGGTCACGATCCTGGAACGCCACACTGATGGATGGCTTTTTAGTCCCTTCTTAATTTCTCCCATTTGTGTCATAGTCACCTTTCTTTGGCTTCATTCTACATGCTAAAGGAAGCATGGAACTTGACATTTGCAGGAGAACCTTCACTAGCTTCCTTGCTGCCTCGCAGGAGTACCAACTCCCTCCTGCCTGTTCACACCCTGAACCTGCCATCCCCACTGCATCTATGAGCTCTTTATCCTTCAAGGCTCACTGTAAATATCACAAGCCTTTTAAGTCCCTGGTATTGAGTGTTCTGAAAATGCAAAATCTAAAACAATGTTTGCCAGCAAGGAGCTTCCTATACTCATGGAGGGAAAAATGGGTGTTGTGGTTTAAGTGTGAAATGTCCCACCATAGATGCATGTGTTTGAACACTCGATCCCCAGCTGGTGTCTCTGATTCTGAAGACTGAACCTTTAGGGGGGTAGAACTTCATGGAGGAGGTGCATGCTACTACAGTCTCTGTGAGTTCAAATGTAAGTCACTCCTGTTGTGTCTGGAAGCCACTGTGTCCTTGATGTCTTCCATGCCCACTGAATCTTACACTTTTTCTGCCTCTTCTTTCACATAGGTTCACAAACCTTGAGGGGAGGAGTTTGATGAAGACATCCCACTTAGGACTGAGTGTTCCGAGGTCTCTCACTCTCTGTATGTTGTCCAGTTATGGATCTCTGTATTTGTTCTCATCTACCACAGAAGGAACTTTCTCTAATGATGTCTGAGCAAGACACTGATCTGTAGGTGTATGTTGTTAGGAGTCATTTTATTGCTATGTTCCTTTAAGAAAACAGTAGTATTTGGTTTTCACCTAGGTCCATGGCCTATCTAGTATCAGGTTGTGGCTCCCTGAGCAATATCAGGCATGAGCTCTATCGCATAGAGTGAGTCTTAATCCAAGCAGATAATAGTGGTTAGTTAGTCTCATAACTTTTGTGTATCAGTGTATCATGCAAAACTGTCCCCTTCATAGACCAAAGGGTTTGTAGCTAGGTTCATGTTTATCTTTCTCCTCTGTAGAGAAGAATAACTGTAGAATATCTTCCAGTGCTAAGAATATTAGTCAGTAGAGTGACGGATCTAGTTAGGCACCAGCTCAACTTCTCTATAATCAATGCAAACTCCACATATCCGGACAGGGTGTAACTGAGCCTCAGATTTCACCACAAAGGAAGATTCTGGGCCAGCCTTTGGAGCCTCACCTCACAGAATTACAACTGTATAAATCTTTTTCCTTCTCTCCCTATGATGATACAGACTGCTAAGAAGGGGATGCTGGGAAGACTTCTACAACTTTTCCAGAGTTACCACTATAAAACACTGAATGTATACTGATGGGGGAGATATATTGTGTCATTATTTCCTCTAAGTCTGTATTTCAGTGGACTTCCCCACTAAAACATAATCATCTCGATATGCCTTGTTCAATTTGTAATATCCAATTAATAACATTGTTTGAGAAAATAAACAGTTCTTTGTGATGTTCTGTGATGGTCTGTGTGAATCACCTTGACACCTCTGGACATGACAGAGAAGGATTATCTTACATTAATTGATGTAAGAATACTGTTCCTAAGTCGGCAAGATGATTCCTTGGGCAGTATCCTGAACTGTATAAAACAGAGAAAGTATGGGCCTGGAGAGATGGATCAGAGGTTAAGACCACTGGCTGCTCTTTCAGAGGTCCTGAGTTCAATTTCCAGCAACCATGTGGTAGCTCACAACCATCTGTAATGAGATCTGGTGGCCTCTTTTGGTGTGCAGACATATATGCAGGCAGAACACTATATAATAAATAAATAAAAACTTTTTAAAAAATACAGAAAATAAGTCAAGCACTTAAATGCATTTCTCCGTATTTCTTGACTGCAGGTTCAGTGCGACCAATTGCCTTAAGCTCCTCCTACTGTGATGTCACCACCTTAAGGAACTATACATTTGAAATATGAACCAAATAAGCTTTTTCCCTTTGGCCATTTTTTGTCAAGGGATTTTATCACAGCGACAGAAGAAATAAAAACAAGTCTCCAATGCCGATTGGTTAAAATTTAGTGAATGAGTAAACTGTATTCAAAGGAAAGAAAATGATAAAGTCTAGAGTTCCTTATATTCTGAGAGTGATTGACTCTAAACCTAAACACATAAAGACCTTTAACCAACTGAGAAGACAAGTATGACATGCTGAAAAGAGAATTATTATGCTGTTCCTAGTATCATTTAGTCTTCTCAGAGTGTTTTTTAAGCATGTAGAATACAGAAAGTGCCTTTGCATCACACTTAAGCTGACAGATTACATCTTATTTCCATAGCCCTTCCACTATAGGCTGTGTGTTACACCTAGTCTGTTAAACTTGGACTTGGTCAAATAAATTTTATTCCATCAAGAGAATTGAATGGACCAAACTGGTAGCACCTTGTTCTAAACCCAAGCTATAAGAATAACTCTATGCTTCTGATTATTCTTCTTCCACATTTGCATCAACATGAGAACCTACTTCAGCTTCCCTGTTGGACCAGAAGAATAAAAAGCACTTGGACCTGACTTTTCCCTCATCAACAGATAAAAGCCAAACCCAGCATACACAGCCTCTGATCAGGCAAAGCCTAGGCAATACCCTAATTGTGAGCTGAAGAATTAAATATCAACTGTGACTTTTATACCTGCTCCTGCCCCAAAATCTTTAATCAACTATCCAAATACAAATTATGTAACTGGGTTCTTTATTCTATTGTGAGGGTTTTCTTGTCCCTGTGGCAAAATACCCAAAAGAAGCAACTGTATGAAGGTAGATGTCTTAGTTGGTGTTCTCCTGCTGTAAAGAGACACCATAGTGGGAAAAGCATCTAACTGAGGCTGCTTTACAGTTTCAGAGGTTATCACTGTTATCATGACAGGAGCATGATAGCATGCAGGCAAACATGTTCCTGAAGAAGTGGCTGAGGATTCTACATCTTCCATTCACAGGCAGTAGGAAGACCAGGCTACTGGGCCTGGCTTGGGCTTTTGAAACCTGGTAGCCTGCCCCAACTGACACACTTACTCCAATAATGCAATACCTCCTAACCCATCTCAAGTAGTGCCACTTTCTCATGACTAAGCATTTAAACATGAGTCTATGGAGGCCATTTTTATTCAAACCAACACAAAAGATTTATTCCAATTTGTGGTTTCAAGATATTTCAGTCATTCTTAGTGGAGTACCACTGCAGTAGCAGCATCTGGAGCTATTTGTTCACATCCCATCAGACAGGAAGCAGAGTATGATGGGAAGTAGCCAGAGATAATATATTAAAGTCTGGACTAGCCTTCAGAGCTTTGAGCAGTTGGTCCCCAGCTACTTTGGGAGGCTATCAACCTTTGAGACATAGTTCCTAGCTGGTGGTACAAACCCCAAGAGTGAGTTTTGAACATTATATAACTATAATAATCAAGATGTAAAGCCGTTCTGTCACAGACTTCTACTGCCATGAAATCCAGCACTCATTCCCCATCACAATGTAGGGAAGCCATGAGTGTAAGAAATCTTTCCTCCTTAAGTTGCTTTTGCCAGGTATTCTGTCACAACAATGAGAAAAGTCACTAAGACAGCTCTAACGGTCCCATTCCTAGTGACCTACTTCCTAGCTAGGTCCCACCTCCTACAGGTTCCGCAATGTGGTACACCACCGGCTGGGGCCCAAATGTGCTAGGGACATTTGGGATATAATACATTGTGTTTTGTAGTTAGGTGGTACTGATACACAAATAAAAATTAACAATTTTAAAAATCACTTAAGTATTTCAGAATGCTTTCTTTATCTTCGTATTACTGAAGTGAATTTCTGTGTTAAGGATCATTTGACTTCACGGTAATTCAATTGTATTCTACTCAGGCTAATTCTAGTCACTTATGGATTTCTCAGTCAACTTGGTTTCCTCTACTCATTTTCCTCTAAGAGGACAGAGGCTTGATAGAGCAGCATATGTAGTGCTACCCCACAAGGGTGCTGTTTGAATGTGAAATATCCTCCACACTTGGTTCCAAGCTGGTGGTTCTTGCAGAGGACCAGAGTTCGGTTCCCAGAAATACATAGGGTAGCTAGCTCACAACCACCTGTAACTCTAGTTCCAAAGAATCTTATTTTCCCTTCTAGTCTTCATAGGCCCTGCACTCAGATGTACATACCCCCACACAGACACACCTAATTAAAAAATAAAATCTTTAAAAGAGTTTAACTAGTGGCATAAGTTTTAAAAAATATGAAAACATAAACAAACAAACAAATTTTTTTAAAAATGTCCCTAAATAAGAAATGTAGCATGTATTTAGAGGCTTGGGACGTTGCAGAAGTTAAGTCTTCCAGATATGACATGGTCATTGCAATCATACAGCAGCTGTGACCAACTACACAGACCTGCACACACACAAAGACAGGAAAGTAGGAGGGTGTAGCAGGAATCTTAAATGGTCTTATTAATAAAAACAAACCTGGAGCCAGGTACTGGGGTCAACGTTGGAAGATCAGAGAAGTAGAAGAAGCCATGGCCACCTCACCTTGCCAGTTCCTCAGCTGATCTATTTTCCTCAGACTGGAAGCCTCTGAGCCCTCATCCAAATGGATCTCAGCTGAACTGCTGCTCAAAAGTCTAAAAGCTTAACCAGGCTCGAGTTCCTGGTTTTCATGCTTTATATACCGTTCTGCTTTCTGCCATCACTTCCTGGGATTAAAGGTGTGAGTCACCATGCCTGGCTGTTTCCAGTGTGGCCTTGAACTCACAGAGATCGGGATGGATTTCTGCTTTAGGAATGCTACAATTAAAGGCATGTGTGCCACCATTTTCTAGCCTCTATATCTAGTGGCTGTTCTGTTGTCTAATCCCAGATAAGTTTATTAGGGTTCACAGTATTTTGGGGAACACAATATCACCACAGGAGGGGGAATGAGGAAGGGGTCTGCAGGAGCTGAAGGGGCTAGAGAAAGTAATGGGGTAAATATAACCAGAATACATCATATACAACTGTGAAATTGAAAAAACAAAAAAATCAGCCTGACATGGTGATCTATAATTCCAGCTCTCAAGAGGCTAAATCATGATGATTACAGATTCCAGTCTTACCTAGACTACATAATGAGCTCTGGCCAAGCCTGGGCTATAAAATAAAACGCTGTCTCAAAAATAAGTAATTTGATTGTTTGGTTTGATACAGTTTGGTGGGTTTTAGAAAAGGGGTCTCACTATATAGTCCATGTCAGCCTCAAACTCATGATGATCCTCCTGCCTCTGCATCTTGAGTACAAGGATTACAAACATGTGCCACCATGACTGACTAATTAATTAATTCAATATAAAAAAAGGTTTTTGGTTTTTTGAGACAGGATTACTCTGTGTAGCACTGGCTGTCCTGGAACTCACTCTGTAGACCAGGCTGGCCTTTAACTCAGAGACCTCATCTGCCTCCCAAGTGCTGGGATTAAAGGTATGTGCCACCACAGGCTGGCTTCAATACAAATTTTAAGGTGTTACTGCAAATAAAGGAATGGACAAATATCCCACACAAACATCCAAACAAGCAAATAAAATAGTACATATACCACATGAAGCAGACTTCAAGTCAAAACCTATAAAATTGATGAAGAAGATTCCTCTGAAATGACTTAGATATTCATTGACTAGAGGAATACAGCACGTATAAATGTATATGCACCCAGAATTCAAACACCCATTTTTATAAGGCAAGCACTGTTATATTGAGATAGAAAGATAGGTCTCGATGCAAAGGTAGTTGGAGACTCCAACTCCACACTTCCATCATTGGGAACATTATCTAGACAAAAGATCATAAACCAAGAAATCCTAAAGAGCAATTGCAGAGTATTTCATTCAACCATGACAGAATAAACATTCTTTCCATGAGTATATTTTCTTAATCCATGGTTTGTGGCTGTGACAGAATATCTGAGAGAAGTAAATTATTATTTTATTTTTAATTATATGTCTGGGTTTAAGTGAGCTAATGCATGTGAGTGTATGTGTTTGTGGATCCCAGAGGAGGGCATTGGATCCCTTGAAGTTAGTTTTCGGAGACTGTGAACTACCTCAAGTGCTGGCAACTGAAACAGAGTCCTCTGTAAGACCAGTATGCACTCTTAGCCATAAAGCCATCTCTCTAACCTAAAGAGAAACACTTCAGAAGGAGGAAAGATTGGGTTTTTGCCTTGGGGTTTCAGAGGTTCCCATCCATGGTAGGCTGGCTTAATTACTCTGGCCTGAGGTAAAACAGAGCATCGTCATAGCAGAAGCTATTGTGGAGGCTGATGTCACTTCATGACAGCCAGAAACCAAAGCAACACAAGCAAGATAAACCCTTCAAAAGCCCACCTTCAGGGTCTAGTTCCTCCTAGCTGGGTCTCACCTCATACTGTTCACCGTCTTTAATATTCCATTCTATAATAACCCATCAAGGGACTGGTTCTATTGAGGCAGATAATATAACCACTTTTCAAATCCCATCAGCTAGCAACACCTACCCATATTGGGCCTGTCGGGAGGTGCAATGTACAAATAAATATACAAGGAACACTCTCAAGGATTGATAATGTTAGGTCAAAATGTAGATCTCAAGAATTCATATCCTACGTGTTCTCTGACCAGTTCAATAAGAATAGAACTTAGCAAGAGGAACCACAGAGACTGTACAAGTAAATGACATATTCTTGGGCCAGTAAATAAAGAAGATTTTGAATGTTTTGACTGTGAAATGGACTGTAAACTTCAGGACATAGTTTAGTCTGATTTCCCAATGTGTATTTGTAATTAGCATCACATAATATCCCAAAGAATTATAATTTTAATGTATCAGTTTAAAAGTTAATTGATTTTTTAAATGAAAGTTAAATTTAAAATATTTTCTCAAAGAAAGAAAAATAAAAGCACAATATACAGCAAGAGCATACTAAGAAGAATGTTCATAGCAACAGGTGTCTATAACAAAAATTTTTTTTCAAACAACCTCACAATGCAATTCAAAGGATTACAAATAAAACCTAAATCAAACCCAAACTGCGGGATGGAAAGAAACAATGAAGTTCAGGCACAAATGAGTGAAATAGATAAACTTTTGAAGTACAGAAGATCAATGACAAATAGCTGTGTTGGTTAATTTTTAAGATAAAATAAATGTTACTTTAACTAAAATAACAAAGGAGAAAAAGTAAAATCACAAATAAAAAGATAGGCATTCAAACTGATATAATAGAAAAACCAAGGCTCAATAGGAACTGTTGTAAGTCAGTCTGCAAACCAAATGGAAATTTGAAAATGATAAACTTCTAAACACATAACCTATCAAAATTGGCTCATAAAAATATATAAATCCTGAATAGCCATGAAATAATTAAATTGAGTTAGTAATAGAAAGGATTTTAACAAAGAAAAGTCTAGAACCAGCTGATGTTACTACTGAACTTTATCAGATTTTTAAAGTAGAACTAAAGTCAATTCTTCTCAAAGTTAAAAAAATGGACCAGCAGGATATCTCAGTGGATAGAGGTGCTTATCACCAAGCCTAATCTGAGTTTAATCCCTGGGAACCACCTGGAAAAGAGAGAGAACCAACTCCTGCAAGTACTCCACTGACCTCTACACATGAGTGCACCATGGCACAAGTGTGCCCACACATATACAGAATGATGTTTAAATATAATAAAACTAAAACAGATTTTAAAATGGAATAAATAAATAAATGGATGAAAAGGAGGAGTTTTCAAACTCATTCTAAGGTTAGCCTTACCCTGGTACTAAAGTCATTGGGTATAAAATAACATAACATAATATAATGCAATACTACAATGACAAAGGGCTGGAGAGATGGCTCAGCAGTTAAAAGGACATCTGGCTATTGTATAGGGCCTGAATTTGGTTCCCACACTCATATTAGTCAGCTCACAACTGCCTATAACTACAGTTCCAGGAGATTTGATGCTGTGTTCTGGGCTCCAAAGAATATGGGAACTCACATGCCCATGCATACAAGGAAAGACATATGAGAAAAAATAATAATTTTTTAAATGTAGAAAAATAAAATACTGATAATCACTATCCCTGGTAAACACAGATGTTAAAAACATCCCCCAGAAAATACTACAAATTGCATCTAATAGCACATCAAAAGAATTATACACAAGTGACGGTTAAGCAGAATTTACCTTGAAAATTCAAGAACAGCTCAACATACACTTTTCAAAAGATATAATAAATCATATCAACAGACAAAGGAAAAAAGACATGATTTTCATAACTGATAGAGAAAAGGGCAATTGAATACAATCAGCATCCCTTCATGAGAGAAACACTCAACAAGAAGATATAGAAAGACTACGTCAACATATAGCAAAGGCCACAAAGGACAACTCACCCCCATCACCCTGAGCAGAGAAAGACAGAAAGAATTTACCATGAAATCTGAAGCAAGGAAAGGATATCTGCCTTCACCAGTCTTATTCAGCACAGTTCTGGATGTCTTGGCCACAGCAACTGAACAAGAAAAGGAAACTAAAAACATAAAAATAAGGAGAAGAAGCCCTACTGCCCCTATGCATATGACTCTATGTATTGAAAAAGCAGAAGAGCCAGGCGATAGTGGCACACACCTTTAATTCTAGCACTTGGGATCAGAGCCAGGCAGATCTCTGTGAGTCTGAGGCCAGCCTAGTCTGCAGAGTGAGATCCAGGACAGGCAACAAAACTACACAGAGAAACACTGTCTTGGAAAAAAAAAAATAGCAGAAGCATGAAAAAACTATTAAACTCATAAAATAATTGAGTAAAATTGAAGGAAGGATACAAAAATCATCATATAAAACCAGAGCATTGTCATTCATACAACAAATACAAAGTTGACTAAGAAAAAATAATCCTGTTTGTAATAGCTACAAAAATATAAATTGCCTAGGAACAAATATAACCAAAGACATTAATTGAAAAGACCTTTTATGTTAATCAAGTAGGAGAATTAACATTGTTTGAATGGCCGTATTACTATTTCAATGCAATCTCAATTAAAACACCAATAGCATTCTACATGGGACTAGAAAAGGTACCTTAAATCTCGCATTGGCAGAAGCTCTTGCCTTTTCAATACAGTATCAGGAAAGCAGGACATCAGACATGGAAGAGTGAACTTCACTCCTGTTTTTCATCCTTTACAGAAATGGACCAAACACCAGTATACAAGATTGAAACTTTGAAACTATCTAGAAGAAAATATGAGAAAGATTCTTGAAGATGTCAGTACAGCAATGATTTTTTTTAAAGCCACAAAAGAGATAAAGTTGATAAATGGTATTACACAGAAAAATCAGTAGAGTTAGACAGCTGCATAATGGAGGAAGTGTCTGCAAACTTTTTAACAGAAAGGAATTCACACCTATAATATAAAACAGACTACAAAATTAGCAGCACAGACCCAGTAACTCAATTTTTATTAAAAAAAAAATATTTTATTATAATGAATTTACAAACAGAAATGTTTAAGGAAGCCATTCACATAGTTGCTCGTTTCCTGACTCTCTCTGTCTCAGTGAATTTCTATACCCTTAGAATGTTTAGGGTTTATACTCTCACTATAAATTACATTACTAGACACTTATCTACCAGTAACTCAAGTTTTAAATGAACAAGGAATCTGATGCCTTTCAAAAGAAGAAATAAAAATTTCCAACTAATGTATGAAAATGCTTGTCTCACTGTTAGGAAACGCAAAACAAAGCTACAATGAGAATCATTTCATCTAAATCAGTGTGGAGACTAACAAAACATTAGAATTAAAAGTGTCTAGTGAGGATATAGAGAAAAGGAAAGTCTCCTAAACTATTGGTAGGAATGGAGCTTAGCATAGTCACTTTGGAAAATAGTATGGAGGATCAAAAAAACTAAATAAAAATAGAACTAACATATTATTCCACCATATAGCTAAAATAAATAAAATCAGAATATCAAAGACACCTATAATCTTATGTTTATTGCCATGCTGTCCACAAAGATCAAGAAGTGATTAGATTACCAATAATGATGAAATGAGTAAAGAAAATTTAATGTATATACATAGCATCATTGTGATATAAAATCCTATTATTTGCAGCAAAATGTCTAGAACTGGAAAATGATGTTAAGGGAAAAGATAAATAACCACACACTGCTTCTTGCATATGGAAATGAACAATGTGTACCTGAAAGCATAAGAGAGTGCGATGATGGGAGCTAGACGTGGGGATGCAGAGAGATTGGATAATGGTACTAAATACAGGTTAAGAGGAGCGAATTCTAGTGTTCATCCATACAACAGGTTAGTACAGTTCACACTGATCTTTGTTTATTTGAGAAGCAGTGGAGAGGAGCTCAAGACCTCCAAATACAAAGTAGCCATGAAATGATGTCAAGAAATGGCAATCACCTGATCATCATGCAGGAACATATGTATCAATATTACTCTATATCTCAAAAATAGCATGATTACTACAAGCTAACTCAAAAATAAAAGGCAGTCTGTCTCAGGGTTTCTATTGCTGTGAAGAGACACCATGACCATGGCAATTCACAAGAGGAAGAATCATTTAATTGGGGTGACTTACATATTCAGAGGTTTAGTCCATTATCATCATGATGTGACATGGTGGCATGCAGGCAAACAAGAGCTGGAGAAGGAGCTGAGATTCCTACATCTTCACTTACAAGGTAACATGAAGTGGTCTGAGACACTTAGTGTGGCTTCAGTATATTTTGAGACCTCAAAGCCCACCCCCACAGGAACACATTTCCTCCAACAAGACAACACCTACTCCAACAAGGCCACACTTCTTAATAGTGCCAGTCCTTTTGGGGGCCATTTTCTTTCAAACCACCCCACAGCCTAACATGATTCTGTCATCATGAGATGCTTATGAAGGCTCAGGAAGGGAAAACTTGTAGCTGACACAATACGTTCAGGAAACCTCATGGAAGTTTTTAGAGGTTAAAGACAAAATTTCTACATTCTGAGTATTCCTGTAAGACTATAATAATGTGTTTGCATACACAGAAATCAGATTTGTGTAAACATGAGAGAGATAATGTGCTAACTTGGCTTTCTCTCAGATGCTGACTTAATTGTGACCTTAGTGCTCTGTGAAAAACACTGGTCTTGGCATATACTGGATGAGGAAGCACAAACATTGGAAACCAGAGCAAGAACAGACTCACACAGTCCATGGCAGCACCAAGAAACAAGATAATGTACAAGTATAGAATTGTTATTACTTCCACATCAGCTTTCATTTGTTGCTTCCTCTCAACTTTACATTTAGTCACTAAGACAGCATAACATCACTGAATCCAGGCCATTGCTCAGCACATGGACAGGGTCCAGGAGGCAGGCAGGGCTGTGTGCAAAGGCCATCATGACAGTCCAGGAGGGACATGTGGAATCACTGGATTCTGGAGCATTCATAAATAATTCTCTGAACTTCTTGGCTACTAACATGAATAGGGAAGTGGTAACAATGGATCAAGGGTCTTACCTTTATTCTAAGACAAACCAAAAGCAGGACTGTGAGCAAGTGACTGACTTGTTTCCTTGTTGATTTGAGAAAAATTGGGCCTGTGATATGAAAAGAGGAGAAAGGGTAAATGAAAGAATGTAGATTGCTACATTTGCTTAACACAGTATTGAGTTCCTGATCCCACTAGCTGAGGCCCAAACAGTGGCCTTTTAACCTACTCAAATTGACAAACCATCACTGATACAGTTGAGACTAACCCAAATGTTAGACTGGAATTAGCAGTTATGTTTCAGCATATTCCTGGCGCATATGTGCAATGATTGTTTTCATCCAGCCTGCATCTCTTGCTTTGCTTCATATGAGTCCTCTATCTAGTTATGATTTGTCCTAAGGACATAAGTTCCCTCTCCTTACTTACATTTCTCTATGAGAAATGTCCCGGTTGCTCAGAAAAGATAATAGAAGTTGTCTTTGTTCAAACTTTTGACTGTTTAGATACCTGTGAGCAGTATTACTACTGAGCCATTTACCAGTCGCAATAGCATTCTTTTCTCTAAACAAGCAACACTAAAAACTCTAATGTCTTACGTCAGGCTTGAGCACAAACTTGACACAAAATCCCACTGGATCTATCTAGAATAAACCTACTATATCCTCTTCAAACAAAACCCCACATCCTATGACAAAATTCCTTGAAGATATACATTTTGTACATATATATATTCAATTTACCAATTAAAATTAAAATTATGTTATGTACATGTCTATAAATGTACATATACTATATAAACACAACATATAAGTATATTTGTAATTATTATGACAGAAACTACAAAGAATACTAAAAACAATGAGACTTCATTCCTTTGTTTAAGGAAATCACAATGTAAATGGATCCTTTTTCTATAGAAAGGATCCTTATTCTATAGAAAGTATTAATGAAAATAATACTAAATTAATTATTAATTATTAATAAAACTTATACTAAACACATATCCCTTGGTACCAGTTATTGTTGTAGAAACTATATATGCATACAGATAACTGGTACAATGTAGGTATTATGATTAAATCTGTTTTATAAATATGGAAAAGGAGACACAGAGAGCATAAATTGTATAACTCATAGGAGTCTGAATTAGGGTAGTGTACATTACCTTAATATACTACCTCAATACAACACAAAGAAACTGAATAAACAAAAGCAGAATTAGTATTCCAAGTCAGCCTCCATTAACCCTGAGTCTGTGCTATCTCATTTCAACAAGAGAAAGCCGAACAAAGAAAATGTCAAGGTTACCAGTGGCTATTTGGCAAATGAGTGCCACAAACAATATTTTTTTAAATACTGAAGGAGAATCTAACATCTGTGAACCCTTCCACAGGGCAGGCTTTGTGCAATCTGGAACCCAAATGCTGAATATACTTTGTGCTGTGGGTTTTATACCAACACTTTAATGTTTGATTCCCATCTAACATTATGCAGCCCTTCAATAGCTTACTTCACAAAATGAATCCCACATGTGCCAATTACCAGAAACCTAAAATTTGGGTCATTGCTTATTAATACCTTAGAGATTTTATCAAAAAAATATTCATTCTCTGAGAGCCTTCTGGAGCTCACAGGGGGAGGGAAGGGATATATTCTAAGTGCAATGTCTCTGCTAGTCTTGAATTGTCTATGCAAGAGTTTCACCCTAAAACTGCAATCCAGAGAGGATTCTGTGCCACATGCACCAGCAGAGATCTACCACAAGCCCTCTTTCTGTTATTTTCTGCTATTATTTTCATTAGCCATGTATTTGGCATGAGTGGGGCCTTAACTAAGTGCTGTCTTTACAATGTTCTTAGAAAGAAAGCAAACAATAAAAACAAGCAAAGTTAGTCCTTTCATCCCTCCAGACAAAGGTATTTCAAGTACTTAAATACCCCTATCTCTTCAATTTAAACAGCGTACACGTGAAATGTAAGTGGAATTCACTGTAAAGATCCAAAATAGTGTTGCAGATAAGAACCACAGGTTTGTGTGGTTTCACCAGACTGCCCTAATCTCCCTAGCTCTTGGGTAGATCATCAGATAAATCAATCAGTAGTTGGCTTGGAACAACTGAAGAAGTGGCCAGGAGCTCTTATAGCAGGAAATTTCTCCATTCCCACCCATCCCTGCAGTCCCACAGCAGCTTATAAAATAATCACTCAGAGGCTTAATAGTAACTACAAACTGTATGGCCTATGGCTCAAGCTTCTTGCTAGCTTGCTCATATAACGTAACTCAACCCATTGCTCTTAATCTATGTATCACCACATGTTCTGTGGCTTTACCTGTGTCCCATTTACGTTGCTCCTTGGATTGTGGGTTAGTGTTATCTCCCACTCTCCTTTTTCTTCTGTCTCTCTTGGATTTTCCTGCCTGGCACCATCCTGCCCTGCCATAGGTCAATGCAGCTTTATTTATTAGCCAATAGGAACAACACATATTCACAGCATAAAGAAAGATATCCCACAGAAAGCCCTGCCAATTTAAACCAATAAATAATTAACCATGAAACTGACACAGTTCCTAGGAGCCACTGTCTCCTTTCATCTCCAACAAGTTTCATTGCATGAGAATTCTCCCTCATACTTTCTCTCTCACGTCTAAACCTACTTGCCTTAAAGGCCAACTCAAGGCCCACCTTGAGATAGATGTCTGTGATTGTTGAAGTTGAGCTTGCTGCCCTCTACATCTCTAGAATGTGTGTTTTCTTCATCTCTTACCTCAACTCTGCACTTGTCTTCTGGTACTAGCTATGTTTTAATGTGCCTGTGAGGACTTTATGTAGTATATATAATATGTGCATGATTGTGTGCACAGGAGTATATGTACACATGTGCACATTCATGTGGCGGCCAAAGATAAACACAGCCACTGTCTACCTTTTTTTTTCTGTACACAGATTCTCTCACTGGCCCATAACTGGCCAACAAAGCCAGGCCAGAGATCTGCCTGCCTCTACCTTCTCAGGCTTTGGTTTTAAGCATGTTACCATCTGCGGATTTCTTTTATGTGGGCTCTAGGGGTCTAACTCAGATCCTCATAGTAGTGCAACAAGCAAGTTGCCAATGGAGCCATCTCCCCAGCCCATTTCATATCTTAATAACACATAAAATAGCATGAGATAGTGAAGGTCTGTGATGGAAAGATGAGTTCAAATCTGTCCCTATGATTATATCCAATTTTACATTTGAATGACACCAATTTTCTCTTCCATAAAAATGCCATTAAGAATGACTATAAGATGAACAAAAAAAAGAAAGAAAGAAAGAAATATAAAGTAACTCATGTCCTCAGCGCTCATAAACAGTGTGCCCAATCTACACACACATCATTATAGCATTGCACATTTCTGTTTTACATTCCTGGAAAACTTGAGTTTGTCTAGGGCAGTGGTTCATACAGTGGGCATTCACAGCTTCACAACATTTTTAATAAGCAGAATTTAAGGATCTGGTTAATTCATATAACTTCACAACATGTCAGCAAAATACTTTGCAGTCATTAAAGCTGCACTTTGAGTACAACAGACAGCTGTATGACATTGGTTCCAAGTATAAGAAAAGAGCAGCACAGATTTTATAGAGCTTGAGGCTCAAAGGACAACAGCTATGTCTGGGCACCAGGATTATGGTGGAATATTTTTTCTTTATTCTTTTCTAGATTGTCTTCCTCTCTACCACTGAAAAGAAAAGCATATTATATTATGGTCATAAAATTAAAGAATCAAGAGGTCTGGTAAAGGTAAAAGACTTATTGAAACAATATATAGCTAAACATGGTTCAGGAGTCTTGTTTTTTTTTTTTCATAGCTTCCTTGGTTTTCATCTATAATTAGTCTAGGGTTGTTACAGATGATATAATACAAATAAATAAATAAAAACCTACTAAATTTCTGGAAGTCAAGAAGTCAAACATGAAAAAAATGACTAAAGAGATGGTTCCATCAACACAGTAGTTGCCTCACAAGAACAAGGACCCAAGTTCAATTCCCAGAATCCACATTTAAAAAAATGCTGCCCCCACAGCATGAGCATAAAAGAGCTTCCTCTGCCCTTTACTTGAGGAGGGTGGCCTCAGTGGCCCATACTGACTAGCTCAGCTATGACCCAGGCACACATCTAGGGTCTTGGTTTGGTCCACCCTAATGTCTACTCCATCTATGACCTGCTGAAGTGCATGAAAGGACTGGTGCTGCAGAAAAAGAGTCACAAGATCTCCATGATTGGGACAACAGCAGGATTATTTGAGAGGAGTTTCAGTGAGGGTCCAATATTGATGGTGTAGCAGAAGCCAGAGGCCTTGAATTTGACCAATAAATTACAATGAACATTTGCAAGTAAAGATGAGTGGACAAATAAATATACTGTGTGACACACTGAAGATCCCAGTGCCACTAAGATGAATGAAAAGGCATTGGAGAGGTAGAAAACACAGAGGGGAGAAGTGTTTTTTTGTTTGTTTGGTTGGGTGGGTGGGTGGTTTTGTTTTTAATTATTTTTTTTTTATTTTCTTCTTAGAGGGATGCTATGTGTGTGAGGGGTACATGTAGAGGGACGGGGAAATGAGCAGGATTGGTGTGCATGATGTGAAATTTCCAAAGAATTAATAAAAATTATTATGTCAAAAAAAGAAGAAAAGAAAAATCACAAAGTGGCTTATAATCTCACCCTTGGAGAAACAGAGGTAAGTGAACTCCTGAAGGTCACTGGCCAGCCATCCTAGCCTACTTGGTGACCTCCAGGCCTGCCACCACCAAAAAGGTCAACAGCGTCTGAGAAGAATGACCCCAAAGATTGTCCTCTGGCTTCTGCATACAATGCACACATGTACACATACATTTGTATATTTGTATATACATTGGTACTTGCACACACACAAAACATATTCATGGTAGATAGAGGGGGAGAAAGAAAGAACAAGAAAGAGACTGGAAGGAAAGAAGGAAGGAAGGAAGGAAGGAAGGAAGGAAGGAAGGAAGGAAGGAAGGAAAAGATAATGAAAAAGAAAGGAAAGAGAAATCTGAACATTACTGCCCACCTCAAATTGTACACTCAGGTTTCCCCCCTATTCAAGCACTGTGATTGTGACATCACACAGACTACATGCCTAATATTCTTTGTGGGCCAACCCCACATATGCTTTCTGTAGCCACTGTTTCCCTGTTGAAATAAGGAACAAAGAATGTTTTTGAACCTCATTTACTTCTGTGTTGGACAGGACTCATTGTATCCCTACTCTGTCCAATCACCTCTTTGTGGAGCTATATAAAGGGACCAAGGTTCAAATTGACAACAGTAAGAGGTCTCTCATTGGCCAGGCTTAGTGGACATTTATAAAAGGACTCAGTTCACTAGCCTGAAGTGCCAGGGGTCACACACTTCCTCCTTGGTCCACTCTCGTAGCTGGGCAGAACCCACATAACTTTCAACAAGAAAAATAGTCAAAGTTAAGAGCTGACATAGTCTGTGGATCTATAAAGTTCAAGAGAAGACTGAATATACAATACAAATCATCTCTGATAATCATTGTGTCCTCCATCCTGACAGAGGAAAAGAACATTTAAATGGTCTGAACTCTGTTTTCATGCTTACAAGATGGACAGTCTGATGACCTTTGTCTTCTCTGATCCTTCAAACTCAAGAACACTGGAGTGCCAGGTCAATTATACTCTTCCCTGAGCAGCTAAAACAGTTTTCAAAAAATGCTGTTGTCACTGTGTCAGATGAAGTGCAGAGGAGTGGAAATATGACTTGGGAGTCTCAAAAGGCATTAGATGGCAAGTTAGGCAGAATTAAATTTCACTTGCAGTGATTCCATAGGATGCCCAGAGAGAGTAAAGGTATTCAATTCTCATTATTACTGCTGGATTTATGGTTCAAAATGAAGGTTAAATTAAAAAGAAAATATCAGACTTGATGTTCTAAATAGCTTTTTAAATTCCATATCCATGGTAATGTGCTTCAGCGTCTGATCCAGCATCCCCAGCTTCAGGGACTCTTGAGCTGATCAAATGGGCCCATTGCTACTGAGCCAAGACATTTAAAAACACTTTCATTATGCCAGTCCTGTCTTAAGAAAACCATAATCACTATTCTCTATTCAGGTCTCAGGGATCTGTAAAGTCTGGGCTGATCTGGTAGAGTATACCTCCAAACCAGCTTCTCATGTGAGCCTTTTATCCAAGAGCCTTGCTGTTCTGCAGCTGCCTCCTGACCCCAGCTTCTGTATTCTCCTCATTCCAGTCTGATTGAGACCTACCTCATCAGAAAACCTTCCTTGAAGTCTGGGCAGATGGCTCAATCAGCAAAATGTTTGCCATGCAAATGTAAGGACCTGAGTTCAGTCTCCTAGAACTCACCTTCTGTGAAAAAGCCAGGTACAGTGGTCCACATTTGTAACCTAGCCCTGGGGAAGGAGAGATGAGGGTATCCCTGGGAATTGCTGGGTCTTGTCAAATTGGTGGGCTCAGGCCAGTGAGAGAATCTGTTTTGTTTTGTTTTTGTTTTTAATATTGTATTTTGTTTTGTTTTTAAAGTCTTGGCTCCAAGATAACAAAAATGAAGAAACAATGGCCATGCCAAAAAGGGCCACGGCCATGTGCAGGAATGTTCTTTGCAGGAATGGCACCTGGTGTGTGACCAAGGCCAAATCATTAGGAAGGTTGTCTTTCAGAAGATTGTAGAGACTGCTGCTGTCAAGAGCATTTCCAAAGCAAGAGTCTCCAATGCTTACACGCTTCCCAAGGTCTATGTAAAGCTGTATTACTGAATGAGCTGTGCCTCCATAGCAAGATAGTGAGGAATCAGTAAATATTCTAAGAATAATGAACACCTTCAACATGATTTACACCAACTTCTGGTGATATTTTATCTCTGTACCCCAATAAAGTTTATCTGAGAATCAGAGGAAAAAGCCAGCCACTATAGTAAACAGAGGTCAGGCAATGGTAGCTAGCATATGCCTTATGCCTTTAATCCTATTACTCAGAAGGCAGAGATCCATCTGGATCTCTATGAGTTCAAGGCCACACTGCAAACAGAGCCAGGCATGGTGGTACATAGCGTTAATCCCAGCACTAACCATAAAAGTCTGGAGGTCTGTACAGACAGACAGGAAGTGACAGAGCTGGGCAGAAAGAAGAAATGACGTAGCTAGATGGAAAGAGGAAATGAGATGACACGACAGAAAGGCATATAGACATGGGTATAGAGGGGGTAGGTCTCCTTGGTAGAGTATCTCTAAGTGGTAAGAATGTGGCTGGCTTCTTTCTGCTTTTCTGATCTCTCAGCTTTTTACCCCAGTGTTTGGCTCAAGGTTTTTATTAATAAAGCCGTTTAACACTTTATCCTATACCCACTAGTGCTGCCTGAGACCTCCACCAAAGCTCATGTAAAGAGTTGGACTCACGTGGACAGAAGAAAAAACACCTGGGGAAAATAATATGGAAATTATACCAAAAGGAAAAAAGAAAAGGGGAAAGAAGGAAGGGAGGTAGGAAGAGAGGGGGAGGGAGGGAGGGAGGGAGGGAGGGAGGGGAAGAAGTATGGAGGGGAAGAGAGAGAGAAAGAGGAAGAAAGAAAACAAGGTGGATGACTTTCTGAAAAACAACTCAGGTTGTTCTCGAGCCTCCACAAGCATGTATCATGTGTCCACAAACACGGGTACATGCATGTGCTACTGAACATGTGAATACAAACATGCACTCAACAAAACATCTTCTTGAACTTTCCAGTCTGTACAAGCATCACTTTTTGTATGATTTATTATGACATTGCTAGGTCTAAAGGCAACTCACACAAAGTCCACTACAGACTAGGGTCTGCAGGTTTATTCTTGGATATCACTTGATTGCCTCTTCAGAAGTAAAACAGTTGTGATTACATAGTTTATCAATAAGGGGAATGATATTTCAACATAATTTAGTCACTGTGAAAGCATGGGCTCTGTCAAACTCTCACCTGTCATTTTCTCTTTACTACTGGTGGCTCATATCTGAAAACATTTTCTTAAACTTCTACAGAGTTCTTGATGGAAGAACTGACATATGACCAAACATGGGCCTTCAGTTCCAAGGAGGCAGCAATATAATAGGTGGGCAAGATTTCACCAGATACCATGAGCCTTTCTGTCATGACCATTATATTTTATATTAATTTTATTTGTGTATGGGTGTGTTTATGTGCACATACATGTGCAAATTTGCATGTCTCTTTGAACACTGGAGTCAGAAGATGGTATTGGATCCTTCATAGCTGAAGTTACAGGCATTTGTAGGACACTCCACTCATCATGTAGGTGCTGGGATCTGAACTCTGTTCCTCATGATTGTGTAGCAATTACTCTTAACCCCTGAGGCAGTCTCCAGTCCAGTGTTATGATCTGAATAGGAAATATCTCCCAGGGGCTCACACATTGTGCTTGGTTGCCTGCTAGTAGATGTTGGAGAACTGACTCGATCCTGAAGAGTCTAATCTAGTAAGTGGATTAGTCCCTTGATAGGGTCATAATATGTGGAGTTATTGAATGGTTGTGAGAAATAGCAGTTAGTGACTAGTTGCAGAAAGTGATTGCTGGAGACATGCTTCCCCATCCCTATACTCTATCTCCATTCACTGCTTCCTTATTCTGTACCACACTGTCTACATCATGATGAAATTGACACCTTGAAACCATGACCAAAATAGGAAATTACTCCCTTGAGCTGTCATGTCAGATATTATGGTCACTACTATGAGGAAGCTAGCTAACGTGCTAAGGAGATACACACACACACACACACACACACACACACACACACACCCCTTGACAGCACAGTGCCAGAGCCAGGTTAATGACATGAGGAGCTGGGTCATATGGTCGCACGGACAATCTCCCTAAATGCACTCAGCTAAGAGCACTGTTCTGGATGTGCAAATGCAGCTTCAGAGTGAGTCAGCTGCTGCCATTATGCAGCACACACCCCTCAGCTTCTTCTGCTTCAAATGCTTTGTCACAGAGTCACTGGATCAACTCTTTTCCACCATATTCATGGGTGTATTCACATTCTGACTGTAATTGCCTAGCTGTAAAATCAATGCCAAGATTGAACTCACCCTGACACACAAACCAAAGAGCGTCCATTTTAATAAAATGCCTTTTTCATTGTCAGTGGCTAACAGTGGCACTACACACCCTGTTCTTGCTATTTGGTGTGTGAGGTTTCTGAGTCCTTAGGTATCTCAATTAAGGGAATAAATACTACCTTTAGTGAAATATTAGCAGCAACAGTGTTAATTTAAATGTAGACGTGATCTCAGCCTGGGATGATGGTTCACTGGGTAAAGCACTTGCTGTGGAAATGTGAGAACCTAAGTTCAAATCCTTAGAATCCACAAAATAGTCTGGCATAGCAGCATATATCTTAGATCTCTGTGGTTCTGTAGCAAAATGGGAGGAGACAAGGGAGAATCCCTGGAAGCTTGTGAGTGAGGTAGCTTAGTGTCAACACAGAACAAAGGAGTCACAGTTTCAAAGTGGAGGCAAGGATCTACATCTTAGGCTCTTCACTGACCGCTACAGGCATGCTGGAGCATGCATGTGCTTATAGTCACACACTGAACACATCATATACACAGAAAATAAAGAAAATTTAATATGTAATTTCTCTATCAAAGGTAAATCAGAGTGATTTGCCTTGTTTTTTCTTCAGCTCAACAAGAGTATTGATGAAGCCTATGTTTTACCTCACCATGTACAAAGTCAAGAACACTTCTTCCAACTGTTTGGTGCATGGCATTCATCCTAACAAATAAAAATCTTTGTTAAAGTTATTTTTGATGTTGAGAGGTATCTTAGTGGATAGGAACACTTGCCTCTTTTACAGAGGGCCAAGTTAAGTTCCTAGCACCCATATCAGGCAGCTCACAACCACCTGTAGCTTCAGTTCCAGGGCACTCAATGCCCTCTTTCCCTCTTCTGGCTTCTGTTCTCTCTCTCTCTCTCTCTCTCTCTCTCTCTCTCTCTCTCTCTCTCTCTCTCTCTCTCTCTCACACACACACACACACACACACACACATACACACTAAATAAAATTAAAATAGTTATTTTTGTTCAAAATCAATTATATAAATTGACATTTATGAATATGTTAACTATTAATTTTGGGGGGGTGAGACAGGATTTCTCTATGTAACCCTGGCTATCCTGGAGCATGCTTTGTAGACCAGGATAGCTTTGAATTTGCAGAGATTCTATTACCTCTGTTTTCCAAGTTCTGGGATTAAAGACATGTATCATCACTGCCCAGCAAAGAAGAACATTTTATTACTTTAATTATGTGGGGGGAGGGGGGTATGTGCACGTGAGTACAGGTGCCAGCAGAAGCATAGGCATAGGATTCCCCTGCAGCTGGAGTTATAAGTCATTATTACCTACCAGACATGGGTGATGGGAACTGAACTCAGGTCCTCTGCAAAAACACTATATACTCTTAACTACTGGATCATTTTTCCAGATCCCTCTCACTGTGGATTCTTGATTTACCTGCCCAGAGACATTGATGTAGGCACAATGAAAAAAGAAATGGGCCCAGAGAGATGACTCAGCAGTTAAGAACACTTGCTACACAATCCTGAGGACTGGACTTCAGATCCCAATGTCTATGTTGTACAACTCAGACATTCCTGTAACTCTAACTCTAAGAGGTCTGATGTTCTTTTCTGGCCTCTGCACACTCACACAGATATATGTGCATGCATGCATATTCACTCTCACACACACACACACACACACACACACACACACACACACACACAAAGTCTAAGGGAGGGAAGAGGAGTTGGGAAGAATAAACCATCTCAGAGCGAGTTGCTACTTGCCAGAAGCTGGGGTCTAGGAGTCTGTGCGCCTGACTCATTAACAGAGATTTATAGGAACCAAAGCTGGAAGAGTGTTCAGATAAGGAGAGAGAGCAAAGACCTGTTGTCCTGTGATTTTTATTCCAAGAGAAACTCACGTTGTTCACACTTCAGCTTCTGTCTCTCTAACATGGAAGATTGCCTTCCTTTCTGTTACTCACATGGCTCCATCTGAAGGTTTCCATCTGTCTCTTGCAGGCTGTTGAGAGCTGCAAAGTCTTTATAGCTTTGTGTCTTCAGTTCCCAGCCTTGTGTTAGAACTGCCAAGCAAAAACTAAATTCTTAGAAATAAGAGGTAGGACAGGAAGTGTACTTGGTTAAATGATTTGGGCTTTTCCTGGGACTTAATCTACACTGAACATTAAAAGTATATTAAATATGTCAGTTTTAATCCTCATGACACTCCCATAGTTATGATTATTATAAATAAGAAGTGGATCTGAAGTTGAAAAGTTAAGCAAAGTCTCTCCCCTTTCACCATCATCAGTGGCTACATTGAGACTTGTAGCTAGAGTTTTTCTGGTCCTGTCTGGCCCACAGTCAGGACAAATCTCTCTAACCCGCCAGTCCCGCAGCAGCTCAGACCCAACTAAGTAAACACACAGAGACTTATATTGCTTACAAACTGTATGGCCGTGGAAGGCTTCTTGCTAACTCTTCTTATAGCTTAAATTAATCAATTTCCATAAATCTATACCTTGCCATGTGGCTCATGACTTACCAGCGTCTTCACATGCTGCTTGTCATGGCAGAGGCTGGCAGTGTCTCTTCCACCTTCCTGTTCTTTCTTTTCTCCTCTCTGTTAGTCCCGCCTATACTTCCTGCCAAGCCACTGGCCAATCAGTGTTTTATTTATTGACCAATCAGAGCAATTTGACATACAGATCATCCCACAGCAGAGACTAATATCCAGGACTGAAGATTCAGGTGGCTGATGAAAAGCTTGTCTAATATCCAGGAAGCCATAACTTCAGTCCCTAGTCCCACATAGAATGGCATGATGGCCTACATATCTTCTCTTCTCCCTTTGTTCTCCAAGATCCAACTCCCATGTATCATCCTCAGCTCTGTAGCGGAACACCTGCTGTGGTCTCCTTTTCCTCTGATCCCATCCCCAGTAGATCACAACGATCCTCTCCTCCAATGTCCTCATCCCATTGTCCAAGTCTTCAACACCAGTGGGCATTCCCTGCAATCACACTAACTGAGCAGGCTAGAGAAACAGGTAAGCTAACTGAGGACCCTCACCACTCCCTTCTCTCCTCCTAATCCAATCTCCCAGTTTCATACCTAGCTATGCTACAGAACACCTGCTGCATTCTTTTCTCTTCTCACATCCCACATCTCCTATGGATCTCATAGACCTTCCCCTCCTAACATCCCTCTCCCTACTCATTATTTTATCCCCACCCAAAACTCCAGCAAGCATCTCCAGGCCACTAATCCACAGACCACTCCTGCAAGGGAGGCAGGTAGGCTGATTGTAAATATATCCCTCTCCTTCTGCTCCTCAAGATCCAATGTCCCCGCCTCATTTTCTGCTCTGTAGAAGACCTTGCAGGTTACCTCTCTTCACTGTCTACCTCCATTCCTATTAGACTAAGTAAGATCTGGGTAGAACATTCTGCCATCCTCCCACCTGTGAATGTCCTCAGATGCCTAGCCTATCCCAATGTCCAAGTGTCAGCACCTAATACCCAGAAATACATTTTATCTGGAATACCCAGTAGTCACAACTATCAGGTTTATAGAAAATTTCCTACCAGGCCACTTACAGCCACTATGCCCTCCTAAAAACAGGAAAAAAAAGGTGGAACAAAAAACATCTCACACCCCATACATATTTTATATATATATATAAAAGCACCTAGAACTATAATTTTCTCAAACCCAGATGTATAAACCCCAGTGTAAAAACACAATCAATAACAGCCAGGACAATGTCTCCAACAGAGCATAAGAACTTAGCACAGCAGGACTGGATTATCAAACATAGCTGAAACATGAGAAAAATGCCTTAACATATCCTTTATAGACGTCTTTAAAGAGGCAATTAACAAATCCCTCAAATAATCCAGGAAAACGCAAACAAACAATGGAAGGAAATAAATAAAACAGTTCAAGAACTGAAAATGGAAATAAAATCAATGCAGAAAACCCATAATGAGAGAATTGTGGAAATGAAAATTTTAGAAATTCGAACAGGAACTGCTGAAGCAAGCTTCAGCAACAGAATATAAGGAATGAAAAAGAGAATCTCAGGCATTGAAGACATAATGAAAGAAATGGAAACATCAGTCAAAGAAAATGTTAAATCTAAAAACCTCCTAATGAAAAACATGCAGGAAATCTGGGATACTATGAAAAAGACCAAATTGAAGAATAATAGGAACAGAGGAAGAAGAAGAAACTCAGGTTGAAGGCCCAGAAAACAGTTTCAATAAAATCTTAGAAGAAAATTTCCCTAAACTAAAGAAGGAGATGCCTATCAAGCTACAGGAAGTTTACAGAACATCAAATAGACTGGACCAAAAAGAAAGACCTCTGACACATAATAACTGAAGTACAGGACACAGAAAGAATACTGAAAGCTGCAAAGGTAAAAGACCAAGTAAAAGATAAAGGCAGACCTAACAAATTTCCCCCAGGTGCCTGCCTTGAGGAGATTTCTATCAAGGTCCAGAACAGATGCTACAAGTGGCTAAAAACACTAATCTGAGGGATATCGAATGAATCTAAGCACACTGAGTTCTTTAGTCATTCACTTTATTCTTCTAAGTCAATTCTATCTACGCAGTTTCAGCCCTGGTTCACATTCGGCTCCTTTCTGTGCCCAGTTATCCTGTTCTCATAGTTTTTTTTTTTTTTTTTTTTTTTTTTTTTTTTTTTTTAATCACAGGCAATTTATTTTGTTCTATTCATTCACAGTTAATACAGAAAATACTTGGAAACATTTCCATATAATGTTTGACACAGAAATCATCAAATAGAAGTATACAATGTTGACAGGAGGCAGTACATTTATAATTTATAACCCCAAAATGTATTCATAAATTAGAAATGGAAAGATCTACAAATGAAATTATGAAGGTTCACCAAAGTCATTTAATCTGTCAGTTTCTCATTCATTTTTATGTCTTAATAATATTCTATTGTATGAATAAGCCACATTTTATTTCTCTCCAGTATTTGATAGCTATTTGAGTTGTTTTAACTTTTTTACTATTAGCAACACACTGCTGTAAACCTTCATGTACATGTTTCATAGGTGCACATTTTCAGTAGTTTGAGGATATATTCCTAAGGGTAGAATTGTTGAGTAACAGAGTAACAATGTTTTGCATTTTGACCAACCACCAAACTGTTTTGCCAAAGTGGCACACCATTTTACAATCTCACCAAATCCTTGTTTTTAAGGCTCTGATTTTTGTACAAAAGCATTCAATCATTCTGTCAGACCAAACCAGGAAAAGTTCAGAGCTGTTCTATTCCATTTACTATGCAAAGCCATTCTTGGCGTTTGCAACTCTCAGCCCTTTTGAGTATTCTTGCAGTGTTCACCTTTTCCTCCACCACTTTTTTTTTCTTCTTTTTTTCTGGTTTATTTCTATCTATTACAAATGTATAAAAAATCCTCCATCAATGCTGCTGATAGCAGCAGAACCTTGAGAAATATACCTTTGGTTTGCCTCAGAAAAGGAACACATATTGCACTGTAAAGTTTATAAAATTGGCGCAAAACATTGTGATAATGTTACAATACCAGTTTTAAGAGTTCAGTGACTAATGGGGAGCCGATGGGATACATGCAGAACTGTGAAAGTGATCTCACTTAGCCAGCTGTACACGTAGACTGTAAATCTACATTCAGATCATTTCTGAACTAAGACTATCATCTCAGTTTATCTGTTGAGGTCAACCAGGAAACCCTAGAATATACCTTGATTTTTGCAAAAAACAAAATAGGGGGAGGGGTTTCTTCAGCATTTCAGTCCACGAGTAACAGTATCCTAAGAGGCAAAGTGTTCTCTCACTGTCAACATAGAATGAACTGCTGCTGGAGGTCAACTTGGGCTTTAATTTGCATTAGCACTTACATGCATAGTAGTCCAAGTTGTTGACCTCATGACTTTAAAAAATAACTCTAAAAAACTAAAATGGCCCTTCTTGGAAGACTAAAGAAAGACATCCAGCCACAATTGTAAAAAGTCTTATCAAAACAATATACCCTTTTATGAATTACACCTCAATTAAAAAAAAAAGTAGCCCCAAATAAGAAGCAGCTCTGAAAAAGAAAATATAACTTAAGATATTTGAAAAAAACAAGGTGAATACAGGTTCAAAAATAATTAAGATACATTTTCTTAAGGCTACCTAGAATTAGGCTTTAAAGAATTCTACCATTTCAAGTTTACCACTAGTTACTAGATACCTATTTACAAACAAGATGCTCACCTTTTTTGTTCCTTTATCAAGAGAAAAATCTACCTTCAGACTATGAGGGTGGTGATGGGGAGGGACTAGAAAACAAGATTCAAACAATCCCATGCAAATATCACATTTTTCAAATGGAAGAACTCCAAACTGCACTAGAAGTTCCAATCACTAAGACACTTTCCATTGAAATGATTTAAGTACAACTACATGGCACCAAGGTTTAGGCCTAATATAGGCCTGACAACCAAGTCCTTGTTTTCTGGAAGAAAGGCCTCAAAAGTCCCACTCAATTCCACATAACAATACTTCAAAGATCAATTAGGTTTTCCTTTCCTTAATATTTTTATTTTTGACTTCTAATCTTAAAGACTAGATTAAAACTTAGCTCATTTCCCAGAAGGCATTGCTTCCCTTTGCTCTATGAAAGAGTCCACCAAGACCTCTTCCTCAAAACCATCTAGCCCCAGCCTCCAGCCTGTGCTTGTGATGCATCTTTCTCAACATCCTGAAAAGGTAATGTAGGTAGAATATGCTCATAAACATTAAAACTAGTTGTTAGAAAGACGTAACTAGCTTTATAATTTAAGTTTTAAAACATAAATACTTGCAGCTTGATCTGCACTGACAATGATTGTCGAAGCCTAGAATTCAACATTTACAAATTCTCATTCACACACACACAAAACACACTATTATCACACAACTTGTGTCTTGAGAGAATCTTCTGCTTTTTAAATCTTTGGCCTCCCAGTCAATCCCAAGTTCAACCAACTTTTCCTAGTTCTGGTAGTTACCTGGACCACTGAGGCATTGCCACAAGACTTCTTCTCTTTTGAAATATCCTTTTTCTCTAGATATTAGAATAGCTACACCAGCTTGTTTCTTCTGTGGTGTATGTTGGTGTGGGATTATCTATTGCTTGATTTTTCATGGATGTGTTTAGCTTCTTTGGGTTGAATTTTCCCTTCTAGTGCTTTCTGTAGGGCTGGGTTTGTAGACAGGTATTGATTAAATCTGGTTTTATCCTGGAATATTTTGTTTACTCCGCCTATGGTGATTAAGAGTTTTGCTGGGTATAATAGTCTGGGTTGGCATCCGTGGTCTCTTAGTGTCTGCATGAGATTTGTCCATGATCTTCTAGCTTTCATAGTCTCTATTGAGTAGTCTGGTGTTATTCTGATGGGTTTACCTTTATATGTTACCTGGTCTTTTTCCTTTGCGGCTCTTAATATTTTTTCTTTGTTCTGTGTGTTTAGTGTTTTGATTATTATGTGGCGAGGGGACTTTTTTTTTTGGATCCAGCCTATTCGGTGTTCTGTAAGCTTCTTGTATCTTCATAGGTATTTCTTTCTTTAGGTTAGGAAAGTTTTCTTCTGTGATTTTGTTGAATATATTTTCTGTGCCTTTGAGTTGGTATTCTTCTCCTTCTTCTATCCCTATTATTCTTAGGTTTGGTCTTTTCATGGTGTCCCAAATTTCCTGGACGTTTTGTGTTACGACTTTTTTGTCTTTAGTGTTTTCTTTGACTGACGAATCTATTTTCTCTATCATGTCTTCAGTGTCAGAGATTCTCTGTTCCATCTCTTGCAATCGGTTGGTTATGCTTGTTTCTGTAGTTCCTGTTCGCTTAGTCAGGATTTCTATTTCCAGCATTCCCTCAGCATGAGTTTTCTTTATTGTCTCAAATTCATTTTTCAGATCTTGGAATGTTTCTTTCATCTGTTTAATTGTGTTTTCTTGGTTTGATTTGATTTCTTCCCATTTTTTGTTTGTTTTTTCTTCCATTTCTTTAAGGGAGTTTTTTATTTTCTCTTTAATGGAGTTTTTCATTTCCTCTTTAAGGGAAGTTTTTATTTCCTCTTTAAGAGAGTTTTTCATTTCCTCTTTAAGGAAAGTTTTTATTTCCTCTTTAAGGTAGTTTTTCATTTCCTCTTTAAGGAAAGTTTTTATTTCCTCATTGAGAGAATGTTTTATTTCTTCTTTAAGGGCCTCTATCATCTTCTTAAAGTCATTTTTAGGGTTGATTTCTTCTGTTTCTTCTGTCATGGTGTGTTTAGGTCTTGCAGGTGTAGAATTACTAGGTTCTGATGTTGCCAAATAGGTCTTTATGTTATTGCCTGTATTTTTGCACTGGCGTCTACTCATCTTTTCCTCTGTGCGGTGCAGGTGGTGTCTGTGTCTGAGAGTGCCTCTCTTGTTCTAATTTTTAGTCTTTGTTTAGTAGGGGTTCTTGGTTAAATTGGTGCTATTGGGCTATTTCTTCAGGGGCAGCTGATTTCAGTCGGTGAATTATATACTTATGATTCTGGTGATCTGGTTTGGTGGCTGGGTAGCGCCTTCTTCTGTGTTCCCAGGTCACGTTTTGTTCATTTGTCAACTCCTCAGCTGATCTTGTTTCTTCAGACTTCAAACTGTAGGCATCTGAATCCTCTCCCAGATGGGTTTCAGCTGAGCAGGGTAGTCTCACTAACACCTCCAAGTTGTTGGGTTTCACAGGGTCAGCAGCTGGGCCCTGGGTTGTCCCCAGACGGAGTGCCCAGACTTGCCCTGGTTCCGACCCACGGAGATAGCCTCTTCCCCAGGTGTTGGGGCTAGGGGCGTCCCCGTTCCAAGCTGCATCCACCCCTGTCTGTCCCCGGGCCTGTCCACCCCTGTGGCCCGCCGCCACAGGCCCACCTGCATCCACTTGTCTCCGCTGCCAGGTCTGTATGTCCCTGTCAGCTGCTGCTGGGTCTGTCTGCCTCTGCGGGCGGCCAACGGGCCTGTATGTCTCTGCCGGCTGCCACCTTGGGCCTACCTACCTCTGCTTGTCACTGCTGCCGGGCCCATCCACCTCTTCGAACTGCCACCGGGCCTGTATGTCTCTGCTGGTTGCCGCTGGGCCTGTATGTCTCTGTCAGCCACTGCCGCCGGGCCTGACCACCTCTGTCTGCTTATCTCCGCCGCAGGGCCTGACCACCTCTGTGAGTCACCACTGGGCCTGAATGTCCCTGTCGGCCGCTGCCGCCGGACCCGTCTACCTCCGTGGGCCACTGCAACAGGCCTACCTGCGTCTGCTTGTCTCCGCCATCTTCCTCTTCCAGACTTTTTTTAAATAACAAAAATCTGTTCTCATAGTTTTAGTAATCTCTTATGCTTTTGACCTGGCCTTCCTCCTCTGTCCCTTTGTCCTCCATCTATATCCTTCCTGGCTCCTTACCCTCGGCCCTGATAAACTCTACAAGAGATCTGCTTTACCCTCTACTGCACCTCTGTCTTCCTATCTTCTCTTTGGCCATGTAGTTCTGTGTTCTCTCTTCCTGCCTCACCATTCACTCTTCCTCTCCTCTCTCAGGCCATATGGTTCTGTGTCTCCTCTGGAATTCCACCCCAGTCCTTTTTGTCAAATATGCTAGGGTAATGGTGGCACAAAGCTTGTGAGAATAGTCAACCAATGTCTTATTTGACTTAAGGCCCATTCCATGAGCATTATTAAACCCATACCCAATACTGCTTGGGTGACCAAGAACCAGAGTCTAGGTAGCCCAGAGACCTAGGGTAAAACCAAATACTACTAGATGTGATTGTGACATCCCATGCCATTTAGATCTATATGTTTCTATTGTAACTGCTAGCTATATTCTAACACAACTGAGATTAACTGATTCCAGTCATCTGGTATATTTCTATTTATAGAAGACTACGTATTTAACATTTGTTTTACATATGATGAATGTATGCCCTAGGTAACTACAGCCTCCTTAATGTATTTTAAATCCCTCATCTGTGAATCACACTAATCCAGACAGCCCCTACCCATGACTATTGGGCAGAGCTGCTGGGTCACAACAATGAAGCAATACACCAAACAAGCAGAGACACTACCTGGGACATCTACGGGCACTCTGCAGGGCTGGCTGCTCTTGTCACAATAGCTGCACACAAAATGACCATGGTGGTGGTCAGAGTTTCAAAAAAAACACTAGAGCAAATACCACTACAGATGTGAGCAAAAGTGGACTCACCCCAGACAGGGCACCGATGACAGAATGAATGATTCTTCCACATGGAGCTTGGAGAACCAGTGAGTTTTATTGGCTGTCACTTATAGGAATGGGTGTGAGAGGTCACTTATGGAATCAAAGGCATCTTCTGGAAGGCTTACACCGGCAAAAGACTATCTCCTAGCAACTACTAACTGTCACATATTGTTGGAGAGGGAGGACTTGTGGGTCCCTCTCTGGTTGTAGCCATTAAATGTCTGTAAGTCTTTCAGGAAGTATGTGGCCATGAATTCTTTCCACTTTTTATGATGGAAAGTTAATGAGCCTAATATTGTGCAGGTTTCCTGTGGGTAATCATGGCTGCTGACAGTTCCAGAGGACAATGGCCATGCGCAACAGAGTTTAATGCAGCAGGAAGAGGTATGGACTTAAAAATTTAATCCCATATCTGTCACACACAAAAAAGGCAGCGTGTAGGGTTGGGGTGGTCTGGAGAGATTGCTCAGCAATTAAGAACATTGGCCGCAATTCCAAAGACCCAAGTTCAATTCTCAGAACTACATAATGGCTCACAATGTTTTGTAACTCCAGTTCTTGGGGACCTGATGGCCTCCACAGATACTGCAAGCACATTGTTGTGGTGATATATTGTGTACCCTAATAAACTTTCCTGAGGATCAGAGGACAGAGCCAGCCACTAGATTAGAAACAGAGTCAGGCAGAGGTCACAAAAACCTTTAAACCCAGTACTGGGAAGAACACATGCCTTTAATCCCAGGAAGTAATATGGCAGGGCAGAGAAAGGTGTATAAGGTGTGAGGAAACAGGAAATCACTTTCTTTAGACCAAGGATTTTGTAGAGGTAAGAACTAGTGGCTAGCTGTTCTAGTTCTCTGATTTTTTCAGCTTTCACCCTGATAGCTGTGTAGATGAATTTCTAAATGGTCTTATTAAATAAAAAACATGGAGCCAAATATAGGAGTGAAAGCCTTAGAGAGATCAGGGAAATAGGGAAAGCCACCAGCCAACCTTGCCTCACCAACTCTGCAGCTTCCAAATGCCATGACTTCCTGTTTACCTATGTCTATATGCCTTGCTGTTCTGCCATCTGATTTTCTCTCTTCATTGAGCTATATCACTTCCTCTTCCTGCCCAGCTAAGTCAATTCCTGTCTGTACAGACCTCCAGACTCCCATGGTTAACTAGTTTTAGAATTTAAGGTGTGTGCCACTACACCTGGCTCTGTTTCTAGTGTAGCCTTGAACACAGAGAGATCCTGCCTGCCAAATGATAGGATTAAGGGTGTGTGCTTCCGTTGCTGACTTCTTTGTTTACTTAAAATGGCTTGCTTTTTCCTCTGATCTCCAGGCAAGCTTTATTTATTAAAGCACAGATAAAATATCACCACATTTCAGCACAAATAAAATAATCACCACATATCTGTCTCTGGGTTTTTTATTAAAAGACCATCTAAGATTTGAACAATACCACAAGCTATACATACACATATATACACATAAATTAAATAAATAAATCTAAAAAAAAACCCAATTTGTGTTTTGAAAGTTGTACATCTAGAAAAGAGAATGAATAACACTAGGAAATTTTTAGCAAGGCCAATTAGTGAAAATTAAATAAAAAGATCAGCATTTCAGTTATACCAAAAACACATATTAAATATTTTTTGTGTATTAAAGAGGATGATGGAGAAATGACATAAATAAGAATGTAGCTATAGTTTTCATACAGCTGTGATCAAAGTCATTCTTTATTTGGATAAGGTAGATATGCACTATAATTAGAAAAATGACTTGAAATAACATATTTCACATTTGTTGTGATTTAAAGATATTCTAGGTGGCCTTGTAACATTGGTAACAATGAAATTGTTATATTGGAGGCATATGGATTTCTAAGAAATTTCAGAGGTTTTATTACTAAGTTGGAAAAGCTCATGAGATTTTTTTGCTGGATATTGGGGGAATGAAAATTTTTATTATCAGTAGTAAGTTGACCCTGACTTAAAGTTCTCATTTATATTTACATATAAATTGGAAATAAGTGAACTCTCTTTTTCAGACTTTAACATTCTCTGGGACTGGTATAAAGTGGTATAACTCAAATAAAAAGAGGCTAAAGACAGTCCAAGAATGACATTTCAATTATGTTTCTTCCAGAAGGTTGGTGCTTAGGCTGTGAACTGGGGAGTTTCAGACACGGAGAAGATGGCATTGATAATGCATTACATTGGGTAGTGGGATTCCCTGACATGATAACGCCTAGCCATGAAATGATGGCCAGCTTCCAAAGTCTGCGCAAATAACTCTTACTAAGTCTTGTCAGATGGAGAAATGCAAAGGACATGTAGCCTGGGAATTCTTAATTTCCATTGTCATTTTCTTTCTTTTTAAAACACATTGCCAGCTGAAGTTGAAGAAGCAGACCCGTGAGTCTACTATGGACATTCATGGGTGCTGTGTGCATCAGGGATAGGAGAAAGCTCTTTGTGAAAAGCACTGTAGAGTAGACTTTCCTGGGCATGGAGATACTAAGTATTGACATTATCCATCATCACAAATGGGTTGCTGCTTTTGCTTTCTATTTGCTGCAGGGAGGCAGCTTGTATAGATATTTTTCTTTTATTGAAAATAGATCCTTTTCTCATACAATATATCTTGATTATAGTTTTCCTTTCCACTATTCCTTTCATTTCCTGCACCCAACCCATCTTTTCTAGATCCACTCACTTTCTATCTCTCATTAGAAAAGATGAGGCTTCCAAGAGATAACAATAAAACATAACAAAATAAAATATAATATGATAAAACATATACCAACACACTGAGAATATACAAGGTGACCCAACAAAAGGAAAGGAACCCAAAGAGCTAGGACAAGAAACAGAGACCTACTTGATCATGAATACAGAAGTCCCATTAAACTAGAAGCCATAATATATACACAGAGACCTGATGTGGTGGTTTGAATAGGAATGGCCCCCATAGACTCAGGTTTTTAATACCTGACCCACAGGGAGTGTCATTATTAGAAGGTGTGGCCTTGTTGGAGTTGGTGTGGCCTTGCTGGCGGAAGTGTGTCACTGTGGGGGTGGGCTTTGAGTTCTCATATACTAAAGCTATGCTCAGTGTTTCACCAAATATCCTGCTGCTTGAGGATCAAGATGTAGAACTCTCAGCTCCTTCTCCAGCACCATGTCTGCCTGGATACTACAATGTTTTCCATCATAAAAAATGTACTAAACCTCTGAAACTATAAGCCAGCCTAATTAAACACTTTCCTTTATAATAATTGTCATGGTAATTTTTTTTCACAGCAAAAGAAACATTAACTAAGACACTTGTTGAAGACCCTTGCAAGTCATGTGCTTGCTTCTTCAGTCTCTGTGAGTTCATATGAGCCTTGCTTAGTTGATTCAGAGAGCCTTGTTTTCCTGGTGTCCTCCATGCCCTCTGGCTCTTATACAGTTTCCATTTCCCCTTGTGGAGTTCTGAGTGAAGAGATGGGATACTACTAGTCTTTTTAAAAAAAATAAAGTAACAATAAAATGACTCCTACTGATATTCTGCTATATCATAGATCAGTACCTTATTCAGTCACCATCAGAAAAGCTTCTTCCTACAGTAGATGGGAACACATGCAAAGACCTACAGCCAGACATAATTCAGAGAGAGAGAGAGTCCTTGGAATACATAGCAGTAATTGACATGAATGGACCCAGAAGAAATTGTAGTATCTTTAAGTAATGAAGAATTTCCTCTTTATGGAAAGATAATGAATACTGAAAAAAAGCCGGCAGTAACTTTTTGGAAGAGACTAACAATTGTTATCTGAAAAGCAAGAGAAAAGAATTCATAAAAAGAACTGAATGGTCCTTCCTCACGTTGTATGGCACAAACCAATCTCTGGAGTCCCCCACATTCTACACTGATGCAAATAAATCAGGAAAGGCAGGATATAAATCAGGAGACTTAAGTAAAGTGGTTCAAAGCCCTTACAAGTCTGTAAAAAAGGCACAACTATATGCCATTCTTATGGTACTAATGGACTTCACAGAACCTCTCAGTATAGTTAGTGACTCTCAATATGTAGAGAGAGTTGTTTTACATATTGAAACTTGTAGTGGGTAGTCATTCCAGCTTTGACCTGGAAGTTCCAACCCCCATTGAGGCTTCAGCAAAGGTCATGCCCACAAGGTGGGGCTGAGAGAGGATGCTGAAGACCTGGGTTCCAGATCCATGGGCTCTCTTGGTTCCTGAAGCCTGGACGCTGAAGGTAAACTGAGCAGAGTTCTCTAGAGAACACCACCAGTCTGTGCCACACCTTTCCCAGACCCTGTAGCCTACCCTTCACTTGTAAGTTACCCCACAAAATAAACCTCCCTTTTAACTACGTGGAGTGGCCTTAATAATTTCACCAATAGAAACTGCTGAAATTATACTTGATAACACAGAATTAATTTCACTGTTTATATAATTACAAGAAATCATCTGAAATAAGGAATTTCCCATATATACAACACCATCAGATCCCATATAGATCTGCCATGTCCTTTAGAACAAGGTAATGATGAGATTGATCAGTTATTTTTAGGTATTATGCTAGAAGCCTCAGAATTTCATAAGAAACACCAGGTAAATAGCAAAGATTTGAAAAAGGACTTTTCCATCACTTGACAACGAGTCAAGGAAATTGTTTAAAAAATGTCCTACTGTTCCTTCTATAACCAAACTCCATTACCTGCAGAAAGCAATCCTAAAGGTATACAAAGAAATGAAATCTAGAAGATAGATGTGTTTCATTTTGCAGAATTTGGAAAATTAAAATATGTACACCATACCATTGACACCTATTCAGGGTTTCAATGACCAACTCCTATGAATTCTGTGATTACACACCTATTAGACATTATGGCCATCATAGGAATACCTGTAAAAATTAAGACTGACAATGCTGCAGCACATGTCTCAAATAAAATGAGACAGTTTTTTGCTTATTACAATATAAAGCATGTTACAGGTATACCACACAATCCAACAGGCCAAGCAGTCATAGAAAGATCCCATCAACCTTTAAAGGATATGCTAAATAGGTAAGAAAAAAGAGGTAACAAGGACTCCTAGAAATAGATTAAATAATGCTTTATTAACCTTGAATTTTCTCAATGCTGATGATAAAGGGATAACAGCTACAGAGAGACACTGGACAACAGAAAAAAACTCCTGAGCTAAACCACCCAGTTTACTTTAAAGATGTGTTGACCTCTGAAGGAAAACCAGGATACATCCTATGTTGGGGAAGGGACTTTGCTTTTGTTTCTACAGAAAGTCTCTAGAAGAAAGATGGGGCCCCACAACAATGACTCTACTCAGTCCAGAAAGATGCCATTGTACCTAAGAACATTACTCAGTGATCAGCATTGGACTGATAATTCTTCAGGATAGTTCCAAGATGAGATGGTCCATCATACTACACTTCTAGCCAGATTCTCTCCAATCTTACCCATTTCTCTGAGACTGACTGCAGACTCTATAGCTAGTCCTATTGAGACCTAAATATCTAAACTTACTTACAAGACCCCACAGATACTGTCACATCCTAAACAGCATGAAGTAATTCTAAGAAAATGACACTCCTCCCCCAAAGTTTTCATTTTTCTTGCAGTTGTGGATGAATGGTTATAGGGTTTGGGGTGGAACAATAAAATTTAGACTCAGTATTCTCTTTTAGAAAAGAAAAAGGGGAATGGATAGGTATAGTATATTAAGGTAGATTATTGTATCTGCTAGTAAACTGATTTAGCAAAGATAATTTGCACTGATATGGATTCTTGTATACTTGATACAAATGTAAGCTATTCTTATATTTCTATTTAAGTTAATTTGTATATTGATACAAATACAAAACTATATTTGTTGTATTGTACACTCCTATTTGAAATATTTTGTATATTGATACAAATGTAAAATTATATTTGTCATAATGTATGTATGTTCTACCTTTGTTTAGAATATTTTGTATATTGATACATGTTAAGGACATTGTTATCATATTGCACTGTACATTGCTACCTCAGTTTAAGATATTTTGTATGTTGTCACAATTTTGAAGTCATTGTTCGTATATGGTAAATCTGTTTACACACTGTTTACCTTGTTAATGTGAAGCCTTAGTCCTTAGGTTATTTAGGTAGATAAGACAGAATTATAGTCACCCATGCTTGTCATTTTTATAGTTAGGTTCTTTATATTTACAGAAACATATGTCAGATGGATAGGCAATGTTCAAACACTTCATAGACCTAGAGAATATGGTATTTAAATGTTTCGATAACTTAGAATTCTGTTGACATGAGACAGGATTGCTCGTGGCAGCACCAATCTGATCCCAAGAGAATGTTGGGCTTCTAAGACATTTCTATTTGGAAGTTTGTCTTTTTCTTGGCACAAAATGGCCTGCTAGGCAAAGAACTGCCCTTGCCTCAACTGCCAACAATATGATCACTGTCCTTTCCAGATGAGTAGAACACAAGGAAAAGCAACTACTGAGCCATGCCAAGACAGGGTAAGATGGTCTTTCAAAATTCCTGCTTCTGAAAATGATCTGTTAGATATTCTAGGCCTGTAGCCAAATTGAATGTCCCAACAATGCTGAGAAACTTTAGGTGACTGTCCAGGCTGCCAGCTGTCTCTGTCTATTCTTGCAAGAATTTCAGAAATTGCTTGCTTGAATTTTCCATTTTCTCAGATATTTTTATGTTCCTTCTCAGGTCTCTGATGAAATTGAAGACTGGATAGCTACAGTTACAATCTTCCTGTATCTTAGCTAGAACATATTAAGTACTAGAGTTAGAATCTTCAGGATAGGACAGCTATTGGAGTAATCTCAGTAATTTGCCATTTATATATGATCTAGATATTTCTGAACATTTAGCATGTCTTTCTTGTGTGAGGTTGTTCTTGTTGGTTGTAGTTCCATTTTTGTTTATGTTATTACCCTTTGTTTTTCCTGGAAAATACTTGATAATCATTCTTACTGTATATAGTTTGCACTAAGTGTAGAACCTTCTTATTTAGACAAAAAGGGGAAACATAGTGTTATTTGCTCTGCCTGTGACCTTGAACTATAGGACCCGAAGGAAGCAGTACTCATTGCCATTGTACACGACCTTTTGAAAGGTAAGGGAGAAGGGTCATGAGCCAGGTGAACTGGCTCCCAGTCAGATCAGAGGACAACTTCAGCTGTCTACCCTCTTTTGCATTCATGGGTGTGTTTCCTCAATTTCCATCTTAATAAATCCCTATTACCCATTAAATAGACTCACATGGATTGATCTTAACACACATCTTCTCAGAAGAAGTTCATTCAACAAACTTAAAATGGCTGCTAAGCTTCTGGGGCCTTAGCTTCATTATCCATATAATGAAGACATTAGATACATCTGCAAGTGATGCTGTGAAGATAAAATGAGATAATATGAGCATACTTCACAATCTAAAATAGCAGGTTTTTTTCCCACAGAAATCCATAGTGTTTCCATTTCCACTTCATTTGGATCTAGCAGGTTGAAAAAAAAAAAAAAGACATATCTGGGGTTGTTGTTCAGTATAGAGAACTTGCTTAGCATACAGAAGTCACTGGATTAATCCCTAATGTCAAAAATTAAATAAGAAAGGCAGCATCAAGTGAATTCTGGTTAATTCTCTTATTTTTCTTTTCCCAGTCTTCATTTTGTATGGGAAGATCTTCTATCGCATACCTGTCATGCTCCATTTTGTGTAATAACTTAGACTGGTGATTTCCTCAATAATCATGTCAAACTACAAACTGTCTTGATTCTGTTTGTTAGGAAACAAATAAAATGTCACATGAACACAAAGTCACTTTTTAATATTCTTATGAATGATACAGCAGAGAGGATAAGGTTTCAAATTACATGTGTAGAAAATGAATACAGAATCATTAACTTTAATTCCTTCCTTTCTCCAAAAGAAAACACTAAGCAAAATACTTTTTAAAAGAAAATGGGATGTAATTTCTTAAATATAGTTCCACATCTGTAGTATTGCATTCCTAAAACAGGACTGGAGAGATGGTGCATCAGTTAAGATCTGGTGATCTTACAAAGGATCTAGGTTCAATTCTCAGCTCCATATGGTGCCTCATAAACAAATGTACCTCCAGTCCTAGGGATCGACACCTGCTTCTGGCTTCTGCAGGTGCCAGCCATGCATATGGTGCACAGATACACATACAAGCCAAATACCGATGCACATAAAATAATAACAAAAAAATTAAGACATACATTCAGAAGACAGTCTTGACTTTCATTTTAGCAATGGAAGGAATGGCAGGGTAAAGCAGAAGACACTGTTTTCTCCTGAGACTTGGTCTTGCTTCTGCAATGAAGTGACATTACTATTTCAAGGAAATCATTAATTCTGATAAATCTCATGCTAGAATATGGTGATGTTTTATTTGCGCTGAAATGTGATTTTATTTGTATGTTAATAAATAAAGTTGCCTGGGAGTCAGAGCTAATAGCAAGCTATTTAGCAGAAGTCTGGCAGTGGTAGCACACACCCTTAATCCAATCACATTGCAAGCAGAGTCTTTGTGTTCAAAGACATAGCCAGCTTGGTGACACATGCCTTTAATCCAAGTACCAACCATAGAAACCTGGAGGTCTGTATAGACAGGCAATGATGAAGAAGTCATGTGGTTGGGTTTAGAACCAATGAGAAGGCAGAACAGAAAGTCAATAAAAAATACAGACACACAGAAAGTAGGTCTCTTTTCTCAGGAGAAGGATGGCAGCAGCTGGTAAGCTAAAGGTTATTCAGTAGTGCTCTTGACCTCTTGGGCTTTTAACTCTTTATTTGGCTCTGAGTTTCTTATTTAATAAAACTGTTTAGAATGACATCTACACTAGAAGCTCTGTCCAGCTAGTCCACAGTGCCATGGGCCAGCCATATGTTCTACTTGCTTTTATAAATAAAGATTTATTAAAACACAGTCATATCCATTTATTACATAGTTTCCATGACTTCTATTACAACTACAATGATGGAGGAGGTGAATAGTTAAAACAAAGACTGGAGAACCCACAAGACAAAAACATGCTCACTATCCACACCTTACAAAAATGTCCCACTTTGATGAATTTCAAATTGACAATATTGTTTCAGTTCTCTACATTCTGCTTATGAAATAATTTGTCATAAAATTGTTTACCCCTGTAGCTACAGTTTTCTCCAGTCCTGCCTGGCCCACGGTCAGGACAAATCTCTCTCACCCGACAGTCCCGCAGCTGCACAAACCCAACCAAGTAAACACAGAGACTTATATTACTTATAAACTGTATAGCTGTGGCAGGCTTCTTGCTAACTGTTCTTATATCTTAAATCAACCCATTTCTATTAATCTATAAGTTGCCATGTGGCTTGTGGCTTACCAGTATCTTAACATCTGCTCATGGCAGCGGCTGGCAGCATCTCCCTACCTCAGCCTTCCACTTCCCAGAATTCTTCTCTCTCCTTGTCCTGCCTATTCTTCCTGCCTGACTACTGGCCAATCAGTGTTTTATTTATTAACCAATCGGAGCAACACATTTAACATACAGAACATCCCACAGCATAACCTGTGTTTTCCTCTAGACATTTTTAAGTTTCTGTTTTTGAGCTTGGTGGTTTCCTCTTTCTTTTTTTTTTTTTTAAAGATTTATTTATTAATTATGTATACAAAGAGGGCGCCAGATCTCACTACAGATGGTTGTGAGCCACCATGTGGTTGCTGGGAACCAAACTCAGGACCTCTGGAAGAGCAGTCGGTGCTCCCAACCTCTGAGCCATCTCTCCAGCCCCAAAACTTTTTTTTTTCCTTTTTTTTTTTTTTTTTTTTTTTTGGTTTTTCGAGACAAGAGTTTCTCTGTGTAGCTTTGGAGTCTTTCCTGGAACTCACTCTGTAGCCCAGGCTGGCCTCGAACTCACAGAGATCTGCCTGCTTCTGCCTCCCAAGTGCTGGGATTAAAGGCGTGCGCCACCACTGCCCAGCGTTTTCCTCTTTCTTTATGTGCCTCCTAACTTCCCCCAAACAATTTCCATTATTTCCATCTACCCTACTCCAAAGAAGGTCATAAAAGAGGTAGATTCTTAGGTTCTGGGCCCTTTGGGTAGCTAGAAAAGGACAGAATCAAAAAAAAAAAATCATTGGCTCATTGGATGTGACAGAGACTGGAAAAGAATCTACAGTGGAGTGGAAATGGAGGCAGACAAGGCAAAAGGAAGGAGGAGAAGAATAACATGCCTGTCTACCATCAGATTTCTTGCTTTAGATATTAAGAAGGGTGGGTCCTGAAGAAGGGAAATAGTGCTTGAGCCTGAAAGAGAAGGTAGAGTTCAAAGAAGGGTGCCACCTTTCTTTGTAGACTAGAAGAACCCCCACTTTAGGGACCCCTGCTTCACAGACAGTAGACACTTTTATCGCTGTGGGCTATGTATGGAAAGAGGTATTCTTCCTAGTGATCCTGATCCAGCATGGCACTGTTGGGTAGAATAACGTTGATGACAAAAATAAGGCATCCTTGACTCAGAGATGAATTCATTTCTGGATCAAGAAGAAAACTGACCTCGGTGAGGTCAGATGTCACTAGGTGCTTCTTTTGGCCAGTTCTGCTATCCTAGATTTGGGGTGTTTCCAACTACCATCAGGACCCAGCCCAGGTATTTTATTTGTATATTGTCACCCTCAGAGTGGCATTCTTTGAACATCTACTGAGATGGACTGTATGTTACTCTTATCCTTGTTGTTTTATTTTTCTTTTATTTCCTTTTTCTGTCTGGAAGCAGAAGGTATAAGAACCAGTTAAGTTCATATATGTGATTTAAGCTAATATTTGATATTTCTGGTCTCTAATTTACAGTATAAAAATCTACCACTGGATCCTTTCACATAAGAGAGAAAGTAAGACAGTCATGGTGGCTTACATCTATAACCCCAGCTTCAGAAGGCATAGGCAGGAAGATTGCTATGTGTATGAAGCCAACCTAGACTGAATAGTTCACAGTGAATTCCAGGCAAATCCAGACTACAGAATGAGTCTTTCTGTCAAAAGTGAGAGAGGGGAAATACAGTAGAAGGGATCAATTTTCAAAAAGGAAAGTATCTGCTTAAAAGGAACAAGGAGATGAACAAGAGACAATGTAGGTGCCTATGATCAAAATAAATTATATATGTATAAAAATGTTATATCACTCATTAATTTATATCATTTATGTATGCTACATTAATTTTAAAAAAGGAAGTATAAGTTAGTGTCAAAAAGATTTGAAGCAATCACTTCCCTTCTATCATGAGATGGGTATTGTCTGATCCTGTAGCATTTGGAGACCTCTAAGGCCAGACTGATGATGTCTGCCCTTCATTTGAAAGGCCTACCTAATATGAAAATGGCAAGGATGGATGACAAAGGAAAAAAAAGAGACAGATGTGGTGCAAAGCACTGCAATTTGTCACAAGTGGCTGAATTTCATATCCAGCTAGTAATTACTCTCTCTCTCTCTCTCTCTCTCTGTGTGTGTGTGTGTGTGTGTGTGTGTGTGTGTGTGTGTATTCCCTCTCCTCTCTCTATCTCTCCTCACCACACACCCACACATGCAAAGGCAGGGGGAGGAATACAAGCAGAGCCTGAACAGAAGTGTGTTCCTTACTGAACACCTACAAAAAAAAGTGACATTGTCCCAATGCATGCACAATTCAAGAGGGAGGAAGTTTGCTTCTACTTTACCATTTCTCAGTGGATGGAGTATTCATTAGGTGAATGATAATGATATCATGAAAAGCAAATAGAGCAATAAAAACTTCTAAGACATCATTTTAAGTTTACAAGAGTGAGGTTATGTGGCTAATTTTATATTCAATAAAGAAATTAGGAAACTGGTATTTTCTAAATTTCAACTCAGAAAACTTCAGACATAAAATGTGAAAGAAGAACCACCACCAAGGAGCTTCTAGTTGAGACCTTTCATTTTTATCAAAAAACATCCTCTTTGTTACAGCAATAAAGATTCACAAATGTTGTGAAACCTAATATTCAGTGGGCTGATTTTTAACTAATAAACACTTAGGACAGGTCTTGGCCCAAAGCTACCTTCTCTTAAATAACAAGTATTTAAACATACCCTCAAAGGAATTTTCCTCCCTCTGTGAACCTTCCTAGAACTCATCACAGAAAGCACAATGACACATGATGAGCAGGGCTGGAGACTGGCCCAAGGCAACCCACTTCCCACTGTTGGGAGTTGGCATAATTTCGCCAAGAAAGGAGGCCAGTTTGATTCAGATATTGAACCTTCCAGATTCATATGTGATATATCATACTGTCAGACCATTCTGACAAAATGGATAAAGGACTTCTATCTTTAAGAAAAAGGAGGAATGGAGACACAGAAAGAAGGGAGAGCAGGTCAGCCTGTGAGGCACAGGAGGCAGACAGTGCCACATCCCTGAAAGCTCATGACCTAGGGTTCAACGTTCTAAGACGTAAAGCATGGTGTTGTCTTCTAAGTTAGAGCTCCCCAAAGACACCTCAGAGATCTATGACTCAACCGTCAGTTCCAAATAGCAGACAGTCATTGTCCCACAGTTTTAGAGATTAGAACTCTGCAATGAGTGTCACTGGGCTACCACTGTGTGGTCAAAGCCATCTGGAAGCTGCAGAAGAAGAAAGTTGGTTCCTTGTCTCTTGCAGCTTCTCATAATGGCCAGCTTGCTCTACTTGGGGCCAAGTCTCTAACTTATATGGTACAGGTCTTCTTACAAGGAGAATGGTTATTGTATTTATAGCCTGTCTTAGGGTTTCTATTGCTGTGAAGAGACACCATGATGATGGCAACTCTTAAAAAGCAGAAACATTTAATTGGGATGGATTGCACTTTCAGAGGTTTAGCCTATTTTCATCATGGTAGAACATGGTGTGTGTAGGCAGACATAGTGCTGGAGAAGTAGCTGGGTGTTCTACATCTTGGCTTTCAGGCAACAGGAAGTGGTCTGTCTCACTGGGTGTGGCTTGAGCATATATGAGCCCTCAAAGCCCACTCCCAAAGTGGCACACTTCCTCCAGCAGGGCCATACCTCCCATCAGTATCATTCCCTTTGGGGGCCATTTTCTTTCAAACCACCACATTCCATTCCCTGGGCCCCAAAGCCTTGTAGTGTAGCCATAGCATAATGCAAAAAATGTATTCAGTTCAACTTCAAAAGTCCCCGTAGTCTATAATAGTCTCAAACTTCTTTTTGTCTAAAGTCTCTTCTGAGATTCGTGTAATCTCTTAAATGTAATCCCCTGTATAATTAAAATAAAAAAGTAGATCATATACTTCTAACATATAATGGCACAGGATATAAATTACCATTCCAAAACACAGGGAATGGAGCATGGTGAGGAAATATTGGGCCAAAGTCAGACCAAAATCAGATGCACAAACTGCAAACTCTGGATCTCCATGTCTGATGTCAAAATGTTCTTCAGATCTCCAACTCCTTTCAGTTTTGTTGACTGCAACACACCTCTCTCTCTTGGGCTGTTTCCACTCCCTATTAAAAGCTTTGCTTAGTAGGTATCCAACAGCTCTGGCATCTCCAACATCTTGGGGTCTCCAAGGAAATTCAGGCTTCAATTTCACAGCTTCACACAATGGCTTATCTAGGCCTCCATTCAGGGATACCCCTAACACACATGCATGGCCTCAGCAGCTTTCCTTAGTCACAGAAGAAAATTCTATAGCCCCTTTCTTCTGTTTTTGACTCTAAAGACAGAACCATGTGGCCCAAGGTGCCAAGTTCTGCTGCTAACTGGGGTGGAACATGACCCCACTGTTCAATTATCTCTTCACCAGGTTTCTGTTTTTGAAGGTTTCCTTCATTACCTAAGCTTGACTATTCAGGAACTTGCTCTGTAGACAAGGCTGACCTCAAACTCAGAGATCTTCCAGACTCTGCCCTCCAAGTGCTGGAATTAAAGACATGCACCACAAAACCAGCTCTAGGATTTCCTTAATTCCCTTTCACAAGTTGGAAACTTAGATGAGTGGGATCTTGCCCTGAGGTCACTACTCCTCTTATTCCATTTCTTAATCTGTTTATCTTCTTGAACACAGGACTTAGCTCTGTTCCACTTCCCAGTGCTCCTTTTCTCCTCAGCTCGCTCAATTTCATCATAACTCTTTATAAACATGAACACTAGTGACCACACAACATAGTCTATGCTAACTTCTTTTAAGATTTCCTCTGCATGGGGCTGAAGAGATGGCTCAGAGGTTAAGAGCACTAGCTACTCTTCCAGAGGTCCTGAGTTCAATTCCCAGTAACCACATGGTGACTCACAATGATCTGTAGTGAGATCTGGTGCCCTTTTCTGGCCTGAAGGGACACATGCAGGCAGAGCACTTATATGCATAATAAACAAATTAATTAAACACAGTCAGGTGATTTAAAAAAAAAAAAAAGATTTCCTCTGTCAATGGAATTCCAAAACTCTTCACTTCAGTTTCAGGCAAACTCTTCAGACAAGGGCAAAAGGCAGCCACATTCTTCACCAAAATATCACGAAACCAGTCTCTAGGCCACATACTAACATTCCTCTCCTCTGAAGCCTCTTGATCTAGGCACCCACAGTTCAAATCATTCTCAGCACCATTGTCTTCCATGTTCCTATTAGAATGGTTCATTAAGTAACACTTAAAGTGTTCAACTGCTTTTCCAATCCCCAATCCAAAAGTCCATGTTCCTTCAAACAAAAGCATAGTCAGGCCTATCATAGCAATACCCCTGACCATGGTAGCAACTTCTGTCTTAGTTAGGGTTTCTATTACCGTGAAGAGACACCACAACCATGACTACTCTTATAAAGGGAAAACATTTAATTGGGGTGGCTTACATTTTCAGAGATTTAATTCATTATCATCATGGTGGGACATGGCAATGTGCAGGCAGATAGGGTGCTAAAGAAGGAGCTGAGAATCACATTTCAGTATAATTAGATTACCACCACACTACACCTTGACTTGCAGGCAACCAGAAGTGGTCTGAGGGTGGCTTGAGTAAATATGAGGACTCAAAGTCCACTGCCACAGTGGCACACTTCCTCCAACAAGGCCACAGCTACTCCAAAAAGGACACACCACATAATAGTGCCACTCTCTGCTGCAAGCTGCAAAAAATATGAAGTAGGATTTTAGCTGATTATGACAAGCTAATACCTGGAAGAAGCCAAGGCCATCCAGTTGTCAAGCTGAGGCTCAAGGAATCTTGGTGATATTGGCTTTTGATTATTAGCCATTTCCTATTAAGAGTTTATCATGTGCTATTGTAGCTTTTCCATCATTTATTGGGCACCACTTCCACACTGCTAAAAGAATATTTAGACAACCTATGCTGACAGCTATGCACAGCCAGAACCCCAGTTCAAGCCTCCCTGTAATTATCATCATTGGCAGCACTAGCCAGGTCTATCCCCAGACAGACAAAAGTATCTTATCAGAGATATCTCTGTACTCTCTAAGAACAGATTTAAGCATCCGGACTATCTGTTTGAGAAGACCTGGCAGATGTACTAATTAAGCTTAACTTCTCCTTTCCAACGTCTTATCTCTAGTTTTAGATCCACCCTTAACAATTAACTCAGAACTAAAGGTTTCAACTTACAGGTACATCTAACTGTGATGGAAGTTGCCTAGCCAAGTTGCCTAGTGACCCAACACACTCACCAGAAATGAAGGGGGCAGAGATAGCTTGAAGAGATAAGGGTCAAAGCAATAGAAAGGTAGTTTTATTTCTACTAGGACTAGATGAAGACGAGAGAAGAGAATGGGAGAACTAGGAGAATGAGATAGAAGAGGAGGAAGACCTAGATGAGGAAGAGCCAGATGGGTAAGAACAAGAAGAAAGACCAAGATGGGGCAGAACTAAGATGAGAGAATTAATGTAGAACCTAGAGGGGACAGCAGATAAAGGCAGAGAGAAATCAGGCAAGAAAGGAGCTGGGCACATAAACAGAACTGAAGCTGTGTAGATAGGATTTTATCCCAGAGGAATAAAGTAGATGGACAAAAGAGCTCGATGTAATTGGATTCTTTTCCAGAAAATAATTCTTGCCGTTTGTAGTTTCTCTTCTGGGCCCCTGGGAAAAATATTATTAATGGTGTTCCTATGTTAATATTTGAGAACTCCCTTTGGGGGGCATTTTCTTTCAAACCACCTCAGAGCCCCCAAGATAGTAACAATCCAGCATAACCTCTCTACATGAAGATTCTGAGAAAATAAATCTACAAAGACTCTTTTAGTTTTCTAAGGTAACATGCCCAAGCTCTAGGGATTAGTCCCTGATATTTGGAGAAAATATTCTCTGAAGCACACTATGTCTGAGAGCAAAAGCAGAGCCCAGGCGTGTGCGTGTGTGTGTGGGGGGGGTGTTTCTTGTAGGGGCCAGAGGTCAATGTCAGGTGACTTCCTCAATCACTCTTCTCCTTCTGAGACTGTATCTTTCACTGAACCTAGAATCCATCAACTCAGCAGCAACTATCTGGCCAGTGAGTCCCAAAGATTCTCCTCTCTCTCCTTCTATAACACTGGGGTTACAAATATGAACCACCATGCTTTGATTTTTAAATGGATGTTGGAGATATGAACTCAGGTTCTCATGCTTGCACACCAAGAATTTTACCAACTGAGCCATCTCTCCATCCCTGAGACTCAACTTTTGATACTTGAAGAATGAAAGACAAATCTCAATTCAGTCTCAGGCAAAATGAGTATGTGAGCTTTACTGTTTCCAGATCAACTTTCAGCCCAGGGCCAGAGCAAATCTCATGTCAACCTTAAGTCCTGGTTACAAATCTCCCTGTAGCTACCATACTAGCTCACTCCCACCAATTTCTAGAAGAGGAGGCATTGCCTATCTTTCTGATACACTCACAAATAATTTCAGGAAACTAGCCAGAAAAAGTTGTAGACTTTATAATCAGGCTCTGAGAAAGATACAAGACAAATTTCTAAAGTCAAGTTTCATTAGCTCTCTTGCTTTTAGACTTATGCACTCCATGTGACCACATTTTAACCCTTGCCTTTACAAGTCAATTGCATATTTGAATCGCTGTTAAGAAAACATCCTCCAAACAACTGAAGGATGAGTAAGCAGTAACAGAAAGACCTTCACTCCATGCAACCACACTATCCACACTATTTCTCACCATTCAAGTAAATGTCACTTGCACTGGCTGTCTGTGAGGCCCATGAACTTATTTTCAAGTGACTCAATTTTAGAAAATGAAGAAACTTTTCTCTGTCACATCACTTATTCTTGACATAATTTAGTTATCAGAGCCCAGAGGGCACACAGTGATTGTAGATGTAACCATCTTATTCAATAAGAAACACAGAACCAATGCAAAGATGAAAGCCCAAGAGGTCAGAGCTAAGAACCTTACCCTTCACTCTCGTGGTGGTCCTACCTCTCCGAAAGAGACCTACTTCCTGTGTGTCTGTCTTTTTATAGTGTATCTGTTCTGCCTTCTCATTGGTTGTAAACCCAGCCACATGACCTCTTAGTCACTGCCTGTCTGTACAGACTTCCAGGTCTTCTATGGTTGGTATTTAAAGGCATGTGTCTCCAATGCTGGCTGTATCCTTGAACACACAGAGATCTACCTAGCTCTGCCTACCAAGTGCTGAGATTAAAGGCATGCACCACCACCACCCAGTTTCTGCCATGGTTTGCTAATAGCTCTGATCCCCAGACAACTTAGCTTATTAACATACAAATCACATTTCAGTACAAATAAAATATCACCATAATTGCTCATAAGCAAGTACCTTTGGAGACACCAATGAACAAATACTACTCTCTAGAAGAATGGCAGACATATTTGTACCATAGAAGGTACATTTGCTAATGTTCTAATTGCTCTCAGAAAACCTGACCAGAAGCAACTTCAAAGAGAGAAGGCTTATTTGGGGCTTACAGTATAAGAGTATATATACACAATTAGTATTATTCAGACTCAACAGATTATATAACAATATTTTTTTTTTAAAAAAAGGGGTCATGAAATCGAAAGTGTGCAAGGGGTTGGGCATATGGGAAGCTTCAGAGGTAGAAAAGGAAAGAGAGAAATGATGTAATTACACAATAATAGCAAAACTAAATGGGGAAAAAAGATACAGTCCAGCCGGGCGGTGGTGGCGCACGCCTTTAATCCCAGCACTCGGGAGGCAGAGCCAGGTGGATCTCTGTGAGTTCGAGGCCAGTCTGGACTACCAAGTGAGTCCCAGGAAAGGCGCAAAGCTAACAGAGAAACCCTGTCTCGAAAAACCAAAAAAAAAAAAAAAAAAAAGATACAGTCCATTTTGGCAGGAAAGAAACCATGAAGAGAAATGTGAGGTGATTGGTTACCCTGCACCCACAGTCAGGAAACAGAACAAAAGGGAAATGGGGCCAAACTCAAGCCAGTAGCTCGCTTCCTCCACCTCCTGAATGTTCTACAGCCTCCCAAAACAGCACTGTCAGCTGATGTTCACATCCTGGCAGACCGCGGTGTGAGTAATTCCTGACACACATTCCTACCATCAAGGCAGAACTGCATAGTGCACTGAAGTCCTCTGAAACCATAAGCTATAAGTACGTACTTTCTTCTTTAGGGAATTTATGTCAGAATCTGTGGTGACATCTGTGGTCACAGCTTTGTAAAGTAACTGGCACAGGGTATAAACCCCTTCTTCCAGGCTCAGGCTCCTATCTTGCTATTGTACTAAACTTGCTTCTCTGCCTAAATCCCTCATAAATTACATACTATCCAATACTGAATTGGCCCACTTTATTTCTCTTTTTTTTTTTTTTTTTTTTTTTTTTTAGAAACTGTCCTTGTTCAATAAGACAGATTAGAAGTAAAGAGTCCTGGGTTCAAGTTCCTGATCACTCAATAGCTAGATGTGAATCACATACTGTTGCTGGATCCTAATGGCTCCCTCAGGGAGTGGGGTGAGAAGGTGCGGCATCAACAGTGCAGACACCAGGACTCAGTTGAAGCAAAACAACAAACTCATTTATTTAATAACCAGAAAGGCCTTATATACCCTCCTCCCAGCACCCAGTCTATGTCACAATCTGGTGGCATTATGTGGTCATCCTTCATTGGTTGGGCATGATCAGGAACTCTGACAGCAAGCACCTGTTGCTAGGCCTTCAAGCAGACTCTAAGTTGGCTCATAAGAAAGTATGTTATGTGCAGACCTTGGCAACTTGTCTGAGCCAATTTCCTCGACCCTATGGGCCTGTCCTACTACAACAAACAATACTCAACTGCCAATGAACATATTACTTTCTGAATCTTTCTCTGTTTAATATTAGAGGTTGTGAGGAGTGAAGTAAATGGCTTAGTTTCAGCATACACTGACTCATGAATACATGGAATTGATTTTTTGTATTATATCCTCAGCTTATAGTGTCAGAACATTTTTACTACTTATCTAAGAGAAAGAAACAGGAGCCAGATGGCATAGCCCCACCCACATGAAAGACAATCCCAGTAATAACTAAACCAGATGAAAGTCTACCCCCTTTTGGTACTAGAAATTTTAGTGTTTTTATATAATAATAATAATGAGTTCAGCAGGTGGTGAAATAATACTTTTAAATAACATCTCAAAAATATCCTATTCTAGAAAAGAAAATAGGAAGCACTCTTGAACGCATTGGCACCGGAGACCATTTCCTAAATAAAACACCAACAGCACAGACCCTGAGCACAACAATTAATAAATGGGACCTCTCGAAACTGAGAAGCTTTTGCAGGGCAAAAGAAACAGTCAATAAGACAAAAAGACAGCCAACAGAATGGGAAAAGATCTTCACCAACCCCACATCTGACAGAGGATTGATCTCCACAATATATAAAGAACTCAAGAAACTAGACATCAAAGTACTGAACAGTCCAATTAAAAAATGGGCTAAAGAGCTAAACAGAGAATTCACAAAACAAGAACTACAAATGGCTGAAAGACATTTAAAGAAATGCTCAACATCCTTAATCATCAGAGAAATGCAAATCAAAACCACTCTGAGATACCACCTTACACCTGTTAGAATAGCTACGATCAAAAACACCAATGACAACCAATGTTGGAGAGGATGTGGAGCAAAGGAAACACTCTTCCACTGTTGGTGGGAATGTAAACTTGTACAACCACTGTGGAAATCAGTATGGCGGTTTCTCAGAAAATTAGGAATCGAACTACCTCAAGACCCAGCCATCCACTCTTGGGCATATACCCAAGGAATGCTGATTCATACCATAAAGATACATGCTCAGCTATGTTCATAGCAGCACTATTTGTAATAGCCAGAACCTGGAAACAACTTAGATGCCCATCAACAGAAGAATGGATGAAAAAAATGTGGTACATATACACAATGGAGTACTACTCAGCAGAGAAAAACAATGAAAGCATGAAATTTGCAGGGAAATGGATGGAACTAGAAAAAAATCATCCTGAGTGAGGTAACCCAAACCCAGAAAGACAGTCATGGTATGTACTCACTCATAGGTGGATTCTAGATATAAAATAAAGAACAATCAGACCACAACCCATAGAACAATAGAGGCTATATATATAGCATGGAGGTCCCTAGGACGACTGTGGCTTATAATAAATTTCAGTTTTACTCAATTATTGAAAAAAATAGCCAAATGAATGGAAACACATGAACTATGAACCAAAGGCTGAGGGGCCCCCAGCTGGATCAGGCCCTCTGAATAGGTGAGACAGTTGATTGGCTTGATCTGTTTGGAAGGCAACTAGGCAGTGGGACCGAGTCCTGTGCTCATTGCATGAGTTGGTTGTTTGAAACCTGGAGCTTATGCAGGGACACTTGGCTCAGTCTTGGAGGAAGGGACTGGACCTTCCTGGACTGAGTCTACCAGGTTGATCGCAGTCCTTGGGGAGGACTTGTCCTGGAGGAGGTGGGAATGGGAGGTAGGCTGGGGGTAAGGGGAGGGGGTGGGAGGGGGGAGAATAGGGGAACCCATGGTTGATATGTAGAACTGAATGGTATTGTAAAATAATATATATATATATATATATATATATATATTAAAAAGGTATGATAAAAAAACAAAAACAAAAACAAAAACAAAAAAAAATCCTATTCTTTTTTAAAGAAATTCCCCATAGATACCAACAAACCAAGTTGCTAAAGATACAAATATGGGTTTGTTCTTTTTGGCCGCTGTGACAGTTTGGATGAGAGTAGCCCACCCTTACACTTGTACGTTTGACTATTTGGTCTCCAGTTGTTGGAACTTTTTGAGAAGGATTGGGATGTTGGCATTGTTGGAGGCTGTGTGTCACTGGCCATAGGATTTGAGGTTACCCACACCTACACCATTCCTAGGAAACTCTCTCTGGAGTCTGGTTGTCGTCTCAACACGTAAATTCTTCAGCTACTACTTCAGTGCCATGTCTGCCTGGCTGCTGCTATGTTTCCTGCCATGATGGTCAAGGACTCACCCTCTGAAAGTGTAAGCAAGCAACCAATAAACTCTTCTGTAAGTTTCCCTGGCCACTGTGTCCCTTCACAATGGAAAAACAACTAAGGCAGCCATTTCAATTAAATTTAAATACATGTTATTGAAAAGGAAGCATTCAATAAAGCTCTGCTTTACCTTAATATTCATGTTGAACAGTTTCAGTCTTTTGATAGGAATCTCATCTGGGCACAGGGTTTCACAATGTAGCCCAGGTTAGCCTCTAACTCTGAATCCTCTTGTCTCAGTCTCTTGGGATTACACAATGAAAAGAATGATGGCTGAAGCAATCATTTCCTGGAATAATTAAGCTCATTTGAAAAGTCAGATTTAATGTCTGCAGCTGGGTTGCAAAGGCATTACTGGGCTAACAGCTACAAGTACACAAATGTCAAAGGAGAACCCTTGGAAGAGCTAGCATTTTCCTCTCACAGCTGAGCTCTAAATGGAACGTGTGCTCTAAACTGAATTACTTCAAGTCTATTTGTGAAACTCAGTTGGAGACATGTTTTTTATATAAACAATGTCTGAGATGAATCAGCCACAAGCAGCACACAAATTTGTATTTTTAGTTATGAAACACTTTCAGGTCCAGAACTGGAATCTGTTGTTTTAACTTTGACACAGTGGCTGCACCTTAAGCTACTGCTACGTCAGCCAGCAATTGTGTCTCCACAAGCACCAGCCTGCCTCTCCAGCAGTGGCCTGGCCCTTCGGGCGCTGTTCCCACAGGCCAGTGCTGTCGCTGCCCATAAAGGTAGCTTTAACTAAATCTCCATTGCTCTACTTATAAATAAGATTTGAGATTCAAAGGCTGGGGTGAAAATCTGTGGGCTCAGAGAAGCTGAGTAGCAACTAGCTTCTTGCTGGCATATCCAAAAGAGAACATCCTTCCACTCCACCAAAGCATAAAAAGTCATGGCACTTCAAACCCCTCCTAACCACTTCTTGCTCACCTCTCTGACTATTCCAGATGCCCTCTGATGCTCTATGATTACTTTCTGTCAACTAGTTGCTAACTCAGCCTCCTGACCCTAGGTTAATTATTTAATTAATGCAAATGCAAGTTCAGGGTTCAGCATACGATTCCCCCAACAGGAGTCCAGGGAAAGCATGTTACTTTAGACCCCCAATTTCCTGTATTTTACTAAATATATCACAATTCTTAATAGTTTATTACTAATTGTCTTTTGGCAGTGCAGAAATTATACTCATTTCTCTGACTGATCCCTAGTGACCAAATTAATTACAGAGCTTTTTGGCTGCTACAGAGTAGAAATGGGCAACTAGGGAACCAGAATAAGCTGCAAAAATTCTTCAGTATTAAAGACAACAATTAAGGCACAGAAAAGTCTTCCTTCTAGGGATTAAGCTTCAATCACACTTGAAACAGTAGAAAAGCCTTTCTAGTTTTTGCACACTTAGGAGAAGGCATCATTCAAGATTTAGTGAGCTTTTAAGAATTAGGTAGAGGGCTGGAGAGTTGGCTCAGTGGATAAAGCATTTGCTGGGCAAAAGTTGAAGACATGAGTTTGACTCTATAGGCATTCCCAGTACTGCTATGGGGAGAGGATATGAGACAACAGAATCCCTTGAAGCACTCATGCCAGTTAGCTCAGTATAGAGTGGCAAGCAATACAAGACCCCTGTCTTAAACAAAGTAGAAAGATGCCCAAAGACAAGTTGTCCTCTGTATGCCCCACTGTGGTTGATATATTGTACACCCTAATAAAGCTTTCCTGGGGATCAGAGAACAGAACAGCCTCTAGTTTAGACATAGAGGCCAGACAATGTGGTACACACTCTTTTAATCCTATCACTTGAGAGGCAGAGATATGTCTGGATCTCTGTGAGTTCAAGTCCACACTGGAAACAGATCCAGGCAGTGGTGGCACACTCCTTTAATTGCAGGACTTGAAATCTCATGTCTTTGCTTGGGAAGGATACACACCTTTAATCCCAGGAAGGGATGGCAGGAAGCAGAAAGGTATATAAGGCGTGAGGACCAGGAACTAGATAGAAGCTTTTGAGCAGTTCATCTGAGATCCATTCAGGTGAGGACTCAGAGGGTTTCAGTCTGAGGACACAAGATCAGCTGAGGGGTTGTCGAGGTGAGGTTGGTTGTGGTTTGTTCTGTTTCTCTGATCTTTCAGCATTCACCTCAATATCTGGCTCCAGGTTCTTTTATTAATAAGACCATTTAGCAATTCATCTTACACCCCCACACACACAGTATGCCTCCACACACATGCAATATGCCCCCCTCACCCTGAGCACACACGTTAATTAAGTGAAGGAGCAGCATGAATATGCACGTAAAATCTAAATAATTTATTCATTTCCATTAATTGTTGTCTTTAAGGCATAAAGAAAAGTATGGCAAGTTTAGTGGACTAATTGATTCCTCAGAACTGGAAAGGTCTGTGGTGTAGGATAATCAACCACTCTGCACTCTCTTGATACATTCCTGAAAAGGGAACTCCAAGGTGACCAGGGTGTTTTTCTGAACATCTACAAGTTCCAAGCCACAAATCTCTCATCTATAAATCAAAAAGATCAAGGATGATCCCAAAAACCTCTGACTATTATTAAATTGGAAGTAGGCGCTGTTCCATTTTAGGAAAGTACTCTCTGCCCAGGTCTTAATTGACAGATGAAAAAGAGGGCACTTGTTTTAGGTACCCAGTTCTCTGCTGGGCATATACAATCCTCTCATCGTGCTGTATGATGTGATGGATGGAGAAACAGAAATAACTGGTCGCTTCAAGTAAATTTCCCCCATTGGCGCTTTACATTTGCTTACTCAGCACCTATTGCAAACCCCTCTGACATGCCAAAGACAGAGAGGAAGAACTTCAGAAACTCATGAAAGAAGTGTCTCATTCATAGAAAGCAAAGGGCAATGACTACAAAGAAGAAAGTCAAGCTGAACACAGCCCCAGCCATGCAACTCCCAGGAGAGGGAAATCAGAGGCCTCACCCAAAAAGGCAAGCCAGGTTGGTAGTTCATACTGATTATCAGCTTGACAGGGTCTAGAACCATCCAGGAGATGGGCCTCTGGATATTTCTGTGAGAGGGTGTCTAGGTTAGGTTCATTGAGGTGAGAAGTCACATTCTAAATGTGGGTGGTATCATTCCATAGACTGGGAATAAGTTGTCATCCTGCACAAAAATTAATTCAAAGTGGATCAAGGACCCTAATGTAATTCTCGAAATTCTGAAACTGTTAGAGATAAATATTAGGAAGAGCATTGCAAGATATAAGCATAGGCAAGAACTTTCTGAAAAGGATTCCAATAGAACACAACAATCCCAAGAACTGACAAATAGGATTCAAATAAGTTAGAGGTTCTGCACAGCAAAATGTAGAGAACAGGTTATAGAAAGAGAGAAAAATTTTGCAACTGTACACCCAACATGGGGTTAATATCTAGAATCTACAAATAACTCCAAAAGCTTAATACAAAAAAGGCATCAAATCAATAGATGGGTTTACTTTCTTTTGCTATGACAAAAAAATACTCTGACCAAAAGAAACTTGGGGAAGAAAAGGCTAATTTCACCTCACACTTTCAGGTCTCAGGTAATCAGGACAGAAATTTAAGGAAGAAACCTGAATCAGGGAAAATGGAGGAAAACTTCTTACTGACTTGTCTCTGGTTTGCTCAGATCAAAGTAATGTAACTTAAGACTGCTTTGAGATTCTACCTCCCCACAGTCAGAATGACTACCATCAGAAAAACATAACTACAGGTATGATGAGGACTAGAGAAAGAGAACTTCTTGTGCTGGTGGATGCAAAAACTACTGGAGCTACTATGAAAATCGGAATGAAGGTTCTTCAAGGAACTAAAAATTCAACTGCCATATGATCCAGCTATATCACTGCTGTATATCTACCTGAAGGAACTTAGATCAGCATACCATAAAAAGATTTACTATATTTATTGCTGTACTATTCATGACATCCAGACCAGCCTAGATGACCTTTGATAAATGAATGGATAAAGCAAGAATAAGGCATGTACACCATGCAGTTTTATTCAGCTTTAAAGACTGAAATTATAACACTATTAGGAAAATGAATGGAACTGGAGCTCATTATGCTAAGTTTAAAAAAAGGCAGACTCAGAAAGATGAACATTGCATGCTTTTGTTCACAGGCAAAATCTAGGTTTAAATCTGTCTATGCATCTATGGTTGTGGATGTGGGTCAGTGTGGAAAAGTGACAAGGAAAGATGAAGAAGTCTTAAGACAGGAAGGAAGGGAACAAGGCCAGGTAATGAATTATGCGTGTCCTGAAAACACAAGGGGAGAAGAGAGAGGAAGGCAGAGGGAGTGGGATACAAATAAGAATAAAGTGTAATGCTAGGTACATATGAAGTCACAGGGAAGCCCATCTTTTTTCATTTTAGTCAAAAACTTGACTGACAAAAGCTCACCACTCTGAACATTAGGCAGATTTAGATTTAAACCTTCTTTTTAACACGGGACTTGTACAGATATAAAAAACACTTGGAAGTTGGACAAAAGAGGACTTTGCTTTAGACAACAAGAGATCTTAAAGTTATAAGCTAATTTCATTCTGAAACAAAATTACAGTCTAGTGCTTTTAACCTTAACTGCAATTGTGAAGGACATCAGCATTCTAAGTGATAGTTGGGTTTCTAAGTCATCTCAAACATATATATGCTTTACTGAAGCATAAATATCATAAAATAAACCTGAAAAAAAAAACAACCATAGTAAGAAACTGGGATTGCACAAAACAAACAAATGAACTACAAAAAAATTTATTTGTTGTGAATGCTGCATTTTGAAGAGATAAGTTAGTTTAATATGATGAATAAAACAAAAATCCTTATTGAGCTTCTCAACAGAATATTAGAAATTAAAGTACAGATCCATTTTTATGTCATATCAAAAAATCATAACAAGACCAGCAAAATGGTGAAGGTGTTTGCCAACCACAAGCTGGACAACTGGAGTTCAATACCCTCCATTCATATGGTGGAAGAGAACTGACCCTTGAAAGCTGTCCTCAGACCTCCACATCACATACACACACACACACACACACACACACACACACACACACACACACACACACACTAAATAAATTAAAATGTAAAACAAAAACAGATTTTTTAAAAAATAATGGCAATCTTTTTCTAAGAAATGTGCATACCCTGACCATGAGCATCAGTTTTTAGTTCCAACTAGTGAAATGTAGAGGATTTGCAGGCAAAAAGAGTAAACCTAAGCAGGTATGGAAAACTGTTTTGTCTGAGATAACTGGTAATGGTCAGTGAGATGGCTCAGCAAGAAAAAGCACTGGTGAACTATCAAAATTTACAGATATACCCATCACACAAAGCTTGAAAGGAATTGCTTAGGGTGAACTTGGGCTACTGTGTGGGCAACTTAACAGCAACAGATCATGGAAGAGAATAGAATTTCTTTCAAAGAAGGGAAAAAATACTGTGGAAATATTCACAGAGCTTCAACGTAGCATGTAGATGTAACCAACCGTCTTATTAAATAAGAAACACAGAGCCAATGCAAAGAAGAAAGCCAAGAGATCAGAGCTAAGAGCCTTGCCCGCCTGCTGCAGCTAGCCTCTTCAGCCAAGAGACCTCTCCGAAAGAGACCTACTTCCTGTCTGTTTGTCTTTATAGACTTTCTGTTCTGTCTTCTCATTGGTTGTAGACCCGACCACATGACTGCCTTGTCACTGCCTGTATGTACAGATCTCCAGGTCTTCTATGGTATTGAGATTAAAGGTGTATGTCTCCAATGCTGGCTGTATCCTTGACCACACAGAGATCTGCCTAGCTCTGCCTACCAAGTGCTGGGATTAAAGGCGTGTGCCACGGACACCCAGCTCTGCTATGCCTTGCTATTAGCTCTGACCCCCAGGCAACTTAATTTATTAACATACAAATAAAGTCACATTTCAGTACAATTAAAATATCACCATATTAGCACTCATAGGTTGTTTAAAAGGACAGCATTACCTAAAGTGGAATGTTCTGGTGCTTGCTAACTTGAACAAGTCATTGAACAGAGAGCATCACCAACAGTGGGAAAGTCAGACATGGCACAGCAAGCGGTCCCCACAGCAAATATGTGACCGTGTGTCATCCGTATGCACTCAAAGAACACACCAGTACAAACCAGGAGATGTTCGGCATGAAATTTCATTGTACCCTTCAAGAGGACTCATCATCATTAAATGAATAAATAATAAATAAATAACACAGAGAATTTATGAAAGTTTTATGGATTAGGAGAGACCAAAGAGACTATGTAAAGACAACAAATACATATCTTTTTGATTTTGAAGTTGAAACACTAATCACAATATGTCAATATGACACAACGTGATTAACTATTAAGGTCATTTAAGGCATTATAGGGTGAATCTGAGTATGAAGACTATAATAGACAGTATTGCTAAATTTATTTTTAATTTCTCATATATGGAGACTGTTTTTCTTTATATATTTTTCTTTCATATATGGGAAAGTTTATGCCATCCAGAAATATTTAGAAATATTATTGTTCTGCAACCTATAACAATTTGGTAAAAGAAAAGTATATGTGCAAAGATTTACCAATGAGAAGGGAGATGACTTGAAAGGGTCACATAAGCCTGAGTTTTCCATGGATGAAGAATATGTGTGGATAGTTACATGGTCTCACAGTTTCTAGAAAGCGATGTTGAAAGGATGAGAAACATGCTCCAGATGAGGAGTTATTCTGTGTGCCTTTCAACCGCCTTTCCTGTAGCTTTCATGGTTTTCCATATGACAATTTGATTGGCTCAGGCTGCTTCCTTATGAATGCAGTGCAATTGTGTATAATTTATTTACATAAACAGTACTCACACATGGTTGTGTATATAGAACATTTGAAATTCAGTTATTCATACTATTAAGATTGGTTTAATGTAGAAAAATGTGGGAATTTAGGAGGGTAGTTATATTTGCAGTACTCTTACACATTATTATAACTGAGTCTGAGATACAATGACAATGTAGTATCTGTGGTGGTTATTCTCAATAGTCAACTTGATGGGATCTAGAATCACCTGGAGATAGACCTGTTGGCATGCCTGTGGTGGATTATCTTGATTACGTTAATTAAGATGGGAAGATCCACCCACTATGGGCTCTGATCCTAGACTGTGTATATTAAAAAGGGAAAAATAAGTTAAACACCGGTATTCATTGCTGATTCTTTTTTTATTAATTAATTAAATCTTTTTCATTTATTTTACATCCTGATTGCAGTTTTCCCTCCCTCCTCTACTTCTATTCCATCCCTTGTCACTGCTCTACCCCCACCCACCTCACCCCTATCCAGTCCTCCTCTGTCTCTGTTCAGAAAAGGGCAGGCCTCCCATGGGCGTTAACAAAGCATGGCACATGAAGTTGGGGCAGGACCAAACTCCTCCTCCTGCATCAAGGCTGGTGAGGCAACCTAGCAAGGGGAATAGGTTCCCTAAAGGCAGCTCAAGTGCTGGAGACAGATCCTGATCCCGCTGCTAGGAACCTCTCACACAGACCAAGCTACACACCTGCACACATACGAAGAGAGCCTAGGTCGTCGGTCCTATGCAGGCTCCCTAACTGTTGGTCCAGAGTCCATGAGCTCCAACCAGCTCAGGTCAGCTGTGTCAGTGGGTTCCCCCTTCTCTGCCTTCACACTTTCCTGGCTCGTACAATCCCTCCTCCTCTCTTCAACAGGACTCCCGGAGCTTGGCCCAGTGCTTGGTTGTGGATCTCTGCATCTGTTTCCATCAGTTACTGGATGTAGTTCTCTGATGACAATTAGGATAGTCTGATTACAGTAGATGGCCACTTCAGGCACCCTCTCCACTATTGCTAGGATTCTTAGCTGGGGTCATGCTTGTGGATTCCTGGGAGTTTCCCTGGCTACAGGTTTCAAGACATCTCTCACTATTCTCCCCCTCCATCCTGCCATTGCTGATTTTTAACTGTAGGTTCAATGGGACTGGTTGTCTCAACCTCTTGCCACCATAACTTCCTTATCATGATGAACAGTATTCTTGAACTATAATCCAAAAACAAACACTTTCTCCCTGAAGCTGCTTCTGTCAGAATATTTTTATCACAACTGGAAGATTAATTGATGCAATATCATTAATGGTTGTTGCCCTTATGTAGACTGAGAATCATAAAGTAGAATGAGTAGATTAAAGAAATCAATCTAACTCTAGAAAAGCTAGGAACATCATGGACATCCTGTTTCTGTTAAAGTTGCTGTTTCTATTTCCTCAAACATCTGAAACTCCCCTGCTGGAAGATTGTCAGAGTCCTAGAAACAGATACACAAATCCTCCACTGACAGCCTTTAATCCCAGCACTTGGTAGGCAGAGCTAGGCAGATCTCTGTGTGGTCAAGGATACAGCCAGCATTAGAGACACACACCTTTAATCTCAATACCATAGAAGACCACATGTCTGATGAAACATGGCACAGAACCATGAGAAGTCAAAATGCTATTGGTTGTCTTTGAGGTTGTCTTAGAGGTTCTCATACTAGAGGATTGGTAATTAGGAAGAGAAGAGGGAATTCTGAGCTAGAAAATTTTCTCATTTTGTTCCATTTCCAGCTATGAAATAAGCTGGGTTTGTCTCATGGGAGAAATCATGTGGCCCTTCTAAGCACCAGTTTTCACTATAAGTTATATATACAAATTGTGATGGTTCATTTTGATTGTCATCTTGACAGGATCTAAAGTCACCTGAGAGACCTCTGGGCCTGTGAAGATGTTTCCAGAAAAATTAACTGAGTGGTAAAGACTGCCCTAAGAATACGCAACACCTTCTAACCTGAAAGTAGCTAAGGTAAAAACACATCCCACGGAAAAAGCAGTGTTATCTGCCTACTTTCTCTTCTTCTTGAGTGACTATGTCTGTCCCTCCATTATCCCCAACACCTACCACCATTGATACTACCACCACCATCATCCTGTGACATCAGACACTAGCTTCTTTGGCCCTTCCTATATTTACTGAGACCAGAGATAGTCCAAGTCTTCAGTGCCAGATTGGGACTGCTGAGGCCTTCAGATTCATGAGCTAAACAGCTACCAACTCCTCTTTTTCTGCATCTCTAGGATGCAAAGAGACTCTATCCTATAAGCCAACTAATGTGTGTGTGTGTGTGTGTGTGTGTGTGTGTGTGTGTGTGTGTGTCCACTATAATAACTCTGAAGGTATTACAAAAATAAAGTGACTTAGCTGGGCGGTGGTGGCACACAGCTTTAATCCCAGCACTCAGGAAGCAAAACCAGGAGAATCTTTGTGAGTTCAAGGCCAGCCTGGTCTACAGAGCGAGATCCAGGAAAGGTGCAAAACTACACAGAGAAACCTTGTCTCGAAAAACCAAAAATAAAAAATAAAGTGACTTAAATATGAGAATAATTTCTAATTAACTCATCACTCAGAAAATTTTATTCAAAGAAAGTTGAAGATTTTGAGAATAAATTCCCAAGTACCAACATCTCCCATGTTTACCTCTTCCTTTTCTCCTGTTTCTATTTCCTTTCATTCAAAACACAACACTTGCTAACATCCAATAGAGCACTTCATAGAAGAAAGTTCTAGAAGATGCAATGTGTTAAGGACAATGAACATATAGTAAATTAAATTACTCTGATTTCACTTTGCTTTGCAGACAGTAAGGATCATCTTACAGTAGTTACTTCCTAAAAGTCACAAAATTATTCATCATAAAGTAGCTCATTCCGCTGATGAGGTATGTTCTCATAACTTTTCTAAAAAGAATACACTGTTCCAAGTTAACTTATAATTTGGTAGGAGGGCATGAATATTAACAAGAAATGTCACTATTTAAAAAAATCCTAAATCTGAGAAAGATAGATGGATCAAAGATATTAAAAAAAATTTCAAAGCAGCTGAAAATATCAAAGTCACTAGCCTTAGATGAGAAAATTTAAAAGTGGACTTTCTTTCTGGGGTGGGTGTGGGAAGCAGTCAGGACTGTGATAACAAAAAGAACATTGTACCAGTAGTCAATCCTCACATTCTTACTGAGGCTTAGCCGTTTACTCACTTGGCTTGAGACAAGTCACATGACTGTACCCAGCCCCAGTAAATTAGATGGATGTATATTCCTTTTCAATTGTAACATCTATGTCTATCATTATTTTAAATTGCTATTATAACCTAAATTTCATTTACAATTCTGCTTTCTCTAAAACAAGAAAATTGAGAGTTGGTCCTCTGATGTAATTATTTGCAATCCACTTGACTGAAATGGATTTTAACCTCAAAATGAAATGCTTTTATTGCCTAACCCTTGACATGCAGTGCAGTAAAATTTCTCATCAGACTGCCAATGAACTGAGCACACACCTAGTCTATCCCCTAAAGACCTATTTATCACTGAATACTAATTTCATCATTCAATAGAAAATGCCATGATTTGAAGCAGTAAGTAAATGCATTCCGTTCCAGCTGTGGGGTTCATCCTTTGCTGAGACTCTTGGCAGAGCAGCATGACTTTCAGGTTATGACATCACTGTGTTATTGTGAATCAATTTATCTCATATACAACCAGTACATTTTCCTATGAATTTGTCTCAATCATCACAGTACTTTCCCCTGCTTCAACCAAGAGGCACCACATCCATCTCTTCTGCCCCTTTCTCCTCCCTGGGGAAAACCTGACAGGCAAGCAAAACAGAAGGCCTGATTTCTCTGTCTAATCCCTCTGAGGCTCTATTTCTTTCTCTTTAAAGAGGGATCATTAATATCTGTTGTTTGAATTCGGATACATACATGCCAACCACATTTGCCTTTAAATATTTTAGAAAGCTGTGCACTCAACATTGATACTAAAAAAATTATATACATTGACTATTTATTTCTATTACCTTTTCCAGCAATTCCTGTTCATACTATCACAGCAGAATAGTCATCTAATGCACAGGGACATTTGTTAGGTTTAATTATACCAAAAGAATGTCAAATCTCTATGATGTCATCTAGTTTCAAACAATGATGAATAAGATAAATGACAGGGCTTGGAGCTGTGGGATCGGTTACTAAGGAATGAACTTGTTGCCAAGCTTTAATGTCTGAGATCAATCTTTAGGACCCACATGGTATAATGAGAGAACAGACTCCTGTAAGTTGTCCTATGATCTGTGCATACATCCTGTGACACACACACATACACACACACACACACACACACACTAAATAAAATGTAATATAAAAAGCAATTTTAAGACACAGCTTCTATTTTTGTCATATTTCTAGCTATAATTTAATTTTATTCATACAGTTAAGAAATAAAATGTTTATTATAAAAATAATACATATATATGTTTGATTTTTTTATTTTTTTCTTATAAATCCTACAAAGGTATCTACAAAGTTCTGAGGCAGCACCAAGGAGAGCAGCTACTAACTATGTTAAAAGATATTCCAGGAAACTTTCACAAGGAAGGCAGTCACTGAAGACTGAAGAAGACACCAAGCAAGGAAGACATGGGAACTGACAGAAGCAGAATCCACAGAAGCAAAACACAGAGGCTATAAACTACAGAATGGACATATGTATCACAAACAGAGGGAATGACAGGTAGATAAAATTTAGTGTAATGTTGAATGTCAAGGCCAGGGATCTTAAATGACCCTCTGTAAAACATACCCAAAGAACAAAGTTTGACCCATGAGTATCACTTACCCAATTTCTATGTTTTCTGGAAGGCTAATTCTAAATACTGTTGTTGATGGCCTGCAGATAACTAATTTGGAGATAAAGTTTCAATCAGATAGAATAGAAAGATGTCTTCTTACTGGGAATGGCAGCAATGAAGAAAGATTCTAGATCTAGCTAAGGAGAGGACCCCCACAGCACAAGATCAGATAAATGCCAATGATAAAAGTGGAGAGATTAGAAAGAAGGAAATGTGTCAGAAGTGCCTCTGCTGTATCTTAGGATAGACATGGAGCAAAGCTCATGAGAGAACAAGTGTTGAACTCAGTATTCCTCTTATATTTGCTTTTTCCATTTTCATGTCTGTATGATATCATGTATATATGTGCATATTTTGGCATATATGTGAGCATATGTGTACAGAGTACACATGCATGTATTTGTGCTGACATGTGAAGGCCCAAGATTGATGCCAGGAAAACATCATTCTTCCATTATTCCATTATTCACCGGTACAGGGTCTCTCAATCAACCCAGAGCTTCCCAGTATGGATATTCTTGCTGGCCAGCTTGCTCTGGGGATCCACTGTGTCCATTTTGCAGGACTGGAATTCCAGAAAGCCTCCTCGCTGCTGTGCATTTACATGGGTTCTGAAGTTCTGAGCTACAGTCCACATGTTTGCACAAAAAGGGCTTTAACCACTGAGTCCTCTCCCCAACCCTAACTCCATTCATTTCTTAGAAAAAGCACCTGAATTCCAAATGGATGTTAGAAGGACAAGGCATGGATTTGAGACACGCCAGTCCCTGAGGAAAGAACAGTAGAGAGATCAGGAGGGTACATATGGTAGAATGAGGGAAGTTTAACAGGTGAAGAAAGGAGATAAAGATGAGATCCTCAGGATCATGGGAGCCATAGGGGTTGAGGACACCAGGAGAACACAGACCACAGAATAAACTAGGCAGGGCTCGTAGGGGCTCACAGAGACTGAAGCAAAAAAACCATGCAGAGGGACTAGGTCCTCTGCATATACATTAAGGTTGGGTAGCTTGTGGGACCCCTAACAATGGGAGTTGGGGTATCTTTGACCCTTTTGCTTGTACTTAGGACTCTTTTTCCCTTATGAGGTTGCCTCATCCAGCCTTGATATGAAGGTTTGTGCCCAGTTTTGTTGTAACTTGTTATGATGTATTAGGTTGACATCCCTGGGAGGCCTGCTCTTTCTTTTCAAAGGAAAACAGAGGAGTGTATCTAGAGATGGGAAGACTGGAGGGAGGCGAATCTGTGATCAGGATGTAATATATGAGAGAAGAATAAAAAATTTAAATTAAAAATGATGTGCTCCTGTAGTTGAATGTTTTCCTGTGTCCTACCTGGCCTGCAGTGGGAACAAATCTCTCTACTCGTGTCCTGAAGCTGCTTAGTCCCAAATAAACACACAGAGACTTATATTAATTACAGGCTTCATGGCCATGGCCTATGGCTCAAGCTTCTTGCCTTCTCGCTCTTATAACTTGGCCCATTTCTATTAATCTGTAAGTGTCATGTGGCCATGGTTTACTTGTATTTTCACATCTTGCTTCTCCTGGTGGTGCTGGGATCTCTCTCCCCTCTGCCTTTCTTCTTCTGGTCTCTCTCCTTGGATTTTCCCACCTGCCTTTAAGCTACCTTGCCATAGGCCAATGCAACTTTATTTATTAACCAGTGGGAACAACATATATCCACAGTGTACAGACAGACATCCTCTAGCACTCTCCCTCTTCTATCTGATCAAAAAGGAAGGTTTTAACTCTAACATAGTAAAATTACATATAATAGAACAGTTATCAAGCAAGAATTACAGTTACAATATCTAGTCTATTTGTATTTGGTAAAATTAAAGGAAATACTTTATCATCTGTACTATATTTGTGAGTCTAAAGTTTCATATCTAATTTATCTTTTATCATAACCAAGGAAAATTGTAATTATCTAGTCTTCAACTACATCAAAGACCCCAGAAGGATATAATATTATCTTAGTAAACAGTAAATGCATTATAAGTAACTTCCAAAATTCTGGAAATAACAGAGACAGCTGCCTGCCTGGACAGTCATCCAAAGTTCCTCTGTAACATTGGGGCATCCATCTTCAGCCTATAGGCCTAGAGTTTCACACTTGCTTCTCCCTGTGTCCTGTAGAATGTCTGGCAGTCTCCTCTGTGAAGCAAGAACCTGAAGGACCATCTGGCCTTATCTGGCAAGATCCTGTATGTCCAGTCTATGCAACATTTTGTCAATCAGTCCAGGCAAGAACAGTTTCTTGCCCAAGTGGCCAGTTCTGCCAAGAAGAAGATATAGAGTGTCATCAATGCCCATCTTCCTCTTTGAAGTAAATGGATGCTGCAGAAGCAGACGTGTCTCATTGCCCAGGAAAGTCTAAGTTTTTTGTTTGTTTGTTTGTTTTTGTTTTGTGTGTGTGTGTGTGGTATATATATATATATATATATATATATATATATATATATATATATTATTTTACAATACTATTCAGTTCTACATATCAGCCATGGGTTCCCCTATTCTCCCCCCTCCCACCCCCTCCACTTACCCCAGCCCACACTCCATTCCCACCTCTTCCAGGACAAGTCCTCCCCCGAGGACTGCGATCAACCTGATAGACTCAGTCCAGGCAGGTCCAGTCCCTTCCTCCCAGACTGAGCCAAGTGTCCCTGCATAAGTTCCAGGTTTCAAACAGCCAACTCATGAAATGAGCACAGGACTTGGTCCCACTGCCTAGTTGCCTCCCAAACATATCAAGCCAATCAACTGTCTCACCTATTCAGAGGGCCTGATCCAGCTGGGGGCCCCTCAGCCTTTGGTTCATAGTTCATGTGTTTCCATTCATTTGGCTATTTTTTTCAATAATTGAGTAAAACTGAAATTTATTATATGCCACTGTCGTCCTAGGGACTTCCATGCTATATATATAGCCTCTATGGTTCTATGGGTTGTGGTCTGATTGTTCTTTATTTTATATCTAGAATCCACCTATGAGTGAGTACATACCATAACTGTCTTTCGGGTTTGGGTTATCTCACTCAGGATGATTTTTTCTAGTTCCATCCATTTCCCTGCAAATTTCATGCTTTCATTGTTTTTCTCTGCTGAGTAGTACTCCATTGTGTATATGTACCACATTTTTTTCATCCATTCTTCCTTTGATGGGCATCTAGGTTGTTTCCAGGTTCTGGCTATTACAAATAGTGCTGCTATGAACATAGCTGAGCATGTATCTTTATGGTATAAATCAGCATTCCTTGGGTATATGCCCAAGAGTGGGATGGCTGGGTCTTGAGGTAGTTCGATTCCTAATTTTCTGAGAAACCGCCATACTGATTTCCACAGTGGTTGTACAAGTTTACATTCCCACCAACAGTGGAGGAGTGTTCCCTTTGCTCCACATCCTCTCCAACATTGGTTGTCATTGGTATTTTTTGATCGTAGCCATTCTAACAGGTGTAAGGTGGTATCTCAGAGTGGTTTTGATTTGCATTTCTCTGATGATTAAGGATGTTGAGCATTTCTTTAAATGTCTTTCAGCCATTTGTAGTTCTTGTTTTGTGAATTCTCTGTTTAGCTCTTTAGCCCATTTTTTAATTGGAACGTTCAGTACTTTGATGTCTAGTTTCTTGAGTTCTTTATATATTGTGGAGATCAATCCTCTGTCAGATGTGGGGTTGGTGAAGGTCTTTTCCCATTCTGTTGGCTGTCTTTTTGTCTTATTGACTGTTTCTTTTGCCCTGCAAAAGCTTCTCAGTTTCGAGAGGTCCCATTTATTAATTGTTGTGCTCAGGGTCTGTGTTGTTGGTGTTTTATTTAGGAAATGGTCTCCGGTGCCAATGTGTTCAAGAGTGCTTCCTATTTTCTTTTCTATTAAGTTTAGTGTAACTGGATTTATGTTTAGGTCTTTGATCCACTTGGACTTGAGTTTTGTGCATGGTGACAGATATGGATCTATTTGTAATCTTTTACATATTGACATCCAGTTATGCCAGCACCATTTGTTGAAGATACTTTCTTTGTTCCATTGTATAGTTTTGGCTCCTTTGTCAAAAACCAGGTGTTCATATGTGCATGGATTAATGTCAGGGTCTTCAATTCGATTCCATTGGTCCGTATGTCGGTTTTTATACCAGTACCAAGCTGTTTTTATTACTATAGCTCTATAGTAGAGTTTGAGGTCAGGGATGGTGATGCCTCCAAGGGTTGCTTTATCGTATAGGATTCTTTTAGCTATCCTGGGTCTTTTGTTTTTCCATATAAAGTTGAGTATTTTTCTTTCCAAGTCTGTGAAGAATTGTGTTGGGATTTTGATGGGGATTGCATTGAATCTGTAGATTGCTTTTGGTAAGATTGCCATTTTTACTATGTTAATCCTACCTATCCATGAGCATGGGAGATCCTTCCATTTTCTGATATCTTCTTCAATTTCTTTCTTTAGGGATTTAAAGTTCTTATCAAAAAGGTCTTTCACTTGTTTAGTTAGTGTTATCCCAAGGTATTTTATATTATTTGTGGCTATTGTAAAGGGTGATGTTTCTCTGACTTCTTTATCAGCCCTTTTATCATTTGTGTATAGGAGGGCTACTGATTTTTTTGAGTTGATCTTGTATCCTGCCACTTTACTGAAGGAGTTTATCAGCTGTAGGAGTTCTCTGGTAGAGTTTTTGGGGTCACTTATGTATACTATCATATCATCTGCAAATAGTGAAAGTTTGACTTCTTCCTTGCCAATTTATATCCCTTTGATCTCCTTTTGTTGTCTTATTGCTCTAACTAGAACTTCTAGTATTATATTGAATAAATATGGGGAGAGTGGACAGCCTTGTCTTGTTCCTGAATTTAGTGGTATCGCTTTGAGTTTCTCTCCATTTAATTTGATGTTTGCTGTTGGCTTGCTATAAATTGCTTTTATTATGTTTAGAAATGTTCCTTGTATTCCTAATCTTTCTAAGACCTTTATCATGAAGGGGTGTTGGATTTTGTCAAAGGCTTTTTCAGCATCTAAGGAGATGATCATGTGGATTTTTTCTTTCAGTTTGTTTATATGGTGTATTACATTGACTGATTTTCATATGTTGAACCATCCTTGCATCCCTGGAATGAATCCTACTTGGTCGTGATGGATGATTGTTTTGATATATTCTTGGATTCGGTTTGCCAATATTTTGTTGAGTATTTTTGCATCAATGTTCATGAGGGAGATTGGTCTGTAGTTCTCTTTCTTTGTTGCATCTTTGTGTGGTTTGGGTATCAGGGTAATTGTAGCCTCATAAAAAGAGTTTGGTAGTGTTCCTTCTGTTTCTATTGTATGGAACACTTTGAAGAGGATTGGTATTAGTTCTTCTTTGAAAGTCTGGTAGAATTCTGAACTGAAACCATCTGGCCCTGGGCTTTTTTTGGTTGGGAGACTTTTGATGACTGTTTCTATTTCTTTAGGGGTTATTGGTCTATTTAAATGGTTTATCTGGTCTTGATTTAATTTTGGTATGTGGTATTTATCCAGAAAATTGTCCATTTCTTCCTGGTTTTCCATTTTTGTGGAGTACAGGTTTTTGAAGTATGATCTGATGATTCTCTGGATTTCCTCGTTGTCTGTTGTTATGTCTCCCTTTTCATTTCTGATTTTGTGAATTTGGGTGCTCTCTCTTTGCCTTTTAGTTAACTTGGCTAGGGGTTTGTCTATCTTGTTGATTTTTTCAAAGAACCAACTCTTTGTTTCATTGATTTTTTGTATTGTTCTCTTGTTTTCTATTTCATTGATTTCAGCCCTCAATTTAATTATTTCCTGGCGTCTATTTCTCCTGGGTGAGTTTGTTTCTTTTTGTTCTAGAGCTTTCAGTTGTGCTGTTAATTTATTGGTATGAGATTGCTCCATCTTCTTTATGTGTGCATTTAGAGCTATGAATTTTCCTCTTAGCACTGCTTTCACAGTGTCCCATAAGTTTGGGTATGTTGTACTTTCATTTTCATTGAATTCTAGGAACTCTTTAATTTCTTTCTTTATTTCTTCCTTGACCCATTGATGTTTCAGGTGGGCATTATTCAGTTTCCATGAGTTTGTGGGTTTTCTATAATGTTTGTTGTTATTGAGGTCTAACTTTAAGGCATGGTGGTCTGATAAGAGACAGGAGGTTATTCCAATTTTTTTGTATCTGTTGAGATTTGTTTTGTGTCCAAGCATGTGGTCAATTTTTGAGAAGGTTCCATGGGGTGCTGAGAAGAAGGTATATTCTTTAGTGTTAGGATGGAATATTCTGTAGATATCTATTAGGTCCATTTGAGTCATAACATCTGTTAGGTCCTTTATTTCTTTGTTAAGTTTCAGTCTGGTAGATCTATCTTTTGGTGAGAGTGGTGTGTTAAAATCTCCCACTACTAATGTGTGGGGTTTGATGTGCATTTTAAACTTTAGTAGTGTTTCTTTTATGAATGTGGGTGCTTTTGTATTTGGAGCATAAATGTTTAGAATCGAGACTTCATCTTGGTGGATTTTTCCCATGATGAATATGTAATGTCCATCCTGGTCTCTTTTGATTGATTTTAGTTTGAAGTCTATTTTATTAGATATTAGGATAGCTACACCAGCTTGTTTCTTAGGTCCATTTGCTTGGAAAGCCTTTTCCCAGCCCTTTACTTGGAGGTAGTGTCTGTCTTTGGAGTTAAGGTGTGTTTCTTGTATGCAGCAAATGGATGGGTCCTGTTTTCTTATCCATTCTGTTAGCCTGTGTCTTTTTATAGGTGAGTTGAGACCATTGATATTGATGGATATTAATGACCAGTGATTGTTAATTCCTGTTATTTTTTTTTTTGGTTGTGTTGTGTTGTCCTTCTGTGGTGTATGTTGGTGTGGGATTATCTATTGCTTGATTTTTCATGGATGTGTTTAGCTTCTTTGGGTTGAATTTTCCCTTCTAGTGCTTTCTGTAGGGCTGGGTTTGTGGACAGGTATTGATTAAATCTGGTTTTATCCTGGAATATTTTGTTTACTCCGCCTATGGTGATTGAGAGTTTTTCTGGGTATAATAGTCTGGGTTGGCATCTGTGGTCTCTTAGTGTCTGCATGAGATTTGTCCATGATCTTCTAGCTTTCATAGTCTCTATTGAGTAGTCTGGTGTTATTCTGATGGGTTTACCTTTATATGTTACCATTATATGCTGCCGGGCCCGTCTACCTCCGCGGGCCGCTGCCGCAGGCCTACCTGCGTCTGCTTGTCTCTGCCGCCGGGCCCGTCTACCTCTGTGGGCTGCCGCTCGGCCCGTCTACCTCCACGGGCCACCGCTGGGCCTGAATGTCTCTGCTGGCTTCCGCCGGGTCTGAACGTCCCTGTCGGCCGCTGCTGCTGGGCCTGTCTACCTCTGTGGGCCGCCACTGGGCCTGAATGTCTCTGTTGGACTGAATGTCCCTATTGGCTGCCGCCGCCGGGCCCGTCTCAAAGTCTAAGTTTTTAAAACATTTTAAATGCCATACTCTGTAAGTCTTCAAAATGTTTGAAGATTACGTATCTAACTGAAATATATCTATGTATACCTAGAAAACTTAACGAACATGACTATAAGTTTGACTATCATAGAAGACTAATTATTAATCTGTATTTCTTAATTATCCATTACAATTCAAGTGATTTACATAAACATAATACCTTAAACAAGACTAGAAATATATATACAGCATAACAAAATTAACTTTAAATTTGTAATAAACTAAAATCTATAGCAATGTAAAACATTTTAAACAAGTTGTTGCTTTTTAAAAGTAGGTTCAATAATCTGCCCTTTTATTCTATCATATCTATATTATCCCCTTTTCTTTTTTAGAAAGAGATTGTATTTATAATCAACCCCCTTAACATAAAAATAAACACTTATAAACAATATTTTGGGAATTTGGACGTAGCTTGTCATACACTTCCTGCTGGTTAGGGGCACTGTAAATCTTATGGGGATCCTGAGAAAATTAAGAATTATGGTCAAATCCTGACTGGAATAGTCTGTGAGGCTGCATTGTCTGAGCCAGTCGCCATGAAGCCATTCTGGATGTTGGATCATCTGGGTCATGGTGACAATGTAGACCTTTCATGGGGTCTTAGCTGATCAAACCATATTAGCCTGGAAGCAATCCATAGGTTCTCATCTTCTGTGGAAATGAAAGCAGAACCTCTTTTCCAAAGCAACGTATCTTTAGACACAAACTTTGAAGTCAAGATACCCTTAAAATATACATATTGGTTTAACTTAGTAGCCTTTACAATCAAATGTCTTTCTGTAGTTAAAAAATCCCAAAGATAATATAATCAAGACTCTGTGCTATTTCCATCTTTAAGTAGCTTATTTTTATATTACTTTTATTGTCTATTTAAAGACTTTATTTTTAAAAATTGTTTCTTTATATAACTGTCTATATTCCTTTTCCTCTCTCTTACAAGCCTACATACATTTTTACACACAATGTAAACCATTTAGAGTTTTATTCCATCTGAATCTGTCTTATTGTGAGTCTATTGCTTTAAACTGCAGCATGGCTAGGACATAACCAGAAGCCTTGGCTGCTGACTCCACCCACCTCATCTTCCCAACATGGCAGAGGTAATTCACCACCAGTTTTGGGAGCCATGCTCTCTGCAGACTCTGGGAAGCAGTGGGTCCACGCCTCCATCCAGCAGCCTGTAGTACAGAAACCTTTTCTTTTTGTTCTTCTATTTTTTTTTCTGTACTAGCAAAAGGTAAATCTACCACACAGTGGGCTGCACAGATTCAAGATACCACTGTGTACCATGGTGGGAATCTGCCATGCTGTTTAGCTTATGGCGGCTGGCAGCCAACCCCATCTCACAGGCAGCTGTTGGGAAACGAGTCTCTATGCTGCTGCTTACATGAGACTGTGAGACTAGGAAGCCTAGTGTGGCCCCATTTCTGTGCGTTCAGAATCTTTATGCTTTCTTATGTCTATGTGGATCAATGCCTAATGGCGAGCACCAAATATAGCTGGAAGTTTTCTTGTGTCCTGCCCAGTCCTGCAGCTACTCAGACCCAAGGCTTAGAGGCTTATATTAATTACAAACTGGATGGCTTATGGCTCAAGCTTCTTGCCTGCTAGCTCTTATATTTTAAATTAACCATTCTATTAATCTATGTTTTGCCATGGCTTACCAGTCTGCTGGAATGTTGTTCCTTGGGCAGTGGGCTAGCATCTCTCTCCCCTTTACCTTTCTTCTTCCTGTCTCCTTAGATTTTCCCACCTGTCTCTAAGCTACCTTGCCATAGGCCAATGCAACTTTATTTATTAACCAATGGGAACAACATATATTCACAGCATGCAGAAAGACATCCCCAGCATGCTCCTCCATCTCCTTTATGCTGGTATTTTAACTGGTTTGATCCTGTGCAGGCCTTAGCATTAAAGAGATGAGATCCTTAGAAATCCTAGATAGGAGAACACTGAAAGAGCCTGAGCTCCTGAGACAGAAGAGAAGAATGAGAAAAGAGAGTGAAGAAACAAAGATGTCCAACAGAGTCATCACATGACAAAAATCAGTGAGAAAAATGTTCATTTATGGTGGACTATTCCATTTCAGTCCATTCAGACTAATCTGGACTAGTTCCAGAAACATACACTGAAGAAAGTAGAGTGCTTTAGTCACCTTGTGTGTCCATATACAGCAAAACCCACCCTTTTGCTTCCTTAGCCATATAGAATATGACTAAAGGTTTAATCTGCAATACCTGGAAGCAGCTCTGAGAGGAAAGCTAGGAATGAGTCCCAGAGGATGTTCTGGGGAGGCTGTCATGGTCAGGGGGTGAAAGTCAGCTGTGTAGAAGGAAACAGCTAGGAAAACAGGAATTTCTGGGTGCAGGAAGGTCAAGGATTGTAGTAGGACAGGCCCATAGGGTCGAGGAAATTGCCTCAAACCAGTTCCAGGGCAGGCACATAACGTACTTCCTTATGAGCCCACCTGTAGTCTGCCTGAGGGTCTAGTAAGAGGCACTGTTGGAGTTCCTGATTATAATCAGCCACTGAGGGACAACCACACAATGCCACCATATTGGGACACAACCTTAGTTTAGGGAGGAAGGTATATAAGGCATTCCCCCTTATTGAATAAATGAGTCTGCTGTTTGCCTTTCACCTGACTCCCAGTGTCTGTGTCATTGATGTCATGCCTTCTCACCCCTTCCCTCTAGGGAGCTGTTAGGACCAAACAACAAAAGATCAAACACTGATCCTGACACTGAGCCTGAGGGAAGCAAGCTAGAAGAGGCGATAGGAGCCCGGAAACCAGGTAAAGGAAGGTTGTTAAGTGCTTTTAAATAAGAACAGTGATGGTGGACAGATTTTGCAATGATTCATTCAAGTGGTTTGTAAGTAAATGAAGAAGATTCTTCAAATATAAGAAGTGCTTTCAAAGGTAACTTGCTCACTGGGATGTAGCTCTAAGGCTAAATGTACTCAAGTTTCACTCATTCAATGAGAGGCACTGTGAAGGATGAGCCTCAGCCTTACTATTCATCTGCAAAAAGTTTTCTTGCTTAGCAAGGAGCAATGCTTTAAGATGTAAAAATAAATGAATTATATTGGAACTACAATTTTATGAAAGACCAGTGACTGACACCCTAGCTTCTTAAAAAAAAATAAAAAACAAACCCTTTGGCAACATAAATTAAAACTGGAAAGAGCCCCTCATCATGTGGGCCACCTTCAACCTTCCTCTTGCTCCTTCCCTTTTGTTTGGCTGTAGTGAATTCCCTGAAGCTTTAGTCTCATAGTCTTTCTTTCAGATCTGTGTCCCTGCCCTTGATCTCTACCTGAGTAGTACTTATGAACAGATCCTTCAAACCAAAACACTTCCTTCAGGAAATATTTCTGAATCTTCACCACAGAGTTGTCTATACACAATAGGTATGGACTTCTATACCTGAATCAGTAATTTCCAAACTGTGAGCATGCTGCATCCACTCTCCAAATGCCATTCAACCAACAGCTATGGGCAAAACAGAGTAAGTCAAAGAGGAGAAGAGCAAATGACCAGAAGCCAAGGAGGTTTGGGGTAAGTCAGGGAGTGAAATCTACTTCTCTCATTCAGAGAAATGGTAAGGGATCATTGTGAGAAAATAGCCCTCTGGATTTTTGCCGAGTATCCAGAATAGTGTCATGGAAAGCTGTCATGGAAGGCTGGAAATAGTGTCATGGAAGGCTGGAAATAGTGTCATGAAAAGCATGGAAAGCGTGTCATGGAAGGCTGCCAGCAAGCTTTTTCCATTCTCAACAAGAGAATTTGCTGGAAGCTCTTCCCATTCTTTCTGACACAAATTGATTTGCATAAATAGAAATCCACTAGTCTTGTAACTGATATTGTTTGGAGATTCCCAGTAGAGTGAAATATTTTTTAAGGAATTGTTATTGTTTTTATAAGTTCAGTGAGGCTTGCCTGAGAACAACAAATACTGAGATGGTGATGAGAGACGACCTCCCTCTAGTAGTTATACTAGAATCTTGAAAATAATGCTTTCTCCCAGCTAGGGGATGTGGACTCAGCCTTTTTCTGTTACTCCTCACCACATCATTTTTATTTTCAAGCCATATCAACCATACAATCACACAAATTAAGAACCAAGGATAACACTAAATATAATGTAACTATTTTTAGCAAACTTTTATACTTCCTTAAAGAAATTTGAGGCAATAGTAGAGGCAGACTCTATAGCAATTCACAGTAATGGACTAAAGTGTTTAGCCAGAGAGTCAGAAATTGCTAGTGACATTAAAAATTCAGTCCTGGGACTTGGAGATTTTTACTGCATTTCCTAAACTCACTCTCCAGTGACTGAAATGTGGAGATCAATGGTTGGCACAAATAGTATCATTTTCACCCTCCTCTGGAAATTAACCAGCTCAGAGCTGATAAAGCCCATAATTTAACACATAGGGCAAATTGCTAAAGCACTTAGCCAGTGAGGTACTAATCTTCCTTTCCTGTGAACTTGAACTGACTCCTGACAGCAAAATCAATTGAAGAGATTTACCCCAGGGATGGCTTCTAAAAAGCAGTGTAATCAGGAGATCAGGGAATAGATGTGGAGAGCTGTCACAACCCTCTGCCAACCAGCCACTGTCTTCCCATAGCCTGAGTCTGCAGGTGTAAGCATTCTCCCAAAGGTCCCACTGAACTCAAGGTATTTAGAGGTTAAAAAACCTTTTCCCATACTGATGAAATCTTGTCACCTGAAACACTTGAGGTCAAGCAAATTTACCACCCTGGTTCCCAGGGCAGCCACAGAGCTGTAGAAAACAACCTTACAAAATGCTTTGAGCTTCCTGCTCCATCTACTTGATGTCTGATGAGTTTGTAAGTGTTCGTGGCTTCTTAAAATGGAGTGCTGGCTTTAAACTCATGACAGTTCCAGAAATTCAATATTTTAATCTTAAGAAATTTCCATTAAAAGCAAATAACCATTTGTTGCTTAAACTCACAAAAAAAGGTACAGCTTCCTTTCCCCACTGCTGACTGCTGTCTTGCAATATTGCCAGCACTATCCACTCCACAGAGTATACTGGGATGTAGCAGAAAAGACAAATATTTGTTAGTGTGAATCACTGCTGTACAGTTTTGTAGCAATATAGCCATGACAGATACTCACCCTCCCAAGATGAAGTTTCCTTACCCACATCTTATACTGACTTCCCCTAAAGATTGCTAAAAAGATTGAATGGGAATATATGAAAAAGATATCAAATATCAGCTATGGTACAAAAAACATAAACACCATTCTCCTGCATACCTTTATGCTTTTTTTTCATTTTTTTATTTTTCTTGTGTATGTGTGTGTGTGTGTGTGTGTGTGTATAGTTTGCATATATGTGCACTTTTTTTTAATTGTAGAAATAGGAGGTTGACATTGGAAATCACCTTCCATCACTCTTCTACCTGACCAATCAAAGCAAAGTCTCTTCATCAAATCCGGAGCTCACCAACGTGGTTAGCTTTGATAGCCAGCTTGCTCTGGAATCCACTCTCTCCACCTTCACAGGCTGGAACTATCCATGGGCCACCACATCCTCCAGGTATTTATGTGGGTGCTGATGACCCAAACTGTTCTCACATTGACAGGTTAAGCACTTTAACCACCAACCTGTCCTCCCTGTATGCTTCTTCTCATGAGTATTTGGTCCAAATATTGAATAGTTGTGCTTCTTGCTAGTGTTATAGTGACATCAGGAAATCATACCTGTCTCAAAGGGGAATTATTATCATCCTCCCCAGATGTGTGTTTAAACAGCCCACAAGTCGCAAACCCTTCCCCAATCTGTCTTCTCATCCTGCTTCTCTCTGCTTATGCCTACTACTACTAATTCTATCCTGCCTTCAAGCCAAATGAGTTTCTAAATTTATTCATTTATAAGAGAAAAATTTTAATGTATTTTAGAGGATGTGATATCCCGAGTTAAATTGTAACTATACTGTAAAGTTGACGATTATAAAGGCTGTGCACATTTATAGAAAGTTAAACCAATGACCAGGTGTTCAAACTATGACTTGAAACATTCACCAGGACTCCCTGAAAATGTGTCACCAAACTTCTGCCAAGCAGATGGTCAAAACTTACCCATCACACCAGAACACAAACCTCAAAATCTGCAAACAGTCTGGAGACCTGCACTGTAAGGTCTTGAGTTTGAAAGAGGAAAGACATTTTCAGGGAGACTTGAAAGCCATCACAAAACACCTGGATGTGGACCAGGGGAAAGCCAGGGAGGGGAGATGTTGAATGTGCTCCCTATTACATTTGTAGCAGTGCTTTGGGGTTAAAACATAATTATCTTTGGATTGGATTCATGGAAAATTGGCCTCTTTGCAGTCAAGGAAACTAAAAACAACTTTACAGAATGCTAAAAAAAAATGTAAAAACAGTTTAAACGTGACCTAGTAATCCAAACTCAAGTGCCCACATTAACTTCCCAAGAAAGGGTGCCTCAGTTCTGAAACACCCCTGATGACCTGAAACTTAAATTATATGGGCTCCAGTTCAGATAACTCTGACCACTAGAAAATTCTCCTGGATCTAACTAGAGGTAATAATCATAATTGAGAATTAAGGCAGTCCCCAGTACACAAATATCATGTATTTTCTTTCCGTTGTGTTTCCTGGATTTTACACAAATATATAAAATTGTGTATTCACAGACAACATGAAAGTAGAAGAATCTCTTTCTAAAAGAGAAATGAGATTAACAGGGGTGGGGAGCAGTGGTAAAAGAAGATAAGACAAGAGCCTGTGGTATATATTTACATGAAATATTTAAAGAATTTTTTAGTTTTTATTTTACATTTATTTATTTCTGTGAAGAACACAGGTACCATGGTGCATGCATGGCAGTCTGAAGACAACTTTCAGGAGTCAGTTCTCTCCTACTATGTGAGTCTCATGGATGGAACTCAGGACATCAGGATTACCAGAAAGCATCTTTTTCCACTGTGCCCTCTCAACAGCCCTTTTACCGGTAATTTCATAAACACAATAAAAGTATGTTCTAAATACAAGGAAAAAATTGAATTCATCCATATCTTCAGCCAATTTTGTTCCTGGACATGCTAGTCCTGGAATGTTACTACTTGAGGTTCAACAGAAAGTCTAATTAGTCCATGGACAACCCTTCAAATTTCAGAAAAAGATTACCACAGAACCTAGGCTTTCTCATTTTGAGACTGTGATGATTAATCTTCATTATCAACTTGACAAGAACTATACACACCTCAGCATGTGTGTAAGAACATCTCCAGAGAGGTTTAACTGAAGAGGGATGGTCCACCCTAAATGTGGGCAGTATAATGGATGAAGTAGAAAAGGAGCTGAGTACCAGCATTTACTTCTCTCTACTTCCTGACTGCAGATACAATTTGACCCAAATAACCCTCCTTGCACCCATGCCTTGACCACTAATGAACTACATCCCTTTGAACTATAGTCTAAATAAACCTCTCCTTCACAAAGCTGTTTCTGTCACTGTTTTCTCACAGCAATGAGAAAAGTAGCTAATACAGACTCTCTCCAATCCAATTCTTACATGGCATAGTTTATCTCTCTCTCATTCCTTGGCATTTGGGTGCACCTAAACCCTTTAAAGTAGTTCACTGAGGAAGCAAAAGAAGGGGCCATGAGCATGGCCTTTCTGGACACTCATATGTATTCATATAACACTGAATTGTAGCCCCCTTTGCTTTGAAAGGCTCATAATACTGTTGGTCAGTTGTGGACTTACCTAAATGCAGTATCTTTTCTTTTAGAGGGAAGCTTTTAAAACTAAATAATGAAGGAGGGGGCATGGAAAGGACTGAGTGGGTATAAGCTTGGTGACATAAATTCAATCCTCAAAATCCATGGGGGGTGGGGAGGGACAGATGTGGTGACAAGCATCTCTAATTCCAGCACTTCTCTGACAAGATGGGGGACAAGGCCAGAAGAATTGCCTGTAAGTTATGGAGCTCTGGCCTGCAGTGTGCAGCATGGCAACAGAACAAGAGAGACCCTGCCCAGATACAGTGGACAAGAGTTGTTCTCTGACCTTCACACATGTATACACTCTCACACAAATAGGCACATACATGCAAGAAAGTAAATAATAAAAATTTTAAAGGATGACTGAAATACATATGGTAGGATAAAAGGGTAGATTAATGAACCTACCTTTAAAGAGTAACAACTTGTTTGAAATGTTTTACATTGGTATAGATTTTAGTTTATTGATACAAATTTAATTTTGTTATACTGTGTGTGTATTTCTATTCTTGTTTAAAGTATTATGTTTGTATAGCTCATTTAAAATTGTAATGGATAGTTATGAAATAGATTAATAATTAGTCTATGTTAATCATACTTATAGCCATATTAGTTAAGTTTTCTAGGTATACATAGATATATTTCAGATAGACAGGTAATCTTCAAATACTTCAAAGACCTACAGAATATGACATTTAAAATGTTTTAAATTTTTTTGATTTTCTGGACAATGAGACATGTCTGCTCCTGGCAGCACCAATTTACTTCAGAGAGGAGGATAAGCATCAAAGACACTCTATATGGAGTTTATCTTCTTCTTGGCAAAAATAGCCATTTGGGCAAGAAACTGTTCTTGCCTGGACTGCTTGATCGACTGGACATGCAGGATCCAAAAGAAGGTGACCACTGAACTTTGCTTGGCAAAATGGTCCTTTAAGTTCCTGCTTCGCAGAGGAAACTTCCAGACATTCTACAGGACACAGAAAAAAATAATTGGGAGACTCTAGGCCTGTGGGCTGAAGACAGATGTCCCAACTTTACTAAAGAACTTTGGATGACTATTCAGGCTGCCAGCTGTCTCTGTCTACTCTCGTAAGAGTTAGTTGCTTACTAACTTCTCCCAAAAGTTGCTTACATCCTTCTCCCATTTCTCAGGTAATATTATATCCTTCTGAGGTTTTGATGTAGTTAAAGACTAGATACTTATAATTTTCCTTAGTTATGATAAAAGATAAGTTAGATATGAAATCTTAGACACATAAAATATAGGATATCTTCTTTAATTTTGCCAAATAGACTAAATATAAATAGACTAGATATTGTAACTGTAATTCTTGCTTGATAATTGTTTTGTTATATGTAATTTTACTATGTGAAAGTTAAAATCTTCCTTTTTGAAAAAAAAAGAAAAGGGGAAGTGTTGTGAATATCACTCTGTATAAATAAAATGCTGATTGGCCAGCAGCCAGGCAGGAAGTATAGGCAGGACAAGCAGAGAAGAGAATTCTGGAAAGTGAAAGGCTGAGGCAGGAACACTCTGCCAGCCACTGCCATGAGTAACAACATGTAAGATACTAGTAAGCCACAAACCATGTGGCAACTTATATACTAAGAGAAATGGGTTTATTTAAGATGTAAGAACAGTTAGCAAGAAGCCTGCCATGGCCATACAGTTTGTAAGAAATATAAGTCTCTGTGTGTTTACTTGGTTGGGTCTGAGCAGCTACAGTACTGGCGGATGAGAGAGATTTGTCCTGACCATGGGCCAAGCAAGACCAGGAAAACTCCAGCTATAGGTGACATACTTATTGCTATTTAATTTCAATATATTAAATTGAATTTCTCCTTTAGCTAGTAAGTATGATTTAGTTAATGATATTGTTATAAACAACTTAGACAAACAGACTCTATACAGCTTTAAGTCATTGACAAAAGTATCGAAAATTAGAAGATTAAATGTAGAAATTGCGTCTTGGAAAAAATGGTTCAGTCAATAAAGTACTTGCCTGGAAGTCTGAGGACCTGAATCTGATCCTCAGTACCCAGATCTTAAATGTTGGGCACAGCAAAGCACTTGTAGTCCCAGTGCCAGGCTGGTAGAGACATGCAGACCCCTGGGGCTCAATGGCCAGCCCAGCCAAGCCTATTGGCAAACTCCATGTTCAGTAAGAGACTTTGATAACAAAAATAAGGTGCACAATACCCAGGAATGATACCCAAGTTTGTCCTCTGGTCTACATAGCATACATGAGCATGCATCATGAATGAACTCACACACAGTTCTCTCCAATTGTATAGAAGTCCATTATTTCAATATTGTTTCAAATCCAGTCTGTGTGCCCACACACTGTCCACAGTTTAGGATAGCTTGCCAAATCCCATGAATCACCTCAAACACATAGTATCATTTTTGCTATGCTTTCTTGATAAGTGAGGACATTCCTCCAAAGAAAGCATTCATGTCTTAATGTGACACTGTGTGGATTTTGGTATGATGCCATAATCATTTCCACTTTGACCAGAACATGAAATTTTGCTTAATAAATCAATTATTCTAGTATTGTGGTCACGTTTAAAAGCGTTCTTTTCATTTTTAAATAAAAACTGAAATATGGTTGAAATTTTGTATCCCATCTTATGTAGATGTAACCAATCGTCTTATTAAAATAAGAAACACAGAGCCAATGTAAAAGAGAAAGCCGAGAGGTCAGAGCTCAGAGATAAAATCTTACCTCCTGCAGTGCTCCTAGCTTCTCCCAGAGCTAGAGAGAGAGAGAGACAGAGACAGAGACAGACAGAGACAGGGAGACAGAGAGAAAGCAAGAGAGAAAGCAAAAGCGAAAGTGAAAGTGAAAGTGAAGGCGTAGCCGGTTAAAGCTTAAATCCAGCCACTTGTTCCCTCTTGAGCTGAGTCAAGGCTTGGCTTTACAGGCAGGGGCCCTGTTTGGCATGGCAGGCCTGAGTTGTTTGTAGCACTGGCTTTAAGCAAGCAGCTCACAATCTTATATTAAAATTACCAGCAAAAAAGTATGGGAAGGTAGAGATAGCTAAATAGGTATGGTCAAACATCAAGAGGAATGAATGTTATGCTCAGAGAGATCATTTATTTTTTTCTACAACATTTAGGATAATTATCTGACTTCTGTATCATGCATATTGGCTCAGTTTCTACAGGATCTCTGCAATAACAAACAGCAGTTCAATTAATTTGTTTGAAATTTCTGTGTAATATAAAATCTACTTCATAAGATTGAACTCTGAACTGGTAATGTTCTCTCATTCTTAAATGCATTGTGTTTGCATTCTAACATCAACGCTCTTAGAACAAAAACCATGTATTGGGGTTGAGGATTTAGCTCAGTGGTAGAGTGTGTGCCTAGCAAGCGCAAGGCCCTGGGTTCGATCCTCAGCTCTGGAAAAAAAAAATGTATAATAAAAAATGACTCACAGAAATCTACTAGGTAATTTACAGTAAAACAGATCTTGTTCTCTGGTGTTGCCATTCTGCCTCCAGTATTTCTCTTGTTCTGATATAATGGAGAAATTGTCTAATTGTCAGTGGTACCCTCTGTCTGTGCATGACTAAACCATCACATGTACCTTTTCTGTTGATCTGGGCTTTCTCTCAAGATCAGCATTCTCTGATGATCCCTCTATCATACAGTTTTCATTTTGTCATACAATTACACTTGATTTGTATGCATTGGATACAAAGAATCTGAATTATATTTGTAAGAACATCTCAAGCCTAATTGGCATGCTTACTTTAAAATGGAGTGCCTTGGGGCTTGGGGAGGTGGCGCAGCAGTAAAGTGCCTGCTACATAAAATGTAATGAACTGAGTTTAGATCTCCAGCACCATGAAAACTGGACATGGTAGTACCTGACTATTAAGTCTATCACCATGTCTGGCTTCACTCTGCCTACAGATTTTCTCAGCATTGCTGCTAAGGAGTAGATGCCACAGTCCTGGTATCTCCAATGTTTTCAGGTCACTACTGTAATGTTCAACCTTCAGAACATTATGCAGAGCCTTCCCAGGGCATCCTTGCAGGCCTCACATCGGCTGGCCTCAGCAGTTCTCTGGAAATATATTATCTTACATGTCTACAAACCAGTACCATGTGGATAACACTACCAAGTCCTGTTGCCAGCTCAGGATGGAGACTGCCCTCATGGACCACAATGGTGTTGTTTGTTTCTCAACAACACATTCTTAATGAATCAAAAGTTTTACACCTAAGTTAACTTTCTATCATAACTAAGGAAAACTACAACTATTACTATATAGTCTTCAACTCTATCAAAGACCCAGAAGGATGTAATGTGATCTAACAACAGAGACATTTGACTGGCTAGACAGCCATCCCAAGTTCCTCTGCAATGTTGGGGCACACATCTTCAGCCTACAGGCCTATAGTATCTGGCAGACTTTTCTATGAGGCAGGAATTTTGCCTTTTTTGGCAAAGTTCGTCAGTCACTTTCCTCTGTGTCCTATAGAATGTCTCATAGTTTCTTCTGTGAAGCAGAAATTTTGAAGGACTGTCCTGCCTTATTTTGGCAAAGTTCAACAGTCTTTTTTCCTGTGTGCCCTGTATGTTCAGTCTGCACAGCACATTGTTAGCAATCAAAGGCAAAAACAATTCCTTTACTATTGGCTAACCTTGCCACAGTGAAAGCAAACTCCATAAGGAGTTTCTTCAGTGACCATCATCTCTGAAGTAAATTAGTGCTGCCAGGAACAGATGTGTCTCATTGTCATGAAAAACCTTAAGTTGGCAAACATTTTAAGTGCCATATTCTGTAGGTCTTTGAAAGTTTTGAAGACCATCTATCTATCTAAAATATATTTCTATATGATCTTGAAAACATACCTAACATATCTACAAATTTGATTGTTGTGAATGACTAACCACTAATCTATGTTTCCTGATTATCCTATATAATTTACAACAATAGCTTTCAAAAACTAGAACTTCATCCTACATTTCCAAATGAACTGCATAGAATACCACAAACAAAAATAGAAAAATACATACAATATGCTGTAACAAACATAACCTTAAATCTTTATCAATATACAAAAATCCTTTAAACAAGAGTAGAAACATATATACAGTGTAACAAAAATAACTTGAATTTGTATCAATATTCTCCTAAATGATAACCAATATCCATAACCCAACAAATAACCAAAAATCACCCACACACCCCCAAGTCTTGGGAATGTGGGTATAGTTTTCTCCATACTTCTTCCTGCTGTCTGAGGATCCCTAAAGCATTTTTAGGGTCCCAGGGAGAAAATTTGAGATAATGGCCAAGTCCTGAGAAGACCAGCAGTAATCTCTGCTGATAGATATTGTCTGTTAAGACTTAGGAGGTCTTGCCTGATCAAACCTGATCTGTATTAACCCTGAACGAATCCACAGCCTCTCATCTCCTGTGGGAACAAAACTCCAAAGCATTTTTGATTTCCATTTGACAAATATATTTTTTTACTTCTTCTTTAAAATTAAGGCCTTCTTAAAATATCTATATTGGTTCAATTTTGCAGCCCTGTTCACAATCCTGCATGTTCTGGCAGCTGTCTTTTGCTCTTCATCACTCAAAAAGTTCAAAATCAGCACAATAACATACAGGATCCACATTTCCTGAGCATTTCCCATCTCTATGTGGCTCATTCTGTTCTACATTACTTCACTTCTCTCTCCAAAAACTTTATTTTTAAACTCTTCATTTTCTTTCCATGACTCTACCCTTTTTCTTTTCTTAAGCCTACACATATTATTAAACACACTGGGGCCTGTTTAGGGGTTTTACTCTGTCTGGAGTTCTTTTACTGCATATCTTTAGTCTTTTTTGACCATGTGAGCAAAAAACTGCTTACCTACACCTAGATTCTCCAAGTACAGCTCTCAGCTGGCTCTGCCCACTTCTCGGGTGTGGTGATACTTTGTTATACTCTAATAAAATGTGCCTAAAAATCAGAGGTCAGAGACAGCCACTAGATTAAACATAGGGGTCAGGCAGTAGTGACACACACCTTTAATCTCAGCACTTGAGATATCATGCCTTTGTTACCAGTATTTAGGAAACACACATGCCATTAATGCCAGCACTAGGAGACAAGAAGTAATATGGCTGTGCTGTGGATATTACTCTATATAAATAAAACACTGATGGCCAGTGACCAAGCAGGAAGTATAGGCGGGACAAAGAGAGAGGAGAATTGGGGAAACAGGAAGAAGGAGAGAGAGACACTGCAGCCACCGCCAGGACAAGCAGCATGTAAAGACTCTGGTAAGCCACCAGCCATGTGGCAAGGTATAGATTTATAAAAATGGGTTAATTTAAGATAAAAGAACAGTTAGCAAGAAACCTGGCATGGCCATACAATTTATAAATATTATAAGCGTCTGAGTGATTATTTTATAAGTGGATTGTGGGACTGTGGGGCTTGGGGAACCTGGAGAGAAGCCCTCCAGCAACATGGCTGTGTAGAGAAAGGCATATAAAGTGTAAGGAAACAGGAACTCGAGACCCTTTCAGCTGAGGACTCAGAGGCATTCAGTCTGAGGATTCATGGAGACAGGATCTTCCCCTTTGGGCTGAGGAGTTGGTGAGGTGAGTAGTGGATGCGGTTGTTTCCTCTGATTTTTCAGCATTTACCCCAATATCTGTCTCCGGATTATTATTATAAGACCATTTAGGATTTGTGAAACACTCAAGTTGTGAAAGCTAAGCTTGGCAGGCATTTTTACTTAGTTATTTTCTTTCTACTTAACATACTAGCTGCTCAAGGGCTCACAGACCAACAGAAACCGTCTGCTCAAAACCCTTAAAGGAGCCGTATCCTATTCCTGTTTGTTTGTTTGCTTGCTTGCTTGCTTGCTTGCTTGTTTTTGAGACAGGGTTTCTCTGTGTTGTTTTGGTGCCTGTTCTGGATCTCGCTCTGTAGACCAGGCTGGCCTTGAACTCACAGAGATCTGCCTGGATCCGCCTCCTGAGTGCTAGTATTAAAGGCATGAGCTACCTCTGCTGCCTGACTCATATTCTTACTTATAAGTGCCGAACCTTAGATTCACTGGTTTCTTGCCAGCTTTCCTTAACTTAAATGATCCCAACTATCTTTGACCTCGGGGCTTTTCCCATTCTCTTACTTCTGTAAATCTTACTCTTACTCTGTGGCTTATTGTGCAGCTGGGTGGCTGGCCCCTGGAGTCCTTCTACATCTCTGGCTCCTTCTCCTAGATTTCTCCTCCAAATAATCTCTCGGCCTGCCAGCCACAACTGTTATTTCTCCTGCCTTGTCATTAGCCATTCAGTTCTGTATTAGACTGTCAGGTGTTTCAGACAGGCACAGTAACACAGCTTCACAGAGTTAAACAAATACAACATAAACAAAAGCAACCCAGCTTAAAATAATATTCTACCACACATTGGCCTCTGTGTGCTGACCCTGGGGAAATAATTTTCCAGGCAGTTGATTCTGAGCAGAGAACTCCGTCAGTAGCATTCTCAGTTTAAACTCTCCCTTTCCAAGGAAATTGGCATTTTCACAAAGATGGGGCCTTGAGTGTGTGGGGGCTGGCTTCCAAGGCCCTGTATGTTGTCTAAGTGTAGAATAAATGTTTCTCTTTAATAATATTATTCTAACCATCACAGAGGCTTTGACTGCACTCTTCTTCCTCAAACTTTAAACTTTGCACGTGAACTTTTCCTCACATAACTCCACATTTTTTTTATCTTCCTGCTCTACTCTTTGATGTCTCTCATCAAGGACCTGGATGGGAACAGTCAACAGTAACCTGATATGCCGAGTGCTGTCCTTCTTGAAATTTTCTCCACTAATTAGTTGATTTATTTTAAGTTCAACTTTGCTCAAGCACAAGATTCTAGCAGAATATAGCCAGATTCTTTTCCAAAACTGTACGTGAATGGTACCTATACCAGTACCTGAGAGGATCCAGTTCTTTTCTGACACTCCATGAGCCCAGCCTCCACTGTCTGTCTCTCTCCTCATTATTTTCTTCTGTGTTCCACCAGAATTGCCCTTTAATCTCTGCCTATAGTATTCAAGAGAATTTTAGTCAAAAGTTGTAAACCCTTCCAAATTCCTCTCAGGAACCAATTCCAATGGCCTAAGGACAGATTCATCAGTTTTATCACAGCCATGGTCCTACCTCTATGTAAAATATTCTATATTACTTACATGTCTCATTTCCAGGACAAAAATACATGGCAATAGCAACTTATAAAAGGAAGGGTTTGTTTTGGCTCACAACTTGAAGGTGTAGTGCATTGCAGGAGGGTTGGCAGCAGAAGTCTCCCACAACATTACATTGTAGCCCAGAAACTACGCAAGTTAAACAACGGTGGTTAGCTGTCTTTCTTTTTTTTTTCTTCCTGAGCCTCCCATCATGACATGATGATTCCTACTTTTAAGGTAGTTACACCTTAAGTCACAGACACACCCTAGAAACTTGTCTCCTTTGAGATTGTAATTCCTGTCAAGCTAACAATAAACATCACACATAAAGTTTTCTCATCTTTCATGAAACTTGAAGAATATTTTATTCATTTTTCTATTCTCCTTTGCCACAGCCTCTGGTCTCTCTGATGTACAATTACTTCTGTCACCTCTTAAAACAAATGTCTGCCTTTTTAAAGACAGTCTTACCATTTTCCAAGTGTGTTTCACATCTCAGTCTTAACAGTCATTGTGAAATTATATAATCATTTTTCCACATATTCAAATCTTTCTGTGGCTTATTCATTTCTTGTATTCTAAAAACGTGAAAACCTCAAATTTGGCTTTCAGTGGCACTGGTGATTTTCCTTGTTAAATCCATGAACATTTCCCATGTTCCCTATAGTTGTTTGCATTCTCCAAAGCCAAAGTCTATATTGGATTTCATGGTTGTCTTCTTCTGCTTCATATTCAGTTCAAATCAAGTCTATCATTCTGGGATCTGAAGTAATGACTGAATACCTTATTTTAGCTATACCATCTACTTTGCCATCCATTCTACCTCATTGCTTTATCCTTTCAATGAAAGAGTACTTGCCAAGCATGTGCAAGATTCTGAGTTCTACCAGGAACATGACAAAGCAATGTTAGAAACCCTGTTCCATAGATTTATCCAACAGATGTGTACTAAAAATATACTTATACCATGCACTTTGGTAACAGTTACAGTTATAGTAATGGGGACATAGATAATATCCTCACTTTTTTTGATATTTCAAGACAGGGTTTCTTTGTGTAGCCCTGTCTGTACTAGAACTCACTGTGTAGACCAGGCTGGCCTAGAAATCAGAGATCTACCTGCCTCTGCCTCCTGAGTGCTGGGATTAAAAGTTTGTGCCACCCCCACCAGCTTGTCTTCAGTTTTTAATAGATGAAATCAAATAAGAAAGCAGGTTATTTAAATGTTTTTCTATGGTTCCCTCCTCAAGCAGAAATATCTACCACATAATTCTATAACTTCTAAAACTTCTATGTCATTATTTTCCATAAGTCTTCTGATAGACACAACCTCTCATAATTCATCAGAATAACACAAAGATTAATGGCATTTGATATATTTGTGACAACTCTGTGTCACATCTCATCTGCATTCTCCAGGAGAACAGAGCACTGTACAATTTACTATTTCAGAGATGCAAACCCTATTCCACATTCTATGACTCCATGGCCCAAATAAAAAACATCTCTATATACCTGTCTTTGCCTTTCTGTCTTTCAAATTCATGACCTCTTTTTCAATAATTGTTGATATATAGAGAGAAATATATATTGATATATATATATATATACACATTCTCAAATATATAAATACAGCCTTCTCAGAGTTGATGTCTTTTTTGTTGAATGAGTCTTAAACCCAAATAAAGAGCTGTTTGGCCAGGTGGTGGTGGCACATATCTTTAATCTCAGCATTTGGGAGGCAGAGGCAGGCAGATATCTGACAGTTCAAGGCAAGCCTGGTCTACAGAGCTAGTTTTAGGACAGCCAATGCTACTCAAAGAAACCCTGTCTTGGAAAATAAAAGAGCTGTTGGTTATCAGCAAAGTACACATGCCACTACTGTACCTTTAGGACTGTTGAACTGAGATGGTCATTGTTGTAGTTCATAAGTGTCATACCAGAGTAGGACTGTTGGTGGCTTCTCTCCTTTGGAATCTTGCATGGTACCTTCTGGTACCATGAAGGCTAGTCCTCAGAGAGAAGGCTTTCAGGTCAGTTTCAGTCAGAGGCCTGAGTACATGGTGTCTTCAGCAATGGAGACTTACCTCCCACATATGGAGCAAACAAAGGCAGTAGCGATATACTCTAATGGTTTGGAAGTCTCTTGGACATTCTTAACCAACAACCAAAAGGAAGGCTTCTTATGCTTAGGGTTTGGTGTTTGTTAGATGGCCTATGGCTCTTGGAGGGAGCATTGTCAGTCCAGATAAGAAAGTTTCATTTAGACTTCATGTATACCAACTTATCTGTATTCCAGGCACTTTGGGGGATATAGTTAATAATATGATTCCTTATGACTTTTTCAGATAGTCTTACTGTTATTTTCCCCTCTTTCTTCTGTATTTATATCTCTCCCTTTTCCTAATAGGGCCCCCTGTTTTTTCCATTCCCCCTTCAGATCACTTGTATTCTGCTATTCCTCTCTCATTGCCTTCCCCCAACAATGACTCCTTTTTTTTATTAAGAGATTTTCTATTCATTTTACATACCAACCACAGATTCCCCTGTCCTCCCTCCTTCTGCCCCACAACCCATCCCCCATTGCCACCTCCTCCAAGGCAAGGTCTCCCATAGGGAGTCAGCAGAGCCTGGTACATTCAGTTGAGGCAGGTCCAAGCCCCTCCTCCCTGCACCAAGGCTGTGCAAAGTGAATGACTCCTTTTTGATTTCCTACTTTCTCTAGTATATGTATTTACATCTGAAGATTTTTTTTTAAAGATTTATTTATTTATTATGTATACAGCATGTATGACTGCAGGCCAGAAGAGGGCACCAGATCTCATTACAGATGGTTGTGAGCCACCATGTGGTTGCTGGGAATTGAACTCAGGACCTCTGGAAGAGCAGTCAGTGCTCTTAACCACTGAGCCATCTCTCCAGCCCACATCTGAAGATTTGAAGCTAGGAATCACAGATGAAAGAGAACATGTGGCATTTATCTTCCTGGGTCTGGATTACCTGACTGAATATGACTGTTTCTAGATCCAGTCATTCACCTGCAAAGTTCATGATTTCATTTTTCTTTACAGCTAAATAGTGTTCCATACTGTATATGTACTACATTTTCATTATCCATTCATCAGCTGAACAGTATTTAGGTTGTTTCCATTTCCTAGCTATTGTGAATAGAGCAGTAATGAATGTGCCTTAGCTAGTATTTGTGGGGTAGGATGCCAAATTATTTGAGCATATGCCAAGTAGTGGTATCGCTAGATTATATGGTAGATTTTTTTGTCATCTTTTTGAGAAGTCTCCAAACTGATTTCCAGACTGGCTGGAACAGATGGCAACCCTACCAATAGTGAATAAGTTTCCAGTTTTTTAACACCCACTCCAACATTTGTTGTGGGTGGGGTTGTTGATCTTTGCCATTCTGACTGGGGTCTGATGAAATCTCAAAGGTTTTTTTGTTTGCTTGTTTCTTTTGCAATTCTCAATTTGCTGGGGACAATTATCATTTTTTAGATATTTATTAGCCATTCTTTTTTCTTCTTCTGAGAACTCTTTGTTCAGATCCCAGGACAATTTGTTAAATGGGTCTTTGTTTTTCCTTTGTGTCTTAGTTAGGGTTTCTATTGCTATGAAGGGACACCATGACCACAACATCTCTTATAAAGGAAAACATTTAATTCTAGTGGTTCACTTATAGTTCAGAGACTCAGTCCATTATCATCATGGTAGGACATGGTGGTGCACAGCTGACATGGTGCTGGAGAACTAGTTGAGTGTCCTACATTTTGTACAGGCAACAGGATGTGGTGTGTCTCCCTGGGCATGGCTTAAGCATATAGGAGACCTCAAAGCCCATCTCTACACTGACACACTTCCAACAAGACTACACCTATTCCAACAAAGCCACACCTCCTGATAGTGCCACTCCCTTTGGGGACCATTTTCTTTCAAAACATCACACTTTGATTTTGAGTTATTTGTGTATTCTGGATAGCAATCCTCTGTTAGATGTATAGCTTGCAAAGATGGTCTCCCATTATATGGGCTTTCCCTTCACCTGGTTTATTGTTTCTTTAGCTGTACAGAAGACTTTTAGTTTTATGAAGTCCCACTTGTCAACTGTTGGCCTTAATTCTTGGGCAAATGAAATCTAATTCAGGAAATCCTTTCCTACAGCTCTATCCTGTAGGGTATAGACTGTTTCCTTCTAGCAACTTCAGTGTTTCTCATTCAGCATTTCAGTCATTCATCCATTTGGAGTTAGTTTTTGTACAAGGTGATTTATTTCATTCCTCTGCAAGTGGGCATCCAGTTTTCTCAGCACCATTGGTTTAGCATGGTTTCCTTTTTTAGTGTATGATTTTGTATTTGTCAACTATTAAATGCTTAAAATCACAGGTACTCATGTTTGGGTCTTCAATTTTGTTCCATTGGTCTACATGTTTGTTTTCATGCCAGTACCATATTTTTTTATTATGATGGCTCTGTAATATATTTTGAGATCTAGAATAGAATCCTTCTAGCTTTGTTCTTTTTGCTTAGAATTATTTTGACTATGAATGTTTCCATATGAACTTTAGGATAGTTTGGATTTTTTCCTTTGGGGTTTTTGGCTTTGTCTTGTTGTTTTGTTTTGTTTTGTTTTCCTGTGAAGAATGAAATGGACATTTTGCTTGGGATTGCATTGAATCTGTAAATGTCTTTTGATAAAAATGGTCATTTTTACAATAATAATTGTATTAGTTCATGAAAAGGATATCTTTCCATTTTTTTAGAGTCTTTTTCCACTTCTTTCTTCAGAGGCCTCAAACTATTTTAAAACACATTCTGGTTCATATCATTTCTTTAAAAATAAAACCAAAAGTAAGGTGTTGCATTAGTTAACTTTTCTCACTGCTGTGACAAAACTTCTGCAAAAACAATGTGGGAGAAAGGGTTAATCTTGCTCATGGATGAAGGCCTCCCATGGTGATGTAGGCATGGGGCAAGAGCATGAAACAGCTGGTAGCATTCATATTCAGGAATCCCTAAGAGATAAATGTTGTTCTCTGCTTACTTTCTCCTGTCTCACTTTTTATTCACTCAGAGATCCCAGGCCATAGGGTGGTCCCACCCACATTCATGAAGTCTTCTCCCTGTCTTAGCTAGGGTTTCTATTGCAGTGAAGAGACACCATGACAATGACAACTCTTAAAAGAAAGACATTTAATTAAGGTGGCTTGTTTACAGTTTCAGGGGTTCAATGCACTATCATCATGACAGAGAACATGGAGCTGGAGTAGTAGGTGAGAGTCCTATGTCTTGCAGGCAACAACAGGAAATCAACTAGGACACTGGAAAGTATCCTCACCTCAAAGTGACACACTTCCTCCAACAAGGCCGCACCCACTCCAACAAAGCCACCTCTTAATAATGCCAGTCCCTATGAGATTATGGGGGCCAATTACATTCAAACTACCACACCTCTTGAGGCAAACTTCTCTGAAAATGCTCTCATAGACATTCCTAGTAGTGTGTTCCTAGATATTATAAACCCAGTCAAGCTGACAAGAATACTAGGCATCATAGATGGGTAGCTGTCCTATGTATAAATAGTTCTGTGAGCTCCAAATTTCTCTTACTTGATTGTGCCTCATCCAGCCCCAGAATTGAGTGGGAACTAATCAAAGAAAGATGCTTTGATTCCATTTCAAAGCCACTTCAGAAATTAGAGTGCCAACTCACACATGCATCTCTAAGAATGCTTTCAAAATCATCAGGCTCTGTGATCAGCAAGCAGGAAGAGTAGGATAAAATTCAATATTTTGAATTCTCTGTGCCCTCTAACATCACAGTGAAGTGGCTCTCCTCTGCTACATTTGGGGTAAAATCATCACATTTTCCAAACTGAAGCACTAAGTGAGATAGTTGAAAACACTGCAAATTCATGATAGGGAACCACAGAATTTAAGATGATAGTGAAATCTTCACTTACCTATAGAGAAGTCAGGTTGAGTCTACTGAGATGACTAGAGAGGCTGCAATTTACAAAGCTTTCAAGTACCGATGGGGTGATGGAAACTAATTAAATCAAGTAAAAGTGTTGAGGATTCAATTTGGTAATTGCACAGCAAACTAAATATACCCTTAAGTTCCAGGTAGATACTAGTATATTTTTCTCAGTTTTTTTTATCATATTCCCAAAATGCCATTAAGATTATTTATCCCATTCATTGTAGACACAAAAGTTCCTCTGTAGGTTCAAGCAGCATGAACAAAGTGAAACAACATAGAGAAAACCTATTCATCAGAATTTCTCTACTTCATCAAGGGTATGATTCAAGAAGACGCTAAAGTTATTTGTTTTATTTCTGTGAACTAAAGTGGTAAAGAATTTCAGGTCTCAAGGAATATTCAGAAGAGAGACATAAAAACCATAAGGCTTCATCTCACTTGTATCTCCCATGAGTAAACATATAAAGAATCCACGGTCCTGCTTTCTATCTGAACATTTCTTGGAGCTGCAAAATTAAAGGCACATAATACTCAACATTAAAAACAGACATTTACTTTTTCAAAATACTAAAAGCCAGAAGTCAGTTGATTATGACAAGCTAATTCCTGGAAGAAGTCAAGGGCCTTCCAGAAGTCAAGCAGAGGCTTAAGGAGTCTTGGTGATATTGGCTTTTGATTATTAGCCATTTCCTATTATGAATTTCTCGTGTGCTATTGTAGCTTTTCCATCATTATTGAGCACCATTTCCCCTCTACTAATGGAATATTTAAATAACTTTGTGAAGTAATGCAGCCAGGATCCCTAACTTCAGGTCTTTCTGTCATTATCATCATTAGCAGCATCCAGCCAGGACCATCCCTGGATGGATGAAAGTATCTTAACAGAGATACCTCTGTACTCTTTAAGAACAGACTGAAGCATCCAGACTATCTGTTTGAGAAGGCCTGGTGGGTGTGCTAATTAAGCTTAACTTTCTCCCTTTCCAATGTCTTATCTCTAGTTTTAGATCTACCTTTAACTATTAGAACTAAAGGGCTTCTACTTACAGGTACATCAAGCTGACTGAGGTTGCCCAGCCACTGAGTACACTCCCTTACCCTGCCAGAAAGCAGCAGCCAAGATAGTTTGAACAGATAAGGGGCCAAAGGAAAATAATGCAGTTTTATTTTCACTCATCACTCATAGACTCCTAACACTTTAACTAACCACTTCTAAGAATATAGTTGAGCACATAAAATCCCCCTTGCTCAGATAATAACCAAATTTAACCCTCAGTTGATTCTATTCCCCATTAGTCACTTCCCTTTTGGGTTGCAGATGATGGCTGGCAATTACTGCTCTTTTGTGTGGATCTTATTGCCCCTCCTTTTACCCTGAGGGAATTCAAGCCTGGTGACCTTGCTTTAACCAGAGCATTGTTATTGCATGGTTGTAAACCTCAGAGACATGGGAGGACTAGATGGAGAAGAGAAAAGAGAATGGAAGAACTAGATGAGTAAGAACTGGAGAAGAACAAACTGAAATGGGGAAGAACTAAATTGATGGGCTAGAAGAGGACTAGAGGAAGGCAATGGAAGATGAGGAAGAGCCAGAAGGGGAAGAACAAGATGAGAAAGAAGGAGATGGGAGAGGATCTAAGATGGGAAAGAACTAGATGGATGAGAACCTAGATGGGGCAGAAATAAGATGAGAGACTTAAGATAGAACTTAGAGGACAGCAGATAAATGTAGAGAGAAATCAGGCAAGAAAGGATCTAGCATGAGAGCATAACTGAAGCCGGGTAGATAGAATTTTATCACAGAGGAATAAAATAGATGGACAGAAAGAGCACGGTGTACTTAGATTCTTTTACCAAAAATAATTCATGCCATTTGTAGCATCCCTTCTGGGCCCCTGGGAAGAAGATTATTAAGTCTGGACCATAATAATTTTTGAGACAAGAAGACAGTGATAACAAGGTTGCTTTCCTCTTAAGACACAGCTTCCTGGTTACAGGTGGCAGTCCTCTCATTGTGTCCTCACAAGCCCTTCATTCAGCAGGAACACATTGGCTATAATTTTCAAAATTCCCATAATATTGGATTAAGCCCATCACAATTACTGTGTGTGTATACATGTATGTGTATGTACCTGTTTGTATGTATGTACATCTGTGCATATGCAGACACCTGTTGTGCCCCACCTGCAGGGCTACAATGGGTTCTCAACCACCCTAAGGAGGGAATGTAGGGACAGGAGATACAAAGGAAAACACACCATGTCTAGATTCTGATCAAGGTGCCCTTTATTTCTCTTTCAGAAAGGTTTATATAGTTCCACAGGGTGGGCAGAGCAAGAAGCTGTCATCTGCATAAGGTGGAGCAAGCTAACAGGATGTTTGTATAGAATGTTTACAGGGTGAGAGGGTCAAGGGCTCTGACTCAATGTCCTGTTGCTAGGCAACCTGACTGTAAGATGATCTAGTTCCCTGTCTTATTGGGGGTCTGTATTTTTCCACTAACTAGAGATTCTGTCCTTGTCCCTGACATCTCCCCCTTCTTAGTAATAAATCTAAGGGCCAGCATAAACCAGGTTCGAATGGTCTAAAAGGAGGGCTCTGAAAGAAGCTTTGCATGGAGGATTACAGAGGCCCTATCCCTCTAAAGGTTGTGAAAAGGTCCGAGAGGGAATGTTTCTCCAGACTCAAGCACCACAGGCGTCCCCATAGTGTAGGAATCAAAGGAATGTGCATTTTTTTGAGGGAGCGGAAATGGATAAGTGCAAGGCTGTTACTGCACAACTGCTATGCAACAGGGCATATACTCCAGACTCTCAGGATTTTGGGGTACCATGGTGCCCAGCCTGTGTAGTCCCAGCTGCACTCCAATCATGCCTTCAGTGAGCCCTTTTTCCCACACACAGGTGCAGCCTCCCCCGAGGGAAGGGGTTTGTGTGGGGCATCTCTCATCAGGGGAAATTTCAACCCTGGAGTCCTGCATATCAAAGCATGGGAATGAACCTGGATCTGCCTGGCTGGCAGGTCTGTTATTTGGCTTCTGATGAACCCAGTGAGCCAGTTAAGTGACCAAAGGCAAGGACCAGGAGCATGCCTACAACAGGTCCTAGGAGGGAGGAAAGAAGGGTCGTTAGCCAAGGGGAATTTGAAAAACTAATTTTAGAACCACCCAAGCTCTTGTTTTTTTTTTTTTTTCCTAGTTCTTTTTTAACCTTTACCATATTATCTCTGACTACCCCGGTGTGGTCTGTAAAGAAGCAACATTGCTCTTTGAGCACAGTGCAAAGGCCACCCTGTTGTAAAAAGAGGAGATCCAGGCCTCTCCTGTTCTGTAAAACTATCTCAGCTAGGAAGGAAAGGGATAACTCGAGGGCAGAAATTCCCTGTTCAATTGGACAATATCCTCATTAATGGACAGGTGAAGCTCAGGGTAATGTTGGTTGAACAGGACCAGAGAGGCAATTTCTGTGCCTGTTTCTGCTGCTCCAACCCCCAGAAGGACTGCTAAGGTGATGGCAGTAACAGGCTCCCGTCAAGGCAGTCATTTCAGCGTGGCTTCTCTTCTTAAAGATCTAGGAATTGAGCTGAGGAATAATAGGTTAGTTTAGGTGGAAGAGAGCTAAGTGCCCTGAGTGGCATCTCTGGTGCTACCCTGTTTGCTGTGCTACCTGCCAGCCATAGGATGTGTCAAGCTTGCTCAACATGCCTATTGACCACCTGTGACACCAAGGCCAGCAAGTCCAACAAGCCTTTCTGACACTTTGGATGAAAGTTCAGCACTGCCCTTGCAAACATGACCCCTGCTGTCAGACTGGATTTGTGACAAGCAGTGTCCCTGCTCAGCCCAGAACGTGATTGATTATGGGACTTGTATACTGTGTGAAAGGTTTCAAACACAGTTTGTTGTAAAGTTCCCACTGTCCCCCCACAGGAACTTTGAGCAGAGTGATAATAGAGCTAAAGGGCTGGTGGGGGTTGCTGTGAATGAGGACAATATCCTTGAGGATTTTCCTGAGGGAGAATATTTGAAACAGAAAAAGTTTCCTCAGGAGAGGGGCTATCTCTCCTGGTCGGATCAGGTATATTTACAGCTCTAACCAGGCCTTCCGGTAACTATCTGGGAGCAGAATGTATCTCTTTTATGGCACCATTAACAGGATTCTTTCTGTGATGATCAGCAATGGTGTTAATGCTGAATGTTCTCCTACCTCACATCATGAGAATTAGAAGGCTGCTGGCCCCTATGACTCTCTCCCCATGAATGAAGGAGCCAGAAGGCACCAAGGTGGAAAGGCCCTCCCCCCCCCTCCATGGTCCCACAAGCTCCCCTCCCCCCAGTGTCACTAAGACTCAACCCTCCATAACAGCAAGCATCTGGCCCCACCAGCACCCTAGTCCTGGGAACCACCTCCAAGGCCGGCTCAATTCCCCCTCCCATAAAGACAAACCATCACCAACATCTCCTACACTTTGAGATCCTCTACCATCACCCCCTCCAGACCGGCCTTACTCTGTTGGAGCAGAAACAGGATCTCAGAGATGGCCCCATCCTGCACATCAGGTGACTGTCTATCTGAGACAAAATGTCCCCTGTCCCCTCTAGCCACCCAGGGGACTCATGGTTGCCTCAGGCAATCCCGAAAGCACCAGTAGCTACCCCAAGCCCTAGTTCCTGGCAGGCAGGGTTTGCGTTTTTAAAGGCCAAGTGCTTAACGAAGGTACTTTTGTTTTTGTCCGGCGGAACAGTCTCTCAGCCAGGAGGGAATTTTGTCTGTGCTGTATTTGTATCATAGGGGGAGTTGCAGAGAAGTTTCTTTAGCATCCAAGTTTTTGAGGACGGCTGTTCAAGTGAAGTAGTGGGAGTGGAGAAGGAACAAAGAAATCTGCAACTGGTTGTGATCAATTAGTTGTAAACACCACCACCCTCAGACCAACCCTCCAGAGAGGCCCCCTCGGCAGGGTCCAGAGGGAAGTTAGAGGTAAAATTGTTAAAAGAGGGATAAAGATGGCAGGGGCAGAATCCTGAGGATTCCTAGGTTTAAAAGTCATGATCGTTCCCTCTTCCATAGAGCACAGGTCGTGATCCTAGGGACAGACTGAAGGCCTTGAGAAAGTGCTTGGGGGTCTTAGGGCAGGTAGAGGGGGAGTGAACAGGTTCTTTGAAGATTTTTTTTTATATTAATAAGCTCTTGCATGTCAGGGGAATGTTTATAGACCCTAAGAATGTTATTAATAAAAAAAAAGGCTTTAAGGTCTTTTTTCTTTACCCTAGTTCCTTGTATCTTGAGGGGCTCATTTAAGCCAGAAATGAATAAATCTCATGACGAAGTTGCCTGTCCCATGGCTCGTCACTTTCTTACCTGCGTCGTCTCCGCTCTCCTCCGGGATCGCGTCCTGAACCGGGCCATTTCAGGGGGATCCAACAACTTCACCAAGGCCTTGGTCTTCCTCCAGGAGACGACGTTCCAAAACTTAAGAGGTGGTTTCATCCACATCGGGTGCCAGTTGCCCCAACTGCAGGGCTTCAACGGGTTCTCGACCACCCTAAGGAAGGAATGTAGGGACAGGAGATACAAAGGAAAGACACCAAGTCTAGATTCTGATCAAGGTGCCACTTTATTTCTCTTCCACAAAGTTTATACAGTTCCACAGGGTCGAGGGGGCAAGAAGCTGTCATCTGCATAAGGTGGGGCAAGCTAACAGGATGTTTGTATAGGATGTTTACAGGGTGAGAGGGTCAAGGGCTCTGACTCAATGTCCTGTTGCTAGGCAACCTGACTGTAAGCTGATCTAGTTCTCTGTCTTATTGGGGGTCTGTATTTTTCCACTAACTAGAGATTCTGTCCTTGTCCCTGACACTGTTGCCTTAGTTAGAGAGTTTCTATTGCTATGAAGAGACACTATGACCACAGCAACAAAGAACAACTTTTAACTGAGGTAGCATACAGTTTCAGTTTCGTTCATTAACTTCATAGAGGGACATGGTGATGCGCAGGCACACATCTACTGGAAAGGGAGCTGAGATTCCTATATCTTGACCTGCAGGGAACAGGAACTAGTCTGTCACACTGAGCATATCTTCAGCAAAGGAGACCACAAGGCACACCTGAACAGTGATACATTCCCTCCTAAAGGCTACACCTACTCCAACAAAGCCAAACCTCCTAATAGTGCCACTCCCTTTGGGGGCAATTTTCTTTCAAACTACCACATCCCATTTCCTGGCCCCCAAAGGCATATAGCCATATCATAATGCAAAAATACATTCATTCCAACTTTAAAATCCCCATAGTTTATAACAATCCCAAACTTATTAAATCTCAAAGTCTCTTCTAAGATTCATGTGATCTCTTAACAGTAATCCCCTATAAAATCAGAAAACAGATTATATATTTCCAACATATAATGACACAGGATATACGTTATCATTTCCAAAATGTATGGAAGGGAGTATAGTAAGGAAACACTGGGCTAAAGTAAAACCAGGTGGGCAAACTCCAAACTCTGCATCTCCATGTCTGATGTCAAAATGCTCATCAAATCTCCAACTCCTTTCAGCTTTGTTGACTGCAACACATTTCTCACTTTTGGGCTGCTTCCACTCCCTGTTAGCAACTTTCCTGGACAGGTATCCCATAGCTCTGGCATCTCCAACATCTTGGGGTGTGCAAGGCAATCCAGGCTTCACTTTCACAGCTTCACACAATAGCTTTTCTGGGCCTCCATTCACAGACACCCCTGACACAAGCCTAGCCTAAAGGGCCTTCCTTAATCATAGATTGAGATTTCATAATACCTTTCTTCTATCCTTGACTCTGGAGCCAGAATCACATGGCTGAAGCTGCCAAGTTCTACTGCTTTCTGGAGCTGGAGCATGACCTCCTCATTCAAGGACATCTTCACCAGCTTTCTGTTTTCTATGTTTTCCTTCACTGTTTAAGCTTGGCTGTCCTGGAATTTGCTCTGTAGACCACATTGATCCCAAGATATTCACCAGCCTCTGCCTTCTGAGTGCTGAGGTTAAAGGCATGCACCATAACACCCAGCCCTAAGTTTTTCTTTCATTCCTTTTCATAAGTTGGAAACTTAGCTCGGTGGGGTCTTGCACTGATATCACCGCTATTTTTATTCTTTTTTTTACTCTGCTTATTTGCTCAAATACAGGACTTAGCTCCATTCCACTTCCTGTTGTTCCTTTCCTCCTCAAGTTGTTCTACATCTTGTATTTTTTCTTACTCATCTTACTTCTTTTCATTATAAATCTTCATTAGCATTAACACTAATAACCACACAACAGAATCTATACTAGGCTGTTTTGAAATTTCCTCTACCAGCAGGATGAATCCAAATCTCTTCACTATAACCTCAGGCAGACTTTTTGGACAAGGGCAAAAAGCAGCCACATTCATCACCTTTCAGGGACTATGGGGGTCCAGCCCCTAGATAGTCCCCTCCCAGGGTCCTGGAAGAATCTACAACCAGCTGATAATTAATCTTTGATGAGAAGAAGTGAATCTATGTACATGAAACTCCTTAGTCCATATACTTTATTATTCTGTGACAATTATAAGCTTATATTCTGCTCTCATATTTAGGTCATCTTTAGCCTGATTTCTCTCTACACTTTGTAGTCTGCGATCCCCTCTAGGTTCTATCTTAATTCCTTCATCTAGTTCTGCCCCTTCTAGGTTCTCATCCATCTTGTTCCGTCCCATATCATCTCCTCTCCCATCTCCTCTCTCCTCTTCTCATTCTACCTCATCTTGTTCTTCCCCATCTGGCTCTACTCATCTTCCATCTCGTTCCTCTAGTACTCTCTTGTAGTCCTTCAATCTACTTCTTCCCCATCTCAGTTTGTTCCTCTCAAGTTCTTACCCATCTAGTTCTTCCATTCTCTTTTCTCTTCTCCATCCTCCTCATGCCCTGGGAGTTCTGGTATATATACACTACAAGCAGTATTCCCTTAGCAGTGCAAAACCAGGCTTCCAGGGTCAAATGGAGGGGTGATAAGAATCACATAGGGAGGCAATAACCGTTAATTATCACTTACAACCCCAAAGGGAAGTGACCAATGGGGAAATGAATTAACTAAAGGCTAAATTCAGGTAATATCTAAGAAGAGGGTTCTTATGTGCTCAACTATAATCTTAAACGTGGTTGGTAGAAAGTGTTAAGAATCTATAAGTTGCTAGGTCAATGGGAGAAAATAAAACTGTCTTCTTTTTTCCTGTGGCTCCTATCTGCCCAAGCTGTCTGCCATTTTTCTGCAGGGTGGGGTAAAGTGTGCTCAGTTGCTAGGCAACCTGTGTACAGCTAGATGCCTCTGGTGATAGTTAAAGGGAGGTCTGGAACTGGAGGTAAGGTTTGGGAAAGGAGGAAGTAAGGCTTAATTGGCACATCCACCAGGCATTCTCAAACAGGTGGGCTGGATGCTTAAGTCTATTCTTAGAAAGTATGGAGGTATCTCTGATAAAGTACTTTCCTCCATCTGGGGATGGACCTTGCCGGCTGCTGCTAATGATAATTACAGGGAGGCTTGAACTGGAGTTCTGGATGAGCATAGCTGTCAGTGCAGAAAGTTATCTAAATATTCCTGGAAGTGGTTAGGTAAGGAGTTAGCGGTCTATAAAGTTGGTCAGGTTGTAAGAAAGGAGGGTCTGAGCTGAATTGTGTAAAGCTATTACTTAACATCCACCTGACCTAGATGGTGTCTCCTTGTGGAATTTCTCTTAAATCAGGAGACTTGCATGTGGACTGTTATTACTGCTAGTCCTTGAAAGTAGCCAAGGGAGATATCTGATTCCCGAGAAAGCCTTTCCTGAGGCTGTTCTCCAAATACCTGGAATGTGTATGTCCAGAGAGTGATGAGTCCACACTGTTAGCCTTTCTTAGGGAAAAGTTAATTGGGAAAGCTATGAAGGCACACATGATTTTCATAACAGAATACAACTGATATATAACAAGCCAAGCAACACCAAAAACTCCTTGGGATTTGGCTTCCTCTGGAAGAATTCCCTGATTCCTCCAGGTAGTGACTTTGCCACAACCAGCTGAGTTCTTATGATATTCCTGCGGCCCACAGCAATCACCAAAATATTACAAGAATGATCTCTAGGAAACACTAAAATTCTTCTCCTCTGAAACATCTTTATCCAGCTCCCTACAGTTCAAATCACCCTTGCTACTGCTGGTTTCCATATTCTTATGCAACAGTATGGCCCTCTAAGCAGCTATTAAAGTATTCAACTGTTTTTCCAATCCACAGTCCAAAGGTGCTTATTCTTTCAGACAAATATATGCCCACACCTATCAGGGTGATACCCCAGGCCCTAGTACCAACCTCTGTCTTAGTTAGGGTTTCTAATGTTGTGAAGAGACACAAGGCCACAGCAACTCTTACGAAGGAAAACATTAAGTTGGATGGCTTACAACTTCAGTTTTAATCCACTATCATCATAGTGGAACATGGTGACAGCATAAAGGCAGATGTAGTGCTAGCAAAGAAGATGAAGTCCTACATCTTGCCCCTCAGACAACAGGAAGTGGTCTGTCACACTGAGCACAGCTTGAGCAAAGAAGACCTCAAGGCCCACCCCCACATTGATACACTTCCTTCTATAAGGATATACCTATTCCAATAAGAGGCCATGCCTCCTAATAGCACTACTTCCTTTGGAAGCCATTTTCTTTCAAACCACCACACCTGTGTATGTACATGTATATGTGTACATGTGTGTTCCTGCATGTGTTTATGAATGTGTATGTGCCTGTGTGTGTGTGCGCGCGTGTGTGCATGTGTGTGTGTGTGTGTGTGTGTGTGTGTGTGTGTGCCTGTGTGTGTGTGGCAGCAGTGTGTGTGTGTGTGCCTGTGTGTGTGTGGCAGCAGTGTGTGTGTGTGTGTGCCTGTGTGTGTGTGCACACGTGCATGCGTGAGAGAGAAAGAAAGAGAGAGGGAGGGAGGGAGGGAGGGAGAGAGAGAGAGAGAGAGAGAGAGAGAGAGAGAGAGAGAGAGAACAGGGAAGCTTAAGGAAATGTGTTACAATAAATAAAAGTCAGAAAGAAGAGTGGAGGCCCTATAGCAACTGTCCTGCTGTCCTGCAAGGGGCACACCTATCTGCTACTGCTATTGCTTGTGCCCAGTGGGTGATGAGGAAGGTCCAGGGAAGATCACCAAGCTGCACATTCTCAGTGGCTTCAGAAAGCCCCTCCACAGTCCAAGAGAGAGGGCATCACCTCCTCCCTGGAGCATCTCCTCCCCCTGGCTTCTTATTTAGTCAGGTCTCTTCAGGGAAGACCACCCAATACTTGCTATTGGCTAACAGACCAGCATCACAATTCCAGCAACAGTTCCCCCTTTTTGTCTAATTAAGAAGGAAGGTTCTTATCCTAACATAATAAAAACTACATATAATAAAAACCATTATCATGTACTGTTCAGAAGAAGGAAAATGTAATAAACAAAAAATGAAACTACATACAACAAGAACAATTATCAAGTAAGAAACACATTCTAGATGTCCAGACATTGGTAACTGGCATATTTATAGAGACTATAACATATAGGTATCCTTTCCTGAAGAATCTAGGCTTGTACCCGATATGTCATTAGCTAAAAGTTGGGAGGATCATAACCACAACTATCTAATCTTCAGTCTCATCAAACACCTGAGAAGGAAGATAATACCTGAATAAGCAGGAAGTGCAAGCAAGCAAATTCAAAAAAAAAATTAAGAAATGATAGAAACAGCTAGCTGCCTGGACAGTCACCCAATGTTCCTCTATGATGTTGGGGCATCCAAATTTGGCTTATAGGCCTAGAATATCTGACAGACCTTTTTTAGAAGCAGGAAAATTAGAAGGACTGTCCTACCCTATCTTGACAAAGTTTGGCAGTCACTTTTCTTTGTGTTCTGCTTGCCCAGACTGGACAACTTACTTACTGTCAGCAGTCAAGGCAATGGCAATTCTTGCCCAATAGGCCAGTTTTGCCAAAAGAAAGCAAGCTCCATATGCAGTGTCTTTGCTGTCCATCATCCATTCTCATGAGTAGATCAATGCTGCCAGGAATAGGCATGTCTCTTGTTAGAAAACTTGTAAGTTATTAAAACATTTTCAATGGTGTATTCTGTAGGTCTTTGAAGTGTTTGAAGATCACCTATCTATTTGGAACATATCTCTGCATGACTATAAGTTTGACAAACATGGGTAACTATTAATCTGTCATTCTTATTATCCTATATAGCTTAAGAACCAAAGCTCCACATTATATAAATAAAAAAGCTATAGAGAAAATACCTTATGCAAAAATAGAAACAAATGTACAATGTAAGGACAATAACCTTGAAATTGTGACAATATACAAGAATATCTTAACCAGGGGTAGAAATGTTCAATGCAATAGGGCAAAATAACCTTAATTTGTATCAATATACAAAAATATCCTAAACAGAAGTAGAAACATGTATACAGCATGACAAAAATAATTTTATGTTTGTATCAGTATACAAAGATATCTTAAACAGAAGTAGGGACATATATACAATATAACAAAAATAATTTTGAAATATGTGTGTGTGACAGGCACACACATTCAAAAATATCTTAAAAATAAATTGATACATATATAGAGTATAGCAAAAATAACTTTGAATTTATATTGATATATAACAATCTATATGAATGTAAACTATTTAAAACTGGCAGTAACTTTTTTAGTTTACAAGTAAATTTAATAATCTGCTTTTTTACCTTAATATATCTATCTCCCTTTATCTATTTGAAAAAGATCCCTGAGTCTAATCTCCTTTGTTCTGTTCCCAACCCTATAACAATTTACTACCAATCCCCTAAGATGACAACTATCCACAACCCTAGGAAAAACAAGAAAATCATTCACCCTACCTTTTTGGAAAGTGGGCATTGTGTTCTTAGAAATACTTCCTGCTGTCTGGGGAGGGCAACAGTATCTCTATGGGAACCTATAAAAACTGAAACAATGTTTAAGTCTTAGGAGGACTAGCTGCAACATTGATAGCCAGTATCTGAGTAATGGGTAAAGCTTATCTGAATTTCCGGCTGGAGAGGTGCAAGAGGGTTAACCATCTCAGCTAGCTACCTTGGAATTATCCTGAGCAGTTGGTAGTCCAAAGCTGATCTTTGCGTGGTGTTTATCAGTTCAATGGTTCTAATATATTCCAGGTAGAGTTGTTGTTGTAGGGCCCCATCAACCTCTTGGATACTTCAAAGATTGCTGTTAGGAAAATTTATTGCTCACTGTGAAAAAATTAAACATTGTTAATATCAAAATTAAGTTAGTATTATACCTAAGGAAAAGTTCTAAAGAGTCAAAATAAATTTGAGGGGAAAGAGATTTGTGACAAAAATAGTCTCTAGATTTTGCTTTTCTTCTGTCTTATACCAGGTGACTCTTCTGATAATAGACAGAGATTCGGAATTTTCTTTTAACAACATGCTTGGGTTTTGAGAAGGAGAGAGCCAAACTCTAATTTCAAAGCTAGCTTTAGTTTTCATTTGAGTTGGGACTACAAATATTTTGAGAGGTAAAGATATTTTACCCTGTAGAAAGCAATTATGCCATCATGCCAGATTGTTTCTTTTCTTGGTAATTTTTTGTGGACAGTTCTCCCTTCTTCTTTAGATGTCTATCTGTCCAAAGGTTATTGATGTCTTCAAAAAGGAAAATTTTATTCTCCTGTAAAGACAAAAACAGAACTCTGCCCTTACCTTGATTAGGTAGTTTTTTTTTTCTTTCCACATGTTGAAATGCCACACCAGTTGATGAACAACCACTTCTTCTAATCAAGTGGTCTTTCCTGTTCGAATCACATCTTTATTAATTTTGATGGTATCCATAGCTTTTCTCCTGTGGAAACAGAAGCATAACCCCTTTTGGAGTATAACAAAAATCCTTGTTTCCATTCTGAGGTCAACACATCTTAAAGCACACAGATTTGTTTAATTCATTAGTTTTCTACCCTCCAATATCTCTCCAAAGTTGTTGTTCCTTTCTCTTTAGCATTTAGAAAATTTAAAGTTAATAAGGCATTGTGCAATCTATCCCTGGGGGTCTTTATTACCCTTTTCTGTTTATTTGGCATTTCTTTTAAAGTGTGATTAGATTTTTCTGTAACCAATTGTCCTTTTGGATTGTGTGGCCTACCTGTAATATACTTTAGGGTGTAATATGCAAAAAAAAAAAAAAAACTGTTTCATTTTACTAGAGACATACACTGGAGCATTATCAATCTTAATTTGTACAGGTCTTCCCATGATGGACATGACTTCTAACAGATATGTAATTACAGAATCAGCCTTCTTAGAACTCAAAGCAGTTGCCCATTGAAAGCCTGAGTATGTATCTATGGTATGGTATATATATTTTAAATTTCCAAATTCTGCAAAAATGAAGCATATCCATTTGCCAAATTTCATTTCTTTGAGTACCCTTAGAATTACTTCCTGCAGGTAATGGAGTTTAATTATACAAGAAACAAGTAGGATTTTTTTTTATAAATTTCTTGACTTATTGCCAAGTAATGGAAAATTCCTTTTTCAAACTCTGGCCATTGGCACAGTGTTTGTGTGTTGTGTTTGTGAAATCCTGGGGCCTCTAACGCATTGACTACTAACAACTGATCAATTTCATCATTATCTTGTGCTACTGGGCCTGGCAGACCCATGTGGGATCTGGTATGTGTTAAATATACATGGGATGATTCCTATTCCTGACTATTTCCTGTAACCATATAAATAATGAAGTTAATTCTGATTCATCAGAAATAATTTCAGCAGTTTCAATGTGTAAAATAACTCATTCTGCATATTGAGAGTCAGTAACTATATTTCTTTGTTCTGTAAAATCCATTAATACCATGAGAATAGCATATAATTCTGACTTTTGAACAGAATCATAAGGGCTTTGAGCCACTTTACTCAAGTTTCCTGACTTATAACCTGCCTTTCTTGATTTATGTGCATCAGTATGGAATGTAGGGGCTACAGATATTGGAGCTCCCCATACAACATGAGGAAGGACCAATTGGTTCTTTTTATGAATTGAAATCTCTTACTTTTGGGATATCTGTTGTTAATTTCCCAAATTAACAGCTCTTTTCCAGTGTCCATTTTCTGCCCATAAAGAGGAAAATTCAGCATTAGTAAAAGATATTACAATTTTTGCTGGGTCCATTCCTGACAATGGATGAAGTCTTAATTTTCCTTTTAGAATCAACTCAGAAGCCTTTCCCACATATGTCTTTAATTGTTTACGCTGTTTGGGTGGTAAAAATATCCATTCTAAGATATCTTCCCTTTGCATTAAAATCCCTGTAGGGGAATCCATAGAAAGTAACATAACCAGAATTCAGTCAAACAATCTACATGTCCATCCTGTAATTTGTTGTCCACCAAAGCCAATTCTCTCTCAGCTTTAGGTGTTAATTCTCTTGGACTACTTCAGTCCTTGCCAACTTTTAAGGTTTAAAACAAATTACTCAGTTCTTGAGTTGTCACTCCAACAACGTCTCCCAGCAATTTTTGAAAGTCATTAAGAGTATGCAATTGAGTAGACGGGCCCAGCGGCGGCCTGCTGAGGTAAACGGACCCGGCAGCAGCGGCCGACAGGGACATTCAGGCCCGGCGGCAGCCGGCAGAGACATTTAGGCCCAGCGGCGGCCCACAGGGGTAGACAGGCCCAGCGGCAGAGACAAGCAGACGCAGGTAGGCCTGCGGCGGCCCGTGGAGGTAGACGGGCCCAGCAGTAGCCCGCTGAGGTAAACGGGCCCGGCGGCAGCGGCCGACAGAGACATTCAGGCCCGGCGGCAGCCGGCAGAGACATTCAGGCCCAGCGGCAGCCCACAGAGGTAGACGGGCCCAGCGGCGGCCTGCTGAGGTAAACGGACCCGGCGGCAGCGGCCGACAGGGACATTCAGGCCCGGCGGCAGCCGGCAGAGACATTCAGGCCCAGCGACAGCCCACAGAGGTAGACAGGCCCGGCGGCAGAGGCAAGCAGATGCAGGTAGGCCTGCGGCGGCCCGTGGAGGTAGACGGACCCAGCAGCAGCCCGCTGAGGTAAACGGGCCCGGCGGCAGCGGCCGACAGAGACATTCAGGCCCGGCGGCAGCCGGCAGAGACATTCAGGCCCAGCGGCAGCCCACAGAGGTAGACAGGTCCGGCGGCAGAGACGAGCAGACGCAGGTAGGCCTGCGGCGGGGGCCCGTGGAGGTAGACGGGCCCAGCGGTGGCAGCCGACAGGGATACTCAGACCCGGCGGCAGCCGGCAGAGACATTCAGGCCCAGCGGCAGCCCACAGAGGTAGACGGGCCCAGCGGCGGCCTGCTGAGGTAAACGGACCTGGCGGCAGCAGCCGACAGGGACAATCAGGCCCGGCGGCAGCCGGCAGAGACATTCAGACCCAGCGGCGGCCCACAGAGGTACACAGGCCCGGCGGTAGGGACAAGCAGACGCAGGTAGGCCTGCGGCGGCCTGTGGAGGTAGATGGGCCCAGCAGCAGCCCTCTGAGGTAAACGGGCCCGACGGCAGCGGCCGACAGGGATATTCAGGCCCGGCGGCAGCCGGCAGAGACATTCAGGCCCAGCGACAGCCCACAGAGGTAGACAGGCCCGGCGGCAGAGGCAAGCAGACGCAGGTAGGCCTGCAGCGGCCCGTGGAGGTAGACGGGCCCAGCAGCAGCCCGCTGAGGTAAACGGGCCCGGCGGCAGCGGCCGACAGAGACATTCAGGCCCGGCGGCAGCCGGCAGAGACATTCAGGCCCAGCGGCAGCCCACAGAGGTAGACAGGTCCGGCGGCAGAGACAAGCAGACGCAGGTAGGCCTGCGGCGGGGGCCCATGGAGGTAGACGGGCCCAGCAGTGGCAGCCGACAGGGATACTCAGACCCGGCGGCAGCCGGCAGAGACATTCAGGCCCAGCGGCAGCCCACAGAGGTAGACGGGCCCAGCGGCGGCCTGCTGAGGTAAACGGACCCGGCGGCAGCAGCCGACAGGGACATTCAGGCCCGGCGGCAGCTGGCAGAGACATTCAGACCCAGCGGCGGCCCACAGAGGTACACAGGCCCGGCGGTAGGGACAAGCAGACGCAGGTAGGCCTGCGGCGGCCTGTGGAGGTAGACGGGCCCAGCAGCAGCCCTCTGAGGTAAACGGGCCCGACGGCAGCGGCCGACAGGGATATTCAGGCCCGGCGGCAGCCGGCAGAGACATTCAGGCCCAGCGGCGGCCCACAGAGGTAGACAGGCCCGGCGGCAGAGACAAGCAGACGCAGGTAGGCCTGCGGCGGGGGCCCGTGGAGGTAGACGGGCCCAGTGGTGGCAGCCGACAGGGATACTCAGACCCGGCGGCAGCCGGCAGAGACATTCAGGCCCAGCGGCAGCCCACAGAGGTAGACGGGCCCAGCGGCGGCCTGCTGAGGTAAACGGACCCGGCAGCAGCGGCCGACAGGGACATTCAGGCCCGGCGGCAGCCGGCAGAGACATTTAGGCCCAGCGGCGGCCCACAGGGGTAGACAGGCCCAGCGGCAGAGACAAGCAGACGCAGGTAGGCCTGTGGCGGCGGCCTGTGGAGGTAGACAGGCCCAGCAGCGGCCCGCTGAGGTAAACGGGCCCGGCGGCAGCGGCCGACAGGGACATTCAGTCCCGGCAGCAGCGGCCGACAGGGACATTCAGTCCCGGCGGCAGCGGCTGACAGGGACATTCAGTCCCGGCTGCAGCCTGCAGAGACATTCAGGCCCGGTGGCGGCCTCCAGAGGCAGACAGGCCCAGTGGCAGCTGACAGGGACATACAGGCCCGGTGGCGGACTGCAGAGGTAAACAGGCCCAGGGACGGAGACAAGCAGACGCAGCTTGGAACAGGGACGCCCCTAACCCCAACATCTGGGGAAGAAGCTATCTCGGTGGGTCAGAACCAGAACGAATCTGAACACTCCGTCTGAGAACAACCCAGGGCCCAGCTGCTGATCCTGTGAAACCCAACAATTTGGAGGTGTTGGTGAGACTACCCTGCTCAGCTGAAACCCATCTGGGAGAGGATTCAGATGCCTACAGCTTAAAGTCTGAGGAATCAAGATCAGCTGAGGAGTTGACAAATGAACAAAACGTGACCTGGGAACACAGAAGAAGGCGCTACCCAGACACCAAACCAGATCACCAGAATCATAAGTATATAATTCACCGATCGAAATCAGCTGCCCCTGAAGAAATAGCCCAATAGCACCAATTTAACCAAGAACCACTACTAAACCAAGACTAAAAATTAGAACAAGAGAGGCACTCTCAGACACAGACACCACCTGCACCTCACAGAGGAAGAGATGAGTAGACGCCAGTGCAAAAATACAGGCAACAACATAAAGACCTATATGGCAACATCAGAACCTAGTGATTCTACACCTGCAAGACCTAAACATACCATGACAGAAGAAACAGAAGAAATCAACCCTAAAAATGACATTAAGAAGATGATAGAGGCCCTTAAAGAAGAAATAAAACATTCCCTCAATGAGGAAATAAAAACTTTCCTTAAAGAGGAATTGAAAAACTACCTTAAAGAGGAAATAAAAACTTTCCTTAAAGAGGAAATAAAAAACTCCCTTAAAGAGGAAATAAAAACTTCCCTTAAAGAGGAAATGAAAAACTCCATTAAAGAGGAAATAAAAAACTCCCTTAAAGAAATGGAAGAAAAAACGAACAAAAAATGGGAAGAAATCAAATCAAGCCAAGAAAAAGCAATTAAACAGATGAAAGAAACATTCCAAGATCTGAAAAATGAATTTGAGACAATAAAGAAAACACATGCTGAGGGAATGCTGGAAATAGAAACCCTGACAAAACGAACAGGAACTACAGAAACAAGCATAACCAACCGATTGCAAGAAATGGAACAGAGAATCTCTGACGCTGAAGACATGATAGAGAAAATAGATTCGTCAGTCAAAGAAAACAATAAAGACAAAAAAGTCCTAACACAAAACGTCCAGGAAATTTGGGACACCATGAAAAGACCAAACCTAAGAATAATAGGGATAGAAGAAGGAGAAGAATACCAACTCAAAGGCACAGAAAATATATTCAACAAAATCATAGAAGAAAACTTTCCTAACCTAAAGAAAGAAATACCTATGAAGATACAAGAAGCTTACAGAACACCGAATAGGCTGGATCCAAAAAAAAAGTCCCCTCGCCACATAATAATCAAAACACTAAACACACAGAATAAAGAAAAAATATTAAGAGCTGCAAAGGAAAAGGACCAAGTAACATATAAAGGCAAACCCATCAGAATAACACCAGACTACTCAATAGAGACTATGAAAGCTAGAAGATCATGGACAAACCTCATGCAGACACTAAGAGACCACGGATGCCAACCCAGACTATTATACCCAGCAAAACTCTCAATCACCATAGGCGGAGTAAACAAAATATTCCAGGATAAAACCAGATTTAATCAATACCTGTCCACAAACCCAGCCCTACAGAAAGCACTAGAAGGGAAAATTCAACCCAAAGAAGCTAAACACATCCATGAAAAATCAAGCAATAGATAATCCTACACCAACATACACCACAGAAGGACAACACAACACAACCAAAAAAATAACAGGAATTAACAATCACTGGTCATTAATATCCATCAATATCAATGGTCTCAACTCACCTATAAAAAGACACAGGCTAACAGAATGGATAAGAAAACAGGACCCATCCATATGCTGCATACAAGAAACACACCTTAACTCCAAAGACAGACACTACCTCCGAGTAAAGGGCTGGGAAAAGGTTTTCCAAGCAAATGGACCTAAGAAACAAGCTGGTGTAGCTATCCTAATATCTAATAAAATAGACTTCAAACTAAAATCAATCAAAAGAGACCAGGATGGACATTACATATTCATCACGGGAAAAATCCACCAAGATGAAGTCTCGATTCTAAACATTTATGCTCCAAATACAAAAGCACCCACATTCATAAAAGAAACACTACTAAAGTTTAAAACGCACATCAAACCCCACACATTAGTAGTGGGAGATTTTAACACACCACTCTCACCAAAAGATAGATCTACCAGACTGAAACTTAACAAAGAAATAAAGGACCTAACAGATGTTATGACTCAAATGGACCTAATAGATATCTACAGAATATTCCATCCTAACACAAAAGAATATACCTTCTTCTCAGCACCCCATGGAACCTTCTCAAAAATTGACCACATGCTTGGACACAAAACAAATCTCAACAGATACAAAAAAATTGGAATAACCTCCTGTATCTTATCAGACCACCATGCCTTAAAGTTAGAACTCAATAACAACAAAAATTATAGAAAACCCACAAACTCATGGAAACTGAATAATGCCCACCTGAAACATCAATGGGTCAAGGAAGAAATAAAGACAGAAATTAAAGAGTTCCTAGAATTCAATGAAAATGAAAGTACAACATACCCAAACTTATGGGACACTATGAAAGCAGTGCTAAGAGGAAAATTCATAGCTCTAAATGCACACATAAAGAAGATGGAGCAATCCCATACCAATGAATTAACAGCACAACTGAAAGCTCTAGAACAAAAAGAAACAAACTCACCCAGGAGAAATAGACGCCAGGAAATAATCAAATTGAGGGCTGAAATCAACGAAATAGAAAACAAGAGAACAATACAAAAAATCAATGAAACAAAGAGTTGGTTCTTTGAAAAAATCAACAAGATAGACAAACCACTAGCCAAATTAACCAAAAGGCAAAGAGAGAGCACCCAAATTCACAAAATCAGAAATGAAAAGGGAGACATAACAACAGACAATGAGGAAATCCAGAGAATCATCAGATCATACTTCAAAAACCTGTACTCCACAAAAATGGAAAACCAGGAAGAAATGGACAATTTTCTGGATAAATACCAAATACCAAAATTAAATCAAGACCAGATAAACCATTTAAATAGACCAATAACCCCTAAAGAAATAGAAACAGTCATCAAAAGTCTCCCAACTAAAAAAAGCCCAGGACCAGATGGTTTCAGTGCAGAATTCTACCAGACTTTCAAAGTAGAACTAATACCAATCCTCTTCAAAGTGTTCCACACAATAGAAACAGAAGGAACACTACCAAACTCTTTTTATGAGGCTACAATTACCCTGATACCCAAACCACACAAAGATGCAACAAAGAAAGAGAACTACAGACCAATCTCCCTCATGAACATTGATGCAAAAATACTCAACAAAATATTGGCAAACCGAATCCAAGAATACATCAAAACAATCATCCATCACGACCAAGTAGGATTCATCCCAGGGATGCAAGGATGGTTCAACATACGGAAATCAGTCAATGTAATACACCATATAAACAAACTGAAAGAAAAAAACCACATGATCATCTCCCTAGATGCTGAAAAAGCCTTTGACAAAATCCAACACCCCTTCATGATAAAGGTCTTAGAAAGAATAGGAATACAAGGAACATTTCTAAACATAATAAAAGCAATTTATAGCAAGCCAACAGCAAACATCAAATTAAATGGAGAGAAACTCAAAGCGATACCACTAAATTCAGGAACAAGACAAGGCTGTCCACTCTCCCCATATTTATTCAATATAGTACTAGAAGTTCTAGCTAGAGCAATAAGACAACAAAAGGAGATCAAAGGGATACAAATTGGCAAGGAAGAAGTCAAACTTTCACTATTTGCAGATGATATGATAGTATACATAAGTGACCCCAAAAACTCTACCAGGGAACTTCTACAGCTGATAAACTCCTTCAGTAAAGTGGCAGGATACAAGATCAACTCAAAAAAATCAGTAGCCCTCCTATACACAAATGATAAAAGGGCTGAGAAAGAAGTCAGAGAAACATCACCCTTTACAATAGCCACAAATAATATAAAATACCTTGGGATAACACTAACTAAACAAGTGAAAGACCTTTTTGATAAGAACTTTAAATCTCTAAAGAAAGAAATTGAAGAAGATATCAGAAAATGGAAGGATCTCCCATGCTCATGGGTAGGTAGGATTAACATAGTAAAAATGGCAATCTTACCAAAAGCAATCTACAGATTCAATGCAATCCCCATCAAAATCCCAACACAATTCTTCACAGACTTGGAAAGAAAAATACTCAACTTTATATGGAAAAACAAAAGACCCAGGATAGCTAAAAGAATCCTATATGATAAAGCAACCCTTGGAGGCATCACCATCCCGGACCTCAAACTCTACTATAGAGCCATAGTAATAAAAACAGCTTGGTACTGGTATAAAAACAGACATACGGACCAATGGAATCGAATTGAAGACCCTGACATTAATCCATGCACATATGAACACCTGGTTTTTGACAAAGGAGCCAAAACTATACAATGGAACAAAGAAAGTATCTTCAACAAATGGTGCTGGCATAACTGGATGTCAATATGTAAAAGATTACAAATAGATCCATATCTGTCACCATGCACAAAACTCAAGTCCAAGTGGATCAAAGACCTAAACATAAATCCAGTTACACTAAACTTAATAGAAAAGAAAATAGGAAGCACTCTTGAACGCATTGGCACTGGAGACCATTTCCTAAATAAAACACCGACAGCACAGACCCTGAGCACAACCATTAATAAATGGGACCTCTCAAAACTGAGAAGCTTTTGCAGGGCAAAAGACACAGTCAATAAGACAAAAAGACAGCCAACAGATTGGGAAAAGATCTTCACCAATCCCACATCTGACAGAGGATTGATCTCCACAATATATAAAGAACTCAAGAAACTAGACATCAAAGCACTGAACAGTCCAATTAAAAAATGGGCTAAAGAGCTAAACAGAGAATTCACAAAACAAGAACTACAAATGGCTGAAAGACATTTAAAGAAATGCTCAACATCCTTAATCATCAGAGAAATGCAAATCAAAACGACTCTGAGATACCACCTTACACCTGTTAGAATGGCTAAGATCAAAAACACCAATGACAACCAATGTTGGAGAGGATGTGGAGCAAAGGGAACACTCCTCCACTGTTGGTGGGAATGTAAACTTGTACAACCACTGTGGAAATCAGTATGGCGGTTTCTCAGAAAATTAGGAATCGAACTACCTCAAGACCCAGCCATACCACTCTTGGGCATATACCCAAAGAATGCTGATACATACCATAAAGATACATGCTCATCTATGTTCATAGCAGCACTATTTGTAATAGCCAGAACCTGGAAACAGCCTAGATGCCCATCAACGGAAGAATGGATGAAAAAAATGTGGTACATATACACAATGGAGTACTACTCAGCAGAGAAAAACAATGAAAGCATGAAATTTGCAGGCAAATGGATGGAACTAGAAAAAATCATCCTGAGTGAGGTAACCCAAACCCAGAAAGACAGTTATGGTATGTACTCACTCATTGGTGGATTCTAGATATAAAATGAACAATCAGACCACAACCCATAGAACCATAAAGGCTATATATATATATAGCATGGAGGTCCCTAGGACGACTGTGGCTTATAATAAATTTCAGTTTTACTCAATTATTGAAAAAAAAATAGCCAAATGAATAGAAACACATGAACTATGAACCAAAGGCTGAGGGGCTCCCAGCTGGATCAGGCCCTCTGAATAGGTGAGACAGTTGATTGGCTTGATCAGTTTGGGAGGCATCTAGGCAGTGGGACCAAGTCCTGTGCTCAATGCATGAATTGGCTGTTTGAAACCAGGAACTTATGCTGGGACACTTGGCTTAGTCTGGGAGGAAGGGACTGGACCTCCCTGGACTGAGTCTACCAAGTTGATCACAGTCCTCGGGGGAGGACTTGTCCTGGAGGAGGTGGGAATGGAGGGTGGGCTGGGAGTAAGGGGAGGGTGTGGGAGGGGGAGAATAGGGGAACCCATGGCTGATATGTAGAATTGAATGGTATTGTAAAATAAAAAATATATATCACAAAAAAAAAAAAAAATACAAAAAAAAAAAAAAAAAAAAAAAAAAAAGAAAATCCATAAGGTGGATCTCAGACTTCATCACTGAGTGGGTAGGAATCATGGTGACCAAAGCTCTAGTTTGGTTCTTTGCTACGCTTGATGAGAAATATGCTAATTTTAAAGAAGTCTGTTCTCATGTTGACTCTACCTAGCCATGGCATGATTAGAATTCTACATGTAGAATGATCAGATTGAATATTGATTTCTAAGGACTAGTGGAACCCAGTCTGTTACCCCAAAGGCCTTATAGTTGCAGAAGCCAGGAATTGTATGTATCCACCTTTTGTAATATTTCTTCAATGATGCATGGAGAAATGACATTACCCTTTTAGGAGGGAGGGGTAGCCACCTGACAGTTCATTAAAATTCCATCAAACTTCAAAGCATAAATTGATAGCCCAAATTGACAATCCCATTGTCCATAGGGCAACCAAGGGTAAACTCACTCTGGGAAATTTACATATCCTCATATGTAATACATAACTCAAGCCCTCATCCCCAGAGCCACAGGTACACAGGGATAATTCTGCTGCAGTTCCCTGCCCCTTCTCTTTTTCCCTTTCTTGTTTCCCCCTCCCTATCCTTCTGCCTCTTTCCCACACATAAAATGGAGGTCTTACTGAAGTTTCTGCTATAGATTTTTGATATCTATTTCCACTAAATGATTTAAAATATTTAATAAAGAATTCAAAATTGTCAATGAAAAAAAAAAAAAAGAGTATGCAATTGATCTGTCCTGATTTGTATCTTTTGGGATTGAATCTTTTATATCCTAATTAACTAATGGAATCTCTTCTTTGTATTTTTTCAGGAGCAATTTGTAATTTGAAGCAAGACAAAACTTCCTTTACTTCTTCAAGCATTTTTTTCTAAAGTATCTACATTTGAATCAACTAATAAGATACCATCCATATAATGGTAAATCATAGATTGAGAAAATTTTACATGAATTATTTCCAATGGCTGTCATACAAAATACTGGCACAGGATGGTGCAGTTTAACATGCCTTGTGGGAGAACCTTCCATTGATATGTTAATAGGCTGAGAATTATTATAAGTAGGTAATGTGAGGGCAAATTTTCCCTGTTATTTTCTTGTAGATGTATAGTGAAGAAACAGTCTTTTAAATCAATAACTATAATAGACCATCCTTTGGGTAACAGAGAGGACAAGGCAATTGCAGGCTGTAGAGAACCCATTGGCTGAATTACTTTATTTATGGCTCTCAAAAATCTGTCAGCATTCTCCATTTTCCAGACATCTTTTTAATAACAAATACAGGAGAATTTAAAGGGCTGGTTGATTCTTCAATATGTTGAGCATTTAGCTGCTTCTGTACCAGCTGTTCTAAAGCCTGTAATTTTTCTGATGTCAAGGGCCATTGTTCCACCCAGGTTTTTCAGTTAACCATTTTAAAGGCAGGATTGTTGGTACTCCTGAAAATCAACAGTTGTTGTGCCCCCCCCCACATACACTTTTTTGTACAGACTGAATGGGTGGTTGTTGGGCCCTGGCCCCCCATTCCTTGAGTAGCTGTTGCCTTGCTTGCTGACCTTGACCAGATGTCCTCTCTATGCTGATTCCCTCCTGGTTTTCTTCCTCCTAAAACAGCTTACCAGAGGTTCTTTGTTTGTGTATCCTGCATTTGGTGTAAACAGCAAGGATGCAAGTATGTAAAACATCTGTAACAAACTTCTGCCCTCTGGGGTTCTCCCACTGTGCTGTAAGCCTGTATTTAAGGCCTCCTCCCTCCTTCAATAAACAGCATTCAGCATTCAGCATTTGGCATTCTGCTGAGAGGAATGACCCGCTGTCTTGTCTCTGTTTTTAATCCTCAGCTTTTCGCTTGGACATGGTGAACAGGTAGTAATGCGGGCATTACTGCTACAGTTGGTGACTGTTCTTTGCAATACCTTTTTATATTTTTCCCAGAAACATACATTGGTTTATGGTCTGTTTCTGAGATCAAAGTAATGTTTATCTGGTTATTTCATTGCTGTAACAAACCATAACCCCGTAAATTCATTGCTGTGTTAGCCACATATGGTTTCAGTTTTCCTCTCTGTCCTTCTTGCCCTACACATTCAACCCATCTTATGCTTTGTTTTACCTGAGATAAGGTTCTAATGCCTAAAAACTGATTCTGCTACAATTATAGTTACATTTGCCCCTGTGTCCACAAGACCTTCAATTACAATGTCATTTGTTTACACCCTTAGCTTTGGTATTTGATTATTTATTGAAGTCTGCCAAAATATTCATTTTATGGTTTCTATTGGAAATTTTGTCTTATCTTCTTTTTTTTTTTTTTTTTTTTTTTTTTTGGTTTTTTGAGACAGGGTTTCTCTGTGTAGCTTTGCGCCTTTCCTGGGACTCACTTGGTAGTCCAGGCTGGCCTCGAACTCACAGAGATCCGCCTGACTCTGCCTCCCGAGTGCTGGGATTAAAGGCGTGCGCCACCAACGCCTGGCTTTGTCTTATCTTCTAAAGCTGTTGTATAATCCAAAACAGTATGTTTTTTTACCATAGGCACTAGGTCCTTTAATTGCTCTGGGGATGAGTTTCTCCCATGGTGACAGGGAATGACTGAACCAGGTTTGATATGGGGACCTGTGAGAAGACCTCCCAAGGCATTTCCAGATGATAAAGGGTTGCCTTGCTTGTCCCTTGTTGATCTGCATTGATTGGTCCAATGCTGGCCTTTGCCACATCTTCTACATAATCCAGAATGTTGGAGCCTTCTGTTCGGGTTATCTGTAGAAGAAACATTGTTTCTAGGAATGCCCTGCCTACAATTTCTTTTTAGATGACCTTGTTTACCACAATTAAAACATTTGACATTTTGATTTTTCCTTAAGCCTTTGGAAATCACCTCTCCTACCTAAGCATCATCATAATTCAGAGACTCAATATTGACTGTGTGTTGGATCCATTTTTCTATTGGTGCTGATCTGATCTTTAAAGGCCAATTATCTTTTTAAATTTTTACCATTTTCAGAAGACAAAAATCGAATTAGTATGATTCTGAGTTCTGGATCTTATATCATTCTATTTACTACTGAAGTCAGTCTTTGTGAAAATTCAGTGAAGGGTTCTTTGTGCCTTGTAGAACATTAGGGTATGTTTTGGTTCTCTTTCCTGATTCTTAAATTTTTGTTTTTGCTTTTTGTTTGTTTGTTTGTTTGTTTGTTTGTTTGTTTGTTTGTTTTGAAACAGGGTTTCTCTGTGTAGTTCTGGAGCCTTTCCTGGAACTCATTCTATAGCCCAGGCTGGCCTCAAACTCACAGAGAACCACCAGCCTCTGCCTGAGTACTGAGATTAAAGGCATGCACCACCACTGCCCAGGTCCCTGATTCTTGAATCTTGTCTCAAGCATTTAAGGCTGCTGTATAGCATAGGGACAAAATGTGTACATCAAATGTAGCCTGACTATCTATATCAGCATAACAGCCCTCACTAAGTATTTGATCTTGGGAAATCTGAAAACCTCTAGCCTTACTTCACTGTTCAAGGACCTTAGCTTCTCTCAACCAGCTGTTCCATTCTAACTGAGGACTATATTCTAATACTGCTGTGTAGATGTAACCCACCGTTAAATAAGAAACACAGAACCAATGTAAAGAAGAAAGCCAAAAGGTCAGAGCTCAGAGCTAAAACCTTACCCTTCCTCCTCCAGTGGTCCTACCTCTCCAAAAGAGACCTACTTCCTGTGTGTTTGTCTTGATAAAGTCTATCTGTTCTGCCTTCTCATTGGTTGTAAACCCAAACATGTGACTGCCTCGTCACTGCCTGTAAGTACAGCCCTCCAGGTCTTAAAGGTGTGTGTCTCCAATGCTGGCTGTATCCCTGAACACACAGAGATCTACCTAGCTCTGTCTACCAAGTTCTAGGAATAAAGGCATGCACCACCACCACCACGCTCTTTCTATGGCTCTAATAACTCTGACCCCCGGGCAACTTTATTTATTATCATACAATTAAAATCACATTTCATTACAAATAAAATATCACCATACTGCTGTAATTCTTACATCATTTGTGTTACATAAATTCCTAAAGGACTTATAATAAAAACCCAGAGCCAAATATTGGGGTAAATGCTGAAAGATCAGAGGAAACAAAGGAACAAGGCATGAGAGAAACTTTTCACCACTAACACATGCTCAGGCAGAATGGAAGACAAGATCCTAACTTCAGGAATCCGCAGACTGCAAGCCTCTGAGTCCTCAGCAGAAAGGCTCTAGTTCCTGTCTCCTCATGCTTTATATACCTTTCTCCACCCAGCCATTTCTCTTCCTTCCTATTGCTGGGATTAATGGCATGTGTGCTTCCCAAATACTAGTAGCAAAACTATGAGATCTCAAGTGCTAGGATTAAAGGCCTGTGACTCCCAAATACTGGGATTAAAGGTGTGTGCCACCACTGCCTGGCTCTGTTTCTTTCCTAGACTGAATCAATTTTATGTAGTCCAGGGTGTCTTTGAACTCACAGAGATCCAAATGGATCTCTGCCTCCCAAGTGCTAGGATTAAAGGTGTATGCTACCACTTCCTGGCCTCTGTGTTTAATCTAGTGGCTGGCTCTGTCCTCTGAGCCTCAGGCAAGTTTTATTTGATATAAAATATATCACCACACATTTGGAATAATTTTGTTCCAAGAGTACCTTGTATTTAACATCTGCCTCACGTATGCTGAATGTGTACCATAGGAAATTATTTTTCCTTAATATTCTTTTTTTTCTTTCATTTTTCTTCATGTTCTACTCACTCCACATACTATTCACAGATCATCCTCGTCCCTCCTCCCACCCCTAGCCCTCTTTCCCAAGACACCCTGCATCCCCACATCCCACAAATTGAGGTCTCCCATGGGGAGTCATCAGAGCCCAGCACACTGAGCCTAGGTAGGTCCAAGCCCCTTCCCACTGCACCAAGGCTGTGCAAGGTGTCACACCACAGTCACCTGGTTCCAGAAGTCTGCACATAGACTAGGGACAGATCCCGAGCCCCCTGCCTGGGTGCCCCCTAAACATTTTGCACCAAACAACCGTCTTAGGTATGCGGAGGGCTTATTCCAGTCCCATGGGGGCTCCAGAGCCACCAGTCCCCAGTTCATGGGCTTCCACTAGTGTGGCCAGTCATCTCTGTACGTCCTCCCACAGTGATCTCGATGTCCCTCTCTTCCATTATCTCTCCTGTCTCTCATCAATTGGATTCCTGGAACTCAGCCTGGTGCCTGGCCATGGATCTCTGTAACTGCCTCCATCAGTCACTGGACAAAGGCTCTATGATGGCAGCTAGGTTATTTGCTAGGCTGGTCACTAGAGTAGACTGGTCCAGGCACCCTCTGGACCAATGCCAGCAGACCAAGGTGGGGTCAACCCTGTGGATTCCTAAGAGCCTCCCCAGCACCCTGCCTCTTCCAATTCTCATAATGTCCTCATCTATCATGGTATCTTCCTCCCTGCCCTCCCACTCTGTCCCTGTTCCAGCTTGACCCTCCCATTTCCCTGTTCTCATCCCCTACTCCTCACCCTCTGCCACCACCCCCTGACACCCAGTCCACTCATGTAGATCTCATCCACTTCTCCTTCACAGGATCATCCATGTGTCCCTTCTAGGGTCTTTCCCTGTTAGCTAGCCTCTCAGGAGTTGTGGGTTGCAGTCTGGCCATCCCTTCCCTCCTATTTAGTATCCACTTATGAGTCAGTACATACTATGTTTGTCCTTCTGAGTCTAGGTTACCTCACATAAGATGATATTTTCCAGTTCCATCCATTTGCCTGCAAATTTCATGATATCATTGTTTTTTTACTTCTGAGTAGTACTCCATTGTATATATGTACCACATTTTCTCTATCCATTCTTCAGTTGAGGGGCATCTAGGTTGTTTCCATGTTCTTGCCATTATGAATAATGCTGATATGAACCTAGTTGATCATGTGTCCTTGTGGTAAGATTGAGCAATTCCTTGGGTATATGCCCAAGAGTGGTATAACTGGGTCTTGAGGAAGACTTATTCCCAATTTTCTGAGAAACCACCATACTGATTTCCAGAGTAGTTGTACAAGTTTGCATTCCCACCAACAGTGGAAGAGTGTTCCCCTTGCTCCACATCCTCTCCAACATAAGTTGTCTTCAGTGTTTTTGATCTTAGGCATTCTGACAGGTGTAAGATGGTACCTCAGAGTTGTTTTGATTTGCATTTCCTTGATGACTAAGGATGTTGAGCAATTTCTTAAATGCCTTTCAGCCATTTGAGATTCTTCTGCTAAGAATTCTCTGTTAAGCTTTGTAGCCCACTTTTTAATTGAATTTTTAAGTATTTTGATGTCTAGCTTTTTGAGTTCTTTATATATATATATATATATATATATATCTGTCAGATGTGGAGTTGGTGAAGATCTTTTCCCATTTTGTAAGCTGTCATTTGGTCTTATTGACCATGTCTTTTGCTCTAAAAAAGCTTCTCAGTTTCAGGAGGTCCCATTTATTAATTGTTTTCTCAGTGTCTGTGCTACTGGTGTTTTATTTAGGAAGTGATCTCCTATGACAATGCATTCCAGACTACTTCCTACTTTCTCTTCTATCAAGTTCAGTGTAACTGGATTTATGTTGAGATCGTTGATCTACTTGGACTTGAGTTTTGTGCATGGTGACAGATATGGATCTATTTGCAATCTTCTGCATGTTGACATCCAGTTATGCCAACACCATTTGTTGAAGATGCTTTCTTTTTTCCATGATACAGTTTTGGCTTCTTTGTCGAAAATCATATGTTCATAGGCGTGTGGAATAATGTCAGGGTCTTCAATTCGATTCCATTGGTCCACATGTTGGTTTTTATGCCAGTATCAAGCTGTTTTTATTATTATAGCTCTATAGTAGAGCTTGAGGTCAAGGATCATGATGCCTCCAGAGGTTGCTTTATTATACAGGATTCTTTTAGCTATCCTAGTTTTTTTGTTTTTCCATATAAAGTTAATTATTTTTCTTTCCAAGTCTGTGAAGAATTGTGTTGGGATTTTGATGGGGATTTCATTGAACCTGTAGATTGCCTTTGGTAAGATTGCCATTTTTACTATGTTGATTCTACCTATCCATGAGCATGTGATCTTTCCATTTTCTGATATCTTTTTCAATTTCTTTCTTCAGAGACTTAAAGTTCTTATCATACAGGTCTTTCACTTGCATTCTGTTGGTTATACTTGCATCTGTAGTTCCTGTTCATTTACTCAGATTTTCCACTTCCAGCATTCCCTCAGTTTGTGTCTTCTTTTATTGACTTCATTTCAGTTTTGAAATCTTGAACTGTTTCCCTCACTTGTTTCATTGCTTTCTCTTGGCTTTCAAGTGATTTACTGATTTCTTCCCATTTTTTGTTTAACTTTTCCTTGATTTCTTTAAGGGCATTTTTCATTTCCTCTTTTAAGATCTCTAATATCTTCTTAAGGTCATTTGTATGGTAGTGACCTTCTGTTTTTTCTGTGTTAGGATGTTCAGGTCTTGCTGATGTATGTTCTAATGGTTTTTATGTTGTTGACTGTATTTTTGCAGTGGCATCTACTCATCTCTTTCTCCACTTGGTGCAAGCAGTGTCTGTGTCTGAGGGAGCCTCTCTTGGTCTGATTGATACTCTTGATCCAGTGGGAGCTCTTGGCCTAGTTGATGCTGATGGACTTTTTGTGTTAGGGAGCAGCTCTTAGTCCAACTGGCCCTAGTGGGCTCTGTCTCAGGGAGTAGCTGCAGTCTTAGCATGTGGTAGATGGTGGTAATCTAACCTGTCTGCAGGAGTTCTGCCTGTCAACTGGCCTCTTAGTGCAGTCAAATGCTGGCAGGCTCTGTCTCAGGGAACAGTTGCAGTCTCGGAGTGTGGATGGGATTTGGGTGAGGTGGGGCTTGGGTTACAGGGTCTGATGGGGGATGATGGTAGTCTGACCTGTATGCCGGAGGTCTGCCTGCCAACTGGCCTGAACCTAGAACTGCAGTGGGTGGTGGTGTAGGGGTGCAGGGTTGTGCCCCTGGGCCTAAAGCCTAGGGGTTGGGGTTTTCGGGTATGAGGATAGAGACTCACCTCTTAGTCCAGTCGGTGCTGGCAGGCTCTGTCTCAGGGACTTCTTTAATATTCTTTAAAGCTAACATTTGTATAGGATCTCATTTATATTCTGTATATCCTTTGGGATACTTGTCATTTGATGGCCTTTCATAAACAGTAACAGGATAAATCATGGTTGGTATTTTAACAACCTTATGCCACTCTTCTCTAATTCCAGAAGGAAATGGTAAGGTTGGATCTCCTCTGAATTCTTCTGTCTATGTCTGAACACTTTTATTATCAGTTCCAAAATTTTTTCTAAGGCTTGTATCTCCTGAGTAGTGACCTGTTCTAAAGCTTAATTTTTTTTTTTTTTTTTGGTTTTTTGAGACAGGGTTTTTCTTGTGTAGCTTTGCGCCTCTCCTGGAACTCACTTGGTAGACCAGGCTGGCCTCGAACTCACAGAGATCCGCCTGCCTCTGCCTCCCGAGTGCTGGGATTAAAGGCGTGCACCACCACCGCCCGGCAAAGCTTAATTTTATCAGTTACTTTTTTGTTTTCCTCATTTGTAAATACCTCTAAAGTTTTTATCTCATCAGTCAAAGCAATCTTTATCTCTTTTTTGACTATTTGTAAGCCTTGCATATTATCTCCTAAGTCCTTTATCCTTTCTGTCAACTTCTCATCACCATATTCCAAGGCCTGTATCCTTTCCATCCATTTCTGATTTGGGCACTGTTATCAAATCATTTTGAAGGATAAGATATGAATCTCCATATGACCAAAATTGTATTGATCCCAGCTAGTAATTTTTTTCTAGCATTCTGTCCAGAGTAGCAGTGAGCAGGGTCCATTGACCTGAGAAAGGTTTTATGATTGTCCTTTTGCTTACCTTCTATTTATTTATTTGTTTGTTTGTTTGTTTACCTCACAAAAGTTGTCAAGTGACTTACCACAGGTCAAATTCTTGAATAATTGTTGTAGATTAGTATTGATGTTTCACCTGCAGGTAGAGTAGGTGCTGAGCCAAAGCAGATCACTCAGGATACACTAAGCACTCATGTGCAAGATGTAGAGCCAGTTCAGGAAAACACTCAGAGTCTATATGCATCTAGAGCTCAGAGTAATCTGGGGAGCTACAGTGCATGGGGGTGAGATGCAGATATGGGCACACATGGTGGAGGGCCATGGGCATACTCCAGTATCTGGGTGTCTGGTGCAGGGATCACAAAAGCCAAGCACATGGGTAGTGCACACAGAACAAAGGTAAAGCTACAGGGCTGCAGGCTTCCAGGGGAAGCAGCAGTGGATGGAGTCCCTGCCCAGCGAAACAGAAATGCAAGGCAGGGTGTTACACTGGATTGTAGGGTGGTTGTGCCCAATTTGGAGCATCCCTGCATGTATTGGTTACAATAGCCTGAACCACATAGCAGAGGGAGCTGCCACATCTGCCTGGACAGCTCCATGCCCTAGAGCGGAGATTTTAAAAGCCAGGGGTTAGGCATACAGAGTGTCAGCCAAGCTCATGGGTGGCTCAGGCAGCTATGTTGGGGCCAGGTAGTGAGGGAAGCTTAGGGAAGTGAGTTACATTTATTGGTAGACAAAATTTGTGCACAATAATTATAAGTCAAAAAGAAGAACCCAGGCTACATAGCAGCTGTGCTACTGTTCTGGCAGGGGGCACAGCTGTCTGCTACTACTGCCACTCATTCCCAATGGGTGATGGGCAATGTCCAGTGAAGGTCACTGTGGCTTCAGCAAGCCCCTCCACAGTCCAAGAGAGAGAGTGCTTCCCTGACTTCTTATCTGGTCACATGTCTTCAGAGATGACCATGACCATTGGGCCAAGCCACTACTTGCTATTGGCTAATGGACTGGCATCACAATTCCAGCAACTTTGTGTAGTGTGTGTGTGTTGTGTGTGTGTGTGTGTGTGTGTGTATGTGTGTGTTTACATGTGCTGCTACTAGAAACTGGACTCACACATGCTAAACAAATAGTATACCACTAAGTTGCAACCCTAACCTTTAATCTTATTTTAAATAAACTAACTGTTAATGATTCCCAAAGTCTCATTCTAGAATACTGAAGACAAAACTCCAAGAGATAAATTTATGCAAAGTCCAGCAGGGCAGCTGTATGATAATTCTGAAGTAAAGAAATGCCTTGTGTGATACTCTATTGTCTACCATGGCCTGAGACAGAATGTCTAACTTCAGTTTTATTTACCAAAACCAAAGGTTTTGCCAACATCAGGATTTAGTGGTAATTTCAAGGATACAAGTAATCAAACAACAGTAAATGTTGAGTAGCAGGGTTCTGAGATACTCCATAGGGTTCCCTGCATCCTTATAATATCAGACATGCATTATCCAGCCCAGAGTAGCTATGAGGTCTCTACTGAGGTAAATGGGAGCTTTTCTATTAATTAGGAAGTATTAAGGATATAAAAACCCTCCATTTTTTGCCCTATAGAGGTTATTACCCAGAAATGTATGCCACATACATTCATATAACCTAAATTTGGTTACAAAGATGGCAAATCTTGGTTGTCAACTTGACACAATTGGAAAGTTGAAACTACAAATGAAAAAATGCCTCCATCAGATTGACCTGTGTCATAGTTGCTACTATTCTATTGCTGTGATGAAATACCATGATCCAGATAACTTATGAAAGAATACACATAACTGGGGACTTGCTTATAGTTTCAGAGGGTGAGTCCATGATCCTCACAGCAGGGAGCATGTCATCAGGCAGGCAGGCATGGTGTTAGAGCTGGAGATGAGAACTCAAATCTGAAAGTTACAGACAGAGAGAAAGCCTGGACCTGGCATGAGCTTTTGAAACCTCAAAGCCCACCCAGTAACACACCTCTTCCTACAAGACCACACCTACTCAAACAAGGCAATACCTCTGTCTTTACCAGTGTTCTACTGGTGAGAAGAGACAGCATGACCATAGCAACTCCTATAAAGGAAAGCATTTAATTGCAGCCTAGGCTATGGGATGGTCCTTCTGGATGCTGTGAATTTTTCTCATTGGTTGATAATAAAGTTGTTTTGGCCTATGGCTAGACAGAAGAATCAAACTAGGACTCAGAGGAGGAGAGGTGGAGTGGACACAGACACCATGAGCTATCCAAGAAGCAGGATGCTGGAAGACTGGTAAGCCATGGACCACATGCAATAAATAGATTAATAGTTAAATTAAGTATAAGTGCTAGTTAATAATAAGCATGAGCCATTGGCCAAATACTTATAATCAATATAAGTCTTTGTGTGATAATTTGGGAAGCAGCTGTTGGGTATTTGGGAGTTGGTGGCAGGACAGAAACTCCCCTTTGATTACATATGGTCCCCAGCATTCAGCAATTCCATCTTCATAAAACCTGAGAGAGCTTAAAAACAAGGTTCTAAAAGAGAGCCAAGAGCAGGTTTCTAGTCTCATGCCTCTCATACAGGCTTCCATACAGACAGACATCTCCCAGCCACTGCCTGCATGTTTGAACTGCCAGGATGCTTGAGCTGCTAGCATGAACTGAGCCAATGCACTGTGTGGTAAGTTTGGAATTTGCTCATACAGATAAAAAAGGTCAGAGATACACAGTAACAGCAGGTTCAAACAAAAAGGCCTCTAAAAAGTCACAGAGTATTTGAAAAATGTGCATAGACTTGGGAAAGAAAAGAGAGAGAATATATACAAACTTAGATTAAAAATACAGATTTAAAAATATTGAAGTCCTTAAAAAGGGAACAGAGTAATAAAAAAATATGATAAGCCATGTAAAGATGGAAAATACAGAGTCTGGATTGTATATATATATATATATATATTGGTTTTTTGAGACAGGTTTTCTCTGTATAGCTTTGGAGCCTGTCCTGGAACTCACTCTGTAGCCCAGGCTGGCCTTGAATTCACAGAGATCTGCCTGCCTGTGTCTCCCAAGTGCTTGGATTAAAAGCGTGTGTCACCACCACCCGGTGGGTTGTATATTTTAATGCATTGTCTTTATGTATTTTAACTGTTAATGAGTTAATACTAGACCTTGGAAACTGCTATGTTAAACCAACCTATATATTTTAAAAATATCTTGACTCCAAAATTTAAGTCAAAAGATATGCTGCTTTGAGGGAGAAGTTGTGTTTTTATTTCCACAGGAAATGAAAGGCTATGGATTCATTCTGAGTTCAGGAAAATCAGGTGTGGTCAAGGAAGACCGCCTGAATCCTAATTAAAAACATAGAAAAATAAACCTAAAGTAACTACAAGACATGTAATATATATATTCTACCTGCTCAGACATAAAACAAATTATCTTTGACTGGCTTATGTACAATATACAGTTTATATTTGTAATAATACAGGTATGTATGTAACCCTTAAAAGTGTATGTATTTTCAGAACAAGGTGACCAGGGACCAATAAAAACGATGGTCCAGATGATCCAGCATCCAAAAAACTTCAAGGCTACTGGCTGAGATGATCAAACATTACAAAAAATACTACAACCAAGACTTAACAATTATCCTAAATTTTCTCAGGGTTCCAAAAAGATTACCAGTGCCCCCAGTCAACAGGAAGTAGTCTAGAGAACTATTCCCACATTCCCCAAAAATAGATTATGGATATTTGTCTCTGTTTAAGGTGTTGGTTATAAATTGTTACTAGTCATAATCAATCTCTTTATAAAAGAAGAAAGAGGATATGATATAAAAATGATAGGATAGCCGGGCAGTGGTGGCACACGCCATTAATCCCAGCACTTGGGAGGCAGAGGCAAGCGGATCTTTGTGAGTTCGAGGCCAGCCTGGGCTACCAAGTGAGTTCCAGGAAAGGCGCAAAGCTACACAGAGAAACCCTGTCTCGAAAAAAAAACCAAAAAAAAAAAAAAAAAAAAAAGATAGGATAAAAGGGTAGATTATTGAATCTACTTTAATCCAAAAAAACAACTGTTAATCTCAAAATATTTTACATTAATATAGATTTTAGTTATAAATATCTTGTGTATTGTCACAATTTTGAAGTCATTGTTTTTCACCATACAATTGCTTATAGACTGTTTACCTTGTTTACTTGAAGCCTTAGTCCTTAGGTTATTTCAGTAGATAAGACTTATAGATTTAGTCACCTATGCCTGTCATCTCTATAGTTACGTTAGTTAGGTTATCCAGATTTACAGATAAAAAGGTCAGATGGACAGGTAATCTTCAAACACTTCATAGACCTAGAGAATATGGCATTTAAATAACTTAGAATTCTGTTAACGTGAGACACAATTGCTCCTGGCTACACCAATTTCATCCCGAGAGAATGTTGGGCTTCTAAGACATTTCCATTTGGAAGTTTGTCTTTTTGGCACAAAATGGCCTATTGGGCAGAGAACTGCCCTTGCCTTGACGGCTGACAGTACAAATGCAATGCTGTCCTTTCTGGACAAGCAGGACACAAGGAAAGCTATCACTGTACTCTGCCAAGACAGGGTAAGATGATCTTTCAGAATTCCTGCTTCTGAAAATGGTCTGTCAGATACTCTGGGCCTGTAGCCAATTTGAATGCACCAACAATGCTGAGAAACATTAGGTGACTGTCCAGGCTGCCAGCTGTCTTGGTCTACTCTTACAAGATTCCCAAAAGTTGCTTGCATCCATCTACCATTTCTCAGGTACCATTATGTTCCTTCTCAGGTCTTTGATGGGATTGAAGACTAGCAGTTATAGTTACAACTTAGTATATATAATATCTTAGATAGAACATATTAAGTATTAGAGTCAGGTTCTTTAGGATAGGACACCTTTTGGAATGATCTTTATAACATGCCATTTTCTTGTATAATATTAGAGGGACCAGCCTTAATATTATACATCCCAGGGGCTCAGGAGAGAGAACTACTAACGGCGAGGACTATAATCAGGAAATATAATCTCAGCACACCGAGTTCTATAGTCCACTTGCTTTAATTCCTCTGGCATAACATCCTTTATACACAGCTTCAGTTCTGTTCTCATGTCTAGCTCCTTTCTTGCCTGATTTCTCTCTATATTTATCTACTGTCCCCTCTAGGTTCTATCTTAATTCCTTCATCTAGTTCTGTCCCTTCTAGGTTCTCATCTATCTAGTTCTTTCCCCTATCAGCTCCTCTCTCGTCTCCTTCTCTCTCATCTGGCTCTTCCTCATCTTGTTCTTCCCCATCTGGCTCTTCCTCATCTTCCATCTCGTTCCTCTAGTCCTCTCTTTTAGCCCTTCAATCTAGTTCTTCCCCATCTCAGTTCGTTCCTCTCAAGTTCTTACCCATCTAGTTCTTCCATTCTCTTTTCTCTTCCCCCCTGCCTCCTGGAAGTCTCGGTATATAAAGGGAGGGTCCGAGCTAAATTGTGTAAAGCTATTACTTAACATCCACCTCTCCTAGGCGGTGTCTCCTTGTGGAATTTACTGTAAATCAGGAGACTTGCATGTGGGCTGTTATCATTGTTAGACCACCTGGGACTAACAATGGGCGCCCACCTGGGTGGTGTTTCCTGTAGTCCTTGAAAGTGGCCAAGGGAGATATCTGATTCCAGAGAAAGCCTTTCCTGAGGCTGTTCTCCAAATACCTGGAATGTGTATGTCCAGAGAGTGATCAGTCTACACTGTTAGCCCTTCTTAGGGAAAAGTCAATTGGGAAAGCTTTGAAGGCACACATGATTTTCATAACAGAAGACAGCTGATATATAACAAGCCAAGTAACACCAAAAACTCCTTGGGATTTGGCTTCCTCTGGAGGAATTCCATGATCCCTCCAGGTAGTGACTTTGCCATAACCAGCTAAGTTCTTATGATATATTCCTGCGGCCCGCAACACCATTTATTTTATAACATGCTCTATACTTCTCTGGATTTTAGTATGTGTTTCTTGCTTGATATTGTTTGCATTGGTTGTAGTTCCATCTTATCTAGGTCATTATCCCTCATTATTCCTAGACAATATTTGATAACCATTTCTTTATATATAGTCTTGTATTAGTTTAGAACCTTCTTATTTAGACAAAAAGGGGGAGATGTAGTGGGTAGCCATTCCAGCTTGGATCTGGAAGTTCCAACCCCCATTGAGACTCTGGCAACTGTCACGCCTACGAGGCAGGGCCAGGGGAGGCACCTGGAGAACTGAGATCTGGATGGGTGAGCACTCTCTCTGTTCCGGGATCCTGAAGGGTGGAGGTGGACCAAGCAGAGCTCCACAGAACACCACTGGATTGCGATACACCTTCCCCAGACCCTGTGACCTACCTTTTTCTTTTTGTAAGTTACCCACTAAATAAATCTTCCTTTTAACTAAGTGGGGTGGCCTTAATAATTTCACCAATAGATGATGCCATCTCTGAGGAAGTGGGTCTGGTATACATTAAAAATGTCACTTAACATAAGACTGAAGCAAGCAAAAGGCATTCCCCCATGGTCTCTGCTTTAGTTTTTTCATCTAGGCTCTTGCCTTGAGTTCCTAACATGACTTCCTCATTGGTGGACTCTAACCTATAAGCCAAATTAGTCTTTTCCTTCCTCAAATTGGTTGTAGTCAGTATTTTAGCAACACCATCAGATACACAAACTAGGATGGTTACCATATGCAATCTTATACCAGGAGTATAAATAGGATTCTGGTCCCATCAAGCATCATTCAGTCATCAGTATGTTTACAGGATTCAATCACATCACCTGCCTTGCTTCTTTCCCTAGGAATATCCCTCAGTGATAGAAGAGAAATGAGTCTGGCTCCAAGCTTTAACTTATTCACTAGGGACTCCATGCAATGTAAATTCACTTCCATATCCCTCCTCTGTCTTCACTATATTTTCATGGCTCGTTCATGTCAAAGGTAATAAACTGACTGAACTATTTGTATTAGGACATCTTATCACAAAGCAGAACGATGATATGCTATGGACATCTTTGCAAAAGAGGTCTCATTGTTCATTTGTCTTCACTCAACAGTTTCCAGATGCTTCCTAAATGCCGCATACTGTTAAAGTCTCTGGCAGAGAGTGACAAATGAGCTAGACACAGTTCTTGCCTGTGGGGTTCACCACTAACAGGGAAGGCAGATGTTAAACCTTGAGGAGCTATTAGAATTAGAAATTCTAATTAGAAAGGAGAATACTGTAGACCAACCCAACAGAGAGGGCAAGGTGGTAGATGGGAGTTGGAGCCAAAGGATGGCAATCAAAAAGACAATGCAATTTCCTATGTGTAAAAGTCTTGGCTTTCCACTTCCTGAGTCTATCACCCTTTCTAATGCTCTGACCCTTTAATAGAGCTCCTCATGTTGTGGTGACACCAACCATAAAATTATTTTGTTGTTACTTTGTAACTGTAATTTTGCAACTGTTATCAATCATAGTGTAAATATTTGATATACAGAATATGTGATATGGAACCCCTGTTTAAAAAAATGGGGTCATTGAACCTCCAAAGGGGTTGAGATCCTCTTAACTATCTGCTTGGTTCTGTAAGTGAGGGTGCACTAAAACCACCAAACTGGACTGCTCTGTGGATGAAAAGAAAAATTTTACTTGAGGAATCAAACTGGCAGGCTGCCTCTGAGAATAGAGGACATCAGTTTGGCAGGAAAGCAAGTGAATTTTACATGACAGTCAGCAGGATGGATCTTTAAGCTAACACACACTATTAAGATTAATCAAGAACTAAATGCCTTTTCCACAAGTGGTTTCCTGGTAAACAGAAACCCACCTCAGGAGATCACTGACAAATGCTGAGTTTAGTTTTCTGTTTACCCAGTCAGAGTCCTGCCCAGGCAGGACTTATCATCTTAGGGCAGTGTCCTCAGCACTGCCATTTTAGGGCCCACTTTGAACCTAATAGGTTCCTGATGCTTTGTTTTACAATACAGATGTTGCATGTATATTTATTTTCAAGCTCCTTCCTGCCATATAATTTTATGGATAGAGAGGAGACAGGAAAGAAAATGTGATGTAAAATATTCCTTTCAAGAAAAAACTAGAACATTCTGGGAAAATGAAGGACTAATTTTTATCAAAGAGTAACTTTTTATCATGTCAAAATTTTCCCTTAATTTGAGGAGGCTATTGTTAATGAGGAAAGATGGGTTTATAAAAATCTATATCTATAAACACACAGGATGAGTTTGAAGTGCTTGGACCTGCTTTATATTAAACAATTTTCCTAGCAAGGGTATTTTCTGTGGCACAAAATGAAACCACCCTCCTGGCACATTTTGTCATGTGCCAGAAGATCCAAATCAATAAGCCGTGATGCCAGGGATTGAAAACCTGATGTGTTGGAGGTAGTTGACTTTATATATATATATATATCATATTGAGGAGAAAATTTTGGGGTTTTGATGGCTGTTCAAAGGCTGTCTGAGATGAACAATCCTGTTGGGGAGAAGTAGAACAGGGAGCATGTCAGAGATTTGCTGCAGCTCAAGGAAAGCTCTCCAACAAAGTGTTATTCTCTTCTCAGCAGGTTTGTTAGAAACATGCTTCTCAGGTTAAGTTCAAAGAATCCTGTGATGAGTCTGTGTGGTAGGCACTTCTAGGGTGTGGTGCTTGCTGTCAAGGAATATAGCAAATACCAGACTTTCTGCATAAGCAGTGTGGCTCCAGTTCAGAATGTTATGAATGGTGCTTAGTAGTGAACCAAGAAGCCAACTGGAATTTCTGAATCCATGGCATACACTGAGATGATATGAAGTTGAAAGGGACCAATACTGTCCCTGCCCTTGCTAGGATGATAGTCTGCTCAGGACTAAGCAGTTCTGCTTAGTGTGGAAAGGAATGGCACCAGAATGAAAGTGTTAGTGCATGCTTTCAATCTCAGCAATCTAGAGGCAGAGGCAAATGGATCTATATAAGTTCAAAGCCAGCCTGGTCTATATAGCCAGGACCTCAAAAGGATACATAGTGACACACACACACACACACACACACACACACACACACAAAAGAAGGGGGAGTTAATAAAGTTCTGCAATGCAGTTATGGAACTGCTAGCCAGAACTGTTTGAGGATTTCCTGAGAGGCAGCATCTAAGCCTGAAGGATGCATGGTGTTAAACAAGGGAAAACAGGGTTTCCAGTTAGGATGACAAGGACCCAGCAAAATAAAAGTAGGGTATTTTTTTGTTTGAAAGTTTCACACATTTATATGACTGCCAATCATTTTGCATCCCACCCTCAAACCCAGAACCCTTCTTCTCAACAAGTCTCTCTCCTATTTTATCTGTTTCTTGTATATGCCTCACTGTATTTAGAGTATTTCTAGCCCCAGCATGGGTGAACAGTTGTTTACTGCATAATGAACAACTTAGCAATCACTGTACCATTAAAGAAAATGGTAACCCCCACCTCAGTAACTGTTAACTGTCAACAATCTCCCAGGACATCAGGGGGTCTCAGGAGCCCCTATGCTGTTCATGATGAACCATTGGCAAGCCAAACCTTGTGCAGGTCTTATGCAGATAACTGCAAATGCAATGAGTTTGTGAGAGCAACAAACTAAGAATATTATTTTTATTTTAATTTATAATTTAATTTAATTTTACATAGCCACAGATTTCTTTGTTCTCCCCCCCCAACCCCTCCCCTCTCCTTCCCCCCAGCCCACCCTCCATTCCCATCTCCTCCAGGGCAAAGACTCCCTTCAAGATTAAGATCAACTTGGTAGATTTAGTCCAGGCAGGTCCAGTCCCCTCCTCCCAGGCTGAGCCAAGTGTCCCTGCATAAGGCCCACGTTCCAAACAGCCAACTCATGCACTGAGGACAGGACCCAGTACCATTGCCTGGATGACTCCGAAACAGATCAAGCTAATCAAATGTCTCACTTATCCAGAGGGCCTGATCCAGTTGGGGGCTCCTCAGCTATTGGTTCATAATTCATGTGTTTCCATTCATTTGGCTATTTGTCCCTGTGCTTTTTCCAACCTTAGTCTCAACAATTCTCAATCATACAAACCCTCCTTTTTCTCACCAATTGGACTCCTGGAGCTCCACCTGGGGCCTGGCTATGGATCTCTGCATCCGGTTCCCTCAGTCATTGGATGAGGTTTCTAGCATGACAATTAGGGTGTTTGGCCATCCTATCACCAGAGTAGGTCAGTTAGGGCTGTCTCTCACCCATTGCCAGTAGTTTATTATGGAGGTATCTTTGTGGATTTCTGGGGACGTCTCTAGCACTTTGCTTTTGTCCATTCTCATATGGTCTTCATTTATCATGGTCTCTTATTTCTTGTTCTCCCTCTCTGTTCTTGATCCAGCTGGGATCTCCAGCTCCCCTAAGCTCTCCTTCCCTCATCGCTTGCCCTTCATTACCCCCACGCACGTCCATGTTGTTCAGATAGATCTCATCCATTTCTCTGACATTGGGTGATCCTTGTGTCTTTCTTGGGGTCCTGTTTTCTAGGTAGCCTCCCTGAAGTTGTGAGTAGCAGTCTAGTCATCTTTGTTTTACATCTAGTATCCTCGTATGAGTAAGTACATACCATGTTTGGATTTCTGAGTCTGGGTTACCTCTCTAAGGATGATTCTTTTCTAGATCCATCCATTTGCCTGTAAACCTCATGATGTCATTGTTTTTCTCTGCTGAGTAGTATTCCATTGTGTATATGTACCACATCTTATTTATCCATTCTTCAGTTGAAGGGCATCTAGGTTGTTTCCAGGTTCTGGCTATTACAAACAATGCTGCTATGAACATAGCTGAGCAAGTGCCCTTTGTGGTATGATTGAACATTCCTTGGGTACATGCCCAAGAGTGGTATAGCTGTTTTTATTACTGTAGCTCTATAGTAGAGCTTGAGGTTAGGGATCATGATGCCTCCAGAGGTTATTTTATTGTACAGGATTCTTTTGGCTATCTTGTGTTTTTTGTTTTTCCATATGAAGTTGAGTATTTTTCTTTCCAGGTCTGTGGAAGAATTGTGTTGGTATTTTGATGGCAATTGCATTGAATCTGTAGATTGCTTTTGGTAAGATTGTCATTTTTACTATGTTAATCCTGCCTATCCATGAGCATGTGAGATCTTTCCATTTTCTGACATCTTCTTCAATTTCTTTTTTCAGGAACTTAAAGTTCTTGTCATATAGGTCCTTCACTTGCTTGGTTAGTGTTATCCCAAGGTATTTTATATCATATGTGGCTATTGTAAAGAGTAATGTATCTCTGATTTCCATCTCAGCCTGTTTGTCAATTGTATATAGGAGGGCTACTGATTTTTTGAGATGATATTGTATCCTGCTATGTTGCTGAAGTTGTTTATAAGCTGAATCAGTTCCTTGGTTGAATCTTTGGGGTCACTCAAGTATACTATCATGTCATCTGCAAATAAGGAAAGCTTGACTTCTTCCTTTCCAATTTGCATCCCCTTAATCTCCTTATGTTGTCTTATTGCTCTGGCTAGAACTTCAAGTACTATATTGAATAAGTATGGGGAGAGCAGACAGCCTTGCCTCATTCCTAATTTTAGTGGAATTGCTTTGGGCTTCTCTCCATTTAATTTGATGTTGGCTGTTGGCTTGCTGTAAATTGCCTTTATTATGTTTAGGTATGTTTCCTGTATTCCTGGTTGCCCCAAGTCCTTTACCATGAAGGGGTGTTGGATTTTGTCAAATGCCTTTTCTGCATCTAGTGAGATGATCATGTGGTTTTTTTCTTTCAGTTTGTTTATGTGGTGTATTACATTGACGGACTTTCATATGTTGAACCATCCTTGCATCCGTGGGATGAAGCCTACTTGATCATAGTGGATAATTGTTTTGATGTGTTCTTGGAGTCTGTTTGGCAGTATTTTATTGAGTATTTTTGCATCAATGTTCATGAGGGAGATAGGTCTGTAGTTCTCTTTCTTTGTTGCATCCTTGTTTGGTTTAGGAGTCAGGGTAATTGTAGCCTCATAGAAGGAGTTTGGTAATGTTCCTTCTGTTTCTATTGTGTGGAACAATTTAAAGAGTATTGGTATTAACTCTTCTTTGAAGATCTGGTAGAATTCTATGCTGAAACCATCTGGTCCTGGGCTTTTTTTGGTTGGGAGACTTTTAATGACTGTTTCTATTTCCTTAGGGGTTATTGGTCTATTTAAATAGTTTATCTGGTCTTGATTTAACTTAGGCATGTTGTACCTACCCCGAAAATTATCCATTTCTTTTAGATTTTCCAGTTTTGTGGAGTAGAGGTTTTTGAAGTATGACCTGATGATTCTCTTGATTTCCTCATTGTCTGTTGTTATGTTCACCTTTTCATTTCTGATTTTGTTAATTTGGATTCTCTCTGTGTCTTTTGGTTAGTTTGAATAAGGGCTTGTCTATCTTGTTGATTTTCTCTAAAAGCCAACTCTGTTTCATTAATTTTTTGTATTGTTCTTTTTCTTTCTATTTTATTGATTTCAGCTCTCTATTTGATAATTTCCTGGCATCTATTTTTCCTGGGAGACTTTGTTTCTTCTTGTTCTAGAGCTTTCAGGTGTGCTGTCAAGTCACTAGTGTGAGATTTCTTCAACTTCTTTATGTGGGCATGTAGTGCTATGAATTTCCCTCTAAGTACTGCTTTCATAGTGTCCCATAAGTTTGGGTATGTGGTATCTTCATTTTCATTGATCTCTAGGAAGTCTTTAACTTCTCTCTTTATTTCTTCCTTAACCCATTGGCGATTCAGCTGAGCATTATTTGGTTTCCATGAGATTGTAGGTTTTCTGTAGTTTTTGTTGTTGTTGAAATCTAACTTTAAACCATGGTGGTCTCATAGAAAGAAGGTGGCTATTCCAATCGTTTTGTATCTGTTGAGATTTGCTTTGTTGCCAAGTATGTGGTTGACTTTAGAGAAGGTTCCATGGGGTGCTGAGAAGAAAATATATTCTTTTTTGTTAGGATGGAATGTTCTGTAGATATAGATTAAGTCCATTTGAGTCACAACATCAGTTAAGCCCTTTATTTTCTGTCAAGTTTCATTTTGGGAGATCTGTCCAGTGGTGAAAGTGTGGTGTTGAAGTCTTCCACTATTAATGTGTGGGGTTTTATATGTGGTTTAAACTTTAGTAATGTTTCTTTTACATATGTGGGTGCCCTTGTGTTTAGGGCATAAATGTTCCAAATTGAAACTTCATCTTGGTGGATCTTTCCTGTGATGAGTATGTAATGCCCTTCTTGATCTCTTTTGATTGATTTTAGTTTAAAGTCTATTTTGCTGGATATCAGGATGACTACACCTGCTTGTTTCTTAAGACCATTTGATTGGAAAGTCTTTTCCCAGCCTTTTATTCTTAGGTAGTGTCTATCTTTGAATTTGAGGTGTGTTTCTTGCATGCAGCAGAAAGATGGGTCCTGCTTTCGTATCCATTCTGTAAGCCTATGTCTTTTTATAGGTGAATTAAGTCCATTGATATTAAGCGATATTAATGACCAGTGATTGTTCATTCCTGTCATTTTTTTGGTGGTTGTGTGTACTTTTCTTCTTTGGGGTTTACTGCTGTGGCTTTATCTATTGCCTTTTTTTCGAGGGTGTATCTGACTTCCTTCGGTTGGAGTTTTCCTTCTAGTACTTTCTGTAGGGCTGAGTTTGTGGATAAGTATTGTTTAACTCTGGTTTTTTCTTGGAATGTCTTGTTCACTCCGTCTATGATGATTGAAAGTTTTGCTGGGTATATTAGTCTAAGCTGACATCCATGGTCTCTTAGTGTCTGCATTACATCTGTCCAGGTCCTGGCTTTCAAAGTCTCCATTGAGAAATCGGGTGTTATTCTGATGGGTTTACCTTTATAGGTCACTTGGCCTTTTTCCTTTGCTGCTCTTAATATTATTTCTTTATTCTGTACATTTAGTTGTTTAATTATTATATGGCCAGGGGACTTTTTGGGGGGTCTAGTCTGTTTGGTGTTCTATAGGCTTCTTGTATCTTCATAGGCATTCCTTCCTTAAGTTGGGAAAGTTTTCTTCTATGATCTTGTTGAATATATTTTCTGTGCCTTTGAGTTGGTATTCGTCTCCTTCCTCTATCCCTATTATTCATAGATTTGGTCTTTTCGTGGTGTCCCAAATTTCTTGGACATTTTGGGCCATGATTTTGTTGGTTTTAGTGTTTTCTTTGACTGATGAATCTATTTCTTCTACTGTATCTTCAATGCCAGAGATCCTCTCTTCCATCTCTTGCATTCTGTTGGTTATACTTGCATCTGAAGTTCCCGTTTGTTTACTCAGATTTTCTATTTCCAGCATTCCCTCTGTTTGTGTCTTCTTCATTTTTTCTATTTCCCTTTTCAGGTCTTGGACTGTTTCCTTCATCTGTTTCATTGCCTTTTCGTGATTTTCTTTCAGGGATTTATTGTTTTCTTCTGCTTAATTTGTCCTTTCCTCTAGTTTTTTTATAGTGTTCTTCCCATTTTTTGTTTGTCTTTTCCTCAATTTCATTTTTGATTTCTTCTTTATAAGCTCATGATGTTATTCATAAGGTTGCTTTCTTCTGCTTAGAAGATGTCTTTTTGCTACGCGTTTCCCCACTCTTTCTGCTCTGTCTCAAATGATGTTCCCTGAGCTTTGGGAGAGGTGATAAAGCCTTTTGTTGATAAACATAAAAGAAAACCAGACAAAATGTCTCACACCTATAATCCCACTAATAGAGGATGAGGCTAAAGATTAGCTATGAGTTTGAAGCTAGCCTGAGCTACATAAAAATGTATATTCTCTAAAAATAATAAATTTAAAACTAAATGAAAGTAATAAATACTGCATGTTTTCTCTCATACAGGACATGTGTGTATGTGTGTGTGTGTGTGTGTGTGTGTGTGTGTGTGTGTGTGTGTTAGAACTAGAAAAAGAACCATGAAACAGGAGGACACAATCTTCTAAGAGGAATAAGAGAGAAGAGGCTAATGGAACACATGTGACATGTGAGCAGAGGGGCTGTTGAGGAGGGGGGATGATAGCAGAGTGGCCAATCGAGTTTGCAGGGAGGAGGAAAGTGGAATGAATAACTCTCCATGTGAAATTACCATAATGAAACACTTTTTTGTATGGTGTTTAAACATTAACTTTTTAAAAGACATAAATGCATAAGCCAATGAGTTCAATGAGAACTGGAAAAAGAAGAAACAAGAAACTTGATTCCAAGCAGCAGAATGGACAGCTAAGCATTGTGTTTACCAGTGAACAGCACAAGGCTCCTGAATTCCTACTCACACTACCAGAAGAAGGGGCTTTTAAACACCAGCACTGGCTGATACTCCACAAGGGGATCCAATCCCCTTCCCCAGTCTGTCCAACATACCACATGTCTAGCACCTGTGCTGGAAAGAAGATGAAGGTTTTCTTATTGGGGGCATAAAGCAGGTCTCTGAAACAAAGCCAGCAAGTAGAGTTCATGACTTTTGCTAGAAGTCAAGAGCCTGGCTGCTGAACACCTAATATTACATAAGCACCTACATATTCTGTGAATGGAAATCTTTTCCCATGGACTTCAACAACTGTGAAGATGAGATGAGCTTGACACTTACTCAAACAGATGAGTAGCAAGTTTACCATACACTGAAGATGGTCATCTACTGTGTCTACTCCAGTCCCTTAAAAACTTCAAAGACAAGCTTTGTGCCATTCTGAAGTGCCAACTATCCCTAAGTGGTAGACATTGTTTAGAAATCATCCACAATGGAAGGTAGATATTAATTAATTTTAAAAAAATAAAGCTGATGCCTGCCTGCCTTGCAGCATTAAGGAGCTGATTTGTTTGTTTGTTTGTTTGTTTGTTTGTAGCAGTAACGCCCGCGTTACCAATACCCGTTCACCATGTCCGAGCGAAGGGCTGTGGATTAAAGAATAGAGACAAGAGACAGCGAGTCATTTGCCATAGCTGAATGCCAAATGCCGTTTATTGAAAGGGGGAAGAAACCTTAAATACAGGCTTACAGCACAAATGGAGGATCCCCTGAGGGCAGAAGTTCGCTACCAATGGTCTACAATCTAGACCCAAAGTTCCGCATTCTTGCATCTAAGTTGTTTACACCAAATACAGGATGCACCTAAGTTGTTTACACCACAAGCAGGATGTAGGAACAAAGAACCTCCGGTAAGCTCTCCGATGATCCTAAGCTGAGGACACCGGCAGGGAATCTGAATAGGGAGGACACCTGGTCAGCAAGCAAGGCTGCAAGACACTCACAGTCGGGGGTCAGGGCCCATGGCGCCCACAGGTCCCCCTTTTTATTAAATGAGCTTCTGACTTAGGTTGCGTGGGGCCAGCAGACCACCTTACCCGTCATAGAGACACCTGCCCAGGCCACACAAGTGCTCTGTCTTAGGTTGGTGGCAGCCCCCCAAGCATTACCCGTCTCTGAATACTCATTATCATACAGACTCAACCACGTGAGCTGTAGAGTGACTGCTGCCAAAGATCTCAAAGTGGCACTGGGCTTGCAATCTGTGTGACACAGAAAAGACCAACAGAAGTCCTAACCCACCCATAGCCAGAAGGCTACAGGCAATTGAACCATTCCCTATTTAAACGAGCCTTACCGCAAATAGGAGTCCTGTAAGGTGGTATCCCGAGCAAATGGAACTTGAGTTTTAAATAATTTTACAACTTACAAAGCCAATTATAACGTATAAAAGAGGAATTAAATTTATCATGCCCAATAAGAAGAAAGATTAACTAACTGTGGTAGCTACTTTTGCTGCCAGGGTCTCCATTGTGCTAGCTGTAGTAACCAATTATGAAATAGCAATCCCAGAAACAATAGCAGCAGTGGCCACCACTGCTATAACAGCAACAACGGCAACAGCGATGTCAGAGTCTCTTCTGGAACGTGTGAGCATCATCTGTGTCTAGCTGCCACGGTCCACTGGCATGGACACGGCTCCAGGAACACGAACCACCAAGGCCCATTTTTCTTGATCCCAGCACTACTTAGGCTGGCAGGTCTGCAAGAGAACAACTGAGAAACATAAAGAAAACAGAAAACAAAAACAGCAAACAAGGAGCAGAACTAATGGCCTCAATAATGGCTACATTCAGGCTCACAAATTCTGAGGTATCTTCAGAAAGGCTAGATGAATTTCAGGAGGCAAATAAATCTTGCACAGAGCCATTCCTGAAAAGTAGGTACTACACCAGCTTGAGGGGGGTTGCAAAATGCGAAAAAGGCTTAGCTGGCATGCTACTGTTAGCAAATGAAGTTCATTGACCTTCAGAGTTATCCTTAATCTCCAAGGTGTGATACATTCTCAACATTTTTTGAAAAAGGTTACCATACATTACCTTCTGAAGAATCCAACCACATGGCTACAGTTCCTAGGCTTACAATAATGTTTGCCAAGGCTGGCCGTATTGGGCTCTCAATCCCCATTGGCATCAGAAGGGGAGAGTTTTTTACGAAGGCCCAATAGGTCTCTGCCATGTTGGGATTCAGCAGCAGCCACAGGGCGCACACAGTGTTCAGGAACCCACAGAGGAATTTCATTGTCCTGCGGAAAGACACAAACAGATCCCCGGGCCCACACCAACACCGGATCGGGTCCCCTCCAGGTGCCAGTAGAAAGATCTTTCCATCGCACCAGAGGATGATTTGCAACAGGAGCCCTCCAGTGCTTATCTGCAGCAGATAATCCAGCAGAATCCACCGATAAAAAATTTAAAATATATAAAACAAGGGAAAGAATAGAATGTGGAGAGGAGAGATGAGCCCCTAACTCCCCCCTTTTTACTTTAGCAATATAAGTTTTTAAGGTACGATGGCAGCGTTCTACTATAGCCTGCCCTTGAGGATTATAAGGAATACCAGTCTTATTAACAATAGAAAAATCTTGACAGAATTTTGAAAATCCCGTACTACTGTAGGCGGGACCATTATCAGTCTTTATGCATTTTGGCACTCCCATGTAAGCAAAAGCATGAAGACAATGATTCTTTACATCCTTAACCTTTTCCCCTGAATGGACAGAAGCAAAAATTAGAGAAGAATATGTATCAATAGACACATGGACATATTGTAATTTTCCAAAGGAAGGCACGTGCGTGACATCCATCTGCCATACATGATTAGGTAAAAGTCCTCGAGGATTAACTCCCAAATGAGGAACAGGTAAAAATTCCACACAAATAGGGCATGATTTAACTATCTGGATGGCTTGTTCCCGGGTTATGCCTGTATGATAACGGAGAGATCCAGCATTAAGATGATAACGCTGATGCAACTGAGTAGCCTTATCAAAGGCAGAACAGACTAATGTGACAGCCATACGAGTAATGGCGTCAGCCCTCTGATTACCTTCACTTAGAGGTCCAGGCAATTGAGTATGAGCTCTAATATGGCCCACATAAAGGTTATGTGAGCGAGACCATATAAGTCCTTGCACTTGCAATAAGTATTCATGAATGGAAGAAATGGATGGTATATAGGCTGTTGTTTCCAAAGGCATAATGGCATGTGCCACATATTGACTATCGGTATAAATATTTACACTCTCATCAGAAAACATCTGTAAAGCAAGCAACAGCGCCTGTACCTCTGTCACCTGGCAGAAGTGCCCTGGACTTTTATTCTCTTTACTATGTTACCAGAAACCACCACAGCAAAACCACGTGAAGTGCCATCAGTAAATACCACATGGGCCTGAGGAATAGGAGTCATTTGTACTATCTTGGGAAATATAACAGGATGCAATTTAAAAAATTGACACACATCATTGGAGGGATAGTGAGTATCAAACTGACCCTGCATGGAGCATGTCAATATGGCCCAATCATTGTCATTAGCTTGCAACCATGCTACTTGAGACTGGGTGTATGGGGTCACCACAATATCTGGCTCCTTACCAAAAGTTTGAACACTGATCTTGATTCCCTTAAATATAATCTGAGCGACAGCCTGTGGATAAGGAGTGATGATTTTAGCTGGAGAAGCTGGGGAATGTACCCATAAAATAGGACCTGTTTGCCAAAACACTCCAGTAGGTGAATGAGTAAAACAAAATATCAAATACAATAAGGGAGAATTAAGATCTATATACTGCACGTGAGCCTGTTCCAGGGCCTCTTGTACACGTTGTAGGGCTATACGTCCTTCAGCTGTTAATTTACGGGGAGATGAAGGGTCAGGGTCGCCCTTTAAGACATCATACAAGGGACGAAGCTGACCTGTTGGAATTTTTAAAGTGGGCCGAAGCCATTGAATATCTCCCAGAAAGGTTTGGAAATCATTAAGTGTGCGTAGCTGATCCATACGCAGAGTAATCTTTTGTGGGCGTATGCCCGTGCGTAACAATTCATGACCTAAATAATGATAGGGAAAAGATACCTGTACCTTTTCTGGGGCTATCTGTAAATTAGCCAAGCTAAGAACCTCTTGTAAATAAGAAAAGGCATCAAAAACAAGTTTTTTTTTTTTTTCTTTAGCAGCCATTAATATATCATCCATATAGTGAATTATATAAATACCTGGAAAAGCTTTTCGAACTGGAGCTAGGGCCAAAGACACATAAATTTGACATATAGTAGGGCTATTGGCCATTCCTTGAGGCAATACCACCCACTGATATCTCTGATAAGGTTCCTTAAGATTTTCTGAAGGAACACTGAAAGCAAAGCGAGGACTGTCCTCGGGATGCAAAGGAATGGTGAAGAAACAATCCCTCAAGTCAACCACAATTAAGTGCCAATGCTTAGAAATTGCCACAGGGGCAGGCAAGCCAGGCTGTGTTGCTCCCATGAGAAGCATGGTTTTATTTACAGCTCTAAGATCCTGTAACAGCCTCCATTTTCCTGATTTCTTTTTAATAACAAATATAGGTGAGTTCCAAGGTGAAGTGGAAGGAATGATATGTCCAGCATCTAACTGTTCCTTAACCAATGTATACGCAGCCTCCAATTTTTCCTTAGTAAGGGGCCACTGCTCCACCCATACAGGGTCATCACTCTTTTAAGTGATTTTTATCGGTTGTATTATTGAAGGCTGCTGTGCAGTGACCTCTATGGAAAAGACCCTAATCCTCTAGCATCGCTAGGACCTCTAGTGACACAGTTTTTGTCTGCCGCAGGGAGCGGGTCTCCTTGCAACATTTTCCCTAAGCCTTTGTCCGGGCAGTAGCCCTGACTCTTTAGCATCTGTTGTACAGGCTGTGTAGTAAGCACTGTTCTCATACAATTTAACACATCCCATCCCCACAAGTTTACTGGAATGTCAGGTAGCACAAAGGGTTGAAAATTTCCTGCATGACCTTCCTCATCCTTCCAATTTAAAAGTAGCCTGCTCTGCAATGGCATCTGAGCTGTGCAGATACCTTGTAGGTTAGAGGTAGAATTTAAGGGGCCAGTTGGGATCTCAGGATTCTTGTGAAATTACAGATATATCCAGCACCAGAATCCAATAATCTTTCAATCTCAATCCCATATAATTTTATTTTTAATTTAGGCTGTTTATCATTGATAACTGTTTGTCAAAACACCTTTTTTCTCTGTACTTCCAAAGCCTTCAGTTCTATATATCGGCGCCATTTTGAATTTAAAATATGAAAGCAATAATAATTGAGAAATTCTATCACCAGCTTTTGTTTTCATGGTCCTTTTTACATATGCCAATTATAAAAGCATTAAATACAATCTCTATAGGATTTGAAAAGGTAAACTTGAGGTAATACTCTGGAGTATTTTATAAAATTTTAAAGAGGATTCTTTTTTATAGATCCCAAATAACACATTAGCACAAATAGCCAATTATTAACAATGTGGACCAAACAATTTACCTGTATTTTATTTACTGGAAAAATAATTTTGTAACCTCTTTATCAGGAAGAGATTATTATTTATGGGCTTATCTTAGCAACATTATTTAATAAGCTAACAACCCAAACCATTTCAGGTGTTATATTTTTATAGAATTAAACCAAGAATTTCTAGAAAGCAACTTAAATTGTAGAGCCAAATTTTCAGTAATGATCAACAAACAAGACCATACCTAATATATAGTTTAAAATTATGAATTTTGTTCCTTTAGTTTATCTACCATGAAAATCCAAACATTCATCCAAACATTTATCAAGACAATCAAAAGAACAGAACATCCTTTATTCAAACAGCATTGACTTAGCATTCAATGTCCTGACCGAAACCATTTTTCACCAGAAGTTAGGCCCGTTTAAACTTTTAGTGCTAGTCCCTTCCCGGCCTCAGCTCGCTGAAGCGAGAGCTGAGGCTGCAGCTTAGCTTTGTTTTGTCCACTGTTCGGGCTCTATTGCCAGCGCCTGTCTGGGCCGCACTCCATCACGGCTTTGCCTCCCACCAGCGCATACCTGTCTGCCCGCTGCTTTGGGCTATTTCATGCGCCTTTGTCCGCCACAGCCGCTGGGCGTGCCCCGCACACACAAACACATTTAAACTTCCTACTCCCATGAAGGGACTACCTAACAATGAGTTATTCCCACCAAAAGGGAGAAACAGAAAAACATTTCCCACAAAGGGATCCTAAATATTGAATTATTCCCACTCTGAGGGAAAAATAAAAAACATTTGAACCAAAATTAAGCAATCAGACAGCCAAACTTTAAGCTCTGGGCTCACTTGCTGTTCAGCCAGCAGCAATGAGGCCTACCTGCCGATTCTTTGTAATTCAGATGTTGCCGCTCTGCACTTGCAGGACGAAAAAACTCAAGAGTTTTCAGCTATCCTGAAAGCTCTACAACTGGAAAAAATCTTTACATTCTCCATTACCACTGGGAAGAGGTTTCTCTCTTTTCTTCATCCTTCCTCTACAGGGCCCAAATCTTTAGGCCTAGTTTCAAAAATTTTTCCCCTTTTAACCGGAAAAATTTTTTCTTGATTAAAACTTTTCCCCCATTTTTAACGGGAAATTTCCTTTCCTTCCCTCTTCTTTATTGGGAAGATTTCCTTTTTCATTTAAAATCTTTAGCTGTCTTGCCCTTACTTAACTTTGGTGCCTTCCTGCTTCAACAGTCCAATTAACTGACTGTGAGCTACCTGCACCCTTTTCAACATTTCAATCCACTCTTACCTGTAAAATGCCGGCCGGCCTTCCAAGAGTGTCCATCAGCTGGTCCTTCTTACTCGGAATCTCGGTAGGAACCTCCATCTGTAGCAGTAACGCCCGCGTTACCAATACCCGTTCACCATGTCCGAGCGAAGGGCTGCGGATTAAAGAATAGAGACAAGAGACAGCGAGTCATTTGCCATAGCTGAATGCCAAATGCCGTTTATTGAAAGGGGGAAGAAACCTTAAATACAGGCTTACAGCACAAATGGAGGATCCCCTGAGGGCAGAAGTTCGCTACCAATGGTCTACAATCTAGACCCAAAGTTCCGCATTCTTGCATCTAAGTTGTTTACACCAAATACAGGATGCACCTAAGTTGTTTACACCACAAGCAGGATGTAGGAACAAAGAACCTCCGGTAAGCTCTCCGATGATCCTAAGCTGAGGACACCGGCAGGGAATCTGAATAGGGAGGACACCTGGTCAGCAAGCAAGGCTGCAAGACACTCACAGTCGGGGGTCAGGGCCCATGGCGCCCACATTTGTTTATTAAAGCCAGTTGCCAAGGGACATACCTGTAATCCTACCACTGAGGAAGTAAAGACAGGCATATCCCTAGAACTTGGTGGCCAGTCAGTCTACTGGCTAAGTATTAGAGTGGTAAAAGTCTCATACTCAAAAAACAATGTGTATGGTATCTAAGAAATGACATTGGAGACTGTCCTCTGGCCTCTACACACACACATACACTGTCCTGGTTGGCTTGCTCTTGTTTGTTTGTTGTCAATTTGACACAAGGTAGAGCTGTCTGGGAAGAAGAACCTCAACTGAGAAAACGTTTCCATCATCTTGGCTATAGGAAAGTCTGTGGTGGGTGCATTTTAATGAATAATGATAGATGTGATTGGATCCATCTCAGGGAAGAGTGTGTCACCTCTGGGTTGATGTCCTGAGTTGTATAAGAAAACAGGCTGAGAAAGCCAAGGGGAGCAAGCCAGTAAACAGCATCCCTTTTGTGGCATCTGCTTCATTTCCTGCCTCCAGTTTCCTGCCTTGAGTTACTGCCCAGTCTTCCCTCAGTGGTGAAGTTGTCTGCATAACCCCTGACAGTTGTCTGCATAACCCCTAGGGGAAGGCTATAAGTCTGAAATCAAGATATTGGGAAGACTGCCTCCTTCAGGGCATTACTCAGGAGAAAAATTTCCTTGTCTCTTTTCTAGATTCTCCTGGATTTCTAGCTCATTGGCTTGTAAACCCATCACTTCATTCTATAAGGACATTAAATTGAATTAGAGATTACTTTAATGACCACATTTTAATCTAATTGCCTCTGTAAATACCCTACTTCCAAATAAAGTCACACCTGAAGTACTGGGGACCTATTCAATGTGCTTGGGAAAGAGGCATAATTCATCCCAAAATATGAGACAATAAATACACAGAGGTTTTGGAGCCACAGATAGAAGTGGAGCACACTGATAGTGCCTCACATGTGTGGGCTCCAATACTGCCACATAAAACATCTTAAGAAAAACAGAAAGAAAGAAAGAAAGAAAGAAAGAAAGAAAGAAAGAAAGAAAGAAAGAAAGAAAGAAAAGTAGGAAAGGAGGAAGGAAGGTAGGTAGGAAAGGAGGAAGGAAGGAAGGAAGGAAGGAAGGGAGGAAGGAAGGAAAGAAGGAGAGGGAGGAGAGAAAGGGAGGGAAGAAGAGAGTGAGAAAAGAAGGAAGGAGAGAGGGGGAAGGAGAAGAGAGGTTTAAGAGGAAAGAAGAAAAGGAGAGATGGGAAGCAAGGTGGAGAAAGGGAAATTTATAGAAGAGTTTAGTGGGATGTGACTAGATCATTGGGGGAGCTACTGCTGGGAGAGAACAATGTAGTTCTCATGGAACGTCAGTTAGGTGCACAGATAGCATGTTGTTATGAAAGAGGACTTGCCCTCTTCACTCTCACTTACATCCTAGTCCTATGAACACCCCTATACCATGCCACTCACCACTAATTTATTCACCTGTAAAGAAAAATATAATCATGACATCTGCAGCAAAATGAATGCATATGGATATGTATTAAACAAGGCAATGTAGACTCAGAAAGACAAAAATTGCATGTTCTTTCTCATACGCACAGAGATAGGAGATGATTACTGGTACAGGCTATGAAATTAGAAAGGAGAACATGAGAGGGAGGAAAGGGCATTGAGGAAAAGAAGATAGGACACACGTGACACAAGCACAAAAAAAGCTGTCGGGAGTAGTGGACAGAAGAGGGCATAGGAGAACTGGGTGAACTGAAGCAAATTTTGTTTAAAAATGTCAGAATGAATATTAATACTGGGTATGCTAATCAAATTTCCCTTAACTGATAGAAAAAATTAACCATCTTCATGCATTTTGTCACAGTAACCAAAAATAAGCTACTTCAAGAAGTTTGAGGATGTGACAGATTTGCCTCCTAGGAAACTCACTGAAATCAGGCACATGAGTATATTCCTGGGTATAAATAGACTAAAGTAGACCTAAATATACTTCCCTCTTAGGCCGTAGGACTATGGGTTAGCTTTTCCACAAAGAACTGTGACCTTGAACTCCCCTGCTACCTCAGCTCAGGTCCCTGAACACCAGATATAACTGATCTCTTAATAGCTACAAACAGCTGATTTATCCTTCAGGCTACAAATAATGGGGCCAAAGGACATCCAGGGTGAGGCCAGGGTGATGAATCAAAAACTGCCTAAGCCAAAATGTGTACTGAAAAGACCACAGGCCAGGAGGCAAAAGACAAGTATTGGTGAAATTATTAAGGCCACTCCATGTAGTTAAAAAGGAGATTTATTTTGTGGGGTAATTTAAAAGTGAAGGGATAGGCTACAGGGTTTGGGAAAGGTGTGGCACAGTCCGGCGGTGTTCTATGGAGAACTCTGCTTGGTCTAGCTCCAGCGTCCAGGGTCCAGGAACCAAGAGAGAGGGCATATCCAGATCTCAGCTCTTCAGGGTCCTCTATCAGCCCTGCCTTGTAGGCATGACCATTAATTACCAAAGCCTCAGTGGGGTTGGAACTACTAGTCAAAGCTGGAATGGCTACCCACTACAGACAAGTATGAACCAAAAGGAGATAAACAAAAGAAGTCATGCAGTGTCACCAAGACAGATAAGAAGCTAGGTGAGGTGGTGGTATAAATGTGCAAATACACACACACACACACACACACACACACACACACACACACACACACACATGAACTAATGACCAGAATAGACATTTCTCAAAAGGGTATATACAAATGGATATCAAGTATGTGAAAAACTTCGACATCAGTAGCTATCAGGGAGCATAAAGCAAACCCAGCTCCTCTCACCCTAATTAAAATCAGCATGTGGAAAAGATAAACATGAACCTGGTGGTACACACTTTTAATCTCAGCACTCAGGAGGCAGAGGCAGACAGATCTCTGTGAGTACAAGACCAGCTTAATCTACAGAGAAAGTTCCAGACCAGCCAGGGCTACATGGTAAGTTCTTGTCTCAAAATAACAATAACAATAACCACTACCTTGGGAATCATTTTTGTACCCTGCTCATGCTCATATCATCCTTTGAATAGTCTAACCTACTTCTCTCAGTCACTTATTGAATAGGCATGAACTGCTTAGACAGACCATGAGTGAGATAACAAACTAAAGAAGTTGACATGCCCTGCTCTGACCTTAGCACCTTGCAGGTATGAGGAGACCTGTGAAGAGTAGGACATTGACTAAATTGCCAAACAAATGAAAATCATTTTCTTTCCCCGGTTTAAAACTCATCCTGTAACAAACTCAGGAACATAGAATCAAATAAATAAAAGATTGTATCTGTGTGACTGCAAAATGCCTAGTTTTAATCAGTCCTTTTTTTAATCATTAGGTCAAATTAGGTTATATAAACATGGCCTTGGTGGGCACAAGTCAGAAACTTGTTGAATCTCTTGCTTTCAAACTAATGTAGTAAATACGTAGATACCAAGTGTTTGCTGTGTGCAGGACCTGCCTGGGGGGAGGCAGCCCTCTTGTCTTTGTGGTTCTCCACAGCCAGGCATCGTCTTCACTGCAGTGTCAAAACCAATAGACCAGTATTCCATATTCTCTTTTTTATAACTGTTATGTGAGCTGAGAGAAGGAAATGAAAGGGAAGTTTGAATAAAATCAAGAAAAGAAAAAGTTAAGTATCTTCATCCTCTAGGGTATAAAATGTTATTTTAAAAAAGGCAAATCTAATACTTAAATGTGTTTAATGGTAGAAAAAATCTCAATTGGAAAATAATGAAGATTTTTAGAAAGCAGGATTTTGAAACAACACCTTATAAAATTTAAGATTAAAAAAAGTGAAATATAGACAGACGGACAGATAGATCCCAAAGTATTCAGATAGTTTTGAGCCTTTAGTATACTATTTGCAATGTTCTTTAACCCTTGTTTTATCACTAAAAACTACTGGGATAATAGGGGAGGAATTATGGAAGCATCTAGACTCTAATGGCAGTGAATAGCACTCAGCCTGTTGTGAAGGAAAAATATCATATTAGACAAACTTCATGGGCCCGGATCCCAGAGTTGCAGAATTAACTAACAGAACATAGTAGGTATGATCTTGCACCATTGCAACTTAAACCTGTAGCTTTATGGTAAGGGAATGAAAAATAATTATCAGAGTGTCCTGACCTCCTCTTTGATTTAATGGGTTTATTTCTAGAAACACCAATGAAAAACAGCTCAAGCATTTGCCTAGGCCAATTATGCTTTATTATAGTTCATCCATTTTCCCTTTTCCACAGGAAATACTGCAACCTAACAGCATTTAACTAAGCTTATATTTTATAGGATAAGCCACACTCATTGTGATTGAGATCACCTACAAGAGCAAGCCTATGGAATGCAAAAAAAGGAAAATGAAGGCTGGGTCTCAGAAGACAGTCCACTGATGGCAGTCCAGAATGGCTAGGGATCCTGAGCTTGATGGCCAAGGCAGAAGATGATACTTTTTGCACTGTTTACAAAAAGAACATTTTACCTTCAGCCAATGCAGTAGAAACCACTTACAGCCATGTCAAGAAAAGACCTGTGTCCCTAGACAGTCCTCTTTTTTAAAGAGTGTAGCAGGGTGGGAGGCTGGGTTTACACAAGAATGTATCTGCCTATGCCCTCCATGAGAGGGACCGAGGTCTTGAACTCTGTCTCCTCAACACTACTTGCTTATAGTTGTCCTCTCCTTAGCCTTCTCAGCTATCAAAATGTAGGATTCAAGACAGTATATTTTAACAAATTTCTATTTCTATTGTTAGTGTCTAGTTCTACTTCAAACAGGCTGGCCTCAACTGCCATGTAGCAAGAACTACCTTAATCATCAATAGTCCTGCCCCATCTTCTGCTGGGATAACAAGTTTGTGCCCCCAGGCCCTGTTTATGATTTGACTTTTTAAAATTTGCAAATGAATCAGTCATATTCTGCCTTCTTAGGAGTCAGTTTTGAGAGTTCATGTCTATTTTTTCCTTCTCTGTTAACTTTTTTACTTAAAGAATCTCCTAGTATCTCAGGAGAAGTGATTTTAAAAGTAGTTCTGGAGCTGAGAGGTGTAGTTGGAAGATTTCCCATGTCCCGGCCTGCCAGACAAATCTGCCCCACTTGCATTCTCCCAAGAAAGCACACAGAAGCTTATACTAATTGTAACTGCACGGCCATGGCTCAAGCCTTTTGCTAGCTAGCTCTTATATCTTAAATTAGCCCATAACTACTTATCTATGTATTGCCACATGTTCCATGGCTTTACCTGGGTCTTTTTACATGTTGCTCCTTGGGAGGCTTGCTGGCATCTCCCTTGACTCTCCTTTTTCTTCCTATCTGTTTGGATTTCACACCTGCCTCTAATCTGCCTTGCTGTAGGCCAAATGGCTTTATTTATCAACCAATCAGAGCAACACATATTCACAGCATATAGAAAGACATCCACAGCAGAGAGAGGTGATGGTTCTTTTCTGAGAAACAGGACAATTTTCTGAGAGTGCAAGCACTCTTGATTCTTTCTACTTTTATATTTTTCTCACTTTATATTTTAATAGCTTTAATGAGGTTTGAATGACACAGTATATTTCCTGTATTTATGCCCACAGTTTGACACACATATACAACTATGAAACCATTACATGATCAAGATACAGACATAGCCATTGTTCCTGAGGATCCACTGATACTGACTACGTTTGTAGGCAGATATCAATCTGTTTTCTGTCACTATAGAGTCACACAGTAATCTAGACTGAGAGAAAAATAGTTGCCAAACAATATACCCACCCTCACCTAGAGACCCATTTTTATCCACATACTCTTGGAGACCAAATATGTCCCATGAGAATTTGTATGTTGAAACTAAATCGCAAGGTGATAGTATTTAAAGGTGGCCATTTGAGAAGCAGATAGGTGATGGAGGCTTAGATCTCATGGGCAGGAATAGCTCTAGAGAGACACCTGCCCTTGCCAGTTGTAAGGACACTAACTATGGAGTAGGAAGCTGGCCCTCTTCAGACTCAGTCTTCCATTATCTTGCCCCTCCTTTCCAGACCCAGTCATCTTCCATTGTCCTGTCCTTAGACTTACGAACCTTCAGAGTGTGGAAAACAATGTTTGCTTATAAACCACCTAGTTAAATTCTCACAGTCCAAATGGACAAAGACATCACCCTTTCCCTTTTACATGAACTTTGATTTATACTTGAAAAGACCATGAAATCTCTAAAGAACTTCCCTCTAGCCTTTTGTGCAGCTAAATATTGCTATGTGCTTAAATTCCTAGCAATTGCCCACATCATCATTTCCTCTTCTCCATTAACTGGAAAGGAGAAGTGTTGTATGAATCTTCTGGAAAGATGCTCAAAGGAGACCGACTTAACTGTGAAAGGGTCTTTTTCCCTTTTCTCTTATTTCTTTTCCTGCTGTGTGGAATCTGCCTGTAATAGCAGAGCTTGGTCTACAAGGTTACTTTGAAAATTGAAGCTTTCACTTACTTTGTGGAGCAGAGAGATAGGCCTGCATCTCTGACAACACTAGGAAGCATCTGCTCCCACCCTGCGTTTCTCCCATCTGGACCTCTTTTATGTGAGAGTGGCATCAATTCCTTGTTTGCTTAAGCAGCTCTTGTTTTCCTTGTTTTTCACATGCTGCTGACTACGTCTTAACAGAAATATCCATGCTTCTATTTTCTGCTTTCTTACAGGAGTCCCACCACTGCCCTCTGCTCTTGTTTCCATTTTCATTACCTACCTGACAGAATGCTTCCTTTACTCAGATATGTTTCACTTAGCTCCAACAGGGGATTGGTCACTTTGCTATGGTAAAGCCAATGTCCTCAAAAAAAAAAAAACAGTGAGCAAGTTATTGCAGGAAACCTAATCACCCAGGCTCCCGCACAGGAATTCCTCTGATGGAATGGACTAGTTTTCATGGAGGTAACCTTTTACATGAAGGAGTTTTGTAAGTCATAGGGCCTTCAACATATTCAAAGTGATCAAGGGTAATCCACCAGACATTCTTTCCTCCATGCTAAGAAAAGAAGGAAGTATAAAACTCTAGACCTCCATGATGAAAGTAGAGTGTTCTTAGGGTAAAAGGAGACCTCCCAGAGGCAACTGAGATAGCAAGCCCGTGTTTGATCCCAGGAACCTGTATAAATAGGGATGGAGAGAACCAACTACACAAAGTTGTCCTCTGACCTCCACATGTGTGCTGTGGTGTGCATGCCTGAATTTCTCTCTTTGTCTCCTCCTTTTAGCATCTCTTTCTCTCTCCTCCTCCTCTCAAATACACACACACACACACACACACACACGCACACGCACACGCACACGCACATGCACATGCACACGCACACGCACACACACACAGCCAGCCAGCCAGCCAGCCACCCTGCTCCACTCTGGTTGATCATAACGACGCTGGGACATTGCAAGAATGGATTCCAGGTTCTCGTTGAATTCTGCACAAACAGAAAATTAGAAAGGGGCTGGAAGAAGAGTGTATTTTCTGCCTCCAACTACAAATGAGCTCTTTCATCAGCAGTGGACTGCAACAAGCTCCTTCCTGGACTCAGAACTGGCCATCCTTGCTAGGCCACACTCCTGAACAATTCACATTCCTTCTGGAACAGGTCCCTCCTCAGCATTTAAATACCAGCAGGAAGCACCTTGGAGATCTGAGCAGCAGCTACACTTCATGTTGTGTAGTCCTAAGCCCCTGGGAGGCCTGGGCAACACAAATCTGTCCTAGTGACACCACTAGGTGTTCCTGGTCCCCTAGTCTCAGCGCCACTCCCTACATTTAATTTCCTCTCTTTGAAATACTTAGTGTGGTGATTTGAAAAAAATGGCCCCCATGCAAATGGCACTATTAGGAGGTATGGCCCCTTGTGGGAGTAGATATGGCCTTGTTGGAGAAAGTGTGTCACTGTGGGGGTGGGCCTTGAGGTCTCCTTTGTTCAAGTTATGCTCAGTGTGACAGACCACTTCCTATTGCTTGAGGGTCAAGATGTAGGACTCCCAGTTCTTACTCCAGCGCCATGTCTGCCTGCACACCACCATGCCCCATCATAATGATAATGAACTAAACCTCTGAAAGTATTAAACATCCAGTTAAATGTTTTCCTTTATAAGATTTGCCATAGTTGTGGCATTTCTTCACAGATAGAAACCCTAACTAAGATATAAGTTGGTCCCAGGACTGGGGTATTGCTCTAATGGGAATGACCATGTATTTGTCTAAAAGAACATGGACCTTGGAACTGTGGATTCAATAAACAGTTGAACACTTTAAATGCTGCTTAAAGGGCCATACTGCTGCATAAGAACATGGAAACCAGTGGTGGGGAAAGTGATTTGAACTGTAGGGAGCTGGCTTAAGATCTTTCAGAGAAGAATTTTAGTGTTGCCTAGAGATTATTCTTTTGATATTTTGGAGAAGAATGTGGCTGCATTTTGCCCTTGTCTGCTTGAGGCTATAGTGAAGAGATTTGGATTCATCCTGCTGGCAGAGGAAATTTCAAAACAGCCTAGTATAGATTCTGTTGTGTGGTTATTAGTGTTAATGCTAATGAAGATTTGTAATGACATGGTTAGCAAGAAAAAATACAAGATGTAGAACAATTTGAGGAGAAAAGGAGCACCAAAAAATGGAATGCAACTACGTCCTGTATTTGAGGAGATAAGCAGATTGAAAAATAGAATAAAGGGAGTAGTGACCTCAGAGACATTATGAAGAAACCTGGTGCTAGGGAAATTCCCAGAAATCTACAAGGAGGACCCCAGATTAGACTACTAGCAATAGTGATGAGGGTGCCTGAACTGGCCTACCCTGGTAATCAGATTGCTGACTACCTTAACTGTCATAGAGTCTTCATCTAGTAACTGATTGAAGTGGATGTAGAGATCCACAACCATACACTAGGCTGAGCTCTGGGAGTTCAGTGGAAGAGAGGGAAGAGGGATTACATGTGCAAGGGAGGTCAAGATCATGATGGGGGAAATCTACAGAGACAACTGAACCAAGCTCAAAGGAACTCACAATCTTTAGACTGACAGCTGTGGAACATGCATGGGACTGGACTAGACCCTCTGTATATGGGAGACAGTTGTGTAGCTGGGTCTGTTTGAGGGGCCCCTGGCAGTGGGATCAAGATTCATCTCTGGTACATGAGCCGGCTTTCTGGATCCCATTACCTATTGTTGGACACCTTACTCACCTCTGATAAAGCGGGGAGGAGCTTGGTCCTGCCTCAGCTGAATGTGCTGGGATTAGCTGTCCCCCTGGGAGAACTTACCCTGTTGGAGGAAGGAATGAGGGGGAAAGGAGACAGGAGTGGGAGGAGGAATGAATTTCCAATGAATTCCAGTGAAATTCCTTATGAAAAGGAATTAAAGAAAGCTTAAATCCAGATGTAGTGGGTCATGACTTTAATCCCAGCACTCCTGAGGCAGAGATGGACAGATCTCTGAGTTTGAGGCCATCCTGGTCTACAGATTTCTATACAGCCAAGCTTAGGCAATGAAGGAAACCATTGAAAACAAAGCTGGTGAAGGTGTAATTGAACAAGGAGGCCATGTTCCAGCCCCAGCAAGCAGCAGAACTTGTTTTGGAATAGGAATGCATATACTATGTCATTATATGTTGGAAATGTGTTATCTGCTTTTTGATTTTGATTTTATAGGAGATTACAGTTAAGAGATCACATGACTGTCAGAAGAGACTTTGAGCTTTAGACTTTTAAATAAGTTTGAGACTGTTGTAAACTATGGGGACTTTTGAAGTTGAATGGAATGCATTTTTGCATTATGATGTGGCTACAAGCCTTGTGGGACAGGGAGTAAAATGTGGTGGTTTGAAAGAAAATGGTCCCCAAAGATTATGGCAAAATTAGGAGGTTTGTCCTTGTTGGAGTAGGCATGACCTTGTTAGAGGAAGTGTGTCACTGTGGGGTGGGCTTTGAGTGTTCATATATGCTCAAGCCACACCTCCTGAGACAGACCACTTCCTGTTGCCTGCAGCCAAGATGTAAGATGCACTTTCTCTCTCCTCCTCACTCCCTCTCTTCCTCCTCTCTCTCTGCCCTCCTCTCTCTCTCTCTCTCTCTCTCTCTCTCTCTCTCTCTCTCTCTCTGCCCTCTCTCTGGAATCTTTGGGAGGTGGATCCTTGCTGAAAAAAGTATATCCCTCAACTAAGATTTGAGGTCTTGCTGGACCTTGTGCCTGTGGTGATATATTGTTCCCCTCAATATGTTATGCACCCTAATAAAGCTTATCTGAGGATCAGAGGAAAAATCCAGCCACTATATTAAACATAGAAGTCAGGCAGTGGTAGCACATGATTTTAATCCTACCATTTGGGAGGCAGAGATCCAACCAGATCCCTATGAGTTCAAGGCCACACTGGAAACAGAGACAGGCATGGTGACAAACACCTTTAACCCCAGCACTAACCATAGAGGTCTGGAAGTCAGTACATACAGACAGGAAGTAATGTAGCTGGGCAGATAGAGGAAGTGGGATGGCAGGACAGAAAGGCATACAGGTGTGGGTATACAGGAGTAGGTTTCTTTGGAAGCTGAGGAGTTGGTAAGGTGGCATTGGTTGTGGCTTGTCCTATTCCTCTAATCTCTCAGTTTTTACCCCAATATCTGGCTCTGGGTTCTTTATTAATAAGACCATTTAGCAATTTGTCTTATATCTGTAGCTTGAGTTTTGCTGCCTTGCCCACAGTCAGGACAAATCTTTGTCTCCCGCCAGTCCCATAGCTGCTCAGACCCAACCAAGTAAACGCAGAGACTTATATTGCTTCAAACTATATGGCCATGGCAGGCTTCTTGCTAACTGTTCTTATAGCTTAAATTAATCCATTTCCATAAGTTTATACCTTGCCATGTGGCTCGTGGCTTACCGGCATCTTTTCATGCTGCTTGTCCTGGTGGCAGCTGGCAGTGACTCCTTCTGCCTTCCTGTTCTTTTATTTCTCCTCTCTGTTAGTCCCGCCTATACTTCCTGCCTAGCCATGAGCCAATCAGTGTTTTATTTATTGACCAATCAGAGCAACTTGACATACAGACCATCCCACAGCACAGCCAAGTGCAGACCATCTCAGACACCTGCACTCAGGCTTGTGGTCCTAATCATCCTCTATACGGACCTGCTGGGTAAAGCCATGAGAAACCCCAAGAACAGGCTCCCACAGGACATACAGAACATCCCACAGCATATATCTGCCTTTCTCTCTCTCCTTCCCAACCTCCCTCTCTCCTTCCTATATTTCCTGTATGAATGCCATGCCTTCCTCACCATGATGCATTGCATACCCTCAAGAAATATAAACTGAAATAAGCCTTGTCTTCCTATCAGGGTGTTTTAGAATAACAACATAAAAGTAAAGGTTCCTGCTATGGGATGTTCTGTATGTTAAATGTGTTGCTCTGATTGGTTAATAAATAAAACACTGATTGGCCAGTAGCCAGGCAGGAAGTATAGGCAGGACAAGGAGAGAAGAGAATTCAGGGAAGTGGAAGGCTAAGGGGAGGGATGCTGCCAGCCGCCATGATGAGAAACAGATGTTAAGATACCGGTAAGCCACAAGCCACATGGCAACCTATAGATTAATAGAAATGGGCTAATTTAAGATGTAAGAACTAGATAGCTAGAAGGCTGAGCCATCAGGCCAAACAGTTTAAATAATATAAGAGTCTGTGTGTTTATTTTATAAGTGGGCTCCGGGACTGGCGAGGCTTGGTAGGAGCTGGAGAGAAACTCTCCAGCTACAGATCCCCCAGAAATATTAGTCTTTTCTAATACTATTCATTAATGCAATGATAGAGCTAAAAAGGACAAAAGCTTTAGAGTGAGCATCACCCTGAGCCCCCACACAGTGTCTCATGACCAGCTACCTACTGTGTCTTCTGAGACAGCCACTCTACTGGTCACTACTGCTGCATTTCAGCTATCACTGCTCTCCCCTACCTTTAATGTCCCTCCTCAGCTAAATCTCATCCGCTTTCTGTGGTGAGGGACAAAAGTCAGCTTTTCTACAGACCTTGCAATGATGCCTGGAAGAGAAACTGGGTCATTTCTTCTGGAGTTTCCACAGCACTCCATGTCCTCATCTCCTCTCACCTGCATCCTATCTTTCTCTAAGTTCCCTATCCAAGTATGCCACTATACAAGAGCAGAAAGTTCCCTTGCTATGGCAGAAGACCTCCATTTTGCATGATGCCCAAGAGATTCTGCTCAGAAGACAGCCCCACACTCAAATTTAAAGACAAAAAGTAAGAAGGAAGTATTGTAACCAAAACAGACCACTTTGAGTCTGAAAGTCCTAAGTTGAGCTTGAACAGCAAAGACTTTGTTAAATCATTTCCAGGCACTGGATTGCCAAGATACAATTATCTCTGGGTAATGTGGAGGGGATTCCTGGCCTTTCTCTCTGTATTGGATTTTAATTCTCTCTTAAATAAATCTCACACTCAATGGGGGTTTTGACAGTACTGGGGCCATTAATGAGAAAGCAAACTCTAGAAACCTAATTATCAGCTCAAAAAACATCCAAGGACAGCCATGTGAAATCTGACCAGTGAATCATTCAGAGGTTGCTGTGTCTAGGTGTTTCCAACTAATGTAATCATTTTTCTCTAGAGGGCATTTCAAAGAATGGCATTTAAAGTGATCAGAGAGTAGATCAAAGGAAATTTTATACAGGCATCAACAGAGAAAGGAGTATGATGACCTAGGGGTCACCAGTTCCCACCATTTTCCAACAAACAGCCATTAAATCTGAAGATGCAGAAGACCTCCTTTCAAAAGAAACAATGGAAGGTTGCAATAAAAAATGTGTGTTGGGGGTTCCATTGAATATTATTTGTCATTCAAAATAAAGTCTTTAGCTGACAAAGCTGTGTCTTTTTTTTAAGATTTGCCTTCTTTTTAATGGGTGTATGTCTGTGTGTGCATGTGTGTGTGTGTGTGTGTGTGTGTGTGTGTGTGAGAGAGAGAGAGAGAGAGAGAGAGAGAGAGAGAGAGAGAGAGATATGGAGAGAAAGAGAGCTGAGGCTCCTTCCTTTGATGACTTTAACTCATGTCAAGACAACACACAAAACCACCCAGTACAACTGACCACATGTCAACTTGACACACAAACACACCACTATTGAGCCATAACTCATCTTTTCTTATTCATCCCCAAGATCTTACATTAAAATCATAAGTAATTTTTAAAGTACCATAGCCTTTACAAATTCAAACATATTAAAATTTCAGTCTCTTCAAAATATCCAATCTCTTTTAAGAGTTCAAGTCTTTCATCTGTGGGCTCCTTTAAAAATCAAGATTAAATACCTTATTCAAAAGGGAAGAACCAGAGCAGCATCACAATCTGAACCAAGCAAAATCAAACTCCAAAAGTATAAATAATTCAATGTCCAATTATCTGGGATTCATCCACAGTCTTCTTGACTCCTCCAAAGGGCTTGGGACACTTCTCCAGCTCAGACCTCTACAGCACACATAGCATGTCTTCTAATCTCCAGATGGCTCCACTGCTGCTACTTTTCTTAATCATCTTCCCATGATACTGACACCTCCAAAATGCTGGGATCATCTGCTGCAACTGGGCTGCACTTTCATCAGTTACCTCTCATAGGCTCTCTTCATGGTGCTAAGCCTCGGCTTCTTTGCATGACCCCTTTATTGCTGAGCCTTCAACTATTAGTGAGGTTGCACCTTCATTTCTGGATTCTCACAGCCTCAAATGCTATCCAAGACCCCTTCATGCCTTCAAAACCAGTACCACCTAGGTGATTCTTACACTTTACCAAGTTTGCTTGCCAGCACAAGGCACAATCTTGGCCACCTATGGAACATAGCTTCTCTGTGCTTTTGGGAAACACTTCCCAGAAGATTTTACCTCAATGCTCAATGATGCTGATCTTTTTTTTTTTTTTTTTTTTTTTTTTTTGGTTTTTCAAGACAGGCTTTCTCTGTGTAGCTTTGGGCCTTTCTGAAAACTCACTTAGTAGCCCAGGCTGGCCCCGAACTCACAGAGATCCACCTGGCTCTGCCTCCCGAGTGCTGGGACTAAAGGCATGAGCCACCACCACCTGGCTGATCTCTTCTTAATCACTGCTAATTTCTTAGCTCCAGGAGACGAGCATCAAGTATCCCAGCAAAGAAAAATTTTGCTGTACTTGTTCTGTTATCTCATTAATCACAGCTGATTATTTTTCAGAACCACAGGATCTTAATTCACATGGCCCCCATAGTCTTTAAACTTCTCTCTGAAACTTCACAAGCCAGGCCTCCATCTTCTGCACTGCTCTACAACATTCCTATCTCCCAAGCTCCTCAAGAACAGCCCCCACTGAGCTCTTAACACTCAATGGTTCTTCTAGACCAAAGTTCCAAAATCCTTCCACAATCCTCCCAAAAACATGGTCAGGCCTGTTGCAGCAATGCCCCACTCCTGGTACCAATTTTTCTTAGTTAGGGTTTCTATTGTTGTGATGAAACATCATAACCAAAACACAAGTTTGGAAGGAAAGAGTTTATTTGGCTTATACTCCCAGTTCATAGTCAATCATTGGAGGAAGTCATGACAGGGAATCAAGCAGGGCTGGAACCTAGAGGCAGGAGCTGATACAGAGGCTGTGGATGAGAGTTCTTACTAAGTTGCTTCTCCTGGCTTGCTCTGCCTGCTTTCTTATATAATCCAGGACCACCATCCCAGAGATTATACCATTCACAAAGGGCTGGGCCTCCCCGACTGATCACTAAATGAGAAAATGCCTTACAGCTGGATCTCAAGGGGGCATGAAACTTTCCTCAACTGAGACTCTTTCTTCTCTGATGACTCTAGTATGTGTCAAGTGGACACACAAAAGCAGCCAGGACAGGTTTCACAGGATTGGGGAAATGGCATAGGAAGTATAAAAGTATATTATACCAACACACAGACCTGAATCTAGATGCCCAGGTCCTGTGTAAAATCACAAACTTGGTCATGCATTCTATAAGCTCTGCCCTTAAGGAGCCAGAAACAGGAAGATTACTGCTGCTACTGGCCCACTAACCTAACCATAAATGGCAAAGTCTAGGTTTATTAACAGACCATAACATAACATAATAAGGCAAAGAGTGATACATGACACTCAACATCCTCCTCTGGCTTTTGCATGTTTGTGCATAGGAACATGCATTCATTCACACACAGGTGTACACAAATGTGTGAACCACACACAAGAGAAATCGGTTAATTAATTAATCTTAGTTTTTTATTTTAAAAAGGAAAAAACAGTTTCAGAGAAATATTCCACTGCTGTTCAAGTACATCTCCATGCTATGAGGGATCGATCGCACTGTGCAACTGAGAGAACGGGCTTACTCAGGCTCTTGCAACAAGGAAAGCACTCATTAACGAAGAAGGTTTCCAAGACAATTGGGGGAGTAAGTGGGATATTGGAGGCCAATGAACAAGAACATTATCACCTGATGAAAGTTATCAGGATGGGTGGCATGGGTTTCCTCTCAGAAACAAGGATACCCTCCCTGACCAAGCAGCAGTCAGGCTCCTCTGGGCTCCTTTCTCAACTAGGACCTTGCTCAGTTCAGAAAGAATTCCCCTATTACAGGTTTTTCTTTGGGCCACCTGCTCCTGAGTAATGACACTGAGCTTCTTATAAGTAGGAAAGCTTGATCTTAGCTTAGGCTTGTTCCCTACTAGCTCTTATAACCTAAATTAATCCATTTATATTGATCTACATTATGCCACATGGCTAATTACCTCTCTTCTATACTGTATATCCAACTTCCTCTGCATCTCTCTGGCGGATTCTCCACCTCAGAGTCTTCCCCTAAGTTCCTATCTCTGCCTGCAAGTCATGGCTAGCCTTTTGTGCATAGCTATTAGCCATTCAGCTCTTTATTAAGCCAATCAGAAGGTGCTTTAGGCAGGCAAGGAAGGGCAGAGATACATCTTCACACAGTGTGATCAAATATTCAACAACATTCACCTGCCCTTGATATCAATGGATACCAGTTTTCATTCGGCACCTCCAGAACAAGCAATTGAACAGAGATGTATAAACGGGAACAAAAGCCAGGGTTTGATAAGAGATAGAACACTTCCAAAGATGTGGGAAACAAAGGGGAAAATAAAATGCTCAATGATTGCACAACAAAGATGAAGCTTTTATGCCAGATAGTCTGAAACTAAGTCACTTGCATAGTGATGCTTTCTCTGTTCTCTCTGTTACATGCATTTAATACAACTGTATGCATCACATTAGCATCTTAAATCTCTGTCTAAGGATATGGATTTTGTAACTATAATGAGTTACAAAAGCATACCTGTACTGGTAACTCAAGCCTGTTGTCATATGCCTGAGGGATGGGAGTGGTGCTCCTCACTAATAGGTTTGTCCTCCTCCTATGCTAGACTTGCAGATTTTGTATAAGTCCTGCTGGGCCTTGCTCTCCACACATTCCCTTACCTCACCCTAAAACCAAACAAGCTCTTCTTGGAAGTTTATATGTTAGACTACACCCCTCCACTTTAAGATGCTGGTCATTCTAACCAACCAGATCCCACAAGCTGGGAGTTCAGGCATGCCCCACTGTAGCACTAGTGACTAGATCGCTCTTCGCTTTTTTTCTCTTTTCCTCTCTCTCCTCTTTCTCTCTCTCCCTTTTCTCTCCTCTCCTCTCTCCTCTCTCTCTCTCTGTCCCTTCTCTCTCCCTCTCTCTCTCCTCTCCTCTCTCCCTTCTCTCTCTCTCCCTCTCTCTCCTCTCCTCTCTCCTCTCTCTCTCCCTTCTCTCTCTCCTCTCCTCTCTCATCTCTCTCTCTCCTCTCTCTCTCTCTCTCTCTCTCTCTCTCTCTCTCTCTCTCTCTCTTCTCTCTCTCTGTATCTATCCATCTCTATCTCTATCTGTGTCCCCAGAGGCGCCTCAGAGCTGAGTTAATTCTGTCCCCCCTGTTGCAGCAGTCTTGACTCCAATTGCATGAATAAAGTCTTCCTTGACTATTTAATCCTGTCAGTAGGTACAGTTTTTCTTTAATGTTGGTTAGCCATTTCTGGGACACCAGTATGGGACAGGATTGCTCAACTGTCAGTGGCTTCTGTAAACAAGTCTCAGTAAAGCTTAGCACTGGCAGAGCACACAACAAAAAAATGGCCTCCCACAAAAAGCTGCATCAAGTAATTTATGACTTTTAATTCAAACTTCTTTCTGCCAGGAAGCAAAATATTACTCAACAAATGTGTTCTACAAGTAGTTACTCTGGATGAGGCTACAAGGAGGGGAATACAAGCCATCAACATAGGGTGTGAGAGACTACATGATACTACATGAAGGAGACACCAGGCTGCTTAAGATAGAGCCAGAGAGTCAGCCCCCACTCAACCAGGAAAACTTACCTCATCAAAAAAGAGTCAACTAACCAAAACTGTCTTTAAAATTTATTCTCTTGGACAATCATGACTCCTTCACAGAATGTCAATGTCATAATTTCTTCTGTTCTTCAGAACAAACACTGTACTTCCTTTTTATCAAATGTATATTTTTATCCTTTCAAATGTGTATTATTCTTCCCTCTTTTAAATGTATACCACTTTCAGATAGATATTTTATAAATCTGACAACTCATTATAAATTTACCTTCCTTTCTACACTAGACGTCCCTTATGCTCTCACTCTCTCTCTCTCAGAAGAGTGTTGAGAGGTCTCTTGTCCCCATCTGACCACAAGAAAGGCTTGAACAATTGAGTCTAAGAGAAAGCCTGAGGTGAGGCACTTCTCAACCTCTAGCAGGAGCAATATCTTCCTTTCTGCTGGGTTGTTATAAGCAAAGACATCTTGCTTTAAAATTTTGAGTTTGAATCTAACAAAAACCCCAACAACAGGCATGAAAAGCCGCTTATACATCGTTGGTGCAGGAGTCCAAGAGATTCCCACAATATTGTAGGTTCCTACTATTGCCCTTGGCTGACTCCCACAGGATGAAGGTAAGTCCCTGTTGCTGCAAACACCATGCATTTGGGACACAGAACCCAGAGGACACACGCTGGATCTGACATGAAAGCCTACTCATTGAGTACTAGCTTTCATGGTACCAGAAAGCTCCATGCAAGCTTCCATGGGAGGAAAACAATCAATCATCTTACCCAGCTATGATACCTATGAACTGTAATAGTGACAAATGTGGCACAATAATCCTAAGAGTGCAACAGTGGTGCTCATATCTCCGTGTTTTCCAATAGCTCTCTAACTTGACTTAAGGCTCACTCAACAAGAATCACACCTGATACTGGAAACTTAGGCAACTACTGAGGGCTAGTGAGGTTATGGATTTTTATTGAAGAAATTATTTTGGCCACTCCACGTAGTTAAAAGGATATTTATTTAATGGCGTAACTCACAAATTAAGTAATGGGTAGGTCACAGGGTCTGGGGAAGGTGTAATGCAGTCCAGCGGTGTTCTCCGGAGCTCTACACAGTCAATCTGCACTGGTCAGCGTCCCGGCACCGAGAGAGTGCCCAGAGCGAGCGCTGGCCCATCCAGCTCTCGGGTCCCCCGGCGCCTCCCCTCGCCCCGCCTCGTAGGCATGACAGTTGCCAGAGTCTCAATGGGGGTTGGAACTTCCAGATCCAAGCTGGAATGGCTACCCACTACATCTCCCCCTTTTTGTCTAAATAAGAAGGTTCTAAACTAATACAAGACTATATACAAAGGAATGGTTATCAAATATTGTCCAGAAATAATGAGAGATAATGACCTAGATAAGATGGAACTACAACCAATGCAAACAATATCAAGCAAAAAACACATACTAAAATCCAGAGAAGTATAGAGCATAGGTAAACAGCATGTTATAAAGATCATTCAAAGGTGTCCTATCCTAAAGAACCTGAATCTAATACTTAATATGTTCTATCTAAGATATTATATATACCAAGTTGTAACTATAACTGCTAGTCTTCAATCCCATCAAAGACCTGAGAAGGAACATAATGGTACCTGAGAAATGGTAGATGGATGCAAGCAACTTTCGGGAATCTTGCAAGAGTAGACCAAGACAGCTGGCAGCCTGGACAGTCACCTAATGTTTCTCAGCATTGTTGGTGCATTCAAATTGGCTACAGGCCTAGAGTATCTGACAGACCATTTTCAGAAGCAGGATTTCTGAAAGACCATCTTACCCTGTCTTGGCAGAGTACAGTGGTCGCTTTCCTTGTGTCCCGCTTGTCCAGAAAGGAGAGCATTGCATTTGTACTGTCAGCCATCAAGGCAAGGGCAGTTCTTTGCCCAGTAGGCCATTTTGTGCCAAAAGACAAACTTCCAAATGGAAATGTCTTAGAAGCCCAACATTCTCTCGGGATCAATTGGTGCAGCCAGGAGCAATTGTGTCTCACGTCAACAGAATTCTAAGTTATTTAAATGCCATATTCTCCAGGTCTATGAAGTGTTTGAAGATTACCTGCCCATCTAACCTATGTATCTGTAAATCTGGATAACCTAACTAACGTAACTATAGAGATGACAAGCATAGGCGACTATAAATCTATAAATCTTATCTATCGAAATAACCTAAGGACTAAGGCTTCACGTAAATAAGGTAAACAGTCTATAAGCAAATGTATGGTGAAGAACGATGACTTCAAAATTGTGACAATACACAAGATATTTATAACAGAGGTAGGAATATATAGTGCGATATGCAATATGACAATAATATTAAATATATATCAATATACCGAATATCCTAAACAGAAGTAGAACATATATAAAGTATGACAGATATAAATTTACATTTGTATCAATATAAAAATGTTTCAAATAAGAGTAGAAATATATGTACATTATAACAAATATAGTTCTGTATTTGTATCAATATACAAATTATCTTAAACAGGAGTATAAAAATAGTCTACATTTGTATCAACATATAAGATTCTATAACAGTACAAATTACAGTGCAAATTATCTAAGGTTGCTATTTTACTAAGTTTGTTTACTAGTATATACAATGATTTACCATCATATCTTATACCTATCCGTTCCATTTCTTCTTCCCCCACCCCACCCCTTTTTTTTTTTTTTTTTTTACAATCCTGAGTTAATATTTTCTTCCACCCCAACCCTATAACCATCATCCATAACCCTGAGAATTATGAAACCTAAGGGAGAAGGGGCGTCGTTTTCTTAGAATTGCTTCCTGCCGTTTAGGGGGTGGTGTTATCTCTGTTGGGTACTGTGAGAAAGCTCAGATAGTTAAATCTCAGTTAGACTAACTGTAGGTTCTGCAGCAAGTTTTAGAGTAATGGGTAAGATTGTCTGAAATTCTGGCAAGAAGTGTAGTATGATGATGATTACCATGGCATCATTCTGGATTGGGTAGAGTTGTTGTTGTTGGGGCCCCATCTTCCTTCTGGTGACTTCTGAGATTGCTATTGGAAAAACTTATTTGTTATCAAAAATGGGAGGTTTGGATTTAAAGAGGACATAGCATGTAAGAAAGGATTCTGAGAAATCAAGAGTAAGCATGGAGAGAATTAGAATTTAGAAGACAATGGTCCCTTTTTATTGGTTTCCTTCTGTCTCACACCAGAGGGCTCTTCTGATATGGGACTGAAGAATCTCTTAAACTTTTCTTTTAGCAATATGCTTGGGTTTAGAGAAGGAGTGAGCCAATTCCATCTCCAAAGCCAGCTTGGCTATAATTGAATTGGAACCACAACTTTTCTAGATTGATAGAGAGAAAGATGTTAGACAGTGAGATTTTACCATGTGTAGATTGGTACCAATAGATTCTTCCTTTCTGCTGTAAACATCTGGATATCCAAGGCCTTATGAGTTTTGAAAGATGGGTATTTCCATTATCCTGGAAAGACAAAAACAGAACCCTACCCCACCCTTTGATTGTTAAATTTTTCTTACAACTTGTAGAGATGTCACATTGGTGGATGATCTTTTACTTCTCTTCATCAAGGGGTTTTTCCTGTTCGAATCGAATTTTTATTAATTTTGTTGGTATCCATAGCTTTTCTTCTCCTGCAGAAACAAAGGCAAAACCCCTTCCCCAACGTAGAACATATCCAGGTTTCCATTCTGAGGTCAGCACATCCTTAAAATAAACTGGTTGGTTTAGCTCAGGAGTTTTGTCTGTTGTCCAATGTCTCTCCGCAGCTGTTGTTCCTTTCTCATTAGCATTGAGAAAATTCAAGGTTAATAAGGCACTATGCAGTCTATTTCTAGGGGTCATTGTTACCTGTTGCTGTTTATTTAGCATATCCTTTAAAGTTCGATTGGATCTCTCTATGACTGCTTGGCCTGTGGGATTGTGTGGTATACCTGTAACATGCTTTATATTATGATAAGCAAAGAACTGTCTCATTTTATTGGAGACATATGCTGGGGCATTGTCTGTCTTAATTTGTACAGGTATTCCCATGATGGCCATAACTTCTAATAGGTGTGTAATCACAGAATCAGCCTTTTCAGAACTCATAGGAGTTGCCCATTGAAATCCTGAATAGGTGTCAATGGTATGATGTACATACTTTAATCTTCCAAATTCTGCAAAATGAAACACATCCATCTGCCAAATTTCATTTCTTTGTATACCTTTTGGATTACTCCTTGCAGGTAATGGAGTTTGGTTATAGATGGAACAAGTAGGACATTTTTTCACAATATCCCTAGCCTGTTGCCAAGTGATGGAGAAATCCTTCTTCAAACCTTTGCTATTTATATGGTGTTTCTTATGATATTCTGAAGCTTCTAGCACATTACCTATTAGTAACTGATCAATCTCATCATTACCTTGTGCTAAAGGTCCTGGCAGACCTGTATGGGATCTGATATGTGTTTATATATATAGGATGTTCCCTTTTTCTGATGATTTCCTGCAATTGTATGAATAATGAAGTTAATTCTGTATTATCAGGAATAAATTCAGCAGTTTCAATATGTAAAACAACTCTCTCTGCATATTGAGAGTCAGTGACTATATTGAGGGGTTCTGTGAAGTCCATCAGTACCATAAGAATGGCATACAGTTCTGCCTTTTGTACAGAGCTATATGGACTTTGCACCACTTTACTTAAGTCTCCTGATTTATATCCTGCTTTCCCTGATTTATTTGCATCAGTATAGAATGTGAGGACTCCAGAAATTGGCTTTTGTCGTACAATGTGAGGAAGGACCCAGTCTTCTTTATGAATTCTATTCTCTTGCTTTTGGGATAGTGGTTGTTAATCTCTCCCAAAAAGTTACTGCAGGCTCTCTGCCAGTATTCATTATCTTTCCATAGTGATGAAATTTCCTCATTAGTTAATGGTACTACAATTTCTGCTGGGTCCATTCCTGTCAACTGGCGAAGTCTTAATTTACCCTTTTGAATCAAATCAGAGATCTTTTCTATATAAGTCTTTAATTTCTTATTTGGTTTACGTGGTAGGAATATCCATTCCAATATAATATCTTCCCTCTGCATCAAAATACCTGTCGGGGAATGTCTGGAGGGGAATATGACAAGAATGCATTTAAGTTCTGGATCCACACGATCCACATGTGCTTCTCGAATTGTCTTTTCTACTAGAGCCAATTCCTTCTCAGCTTCGGCTGATAATTCTCTTGGACTATTTAATTCTTTGTCCCCTTCTAGAGTATTAGCCAAATTTTGTAGTCCATCTTTGGGTATTCCCATGATACCCAGTAAGTTGGAAATGCTTCCTAATAACTTTTGAAAATCATTAAGAGTCTTCAATCTATCTCTTCTTAATTGTACCTTTTGGGGTCTAATTTTTTGTAGCTCTATCTTATATCCTAAGTAATTAATAGAATCTCCTCTTTGTATTTTTTCAGGAGCAATTTGCAGTCCCCAGCGAGGCAAAACCTTTTTTACTTCTTCAAACATGCTTTCCAATGTATCTAACTTTTTATCAGCTAATAGGATATCATCCATATAGTGATAAATTATGGATTGTGGAAACTTTACACGAATTATCTCTAATGGTTTCTGCACAAAGTATTGACACAAAGTAGGACTGTTTAACATTCCCTGTGGGAGGACCTTCCATTGATATCTCTTGACTGGCTGAGAATTATTATAATTAGGTACTGTGAAGGCAAATTTTTCTCTATCATTTTCCTGTAAGGGTATGGTAAAGAAACAGTCTTTTAAGTCAATAACTATTATAGGCCATTCTTTTGGTAGCATAGAGGGCAAGGGCATCCCAGTCTGTAGGGAGCCCATTGGCTGAATTACTTTATTAATAGCTCTCAGATCTGTCAGCATTCTCCAATTACCAGATTTTTTTTTTATAACAAATACAGGAGAATTCCAAGGACTGGTAGATTCTTCAATGTGTTGAGCATTTAACTGCTCTTGAACCAGCTGTTCTAAAGCTTGTAGCTTCTCTTTTGTCAAAGGCCATTGTCCAACCCAGACAGGTTTATTAGTTAGCCATTTTAAAGGTAAGGCAGTTGGTACTTCTGAGAGTTCAACAACAGTCGTGCTCTGTTTGTGAACAGCCTGAATGGTTGGTGACTGATTTTTATAGCATGTTATGATATTATTCCTAGAAACATGCATTGGTCTGTATTCCTTTTCTGAAAGTGTAGGAATTTTAATCTGGGTATTCCACTGTTGTAACAGATCTCGGCCCCAAAGATTTACTGCTACATTTGCTACATAAGGCTTCAGCCTTCCTCTCTGTCCTTCTGGCCCTATGCATTCAACCCATCTCGAACTCTGTTTTATCTGAGATAGGGTGCCAATCCCTAACAGTTGGACATCTACCTCTTGAAGAGGCCAATTTGGATGCCATGATTTTGGTGTAATTATAGTCACATCTGCACCTGTGTCCACCAGGCCCTCCAGAACCAGGCCATTAATTCGAATTCTAAGCTTTGGTCTTTGTTCATTTATGGAAGTCTGCCAAAATATTTGTTTTATAGTGTTCTTTGTAAACTGTGATCCAGCTATCAAAGCTGTTTTATCATCCATTGCAGTATCAGTTTTTACATTAGGCATTGGTTTATTCAGTTGTCCTGGAGAGGAATTTCTTCCACAGTGGCAGGGAATGTTCGTACTACGTTTGGTTTGGGGGCCTGCAAGAGGCCCCCTGAGGCGTTTCCCGCCAGTAAAGGGTTGCCTTGTATATCTATTTTTGATCTGCACTCACTGGTCCAATGTCGGCCTTTGCCACATCTTCTACATAATCCAGGAGGTGGTTGGGGTCTCCTGTTTAGGCTATTCCTGGAAGGAGTATTGCTTCTAGGAGTACCCCATGTACAGTTTTTACTTATATGACCTGGTGTACCACACTTAAAACATTTGGTAACACGGGGCCTTCTTTCACCTCTGGGATTTGTCTCTCCTATCCAAGCCTCATTACTGTAGTTAAGAGACTGAACACCATTAGTATATTGAATCCATTCTTCCAAAGGAGCTGATCTGATCTTTAATGGTGTAAGTATTCTTCTGCATTCTGCATTAGCATTGTCGAATGCCAAGGACTCAGTTAATACTTTTCTTAATTCTTTGTCTGACACAGCTCTTGTTATAGCTCTGTTCAGTCTTTGTAAAAAATCAGTGAAGGGTTCCTGCGGTCCCTGAAATATCTTTGTGTATACCTCAGTTGGTTTTCCAGGTTCTGGAATTTTTTCCCAAGCATTTAGAGCTGCTGTACGGCATAGGGATATTGTATGCTCATCATAAGTGGCTTGTACATTCCTGTCAGCGAAACATCCCTCACCAAGTATTTGATCTTGGGAGATCACAAAACCTCTGATTTTACCTTGTTGTTCTAAATTTTTTGCCTCTTCTCTCAACCAGCTTTTCCACTGTAACTGCTGACTATATTCTAGAACAGCTGAAATTAACTGATGCCAGTCATCTGGAATGATTCTATGTGAGGTAGACCACGAATTTAACATCTGTTTTACATATGTGGATTGTATCCCATACGTAACTACTGCTTCCTTTATATTTTTAAAGTCCCTTGTTGAAATTGGTTGTAATGTATATGTCATATATGGCTCGGGGTGTGTGTCATCTGCTGGCTTCTCATGGACAATAACAGGATAAGCCATTGTATGAGAGCCATTTGGAGATGTTACAACCTCTATGGTCTTGACCTTCTGCTTATTAGTTCCCTTGTCATGTTTACTGAGAGTTTCTTCTAGGGCTTGCAAACGAGCACCTAGGGTCTGTTCTAGGGAGTGAACCTCCTCTCTTGCAAGGGACTCCATATTTCTCATGGAATCATAGAAGTTTTTATGTTCCTCAGAAACACATGATTCAATGGACCTTATCCTATCAATTAACGATAATCTTTCTTCCTTATATACTGTCTGAGTAGCCACAACTTCACTCTGGAGAGTTAGTGTTCTATCCATTAAATATTCATATTTATTATCAATAAAATCAATTTTGGGTACAAGCCTGTTTTGTAAATCCTGATTAGCAGATTCTAGAGAAAGAATCCTTTTCTCTAAGCCTTCATTGCTATCTTTGAAAGCAGATTCCAGAGAGAGAATCTTTTTCTCTAAGCCTTCATTGCTATCTTTGAAAGCAGATTCCAGAGAGAGAATCTTTTTCTCTAAGCCTTCATTGCTATCTTTGAAAGCAGATTCCAGAGAGAGAATCTTTTTCTGTAAGCCTTCATTGCTATCTTTTAAAGCCTGTATCAGTCCCAATAATGACTCATCTTTGTTCTTAAACCAGTGTTTGAACACTGTGTGAATTATTATGATGAATGCCAAAATGGTATAGCCCAGATATGCCTTAGGAATGTCGTATATTTCCAGGAAGATGTCATTCATCATACAGGCAAAAAGGTTTTTAAATTCTTGTGAGGTAATGTTGTCGGCCATATTACACGAATTACTCAAAATTTGTTAGTCAATTTTAAGGTGTAAAATTATCAAGTACCTTTACTTGAAACAATATGCTTACCTTTCGTGTAGTAGCCCTTTTCAGCCAGCAGGTGGTGTTGGTACAGCTCCGAAACAGGGCCTGCTGGCGATCTTGGCTGGAGTCGGAGGGAGATGGCGGAATGGTGGAGATGGCGGAAATCGGAGCTAGCACTCTCCTGCCTCTTTCGCTGGTCTGGGGCTAAGCTAGGGAATTGAGATAGGACTAGCTGCTCCCTTTTTCGGGAATGGAACCGTGTAGGTGTTCCCTGGTTATATGGAACTTTGCAGGCGGGTTTAGGTACCCGCCAGCTAGGGAGGAGATGGCGGGAGCCGCCCAGGCCTTTGGAGTTTGCCCCACGTGAGCGCCAGATATTGGAGAAATTATTTTGGCCACTCCACGTAGTTAAAAGGATATTTATTTAATGGCGTAACTCACAAATTAAGTAATGGGTAGGTCACAGGGTCTGGGGAAGGTGTAATGCAGTCCAGCGGTGTTCTCCGGAGCTCTACACAGTCAATCTGCACTGGTCAGCGTCCCGGCACCGAGAGAGTGCCCAGAGCGAGTGCTGGCCCATCCAGCTCTCGGGTCCCCCGGCGCCTCCCTCGCCCCGCCTCGTAGGCGTGACAGTTGCCAGAGTCTCAATGGGGGTTGGAACTTCCAGATCCAAGCTGGAATGGCTACCCACTACAGATTTTGAAGGAGAACTTAAAACATCTACTTTACTAAAACAGCATAATTTCATTGATTGATTGTTTGTCTCAGTGTCTGCGCTACTGGTGTTATATTTAGGAAGTGATCTCCTATGCCAATGCATTCAAGACTATTTCCTACTTTCTCTTCTAGCAGGTTCAGAGTAGCTGGATTTATGTTGAGGTCTTTGATCCACTTGGACTTAAGTTTTGTGCACGGTGACAGATATGGATCTATTTGCAGCCTTCTACACATTGATATCCAGTTATGCCAGCACCATTTGTTGAAGATGCTTTCTTTTTTCCATTGTACACTTTTGGCTTCTTTGTCAAAAATTATATGTCCATAGGTGTGTGGGTTAATGTCAGGGTCTTCAATTCGATTTCATTGGTCCACATGTCGGTTTTTATGATAATACCAAGCTGTTTTTATTACTGTAGCTCTATAGTAGAGCTTGAAGTCAGGGATTGTGAAGCCTCCAGAAGTTGTTGAAACTGAGAAGCTTTTGTAGAGCAAAGGATACGGTCAACAAGGCAAAGCGACAGCCTACAGAATGGGAAAAGATCTTCACCAACCCCACAGGTGACAGAGGACTGATATCCAGAATATATAAGGAACTCAAGAAATTAGACATCAAAACGACCAACAGTCCAATTGAGAAATGGGCTTTAGAACTAAACAGAGAATTCTCAACAGAGGAAACCCAAATGGCTGAAAGACATTTAAGGAATTGCTCAACATCCCTAATCATCAGGGAAATGCAAATCAAAACAACTCTGAGATACCACCTTACGCCTGTCAGAATGGCTAAGATCAAAAACACTGAAGACACTTTATGCTGGAGAGGATGTGGAACTAGGGGAACTCTCCTCCACTGCTGGTGGGAATGCAAGCTTGTACAACCACTTTGGAAATCAATATGGCGCTTTCTTAGAAAATTGGGAATCAATCTCCCCCAAGATCCAGCTATACCACTCCTGGGCATATACCCAAGAAATGCTCAATCATACCACAAGAGCACTTGCTCAGCTATGTTCATATCAGCATTGTTTGTAATAGCCAAAACCTGGAAACAACCTAGATGCCCTTCAACTGAAGAATGGATAAATAAATTGTGGCACACATACACAATGGAATACTACTCAGCAGAGAAAAACAATGACATCATACGGTTTGCAGGCAAATGGATGGATCTAGAAAAAGTCATCCTGAGTGAGGTGACCCAGACTCAGAAAGACAAATATGGTATGTACTCACTCATAGGAAGATGCTAGATGTGGAACAAGGATGACTGGACTGCTACTCACATCACCAGTGAGGCTACCTGGAAAACGGGACCCCAAAAAAGACACGGAGAAATGGATGAGATCTACATGAACAGCCTGGTCATGAGTGGGAACAATGAAGGGCGACGGCCTAGGGAAAGAGAGTGGGAGATCCTAGCTGGATCAAGAAAAGAGAGGGAGAACAAGGAATAGGAGACCACGGTAAATGAAGACCACATGGGAAGGGGAGGAAGCAGAGAGCTAGGGAGGCCCATGGAGATCCACAAAGATACCCCCGCAAAAGACTCCTGGCAATGGTCGAGAGATGGCAGGAACTGACCTACTCTGGTGATGGGACGGCCAGACACCCTGATAGTTGTGCCATAGACCCCATCCAAGGTCTGAGGAATCTGGATGCAGACATCCACAGCTGGGCCCCTGGTGGAGCACTGGGAGTCTAATTAGTGAGAAAGAAGAGGGTTTATATGAGCGAGAATTGTTGAAACCAAGGTTTGATAAAGCACAGGGACAAATAACCAAATGAATGGAAGCACAGGATCTATGAACCAAAGGCTGAGGGGCCCCCAACTGGATCAGGCCCCCTGAATGGGTGAGACAGTCATTTGGCTTGATCTGTTTGGGAGGCAGCTGTGCGTTGGTGCTGGGTCCTGGGCTCGTTGCATGAGTTGGCTGTTTGAATCCTGGGACCTATGCAGGGACACTTAGCTTGGTCTGGGAGGGGGGTACTGGACCTGGCTGGACTGAGTCTACCAGGTTGATCCAGGTCCTCAGGGGAGACCTTGATCTGGAGGAGGTGGGAATGGGGGGTGGGCTGGGGGGAGGGGGAGGGGGGCAAGAATGGGAGAACAGGGGAATCTGTGGCTATTATGTTGAACTGAATGGTGTTGTAAAATAAAAAAATAAAATAAAATAAAAAATAAAATAGAAACAAAAAAAAACAGCATAATTTCTAATTACATTCTAAATGTTTGTCCTTAACTGTTACTCTGTTCCCCCAAAAAAGAAACATCTCTTAGCAACAAACAGAGGCCATTACAGAAAAATACAGCCAATCAAAATGTAGAGAATAAGTGATTTGCAGTGCACAGCCACAACTGATCCATCTGCAGCACAACTCATACACCTAAGGCTCAGGGAACAGCATGAAACAGGATGAAGAGACGCAAGGGCCAGAGAAGCGGGAAGTTCACTGTAAGCTTGCCTTTCCTTGACAGGACAGAGAAGCTGCACACGTGAAGTCTCAACAGCATGGCTGCCTAACCAGACCTGAGCGAGAAAGACACCATGTATAGAAGCGTGGAAGAGAAAATCTCATAGGGCCCTAAACCTAGACGAAGAAATAAGGAATGTTGAGAGCACAAAAGTCTTCCCCAGGGAAGAGTCACCCACTTGGTTATTTTATACCAAATTGTCAGCCCTGAAATCACCAAAAGTAACATTATATGAACTGAGCTTGTCATAGTTATATATTTAGGAATATATCTGTAACAATTATTAAAGAAAAATAGGCCAGAGGCCATGAATTTGAGAAGCAGCAAGGGCAGAAGTTCATGGAAGGGCTAGAGGTATGAAAGAGAAAGAAAAATGATATAATTGTATTTTAAATTTAAAAACTTAAATTTTTAAAAATATAATAAAATAAAGCTCTAGTCTACAGTCCTTATTCATTCAACTGATGACTGCACTAGAAATATGACTAAGGTGAATTTTCTAGAATCTGGTGGCATCAGATTGAAGGTGATGGTAAGTCCCTGACAAAAGAACAGTTATGGAATCTTAAATGTTAAACTTGTTCAGAGAATCCACGTCAAGTTCTGTGGATGTTGCTTAGTTGGTAGAGTACTTGTCTAGCACTCATGAAGCTCTGGTTTTGATTCCAGCACTATATACTGGGGATGCTGGCATATTCATGTAATCCCAGGACTCAGGAGATAGAGGCAGAAGGATCAGGAGTCCAAGGAGACTTTTCCTACATATCAAGTTGAGGCTGGGCTGAACTACATTACACACTGTTTCAAAAGAAGAAAAGAGAGCCAGGTATGGGGTACATACCTTAAATCCCAGAACTTAGGAAGCAAAGGCAGAAGGGTCTCTGTGAGCTCAAGGTCAGCTTAGTCTACATAGTACATTCTAGATCAGCCAGAGATATGTATTGGGACTCTATCTCAAAAAAGAAAAAAGAATCCAAGATGGCAACATTGGAAAAGTCACTACATGTTGCTATCAAAGTACAAGAAAAACCAACTGGACCGAGCCTCCAGTAATAGTCTTTCCCCCTCCTGCTTTCTTCCCTCTCTTCTTTTCTCTTTTCTCTTTTCTTCTCTCCCACTCATTTTCATCATCCTAAATTTGCCAGTCCACCTCATATCAGACTAGCCCTCCTGACTGACTGTCAGAACTGTCTTTTCTCACAGAACTGCTCGTGTCTTCCTGCAGGAGAAAACTTAAATAACAGCATAAAGAAGCTTGGATAGTTGGTTGCAAAGGAAAACTTCTATTCTCCCACTTGTAAATTTTTACATATCCTCCTTGAACTGACTCCCAAGATGCCCAGAAAACTGCAAGCCAGCACTTCTGCCTCCGCATGTCTGTTCAAGAATCAGGGTCTGTGGGTAGTGATGAAACATACATCTTTGAGAAAACTTTCCCTTGTGAGTACCAGATAATAGCTCTGCCTATTAAATGACACTCCCTCTCTGAAACTTTTATTCTGCCTATAGATCACATTTCTGGATGAAAGTCTGGCTATTGAAGTAACTGCCAGGATATTATGGTCCAAAGTGATTGCAATTTATAGTATTTCATAAATCATGACAAGATTGAAAATGCTTGTGACAGATGAGGCTTTAAATTGACATCCTGTCTCTTTATGGGCATTACAAAGGATGTTCTCATGGCATGCACACTCTACAGATGGATCTTCTTTTGCCACTCAAAAAGTCCCCACTTTGTACAATACAAGAGACAGACACAGACAGAAGAAGATCATGGGTATCAGACAATAGCTACCCCCTGCCTTGTAAGAGGGGAAATTCAAACAGGAGGGGTGTGTCCTTGACATCTATCAATGGTTTAAAAACTGGACATTACCCAGCACTGGCCAACAGCACAGGCTGAATCTCCTAAGCCCCCACTGAAACAAAAAACACCAGGAATTTAAATGAAGAGAAAAATAAATCTATCCTGTTTGGTGATCTTTGTCTTTGTTATGTTTCATTTTAGAGACAGAATCTCACTATGTGTTTTGGTTGGCCTAGAACTTACTATGTAGACCAGGCTGGGAAGAGGCAAGGGACTTTCAATTTCCTTGGCAGAGATCGTAAGGAGGGGAGCAATACGGGACTCATACGGGAACCATCTATGAACGTGATCAGTCACCTACAAACCACGATGATCAGCCACGCCACAATAAACTTGAGGTTTCAGTGCTGGTACCAATACTTTGTCAGTAATCAATAGCTCTTCAACTGGATTTAAAACCCACTCAACAAGAGGTAAATCATGCCTGGTATTGGAAACATAGACAACTACCTGGGGCAAATGGAGCCATGGATCGTAGAGGAGAAACTGTAACCACAATTTTACTAACTAACTTCTCAATACTTGTCCTTATACTCACGGGTAAGTGTGGCCCTCATCCCATCATAGAAACTTCTCTTAGCAACAGACTGAGACCATTACAGAAAACCACAAGCAATAAAAATGCAGAGTTGTAAAGCCCAGTCCCAACACAACTTCTGTACCTAAGGCTCAGAGACCATTGCAAAAGTGTGGCAGGAAGATTGCAAGAGGCAGAGGATGAAAGTTTACTGTGAGAATGTGTCTCCTAGAATGTCAGAAGCTTCACCCAAAAAGGCTCACCAACATGACTGCCTAAACATGACCTGAACAAGGACAACACCAGCAGACACACTAATATGGAAGGAGGAAAGTTCAGGAGACTTCACCCCTGCACAAAGAACTATAGGAGACAAAGGGATGCTAAGAGTGGGAGAAACCGTCTTCCCCAGGCCAGAGCACACTAATTGTTTTGTATTGGTGGCAGACACGAGAGCTGCCCCAGTGTCACGTGGGAGAGTGAAAGCACTAGCACTGCCCCCCACCCCTGCAGTGCACCCCACCTGGGGAGCACACTGGAGCTGGGCCCCAGTGTCATGAGAGGTCTCCTGGGTAGTGACAATGAGGGAAAGCTGATGGGCTGACCAGTCCAGCTATTTACTAGCTAGGCCCAGAACCAGGGCAACGAGGTGGCCCACCCCAATGTCCATCTCATCTGTGAACTGTTGGAGCAGGTGAAGGGGACGAACCTATATAAACCAAACTGCCAGATCTCACAGCACAGGACAGCAACAGGATATCTAAAGGAGTCCAGTGAGAGCCCAGTATTGGTAGCATAGCAGAAGTCAGAGGCCTTGAGCTAGACCAGTGACTCATGGCAATGAACACTTATAGCAAGTAAAGATGAATTAACTAAAGAGTACACTGTTTGACTCAATGGACCACACCGCAGCTTCCATGACAAGATTCTTCTCATTGGGGGGGGGGGTCTGTTTTTTGTTGGTTGGTTTGTTTTTGTGATTTTGTTTTTGTTTTGTTTCTTTGTTTTGTTTGGGTTTGTGTTTTTTCTTTTAAATTTGGGAGCTTCAGAAGAGGGGAGGTTGCAAAGGCAGAGAGCAGATCCAAGGGGATGAGGAGATAATGGGATTAGATTGCATGGTGTGAAATCCACAAAGAATCAATAAATTTTTTTTAAAAAAAAGACTATCCCACCATAAATACCAGACATGGTGTTGCATGCTTATAAGGCTAACACTGTCTATATACAGTCTAGCCTATTCAGTTTGAGTGAGATATCCTGTCTCAGAAACAAGAAAATAGGTGGCACTTGAGGTAATCTTCTGACCTATACAACACACACACACACACACACACACACACACACACACACACACATAAACATACACACACACACACACACACACACACACACACACCTCCACTCCAGACAAATGAATAAAATTGGTTGCAGCAGAGACCCACAGAATCTCCAGTGTTCCAATACATTCCCACTTTGCAATCACTGATCTAAAAGACGAAAATAAATGATGGAAATGAAGGCAGCAGTAGCACACCAGCACAGGCTGCAGTGAAGATTTGTGAGTGTAGGTTTGGTAAGGACTGTTGCTGCAGAGTGTTGGGAGACCTGCATAGTCTCAGGTGCCAAATTCAAGGACTATTGCTGCTTAGCTCCAGTCAGTTGTCAGAGGGATACCAGGCCCACCGTTAATTCACTGATTTGGTAGGAAAATTCAGGAACTTAGACAATCTCAATGTGAAGTGTTGAAGAATAACTCAAAACATTTTATAATAATATGCAAAATGTCTAACCTATTCAAAATAGAACTGTGAGTTTGAAACCTCTGCCCTGTAGACACTGATTCGCTTATCAGAATTTCCCCTAGATTGAAGAAATACTTTCCCACCTCTATCATGATTCCCCAGGAGCAGTTGTTCGAGGCCACAGACACCTTCCTAGAGAAGAGTTCTAATGGAACTCACAGTAGCAGTTGTCCTGGGACTTGCAAATGCCAGCCACAAACCAGCGAGTGTCATAGTCAAGCTGTCCCTTCCAATTTTATATTTGAGATGTAATTCCCTTGATGAAGAGAGAAGGTGGCAGATCTCCTACTCTGGGTGGAAGGACTAGGATACATGCTACCCTTTTGCTGGCCCATCATTGTGAGGAGATGCAGACACTCAGTTACCATTAACTACAGACCTTTACCTGGCTGCATCTCTCAGAGCTGCTAAAGCACCTCTTTCATTTGCTTTTTCAGTATTTGCTGACACAAGATTCCAGGCAGCCAGGGAGGAAAGGGAAGACAGCCATCAGTCACAACACCTTCCAGAAAGGAAGAAGTGACTAACACTAATTACACCTCTCAGACGTGTGCCAGAACAAACTTATTTTCTCTGTGAATTAATGCCAAGTGACCTACTTTTCTACATATCATTTATTATTTGTGCAGCTGCTTTATCAATTTTGACGTTGGTTTGTTACATAAAGTAAGAAGTTTCTTAGTACAATAAAACTGCCTTCATTAAAGATAATGTAGCCACATCACAAAATATAAACTTATTCTTCTCTATGAGGAGACAGTATCTGTGAGCCATTTTGGGTTGAGAGAATGAGCTGAAAGCTGATTCAGTGGATTAATAAAACAAAAAGGAATATAAATACATTAAGGTTTGGGCATAAAGCTAAGATAATATAATAAAGTGCATTTTAGAATTTTAAAACTTGCTTGCTTATCATACTCTGGAGATTTTGGTGTCATATGGAAGTGCAATACTTGTTTTACAAGACTACATGTATTTTCTATGTAAATTATCTCACCCCATTATTCATATGAACTATATCATCTGATTTTACCATGCTTCATTTATTTATTTATAAGGCTATGAGATTTTATTTCTTGACATCTTAGTAGAATGTTTACTTAAAAACAGATAATTAAAAATAAAACCACACAGCTCACATACGTTTTGTTTCATATGCAACTTTAAATATGTTTTCAAGGCAGTTATAAATGCTCAATCTTTACACAGTGTCCTATTCTTTTGTGCAGCACAAAATTCTAAAGAAAATTTTTTAATAGACTCTCTGTACAACTCTGGTCATTTGAAGCCTTAAAGTTTACCACCAAGGGTGCAAAAGAGTGACACATTCTGATGAATGTTAACAGTAATTTTATTCAGAATGCAAGGAGGTTTCCCAACGAAAATATAATGTCCAAAGGAAGGTGAGAGACAGTAGTTTGGAGAAGACAGCAAGAGCCAGGAGGCAGGATATGACTGGAAAAGTGTAGCAGGCTTCTTTGGACCTCCATCCCCCACATGATAAAGAGACATATTATTAAATATGAAATCTTGGCCTTAACTTAGTTTTGTTTCTAACTAGCTATTATGTAGCTAGAGTTTTCCTGCCTTGCCCACAGTCAGGACAAATCTTTGTCACCCGCCAGTCCCACAGCCGCTCAGACCCAACCAAGTAAACACAGAGACTTATATTGCATACAAACTGTATGGCCGTGGCAGGCTTCTTGCTAACTGTTCTTATAGCTTAAATTAATCCATTTCCATAAATCTATACCTTGCCATGTGGCTGGTGGCTTACCGGCGTCTTCACATGCTGCTGGTCATGGCGGTGGCTGCAGTGTCTCTCCGAGTCAGCCTTCCACTTCCCAGAATTCTCCTCTCTCCTTGTCCCACCTACTTCCTGCCTGGCCACTGGCCAACCAGTGTTTTATTTATTGACCAATCAGAGCAATTTGACATACAGACCGTCCCACAGCACTTACCCTTTCTTTTTTTTAAAAGGAAGGTTTTAACTTTTACACATCTCCAAAGTCAGCTTGGTATACTTGGGAATTTGGGTGTAGCTTCTCTTACTACTTCCTGCTGGAGGGGGGCACTGTATCTTATGGGGACACAAAGAAAATTTTAGGATCATGGAGTAGTCCTTGAGACCGTATCATCTGAGCCAATTGCCTTGAAATGATTCTGGATGTTGGATCATCTGAGCCATGGTGTCATCGGAGACCTTTCAGGTGGTCTTGGCTGGTCAAACCTGATATATCTTAATCTGGAACAAATCCATAGCCTCTGGCTTTCTGTAGAAACAAAAGCAGAGCCTCCTTTCCAAAGCAACATATCCTTATATCCAAATTTTGTAGTCAAGGTACCTTTAAAATATACATTTTGGCATAACTCAACAGCTTTTGCAATCAAATGTTTTTCTTCAGTTACAAATATCAAAGAGAACATAATCCAGATTCTCTGTGTGGTAGCCATCTTTATGTGGCTTATGTTTTATATTACCTTGAGCCTATTGCTTTAAACTGCAGCCTTCTTAGCACTGTGGCTGCTGGCTCCGCCCACTTCAGCTTCCCAACATGGCGGTGGTACATTTTCTGCCAGCTCTGGGAGCCATCAACTCTCAGAAATAGTGGGTCTATGCTTCTTATCAAAGCAGTGTGTAGCCCAGAAACCTCTTTTTGTTTTGTACTAGCAAAGGCTAAATCTACCATGCAGCTTAATGTGCCACTTGCAGAGGCCTCATTCCCGGCATACTGCAGATCAAGCTCACACACTAGGAACCTGCCAGTAGCTCAAACCAGCAGGCTGCCGCTCATATGAGAGAGACAATTAGGAAGCTGTTTTTAGCTCCATTTTAGAATCTTTTCTCAGGTTTTAGGTAGAAACTCTTGCCAACACATTGGGCGCCATTTGCCAACAAAGAAGGAAAGGCAGGTTACAAATCAGAAAATTTAAGTAAAGTGGTTCAAAGTCCATATAATTCAGTTCAAAAATCAGAATTGTATGCTATTCTGTTGGTATTAATGGATTTTTCAGAACCTCTCAACATAGTAACTGACTCTCAGTATGCTGAAAGAGTGGTGTTACATATTGAGACTGCAGAATTTATCCCTGATGCTTCAGAATTAACTTCACTATTTATTCAATTACAAGGTACAATCAGGAAAAGGAATCATCCTTTATATATAACTCACATTCGATCCCATACTGGTCTGCCAGGCCCTCTAGCACAAGGCAATGATGAGATTGATAAATTATTGATAGGAAATGTGCTGGAGGCCTCAGAATTTCATAAAAAACATCACGTCAATAGTAAAGGTTTAAAAAAGGATTTTTCCATAACCTGGCAACAAGCCAAAGAAATAGTAAAGAAATGTCCTACTTGTTCCTTCTACAATCAAACGCCATTACCAGCAGGATGTAACCCAAAGGGTACTCAGAGAAATGAAATCTGGCAGATGGACGTGTTTCACTTTGCAGAATTTGGAAAATTGAAATATGTACACCACACTATCGATACTTATTCAGGATTTCAATGGGCAACTGCTTTGAGTTCTGAAAAAGCTGATTCTGTAATCACTCATTTGCTAGAAGTTATGGCCATCATGGGTATACCTGCACAAATCAAAACTGACAATGCTCCATCATATGTCTCTGTTAAAATGAAACAGTTTTTTGCTTATTACAATATAAAGCATATTACAGGCATAGCACATAATCCTACAGGTCAAGCAGTTATAGAAAGATCAAACAGAACTCTAAAGGATATGCTAAATAAACAGAAATGGGTAACAAAAACCCCCAGAAATAGACTGCATAATGCTCTTCTAACTTTGAATTTTCTGAATGCCAATGAGAAAGGAACAACAGCTGCAGAGAGACATTGGATAATAGAAAAAACTACAGAATTAAATCAGCCTATATACTTTAAGGATGTGCTGACCTCAGAATGGAAACCAGGGTATGTATTACATTGGGGACGAGGTTTTGCTTTTGTTTCTACAGGAGAAGATAAGCTGTGGATACCATCAAAATTGATAAAGGTTCGATTTGAAAAAGAGAGACCTCTTAATTAGAGGAGGTGATAGTTCATCAACCAGCATGAACATCCAATTTAAACTAACTGTATCAATAACACATGCCTTTTCATTTAATCAGATAATAACTTGTCCAAAGGAAACATCCCCAAAATTAGTCTTGGGGAAAGGTTTTTGTTTTTGTCTTTTAGGAGAATGAAGGTTAAGGAATTTGAAGAACACTGGACAAATGAGACAACTGAAGAAAAAGGACAAATCATCTATCCAAGAAACAGAGTGAAACAGTGTATGGGTATATATTATCTAAAAAATTTTATGTCTTCCTAAATGTTTGTTTCTGCTTTTCTCTAAAGATTTAACACTATTGGTCTTCTAATAGTCCCAGTTCAATTAAAATTTAAAGCTGACTTTGGAGTTGGAGAATGGCTCTCTCCTTCTTTAAAATCAAGCATGTTGTTAAAAGGAAAATGCAAACTCCCTGTATCATGCCAGAATAAAAGAGCCATCTTCTGCTACGGTACAGGACAAAAGCAAAATTAATTAAGGGACTATTCTATTACTAATCTCAACTCTTTGATTCTATTCTGATTCTTGAAACTTTTCTTAAAGTATAAATTTTATATCAAAATTTACAAGATTAATATATATATACATTTTAAACTTTGTTAAGATATGAATGGTCATATAGAGTACTAACTAATTCTAGAAAAAAGGCTAGCTGCATATATATGTTTTTGTGTTCGAGTCTCTTATCAGTTTTCTGCAGGAAATCACGGCCAGGCCTAACATCAACTGATGTCTCCAGGAAGAAGATGGGGCCCCACAACAACAACAATTCCACGTGGACAATAATAATATCATTAAGCTGACAAACATCATCCACAGATTAGCTTTGAACTACAAGGTGCTCAGAGCAATTTTGAGATGACTAGCTGAGATGATCCAGTCTCAAAGACTACTTGAATAAGGACTTGAGATAAACCCTGAACTTTGGCATTATACACAGACTGGATAATGAAGGATATAGTTACCTCTCCTAGAATTTGACAATTAACCTAAAATTTTTCTTTCAGGATAAAGAAAACTTCGCCCATACCCAGCAGGAAGCAATTTTAAGAATACGACGCCCACATTCCCAAAGAGGTGGTGTGGGGCGGGTGGTTTTTTGGTCTTTTTAATGGGTTTTGGGTCTGGGATAATTTTCAGTGTTTAGGGGGGTTGGTTACAAGTTATTGTCAAGGGTTAGGAAAAAGGCTAAGCAAAGGAGATTAGATTTAAGGTTCTTGTTTAAAAAAAAAGAAAGAAAGAAAAGAAAAAGACAATTACTAATTTTAAATACTTTACATTGGATTGGATTGTTTTATATTGTATACAAATTTGAAATTGATATTGTTAGAAAATGCTATATGTATATTTCTAATTGTATTCATACCATTCATTTAACAATGTAATGCAAATTTCTGATCCTTGAATGTTATTATTACCAACTATTAGGATATAAAGAAATGAAAGTTAGTAGTTAGATATTACAATAGAACTTGTAGTCATATTAGATATGTTTTAAAATTGAGCAGAGATGTTTTAGACAGGTCATCTTCAAACCTTCAGAGATCTACAGAATATGGCATTTAAAATGTTTTAATAACTTAGAAAATTTTTCTTTTTTGAGACATGTCAGCTCCTGGCAGTACCAATCTACTTCAGAGAAAATATGGGCATTGAAGAAACTGCATATGGAATCAACTTTCATTTTGGCAAAAGTTAGCCACTGGACAACAAAGTATCCTCGAATCAACAGGACAAAATGGACAGACAGAACAAGAAACAAGGGACTACTGATTCTTGCCAAAACAAGTGTGGTTATGGCTTTATCAAAAGGCATCTTCTGAGGCCAGGACAATATGGCCCCATCCCTGAAGTGACCTTCGCAATCCGGAAAAGGTACAGTGCCCTTTTCTTCGAAGGCAGCTTAACGGGCAGAGGGCCGATGGATTCTGTTGTACAATGGAACAGCAGCTAAAAGCTCATGCCTCTCAAAAGTAGACTGGCATTTAATAGAGGGATGTGGAGAAGAAGAGGATGCTGAGATGAAGCCATATATACACAGCCAAGAAGAATGGACAGCTGAATTAAAAAACTGTCAACAATTTCCAGAATTTAAAACCCTGAATCATGACAGGACACTAGTGGAATTCAGGTGTTTCTGGTACGTGGACTGCTCTCACCCAATGTGAGGTTGAACTGTTGACCTTGTATACATCCTACATCACAAATGAGTCTGTCAGATACACTAAGCCTATAGGCTGAAGATGATGCCCCAACACTGCGGAGAAACCTCAGGTGACTGCCCAGGCAGCTGGCTGTTTCTGTCAACTCACAAATTTTTTGAAGTTGCTTGCATGCACTTCCTGTTTTTATTTTTGTTAGCTAATATTATTCCCTTCTTGGGTCTCTGAGGGAGTTGAAGATTAGTTAGTTATAGTTGAAGATTAGTTAGTTATAGTTGAAAATTAATTAGGATAGAAAGTACATTAGATACATCTTGGAATTACCAAAATAGGATAGATAATGGAATTATTTTCTCTGATTTGTCAAATACCTGTTTAGGTATTTATTACTTGTATATATTGTATATAGTTATTGTACTTTTGTATATAGTTTTTCTTTTGTTAGTTTAACCTTTTGCTTTTTTTCTTTTTATTAAAATAGAAAAGGGGAAATGTGGTGGTAATCTAATTGTACTGAAATGTGATTTTGATTGTATGTTAATAAATAAAGTTGCCCGGGGGTCAGAGCTATTAGAGCCATAGCAAGAGTATGGCTGTGGTGGCACACGCCCTTAATCCCATAGATCTCTGTGTGTTCAGGGATATAGCCAGCATTGGAGACATATGCCTTTAAGACCTAGGGGGCTGTACATTCAGACAGTGACGAGGCAGTCATGTGTTTGGGTTTACAACCAATGAGAAGGCAGAACAACATACTATAAAAAAAACGAACAGACAGGAAGTAGGTCTCATTTCGCGAAGCTGGGACAGCAGGAGGAAGGGTGAGATTTTAGCTCTGAGCTCTGACCTCTCGGCTTTCTCCTTTACATTGTTTCTGTGTTTCTTATTTAATAAGATGGTTAGTTACATCAACACTATTATAACTTAAGTTAACCCATTTCTATTCATCTACGTGCTGCCACTTGGCTTGTGGCTTTTACCTCTCCTCCTATATGTCCTGCTTCCTCTGTGTCCAGCTGGCAAGCCCACTTTTCTTCCTCTCTGTGTCCTCTCTATCCATTGAAGTCCCATCTAAACTCTTCCTACCTAGCTATTGGTTATTTAGCTCTTTATTAAACCAACCACAGTGACAAATCTTCACACAGTGTAAAGCAATATTCCACATTTCTCCCCTTTTGTCTAAATAAAAAGGAAAGGTTTTAAATCTCACACAATAAAGCTATAAACAATAATACCAATTATTAGGTAAGAATTACATTTGCCCTGGGTGGTGATGGTGCACACCTTTAATTCCAGCACTTGGGAAGCAGAGGCAGGCAGATTCTTGTGAGACCAAAGCCAGCCTGGTCTACAGAATGAGTTCCAGGACAGCCAGAGCTGTTACATAGAGAAAGCCTGTTTCAGGAAAATAAATGAAGAAGGAAGGAAGGAAAGAAAGAAAGGAAAGAGAGAGAGAGAGAGAGAGAGAGAGAGAGAGAGAGAGAGAGAAAGAAAGAAAGAAAGAAAGAAAGAAAGAAGAAAGAAAGAAGGAAAGAAAGAAAGAAAGAAAGAAAGAAAGAAAGAAAGAAAGAAAGAAAGAAAGAAAGAAAGAAAAAAAGAAAGAAAGAAAGAAAGAAAGAAAGAAAGAAAGAAAGAAAGAAAGAAAGAAAGAAAGAGATGAATTATATTCACAATGTTCAGTCCATTTGTATTTGGCATATTCAGAGAAACTATTCTGTTATCTATCCTATTTTGATAAGTCCAAAGTTTTGTACCTAATTTACTTTCTATCATAACTAAGTGAAACTGTAACTATAACTATCTAGTCTGCAACCCCCTCAAAGACCCAAAAGGATATAATATTACCTGAGTAAACAGGATGTGCAGAGCAAGCAACTTCCAAAACTATAAAAAATGACAGAAACATCTGACTGCATGGACAGTCACCCCAAGGTTCCTCTGTAATGTTGGGGCATCTATCTTCATTTTACAAGCCTAAAGTATCTAACAGACTTTTGTGTGGATTAGGAATTTTGAAGGACTGTTCTACCTTGTCCTGACAGAATTTGGCAGTTGTCTCTTTGGTGTCCTGCTTGTCCAATTTGGACAGCATTCTGTCAGTAGTTGAGGCAAGGGCAGTTTCTTTGCCCAGTGACTAACCCTGCCAAAAATGAAAGTAAACTCCATATGGAGGTTCTTTAATGCCCATCATCCTTTTATAAAGTAGATTGGTGCTGTCAGGAGTAGATGTGTCTCACTGTCATGAAAAATCTTATGTTATTATAACATTTTAAATGCCATATTCTGTAGGTCTTTGGAGTGTTTGAAGATTACCTATCGAAAATTTATCTCTGTATGGCCTTGTAAACACACCTAACATGACTATAAATTTGATTGTTATAAATGACTAACTATTAATTAACCTGTCTTCTTCATTATGCTAAATAGCTATCAAGGACTAAAACTTTACATTACCTTTTTCAATAAGCTGCAAGGTATAATACCTTAAGCAAGAATAGAAACATACATACAGTATAACAAAAATATCTTTAAATTTGTATCAATATACAAAAATCTATACCAATGTAAAATATCCCAGGCTAGTGGTTGTTCAAAAGTAGACTCAACAATCCATACTTTTACATAAGTGGAAGTTTCTGTCCCATCAGTAACTTCCAAATACCCAGCAGCTACTTCCCAAATAATTGACTCAGAGGCTTAATATTACTTATAAATGCTTAGCTGGTAGCTCAGGCTTATTACTACCTAGCTCTTTCACTTAAATTAACCCATAATCCTTAGTTATGTTTAGTCACATGGTATGGTGGTATCATTTCTCAATACAACATTCTCATCTTGCTTCCTCATTTGGCTGGTGACTCCTGACTCTGACCTTCCTCTTCCCAGCATTCTTAGTTTGGCAGCCCTACTTAGATTTCCTGCCTAGCTATTGGACAATCAGTGTTTTATTAAACCAATTCAAGTGACAAATCTTTACATTGTACAAAAGGATTATTCAACAGCACTTTTATCCCATCATTTCTATACTATATCTTCCTTTTTCCCCTCAGAAAGTGATCCCTGAATCAAATCTCCTTTTTTTAGTCTTCTCTCTAAACATGACCAGTAACATAACCAACCCCCTAAATGATGACAAACATCCAAAATCTATTGAACAACCAAAAACCACCCACCCCACCTTTTGGGAATGTGGGTGTCATGTTCCCTAGACAGCTTCCTGTTGTCTGGGGATTATGGCATCTTTGGGAGACCCTGAGAAAATTAAGATAATGATCAAGTCTTGAGAGAGCTAGCTGTAATATTTATTGTTCCATCCCTGTGCAAAGAGAAACTATAAGTCTTATCTGCAGTCCTAGCTGGAATAGTCTATGAGGCTTGGCCATCTCAGCCAGTAGCCTTGAAGCTGTTCTGGATGTATAAATCTGAGGAAAATACAGCAGAGGCACTCTGACAGCTTGGATCACCTGGGCCACCCATTTTCATTGATGTCTAGTCCTCTTGCTCTGAAAATACACAAACTTTTAAAGGCAACATGTATATATCTGCATAAACAAAGTACAGAGTATGTGTTGTATGTGTATCAGCCAAAGATGATTTTTTGTTTTATGTTTAATCAGGTAAAATCTATGTCACCTGTGTTGTAGAATACTAGTTGAAGATGTGTTCCATTTGTTTATGCTGTGGAATAACTGTTTATGATGCAAAGATGTGATGCATTGTTTTATGTTGCATTTGTTTAACTCTGTGAAGCTGTGTTACTTTGACTGCCTAAAACACCTGATTGATCTAATAAAAAGCTGAATGGCCAATAGTAAGGCAGGAGAAAGGATAGGTGTAAATGTCAGGCAGAGAGAATAAATAGAAGGAGAAATCTGGGGAGATAAAGGATAGAAGTGCTAGAGAAGAAAGAGGGGGCCAGCCACACAGCCACACAGCTACACAGCAAGCCACAGAGTAAGAAGTAAAGAAAAGTAGAAGTAGAGAAAAGTAGAAGCCTAGAGGCAAAAGATAGAATAATTTAAGTTAAGAAAGGCTGGCTAGAAATAAGCCAAACTAAGGCTAGGCATTCATAAGTAAGAATAAGACTTATATAAATAAGACTGTGTGATTTATTTGGGAGCTGGATAGTAGGCCCCCCAAAGAACAAAGAGCCAAAAGAGTAAAGGATGAAAAACCAACTACAGTTTGTAGTTTTCCTTGGTTTATTTCTTTATGTCTGTAGCCATAATTTTCAGAGGGTCTCTCTCCCTGATCAAACTCAGTCTCTATAAACCTTGAATGAATTCACAGACTTTCATTTTCTGTGGAAACAAAAGCATAACCTCTTCTCCAAAGCAATACATTTTCTGACTTTCATTTTAAAGTTGTCATTTCTAAAGTATCTGTTTTTAATTCAGCAGTCTCTCTTATAATCCCATGTCCCTCAGCAACTGTTATTTGCTCATCAGTAATCAAAAACTAAAAAGTCAACAAGACATCATACAGGACCCAGACTCCCTGTGTATTTTCCATCTTTATATGGCTTATCCTTTTTTATATTATTTTATTCTCTCTTTAAAGACTTTATTTCTTTATTTATAAACTATTTTTCTATGACTGTACCCATTTTCTTTTCTTTTTTAAGCATACACACATTTTGTAAATGCACTATAACCTGTTTAGAATTTTTCTCTCATCTACATCTGTCTTTACTGAGCACCTGTAGGACTTTCTGACCATGTAAGACAAATCTTAAACTGCTAAGCTGTGGCTAGGCCTTCCACTGCTAGCATATGACCTGGCAGCTGGCTCTGCCCACTTTGGGTTGGTGAGAGCAGAGCCTCATGCAAGTGGGCCCAGCCTGGAGCCAGTCTATCTGCACCAGCACTGATAGATGCTTCTACTTCTACCTAGTCTCCCACCACTAAGTAGTGCACTGCCTGCAGGTTATAAACCCCATTATAGCTCTGTAGCAAGTGCTATTAAAAGAGCCATCCCTGTATATGCTACAAGCACCAAGCCTACTCAGACTTTTTTCTCTGGCTCTCAACATTCCCATTTCTGCTGACACCCAATCATAAAATTATTTTTGTTGCTACTTCATAACATTAATTTTACTACTCTTATTAATTGTAAAATAAATATTTGTGTATTTAGAGACTTGCCTAAGGCATTGCAGACCATAGTTTGAGAACTGCTGATTTAGTACAAGACTCACAGTCATCCTCTGAAACTGCATTTTATCCACGTTTTATAGGTAAGTAATTTGGCAGGATACATAAAGAAGTTTATCTAATCAAAGTCATAACATCAAAAATTTAATCGTGTGACTGGAAGTTTGACTCAGAAACCTGTTTTTATTTTTTTAGTCTCAATACTACTCAGAGGAAAATGCTTCTACTGTCTATTATCATCAGGAGAAAAATAAACTTCAAAATAAAAGCCTACAAGCATGACCCTCTCACTATACCATGTTCATTAGTCACCTTGCCCTCCACAGTTAATTATAATCTCCATATATTTTAGTATAACCACCCTCAAAAATAAAGTCACCATCATCACCTGAACTTGAATGGTTTTGTTTTCACATTGTTTCAAATCACTCAATGAGAAATACAGTTTAAAGATAGCTACATAGCCACATTTAAAAAACAAAATTGTGTTATTACCAGTAACTTCATAAACTCTACCAGTATGTACATAGTCTTCCAGTCAAAGCCTATGAAAGTGAAAATCAGTGTTCTAACAATCATGTTACCAGTTACAAACAAATCAACTGGGACAGAGACCCCTGCTCAACCATGTGCTGTGTTTACTGCCAAAACTTCAGGTAGGTTACTCACTTATGGGCCTACTAAGCTCTCTCAGTGACCCCACACCCTACCACCTTCCCATCCTTCCTCATCAGTAGGTCCCAGCCCCCAACTCAGATGAAGACCCTCTGCTCCACCACATGCCACACCAGCCAGAAGACCAGAGAGGAAACAGAAACCAAGGGACAAAACACCCATCCAACAAAGATTAATTCAGAAATCAGCGACTAAACTTATAGTCCAAACCCTTATGCCTAAAGGCCATCATAAGAACACAGTCAACAACAGCCAGGGCAATAGCACTACCAGAGCACAGTTATCCTACTACAGCAAGCCCTGAATATTTCAACAGAGTGGAAGTACAAGAAAAATTACCTTAAAACCAATTTTATGAAAATGATACAGGTTCTTAAAGAGGAAATTAATAAATCTCTTAAAGAAATTGAGGAAAATACAAACAAAAAATTGGAGGAAATCAATAAATCTCTTAAAGAATGTCAAGAAAACACAGAAAAACAAACAGTTGACAGAAACTAATAAAAGTGCTCCAGACCTAAACATGAAAATAGAAGCAATAAAGAAAACAAAAACTGAGGGAATTCTAGAAATGGAAAATCTAAGTAGGTGAACAGGAACTACATATGCAAGCATGACCAACAGAATACAAGAGATGAAAGAGAGCATCTCAGCCATGAAGACAAGATAGAAAAAATGGATGCATCAGCCAAAGAAAATGTTAAGCCTAAAAAATTTGTGACACAAAACATACAGGAAATCTGAGACAGTATGATAGGATCAAATATAAGAATAATAGTAATAGAAGAAGGAGAATTCCAGCTCAAAGGCCCAGAGAATATTTTTGACAAAATCATAGAAGAAAACTTCCCTAACCTTAAGAAGGACATGCCTATAAAGGTACAAGAAACTTACAGAACACCAAAAATATTGGACCAGAACAAAAGTTCCCTCACCACATAATAATTAAAACACTAAACATACAGAACAAAGAAAGAATGTTTAAAGCTTCACAGGGAAAAAGCCAAGCAACATAAAAAGGAAGACCTATTAGAATTATATCCAATTTCTCAAGGGAGATTCTGAAAGCCAGAAGGGAAGGAACAGTTGTGCTGCAGACTCTAACAGATCACAGATGCCAGTCCAGATGACTATACGAAGCAAAACTTGCAGTAACTATAGATGCAAAAAAACAAGATATTCCATGACAGAGTCAAATTTAAACAAAATCAGCCCTAGAGAAAGTACTAGAAAGAAAATTCCATCCCAAGGAGGCTAACTATACCCATGAAAACACAGGAAATAATCTCACACAAGCAAAACCAAAAGAAAGGAAGCATGCACATGCTCACACACACACACACACACACACACACACACTACCAACTACAGCAAAATAACAGGAATTAACAAAGATTATTCATTAATATATCTCAATTTCAATGGACTCAGTTTCCAAATAAAAAGACACAGGCTAACAGAATGGATGCAAAAACAGGATCCATTCTTCTGCTGCATAAAAGAAACACACCTCAGGCTAGGGAAATGGCTCAGTGGTTAAGAGCACTGACTCTTCTTCCAGAGGTCTGGAGTTCAATTTCCAGCAACCACATGGTGGCTCACAACCATCTGTAATGAGATCTGGTGCCCTCTTCTGGCATGCAGACATACATAAGGACAGAGTACCACATACATAATAAATAAATCTAAAAAGAAAGAAAGAAAAAAGGAACACACTTCAACACCCAAAATAAACATTGACTAAGAGTAAATGGTTGGAAAAAAGATTTTCTATGAAAATGGACCCAAGAAGCAAGCTGGTATAGCCATTCTAATGTCCAACAAAATAGACTTCCATCCAAAATTTATTAAAGAGATGGGGAAGGACACTTTATACTCAGCAAAGGAAAAATCTACCAATAAAATGTCTCAATTCTGAATATCTATGCACCAAATACAAGGGCACCCACATTTGTAAAAAGAAAAAAAAAGAAAGAAAGAAAGAAAGAAAGAAAGAAAGAAAGAAAGAAAGAAAGAAAGAGAGAAAGAAAGAAAGAAAGAAATGAAAAAGAAAAAAAAAGAAACATTACTAAAACTTGAATCACACACTGAACCCCACAAATTATCAATGAGAGACCTCAATACCACATGCTCACTAACAGACAGGTCCTCTAGATAAAAGCCAAACAGAGAAATGCTGGTGTTAATAGAGATTATAAACCACATGGGTCTAGAAGACATCTACAGAACATTTCACCCAAACACAAAAGAATATACCTTCTCAGCATCTCACAGAACTTTTTCCAAAATTGACCACATACTTGGTCACAAAGCACATCTCAACATATACAATAAAATTGAAATGACCCCCTGTATCCTATCAGATCACCACAGATAAAAGCTGGATTTCAACAACAAAAACAGCAGAAAGTCTAAAAACTCATGGGAAATGAACAACTCTCTACTGAACGACTATTGGGTCAAGGCAGAAATAAGAAAGAAATTAAATTAAATTAAAAACCTTCTAGAATTCAATGAAACTGAATGCACAACATACTGAAATTATGAGACATGGTGCTAAAAGGAAAGTTTATAACTCTAAGCACCTTCATAAAGTAATTGCAAAGATCTCATACTCACAACTTTACAGCACACTGGAAAGCTTTAGAATAAAAAAAATATTCAAGAGGAGTAGATGTCATGAAATAATCAAAATGAGGGCTGGAATCAATAAATTAGAAACAAAGAGTACAATATAAAGACTGAATGAAACAGAGAGTTGCTTGAAAAACCAAAAAAGAATAAAAAAGAAACAGAGATTTGGTTTTTGGAGAAAATCAACAAGATAGACAAATGCTTATCCAAACTACCTAAAAGGCAGAGAGAAAATAGCCATATTAACAAAATCAGAAAAAAAAAGGGAGACATAACAACAGATACTGAGAAAATCCAAAGAATCATTAGGTCTTATTTCAAAATCCTATACTCCACAGAATTGAAAAAAATCTAAAAGAAATAGACATGTTTCTTGATAGATACCACATGCCAAAGTTAAATTAAGATCAGGTAAACTATTTAAATAAGCATAAAACTCCTAAGGAAATAGAAGCAGTTATTAAAAGTTTTCAAAACCAAAAAGAGCCCAGGAAACCAGGCCTTCAAAGAAGAGCTAATACCAATACTCCTCAAATTTTTTCACAAAATAGAAACAGAAGGAACATTGTCAAATTCATTTTATGAGGCCACTGTCACTGTGATACCTAAACCACACAAAGACTCAACAAAGAAAGAGTATATAACAACTTCCCCCATGAACATTGATGGAAAAATACTCAATAAATACTCAAAGACTGAATCCAAGAATACATTTAAATAATCATCCACTATGATCAAGTAGGCTTAATCCCAGAAATGCAAAGATGGTTCAACATATGAAAATCTGTCAATGTAATCCACCATATAAACAAACTGAAAGAAAAAAAACCACATAATCATCTCTTTAGATGCTGAAAAAAGTCCTTGACAAAATCCAATACCTTTTCATGATAAAAGTCTTGGAGTGATCAAGGATACAAGGATCATACCTAAATATAATAAAGGCAATATACAGCAAGCCTATAGCCAACCTCAAATTAAATGAAGAGAAAAATCAAAGCAATTCCACTAAACTCAGGAAAAGACAAGGTTGGCCACTCTCTCCACTTCTATTTAACATAGTACTTGAAGTTCTAGCCAGAGCAATGAGAAAACTGAAAGATCAAGGGGATACAAATTGAAAAGGAATAACTCAAAGTATCACTATTTGTAGATGATATGATAGTATACATAAATGACCCTATCAATTCTACAAGGAACTCTTACAACTTATAACACCCTTAATGAAGTGGCTAGATAAAAGATTAACAAAAAAATATCAGTAGCCCTCATATATACAAATAACAAATGGTCTGAGAAAGGAATCAGGGAAGCAACACCCTTCACAATAGGCACAAATAATATAAAATATTTCAATGTAACTCTAACCAAGCAAGTGAAAGGCCTGTATGACAAGAACTTCAAGTCTTTGAAGAGAGAAACTGAAGAAGCGGTCAGAAGATGGAAAGATCTGCCATGCTCATGGATACGTAGAATCAACACAGCAAAAATGGCCATTCTACCAAAAGCAAACTACAGATTCAATGCAATCCCCACAAAAATCCCAAAACCATTTCCTTACAGTCATGGAAAGTACAATATTAAGCTTCATATGTAAAAACAAAAAAAACCCAGCATAGTTAAAGCCATCTTGAACAACAAAAGAATTGCCCGAGATATCACTATCCCTTATTTCAAGCTCTACAACAGAGACCCCCAGAAGTCACATGGCCCCTGAGGGCAACAGGAATCACAGACCTCAACACAGACCCTGGCTGCAGAAGGGCTTTGGACCCAGACATGGTCCCCACCACAGCTCAAGCCCAGAAGTCAACATTTCCCCAGGTGGCATTGCAGGCCACTCCAATCTACATGACCCCAACAGCAATATGGTCCTCGGGTACCAAGACGGCCTCAGGTGTATGCCCAGACCCTGGGCATCTGCACTGCCTTTGGCAGTTACCTGAGCTACAGACATCGACATCAACCCTGGCTATAGTGGGATCATGGACCCAGACATGGCCCTTGGCAGCAGTCTGGGCCCAGATGATTCCATGGCCATGGATAGCAGTGCAGACCACTCAGGTCACATGACCCTGATAATTACACATCCCTCAGACACCAACATGGTCATAGGTGACAATCCAGAAGCCAGTCATCCCTGTGGCCTTTGGTGGGAATGCAGGCCACTAACATCAACATAGGTTCCAGCTGTGATAAACCACAAATTGAGACATGGTCCTCAGCAGCCTCTCAGGGCCCAATGTCACCATGGCCCCAGGTGATTGCACAGAACAGCATCACCCCCAATGCAAAGTGACCCTTAGACAAGAACATGGCCCCAGGTGGTGGTAGCCCAGTCCTCGTGTATCCACCCGACCTTCAGTGGTACAAGGAGCCATGGATATCAGCACAGGCCCTGGCTACAGTAGGGCCATGAACACAGATATGGCCTGCTGTGGAGATCACTCTGTATAAATAAACACTGATTGGCCAGTAGCCAGACAGGAAGTATAGGTGGGACTAACAGAGAGGAGAATGAGTGAACAGGAAGGCAGAGGGGGAGACGGCTGGAGTTGCTGCCAGGACAAGGAAAATGTAAGGTACCGATAAGCCACGAGCCATGTGGCAAAGTATAGATTAATAGAAATAGGCTAAATATAAGAGTAAGAGCTAGACAATGATAGGCCTGAGCTAATGGTCAAGCAGTTTAAATAATGTAAGAGTCTGTGTGTTTATTTTATAAGTGGGATCCAGGACTGGCGAGACTTGGTGGGAGCTGGAGAGAAGCTCTTCAGCTATAAATGGCACCCAATGGCTAGAGTTTCCACCTTAAACCTGTAAATATTTAATAACCAATTCTAACCAGAGCCAAAACCAGGTTCCTGCTTCATGTCTCATACAGGCAGCTAGATGCTGCAAAACATGGGTTAGTGCTTGACCTGCAGTATGGCAGTAATGAGGCATCTACAAGTGGCAAGTTATGCTGCTGCTGTGGGGTGGATTTAGCCTTTGCTAGTACAAAACAAAAAGAGGTTTCTAGGCTACACGCTGCCTTGATAGAAGCATAGACCCACTATTTCTGAGAGTTGATGGCTCCTAGAGCTGGTGGAAAACGTACCACCGCCATGTTGGGAAGCTGAAATTTGGCAGAGCCAGCAGCCACAGCGCTGTTTCAGTCTTAGAAGGCTGCAGTTTAAAGCAATAGGCTCAAGGTAATATAAAAAATAAGCCACATAAAGATGGCTACCACACAGAGAATCTGGATTATGTTCTCTTTGATATTCGTAACTGAGGAAAAAACATTTGATTGTAAAAGCTGTTGAGTTATGCCAAAATGCATGTTTTAAAGGTATCTTGACTTCAAAATTTGGATATAAGGATATGTTGCTTTGGAAAAGAGGCTCTGCTTTTGTTTCCACAGAAATCCAGAGGCTATGGATTTGTTCCAGATTAAGATACATCAGGTTTGACCAGCCAAGACCCACTGAAAGGTCTCCAATGACACCATGGCCCAGATGGTCCAACATACAGAACAGTTCCAGGCAACTGGCTCAGATGATATACCCTCATGGACTACTCCATAAACCTAAAATTTTCTTTGTGTCCCCATAAGATACAGTGCCCCTTTCCAGCAGGAAATAGTAAGAGAAGCTATGCCCAAGTTCCCAAATATACGAAGCTGGCTTTGGAGATGGAATTGGCTCACTCCCCCTCTAAACCCAGGCATATTCCTAAAATAAAAGGTTAAGAGATTTTTGTGTCCCAAATCAGAAGAGCCGTCTGGTGTGGGACAGAGAAAAACCAATATTTTTATTTAAAACAGGTTGATTATAAATGCAATCTCTTTCTAAAAAGAAAAGGGAATATGATATAGATATATAGGATATAGAGATGATAGGATAAAAGGGTAGATTAATGAACCTACTTTTAAAGAGTAACAACTTGTTTAAAGTGTTTTACATTGGTATAAATTTTAGTTTATTGATACAAACTTAAAGTTAATTTTGTTATACTGTGTGCATATTTCTACTCTTGTTTGAGGTATTATGTTTATGTAACTCATTTAAAATTGTAATGGATAACTAAAAAATAGATGAATAATTAGTCATCTATGATAATCATATTTGTAGCCATGTTAGTTAAGTCTTCTAGGTATACATAGATATATTTCAGATAGATAGGTAATCTTCAAATACTTCAAAGACCTACAGAGTATGGCATTTAAAATATTTTAAAAATTTAGAGTTTCTGGACAGTGAGACATGTCTGCTCGTGGAAGCACTGATTTACTTCAGAGAGGAGGATGGACATTGAAGACACTCCATATGGAGTTTATCTTCACCTTGGCAAAAGAAGCCATTTGGGCAAGAAACTGTTCTTGCCTGGACTGCTTGATCAACTGGACATGCAGGACCCATAGGACGGTGACCACTGAATTTTGCTTGACAAAATGTTCCTTCAGGTTCCTGCTTTGCAGAGGAAACTGCCAGACATTCTACAGGACACAGAGAAAAGTGACTGAGAGACTGTAGACCTGTGGGCTGAAGACAAATGCCCCAACTTTACAAAGGAACTTTGGGTGACTGTCCAGGCTGTCAGCTGTCTCTGTCTACCCTGCAAGACTCCTAAAAGTTGCTTGCATCCTTCTCCCATTTCTCAGGTAGTATTATATCCTTCTGAGGTCTTTGATGTGGTTGAAAACTAGATACTTACAATTTCCCTTAGTTATGATAAAAGATAAGTTAGATATAAAACCTTAAACTCAAATATAAGATAGATAGGATATCTTCTTTAATATTGTAACTGTAATTCTTGCTTGATAATTGTTTTTTACATGTAACTTTACTATGTTAAAGTTAAAACCTTCCTTTTTGAAAAAGAAAAAAAGGTGAAGTGCTGTGGATATCGCTCTGTATAAATAAACACTGATTGGCAGGTAGCCAGACAGGAAGTATAGGCAGAACTAACAGAAAAGAGAATGGAGGGAACAGAAAGGCAGAGGGGGAGATGGCTGGAGCCGCCACCAGGACAAGGAAGATGTAAAGTACTGATAAGCCACAAGCCACATGGCAAAGTATAGATTAATAGAAATAGGCTAAATATAAGAGTAAGAGCTAGACAATGATAGGCCTGAGCTAATGGCCAAGCAGTTTAAATAATATAAGAGTCTGTGTGTTTATTTTATAACTGGGCTCCAGGACTGGTGGGACTTGGCGGGAGCTGGAGAGAAATTTTCCAGCCACAATGGCTCCCAGCTGTAGCCCAGGCCAGGTCCAAATGCTGCTATGGCCCCAGGAGGCATCTCAGTCTTTCCTGACTTGTATGGTCCCCGTGGCAGCATGACTCTCTAGCATGAATATGGCCCCCTGTGTTGGCCTATATCTCAGGCATCTACACAGCCTTTGGTGGTAACAGGAGCCACTGACATCAACACAGATCCTGGCTGCAGTAGAGCCATGGCTCCAGGAATGGCCCTTAGTTACAGCTCAAGCCTGGACATCTCCATGGCCCTGGATGGCAGTCCAGGTCGCTCAGATCAAGGGTCTGAAGTGAAGTGGCCCTCAGGCGCCAACATGGCCACATATGGCAGCCCAAACCTGGCGTCCTCATGGCTTTCAGTGGTAATAGGAGCCATGGATATCAACACTGGCAGCAGATGCTGCTGAACCACAGATCCAGATAAGGCCATGCAGCAGCCCAGGACCAGATGTCACCACGGTCCCAGATGGCAAGCAGGCCTCCCATATCAGCCAGTTCCTCACCACCATTGCCTCTAGAGATCCAACTCTCTCCCACAGGACATGAACCTTTCTGCCTCTGTCTCCCTTCCATGCCCCTCCATACATTTGCTCACCATAATGGTGCTCAACTACCCTCAGCTTCTTCCATCCTGCCCAGGGCAAACTACCCTGGGGCAGCATGCATGAGCCCATTTCTCCCTCATGATATTCGTATGTACTCAGAGGGCAGTACCTAGTCCTAGTCATCAGAAAGGCTTCTGCTGGAAGCTGATCGGAGCAGATACAGGGACCCACAGCCAAACATTTTGTAAAGAGAAAGCCTAAATTGCAGATCTCCATAGGGTCCCTCCCCTTGGGGCTCAGGGAACCTAATAGAATGAGGGAGGAAGAATTGTAGGAGCCAGAGGAGCTAAGGACACCATGAGAATGAGGCCCACAGAATCTACTAAGCAGGGCTCATAAGGGCTCATAGAGACTGAAGCAGAAACCACAGAGCCTGCATGGGTCTGTGCTAGGTCCTTTACACATACATTATGATAGTTTAGCTCGGTGTTTTTGTGGTAGTAGGTGTGACTGACTCTCTTACCTGCTCTTAGGACCATTTTCCTCTTACTGGGTTACCTTACTCAGCCCTCATATGAGAGTCTGTGCCTAGTCTTATTGTGTCTTGTTATGCACTGCTCTGTTGATATTCCTGGGAGGCCTGCTCTTTTCTGAAGGGCAGTGGAGGAGTAGCAGATCTAGGGGAGGTGGGAAGAGTAGAGGGAGGAGAAACTGTGGTCAGGATGTATGGTATGAGAGAAGCATTAATTTTTGGGAAAAAAATTTAATTAAAAAAAAGAACAACCTGAAATTCTGCTATTTACATCTACCTTTAAAAAGTCCTCTCATAATGACAAAGCAAATATTTTTTAACAACAAAAAAGGGAAAAAATAGAAGAAACCCATTCCTGTAGAGTAACTACCATGTAGCCCTCATTTGAAAAGACATCCCACCCAAACTTGTCTCTGATCTTATGTAAACTATACTCTTGAGTGCCATAGTCAGCAACTATCATTTTGTTTTTTGTGTGTTAAGTTGTAAAAGGATGCAGAAATTCATTTGTAAGGCTAGTGAGAGCATCCAAAAGTAACCCTGGGACATTTCTGACATTTACAATGCTACCACAACAATTAAGATCAGATTTATGGGGTATACAGTATTTCAAAGCAAGACTGTTCCCACTCATAGTAAGTGATGCTACCACAGTTTCAGTGACCCCAAATGAACAAAAATGGAATGTATGGAATAGCAGCCTCTGGAGATGCCAGCCACTGGGCTATCTTGGCATTCTCCACATCTAGAAGAAAGTGAACATCCTAAGAGGAAGCATGAGAGTACCATGTACCTTAGAACCACATCAACCATGAATGATGCATGCCTACAAAAGCACCAACAAAGAGCAGGAGGGGTTCAATTTATGCATCACCAGCACCGGAGACTCATCTGGACAAATGACGTATATACATGTAAATTTTGTTGTTGCCAGTTGCTTCTCAGAATACAGCTGTCTGTTGAATAGGTCGCCTTGTTAAATCCCCCACAAGAATTGTGGTTTGGTGAGATTTCAGCTCTCATGATTGTAATCTTCCAGTATTTTAGTCATAGGAATTTGAACCTTTCTAGATTTCAGAGTTCAAGATCACGGCATTTGGTCTTTCAGAATAATGACTAGCCCTGGGAAATACAAGAGCATTGAAGACATTCTGTAAACCAAGAGGGAAGGGGAGGGGAGGATGAAAGGAACTCTTGAGAAATGGTCTCACATAGTTGACCTGGCCTCCAGCTTTCTGTGATGATGACTTCCTGTCTCCACCTCCTCAGTGCTGGAATATAGGCACACGTCACAGTGGCTGCTGGTGAGCCCTGCACTTGCAAGATGGAGGCAGAAGGAGTTTAAAGACAATCTCAGCTACATAGGGAGTATAAGGCCACCCTGAGTAACATGAGATGTTGTCTCAAAAACAGGAGAAGGTGTCTTGGAATGTAGTCCAGTTGGTAGTTTGCCTAGAATACACGAAGTCCTGGATTCGATCCCCAACACTGCATAAGCAGAGCACGTGTCTATAACCCAACACTTGGGGGGTAGAAGCAATAAGATCAGAAGTGCAAGGTCATCCTTGTCAATGTGGTCGGGGCCAGTCTGAGATACATGAAACCATATAAAAAAACATAATAAAGACCAGTGTGTCTATATTCGAGTAACTGGTATTAAAATTGTGCTCACCTGAAGGGGGAGGTCTCTTTTTATTACATTCCCTGTTCCTCTCTAGACTAATTATCCAAGAGATGGGAAATATATCTTTGTAACCCCAGCAGTGAAGGTAACCGCTAACATACATGAAATGGATGAAGAAACCAACTCTGGCTTTCTTCTACCTCACCTGAGTCCTTTTCTGCTGTCCCTTTTATATCAAATGTAACTAACAGATGAAGAATGGGCCACTGTAATAATTTGCATAATAAATGTGCTTGACAAGAAACTGCATAACAGGTGCCCACTGTTCTAAACCCAGGGTATTTTGAGTCATTTACAAGAGCATAGGATATAAATAGAAGGGGGAGGGGCCCAAACAAACACTTCTGCCAAGTTTTTCTGTAAATAGAAGGCTTAGAGTATGCAATTGGATTTTCCTGATACTTAAATTTTCAGCATGTTGTCTTTAAATAATAAATATTTACACTTCAGGCAAATACTTTCATCAAAGTTTAAAAAAAAACTAATAGACAACCAAGCTTATTTAAACAGGCTAGTTAGAATTCTTGTCCTGATGGGTTAAGGGCTTTGTGTAGAATACACTGATCAAATGCAATTCATTTCATCACTGACACAAGATCTACAAGATGTGTTGTGGCCACATTGCAAGACCCCCAAGAAAGACTACCACAGAGCTGATAACTGATGCAAAACACACAGGAGTTAATTGATAACAAGCAAGCCCGGGCTTGGTCCATGTCCAACACTTGACACAGTGGATGGAGGAGGATGACCCTGAGCTGTCAGAGTGGGGGGTATTTCAAAGGAAAAAACCGCAAGTGGCCACCTTTGTGTCATATGATTGAGTGGGGGTATGTTACCTTTGAATTTACTGGTTGGGGGTTACAGTTATCATTTGGGGGCAGGCCTGGACAAATCCCAGGCTCTGTCCTTGAGCTGCCATAAAGGCTGGCTGGTCTCATATGTTCACATTGACCATTGCATATATCTCTAAGTTGGTGAGGGGTCCCAGACAGTAAACAACTGGCTGAACTTTGAGCATTCAGAGTATGTGCAGAAACAGAGCTACTGCAAGGATGTCATAGCCCTCTCAGAAACTGCTTGCTTAAGTCTCAGGAAACTGAAATTGAGGCCTGATCTCTGAAAGAAGACTGACAGTCTGTTATGGCATCTGCTTGGTCCTTTCATTCTCCCCTTGAGTAGTGTATCATCTCCAATCTTGGAGATGTTTCTTTTTGATAAAAGACTTTACCACAAAGGTAGTAGATCACTTTAGAGACTAATTGGATCAGGACATAAGAGTTTTCCCATTATCAACGGCAAAGTGAGCTTCCCCTTATTTGACATTTGCAAGTGTGTCATGGGTTCAGGGGTGGATATTGGGATCTTAGCATCCTCAGTTTGGTGGTACCCAGACACAAATCATCATTCAGTTAAGACATCAATAACATAAGAGCCAACAGTAATTAGCAGAAGCACAAGGGTCAAAAGCCCTGTGATGACTGACAGAGTTCCTTATCCTGAAGGGACTCAGAAATGAGAATGGAGACCAGTTATTACTTTATCTCAGGCTCCCTATGAAAGAAATTCCCTTTTGATCTAACATTCCAGGGGAAGGGCAAAGTGTTCTCTTCTGTAATTACTTCCTGCTGACATTGAAACATTGCTGTCAGAGCCTTGGAAAGCCAGAATGTTAGTCAAAGACAAGGAGGGAACATTTTATTGACCAACTGAAGAGATGGCATTTATATCAAATGAACTGGTCCATATCAGCTTTCAGCAAGTTCAGGGCTCATCAGCTGTGGTAATATTTTATTTGTGCTGAAATGTGGTGATATTTTATTTGTATGTTAATACATAAAGCATGCCTGGAGGTCAAGGGGGAAAAGGCCAGCCATTTTTAAGTAAACAATAGAAGTCAGGCAGTGGTAGCACACACCCTTAATCTGACAAAATAAGGTCAGTCTTTCCCAAGTTCCTCCCCCATAGGTAAATTTCAAGCTATGGGCCTGGCAGCCAAGACTGATGCTGTCCTAGCACCTGTCCTGCCAATGATATGAAGACTACAGGAGCCTGGGATGGTGGCAATCTGGGTAATGGATAGTCTCTGTCATTTTTTCTTATCATTGTTCCATATCTTCTTTGGAGACCTTGGGAGTCATTGCTAGGAGCTGGGAGTCACTTGGCAGGCAGGGTCTCTGTGTGTTCTAGGACACAGCCAAGTGTGGTGACACATGCCTTTAATCCCAGGATCAAGCATAGAGACCTGAAGGTCTGCACAGACAGGCAGTGACAAGAAAGTGAGGTAGCTGGGCTAAGAGCCAATGAGAGGACAGAACAGTAAGGCAATAAAGGCATGGGTAAGACAGAAAGTAGTTTCTTTTGGCAGGCACAGAGGTAGAGAAGTAAGGTTTGTGGCTATCACTATTTCCCTTATCTCTAAGGCTTTCATTCCTATATTTGGTTCCATGTTTCTTATTTAATAAGACCATTTAGAAATTCATCTACAGTCAGCAAATGATGCTTGGATGTGTCTGTCAATCAAGTAGAAACCTGTTGAGACAGATATAAACTAGGAACAGGAGTTAGAATTCATGAATTTATTTGGAACGTTCAGATCCACAGTCTCAGTAATTGCAGTATTATCAATTTGCATTGAAATCCATACTGTAGAAAAAGCAGGTAACAGGTATCTGTAAAACAACACAAGTAGACTCATATTTTTGAGTCCTAGCAAAAGCTACAAATTTGGGTTAAAAATCATGTACATTCTTTTCTATCTAGAGAGCCAGATATAGATTAGATGGAAATGTCTTTTGGCCCAATGAAGAGCATCTGTAAGTCTATACTCAGAACCTGTTTATCACTTTCTCTCTTTTAAAGAGACTTAGTAGCTTTAATTAATTAATGCATTGACCAATTAATTAATAAGGTGGCTGCAACGTTGTGGAAGACTCTGGCTGACTGATGTTGCTAACCCGACAAAGCTATAGCCAGCCCAGTCATCAGTGCCATCAGAGACCTGAGAAGGATACATTGTACCTGAGTGCAGACTTCCAAATCTATTAAAAATGACAGAGACCATCCATTGCCCAGACCGCCATCATCCCAGGCTCCTGTAGTCTTCATAGCATTGGCAGGACAGGTGCCAGGACAGCATCAGTCTTGGCTGCCAGGCCCATAACTTAAAATTTTCCCTATAGGGGAGGAACTTGGGAAAGACTGACCTTATTTTGTCTATTTTGGGCCAAATCTCTGGCAGCAGGGGTTGAGTCAGAGCATCTTGCCCAGCGGTCAGTGTTATCCACAATTCAGGTGGCGTCTTCTTATCATTGTCCCATATCTTCTTTGGAGACCTTGGGAGTCATTGCTAGGAGCTGGGAGTCTCTGTTTGCTTTAGTAAGCTTTTTATCAAATAATTTAAATGCCATATTCATCAGATCACTGGCAGGTTTGAGGACCATTATCTATTAAATATATCTGAGCCAAACAAATCTAGAGCTAATCTTGAAAACATCTCTAAGTTTGGTAACAATAACCAGGCCAATTTGTTATCCTGTAGATATATTAGTCAAATGCAACTCTCGGGTTGTTTTTTCTTCTTATTTAAATAGCTTATAATTAAATAAGAGTTAACAGTTTATGCTTTAAACTAGTATCTGGATAACTGGGTGACTAGTATTAAGTTTTATTCCTTAACACAGAGGACATGCAAACTCAGACATTCAAAACCAAACATACATGTGGCCACATTTTCACTCATACCTACAGCGTAGACAGATATTTTTAAAAGTATGAATCTTTGGAGTCCCAATGTAATAGCAGAATAACAAGAAAAAGAAATCTGAAACATGTTTTATTCTTTTATATATCTCAAGTCAATTATTTTTATCATTACTTAAGCCTTTTTATCCTCAGAACTTTATAACTTGCATTTATATACTTTCCATCTTCCCAAACATTTTTTTATATTTTCATACCTAAAACCTTTACATCTTAGACCCTACATAAACTTTACTTATACTCAAACCTCACAACTTACTTAAAGTTCCACATTTTTATGACTCAAACTACTTCCTCAGACCCAAAATGTCACGTACTCAAACCCTCACAACATGTTTAAGCCTTCAAAGTTTTACATCTTAAACTGCTTCCTCAAACCAAAAAATCATTTATTCAAACTTTCATCCTCATATCTCAAGCCTTCATATTCTTATAAAAACATTACGTCCTAAAACATCTTTTTTTATATTTAATTCATTGAGCTATCCTTTACTTGGAATTTGATACAGTTTTTTTTATCTCGATCAATAATAATTTGTAACCAGTTCTCTTAAATGATAGCAGGTATTTGTAACCCATTGAACTCAAAATGACCAAAATCCATGTAATTCAGCATTTTTCTTTTAAATGGACAGAGAAGGGTTAACAAGGGTAGTTGCTGGCCAGCAGAAAAGAGCTTGAAGTTGTCACAGTGAAGAACTTGGCTTAGGAGGGAAAGGAGGGGGAGTGGTGGGCACAGAGTGTGTCCTTGGCTGCCAGTGTTCCTGAACAGAAGTGTTTGTTAGCTCCTCTGACTACAGTCAGATTCTCTGCTCAGTGTTCACACGGTTTTTGTCAATTGCAGGCAGTCCCCATCGCCCTGTCCAGAGCTCGCGTCTTAGTCCACCGAGAACACGCACCCCCACCCTCATGAGAGCAGCTGGCTGGCTGCAGTCCTGATAGCAAGAGAGCTAGGGAGGGAAGGAGGTGGCCCTTGCTGTGCCTCTCTCTCCTCTTTCAGGAAAATGAGGGAGGTGAGTAGCAGAAACAGATAACATTTAAACAGACAATCCAAGTCCCGGCACATCAGAACTGAGACGATGGCCTCAATCGCAGTACACAAGCTCCACCAGGCAGGAGCTACCTATCTGCTTATCTCAGTTCAGTCAGGAGGACCCAGTTCCCTCTATTATGGGCAGTGGCTCACACATCCTTCCAGTGGGCTAGGCAAAGGTCTAGTGGAGAAGGGAACTGTCCCATAGCATCTGTCACAGTCAAGTCAACAATGAAAACAATTAACACACCACACACAAGACCAAGGGCACACCAAGAAACTTTGCCCCAGTGAGACAACCAACAAAGCTTCAAGAACAATGACAGCCTGATGTGCTCTGGGGAGAGTGACTGACCCTCTAGGCTCAATCACATCAAAAACCATCCAGACTTGAGGCTCACTGTCCTTGATCAAATAGACATTGGATCGTCCACATCCCCATCAATCAGACATACACCAGGGGCTTCCACATCCCCATCAATCAGACATGCACCAGAGGCTTCCACATCCCCATCAGGAGCTTCCACATCCCTGCCTCCAGAACCCTGAACGTCTCTTGAGACCCCCGTGATCCCGGCTCACCAACGCATCCACTAGCTGCATGCCACAGGCACTGTCCATTACTGGATCACACCACAGACCTTAGTCACAGAGTCACACAGAGACAAGGACAAACAAAGATACACAGAAACTTGCCAGCCAGTTAGGAACCCCTTGGATCAGGGTCTGGGGATCATGGGTGATCCAGGACAAGCCCCCAAATGTTGTGGCCATATTGCAAGTCCCCGAAGCAAGACTACCACAGAGCCAATAACTGATGCAAAACATACAGGGGTTAATTGATAACAAGCAAGCCCAGGCTTGGTCCATGTCCAATACTTGACACAGTGGGTGGAGGAGGATGACCCTGAGCTCTCAGAGTGAGGGCTATTTAAAGGGAAAAACTGCAAGTGACCATCTTTTTGTCATATGATTGAGTGAGGGTGTGTTTGAATTTACTGGTTGGGGGTTACAGTTATCATTTTGGGGCAGGCATGGACAAGTCCCAGGCTCTGTCCTTAAGCTACCATGGGAGCTACTGCAAGGACTATGCCATAGCCCTCTCAGAAACTGCTTGCTCAAGTCTCAGGAAACTGAAATTGAGGCCTGGTCTCTGAGAGAAGACTGACAGCCTGTTATGACGTCTATTTTGGTCCTTTGAGATACTTAGTTCATATGCTCTTGTAAATTACTAGAAATACCAAATTCCCAGTGGCAAGCTATGAAATTAGGTAGCATAAGACAAAAATTCTGAGAGCACATTAAACAAACACACCTCCAGCAAATGTCCCTACCCCTCCTTATGCAAAGGGATGCATCTTGTCTTCACAGTAACTGAGACTCTCATGTTCAACATTGTAAATAATCCAACTCACTAGCTTTGTTGGACTGCATTTCCTGCTCATTCAATCCTCTCTTACAACAAGGTAAGAAAGTACTGTCCCAATAACCAAAGAGGGGTTGGCAAGGTTGAGGGAATATTGATGTGATACATAATGGCTAGATATAGATAGTCAGTAACAACTTAAGGCTGAGAAGAGTTCTGTCAGAAAAATCTATTGTGTGTATGTGATGGTTCATCATTGTCAGCTTGACTGGATTTGAAATGACCTAGGAGACACACCTCTGCATGGCCTTTGGGGGCACTTTCAATGATATTTAACTGAGGAGAGAAGCCCCACCTTGAATGAGGTTGGCACCATTCCCTGGATTCAATATAAAGGAGAAAATGAGTGGAGCCCCAGCACTCACCTTCTCTGTCTCCAGACTACCCATGCAATGTGACCAGCTCCTCCCACCATGATGACTATACCTTCTGTGAGCCAAAGTAGACCTTTCCTTCCCTGAGTTGCGTCTGGTAAGGGGTGTGTTCCAGGGAGTAACTGTTCATGATATTATCCTATTCTTTTCTAGGTGTGTATGTGTGTGTGTGTGTGTGTGTGTGTGTGTGTGTGTGTGTGTGTGCTGCATTCACATGAGTGTGCAGATGCATAGAAAGCCAAAGCAGGACCTCAAATATCTTCTATCATTCTCAACCCTATTGTCTTCAGACAGGGTCTCTCATTGAACTAGAGGCTTACCACATCAGCTTGGCTGGCCTGCCAATGAGCTCTCAGAATCCTGCTGTCTCTAATACTAGTGCTGGTGTCAGAGGGTGCACAGTCCTGCCTGGCTTTTCATGCGGGTGGCAGGGATTGAACTCAATTGTTTGTGCTTTCAACAAGTGCTCTTACCTACGGTGGTGGTTTGAAAGAAAATGGTCCCTGATGGGAGTGGAATTATTAAGAGGTGTGTCTTTGTTGGAGTAGGGTTGGCCTTGTACAAAGAAGTGTGTCACTGTGGAGACAGGCTTTGAGGTCCCCTATTCTTAGAATATTCCCCATGTAACAGTCCACTTTCTGTTGTCATCTGATCAATATTTAGCCAGCAACTTGTCTGCCTGCACACTGTCTGCTTCCTGCCATGACGATAATGGACTGAACCTTTGAACTGTAAGCCACCTCAATTAAATGTTTTCCTTCATGAATAGCCATGGTCATGGTATCTCTTCATAGCAATAGAAACTATAACTAAGACACCCACTAACCCAATCTCTTCGATGCTGAATTCACTTTGCTAATAAACAGAATCCTTCAGTTATTTTTTTTTAATTGTGACTTTAGTTTTGATCACTTTCTCCAACAAACAAACAAGAAAGGTTCTAAACACCTCTGTCTAGGCCAATATGTCTATTCAGTATTATTGCTTTTATATATATCCCTGGATATTTGGAGGTTCTTTTCAGATGTGTTCCCTACCTGGGCTTTTTTTCCCACATCTAATCTTCTCCAACTCCCATACTTCTGTTTTGTCTGCAGGGCCCTGTACACACTACTTGCCACATCTGTGAACTGGTCAGAAGTTCAACTGCTGCTTCTGCTCTGCCATGCTCTGGTGTGTGGGCTTCGTTCCCATCCAGGCACATTTGTTCTTTCCTCACTCGACTGAACTTCCCTACAGTCCATGGCCACTCAAAGGTAACACATCAGTCTGCTTAAGATTCTCAAATGCAGAGCAGAATGTTTAGACAAGAAATTCATTTTGATACATACCTTAAAACCTGAAACAGGTTTCAAATACCAAAGAGTAGGGAGCTGATACATACTATGGGAGTATGTCAGTCACCACTGTGACAATATGCTTGAAATAACCTAAAAGAAATGAGACTAAAAAGAGATGGCTCAGTAAGAATACATACTACTGTTTTAGAAGATCAGAGTGTAAGCATCCACACCAGGCAACCCAAAATTACCTATAGCTCCAGGGGATCTAGATGCCCTTTCCTGGCAACCTCAAGTACCTATACTTAAAAGCATATACGCTCATACGGATACATACACATGCACAAATTTTAATAAATTTTGAAAAGAAAGATCCGTTTGGCTCATGGTTTCAAACATTTTGTTCTAGGTTGTTTGACCTGGTTGCTTGAAGCCTGTGATGGAAAGGACAGAAGCATGTGGCAGAGGAAGACTGCTATGTCATGGCAGCTAGAAAGAAAGATAGAAAGAGTGAGCCAGATATCTGGCCTGCCTCAAGGGTACAACCTCAATGCTCTGACGCTTTTCCACTCCACTTCTTTCCAGCCTCTTAAAGACTCCACTATCAGCCAGTAGGGCAACCAAGTGAAGACAAACTCTTTACCGCATGTGCCCTGAAATTCCACAGCCTTCCTGCAGGACACTCAGATGAGCCTAGCTTAGCAGCCACCAGCACCTGCACAGCAGCCGCCTGCTCCACACTTGAAATCACTAGTCCTTCTGTCTGTATGCTCCCCTCTCCCTATCATATTAACTCTAGAGAGGCTGGAACTCTAGTGAGGAAGAAGGCCAGAAGGAAGAGACCACTGCAGAGGACAGGAACTGTATATTGAAAAGAATTGTAGATCACTAAAAGAAACATTTATAATTAAAAGCACACTAAGCACGTGTCTCAGTGAGAGTTACTATTGCAGTGATGAAACACCATGATTAAAGCAACTTGGGGAGGAAAGGGCTTATTGGATTTACATCATAGACCATCACTGAAGAAAGTCAGAAGAGGAACTCAAGTAGGTCTGGAGGGATCTGAGTCAGGAACTGATGCAGAAGCCATGGAGGAATGATGCTTACTGGCATGCTCCGCATGGCTTGCTCAGGGATAGCATCACCCAACATGGGCTGGGCCCTCCCCCATTCATCAATAATTGAGAAAATGCCTTACAGTGGGATCTCATGGAGGCATTTCCTCAGCTGAGGCTCCTTCTTCTCAGATGACTTTAGTTTATGTCATGTTGACATAAACCTATCCAGCATAGCACAGAAAACTTACAGAATAGCTTTTAATTCCTTTATACCCACTCTGAGCAGTCTCAAGGCTATGGAAACAGGCTCTACTTGTTTGAATGAAAAATGTCCCCAGTACACTCATGTATCTGAAGACTTGTCCCCAGATGGTGACACTGCTCAGGGAGGTTATTGACTCTTTAGGAGGTACAGCCTTACCAGAGGAACTGCATCTTGGGAAGCAGACTTTGAGGGATTATAACTTTATCCCACTTCCTGTTTCCTGTGTGCAGGTGACAATGTGAACAGCCAGCCTCCTGCTCCTGCCGCCATACTGCCTCTTTCCCAACACGATGGACTCTATGCTTCTGGAATTGGAATCCAAAATAAATTATTTCTTCCTTAAGTTGTATTTGGTCATGGTCTTTTATCACAGTAACAGAAAAGTCACTAATATACAGGGCCTCAGTCTAGCCAGCTGTATAAGAGGTACAGCAGACAGGCAGAGCCTTCTGATGGTTGGATGAGAGATGCATATGCACAGAAATTAATCACATTCCAGCCCAGAAGATGTACAAAGCTGCTTCTCATTATGTTAAAATTTAAGCTAGTCAACTCTCCCACATCCGTAACATTTAGAATTCTTTTTTGGAGGAGCAGGCAGTGTTCTCATAAGGACTTTTCTTTTTAAGTTAGTGTGTGCATGCAGGTGTGTACATGTATTGGTGTACGTGAGCCTGGGTGTGCAACTGTGGAAGTTAAAGGTCAACATTAGGTGTCTTCCTCCATTCATTCCATGTTTTTTATTTTTGTTTTTCTTTTGTGTTTTGTTGTCATTTTGTTTTGTTTTGTTTTTGACAGGATCTCTCATTAAACCTGGAGCTCATCAATGGTCTAGACTGGGCAGCCCTTGGATCCTCCTGTCTCTGCCCCCAAGTGCTGGGATCACGGGTATATGCTACCACACTAAGTATTTTAAATGAGTGCTGGGGATCTGAACTCATTTACTTGGCAAGCATTTTGCCCCCTGAGCTGCCTCCTCTGCTGCTGGGTGTTTTAACCCTTTCTTAATCATCTGCTACTCTGATAACTTCAGTTCTATACGTATTTACTATACAAACATAGATGTGATTCTCATATAGAATCTGCTGTAGTGAGAACTCCCCCATAGCCCAGCATAACTTTGTTTACTGTATCACAAATCAGGCTGTAAGTCGGGGAGTGGGGAGGCAAGACAGGGCTGGAAGAAACACCTCAATGATGATGTTTGTTTTTAAATGGTCTCATAACAAATGGACAATAAGCTTCCCTTGTTTGATATCATTTCTACATTCAGGAAACTAAAATAACAATGGCATCTAAGTCTCTATTCTCTGATCTCCATGAACTGTCATCAATGTGTACATATGTATATTTGCCCTCTCTCTGTACTGTGCTTAGAATATTTGTTTAACTAGGCAAAGATGTGTTACATTTGTTTAGGCTGCATTTGTTTAACTATGTAAAGATGTGTTGCATTTCTGTTAATTAAATAAAATTAACCTGGGCTCAGAGAGGTGGGGTTAGCAACTAGTTGACAGGAAGTAGCAGGGAGGGCATGGCTGGGTTTTTGTAGTTGGGGTGGTGAGGAAGGAGAGAGGCTTCCTGACACCAGCAAAGAGAAAAGGTAGCCAGTTGCTACTCTAACTCTCTGAGCCCTGTGGGGGAACAGGATTCCCTCAGGCTGAGGGGAGAGGGGGTACTGAGTACAGTCACTGTGAGGAAAGTAAAACACCCTCCAGAGGTCTCAGAAGTGTTAGGTTTATAACAGCACCAGCCTGAGACCAGAAGACAGGCATCAAAGGTGACATTTCAAACATCATTGTTTCAATGTCAGCTCACAAGTGTTTTGACAAGAATAAAATGCAAACCTTCACTCATTTCAGAGCAAACACTGAACAACTAAATGATTTACATGACGACAGCAGAGGTGAAATCCACGTGCTTCATGACCTTTTCTCCAACTCTAACTTCTGGAATTGAACTACAGTATTCCTAGGTTTTCCATATCCCATGTGAGCACACACAAAATAATATTTCAAAATGACCTTTCAAATCATAAGGCTGGGTGTCTGTATATGAGACAAGTATATGTATGTATATATATATATATGTATAGAATTACTTTAATTGCAAAAATTCATAAAAATGAACTGCCACACAAATAAGTCTTGAAAGTTCTTCAATATAAATTGTTAGCAAATGCCAAATGAAGCAAAGATATTTTCTTTGTCAACAAAATCTCCTGCCTTTGAAAGTTAGAATATGTCATTTCAATTAAAGGGGAGGGAGGGGAGGGGAGGAGGAGGGAAAAGGAAGAGGAAGGATGCAGGGAGAAAAAGCACAGCTTCGCACTCAGAGTGTCAAAGAGTTAATTCAAACAGCACGGGGGGCTGTGCTGATGGAACCATGAAAAGGAACGCATCATTAAGAAAACTTCAAAGTGGATTTGGGGTTGAATTTAAGAAGTAACACACACCTGGTTTTTGCTTGTTGTTTCCGTTTGTTTGCTTGGTTGGTTCACTAAATCAGAATATTTACCATTGCTGAGGGAAGCTGTTGAGTTCAGGGCGCTGTTCTACTTCCACACATGGGAAAGTATCCCTGCTAACTCCAGAGGTTGGACATCAGTAATGCAATGTTGCAACTCAAGCAGCAGATGTCCACTTTTGAACAGAAAGAGATGTATTCGATGTCAGCCAATCAACAGATAAATACAGATTCACAGTTTACTTTTTAGACATGATCCTTCTAGAACATGCTCTTTGGTGAGATCCATTGTCCCAAATGAGGACTTCTTAAGCAGACATTTCTAAAGCAGACAGTATCTGAGAACAGCTGGTCAGGGTACCATGAACTCCTTGTCAGCTTCTACAGACTGCTCCAGAGCTTCCAAAAAATTCTTTTTAATCAAGTACAAGCTTAAGTAATTTAAGAAAACTACAATTGTTTATTCCAGACTTCTTTCTTCTTGTTAATAAAGAGTTTCAACAAGAAAAGTCCCTACCCCATGGTGCTTCAGTTGGAATACATTTACAAAATTAACTTGAAAAAATTGGAGTTGATTAGTTCCATTAGCTATTCTGTCAACAAATGCAACTCATCTAATCAGTCATAATTAATGCTGATGTTTGATGAGAGACTCACACAAGGGAAGCTGGTCGACATGCTGAACTGGCCCTCCAGGGATCTGGGTGAGATTGGCTCTTTAGCTTCAAGTTGGAAAAGGAGAGTGTGTGTTTGCTTTAGCCAAGTTGGCAAAAGAAATGCATGCCCAGCCACTCGTGGGTATGGGATTGTTTTGTGCATATTTAGCAAACTTGGCAGCCAGACTTTAGTTTTCTCCAGGAACATGGTCTAAATTCTAGAATCCTGGCACTTCAATGAAGACAAATGCCAACCTAACCTGTGCTTCTGATTTGGGCTCCTCAGTCCAAGAACATTAGAGAGCATCATTCATCAAGGGCAGCAATAATTAAATTACTGTGCTTACGTGGCTTAATACAATCCATTAGATGATAGAAGAGAGGCAGAGCTCATCACTGGGTCATGCCAGACATCACCCAGACTAACAAGGTGGAAGCTTCTGGAACAGTGTGCTGTGCACAGACATGTATCATCCACATAAAGCATCCTCTGCTCCCCACAACTAATTTTCCACCAAGAACAAAGGGCACCTTTTACTTTCCTCAGATCTGTTATTTAAAAAAAAAAAAAAAAACCACCAGACAGTATTTGGATTGTTGTTTTCATTTGTGTGTATGTGGTGTATGGGTATGGGTATCTCACAGGTGTGGGAGCACCTGTGTGAAAAAATGTACCTGTGTGCATCATGCATACGGGAGCTGCAGGTTGGCATCGTGTCTTCCTCAATAGCACTGCACCTTGTACATTGATTCTGGACCACTCACCTGAGCCCAAAACTCACCAGTTCAACTAGTAGAGACAGCCAGATCAACCTGGGGATTCCCCGCCTTTACCTCCTGTTGTCTCCAGCCTGGCACTCATATGGGAACTGAGGACTCAAACTCTGGTTCTTACATTTTTATGACAAGCTCTTTGACCACTGAGGCATCTCCCCAACCCCTGTTTGTTTTTTAATTATGTAAATAGTCTTTAGTTGTCCTGGAAATAAAAGAGGGAGTCAGAGGTGGTGTCATAATTAGCACCAAGGATCCCCCAGACTCTGCTCCCCAAATGGACTCTCCCTCTTATTATATTTTCCATACTTTCTTCTCAGCTGCATAGTTCACACTGACCTGCAAAAAACATAGATCTCCATCTCCATTCAAAATCTTCTTCCTCTATTCCCTTCCTTTGTTTCCTTTTTTATATGTGGCCCCACCCTATCTCTTTTTTGTAAGGTCAGGCTCTGCTGCTCAGGTGGCCTTGAATTCCTGGGTGAACTTATGATCCACCTACTTCACCCCAGCAAGCACCTGGGTCTAGAAGCCTGCACCATCATGCCTGACTTTCAATGATTTTCATTTTTAATCCATAATGACTTAATGTATTGTTTTTCAAACAAAGTTACAATAACTTTATACAGTCACTTGTGTGGAGATTTTGGACTGTCTGCCCTGCTTCTGTTCTCTCATCCCTTTTAAACAAAGCTACATTTTTTACAGTCTAAACTAAAGAGAAGTTTATCTGGGCCCCTGCCTCAGATTCTCAGGCAGCAAGACTGTAAATTTATGGCATCTGGCTATTAGCATATTTCTTGATCCTTGGGCTCTGATTTCTACTCTTTTCTCTACCAGAACCATCTTCCCACAGCCTCTCCTCCCTAAACCAAACACTCTCCATTCAACATCTGCTAGAACATCTGACTAAGTCGACAATCCATGATTCATCCTCTTCCTCCCCTGAGAACTCATAGTATTCCATTTCTCTGGATGTTCCTAGCAGCCTCTTAGGTTTCCCCTCCTCTGCCTCATAAATATGATTTTGCCCCTCACCCTCTCTGTGGCCCTTCAACCCCCTATTCACTCACCCTTTAGATTACCATTCTACTTCTACGTGAACTGTTAAAACTGAGCTCATTGGTGTGGTGTGGACAGTAACATCCAGGTTATCACTGAAACAGAGGCTGGTGTGGACATTGCTCCAGCCAGGAGAATGCAGGCAGAACATTCAGAAGTGTTGATGCTATTTAACGGTAACTAATTTTAAGTCATATTTTTACATTAAACCAAACAAGAACAAATACCAAGGTGTATGCTTAAGTTTTTTTTAACTGAATGTCAAGCTCAGTTGAAAAACAAAAAAAAGCAAATGTTTGAAAAACAAACACATGTGTATGAAAGAATAAATTACAAAACTAAAATCAATGTTTTTCAAGAAGCATAAATTTTCCAATGAAATTAACCCTGTCTGCTCCAATTCTCTCCTCTCCAAACAACAGCTTCAGATTTTTGTAACTTCACAAACAATTCATTATGACCTTGCCCAGGCATCTTAAAGTCTATATTGAAAACTGGGTTTAAGTCTCTTCCCAAACCTGCTTCATTCCTAAGGATGACATCTCCATGACTACTTCCATGCATCTGATAGGGGCTCTATCTGAAAATCCTGTATCATTGTGGTTCTTCTTTCTCTTGACTGATGTGTTCAAGCAGTTGCTAAGCTACCTCATGTTTACCCTTTCATCCATTTTCTTGTGTCCTTCTTATCTTGATTATCTGTCATCTAGTTCCTACTTCATTATTTTTAAATTTTTCTTATTGTATTTATTTATTTCTTTTGGCAGAGGCTCTCATGCCATGGCATATGTGTGGAGAACAAAGGACAATTTGCAGAACTCAGTGCTCTTCTTCTACCATGTGGGTTCCAGGTGTTGAGTCAAGTCAGAAAACTTGGCAACAGGCACCTTTACTCACTGAGACATCTCCCAGACTCAAGATCCTACTTACTTTTGCTTAAAGTATTCTAATTGTGTCTGGAAGGTTATTCTTGTCAACTTGGTTAAATTAGAATCATGTAGGAGCTTAGTGAAGTACCTCTCTGAGTGGATCCAGGAATCTGATAGATGGAGGAGACCTCTCTAGACATGATTAGATATGAGATCTCTGATATCATCAATGCTTAATATGATGACATTATCAAAAAATGGGGTTCTAGTTAGAGAAAGTGGATCACTGAGGGCATTTCCTTCTCTGTCTGTCTTGCCTTGGACTATTAGACTTCTCTGCTCTCAATCTATCATTAAGAAGATCCTCTGCCACATGGTCCCACCATGAGGTTTTTCCTTACCACAACATAGAAGTGCCACAGACTGAGCCCTCTAGAACAATGAGCCAAAAGAAATACTTCCTCCATAAATTGGTTCTGTCATGCATTTGATCATGGCAACAAAAATTAACTAAAAAATAATCACAATTGGTTACTTTCCTCCTGCTGTGACAAAAAGTGTGACAGATGCAGCTTAAGGAAGGAAGGTTTATTTTGGCTCACGGTCTGAGGGCAACCATCATATGGGAAAGGTACACCATCAGGAGCAGCAGGAGTTGGACTGTGTATGCACTCGGGAAACAGAGACCAGTGCTTATTCTAGTATACTTTCTATTGTTGTGCTAGAACACTCTCACCAAAAGCATCTTGGGGAGGAAGGGGTTTTTTTGGCTTACATGTCCCAAGTACACTCAATCACTGAGTAAAAGCAAGGCAGGAACTCAAGCAAAGGCCATGAAAGAATGTTGCTACTTGGCTTGCTTTATTATACCCAGGACCACCTGTCCAGAGATGACACTGTCCAGAGTAGGCTGGGCCCTCTCCCATCAATCACTAATCAAACAAGCACCCATGAAAATGTCCCATAGACATGTCTACAAGGCAATCTGATGGAGTCCCCAGTTGAGGCTCCCTCTTTCTAGATGGCCTGAGCTTGTGCTGAGTTGACAAAAACTAACCTCAACAGTGGTGGTTCCCAGTAGTTTCCTCTTTTTCCCCTTTTTAGTTCAGTCTCAGACTTCAGCCCATGAAAAGGCACTGCCTATGATCAAGGTTTCCAACAAAACCTCAGGAGCATTCTCCAGACACACCTAAATGTGTGTCTCCTAGTTAATACCGAATCTAGCCAGGTTGGCAATGATTAGCCATCACAACATCCCATTGTTTTGTATCCACATAAATTAGACATAATTTTGTCATCTTCATCATCTCATAAGCTTCCCCTGATTCCCAACATCTAAGGCAATAAAATAGAATTCTTCAGCCTGGTAAACATAATCTTACTGTCCTCTGCTTCTAACCTGCAAAGTTCTGTAGGTGCTCACAAAAAATTATTATTGGTGTCTTGTGTCCACATTAAAATTTTCCTGTGTATAAAGGGAAAAGTGATGATCCAGGCCATTAATCATAAGAACATCTCAGTGGGTAAAGTTTGCATCTGAAGTCTGCTCTGGCACTTCCAAGAGAAGATCCTCCCTCTTGGGGCTGGCATATGTTAAGTGGGATCCATCATCTGCTGCAGAAGCAAAGGCTTAACTCTGCCCAGTGCCCTATCTCTCTGTGTTATGCCAGCTCTTTGGGGCCCCATGGATTTCCATGTATGTGCATGTTTTTTGTTTGTTGTTTTTTGTTTGTTTGGTTTGGTTTTGGTATTTTGGGTTTTTGGGGATTTGTTTTGTTTTGTTTTGTTGTTTGTTTTATTCTTTGTTGTTGTTTTTCGAGACAGTTTCTCTGCACCTTTCCTGGAACTCACTCTGTAGCCCAGGCTGGCCTCAAACTCACAGAGATCTGCCTGCCTCTGCCTCCCGAGTGCTGGGACTAAAGGCGTACACCACCACCACCACCCAGCTTATGTGCATATTTTTGCCTCCCTGTAATCTCAGCTGGAGCCAATGAACCTAGGATGTTTACTGTAATTTTCTCCGATATTTGCCTTCAGGGTGAGTCCTGAGATGCTGCCATGAGCTAAGGAAAATCTGTGATCTAATTTAGAAGCAGTGGACCATGCTGTCTTCTCTCAGACTCTTCTGTGAGGAAGGTTTTTTTCTATCTCTCAATGGTGTTTTGTTGGTTTTGTTTTGTAGTCTGTTTGTTTCTTCTACTTTGTCATTACGAGATTCACTTAGCAAAGGCAGAAAATATGAACACTGCTCTTCAGCCGTCACTCTGCTAAAGTGCCACAGTGCACAGTGACTTCACTTTAATCTCTCTGATTCTCCTCTAGCGAGACCCTTGTGCCCTCTTTGGCTTTCTACCTAGACTTTGGAAGGGGCTATGTCGAAGTGACTTAAACAAAAATCTCTAAATTGACAGTCTTCATGTTCTGAAAGATTTTGTACCCCACTATCCTTACGTTAAAATCCTCAGTGCTGCCATTAACGCAAAACCAAAGATCGATTTTTCATTTTTCTCTAGACAATTTTACCCATTTTAGTTCTTGTCTCATGTCAGCTACAGAGAGTTGTTATTGCTGGTTCATTGGTGTGGGTTTTTTGTTTGTTTGTTGTTTTTTTTTTTTTTTTTTTTTTTTTCATTTTCTCCTTTGGCCTCACAGAAAAAGAAAAAGAAAAAGAAGTTCTGGGCTTTACCAGGCACAGCAGGTAAAAATTTTGGTCTTCTCTGCTAACTTGAAGCATAGTTACATTAGATATGGAGGCCATCAGACATAATTTTGCATGACAAGCAATTGGATTAAGTCCAACTGAAGATAAAACCAGGAGCTGCAGACAGACATCATGAACATTCTAGCTAGAATCCGAGAGATTCCAAATACCACAGGAGTTTGAAATTTTCCTAATTCTCTTGTCACCCTCCAAAAAAAAATGGCAAAAAGCCATTTCACGAAATGGCTGTAATTTCACGAAAGAAATTTCTCTGAATACAATGGCCGCTTTACTCCTAGACTAGCGTGTCAGGCACATATCTACAGAAAGAACGGAAGTGAGAAAGAAATGTATCCAAAGCACTCTGCAGAACCGTGCACAACATTGCGGGACTGACCGGAAGCCAGCAGACCAGACAGGAAATGCACCCCCACAGGCTCATGTGTTTCAACACTCAGGCCCCACTGGTGGCACTGTTTGGAAAGTTGTGGAACCTTTGGTAGGTGAAGTCTTGTTGGGGGTGTATGTTAGGGAGGGACTTTGAGAGCTTATGGCCCCACTTCCTATTCTCTCTCTGTCTCCTGCCTGCTGGTGCAGTGTGGCCTCATGGTCCTCCTGCCCTGCCTGCCCTGCCTGCCCTGCCTGCCCTGCCTGCCCTGCCTGTCCTGCCTGTCCTGCCTGCCCTGCCGTGATGGCCATGATGGAACTATCTTCCTCTGGTCTGTGAGACAAATAGATCTTTCTACCTCCACTTGCTTTTGTCAAGGGTGTTCTATCATAGCAACAAAAATAAAGCTAATGTAACTTTTTTCTGGCAACTTCTTAAAGTACCTCTGGCCAAATTCCAAATATGACATAGAAAAAAAGCATAGAATATTCAAGTCTGCTGAATTCAACTTACAAGCCACTAAGTCAACTCAGGTGTTTCTTGCAAATGCCAGCAGAAGATCTTCTGATTACTAATTGGAAGCTCCTCAACAACAGAATCAAAATGACTCAAGGTTAAAATAAGATAGTTGTTGTGTAATTCAGGAGATAGGCCAGAGAGAAAGCGAATAACAGTGTCACCCAACGTAAGGAGAAGGACTAGCAGGTCAGAAAAAAGTGTTGGAGGCACAGTGGCCTCAAACAATTCAGTCAAAACAGCACAAAATAAATAAACCTCTCAATTGTATTCATACCTAGGTTTCATCCAAACACAATCTCAATCATTTGCTTAACATAAGCAGTGTGGGGGTCTGAGGAGACAGCTCATCAGTTTAAAGTGCAAGGACCTGAATTCAATCCCTGTAACCCAGTAATCAGGGTTATCTAGCAGAGCAGAACTGAACTCATAGTGTGTGTGTGTGTGTGTGTGTGTGTGTGTGTGTGTGTGTGTGTGTGTGTGTGCTAAAAGAAGATTAATTAGAGTGGGTTACAGGCTATGGTCTGTAGTCCAACAATGCCTACTCCCCACAGGAAAGGCCAAGAACGCAGTAGTTGTTCAATCCACAGGGCTGGATGTCTTAGCTGGTCTTCGGATCATATTGGAGTTCTAACAGGTGCTAATTCCAGGGAAGAAATGCCTCAGCAGCAGAGTAGATAAGCTTGCCAACAAGAATGAGGGCAAGCAGGCAAAAAAAAAAAAAAAAAAAAAAAGCTTCTTTCATAGAGGCTTAGAGGAGTTATGGCCCATTTTAATGTCAGTCTTCCCACCTCAAATGACCCAATCAAGAAAATCCCTCACAGGCCTGTCCAGCTGCTGGAATTTTAGTTGATTATAGATGTACTCAAGTTGACAACCAAGAGTAGCCATCACAATAGGTTAAAAAGCAAGCAAACAAAAATAAAAACAGTGGGGCAAGGGATTGTAAGGGAGTTCCAGACAGGTCAGTCCCTGGAGCATGTGATTCAGCCACCTAACACACTGGGCCAATACCAGGCCAGTGACAGACACTGAAAAAAGTGGGTTGCATCTTAGAAAGACACCTGAGTGTGGTCTGGCTTTCGCATGCATGCATCTGCACACACATACACATTTACATATGTTAAAAACAGTCCTATTAAGCTGGGCATGATGTCACCCACACTTGTAACTCAGGCATGTGGAGGTAGAGGGAGGAAGACAGTAATTTGAAGGCCAGCCTATGCCACACAGTGAGACCCTGCCAAAAATAATCCAAGTGACTGAAAGATGAGTATAGACCAGCCTGAGACTGCATGCTGTAATGCTCAATCTGGACTGGGAAAAAAAAAAAAAAAAAAAAAAAAAAAAAAAAAAATGAGTATAGTGGTGAGAATGTTACTAAAATCTTTAATCAGAACTCAAAATACACAACTCTTTTTTAAGCCCAGAACAGTGTTCTCATCCCTCTAAAATAGCAAAGACTTCCTGCATATCATCAGAATAACTTTTCAAGCCTGATTAAAAGGCATATCAGTTTCCAGGAATGGGTTTTATTTTTCAATCTCATTTTCCTCTGTGAAAACCTTTATTAGAATCTCAATTCTGTGTCTGACCATATAATTTAACAGAATGCTGTGCTTCCATAAGACTATTTCCATCACAGTAGATTGTTCATCATGAATATAAATGTAATCCATAGGCTTCAACAAGATTTGGTATACTTTGGGGACCATCTTAAAATAAAGTATATAAATTGTCACTGAAAATTACACTACCACGTTACCTGTATTTTGGATTGTATTGAGCAAGTCTTCATGTACTCAACCCATTCAACAGAGATAATTAGACAGCACAGGAAATGCTAGCATTATAAAATCAAAGAATTTAAGACTCCTTGCGAGTTTTAAGTGCCACTCAGCTTTAGGTAACTGTGAGGCATGACTGCCACCTACTGGCAAGGATTAAGATTGCAATATCTCACCACTTCATCCTTGTACTGGATGAGGCTTTGTACAGCTAATGTACCACCTAGTATTAGGTGGGCAGCTTGTGCATAGTTTTGTAAAACCACACAAGAATTATTTCCCTTGGTCATTATGTTTTACCTTGTATATGCATTAAATACAGGGGTGTTTTGTAAGTTTGTGGAGCAGCAACTTCCCTTTATTTTTTAATGTATTCATTCCACTGCCCCTTGAACAATACTTTAATATTCATGTTAAATAAAGAAGAAATGAGAGCCAGAGATCTGGCTCGGTGGTTAAAAGCACACACTGCTGTTGCAGAGGACCTGAGTTTAGTTCCATCCAAGTACCCATGTTTGTAACTTCAGCTTCAGGGACACACACACACACACACACACACACACACACACACACACACCATTAAAAACAATAAAAATCAAAAATCAAGAAGAAATGAGCAAAGTGATAACATGGTTTTCAGATAGTGTAACATGTTGATTGATAACCTACGTTTTAAGCCTGAAGAGTTATATGCCAAAACATTCTTATACTCTATGTTGGCCCTTTTATGAGTCTCTTAATTTTTTGTCTTTTTCAGGCATGATCTTGTGTATCCCAGGCTAGCCTTGAACTCACTGTGTAGCTAAAGATGACCTCAAATACTTGATCCTCCTGCCTCAATCTCTGGAGTGCTAGTATTACCACACCTGGCTTTATTAAGTTCTTTAAGCCTGGTCTTAATGTCACTGAGGAATCTGTTGGGAACTTTATAAAGATATTAGGAGTGTTAACTGTGCATGCCAAGAGTTCGTTTCTCTATTTTCCGTGTTCTCAATTCCCAATCTACATCTTACTACAAAATCCTACATCACCACTGAGTGAGGCAGGCTCCATGCAGGTATGCACTGAGCATAAGTGTTCACATGGTCATAGATCCTTGGGGTTATTAGGAGCTAGGCTGTAATATTCAAATCACTATTTTAAAAATCTCTAACAGTACTCAGAATTGCTTGACTAGTTCTGAGCTCTCCCTGGCGGGGTTTGCAGAAGTATTAATTTATATTGCAGCAGATATTACATTTTGTTGCCTGCTGAGGTCCCATCTTGTATGATCAGGGAACTATCTGTTCATGTTCCTATGCTGGGATGTCAGTCAGACAACAGGACTCCAGTCAGCATGAGCACTGCCTGCTTATGAAACACAGAGAAGTGCAGGGACACAGTGCAGAGGAAGAATTGATGTTGACCCCAAAGTGAGGTAACATGGTACAGAGCTCAAGTTCTCTCCTCCACAGACTCTGCTGCAGCCATATTCTATTCTGAGGCTGCTGTGGTTGGTCCTAAGACATTTCTAATATAATGTAATTGGGTCCCCATGGTACTCTCATTTACATTGATTTGAGAGAATAGTTCTCAAGGACTGTAGGAGGGGCGTATGGAAGGTGCATGTGCAAGTGTGTATACATGCATGTGAAGACCACAGGACAATCTTGGGTCCTGTGTTTTGAGACAGGGCTTCTCACTGCCCTTGAACTTGCCAAGTAGGCTAGTTTGGCTGGTGATCAGTCCCCAGCAATCCTCCTGTCTCCAGTGCCCCGGCACTGGAATTACAACCCTGACACCAGACACAGCTGTTTATGTGGGTTCCAGAATCACACACAGGACCTTGTACTTACATGGTAATCACTTGATTAAACTACCTCCCCAGCCCTCTCAAGGACTTTAGAAGAGGAAGGAGGAAACTTCCTATAAAGTTCAAACAAGCAATTTCCTCTGGACTCTGATTTAAATGCTAAAATATTCCTTATCAATAACCTGGCAGGCTCCTAAGATTAATCTCTTATCTTAGAGCCTACAATCAATCAGGACCCGTCCCTAGAGACAGATGGGATCACCTCCATTTGAGTGTCATGGACTGCATGGAGGAAGGGAGAAGTCTGCTCTGCTTTCAACATGGACACTGTCCCCCACAAATTTACAGGAGAAAGGCTTGATAAGGTGGTTGCAATGGGAGGTACTGGGGACCTTTAGGATTGGGAGTGGGGGAGTCTAGTAGGAAGTCCTTGAGTCACTGTGGACATATCCTCCAAAAGAAGTGAGAATTTTGTCTTCTTCAGCTTCTCCCTCAAGACATGATCATTCATTCTGACAGTCTCCACCATAAAGTACTTCCATTACCAGAAGGCTAAATCCTGGGCCAAGTCATCTTTGCCTTGAACCTTCACAGTCTTGAGCCAGTGTAAACCTGGCTTTAAAGTAACTTGGGTTGGGTATAGCCTTCCAGTGACAGAAGGCTGACTGAAACAGGAATACAGTCCAGGTTTACTTTAAAGGACAAGAAAGCAAGGCAGGTGGCTAAAAGTTCCCACATACAGCACACATAGATGTCACCTTTGGTTTCAGAAAATCGATGTCACATGTTGAACTGTTTGTGATTTTTAATGACATTTTTAATCCTGGAAATCCAAGTATAGTGGCACATTATTTAATAGTAGATGCCAAGGTGGGGGGGTCATCCAAGATCATCTGATCCAAAGAGCTTGAGGTCACTGTGGGCAACACAGAGAAACCCTTTGTGAAGAAAAAAAAAAGATACCCTAAAAAAAGATACCCTAAAACTCTGTGTGTGTGTGTGTGTGTGTGTGTGTGTGTGTGTGTGCGCGCGCAAGTGGAGTTCAAAGGTCAACCTCAGGTGTTGTTCCTCAGAAGCCATCCATATTGTTTTTTGAGACAGGGTCTCTTCATGGTCCTGGAGCTCACCAGTTCATCTAGGACGGCCAGTCAGCCCCAGGAACCCTCCTGTCCCTGGCTCCCCAATGCAAGCTTGTGCCACCCCACCTGGCTTCCTACCTGAGCCTTCATTGTTTATGTGGCAATCAGTCTGCTGACTGACCCATATCCCGAGCCCCAAAACACATCTTTAAGAGAATTCTTTCTGACAGTCTGCATATGAAGAATCAATATGTACTGACAGAAACATCACATGTTTAGATCTATATTAACACAGCATCTCTGTGAGTGTTCATTAAATACTATACTGATCTGAAACAAGAAGCATGCACAAGTTAAAACTCTGAGCGGGTGACTGCTGTGTTTGAGTCTCAGTTTCTCCACCTGTGAAGTAGAAGATGACACAGAAAGCCACTTATCCTTTCACAGGGTTTATATTCTACTCTGTGAATCATAGCCTTCTACATTACTGTCCTAATTAGTTATTCTGTTTTTGTTTTTTGTCTACTTGACATAAGCCAGAGCCATCTAGGAAGAAAGAACCTCAATTGAGAAAATGCCTCCATTGGATAAATCAACAAGCCTGTGATGCATTTTTTTTTTTTTTTGATTAAAGATTGATGTGGGAAGACTCAGTCAACATGAGAGTGGGCTGGGGAGGGGCAGTTCCATCCCTGGGCAGGTGGTCCTGTGTTATGTAAGAAAGCAGGCTGAGCAAGTCATGGAAAGCAAGCCGGTAGGCTGTGTTTATTCATGGCCTCTGCTTTGTTTCCCACCTGGAGTTCCTATCCTGAGTTCCTGCCCTGGCTTCCCCTCGTGATGGCCTGTCATAGGGAGGTATAAGTCAAATAAACCCTTTCCTCCCCAAGTTGTTTTTGGTCACAATGTTTATCACAGCAAAAACCAGCAAAGTGAAACAGTCATTCGTGGAAGCATTGGCCTCCTTGCTTCTGAACTACCGTAACAACTGACAGAATGCACAGCAGTGGGACAGCTTCCTGTCTTCCAGAGCCTTCACTGGGAAGACAAGGCAGAGAAGAAAAGAGGAGAAAATAGGGCAGCACATGGTTGCTAAGCAACCATGGAATGGAACAGAAGAAGCAGCATCTGAGCAGTGGGAGTTGGTTGGTAAGGGGGAAGGTCAACTTCAAACTACATGTAGAAAGACAGGTGTGCCTTCGAAGATAGATCAAAGTGAGGAAGGTGGTGTGAGTAGTGTTGTGGCTCAGGACTTAATTTCTTGTTTACACAACTGAGCAGATAAAAGGGTTGCCATGGATGAACACTGAGAATAGCAGTTTTATGTATGAGAATTTGTGAAAGGGCCAGTACACACACGTGTGTGTGCATGCAAAAATCAGAGCCTAACCACTGGTGCTATTTCTCAGCCATCTTTTTTTTTTCTTTTTGAGACAAAGTCTCTCAAATACTAACCAAGTAGACTAGGCTGGCTGGCCAGTGAGCTCCAGAGATCTGCCTGTCTCTTGTTCCTGGCCCTAGTGCAGGGATTACAAGGGTATGTCACCAAGCCTGATCTTCACACTTGTGAAGCAGGCAGTTTACTGTCTGAGGCATCTCCACAGGCACAAAGACCATGTTTGACAGTATGATGGCTGAAAGATCCTGTGGCTCATCCCAGTTCCAATATTTCATGTATTTTCCACAATAATGCTAGAAAGAGCCATCAGTGGAAGTCCACATTTTACCCTCAACTTACTTTGCCCTCAGTTTAAAAAAAATGATCAGTCTGAGACCACAGCACCTTCTTGAAAGAGACATTCCTCCATGTATCCTCATGCACTTGAGAGTCTACTCATCCCCAGTGACCAGCCTCAAAGACGAAAACTGTTGATAACAAACCTGTATCTTCAGTCTAATGAAAATGACTTTCTGCTCCCATCAATCAGGCCTTCCTTGGTTAGGGACTGATGTATGGCTTCACAACTTAGATCATCCACTTATTAAATAGAATCATCGCAGGAAAATGTTGGTGTTCCTTATCAGCCCCTGAGCTTAATATATGGACATATTAGCTTTTGCCTTCTAACTTAACTTAGACCAAAGGGCTCTGCTGGAAAGTAATGTAATCCCTGCCCTAGGTTAAGTGCAATTCTGCATTTGATTTCACTGAAGAGAAGAGAGCAAAAGGGACAGGTGGAGAGGAACGGGGGGGGGGGGAATTCATGAAAGAACATTGACAAGGTAAAGGTAGATCTCCATAGCAGTTGGAAGATAGATAGACCTGGCTAACCTCCTACCCTACCCCAACATGCATATGGACTTCCATCACTGACAAGCCAGCATTTCCTGATCGCTGGTCCAACCAGCATCTGTCTGGAGTTTCCTATAGTCTCTGGGGCTCAGGCATGGATGCCTCAGTGAGACAGAAACGTGAAGCATACACACACACTATCTCAGCTCTTCAGCATTGCTCACTCAGAAACAGAATTGCTGCCGGTCCTCACTGACTGCTGAACTCCCCAGGAAGCCACAGAACAGGACTGCTGAGCTTCATCATCAGCCACCATTTCCTCCCCTACAATTGTCAAAAATGCCTTTTGATCTGTGACCTGCATTTAAAAACTGACATCTGGTCGCTAGGGTGGTAATTAGACATCATTTAAAAGTTATTTCTGCCTTGTTAACTGGGTTGCTCTGTGATCAAATTAAGAGATAATTTAGAGAAACTCAGGCATATTGATTGTATAATCCATAATGTGTATAATTAATAACTACCCCTAAAAGCACTCTGTGGGAGATGGTAAGAATTCACATTAGACAATAGTCAGAGCCTGGATGGTACTTTTCCCCCAGTGATTTTATTCACAACATATACAAAGGAAAGCGTTCAGATTCTGTGGCAGAACTTGGCAATGCCTTTATGTTACTTAAGACCCGCAAAGGACAGACAGGTATCAAGTAGTTTCTTCCCCTGCCGCTGTGACAAAGGCCCTGACAAAGGCAATGGGAGGAAGAAGATTTACTCCGGCTCACAGTTTAATGTGATGGTGGGGAATCGAGGCAGCAGGAATAGGAAACAGCTGATAATGTGGTATCTGCAGTCTTCAGGAAGCAGAGAACAACGAATATTTGCCTGTTAGTGCTCAGCTCGCTTTCTCCATTTTACATGGTCCAGAATCTCCCTGCTCAGGGAATGGCCCTGCTCACAACTAAGGTGAGTCTTCCCATGTCAATGACCATAACCAAGAAAATCTCCCACAGGCATGCCCGGAGGCCCATTTCCCACACTGGCATCCAGAGGCCCATTTCCCACACTGGCATCCAGGGGCGCATTTTCTTGTTGGTTTTAGATTCTGTCAAAGTGACAAGACCAATCATCACAAGTGGGAAAATTCTTGCCCTGGGTACCTGAGATGTCATCTTTCTTGGAAGGGACCCTCAGCCACTGGCTTGCTAGTGATAGTGTCACTCACTCATCAATTTTGAGTTGTAAAAGGGGCTTGTCCCAGCCAAGTTGGTCCACCTTGCAATGCACTGGTACTAGTAAAATATTATGTTGTGATTTAAAAAACAATGACAAGTGCCAGGCAGTGGTGGCACACACCTTTAAACCCAGCAATCAGGAGGCAGAGGTAGGCAGATCTGTGAGTTCAAAGCTAGCCTGGTCTACAGAGTGAGTTCCAGGACAGGCTCCAAAGCTACACAGAGAAACCCTGTCTTGGGAAAAAAAAAAAAAAAAAAAAAAAGACAAGTATCATACCCCTTGAATCTTACTCCACTGTTGCAGAATATTTGTTTAACTATGCAAAGATATATTTGTTTAATTATATAAAGGTATGTTGTTGTTTTACCTTGCCTGCCTAAAGCACCTGATTGGTCTAATAAAAAGTTGAATGGCAAATAGCAAGGAAGGAGGTATAAGCAGGCCTTCCAGACAGGAGAGTAAGTAGGAGGAAGAATTTAGGCTGGAGGAAGAAAGAAAAAGAGACACCAGGGAGATGCCAGGAGCCAGCCAGGAAGACATAGAGGAAGCAGGAAAGTAGGACATACAGAATGAAAGGTAAAAAGCCCAGAGGCAAAATGTAGATGAATAGAAACAGGTTCAATTAAGTTAAAAAAGCTAGTCAGACAAGCCTAATAAAGCTGAACATTTATAATTAGTAATAAGTCTCTGTCTTTATTTGGGAGCTGGTTGATGGTCCAAAGTAAAACCCAACTACATTCCACTGTATAAAGCCACCTCACATTCCCCAAGACATGTGTGCCTACAAACACCAACATGATTTATTATTAACTGGGATTGCTGTCCCAAACTCCTTTCTGTTCTCCTACCCTGTCACTAAGCTAGACCTTCCCTGACACAAAGTACCTCTTAAGCTGGCACTTCAAGCAAGTATAAGGTCTTATTCTGTGACATCAGTCTGGCTAATCAGAATTTCAGAGAACCCAATAGTACCAGGACAGAAGGAACTCTAAGAAGTAAAAAAAGCAGAGGTCATCAATAAAGAAAATGTCAGTAAGAGAAGAGAGTCTATGCCCATCTGCATACTGGAGGAAGAGTAACCTGCCTGTACGGAAAGAAGTGCTGTCTGACTGTATACTGAAAGAAGTGTAACCTGGCTGTATGCTACAAAAAGTATAGCCTGGCTGTATACTTCAGGAAGTAGAGCCTGGCTGTATACTTGCAGGAAGTGGAGCCTGACTGTATACTGCAGGAAGTGGAGCCTGACTGTATACTGCAGGAAGTGGAGCCTGACTGTATACTTCAGGAAGTGGAGCCTGACTGTATACTTCAGGAAGTGGAGCCTGACTGTATACTGCAGGAAGTGGAGCCTGACTGTATACTGCAGAAGTGGAACCTGACTGTATACTTCAGGAAGTAGAGCCTGACTGTATACTTCAGGAAGTGGAGCCTGACTGTATACTTCAGGAAGTGGAGCCTGACTGTATACTGCAGGAAGTGGAGCCTGACTGTATACTGCAGGAAGTGGAGCCTGACTGTATACTGCAGGAAGTGGAGCCTGACTGTATACTGCAGGAAGTGGAGCCTGACTGTATACTGCAGGAAGTGGAGCCTGACTGTGTACTTCAGGAAGTGGAGCCTGACTGTATACTGCAGGAAGTGGAGCCTGACTGTATACTGCAGGAAGTGGAGCCTGACTGTATACTGCAGGAAGTGGAGCCTGGCTGTATACTGCAGGAAGTGGAGCCGGGCTGGGGTTGGCACAGGTGGCCAGGGCACCTGCACTACTTACTATGCTTTCCCACACCCACTATCCCACTATGTGCTGAGGCAGCAACACCATCACATCAGCTTGCACTTTATATTTGCTGAGATCGGCATTCTGTGGTGAGCTTAGCTTGTTTTTTAAGATTTGTTTGTGTGGTGTTGTGTGTTGCCCGTGTGAGTGTAAGTGCATATGTATGTTTATGGGTGTTTGTGCCAGTGTACTCAGAGATCAAAAGTGAATATTGGGTGCACTCCTCTATCACTCTCCCTGGACCTTTGACTGGTATTTCCTCAGCTATACTGAGTCTTTTTTTAAACAGGGTCTCTACTGTTGGAGAGCTGATAGGATAAAAGGATAGATTAATGAACCTACTTTTAAAGAGTAACAACTAGTTTTAAATGTTTTACATTGCTATAGATTTTAGTTTATTGATACAAATTTAAACTTAATTTTGTTATAATGTATATATATATTTCTATTCTTGTGTGAGGTATTATGTTTTTATAACTCATTTAAAATTGTAATGGATAATTAAAATATAGATTAATAGTCATCTATGATAATCATATTTGTAGCTATGTTAGTTAAGTCTTCTAGGTATACATAGATATATTTCAGATAGATAGGTAATCTTCAAACACTTCATAGACCTAGAGAATATGGCATTTAAATAACTTAGAATTCTGTTGATGTGAGATACAATTGCTCCTGGCTGCACCAATCTGATTCCGAGAGAATGTTGGGCTTCTAAGACATTTCCATTTGGAAGTTTGTCTTCTTGGCACAAAATGGCCTACTGGGCAGAGAACTGCCCTTGCCTTGACGGCTGACAGTACGAATGCAATGCTGTCCTTTCTGGACAAGCGGGACACAAGGAAAGCTATCACTGTACTCTGCCAAGACAGGGTAAGATGGTCTTTCAGAATTCCTGCTTCTGAAAATGGTCTGTCAGATATTCTAGGCCTGTAACCAATTTGAATGCACCAACAATGCTGAGAAACATTAGGTGACTGTCCAGGCTGCCAGCTGTCTTGGTCTACTCTTGCAAGATTCCCGAAAGTTGCTTGCATCCATCTACCATTTCTCAGGTACCATTAAGTTCCTTCTCAGGTCTTTGATGTGGCGAAAGACTAGATAGTTGTAATTTGCTCAGTTATGATAAAAGATAAGTTAGATATAAAACCTTAAACTCACAAATATAAGATAGATAGGACATCTTCTTTAATATTGTAACTGTAATTCTTGCTTGATAATTGTTTTGTTATATGTAATTTTACCATGTTAAAGTTAAAACCTTCCTTTTTTAAAAAAAAAAGAAGAAAAGGGGAAGTGCTGTGGATATAGCTCTATATAAATAAAACACTGATGGCCAGTGATCAGACAAAAACTATAGGTGGGACAAGGAGAGAGGAGAATTGGGGAAACAGGAAGAAGGAGGGAGAGACACTGTAGCCACTGCCAGGACAAGCAGCATGTGAAGATGCCGGTAAGCCACCAGCCACGTGGCAAAGTATAGATTTATAGAAATGGGTTAATTTAAGATATAAGAACAGTTAGCAAGAAGCCTGCCATGGCCATACAGTTTATAAGTAATATAAGCATCTGAGTGATTATTTTATATGTAGATTGTGGGACTGCTGGGCTTGGTGGAACCTGGAGAGAAGCCCTCCAGCAACAGGTCTCATTATTCAGCCCTCACTGGCCTGAAATTCAATATGTAGGCCAGGCCGCCCTCAAGCACACAAAGATCCTCCTGAATGCTAAGATTTCAGTTATACACCATCATGCCCGACTCAGTAAGTGCTCTTAACTGCTGGGCCATCTCTCCAGCCCTTTAATGAGTGTTACGCATATGCTGTTTTGTATATTTAATAATTAAAATAATTCAGGTAACATGTGGCTATAATCTCAATACATAAAAGGTAGAGGCAAGGAAGTCAGGATTGCAAATCTTTTTTGGCTACATAGGATGTTTGTGGCCAGTCTGGGCTACTAGAGATTCTGTCTCAAACAAATGTATTTTAAAAGCCCTCTGGTGATGTAAGTATCATCTGCAAGTTTAAATAAGGACCTGAAGATGGAGAGGCTCAGTGTTGGACCCCAAGTGTTAAACAGTGGGACAAGGTGTCCATCAGGCCTGTGTGATCTCCAGGCACAGTCTTGAGCTTCTCTGAAGATCCACCTCACTGTACATCTTTTCTTCTTGACAAAGTTTCGAGGTAAAATAGAAGAAGAATTAAATATAGCTAGTACTTCAGACTGGTTCCCAGTGTTCTATTTTAATATGGCCTCCCATGCTAATCAGCTAGTGCTACCATAAAATCTAATACAGATTAGGTTATTAAACAGAAACAACTTTTTTCACAAATCCAGATGCTTCTGAACAATATCAAGGCATCAGGTCTTCTGGGGACTTGCTCCTTGAGTAGCAAATAGCCATCTTCTCCATAGAACTTCATGTGGTCTTTTTCTCTATGTGTTTCTGTGTCCTGGTCTCATTTTTTTTATTATTTTGCTGCATTTGGGTCCATAACAATGACTTAACCTTAGTTGCCTTTTTAAGAGCTCTAAACACAGTCAAAGCCTGAGTTTCTAAAGGTAAGGACTCATCATTTGGATGGAAGATAGGAGGAAGATTAAACCCAGCATCTAATACCCTCCCTCTCCACACACATATGCTCACCCTTATCTCTAAACTTTGAACCAAATCTGCTAGGTACCGTCTTCAGTAAGAGAATAGCATTGGGAAATTAAAGATAATGGAGTTAGTGGAGAAAGTAGAAAGGAAGAGGGCTATTTGCACTGTTTATGGCCAGAATAGCACAATAGTGGTGTTCTTACCCTGAATAAACACTTAATGCTAGAACTTGAAACTGAATGTGATTCAACTCCGTTTAGGAAGTTGTATTGAACCCTAGTTTGCCTTACAAGAAAAACACTCTGCTTTTGAGATACAGGCATTCTTGCACTCTACTGTGTTTCCTATAGGGCCAGTACAGTGAGCTAGCTCAGAACAAAAGAACTGTGCTTCCTACACAAACGGGGCATATCTAGTTCAACTCAGTATTAGAAACTAAGTAAAACAGGAGCTTCTCTTCAGTCCAATACACTGTACTTGCTGGGAACAGACGCGAGTGCTATTTGCACTGTTTATGGCCAGAATAGCACAATAGTGGTGTTCTTAACCCTGAATAAACACTTAATGCTAGAACTTGAAATTCTGAATATTTTTGCCCCAAATACAAGGGCACTGACATTCGTAAAAGAAACATTACTAAAGCTTAAATTGCACATCAAGCCCTATACACTAGTAGTGGGAGACTTCAACACCCCACTCTCACCAAAGGACAGATCTGCAGGACAGAAACTTAACAGAGAAATAAGGAAACTAATAGACATTATGACTTGAATAAATAAATAGATATCTACAGAATATTCTGCCCTAACACAAATGAATATACCTTCTTTTCAGCATCCCATGGAACATTCTCCAAAATTGACCACATGCTTGATCACAAAGCAAGCCTCAACAGATACAAAAAAAAAATTGAAATAACCTCCTGTTTCTGTGGATATCGTTCTGTATAAATAAAACACTGATTGGCCAGTGGCAAAGCAGGAAGCAGGCGGGACAAGGATAGAGGAGAATTCTGGGAAGTGTAAGGTGGAGTGAGGGAGACACTGCCAGCTGCCGCCATGACAGGAGCATGTGAAGATGCTGATAAGCCACGAGCCACATGGCAAGGTGTAGATTTATAGAAATGGGTTGATTTAAGATATAAGAATAGTTAGCAAGAAGCCTGCCATGGCCATACAGTTTGTAAGCAATAAAAGTCTCTGTGTTTACTTGGTTGGGTCTGAGTAGCTGTGGGACTGGTGCGTGACAGAGATTTGTCCTGACTGTGGACCAGGCAGGAAACCTCTAGCTACATCCTTGGTGTCTTATTAGACCACCATGGCTTAAAGTTAGATTTCAACAACAAGAAAAATTATAGAAAGCCTACAATCTCATGTAAACTGAATAATGCCCAACTGAATCACCAATGGGTCAAGGAAGAAATAAAGAAAGAAATTAAAGATTTCCTAGAATTCAATGAAAATAAATGTACAACATACCCAGACTTATGGGACACCATGAAAGCAGTGCTAAGGGGAAAACTCATAGTTCTAAATGCCCACATAAAGAAGTTGGAGAAATCTCACACTAGTGACTTAACAGCACAACTGAAAGCTCTAAAACTAGAAGAAGCAAACTCAACCAGGAGAAATAGATGCCAGGAAATAATCAAATTGAGGGGTGAAATCAATAAAATAGAAACAAAGAGAACAATACAAAGAATCAATGAAACAAAGAGTTGGTTCTTTGAGAAAATCAACAAGATAGATAAGCCCTTATCCAGATTAACCAAAAAACAGAGAGAGAGAGCATCCAAATTAACAAAATCAGAAATGAAAAGGGGGACACAACAACAGACAATGAGGAAATCCAGAGAATCAGCAGGTCATACTTCAAAAACCTGTACTCAACAGAACTGGAAAATCTGAAAGAAATGGACAGTTTTCTGGATAGGTAGCCCATACCAAAGTTAAATCAAGACCAGATAAACTATTTAAATAGATCAATAACCCCTAAGGAAATAGAATTGGTCATTAAAAGTCTCCCAACCAAAAAAGCCCAGGACCAGATGGTTTCAACGCAGAATTCTACCAGATTTTCTAAGAAGAACTAATACCAATACTCTTCAAATTGTTCCATACCATAGAAACAGAAGGAACATTACCAAATTCTTTCTATGAGGCTACAGTGACCCTGATACCCAAACCACACAAAGATGCAAAAAAGAAAGAGAATTAAAGACCAATCTCCCTCATGAACATTGATGCAAAAATACTCAATCAAATACTGGCTAACCAAATCCAGGAACACATCAAAAAAATTATACACCACGACCAAGTAGGCTTCATCCCAGGGATGCAAGGATGGTTCAGCATATGAAAATCTGTCAATGTAATACACCATATAAACAAACTTTAAAAAAAAAACCACATGATCATCTCATTGGATACTGAAAAGGCATGTGACAAAATCCAACACCCCTTCATGATAAAGGTCTTGGAGAGATCAGGAATACAGGGAACATACCTAAACATAACAAAGGCAATTTACAGCAAGCCAACAGCCAACATCAAATTAAATGGAAAGAAACTCAAAGCAATTCCACTAAAATCAGGAACAAGTCAAGGCTGTCCACTCTCCCCAAAGTTATTCAATATAGTACTTGAAGTTCTAGCTAGAGCAATAAGACAACATAAGGAGATCAAGGGTATATAAATTGGAAAGGAAGAAGTCAAACTTTCATTATTTGCAGATGATAAGATAGTATACATAAGTGACCCCAAAAATTCTACCAGGGAACTCCTACAGCTGATAAACTCCTTCAGTAAGGTGGCAGGATACAAGATTAACTAAAAAAAATCAGTAGCCCTCCTATATACAAATGAAAAAGGGACTGAGAAAGAAATCAGAGAAACATCACTCTTTACAATAGCGACAAATAATGTAAAATTCCTTGAGGTAACTCTAAGCAAGTGAAAGACCTGTATGATAAGAACTTTATGTCTCTGAAGAAAGAAACTGAAAAAGATATCAGAAATGGAAAGATCTCACATGCTCATGGATAGGTAGAATCAACATAGTAAAAATGGTACTCTTACCAAAGGCAATCTACAGGTTCAATGCAATCCCCATCAAAATCCAAACACATACTTCATAGACTTGGAAAGAACAATAATTAATTTTATATGCAAAAAAAAAAACCTAGGCTAGCTAAAAGAATCCTGTATAATAAAGCAACCTCTGGAGGCATCACAATCCATGACCTCAAACTCTACTATAGAGCTATAGTAATAAAAACAGCTTGATACTGGCATAAAAACCAACATGTGGACCAATGAAATCAAATTGAAGACCCTGACATTAATCTGCACACCTATGAACATATGATTTTCAACAAAAAAAACAAAACTATACCATGGAAAAAAGGAAGCATCTTCAACAAATGGTGCTGGCATAACTGGATGTCAACATGCAAAAGACTGCAAATTGATCCATATCTGTCACCATGCACAAAACTCAAGTCCAAGTGGATCAAAGATCTCAACATAAATCCAGTTATGCTGAACTTGATAGAAGAGAAGGTAGGAAGTAGTCTGGAATGAATTGGCACAGGAGACCACTTCCTAAATATAACACCAGTAACATAGACACTGAGAGCGACAATTAATAAATGGGACCTCATGAAACTGAGAAGCTTTTGGAGAGCAAAGGACACAGTCAATAAGACCAAACAACAGCCTACAGAATGGGAAAAGATCTTCACCAACCCCACATGTGACAGACAGCTTATATTCAAAATACATAAGAACTCAAAAAGCTAGACATCAAAATACTGAACAATTCAATTAAAAAATGGGGTACAGAGCTTAACAGAGAATTCTCAATAGAAGAATCTCAAATGGCTGAAAGACATTTAAGGAATTGCCCAACATCCTTAGTCATCAGGGAAATGCAAATCAAAACAGCTCTGAGATACGATCTTACACCTGTCAGAATGGCTAAGATCAAACACACTGAAGACAGCTTATGTTGCAGAGGATTTGGAGCAAGGGGAACATTCCTCCACTGTTGGTGGGAATGCAAACTTGTACAACCACTCTGGAAATCAGTATGGTGGTTTCTCAGAAAATTGGAAATAAGTCTTCCTCAAGACCCAGTTATACCACTCTTGGGCATATACCCAAGGAATGCTCAATCTTATCACAAGGATACATGCTCTACTATGTTCATATCAGCATTATTCATAATAGCAAAAACCTGGAAACAACCTAGATGCCCTTCAACTGAAGAATGGATAAAGAAAATGTGGCACATATACACAATGGAGTACTACTCAGCAGTAAAAAAACAATGATATCATGAAATTTGCAGGCAAATGGATGGATCTAGAAAATATCATCTTAAGTGAGGTAATCCAGACTCAGAAGGACAAACATAGTAAGTAGTCACTCATAAGTGGAAACTAAATGGGAGGGAAGGGATGGCCAGACTGCAACCCACAACTCCTGAGAGGCTAGCTAACAGGGAAAGACCCTAGGAGGGACATATGGATGACCCTGTAAAGGAAAAGTGGATGAGATCTACATGAGTGGACTGGGTGTGGGGGGATGGCAGAGGTCGAGGAGTGGGGGATGAGAATATAGGGAAATGGGAGGGTCAAGCTGGAACAGGGACAGAGTGGGAGGGCAGGGAGGAAGATATCATGATAGATGAGGACATCATGGGAATTGGAAGAGGCAGAGTGCTGGGGAGGCTCTCAGGAATCCACAGGGTTGACCCCACCTTGGTCTGCTGGCAGTGGTCCAGAAGGTGCCTGGACCAGTCCACTCTGGTGACCAGCCTAGCAAATAACCTAGCTGTCATCATAGAGCCTTTGTCCAGTGACAGATGGAGGCAGATACAGAGATCCACAGCCAGGCACCAGGCTGAGTTCTGGGAATCCAATTGATGAGAGAGAGGAGAGATACTGCAGGTGAGGGATGTCGAGATCATGATGGGAGGATGTGCAGAGATGACCGGCCACACTAGTGGAAGCCCATGAACTGTGGACTGGTGGCTGTGGAGCCCCCATTGGACTGAACTAGGCCCTCTGTATACAGAAGACAGTTGTTTGGCTCAAACTGTTTGGGGGGCACCCAGGCAGGGGGATCGGGATCTATCCCTGGTGCATGGGCAGGCTTCTGGGAATCCGGTGCCTGTGGTGTGACACCTTGCACAGCCTTGGTGCAGTGGGAAGGGCCTTGGACCTGCCTAGGCTCAGTGTGCTGGGCTCTGCTGACTCCCCATGGGAGACCTCGATTTGGGGGATATGGGGATGCAGGGTAGTTTGAGAAAGAAGGCTGGAGGGTGGGAGGAGAGAGGAGGGGGGATCTATGGATAGTATGTAGAGTTAGTAGAAAATTTCTTAATAAAGAAAAATGAAAGAAAAAAAAAGAATCCAAATGTTGATTCTCATCATCATCTTCTGTATCATCATTAACTAATTAAAGGTGTCTGCATGTTGCACAAAGTGAAGTGATGTCAATTCTATAACAGTTTATCTCCACTAATCCATGTTAAAAGTTAATGTAGTCAATATCAATAAAGGGATAAATGGGAAAGAGAGGTGTGAGAGCAAGAGAGGAAGGAGCAGGAGAAAGGAGGGGGCAAAGAGAAATAGGAGAATGAGGAAAGGAAGAGAGATGGATGTTTATGAGCCTCAGAGTAAAGACTGTAGAGGGAAGGGTTACTTCTTTGCCTTGTTTGTTCTATTTTCTCCTCTTCTCTTTCCAGATCATCTAAAAGCAACTGTTTAGCTATCTTCATGGTCCTGGCTGTTAGTTGGAGGGGGCTTAAATTCCCCTGTACACATGCATGCACAGTGCAGAGCCTGTGAAACTGTATGAGTTCCTAGCATGGAAGCCCTACTTTGTAAGTAGAATACAGAGGGCACACCTGAGAGATGAAGTAAATGCACACATCGCACTGGGCTGGGGGCCTGCTGCTGGGGCTATACTGTTGGATACAATAGCTCGCTCTCAGACTGTCCATAAAGGAGGAAATAATCTGGTATCAGTTAGGTAAAGTTTATGTGCAACTCTTCTTCCTCTGCTACAGATTGGGGTAAATTGTTCCTGGTAAACTAGATGCTCTGTGTGTTTATACAGAGTTGAGAAAGCTGAGACCCTTCTCAACTTCCTGAGCATTGAAGGATCTATCTCTATATAGTCTAACCTAGAGAGAAGTGGGTCAGCCTCTTGCCTTAGAGTGGGGCAAATGGTCATTCATTTAGAGCAGTGGTTCTCAACCTATGGGTGATGAACCCCTTAGGGTCACATATCAGACATCCTTCATATCAGATATTCACATTATGATTCATAACAGTAGCAAAATTACACTTATGAAGTAACAATGAAATAATTTTATGATTGGGGTCACCACAACTTGAGTAACTGTATTAAAGGGTCACAGCATTAGGAAGGTTGAGCTCTAGAGGAACTTCTCCCAGCTGTGTTCTGAGTCCTCACAGTTGTTCATAAAAAGTCAACAACTGTGCAACCTCAGCTTGCTCTGCTCTGGTCTCTCTTCCTTTCACCAACTTGGGAAAGTAATTGTGTATTATTTATTTTGGTTCTATCTCTGTCTCTCCCTGTCTCTCCCTGTCTCTCCCTGTCTCTCTCCAGGGTCTCACTAAATAGCCTTTGTTGACCTGGCAACATTTTATATTCAAACCATAATATCCAATAAGGGCCTTTTCCTGAAGTGATAAGGCAATTCCAGTATGTGGTAACCCCAAACCCCTCCTTTACTGTTTTCTTATACCTGCCATATGGAATTTTGGGAGCTACAGTCTATAGGAGGACCTCTTAATGGATGTCAGGCAAGGAGTAAAGGGAGGGAACTTGGAGGGCATAATACAAATACTGATGGGTCTGAAGATAACTCAAATGAGAAAGGCAGTCACCTGCTTTATCACCTGGGGAAGATGCAGAGTTCCAGAGTTTTGACTAGTTTAGTTTGTCTTCATTCTCCGTGTCCTGTTTCCATGATAAAGGATGGGAAGCCATAGAATAGTTTTCAAAGTCTAGCCCAACCACGTTGCAGAAAATATTATCAGGACTCAATTATATTTTAATCCCCAGTTTAGACTTCTAGTTATTTGTGGGGGTACCTTGTGTATGTATGTAAACCTGTTTGGGGAGGGGTGCATGTGAATGTGTATGCACTCATGTAGAGATCACTTGGTTGAGTTCATCTATTGCTTGTTGAAAAGTTTCTGTACCCCAATATTGGGTTTCTCCACCAATGCAATAAATCAGATCAGGCCAAATTAATAAATCCAGGTTTAATCTACGCAAAGCATTCCCAGGCAGTCCCTGGAAGGAGGAGGAGCCATGAGGGGAATCACCAGGGGAAGTCTATGGGCCAGACCTTAAGTACCCTCCAGGAGTGGAGCCACTGCTTGCCAGGCTTTCTCAGGGGTGGGGTCTGGAGAAGGCAGCTCCTGGAGAAATCCCAAACATCCCAGCCTTTGGGGGTATATATGGATGCAGGTTCAAGTCTGGCTGCTTCCTGCCAGCAGAGAACAACATTGGGAAGGGGAGTCAGGAGTCAGTGGGAGGTGCACAGTGGGAGGTGTGGTGAAGAAGCATTTAATTAGCTGCCATCCAGGAGACCTCAGGTACCTGTTTCTTGAGAAGGTAAAGGAAGCAGGTTGCTAAGAGAAAAAACAGATTATTAACACTGGCCTATGAACAGGGCTAACCATGAGAAAAAGAATGAAATGGACATGTGCCCTGGTTGTACAGAAGAGCATTTTACCTTCTTGTCCCAGCTTGCTTCAGTCTTGGGCAGCTTACAGCTACTCTGGTTTTTCACTTCTCCCTGTACTACCCTAACATTCTACCCACCTACTGTGGGCTGCTTCATCTGAAAGTCTGTTTTTCTTCCTGTTAAAAAGTCCCATCTTTGTGTGTAGAGATGGAAATGTGGCCCAAGTATGCTTGTTTTTAACTGGTTTTGAATGCCTGAGTTTACATGTAGATGGGTAAAATGCTCTTGCACGTAAAATAAAACCAAATACTAAAAAATCTGAAAATTTCTTTCCTGAAGAGAACCCAAAAAAACAAATGTTCTTGCTTTTAAGATATGAATCTGCATTCTCACTTTTCTCCTGAAGGGAATTCTCAAGAGATGATTTATTAATTCCAATGCACTTTTTATTAAAATAAAAGAACAACTAAAGAAAACATAAAAGCATTCTTAATTTAGTCAGGAACACCCAAATTAAGTTTCATCTGTCTAATTTCAACCTTGGGGAACTCGGTTCATAGCTGTGCCCAGTACCAAAGAGCACACTAGTCTGTCTTCACTATGAAGAATAGTACATGTCCATCTAGAAGCAGACACAAGTACCCCCAGTCTCTATCCTTACTTTAGAAATGAGAGTTATAGTCATCCATGGCTTATTTCTGTATGTCACAATATTTTTCTTGCTTCTTCTGGGTTTAAAATGCCTTGGTATTCTCACTGCTAAATTGGGTTTTAAACTAAGGGAAGAAAAAGTATTCATTGTGATCTTCCTTCTTCTATCCACCTCAGTGGAAAAGAAGCAAAAGATTTAAGACTCAAATCTATTGTCTCACTAGTATAATTTTTAAAAGAAATGAGTTGGGCATGGTTGAGCATGCCTTTAATCTAATACCTGGGAGGCTGGTGATCTCTGTGAGTTCAAGGTCAGCCTGGTCTACACAGAAAATTCTAGGATAGCCAAGGCTACACAGTGAGACTTGGTTGCAACAACAAAATAATAAATAAATGCAAAGAGCCTATTCCCTAGGTACATTTGATATCCTCCCTTCTCTTTTTGGTCTTACTGAAATTAAATCTTTCCAATACAGTCTTTCATTTTCATTAACCTTCAGAGTTTTCTCTCCTTTACTACAGTAACAAAGGGCAGCTGGCAGACATGAGCATGATGCCTATAAGCCCTGTAGTCAGGAGATGGGGGCATCAGTCCACATCAGCTACATAACAAGACTGCCACAGGAAAAAAGGAAGGAAGACAAAAAAGAAGGAAGGAAGAAAGGAAGGAAGGAAGGAAGGAAGGAAGGAAGGAAGGAAGGGGAGATGAGAGGGAGGGAAAGTCACACATTTGTCCTTACTATCCACATACACAGCTCACTGCTCACACACTGGGGTAGTTAATGGTACCTTTAGACCCAGACTATTGCTACTCTATTCATATTGGAAGAGGGTGTTTGTGCACATTATTCTATACTTACAGCCAGATATGCCTTCCCTATGTCTCCAATAGTCCATTTGCTATCCCTTTCAAGGCTCACTCTAAATGACTCTTTCTTAGCAGGGCATGGTGGTACACACCTAAAGGCCTAGATAAGGAAAGCTTAGGCAGGAGAATCACAAGTTCGAGACCATTCTGGTCTAAAGAAAGTTTTAAGTCAGCCAGGACTATAAGTCAAGATCCTATATTAAAAATAAAATGTAATGCAACACCTGCTTCTCTATTAGGTCCCCATTCTCTATGTTAGAATAAATTCCTCACTCTACATTCAACAAACAAACATTGAATACCTACTGAATGTTGGGCCCTATTTTAGGAACAGGAACTATAACAGGGCAAATGCATTAATCATAGGATGCATCTACAGGATGAGATAAACATTAACCTCATATCAAACTTCACAGAGAGGAGCTACCTATTCAAGTAGTAAGATGCACATAATTTCATGAAACTAGTTCTTAGAAGGCCCATTTGCTCCTTTGGGAAAAAGAAATTAAGCTAAGCAAATCTCCAGGAAGAAGAGGGAGTATCATGATTACTGTGGAATGTGCAGGCATGTCCCCAGGCAGGAGGAGAAGAGGACTCTGAAGTCCCAGATGCCTCTGGAAGGTAGGTCTGTAGGTCTCTCATGAAATGTTGATCCTGCCTCCAACTTCCCTTCTGGACCAGCAGTGAGTATCCGGGCCCAAACCAGACCCCATCCCTGGGCACCAGCCACTCCGAGAAGACCTGCCCAACTTGGCCCCAGGTTCTGGCCACCGGGCAGGTCCCCTTCCAGGCCCACCGGGAGGGATCCCCTTTTCCAAGCCCCCCCCCCCGCAGCCCCTGCAATCTCAACGCCCTGCCCCCACGCCCATCTGCCCAAGACCCCAGCCACTTCCTGAGACTTAGAGACCGGCCCCCAGCTCTCATCCTGCCCCCCGACTTCCCTTCTGGACCAGAGGTGAGTATCCGGGCCCAACCCAGACCCCATCCCTGGGCACCAGCCCCTCCGAGAAGACCTGCCCAACTTGGCCCCAGGTTCTGGCCACTGGGCAGGTCCCCTTCTAGCCCCACCTGGAGGGATCCCATTTTCCAAGCCCCTCCGGCAGCCCTGCAATCTCAACGCCCTGCCCCACGCCCATCTGTCCGAGACCCCAGCCACTTCCTGAGACTTAGAGACCGGCCCCCAGCTCCCATCCTACCCCCCGACTTCCCTTCTGGACCAGAGACTTCCGGTCCAGATAAGAGCTTCCATCCTGCCCCAGAGTTCCCATTTGGACAAGAGAACTCCCATCTGGACAAGAGAGAGAGACTTCCTGAATCTGTCAGCTCTTTCTGAACCAAGTACACTGATAAGACCAAGAAGGAACCACAAGGAGATGGGCAGACATCAAGGCAGAAGTACATACAACAAAATGAAGAGCAATACAGCATCATCAGAACCTAGCCCGCCTCCAAAATCTAGACCTGAACATCAAAAATTTGAAGAAGCAGAAGAAAGTAGCTTTATGAGTAACATCATGAAGAAGGTAGAGGCTTGTGTAGAGGAAAAGACAAGAAAATTGGAAGAACGTTGTAAACAACTAGAGGAAAGGGCAAACAAATTAGAAGAAAACAATAAACTCCTGCAAGAAAACAATAAAGTCCTGGAAGAGGACAATAAAGTCCTGGAAGAAAACAATAAAGTCCTGGAAGAAAACAATAAAGTACTGAAAGAAAATCATGAAAAAGCAATGCAACAAATAAAGGAAACAGTCCAAGACCTAAAAAGAGAAATAGAAAAAATAAAGAAGACACAAACAGAGGGAATGCTGGAAATAGAAAACCTGAGTGAAAAGATCGGAAACTTCAGATGCAAGCATAACCAACAGAATGCAAGAGATGGAAGAGAGGATCTCTGGCATTGAAGAAATAGTTTCAATAGTCAAAGGAAACACTAAAGCCAACAAAGTCATAAACCAAAATGTCCAAGAAATTTGGGACACCATGAAAAGACCAAACCTACGAATTATAGGGATAGAAGAAGGTGAAGAATACCAACTCAAAGGCACAGAAAATATATTCAACAAAATTATAGAAGAAAACTTCCCCAACTTAAAGAAGGAAAGGCCTATGAAGATACAAGAAGCCTATAGAACACCAAACAGACTAGACCCCCAAAAAAGTCCCTCTTGACACATAATAATTAAACAACTAAATGTACAGAATAAAGAAAGAATATTAAGAGCAGCAAAGGAAAAAGGCCAAGTGACCTATAAAGGTAAACCCATCAGAATAACACCCGATTTCTCAGTGGAGACTTTGAAAGCCAGAAGGACCTGGACAGATGTAATGCAGACACTAAGAGACCATGGATGTCAGCCCAGACTAATATACCCAGCAAAACTTTCAATCATCATAGACAGAAGGAACAAGACATTCAAAGACAAAGCCAGATTGAAACAATACCTATCCACAAACCCAGCCCTACAGAAAGTACTAGAAGGAAAATTCCAATAGAAGGAAGTCAGATACAAACTCGAAAACACAGGCAATAGATAAAGCCACAACAGTAAACCCCAAAGAAGGGAAGTACACACACACTACCACCAAAAATAACAGGGATGAACAATCACTGGTCATTAATATCCCTTAATATTAACGGACTTAATTCACCTATAAAAAGACATAGGCTTACAGAATGGATACTAAAGCAGGAACCATCTTTCTGCTGCATACAAGAAACACATCTCAAATTCAAAAACAGACACTACCTAAGAATAAAAGGCTGGGAAAAGACTTTCCAATCAAATGGTCTTAAGAAACAAGTGGGTGTAGCCATCCTGATATCCAACAAAATAGACTTAAAACTAAAATCAATCAAAAGAGATCAAGAAGGGCATTACATCCCCATCACAGGAAAGATCCACCAAGATGAAGTTTCAATTCTGAACATTCATGCCCCAAACACAAGGGCACCCACATATGTAAAAGAAACATTACTAAAGCTTAAACCACATATAAAACCCCACACATTAATAGTGGGAGATCTCAACACCCCACTTTCACCCCTGGACAGATCTCCCAAATCGAAACTTAACAGAGAAATAAAGGACCTAACTGATGTCATGACCCAATTGGACCTAATAGATATCTACAGAACATCCCATCCTAACAAGAAAGAATATACCTTCTTCTCAGCACCCCATGGAACTTTCTCTAAAATTGACCACATACTTGGCCACAAAGCAAATCTCAACAGATACAAAACAATTAGAATAACATCCTGTGTTCTATCAGACCACCATGGTTTAAAGTTAGATTTCAACAACAACAAAAACTACAGAAAACCTACAATCTCATGGAAACTGAATAATGCTCAACTGAATTACCAATGGGTTAAGGAAGAAATAAACAAAGAAATCAAAGACTTCCTAGAGATCAATGAAAATGAAGACACCATATACCCAAACTTATGGGACACTATGAAAGCAGTGCTAAGAGGGAAATTCATAGCACTAAATGCCCACATAAAGAAGTTAGAGAAATCCCACACTAGTGACTTTACAGCATGCCTGAAAGATCTAGAACAAGAAGAAGCAGTCTCCGAGGAAGAATAGATGCCAGGAAATTATCAAAGTGAGAGGTGAAATTAATAAATTAGAAACTAAGAGAATAATACAAAAAATTAATGAAACAAAGAGTTGTTTCTTTGAGAAAATCAACAAGATAGACAAGCCTTTATCCAAACTAATCAAAAGACACAGAGAGAGAATCCAAATCAACAAAATCAGAAATGAAAAGGGGGACATAACAACAGACATTGGGGAAATCCAGAGAATTATCATGTCATATTTCAAAAACCTCTACTCCACAAAACTGGAAAACCTAAAAGAAATGGACATTTTTCTGGATAGGTACCACATACCTAAGTTAAATCAAGACCAGATAAACTATTTAAATAGTCCAATACCCCCTAAGGAAATAGAAACAGTCATTAAAAGTCTCCCAACCAAAGAAAGCCCAGGGCTAGATGGTTTCAGTGCAGAATTCTACCAGATCTTCAAAGAAGAGTTAATACCAATACTCTCTAAATTGTTCCACATAATAGAAACAGAAGGAACATTACCAAACTCCTTCTATGAGGCTACAATTACCCTGATTCCTAAACCAAACAAGGATGCAACAAAGAAAGAGAACTACAGATATCATGATGTTTGCAGGCAAATGGATGGATCTAGAAAAAATCATCCTGAGTGAGGTAACCCAGACTCAGAAAGACAAATATGGTATGTACTCACTCATAGGAGGATACTAGATGTGGAACAAGGATGACTGGACTGCTACTCACATCACCAGTGAGGCTACCTGGAAAACAGGACCCCAAGAAAGACACGAGGATTGCCCAATGATGGAGAAATGGCTGAGATCTACATAAACAACCTGGACATGAGTGGGAGCAATGAAGGGCGAGGGTTGAGGGAAAGAGAGTGGGGGATCCCACCTGGATCAAGGACAGAGAGGGAGAACAAGGAATAGGAGACCATGGTAAATGAAGACCACATGAGAAAAGGAAGAAACAAAGTGCTAAAGAGGCCCACAGAAATCCTCAAAGATACCCCCACAAAAGACTGCTGGCAATGGTCGAGAGACAGCCGGAACTGACCTACTCTGGTGATGGGATGGCCAAACACCCTAATAGTTGTGCCATAACCCCCATCCAAGAACTGGGGAATCTGGATGCACACATCCACATCTAGGCCCTGGGTGGAGCACCGGGAGTCTAATTAGCGAGAAAGATGAGGGTTTATATGAGTGAGAATTGTTGAAACCAAGGTTGGATAAAGCACAGGGACAAATAGCCAAACGAATGGAAACACATGAACTATGAATCAAAGGCTGAGGGGCCCCCAACTGGATCAGGCCCTCTGAATAGGTGAGACAGTTGATTGACTTGATCTGTTTGGGAGGCATCTAGGCAGTGGTACCAGGTCCTGGGCTCATTGCAGAAGTTAGCTGTTTCAAACCTGGGACTTATGCAGGGACGCTTGGCTCAGTCTTGGAGGAGGGGACTGGACCTGCCTGGACTGAGTCTATGAGGTCGATCCCAGTCCTCGGGGGGGATACATTGATCTGGATGAGGTGGGAATGGGGGATTGGGCTGGGGGAAAGGGGATGGGGCAGGAAGGGAGAGAACAAGGGAATCTGTGGCTATTATGTAGAACTGAATAGTATTGTAAAATAAATACAAAAGAAAAAAGTAGTAAGAGTTAAAGTTAATAAAAGTTAAAACATTTCAAAAGAGAAGAAATAAAAATTATATCTTAAAATACTAAAAAAAAAAAAAGAAAAGAAAGAAATGTTGCCTGGTACTCTGTTGTGAGATATTTGATTACACTGTGTAAAGATGTGTTACTGTGGTTGGTTTAATAAAAAGCTATATGGTCATCTTTAGCTGACTTGTATACACCACAAATTCTATACTTGTGTTAATACAGATATATATGTTGCCTTTAAAAGTTTGTGTGTTTGGGGGGAAAAAAAGAACCTGACACCAATACAAACAAGCCCAGGTGTTCCAGCCTCTCAAAATGCTTCTGTTTTAGTTTTATTAAAATTCTGCATCCAGAACTTCAAAGCTGCTAGCTCAGATGGTCTAGCCTCACAAACTATCCAGCTAAGCCATCAGATAAGCTCTACACTTTCCCATCACACAGAAACTAAAAAAAAAAAAAAAAAAAAAAAAAAAAAAAAAAAAAAAAGTACAGCTAGCTAGCTCTCCTAGAACTTGACCATTATTCCAATTTCAGAGTCCTCTAAAGATTCTGTCACCCCCAGACAACAGGCATGTCTAAAGAATACGTCACCCACACTCCCAAGAGGTGGGGTGGGTGGTTTTTGGTCATTTGGTGGGTTATGGATGTCTGCCATTGTTTGGGGGGCAGTTACAAATTGTTATTGGCCATGGTCAGGGAAAAAAGCTGATCAAAGGAGATTAGACTCAGGGATCTCTATCTGAAGATGTGGTATAGAAGTGATGGGATAAAAGGGTAAATTATTGACTCTACTCTTGAACAACTACTATTCTCAAATATTTTACATTGATATGGATTTTTGTATATTGATACAAATTTAAAGTTATTTTTGTTATACTTTATATGTGTTTCTACTCTTGTTTAACTTATTGTACATATGCAGCCTATTTAAAAATGTAATGTAACATTTCAGTACTGGAAGGTTCATTAGGATAATAAAGAAAGACAGGCTAGTAATTAGTCATCTATAACAATCAAACTTATAGTCATTGCTGTAGAAATTACTTTAACTGTATAGAAATGTGTTACATTTGTTTATACTTCATTTGTTTAACAATGTAAGGATATGTGTTTAATTATATAAAAGTGTGTTGCATTTGTTTCATCTTGCCTGCATAAGGCACCTGATTGATCTAATAAAAAGCTAAATGGCCAATAGCTAGGAAGGAAAGGAATAGGCGAGGCTGGCAGGCAGTGAGAATAAAGAAGAATGAGAGGAAGAGAGAAGAGAATGAGGGAGAAAGAGAGGGAAACACTTGGGAGCAGAAGCCAGGCAGATGCTAGACAGACAGACATTGAATAGAACAGAAAGAAAGAAGAGAGAGAGAGAGAGAGAGAGAGAGAGAGAGAGAGAGAGAGAGAGTAAAAAAGCTGAGGAAAACATAAATGAGGAGAAGCATTAAGTTATAACAGCTAGTGGAACAAGCATAAGATAAAACCGAGTATACAGGGTGATTTTGTGTGTCAACTTGACACAAGCTATAGAGTTATCAGAGAAAGAAGCCTCAGCTAAGGAAATACCTCCTTGAGATCCAGTTGTAAGGCATTTTCTCATTGAGTAATCAATGGACAAAGACCCAACCCATAGTAGGTGGTGCCATTCCTGGACTACAGGTCCTGGGTTCTATAAGAAAGCAGACTGAGCAAACCATGAGGAAGCAAGCCAGTAAGCAGCACCCTTCCATGACCTCTGCATCAGCTTCTGCCTCTAGGATCCTGTCCTGTGTGAGTTCTTGTCCTGTGTAGATGGAAATTTTTCCAGTCCTGCCTAGTCCAAATGACCTCTCCCACCTGCAGTCCTGCAGCTGCTTATAAAATAACCACTCAGAGGCTTATATTAATCACAAACTGTATGGCCTATGGCTTCAGCTTCTTACTAACTAGCTTTTTCATCTTAAATTAACCCATTCCTAATAATCTATATGTTGCCACATGGCTGTGGCATTACTAGTCTGCTGGCATCTTGTTGCTCCTTTGGCAGCAGCTGGCATCCCTCCCCCACCGACTTTGACCTTCCTTTTTATGTATCACTGCTTGGATTTCCCACCTGGCTGTAAGCTTTCTTGCCATGGGCCAAGCTTTATTATTATCCAACGGAAGCCACACATATTCACAGCATACAGAAAGGCATCTCACAGCAGTCCTGACTTTCTTCAGTGATGAAAAGCAATGCTGAAGTGTAAGCCAAATAAACCCTTTCCTCCTCAACTTGATTTTTGGTCATGGTGTTATGTCACAGCAATAGAAACACTAATTAAGATAATTGGTACCAGTGTAGTGGATTATTCCTGTGACTGACTTGATCATGTTTTGGGGAGTATTATGGACTTTGGAACTTTTGGCTAGGAAAGCCATTAAGTATTGAGACCTCAGTGGGATGTTATGTGGAATTTGGAAGATGAGAATGCTAAGAGCAATGCAAAAGATGGAAGCCTGGCTTGTAAAATTTCAGAGGGAAGTTTAAAGGACCTCAACTGCTGATAGAATGCTGTCCAAATTGGACAAGCAGGACACAAAAGAAGGCAACTGCCAAACTAAGAGGGAACAGAAGTCTGGGACCAAGTCAGGTTTATTAACAAACAGGCAAAATCAATACAGTACATTCATGAATACAGGACAAAACTGCACCACTGCCTCTTTGTTCCCAAGGGAGAGATGGAGACCAAATTGCAAACCACAATTCTCTGTCATTGCTCACTGCCAGTTCTGCACAGCCCAAGAGAGAGCACAGGTCAACCTGCCTTGGCCTTTTATTCCGATATGCAAGACACGTACACTCTAATGAAGACTCCACCCTAAGCTGCTACTTACTATTGACTAGCAAGTCAGCCCCAATAATTTCCAAAACACAGAACTTTGCAAAGACAAGGTAAGACAATCTTTCAAAGTTCCTGCTTTACAAATTAAGTCGTCAGAAATTCTAAGCCTGTAGGCCAAAGATGGATGTCCCAACATTGCAGAGAAACCTTGGAAGGTAGTCCACACAGTCAGCTGTTTCTGTCATTTCTATAGTTTTGAAAGTTGTTTATTATCTGTAATATTATCTGTAATATTTCCTTCTTGGGTCTTTGAAGGGGTTGAAGACTAAGTAGTTATAGTTTTACAGTTTTCCTTGTTAACAAATTTTCAAAAACTTACATAAGATATGTAAAGTTTATAAGGTTGAGAGACATAAAAAAACTTAAGTTGTTTATCTAAGAAAATGTTTTGAGTTCTAAAAAGATAGTTTGGGGTTAGCAATACATTGCCATGTGGCTGTGGCTTGCTGGTACTTTCACATCTTGCTTCTCCTGGTGACAGCTGGCATCTCTCTAGACTCCACCTTTCTCCTTCCTCTCTCTCTCTCCTTGGATTTCCTGCCTGCCTATAAGCTGCCTTACCTTGGGCCAAAGCAGCTTATTTATTAACCAATGGGAACAACATATATTTACAGCATACAGAAAGACATCCCCCAGCAGAACCTGAATGTACAAGTGTCTCTGGGGTCAGACATTGACTTTAAAGATGTGCTTTAAGCCAAAAGATGATTTAATGAGACCTGGATTGCAGCAAAGCTCTTTTCCATGCCATAGAGGATGGAAAAGATCTCGTGCTATCTTTCCATGTTGCCATCCATGATGGTAAAAGCTTTGAGCTTGTTTCCACCATATTCTACTCTTGTTCATGAACTGTCAATGTAGAGCAGCCCACTACCTCAGAATTTATCATTTTGAGTAGGTAAACTCCACTTGTAGCATCCTAGGATCCCAACTAGGTCTGAGAAATATATTGATATGAGCAGGAGGAAAACATACAATATTATTTAATGAAACTTTAGGCAGTGTGGGAGCTCTGATGCTGAAATGAAAAACTATATAAACAGAGTCACTTATCTACAGAATTTGATGAAGAGCAATCAACTGTGAGACTGAGATGGAGCTTAGGCGAGGTGCTTGATTGAGAAGTAGCAAGGAATGTAAGTTATTATAATTTCTGTTGTGTATAAATTTTCTTTGGCTTCAACTTTCCATCATTGATACCCTGAATGCTATTTTACAAGAGGAATCTTTCACGTAAGAATTTTATCCCTTTTAAAAAATAGAATGCTTTTTATTCAAACTGCCAGAGTGACACATTTTTAACTCTCTCATGATCATTTTTTGCTCATTTCCATGTACAGACACTAAGTTTAATTTTTCAAAATTTGCATTCATTTGAATGTTTAAAATTATATTTCCTGTTAAATCAGTAGTAGGATTTATTTTTCTATAGCTTTCATTTCATGTGTTTTAATACATGAATTTGGTTAACTTCAATTTTGAAGTTTTTTGATTGAATTTTTATTTTATGTGTATGGGTGTTTTGCTTGCATATACATCTCTGCACCACATAGATGGAGTGCCTATGGAGACCAGGAGGAGAGAATTGAATCCCCTGGGACTAGAATTACAAATGGTTGTGAGCCACCATGTGGATGGTTTCCTGGATTCTATTAAAGAACAGCTAGTGTCCTTAAGTACTAAGCCACTCTCCAACCCTTCGACTTAAAACTTTTAATTATTCTATTTATCTATCAAAGATATTTCACTACATAATCATACAAAATATCTAGGTAGAAATTATTTAGATTTAAGTGTTCAGCTACTTTTGACAAGCTCAGCGTTAACTCAAGATTATTTGGATAAAGAAAAGGCTTTGCTTGCCTTGTATATAAGAAATAAAATATACAGGAACTTAGGAATCAACCTGAGAAGTCCACCATCAGATAGGTAAAGAACAGTAACATACATTCATAGAGGAACAGTATTCAGCCTTTCTAAAAAAGAATTTGTGTCATTTGAGATAATGTGTGAAGCTGGAAGACAGTCATTGTAAGTGAAACAAACTATGCATAGAAAGGTAAGTCTTGGGGACTAGAGAGATGGCTCAGGACATACTCTGCTTGCAGAGGACCTGAGTTTGGTTCTCAGCACTCATGTCAGGTGGCTCAAAATCACCTGTAACTTCAGCTGCAGTGGATCTGATGCCCTCTTCTTACCTGTATGGGTACCACCTGTGTGTATGCATACACTAGGAGACACATACACATGATCTTAAAAAATAATAATCTTTGTTTAAAAATAAGAAAGGGGAATACTACATGGCCTCATTTCTATGTGGAGTTAAAAACATGTGAACTCAGTAACAGAGGTCATAGCTGGCATGCCAAAGGCCCTGAGTTTGATCTCCATCAATAACAGGGAGCTCACAGAAGCAGAGAACAGACTAAAGTTACCAGGAATTGGGATGAATGGTATTAATCAGAAAGAGGTTTTTTCAGGATATAACACCTCAGTTCTGAGTAGAGGAATAAGCTCAAGAGGCCACCATTCAACACGGTGGCTATAGTTAATAGCAAAGCATTTACACTGAGAATCACAGACAGTAAACTTTTAGTTGTCTAAACACACACACACAGCACATACAATACAAAGTGAGGCAAATTATAATTATCTTGATTCAGCCATGCTATGTGACAATTCACACATTTCACAGCATCATGTCCTGCATTCGAAATCTAAAAGTTGTGCCAGTAAGACGACTCAGCAAGTGCCTGCCATACAACCTAATCACCTGAATTCCATCCCCAAAACTCGACTAAAGGTTGAAGGAGAGAACTTACTCCACAAAGTTGTCCTCTGCCCTACACACACACACCATGGCATACACCTGCATTCTCTCACACATACAATATGCATATGCATACTCACACAATACTAAGTTTTAAATTTTAAAATCTGTTAATGAAAATATTTTTAAAAGAAGTTTGAAAAACATAAGTTCAGGGTCTGGCACTAGCACTGGAATAAAAAGTAAAAGTTTTAAACCTCGCCTGTATGATGGAGAAAGGTTATAGTTAAGCTAGTATTTGGGCAACAAGATGTCACACATCTACCTCTTCTGAAACAGCCTCTTGATGGTTCTATCCATAAAACACTATTTACCAGTGTTATCTCGCATTCCCCTCCACAAATGTAATAACTTTCCTTTCATTGTTTGAGGATGACTGTGTCAGTCCCCCAGAGTGTCTGTATAATACATATCCCACAGGTTTTACTTCTGCAAATCACTGCTTTGGGGAGGAGAAGGGAGGCGTTTCAGGCAAGCTCCACTCATTTAATAAATTTGGACACCAAACAAAAGATACATTTTCTGATTGCTATGTTATCTCTACAAATGGAAGACAAATTATTCTCCCTATAGTTCTTCCATTTGTATATTTGATAAAGTTAATATCTGTAAAATCAGTTGATTTGTACTGAACTAAATTACCCTGGAATAATAATAAGATTGACTTCCTGGTATTGACAAGAGACAATTCTCAATGTCTTTTGACTTATTATCCCTGGCAGTTGGAAAGAATTACAATAACACATGAAATCACTTTATAGGATATGTTTAGAGAGCAAAGAACATTAGTGCAGAGATGGATTTTAGTGTAGTTTTTGCCTTTTGCCTGAGATTTCTATTTTCTGCCACACATCCTCTGAAATGAACTGGAGGTACACAATGTAAATTGATTTATCTGCACCTGAAGAAATCCTTGAAGTTTAATTGCTTCTGTGGCATTTATGCTTGCATAAATAATTCAATGGTAAACTAATCCAGCTTTTATAATTATCTCACACAGAAGCACAGGGCTCCATCCCAAAGGACTTAATTGCAGCTTGATGAAGGTATTAGGGCACTATGACCAATAAGCCATACAAAAACTTTTGAAGATATAAAGGGAAAAAATCCATAACCTTCAAGCCAAAGTTCTTAGGAAGAAATGTGACATTTGCAGTTGATTCTTAATGTTCTGTCTTCAAGAAACATTGCCCTATTGACTAGCAATTTCTTAAAATATGCATGTCATTGGATGTGGTGGCACACACCAGTTATCCCAGCACTTTGGAAGTGGAGGTGGAAGCAGCAGGAGTTCAAGGTCTTCTTCAGCTACCTTGATTTTGAGGACAGCCTAGACTACATGGATGAGATTGGAGAGAGAGTTCAACCATTAAAAGCTATAAACTTCACAACTAAAACTTCAAAGCTAGCTTGCTACCTAGATGAAAGATAGATAGATGATAGATGATAGATAGATAGATAGATAGATAGATAGATAGATAGATAGATAGATGATTGATAGAGGGACTAAATATGTTGTCTTAATATCATTGGTGATTCCATAACATACATTCTTTAAATTCTATCTTGAGTGACCCTTCCCCAGCTGACATATTCCCTATATTAACTGGTACAGATAGTAAGCTTCCTTATAGGATTTCTGTTATTTTTAAGATTTCATTTTTATGTGTAAGGAGGGGTATGTACATGTAAGTATCCACAGAGGCCAGAAGATAATATTGGATCCTCTGAAGCTGGAATTACATGCTTATATGCTGGCTGACCTGGGTGCTGGCAATCAAACTTGGGCCCTCTGGAAAAGCAGGTCATACTCTTAACCACTGAGCTATCACTCCAGCCAGTCAAATACGGTTTTATACATTGCCTTCAGTCATTATGTGTTGAGTACATAGTGCACTTAATCCTTCAACTTCTATATCTAGGATACTTCAGTATTTCATCATATAAAATATCCGGGTGAAAATGGTTTAGATTTGCTACATGTCCCATTGCTCCAGACTATCTCATAAAGTTAGACTAAGCCACGGCAGTTGGATGAAGGAACTGAGCTGGCTTTGCGTGTCTCCTTTCTTTGAACACACCATCCTTTACTTCTTCCCTGGGCCAGTGCTATATTTCTGAGCATAGCGTTCCCCTAGCCTAATACCTGAACTTCAACTTACTGGATTTTACCAGGCAAGTGTCAACTCTTTGTCTTCTTCAACCAGGACCCTATCTCACCCCTGTAGCAAGTCTTTCTCTTTCCCTCCTGCCAGCTCCCAAATCCTGACACAGAGACTTTTTATTGTTCATTATAAAATCTTGGCATTAGCTTAGGTTTCTTCCTAACTAGTTCTTATTGTTAGCATTCTGGCCCACCCAGCATCCTGACATCATCATCCTGTGGTGGGGGCCCTGTGAGCCATGCCCTAAAGTACTGCCCCTAGTGAGGTAGCAGGTAGCTGTTACACCTGCCTCTTACCTTGGGGTACATGCCCCTGGGGCATGGACTCTGGGGGACCCTTAAGATGTGGGAATCATATATGTTCTCCCCTCTTCACTACCTCATGGTTTTGGATGCTGGTTTGGACCAGAGCAGAGCTCACCAGAGAACCACGTTGGACCATGCCTCACCCTTCCAGGATTCCATGACCAGTTCCTTTATTCTGTCTTCTAAATTAACTCAAAAATAAATTCCTTTGATCATTAAGCAGACTCCATAGATTGCTAGTGATATAATCCCAATATTATCCTATATAAAGTCCCCTTTAAGAGAAAACTCTTTCCCCTTCTCTCTATTCCCACAAAGTGCGTTCTCTCTCTCTCTCTCTCTCTCTCTCTCTCTCTCTCTCTCTCTCTCTCTCTCTCTCTCTCTCTTCCTTCCCTCCCTTCCATTCTCCCTCCCCCTTTAATAATAAAAGTTTTCACATGAGTGCCACCTGCATGCTATGTCTTTCCCATGGCTCCCACCTGCTGTGACCACCACCTGCCATGTCTGCATGGCATGTCATTTTCTCACCCACTGTGTAGCTCCTTGCCTCCAACACATCAAGGTTTCTCTCCCACCATTTTTACATCATTGGTGCTATGTGACTCAGCAGAGGCCCTACTGGCACTTTCTTCTGCCTGCTGGCAGTCTGAGAAACACTAGGACCCATGGAACCTTCAACACTCATTTCATCCAACACCACCATAATCGGTAAGCCCCCATTCTGGCCATTTCCCATGAGTGAGGATTCATCTTGTCTCAACTGTGGTTTCTCACCTTTTGGTCCCTTTCATAAGCCTTGGTACTAGATGACCACACACCCCTTGGGCTTCACCCTGGCCCCCGCTCTTTTTTTGATGAATCATTGAGCAGCTTGCACCTTTAAATCAGTCCTCAATTAATCTCTGGAACACTAGAGAGGAAAAGCCATTGGATCTCATTTTCCTGTGCTGTGCTTCAGTCGTGGGAAATATGCCTTCTGCCAGCGATCCAATAGATCCAAAGATCCTTGGTCTGTACACTTCCATCCCTTTCCCCGTTGTCTGTCCTGTTCACTCTCCTTGGGCTTTAGCCCACTAGATGCCTCCCTCCTGTGGCCGGCAAAAATGGAAGACCTGGGCTTGACTGCTCCGCTTCCACCATGGCTACAGCTTAGCCTGCCTTGCTCAAAATGTCTCATTCTTCTGTTCTGTCTCTGTCTGGCCCCTCCCTCATGTGGCTGCCACTGCTGCTGCCCACACCTTCTTGCTCCAGTACATGAAGCTTCAAAGTTTCCTGGGAAGTTTTGTCCATTGTTCTGTTTAAAAAAAAAAAAAAAAAAGTTTATTTCTTATGTGCAAATGGAAATGTGTGACTGGTGTGGCCATGTGACTGGGTTTCTAACTTATTTCTGAATGCTTGAGATTATCTGTTTCATGTCTCTTGGGAAAAAAAAAAAAAACACATGACCACTTGGGCAGGTGCCATCTTGATTAAGGTCAAAGACAGACGAGCCTTATTGTCATAGGACTCCACTGCCATCTTTACTAAGGGCAATGGGAAGTCACTTCCTGTCCATGACCCAAGCATAAGTAGGGGCAGCACGCACTTGTGTGGATGGGGGCCTGGAGACCTATTCTCTTCCTCCTTCCTGGGCTCTCGGGCACCAGCTGTGCCACATGCTGGTGATAAGGCTGGAAAGGACTTTGGAAAAACATTTTCCTGCTCGAAGCAAGCCAGTTTTAAGTTCCCTGTGGGCAGGACAGCAAACTCCTGTGGCTCCCACTGGCCCCAGAGGACCAGCTTTCCTGGCTCTCCTGCTCCAGCCACCGCTTCCCATGCCAGTGGGTGGGGCTTCTCCCATGCTGGGGTAAGGGGGCAACATTTAAATGCTTGAGAGGTTATGAAAAAGGTTTTCTTGCTTTGTTGGAAAGTTAGTTATTTCTAAAAAAAAGTTTTGTACCTTGAGATTTACAGCTGAGGGTTACAAATACATGACACAGATAGAGTTCCAAAGAGAGTCCAGTTGCACTGGTGTACCTTAACAGTTTTGCCGGGTGATAGCCACCCGAAGCACCAGCCACAATGGAATAGAGCAAGCTAAGATCTAGAAGGAAGGGTATATACATGCTACCAAGGATGGCACCAAAGAAGTGATCCAAGAGGACACGGAATAAACCCCATATATTAAACTTTAGATTGTTTGTGCTATTGGAAGTTAGTTTTCCCTTATGTGGATTATGATTATGCCCTGTTTTCTCCCTCTTAAAATAAAAGAGGGTATTTTATTTTTGATATTGAAGGAAGACATTTGAGAAATTTTAAACCTTTTTAAAGAACATTTTTTAAGATATTTAAATTTATAAGACTATGGCCAACTTGTCAGCTCATTTTATATATAAAAATCAAGGCTTACTTTTTCTAAGTTACTAGGTCTATTGATAAGAAAATGTTCTAAGATATAAAAGTCCATGCAAGCTTTGAGGGTCTCAAAAAATGATTTAAGATATAAATATTTATTAAAAAGTATATAAATAAATAATTTAAATGCTTCAGATTACTTTCCCCTTCTATGGTATTGTTACATTAAGATTTCAAAAGTTCAGATTTTAATATTAATTAAATTCTGATACTGTTTGGGCCACAAGCTCAAGATTTTAGATTTTCTTTGGTTGTCTTACAAATATAAACTTAAATGTATGAGTCTACTCCTGCTATTTTATAGATACCCTTTACCTGCTTTCTCTACAATTTGGATTTCAATTGATTGGGAATACTAATATATCTAAAACTTTTATGTCCTTTCATAAAATAAGAATTTATATAACCTTCAGAGCATCAAAAGAAGTCATAAAACTTGGATCCACTTCACAGAGGTCAGAAGGACTCCAGTAGTACAGCTTGAGTTTTCTCCACCTGTCTATTCCTGAGGATGGTATTTTTCTCCCTCCTGGTCTCCCTTTCCCAGTTACTAAGACTATAGGCCTAAAAGTTCCAAATAAGTTCATAAATTATAACTTCTCTTGCTAATTTGAACTTTTCCCAACAGGTATCCACTTGGCAGGCAGACACATCCAAGCATCAGTTGCTAACTGCAACATGCTGACTTCAACCTGTGAGCCATGGTCTTACTTAAAAGGTGAAATGGACCAACCCAGCTGATATAAATGCTCCTTGTTTCCAGCTGGGTCAAATCAGTTGCTTCTGATAAATGCCTCATTGCCTAAATTCTCCCCTTACCTTTGACTAGCCTTTCATCATTGTTGGGCTTTGACTATCTATGGCCCACTTCAGCTTGAAATGGATGTAAAAGAGAGTACATCATCCCTGGCTCCAAAACAGGCTAAAAAAGCTAAGTCAAAGGGAAACTCCCTGTCAAGGGGACAAAATGTCTACCTCTAATGGCTATTGACAAACTAGGAAACTGGGCCCAGAGTTGTCAATTGATAGACTTATTAACTAAAATGGTTCTACCATAAGAAAAAACACTTGACCTTTATGCAGAACCAAAGAAGTATTATATGGGCTTAAGAAATTGTTATTTCCAATGATATCATGAAATTTGCAGGCAAATGGATGGATCTAGAAAATATCATCTTAAGTGAGGTAACCCAGGCTCAGAAGGACAAACATAGTAAGTAGTCACTCATAAGTGGAAACTAAATGGGAGAGAAGGGATGGCCAGACTGCAACCCACAACTCCAGAGAGACTAGCTAACAGGGAAAGGCCCTAGGAGGGACACATGGATGACCCTGTGAAGGAGAAGTGGATGAGATCTACATGAGTGGACTGGGTGGGGTGGTGGCAGAGGGCAAGGAGTGGGGGATGAGAATATAGGGAAATGGGGGAATCAAGCTGGAACAGGGACAGAGTGGGAGAGCAGGGAGAGAGATACCATGATAGATGAGGACATCATGGGAATAGGAAGAGGCAGGGTGCTGGGGAGGCTCTCAGGAATCCACAAGGTTGACCTCACCTTGGTCTGCTGGCAGTGGTGCAGAGGGTGCCTGGACCAGTCTACTCTGGTGACCGATCTAGCGAATACCTAGCTGTCATCATAGAGCCTTTGTCCAGTGATTGGTGGAGGCAGATACAGAGATCCACAGCCCAGCACCAGGCTGAGCTCCAGGAATCCAATTGATGAGAGAGAGGAGGGATTCTGGAGGCAGGGGGCGTTGAGATCATGATGGGAGGATGTGCAGAGATGACCGGCCACACTAGTGGAAGCCCGTGAACTGTAGACTAGTGGCTGTGGAGCCCCCATTGGACTGGACTAGGTCCTCTGGATACAGAAGACAGTTGTTTGGCTCAAACTGTTTGGGGGGCACCCAGGCAGGGGATCAAGATCCATCCCTGGTGCATGGGCAGGCTTCTGGGAATCCGGTGCCTGTGGTGTGACACCTTGCACAGCCTTAGTGCAGTGGGAAGGGACTTGGACCTGCCTAGGCTCAGTGTGCTGGGCTCTGCTGACTCCCCATGGGAGACCTCGATTTGGAGGATGTGGGGATGTGGGGTGGCTTGGGAAAGAGGACTGGGGTGGGAGGATTGAGGAGGGGGGTTCTGTGGATAGCATGAGGAATGAGTAAAAAATTTCTTAATAAAGAAAAATTTAAAAAAGAAATTGTTATTTCTATATAATCTGGCTGTACTCAAGGGGCCCAGCTGTACTACAGGACCTATGCAAAGTCTTAGGAGAGCAATGCTGTTTTTATGTTAAGCACTTGGGGGATCATTAGAAACTCCATAGCCCTGCTAAAAAAAAAAAAAGTAGATCTATGACAGATAAAAGCAGCAGCAACAAGGAAACCACCCTGGTATATGCCCTAGCTAGCTCCTTAGTGATCTTGCTTCTTTTGAACCTTTTTACAGGGGTAGCCTAGGATCACGTTCATGTCAGATGTTTGAATTGAGATTCACAATGACAAAATTGCAGTTATGAAATAGCAACAAGTCTCAAATATTTTGGATTGGTATGATGATAGAAATGTAAAGCTATATTTAATTCAATTCTGGTTTATAATATACTCTATATGATAATAGAAATTAAAAGTTATAAAGATCTATTCAGATTAACAAAAGCTGACTCAGAATTACACCTGTGTCTTTGCCAAGTGCTCAACACTAAGCTTCTAGAGAATTTAAATAAATGATGGAATTTGATAAGCAAGATATATATTATATAATGGAGCATCCTTTTCCCAGAGTTGGACCATACCCCCAACGCACAAGCCCTTTTTCTTAGTCTTATGAAAGCTGCTAAAATATTGAAGACTGTTAGGAAACATAAGCTGATAGTCAGTCATTCATACCTAATAGACTGTCCTCAAATACTCAGAGATCTGCAGAATATGGCATTTTAAATGTATAATTAAAAAACCTTTTTTGTGATAAAGAGACATGCTGGCTCCTGGAAGCACCTTTATTTCCTCCAAAGAAGATGGATGGGCACAGAAGAACCTCCACCGAGAACTTGCTCCAGAGTGGCTGCACAAGCCACTGAGCAAAAACTACCTTTCACCTCAACTATTGCCTTTTGCTTCAACTGCTGCCAGGAACTTCTTCAGACCATGGACAACAGAACTCTGGGTAACCCATTGCCTCACTTTTGCCTAGGCAAAGTAGGCTGGCCCTCCCCACAAGTTCCTATCCTCCAACTGGTGGGTCTTCTGAAGCCTGACAGCTGAAGACTGATGTTGTTGCCCTGAGACCTCTGCCCTCAATGATCATGGAGGACCCTGGGGTGGCTGTCTAGGTAGCCATCAGGTGAGTCTCTGTCACTTTTAATCCCTAACTCAGATAAAATTTGTCCTTCTCAGATCTCTGATGTCATTTGATGACCAGGCTTTGTCAGTTCAACAGCAGCAACCAAGGCTACCTTCTCAGTTTTCTATGTAAAATTCACAGGTCTCATTCTCTTAGAGCTAATACTAAGTCTAGACACAGTTTACCTTGCTACCAGACTCAAAAAGGGATAACTCACTTTGCAATGATGGCTCTCAATATCTCCTGGTGAATTAGATGAAAAGAAGGTGCTTTAAGGTTTGTTTATGTGAAGACAGGAAAGCTGTCTCACTTGCTCATTACTTATCTGTCTCAAATCTGATGGTGTTTGATGACCAGGGTACTAATAGATTTTTTTTCCAATGAACAATTCTCTCCCCCAACCCCAAGGCTACAAGCTGCTTGGTAGATCATTAGTAAGTTTCCTGTTTAAAGTACAGATGGGGGTGCCTCATTCATAGACTTCATGGTACTGGTTTCAGATGTAACTTCAGAGATTCAGAGTTTTAACATTGATAAATGCAGTTTTGATAAACAGATAGAGCACTGACTACAGTCTTAGGAATCCTTAAATTTCTGTGGATTTTACTGGTCCCAGCTTTCAGAGATAGGTTATCATTAGAGAGGGTATGGAAGCCTCCCTCCTCCTCCTTCACCCACTCAAACACTTCCATTCAGTAAATTTCCTCTGGTTATAGACTTAAAGATGTGTTTCACTGGGCTGAAACCAAGCCCTAGAAAATGTTCATACCTTTTACCCCGAAGCCATTGCTTTTGCTATGACACCAAGATGTAAATCTCTTCCAGTTGTTTTACAAACACTTGCAGGTTCTTGCACAGATACACCCTTCCTGCCAGACTCATGCCAAGGCAACACTCAAAAAGGCCCTCTAGATACACCACCAGCCACTGTACCAATTGAAGATACCAACCAGGTGAATACTGGCAGGTTAACTTCACCCACATGCCCACTCATAAAAACTCTGTTTCCTAATTTGTTGACACTTTTACGAAATGGATAGAAGTGTTCCCATCTCCAGAGAACAAAGATGTAATGGCTCCGGTACTCCTAGAACATACCACCCATCAGTGCTGCTACCACCACTCCAGACTCAAGGGCATATCTAATCTTTCATTTGGTTCATCCACCCTTGCTTCTTCTTTACAATCAGGGCACTTATCCATTCCATTCTTTCTGGCAGCCACATCACTCTTCCCATGGCTAGCCCCATTCATAGGGCCAGTGTTAATAGCAACCTGCCTTAGCTCCCTCAAGGAACAAATGCCCAAGGTCTCCACAATGATAGCTAACTGAATGATTCTTCACTCATACCTCCCACTGTACGTGACCCCAACTCCCAGCTCCCCCTCCTCACTTTGTTCCTAATCAGCAGGAAGCAGTCTCAAGAATTTGGCACCCTCATTTACCCACACACTTGCTATCCATAACTCATAATAATCAAAAAGAGAGAAATGTTAGCATTCTGGCCCACCCAGCATCCTGACAACATCATTCTAAATAAAGTCCCCTTCAAGAGAAAACTCCTCCTCCCCTCCACTATTCCCATGAGGTGTGTACCTCTGCTCTCTCTTTCTCCTCTCTCTCTCCCTCCCTCCCTCCCTCCCTCCCTCTGTCTCCCTCTGCTCCTCTTCCCTACCTTCCTTTCTCCTTTCCCCCCTCTAATAATAAAACTTTTTACATGTGTGCCACCTGCATGATATGTATTTCTTATGGCTCCCACCTCCTGTGGCCACTGCCCATTGTGTCTACATGGCATGTTGTTGCTGGGGGGCTTCTCTCCAGGTTCCCCAAGCCCCGCAGTCCCACAATCCATTTATAAAATAATCACTCAGACGCTTATATCACTTATAAACTGTATGGCCGTGGCAGGCTTCTTGCTAACTGTTCTTTTATCTTAAATTAACCCATTTTTATAAATCTATAGCTTGCCACGTGGCTGGTGGCTTACCGCGTCTCTACATGCTCTTCTCCTGGCGGTGGCTGCAGTGTCTCTCTTCCTTCTTCCTGTTTCCCCAATTCTCCTCTCTCTTTGTCCCGCCTATACTTCCTGCCTGGTCACTGGCCATCAGTGTTTTATTTACATAGAGTGATATCCACAGCACTTCCCCTTTCTTCTTTTTTTAAAAAGGAAGGTTTTAACTTTAACATGGTAAAATTACATATAACAAAACAATTACCGAGCAAGAATTATAGTTACAATATTAAAGGAGATGTCCTATCTATCTTATATTTGTGAGTTTAAGGTTTTATAGCTAACTTATCTTTTATCATAACTGAGGAAATCTAGCCTTCAACCACATCAAAGACCGGAGAAGGAACATAATGGTACCTGAGAAATGGTAGACGGATGCAAGCAACTTCGGAATCTTGCAAGAGTAGACCAAGACAGCTGGCAGCCTGGACAGTCACCTGATGTTTCTCAGCATTGTTGGTGCATTCAAATTGGCTACAGCCTAGAGTATCTGACAGACCATTTTCAGAAGCAGGAATTCTGAGAGACCATCGTACCCTGTCTTGGCAGAGTACAGTGGTCGCTTTCCTTGTGTCCCGCTTGTCCAGAAAGGACAGCATTGCATTTGTACTGTCAGCCGTCAAGGCAAGGGCAGTTCTTTGCCCAGTAGGCCATTTTGTGCCAAAAGACAAACTTCCAAATGGAAATGTCTTAGAAGCCCAACATTCTCTCGGGATCAATTGGTGCAGCCAGGAGCAATTGTGTCTCACGTCAACAGAATTCTAAGTTATTTAAATGCCATATTCTCCAGGTCTATGAAGTGTTTGAAGATTACCTATCTATCTGAAATATATCTATGTATACCTAGAAGACTTAACTAACATGGCTACAGATATGATTATCATAGATGACTATTAATCTATTTTTTAATTATCCATTACAATTTTAAATGAGTTATATAAACACAACACCTCAAACAAGAATAGAAATATATACATATATAGAGAGAGTATAACAAAAATTAACTTCAAGTTTGTATCAATGAACCAAAATTTATACCAATGTAAAACATTTTAAACATAAACTAAAATCTATACCAATGTAAAACATTTTAAACAAGTTATTCTTTAAAAGTAGGTTCATTAATCTACCCTTTTATCTTATCATCTCCATATCCTCCTATATATCATATCCCCTTTTCTTTTTTAGAAAGAGATCACATTTATAATCAACCTGTTTTAAATAAAAATATTGTTTTCTCTGTCCCACACCAGAGGCTCTTCTGATTTGGGACACAAGAATCACTTAACCATTTTTTTTTTTAAAGCAATATGTCTGGTTTAGAGGGGAGTGAGCCAATTCCACCTCTAAAGCCAGCTTGGTATATTTGGAATTTGGGCGTAGCATCTCTTACTACTTCCTGCTGGAGGGGGGCGCTGTATCTTATGGGGACGCAAAGAAAATTTTAGACCTATGGGGTAGTCCGTGAGGCTGTATTGTGTGAACCAGTTGCCTTGAAACCGATCTGGATGTTGGATCATCTGGGCCATGGTGTCATCGGAGTCCTTTCAGGGGGTCTTGGCTGGTGAAACCTGATGTATCTTAATCTGGAACAAGTCCACAGCCTCTGGCTTTCTGTGGAAACAAAAGCAGAATCTCTTTTCCAAAGTAACATATCCTTATATCCAAATTTTGAAGTCAAGGTACCTTTAAAATATACATTTTGGCATAACTCAACAGGTTTTGTAATCAAATGTTTTTCTTTAGTTATGAATATCAAAGAGAACATAATCCAGATTCTCTGTGTGTAGCCATCTTTATGTGGCTTATGTTTTATATTACCTTGAGCCTTGAGCCTATTGCTTTAAACTGTACCATTGTAAGCCTGAAAGGGCGCTGTGGCTGCTGGCTCCGCCCACTTCAGCTTCCCAACATGGCAGTGGTACGTTTTCTGCCAGCTCTGGGAGTCATCAAGTCTCAGAAATAGTGGGTCTAAGCTTTTATCAAAGCAGCGTGTAGCCCAGAAACCTCTTTTTTTTTTTTTTTTTTTTAAATACTAGTAAAGACTAAATCTACCACACAGCTTAATTTGACGCTGGCAGATGCCTCATTTCCGCCATACTGCCGGTCAAACGCACCCACCAGGAACCCGCCAGTGTCCAAACTTGCGTTTTGCCGTATCTAGCTGCCCGTATGAGACAAGAATCAGGAACCTGGTTTTGGCTCTGTTTAGAATTGGTTATTAATTATTCTCAGGTTTAAGGTGGAAACTCGAGCCGTTGGGCGCCATTTGTTGCTGGAGGGCTTCTCTCCAGGTTCCCCAAGCCCCGCAGTCCCACAATCCATTTATAAAATAATCACTCAGACGCTTATATCACTTATAAACTGTATGGCCGTGGCAGGCTTCTTGCTAACTGTTCTTTTATCTTAAATTAACCCATTTTTATAAATCTATAGCTTGCCACGTGGCTGGTGGCTTACCGGCGTCTCTACATGCTCTTCTCCTGGCGGTGGCTGCAGTGTCTCTCTTCCTTCTTCCTGTTTCCCCAATTCTCCTCTCTCTTTGTCCCGCCTATACTTCCTGCCTGGTCACTGGCCATCAGTGTTTTATTTACATAGAGTGATATCCACAGCAGCATGTGTCTTTCTCACCCACTCTGGGGCTCCTCAGTTCCAAACCAGCAAGTCTCTCTCCTGACATTTTTACACCACTTAACTAAAATTAGCCCATTTTTTAAATATACACACTTTTTTATGTAGCTTGGTTACCTTTACTCTGTACTGCCCATTCTCCTTCCTCTTCATGTGGCTGTTGACCCCATCTTTCTTCCTTTCTGAGTCCTCTGTATCCCCAGAAGTTCAGCCTAACCTCTTCCTGCCATTAGAAATAGCTATTCAACTCTTTATTAAACCAATCACAGCAACACATCTTCACACAGTGTAAAGGAATATTCCACAGCAAACCCTAAAAAATGTACCCCATCTCTTGACAATTACAACAGGTGAAAAGAGCAACAATGTTATGGCTTAATACATGCATTTTGTTCAGCCAACTCTATCCCTAATGGGAACATGTAGGAATTGGTGTAAATCAACTGTATATCAACTGGTGTATCAATTGGTGTAAATCAACTGCTTGGAAAGGCTGAGTGGTTTTCTCCATCTCAACAAGAGAATATCTCATAAAGACAGGTTCAAGCCAGTCAGCCTGCCCACCATATAAGCAGAGCTTCATTCTGTTCATGGCTCCATAACTAGGTTTTAGAACTGCACCTGACAAATGATGGGTTCACAATAAAGATTTCCCAGGTGAACAGACTACTCTGCACTGTATTTCCTGCCTATAAATAGAGACCTGTAGTAGCACTTTCTTGTGAGGACCACCAGCTCACAAAAATGACACAGAGACTTATTATTATGAAAGCTCAGCCTTAGCTTAAGCTTGTCTCACTAGCTTTTATAACTTAAATTAACCATTTTTCTATTAATCTATGTTCTACCATGTGGCTTTCACCTCTCTCCTATTCTGTGTCTCATTTTGTGTTCTCATAGTGTCTCTGTCTATCTTCTTCCCAAAGTCCTCTCTGTGTGTGAAAGTCTCACCTATACTCCCTGCTTAGCTATTGGCCACTTAGCTCTTTATTAAACCAATAATAAGGTTCCTTGGCAAAGACACATCTTCACAGTGTACACAAAGATTATTTCACAGCACAGACTATTTCCTCTGAGCCCTGCACTCTCTGGAACACCTTGTTCACCTTTCCATAGCTTTCCAGGTAACTTTCAAACTACTTCAGTCCCTCCCTCCACTGTGAAGCTCTCTGTCCATCTTAACATCACACAGGTGACTCTCACCCCAACTTCAGCCCCTTCCTCCACTGTGAAGCTCTCTCTGTCCACATTAACATCACACGGGTGACTCTCACCCCACTTCAACACCTCCCTCTTCTGTGAAGCACTTTTTGTCCATATTAACATCATGTAACAGCAATTCACTTGTGCTCTAACTTATAGTGGCTGCTGATTTGTGTTTGTCTTCCCTCTCAGTTCCTCTCAGTATTCCTTATTTTAGCCAAGCCAGGTGTGCATGTTAGTCTGTAGGTGGGAAGCATTTATGATGAATATTAAGTAGCTAAGCTGCAACATTTTGGCAAGCAAACACATTGAATCCTTTCAGCTTTTGCTATAGATGACAGTAATGGAAAGATTGAAGAAAAAGTAGGGGTTGGGGTGGGGAGAGAGAATGCAAAGCCAAGGAAGATTTCCTCTAGATGTCTATTCCTTTTCTACAGAAAGTTACTAGAGCCCACAGAGCCACCCAAACTACACGGCAGAAGATAACTCACTATAGTGAAGTACAGCAGAGTTGATTTCTAGTAAGTAAATCTGCACATCTAGAACTGGTGCATCAATAATCCATGCCATCTGTCTGGTGGGTTTGCTATGTCCTAGCCATCCAGGAGCCACACCTCTAAATTAATTTTTAAATCCAGTGACTTGTGCTGTTTGAGGAAATAATGTCCCTTTCCTTCACCATGTGAATTTACTTATTTTTCAGTTTTAATTTCATTATGAAGTTGAGACTTTACTCACTTAACAGTGAGAAAGAAGCTAATGGCGGGAACACTCATCATGGAGATATTACCAGTGAGGTTAGGCCAGTTCTTCATAAACTGGAGAGCCTATAAAGAAGCCCACAACTCAGGCTCACACCTATAGTTCCAGCACCTGGGAGGCAGAGGCAGGAGGATTGGGAAAATTCTGAGGCCAACCTATCCTGGCCTGCAATGTGGGTTTCCAGGTCAGCCAGCGCTACATAGAATACTATTTCAAAAAAAAGACTCATAATTCAAGTGTCTTTTCTTTCTTTGATCTTTCATGTTGCTTTCTCGGTTTGCTCATTTGAGATAGGGTCATGATCATCCTGCTTCAAATTCTAAAAGCCTGTGATTACAATGGGCCTGCACCTAAAAACAAGCCTGTCTGTCTAGACACCATTCCCCATCCCTGACCTTAAAGAGCACAGAGACTTTTCCTGGATCTATTTCTTATCCCCTCTCCAACATACATTGTAACTGATTCCTAACAGATTCTACATATGACCTCTCCAATAACTTTACCAATATGCTCCACACCATTAGCATCTTCTGAATATCTAGATGATTAAGCAGAAACTTGGGCATTTTCTAGCGTTCTCCTTCATCTTCTAAGGTATGATGCAAAAGGCAAATTATCAGTATTTACTAGTTAAACTAAAGCTCATTCAAATCTAAGTTTGGAGATGTATAAGTATTTTCAGAATTAATAACAATACCAGTTAAGGGCCAATGAAATGGCTCAGCAAGTAAAGGCGCTTGCCACCAAGTCTGACAACTTGAACTTGATTCCTGAGATTCACATGATGGATGGAGAAAACTGACTTACACAAGTTGCCCTCTGACCTCCATATGTGTGCTGTGCTATGGCATGTGTGTACCTATATCCTAGCACACACAATTTAAATAATATAATTAATAATTTTTAAAGAAAAACAAAAATATGACTTAAAACATGATTTCTGAGCCAGGCATGGGAATGTATACCTGGCATTCCAGCTCTTAGGAAACAGAAGCAGGAATGTCACTGCAAATTTAAAGTCAGATAGTAATATATAAGCTTGAGATTTACAGTAAAGCCCTGTATCAAAAACAAAAACAATCATAGTTGGATTTTTCTTTAGGCTGCCAGCTCACAAAAAAAGTGACATGGAAACTTATCATGAAATGTGAAAGCTTGGCCTATAGTAAGGGTTGTTCCCAACTAGCACTTATAACTTAAATTAACCCACTTACATTGATCTGTGTTGTATCACTTGATGTTACCTCTCTTCCATTTTGTACCTCCTATTTCTTCTGTGTCTCCTGGCATTTCTCTGACATAAGCCAAATGCCTAGGTTCCTCCTCCTCTTCCTTTCTCTCCCCAGAAATCTCAACTATACTTCCTGCCTAGCTATTGGCCATTCAACTTTTTATTAAACCAATCACAGCAATACACCTTCACACAGTGTACAAATATCCCACAACAAACAACAAAAGAAAAAAATTAAAAATTAAAAACGAAAACCAAACACATGATTTTCTTTTTTTTTGTGGGAATGTGTGTGGGGGGTTATATATTTGACATGCATTTGTATGTGTGTGTGTGTGTGTGTGTGTGTGTGTGTGTGTGTGTGTGTGTGTGTGAATGTATGGGAGTGAACATGTGTGTAAAGGTGTAAGTACACATGCACATGTTATGAATTCATAAAGTTGGCATGGAGTATATTTGATGATCTCTCAAAACAGGGTCTCTCAGGTTAACTCAGAGCTCATCTATAGACAAACCTAGCTATCCAGCCTGCCTCAGGCATCTCTGTTTCTCCCTCCCAACTGCTGAGATTACAGACAGGTGCCACACCTTCCTAGCTTTTGTCTGGATGCTAAGAATTGAAACTCTAGTCCTCACATTTGTGTGGCAAGCATCTAATCCACTGAGCCATCTCTAGCCCCTAAAGCTATGATTTCTTAAAGCTATGATCTAAAGGTGGCATTCACTATGCCTGCCTTCAAATGTGTGACAATTTTCATGGTTCATTTTTTTCTGAAAGGAGTGCAATTGACTCTCTTCAGCTTCTCAATGGGATACACTAACAAAAACACAGAACTTAAAGCTCACAGAGCAGTAGAGATCTGATGTTTTCCTATAAGTGAAGTTTCTTCATAACCATCTTCCTTGTTCAGGTTGTATGAAGCTTTCCATCCTCTCCTGTCTGGGAGAACAAAGTAAATCATTTAAGAATTCCATTTATTCTTTTCTCTTTCTTCCTTTCTTCTTTATTTATTTTTTAAAAAATATTTACTTTGTTACTATATGTGTGTATATGTGTGCAGGTGCTTGTGGTGACCAGAGAAATCAGATCTCCTGGAGAAGGAGTCATAGGTATTGTGAGTCATGTGATGTAGCTGTCTGAAAACCAAATTCAAGTCCTCTGCAAGGACACCATGTGCTGCTAACCACCAATTCAGCTGTCCAGGCCAGACCTTGATTTTTTTTTTTAAAGTTGTATTTATGGGTCGGGAAAGATAGCTTATCAGCTAAGAGCACTTGTTGCTCTTACAGAGACCCAGATTCAGTTGCCAGCACCCACATGGTGGTTCACAAGCAACCATAACTCTAGTTCCAGAGAATCTAACCCCCCTCTTCTGACCTTTGCAATGCAAGTGAAACACTCATGCATACAAAATAAAATAAATAAATCTTTTTTTAAAGTAGTATTTACAATTTCTCATTGCTGCAGAGGGTCACAAGTTGGTGGCCACCTGGCAGGTTCAACTACAGCAAAAGTAAGGGAGTCTATCTGAGACAAGCATCTAGCAAAATCAACTCCTGCTCACCCCCACACACATACTTCTATGGGAAGTGAGTGCTGTCCTAGTTTTTTTCCTAATGCTCTGATAAAACACTGACCAAAAACAACATTGATGGAGGAAAGCATTAATTTCATCTTACAGTTTATGTTCCATCATTGAAGGGAGTCAGGGAAGGAAATCAAGCAGGAGCAGAGGCAGGAACCATAGAGGAACACTGCTTACTGTCTTGCTCCCTATTGATTGTTTTCTTATACACCTCAGGACATGGGTGGCACCAACTACATCAGTCAGTATGAGCAAATGCCCCACAGGCATGCCACAGGTCAATCTAATGGAGGCAATTCTTCAACTGAAGTTCCTCCCTCTTCTCAGTATGGTGGTTTGAATAAGAATGACCCTCACTGACTCATATAGTTGAATGCAGTAGTGGTTAATATCTTTGATCCCAGCACTCAGGAGGCAGACACAGGTAGGTGGACCTCTGTGAGTTCGAGGCCACCGTGGTCTACAGAGTGAGTTCCAGGACAGCCAAAGCTGTAACAGAAATCAACCCTGTCTTAATAAAAAGGTAAAAAAGGAATTAAGAAATATAGCCTTGCTGGAGGAAGTGTATAACTGAGGATGGCCTTTGAGAACCAGGCTCTCTCTCTCTCTCTCTCTCTCTCTCTCTCTCTCTCTCTCTCTCTCTCTCTCTCTCTCTCTCCCCTCTGTGGATACTATGGAGCAGGATGAACCTCACAATTGCTGCTCTAGCACCTGCCTGTATGTTGTCATGTTCCCTCCCATAATGATAACGGACTAAACCCTGGAAACTATATGAAAGCACCTGTGTTAATTGGAGTTGTCTAGAGTAACAGAACTATAGAATGGATTTCTATATATCTATAGAAAGGGGATTTATTAGAATGATTTACAGGCTGTGGTCCAGTTAATCCAGCAATGGCTGGTTTGAATGGAAAATCTAAGAATCCAGTAGTTTCTCAGTCAACAAGTCTTCATGTCTCAGTTGGTCTTCAGTATATAGTGGAGTACTGAAGAAGTAGGTTCTAATGCCAGTGAAGGACAAGACTTGCTAGCAAGGCGAGAGCAGGCAGGCAGGCAAAGAGCAAAACCTTCCTCTTCCTGCAGAAGGTATAACCTAGATTAAATCTGAATTAAAGCTGTGTCTTCTTACCTTAAAGATTCAGATTAGAAGTAGATCTTTCTACTTCAAATTAAGCAAAAATCTCTCACAGGTGTGACCTTCATTTGGGGGTTTTAATTAATTCCAGATGCAGTCCAGTTAACAACCAAGAATAGCAATCACAATGATGGTAGAAATAAGTTGTTAATAGTGAAATATAGACTTAATAGTATCCTAAATTGGCTAAATTAAGAAGATATAGAGCTGGGCAGTGGTGGCACATACCATTAATCCCAGCACTCAGGAGGCAAAGCCAGGCAGATCTCTGTGAGTTCAAGGCCAGCCTGGTCTACAGAGTGAGATCCAGGATAGGCACCAAAACTACAAATAGAAACCCTGTCTTGAAAAACCCTGTCTTGAGGAGGAGGAGGAGGAGGAGGAGGAGAAAAAGAAGAAGAAGATATAGAATGGGTATATTCCTTTACTTTATTTTCTGTTCTACTTTAGTTTAACTGACTTTCATTGAGCACAAATGAGTTAGTTTTCAGTATAATTAAACTCATTGACATTTGTTTTGATATTTCTTAATCACTTTAATGATATAAATTCACAGTTCTAAAGCATGGTATGTGCCAAGCATTATGCAGAAGTCTTAGTTAGGCAGGGAGGTAGACACAGGGAGCCAAGAAACACTGAAGCTGCTTTTGGGAGAAGGATGTTTATAGAATCCTCACCTTTAATTCCAGCCACTACTCCCCTGGCACAGCTGCAAGTGATCTTAGGACATCCTAAAGTAGGTAGGACAAAAGCTAGCTGGAAGGGGGACTAAAGGGTGTTGCTTCCCTTAGGTCATAACACACAATGGGTTAGGACTCTGTAGTGATGCAGTTGTTTTAGAGTCATTAACACTCCTCTCAGTAACCCCTCACTCATGAACCTGCAAGTAAATTTAAAATAGTTGGTTCACCAAGTTGGACTGGGGTGGATTCCTTACTTTTTAGTCTACCTTTGGTGCCCTGTTCAGGGTAAATATCCATCTGTTCAAGACTCCTCAAGGAGAGTTAACGTGATAGTTCCCTTTGGTAGTATGTAGTGGCTTTGTTTATCTATTCTGAATAATATTGGCATGAAGTCCACATAAATAAAGTGCCTCTTGCTGGGTTTTGGTTTCCATTTGCTTGGTATGTTACCTTCTTTCCTTTCATTCTCAATTTGTGTATGCCTTTGCAAGCAAGGTGTATTTCTTGGAAGATAATGTAATGTTGGGTATCATTTTTAATACGGTTATTTCTGTGCATTAGATAATTAAAAGTTACAATTAGGGCTATTATCAAAAGGGGGTTGCTGGTTCTATCATTTTGTTTGACATCTTTCTTTTTAGTTTTCTTTTTTTTTCTTTCTTGCATATTTATATTAAAGGTTTGGTGGTTTACTTAGTTGAACATGATTGGTTCTTTCCTCATGTATCTACTCTTCTCAGGAGTTGTATTCTTTCCTATATTCATAACTGAGACACTTTCTCTTGTGTAGGACTATTTTCTGTATCTTCTGCAATGTGGCCTTGGTGGTCATGAATTTCTTTAAGTTGTGATGGTCTTGAAATGTCTTTAATTGTCTTTCAATTCTAAAAGTTAATTTTGCTGAATATCTTGATTAGCAGTTATTTACTTTCAGGGATTAAAACATATTATTCCAGGATTTTCATATTTTAGGTTTTCTGTTCAGTGGCTTGATGCTATTCTGATAGTTTTTTTTTCTTTGTTGGATGTTTTTATCTTATAGCTTTTAACAGTGTTTCTTTGCTTTGCAGTTTGAATTTTTTTATTATAATGTGTCAGGAAAAGATCCTCCTGTGGAAAGGGTCTAAATATCACTTATTCTGGCATCCCACTATCTTCCTCTAGCAATTGGAGGTTTTCTGCTATAATTTCATTGAATGGATTTTCTATGCCTTCTCTTTAGATCTCAGCTCCTTGTTCTCTCCATGTGTTTGCTCATTTGACCATGTTCCACAGTTCTTAAAAGCAGTAGCTATGTCTTTTATTTACTTTCTTTACTGTTGCCCGTTTGTAGTAGTTCTCAACATGGTCTTCTGTCCTGATACACTTTCTTCTGATTGTGTGGTTTAATGGTGATGTTTTCCCCTGTGTTTTTTGTTTATTGAATTTTCATTTCTAATATTTGTTTATTTCAAAACCTGTTGGCTTGTTGAATTTTTCATCAATGTTTCATTCTCTTCTGAATTATCAACTTTCTTATCTACAACCCAACTTGCTTTTCTTACTCTGTTGATGTAAGTGTTTCCACTTTTAAATCAACAATTTTTTGAAGCTGACTTTTGAATCCTTTGCCCAACATTTTTACCATTTCAGTATCTTTGGGTACTTTTGGCTCAATAACCAGTTTTATATTGTGTATTCACTCTGCCGATGACCCTGGGCTACTTGGACTAATAGAGGCAGTGCTTCTTGTCTGGTAAACCAGGCCATAAAGGAAGAAATTATAAAAGACTTTCAGGATACAGCAACAGATGTGACTATAATTATACCATAAACAAGGCATACAAATTGGCCTCTTCAGAGGGTAGAACTGTAGCCAGGGTTCCCAGGAATTGGACCGCTATCTGAGGTAAAACAAAGCACAAGATGGGTTGAATGCATAGGGCCAGAAAGACAGAGAAGAAGGTTAAGACCATATAATGCTAACGTAGCAGTGTATCTATGAGGTCGTGATCTGTTACAGCAATGGAATGCCCAGATTAATGTTCCTCCAATCTCAGGAATATTTTTATAAAACACTATAAAAAACAGTCACTGACCATTCAGCCTACACTGAATATATAAACAGGGCACAAAAGCTCTTGAACTCTCAGAGGTACCAACGGCCCTACCCTTAAAATGGTTACCTGACAAACCTGTCTGAGTTGGGCAATGGATTATAACATCAGAGAAACTACAGGCCTTATAACAGCTGGTTAAGGAGCAGATAAATGCTCAAAATATAGAAGAATCAGTCAGTTCTTAGGATTCTCCTGATTTTGTCATTAAAAAGAAATTTGGAAAATAGAGAATTCCAACAGATTTGAGAGCCATAAATAAAGTGATTCAGCCAATGGGCTCTCTACTACCTGGAATGCCTTTGCCTTCTCTGTTACCTAATGACCTATTATACTTATGGACTTAAAAGACTGTTTCTTCACTATACCTCTACAAAAAAAAGAGTAGGAAAAATTTGCCTTCATTGTACCTGCTTATAATAATTCTCAGCCTATTAAGAGATATCAATGGAAGGTTCTCACACACAGAATGTTAAATGGCTGTACCCTCTGCAATATTTCATGCAAAAATTGTTGGAAATAATTCATGTATAGTTTCCACAATCTATAATTTACCATTATAAGGGTGATATTTTATTAGCTGATTCAAAGATAGACACTTTAGAAAAAAATGTTCAAAGAAATAAGAAAGTTTTGCCTTGCTGGGGATTACAAATTGCTACAGAAAAAATACAGAGAGAGATTCTATTAATTACTTAGGATATAAAATAGGCCTACAAAAATTTTGACCCCAAAAGGTACAAATCAGGAGAGATCAACTGTGGACTCATAATGACTTTCAAAGACTGTTAGATGACATTCTCAATTTATGGCCCACTATTGGAGGAAAAAATACAGAACTGACTAATATGTTTCAAACTTTAAAGGTGACAAGGATTTAAATAGTCCAAGAGAATTATCACCTGAAGCTGTGAGAGAATTGGCAATGGTCAAAAAGAAATTACAGGATGCACATATGGATCATTTGGATCTAGACCTGGAGAATATGGCATTTAGATGTTTTAATAACTTAGAATTCTATTGATGTGAGACACAATTGCTGCTGGCAGCACCATCTACTCCTGAGATGATTGGGCATCAAAGACACTCCATATGAAATTTGTCTTCTTCTTGGCAAAGATTGCCTGTTGGGCATAGAACTGCCCTTGCCTCAACTGCTCAGAGTAAGCACACTGTCCAATCAAGATGAGCAGGACAAAGGGAAAAGCAACTGTTGAACCTTGCCAAACAGGGTAAAAGAGTCTCTCAAAACATCCTGCTTTTGAAAATGGTCTGTCAGACATTCTAGGCCTGTATCCAAAAGTGAATGCTCCAATATTGCAGAAAAACCTTGGGCGACTATCCAGGCAGCCAGCTGTTTCCATCATTCCTTGTATTTTTTACAAGTCACTTGCTTGTACTTCCTGCTTACTCAGGTAATATGATTTTCCTTCTCAGGTCTTTGCTGGAGTTAAAGAATAGATGGTTATCATTACATTCCTCTTGTATATTAGCTAGAACATATTAAATACTAGAGTTAGATTCTTCAGGATAGAACAGCTATTGGAGTAATCTCTGTAATTTACCATTTACCTGTGGTCTGGACATTTAGTATGTGTGTTGCTTGATGTTGTTTTGTTGGTTGTATTTCCATTTTTGTTTATGTTATTACCTTTTTTTTCTCCTGGACAATCCTTGATAATCATTCTTATTATATATAATTTTGTATTAGGTTTAGAACCTTCTTATTTAGACAAAAAAGGGTAAGTGTGAGTATTCACTCTACCTATTACCTTGGGCTACCTGGCCTGATAGAGGTGGTGCTTCTTGTCTGCTTATGTGACCTCTTAAAAAGGAAGAGAGGGGGGTCATGCTCTCTCTTGGGTTGTGGAGATCAAGTCAGGCAGTGTGAAATGGCAAGTATTAATCCCCATCTTTCCTGAACAAAGCAGAAGGACTCTGCAACTGGATCTACCTTATCGTATATCTGTGAGTCTGTTTTCCCATAACACCTATTAATAAATTGATGTATATTCTTATATACAACCTTTTGGTTTATGATTCACAGCCTCACTAAGAGAGTATAAAGCAAACTGCTTTCAAATGAGGTTTCTGCTTCCCCTCCTACTGTCGGGTGGCCACTGTGGCCGAGCCATATGATGTGTGTACCATTTCTCTACATCACACTTGTGTTTCTCTGCACTTTTCAGCTGTTCGTATCCTGGGTTTTGTTGTTGTTGTTGTTTTTGTTTTTTGGAATAGTCATGATTATTATCCTCACCTTTTTTTATTCACTTCTTTATACTGTAGTGTGAATCTTAACTGGTCTTAATAATAAACACCAGGAGCAGATATCGAGGGTGAATGCTGAAAGATCAGAGAGACAAAGGAGCAAGCCACAGCTACCTCTTACCTTGCCAACTCCTCAGCATTAAAGGGGGATGAGCTCCTGTCTCCACCTCCCTAATGCTGGGATTAAAGGTGCTTGCCAACACAGCCTGGCTTCTATGGTTAAATAGTGGCTAGCTCCACCCTCTGGTCTTCAGGCAAGCTTTATTTGTTAGAGCATAAACAAAATATCACCACATATTCCCATTTTTGTCTAAAATAAAAAAGGTTATAAAGCTAGCACAGTAGAGACCCTGGCAACAAAAGTAGCTACCACAGTTAGTTAATCTGTCATTCTATTGGGCATGATAAATTTAATTCAGTAGTTATATACATCTCGATTGGCTTTGAAATTATAAGTTTATAAATTCAACTTCCAGTTGCTTTGGGGATACTATCTTACAAGGAATCCAACGTATAGTATGGTTCTATAAGGAAGGGAATGGCTCAGTTGCCTTTAGCCTACTGGCTATGGGTGAGATAGGACCTCTGTTGGTCTTTTCTGTATTGAACACACAGATTGCAAGCCCAATGCCACTTTGAGATCTATGGCAGCAATTAACCATGCAGCTCACACACGATTGAGCTGGTGTGATAATGAATATTCAGAGACCGGTAATGCCTAGGGGGCACTCACCAACCTAAGACAGAGCACCTGTGTGGCCTGGGAAGGCATCTCCATGACAGGTAAGGTGACCTGCTGATGTCCCACGCAACCCAAGTCAGAAGATCGTTTTTTAATGAAAGGGGGACCTGCAGGGCCCTGGCCCCCATTTTGGGTAACTGTTACCTTGCTTGCGGACCTTGACCTTGATATCCTCCCAATGCTACAGAATGGGAAAAGGTCTTCACCAACCCCACATCTGACACAGTACTGATATCCAGAATATATAAAGAACTCAAGAAATTAGACATCAAAATGCCCAACAGCCCAATTAAGAAATGGGCTATAGAACTAAACAGAGAATACTCAACAGAGGAAACTCAAATGGCTGAAAGACTTTTAAGGAATTGCTCAACATCCCTGATTATCAGGGAAATGCAAATCAAAACAACTCTAAGATAACACCTTACACCTGTCAAAATGGCTAAGATCAAAGCACTGAAGACACCTTATGCTGGAGAGGATGTGGAACTAGGGGAACTCTCCTCCACTGCTGGTGGGAATGCAAGCTTGTGCAACCACTTTGGAAATCAATATGGTGCTTGCTTAGAAAATTGGGAATCAATCTCCCCCAAGATCAAGCTATACCACTCTTTGGCATATACCCAAGAAATGCTCAATCATACCACAAGAGCACTTGCTCAGCTATGTTCATATCAGCATTGTTTGTAATAGCCAAAAGCTCGAAACAACCTAGATGCCCTTCAACTGAAGAATGGATAAATAAAATGTGGTACATATACACAATGGAATACTACTCAGCAGAGAAAAACAATGACATCATGAGGTTTGCAGGCAAATGGATGGATCTAGAAAAAATTATCCTGAGTGAGGTAACCCAGACTCAGAAAGACAAACATGGTATGTACTCACTCATACGAGGATACTAGATGTAAAACAAAGATGACTAGACTGCTACTCACAACTCCAGGGAGGCTACCTAGAAAACAGGACTCCAAGAAAAACACAGGGATCACCCAATGACAGAGAAATGGATGAGATCTACATGAACAACATGGACATGAGTGGGGGTAATAAAGGGCAAGGGTTGAGGGAAGGAAAGCTTAGGAGAGTGGGAGATTCCAGCTGGATCAAGAACAGAGAGGGAGAACAAGGAATAAAAGACTATGATAAATGAAGAGCACATGAGAATAGGAAGAAGCAAAGTGCTAGAGAGGTCCACAGAAATCCACAAAGATACCCCCACACTAGAATACTGGCAATGGTCGAGAGACAGCCCAAACTGACATACTCTGGTGATAAGATGGCCAAACACCCTACTTGTCATGCTAGAAACCCCATCCAATGACTGAGGGAACCGGATGCAGAGATCCACGGCAAGGCCCCAGGTGGAGCTCCAGGAGTCCAATTGGTGAGAAAGAGGAGGGTTTGTATGAGCGAGAATTGTTGAGACCAAGGTTGGATGAAGCACAGGGACAAATAACCAAATGAATGGAAACACATGAACTATGAACGAATAGCTGAGGAGCCCCCAACTGGATCAGGCCCTCTGGATAAGTGAGACAGTTGATTAGCTTGAACTGTTTGGGAGGACAGAGACCTGTCCTCAGTATATGAGTTGGCTGTTTGAAAACTGGGGCTTATACAGGGACACTTGGCTCAGCCTGGAAGGAGGAGACTGGACCTGCCTGGACTGAATATACCAGGTTGAACTCAATCCTCAGGGGAGTCTTTGCCCTGGAGGAGATGGGAATGGGGGTGGGCTGGGGGGAAGGTGGGGGGTGGGAGGGGGAGAACAAGGGAATCTGTGGCTGATATGTAAAATTAAATTAAATTATAAAATAAAAAATGCAAATTAAAACCCGCAAAGGATTATGGGATTAGTGGCAATAAAATAGTCTCTAAATTTTGGGTTTTCTTCTGTCCCATATTAGGTGGCTCTTGTTACATAAGACAGAGATTTTTTGGATTTTACTTTAAGAAGCATGCTTGGGTTTAGAAAAGGAGAGAGCCACACTCCAACTCCAAAGCCAACTTGAATTTTTAATTGAACTGGGACTGCAAAAAGACCATTTGAATTATTTTTCTGTAGAGAACAGCAGAAACAAACATTTGGGAAGATTTATGAAATTTTATCCTGTTGAAAATATGATATATTGCTGGGCCTTGGTGGCGCATGCCTTTAATCCCAGCACTCGGGAGGCAGAGCCAGGCAGATCTCTGTGAGTTCGAGGCCAGCCTGGGCTACCAAGTGAGCTCTAGGAAAGGCGCAAAGCTACACAGAGAAACCCTGTCTCAAAAGTAACCAAAAAAAAGATATGATATATCAATAGGCCAATTTACTCTTTTACTTGGGATATTTTTCTCTGAATGATTTGTCCCTTTTCCTCAGATGTCTCATTTGTCCAGTGGTCTTCAGATTCCTTAGCTGGATGCCTTCATTCTCCTGAAAAGACAAAACAAAATCCTGCCCCAACCCTAATTTTGGGAACGTTCCCTTTTAGTAAGTTATATCTGATCAAATGAGATGCATTTGTTAGTCATATAAGTTAATCTAGATTGAATAGTCATGCTGTTTGATAAACTATCACCTCTTCTAATCAAGATGTTTCTCTTGTTCAAATCAAACTTTTGTCAATTTTGATGGTATTCATAGCTTTTCTTCTCCTGAGGAAATAATAGTAAAACCTCTTCCCCAATGTAACACATATCCTGGTTTCCAGTCTGAGGTCAACACATGTTTAAAGTATACAGGCTGATTTAATTTTATAGTTTTTTCTATTATCCAATGTTTCTTCACAGCTTTTGTTCCTTTTTTATTAGCATTTAGAAAATTCTTTTTTTTTTTTTTTTTTTTTTTTGGTTTTTGAGACAGGGTTTCTCTGTGTAGCTTTGCGCCTTTCCTGGAGCTCACTTGGTAGCCCAGGCTGGCCTCGAACTCACAGAGATCCGCCTGGCTCTGCCTCCCGAGTGCTGGGATTAAAGGTGTGTGCCACCACCGGCCAGCTCATTTAGAAAATTCAAAGTTAATAAAGCATTATACAAGCTATTTCTGGAGGTCTTTATTACTCTTCTGTTTGTTTAGCATATCCTTTAGAGTTCAATTTGATCTTTTAATAACTGTTTGCTCTGTAGGATTGTGTGGTATACTTGTAATATGCTTGATATTGTAGTAAGCAAAAAACTGTATCATTTTACTAGAAACATATGATGGAGCATTTTTGGTCTTAATTTGTACAGGTATACCCATGATGGCCATAACTTCTAGCAAATGTGTGATTACAAAATCAGTCTCTTCAGAATGCAAAGCAGCCACATATTGAAATCCTGAATAGGTAGCAATGGTGTGGTGTACTTTATTTTAATTTTCCAAATTCTACAAAATGAAACACATCCATCTGCCAGATTTTATTCTTCTAAGTACCCTTTGGGTTACTTCCTGCAGGTAGTAGAGTTTGGTTGTATGTAGAATAAGTAGGACATTTCCTTAACTTGTTGCCAAGTGATGGAAAAATCCTTTTCAAACCCTTGCTATTGACATGGTGTTTTTTATAAAGCTTTGAGGCCTCCAGCACACTTCCTATCAATAGTTGATCAATCTCTTCATTACCTTTTGCTAGAGGGCCTGGCAGACCCATATGGGATTAGATGTGTTATATATAAGGGATGATTCCTATCCCTGATTATTTCTTGTTACTGAATAAAAAACAAAGTTAATTCTGACTCATCAGGAATAAATTCAGCAGTTTTAATGCATAAAACAACTCTTTCTTCATACTGAGAGTCAGTAACTATATTAAGAGGTAATGTAAAATCCATTAATATCAGACCGGCCCCCAGCTCCCATCCTGCCCTGGACTTCCCTTCTGTACCAGAGGTGAGTATCCGGACCCAATCCGGACCCCATCCCTGGACACAAACTACTCCTGGAAGACCTGCTCAACTTGGCCCCAGGTTCTGGCCACCGGGCAGGTCCCCTTCTAGCCCCACCAGGAAGGATCCCCTTCTCCCAGCAGCGCCCCCCCCCCGGCAGCTCCTGCAATCTCCATGCCCTGCCCCCACGCCCATCTGCCTGAGACCCCAGCCACTTCCTGAGATTTAGAGACCGGCCCCCAGCTCCGATGTTGCCCCCGACTTTCCTTCTGAAACAGAGGTGAGTATCTGGGCCCAACCCAGACCCCATCCCTGGGTACCAGCCACTCGGGGAAGACCTGCCCAACTTGGCCCCAGCTTCTGGCCACCGGGCAGGTCCCCTTCTAGCCCACTGGGAAGGATCTGCTTCTCCAAGCCCCCACCCAGCAGCTCCTGCAATCTCCATGCCCTGCCTCCACACCCATCTGCCCAAGACCCCAGCCAATTCCTGAGACTTAGAGACTGGCCCCCAGCTCCCATCCTGCCCCAGACTTCCCTTCTGGACCAGAGAGAGAGGGCTCCCATCTTGCCCTGGACTTCCCTCCTGGACAAGATCTCACATCCTGACCTGGACTTCCCTTCTGGACAAGAGCGCACATCCTACCTGATACCCAAACCACACAAAGATGCAACAAAGAAAGAGAATTACAGACCAATCTCCCTCATGAACATTGATGCAACAATACTCAAGGCTGGCAGGCAGAGAGAATAAATAGGAGGAGAAATCTAGGCTTGAGAAGAATGAGAAGAGAGAAGAGAGGGAGAAAGAGAATAGAGAAGAGAATGGGGGAGAAAGAGCAGGATAGGCCTGGGCCCAGAAGCCAGGCAGCTGCCAGCCAGCCAGACACAAGAAGTGGTGCAAGTAAGATATGTAGAAGGAAAGAAATGTAAAAACCTCGAGGCTAAACATAGATAAAGAGAAACAGATTAAAATAAGAACTAAGCTAAGTTCAAGTATTCAAAACTAATAATACATCTATATCATGACTTGGGAACAGGCTAGTGGCCCAAAAGAAAAAGCCTGGGACCCTCTGAGACTGCAACTGTTCCCTGAGACAGAGCCTGCCAGCACCCAATTGGACCAAGAGGTGAGTCTTTATCCTCATACCTGAACACCCCTGCCCCTAGACTTTGGGCCAAGGGGTACAACCCCCCACCCCTACACCACCACCCATTGCAGTCCCAGTTTCAGGCCAGTTGACAGGCAGACCTCCTGCAGACATCTATCATGTGCTAAGACCTTAGCTACTCCCTGAGACAGAGCTCACTAGTGTCAATTGGAAAAAGAGCTTCTCCCTGAGAAAAAGAGTCCATCAGCATTGACTAGACCAAGAGCTCCCACTGGACCAAGAGTATCGATGAGACCAAGAGAGGCTCCCTCAGACACAGACACTACTTGTACCAAGTGGAGAAAGAGATGTGTAGATGCCAGTGCAAAAATAGTTAATAACATAAAAACCAACATGGCTTCATCAGAACCTACATCAGCAAGACCTGAACATCCCAACACAGAAAAAAACAGAAGATATTGACTATAAAAATGACTTTAAAGAAGATATTTGAAAAAGGAAAAGAAAAATTTCCTTAAAGAAATCGAGGAAAGGTCAAACAAAAAGTGGGAAGAAATCAGTAAATTCCTTGAAAGCAAAGAGAAAGCAATTAAACAAGTAAGGGAAACAGTTCAGATTTGAAAACTAAAATTTAGAAAATAAAGAAGACACAAACTGATAGAATGCAGGAAGTGGAAAATCTGAGTAAACAAACAGGAATTATGATGCAAGTACAACCAACTACTTCTCTTCTTTGAGGTTTACTGTTGTGGCTTTATCTATTGCCTGTGTTTTCGAGTGTGTATCTGACTTCCTTCGGTTGGAATTTTCCTTCTAGTGCTTTCTGTAGGGCTGGGTTTGTGGATAGGTATTGTTTCAATCTGGCTTTGTCTTTGAATGTCTTGTTCCTTCTGTCTATGATGATTGAAAGTTTTGCTGGGTATATTAGTCTGGGCTGACATCCAAACTACTTCCAATAAGACAACAAAAGGAGATCAAGGGGATACAAATTAGAAAGGAAGAAGTCAAGCTTTCACTATTTGCAGATGATATGATAGTACACATAAGTGACCCCAAAATTCTACCAGGGAACTCCTACAGCTGATAAACTCCTTCAGTAATATGACAGGATACACAGTTAACTAAAAAAAAAAAATCAGTAGTCCTCCTATATACAAATGATAAATGGGCTGAGAAAGAAATCAGAGAAACATCACTCTTTACAATAGCCACAAATAATATAAAATACCTTGGGGTAACTCTAACTAAGCAAGTGAAAGCCCTGTATGATAAGAACTTTAAGTTTCTGAAGAAAGAAACTGAAAAAGTTATCAGAAAATGGAAAGATCTCACATGCTCATGGATAGGTAGAATTAACATAGTAAAAATGGCAATCTTACCAAAAGCATTCACATTACACATTCAATGCAATCTCCACCAAAATCCCAACACAATTATTCACAGACTTGGAAAAAACAATACTTTACTTTATATAGGGAAAAAAAACCTAGGATAGCTAAAAGAATCCTGTATAATAAAGCAACCTCTGGAGGCATCCATGGTCTCTTAGTGTCTGCATTACAAAGTGCACAGTTCCCTGGAACATGTTTATCTTTTTATTGATGTTCATTATAACAACTCAATACTTCTAATGAGTTGTGAAACCCAGTTTCCCTGCACACTCAAAGCACATAGCAAAACTAAGGAGTTCCCAACACAACACTGCCACTTGCAGAACAACCAATGCCCAGTTTTATACATGGGTTGATGGGCAAAGTCTCGATAATAAATTTTTATCCTTGGAAATTAGGGGTGATGGAAAACTTGGCTTATACTCTTTGAACTGACAATTAGCATTTTATTTGAAAAGCATGCCCCTTTCTTACATACTATCACATCTAGAAATCACTTGAAGATGAAAAGAATATTTTGACATCAAAACCCCAGAAAAGTGCAGGGTTTTTTTTTTTTAAGATTATGTCTACTATAGAATTAGCTCTCACTATTGGTATACAAGGTCACCATGATGAATATTAATGGCAGTGAGTCTTGTAGAAGTAACCAACCATCTTATTCGATAAGAAACACCGATGGTTTTTAGCTCTTAGCTCTGCCCTCTTGGCTTTCTTCTTTGCATTGGTTCTATGTTTCTTATTGAATAAGATGGTTAGTTACTTCTACAGAGCCTACTCTCAGACAGGCACTGTTGATTTAATTAAGGGTGAAGCCACCACACCGAACAATTCAGGTTTTGTTACCTATTGGCTTCTCCATTAAGGCCACTTTACTAGTCAGTACTAGGACAGAACTAGCTCATGCTATGGCTCCATCAAACACCAGCTGAGTATGAGCAGGCCAGAACTCTGAACCTCAGTGTTTTGTTTTCCATAGGATTAAATAGTGTACTTCAGAGACCATGTGAAGCGATGTGACTGTGCACTGTTAGGATCCAATATTGACAGTTATGAGCTTTTTCAGGGTTACCATCCTTTCTCTCCCAGTGTCACCACCTACACACAGCTATGCAACATATGCCAACCCACACCGCACTTGGTCATCCAACTGTAAATGACCTCAAAACATTTTGGAGAATCAAAGACGTTTTTAGGAAGAAGATAAAAGGAAGCTACTCTAACAAGCAGCATATACAGGTCACTGTGTTGAAGAACAGAGACCAGATGGACCGACTCCTCTCTCTCTCTCTCTCTCTCTCTCTCTCTCTTTTCTCTCTCTCTCTCTCTCTCTCTCTCTCTCTCTCTCTCTCTCTCTCTCTCTCTCTCTCTCACACACACACACACACACACACACACACACCCTGGGTAGAGATCCACTGATTCTTTTATTGCATTCCCTTTTGGTTTACAAACTAAAACTATGGTGATCACAGAATAGATATCTAATACTAGACCCTCTATCCTCTTATTTGTTACTGTGGATGTACATGGTGTGCATGGCTGTCCAGTGCTTCAGATGTAGATGTGAAAGAGAGCTGAGACCTGAAGGACTGAAGCTTTTCCAGGACGTTCAGATAAAAAGCTAACTTAGTACTCCAGAAATGGAGGCAGGACTATCAGGAATTCAAGGTCATCCTTTTCTTGCCACAGGGTAACTTCTATGCACATTGGGCTACATGAGACCACATCTCAAAGACAAGCACAACAAAAACTCCAAGTTTTTTGTTGAGATCAAGACTTTTATATATTGAATTCAGCTACTTATTAAGGATTTATCAAGACACAGAATGGAATTGTAAGAACAAACATCCTTAAATATGCTCTTGGGTGACCTTGCTTCTCAATTTCCTTGAAATTCTCTTTCTCCTCCTCCTTCCCTCTCCCATTTCTTCCCTCATCACTCTCCCATCTCTCTCTTTCTCTCTACTCTCTCCCTCTTTTTTTCTCTCTCCTTACTTTGGGCTATTGTTTGTGGCTCTGAGCAAGTCTCTACAATAGGCGATTGCATGAGCTGCTATCAAGAGGACAGTATTTTGTAAATTATTGAGAAGTGTCTCAATAACAGTAAGGGTTTGGGGGGGATTGTTTTGGTTTCTTATTTTTTGGTTTTGTCTCTACTATGCAGACAAGAGCTACTTTTCTAAGTCCTTCATTTGATGTCTGTCATCAGCTGCTCAAAGCCAGAGATCCTAAAATGGACATAGTTTCTAAGGGGCTCATACACAAAAACACAAAAGCCTGTGTGGCAAAGGTGATTAGCTGCCAATCAAGTATTCACGCTCCCTTTCCATGGTGTATACTTGTTAATAGAATAGTGACTTAGCCAAGGAGCACTTTGCCCCTCCCTTATATACCTAGGTGGGGTCATGAAGATAAAGGCCTGTCTCACTCCAACAGCCCACTTCCACTAGCATATCAAGGAAGAGAGGAAAAGAGATGGAGCTGTGGACCTAATTGACAACCCAACCAGAGTTTCACAGGTTCTTCTCTGATTGGACCTTAACTTTCACCTATTTTTTATACACACAGCAGCCAATCAGCCAACTTAAGCTCTTTTAAAACACAAACAAACAAAAACACCAGCAAAAACATAGCACTGCATTTTATCTGCAAATTCCTCAGGTCCTTCTTGGCTGGTGAGAACTTTCCCTTTAACTCAAAAAATTCTCATTTGGCTCACTTTTCAGTGTCTGTATTCACTATTCTTATTGGCCACAAAACAAGACCTGATAGAAATGAAAGTATACAACAATGAGATATGTTCATAATGGGACATGAGAAGAAAAACTACATCTCATCTTGGCTGTGACATTGAAAAAGATGGCATACATTCCCTCCATGTTCACTCTTCTGGTAAGAGATCTCAGTATGCTATTGTAAACTATGTGTTCAATATGGCAAAGCCATAAAATATAGGAAAAAATTGAGGATATTGAGCCATTTTGGAGAGGTGAGGGAACTACCTCATCATTAGTACACACAAGCACTGAAGTGCTTCGTGAGAAATGCACTCAGCTAGAATCAGCTAGAGAAGCCAGTGTTACCTTAGCAAGTGGCATGCATATTAACACTGAAAATACATCCACTGGCATGTAGCCATTGTTGTATATTGAGGTGGTATTGTGTTCCCCAAAATATTGTGCACCCTAATAAACTTATCTGGGGTCAGAGACAGAACAGCCACAATATTTTTTTTTCTTTTTTTCTTTTTTTTTTTTTGAATTTTTTTTATTAAGTAAATTTATTTTACAACATCATTTAGTTCAACATAATAGCCACAGATTCCCCTGTTCTCCCACTCTCGCCCCCCCTTCCCCTCCCCCACCCCACCCCCATTCCCTCCTCCTCCAGATCAAGGTCTCCCCTGAGGACCAGGATCGACCTGGTAGACTCAGTCCAGCCAGGACCAGTCCCCCCTCCCAGACCAAGCCAAGTGTCTCTGCATAGGTCCAGGATTCAAACAGCCAACTCATGCAGCAAGCCCAGGACCCAGCACCAACACACAGCTGCCTCCCAAACAGATCAAGCCAAATGACTGTCTCACCCGTTCAGGGGCCTGATCCAGTTGGGGGCCCCTCAGCCTTTGGTTCATAGATCCTGTGCTTCCATTCATTTGGTTATTTGTCCCTGTGCTTTATCCAACCCTGGCTTCAACAATTCTCACTCATATAAACCCTCTTCTTTCTCACTAATTAGACTCCCAGTGCTCCACCAGGGGCCCAGCCGTGGATGTCTGCATCCAGATTCCTCAGACCTTCCTTGGATGGGGTTTATGGCACAACTAACAGGGTGTCTGGCCACCCCATCACCGGAGTAGGTCAGTTCCTGCCGTCTCTCGACCATTGCCAGCAGTCTTTTGTGGGGGTATCTTTGTGGATCTCCGTGGGCCTCCCTAGCTCTCTGCTTCCTCCCCTTCTCACCTTCTCATGTGGTCTTCATTTACCATGGTCTCCTATTCATTGTTCTCCCTCTCTTCTCTTGATCCAGCTAGGATCTCCCACTCCCTTTCCCTCGATCGTCGCTCTTCATTGTTCCTACTCATGACCAGGCTGTTCATGTAGATCTCATCCATTTCTCCGTGTCTTTTTTTGGGGTCCCGTTTTCCAGGTAGCCTTACTGGTGATGTGAGTAGCAGTCCAGTCATCCTTGTTCCACATCTAGCATCTTCCTATGAGTGAGTACATACCATATTTGTCTTTCTGAGTCTGGGTCACCTCACTCAGGATGATTTTTTCTAGATCGATCCATTTGTCTGCAAGCCGTATGATGTCATTGTTTTTCTATGCTGAGTAGTATTCCATTGTGTATATGTGCCACAATTTATTTATCCATTCTTCAGTTGAAGGGCATCTAGGTTGTTTCCAGGATTTGGCTATTACAAACAATGCTGATATGAACATAGCTGAGCAAGTGCTCTTGTGGTATGATTGAGCACTTCTTGAGTATATGCCCAAAAGTGGTATAGCTGGATCTTGGGGGAGATTGATTCCCAATTTTCTAAGCAAGCACCATATTGATTTCCAAAGTGGTTGTACAAGCTTGCATTCCCACCAGCAGTGGAGGAGAGTTCCTCTAGCTCCACAACCTCTCCAGCATAAAGTGTCTTCAGTGTTTTTGATCTTAGCCATTCTGACAGGCATAAGGTGGTATCTCAGAGTTGTTTTGATTTGCATTTCCCTGATGATTAGGGATGTTGAGCAATTCCTTAAATGTCTTTCAGCCATTTGGGTTTCCTCTGTTGAGAATTCTCTGTTTAATTCTAAAGCCCATTTCTCAATTGGACTGTTGGTCGTTTTGATGTCTAATTTCTTGAGTTCCTTATATATTCTGGATATCAGTCCTCTGTCACCTGTGGGGTTGGTGAAGATCTTTTCCCATTCTGTAGGCTGTCGCTTTGCCTTGTTGACCGTATCCTTTGCTCTACAAAAGCTTCTCCGTTTCAGGAGATCCCATTGATTGATTGATTGTCTCAGTGTCTGCGCTACTGGTGTTATATTTAGAAAGTGATCTCCTATGCCAATGCGTTCAAGATTACTTCCTACTTTCTCTTCTAGCAGGTTTAGAGTAGCTGGATTTATGTTGAGGTCTTTGATCCACTTGGACTTAAGTTTTGTGCACGGTGACAGATATGGATCTATTTGCAGCCTTCTACATGTTGATATCCAGTTATGCCAGCACCATTTGTTGAAGATGCTTTCTTTTTTCCATGAACAGCCACAATATTAAACATAAAGGTTAGGCAGTGGTAGCACACACCTTTAATCCTAGCATTCCAGAGACAGAAATTCATGTGTTCAAGGATACAGCCAGGCATGGTGACTCACGCCTTTAATCCCAGGGAGTGGTGATAGAAAGCAGAAAGGTATATAAAGTGTGAGGACCAGAAACTAGAAGCATTTGGCTGGTTAAGCTTTTAGGTTTTGAGCAGCACAGTTCAGCTGAGAGTCATTCAGATATGAGGACACAGAGGCTTCCAGTCTGAGGAAACAAGATCAGCTGAGAAGTTGGCCAGGTGAGGTTAGCTGTGGCTTGTTCTGTCTCTCTGACCTTCCCGTGTTCACCCCAATACCTGGCTCCAGGTTTGATTTTATTAATAAGACTCTTTGAGATTCCTGCTACAGTATATGAATCTAAAATAAACAAAACTTTCTAGTTCAACCATGTTTGATGGGTGTGAATTGGTACAACCATTATTGGAAATTACTTGTGAAATTAAACTTAAAATTATGCATTCTGTGACCTGAGCATTTGTACTCCCATTAGAACTGAGTTCAGATACAACCCAAACACCTACTAAAATGAAACACACACAATCAATGCAGTGTCACTCAGTCTAAAGAAAAAAGAAAATTTAGCCAGGTATGTTGGCACACACCTTTAATCCCAGCACTTGGGAGGCAGAGGCAGGTGGATCTCTGAGTTTAAGACCAGTTTGGAGGACAAGTTCCAGTACAGCCGGGGCTACACAGTGAAACCTTGTTTTGAAGAAAAAGAAAGAAAATTCTGACATGCAATAATATAAAAAAAACCTTGAGTATATTATGCTAAATAAAATAAGGCAATTATATTTAAAGATAGAAATATTATATTGCTTCAATTAAATGGTGCACCGACAATAGTCAGATTCATGAGACATAAAGTAAATGTTGACCAGGAATGATATGAAATGGGCAAAGAGTTTCAGTTTTGCATGATGAAAAAAATATAAAATTAGTTGCACAAAAATGTGAGCATGTTTAAAAAAAACTTTTTGAGTATATGTAAGTACTTGCATTTATGTATGTGTACCATGTGCATGCCTAATGTCTGCAGAGACCAAAAGGGGCATCAGCTCCCTTAGAGTTGGAGGTGGTTGTGAGCTACCTGATGGTGCTGGGAACTCAATCCAGGTCCTCTGCAAGAGCTGCAGATATTCTTAACTGTTGAGCCATCCTTCCTTCTCCAAATTGAGTTCAGGTAAGTTTAAGTTTAATGGATCTTGAGCAATGAACAATTAGTGAACATCAGTCAAAACCAGGAACTATAGGAAGAGCAGCCAGTTCCTATGGGCTGAATATAGAAGTAAAGAAGAATACCAGCTGACAGTCATGTTGTGGCCTGCCCCCCATATGCTCTTGGAATTAAACAGTTGATGGTACTGTTTAGGAAGGCCATGGAACCTTTAGGAGGTGGAGCCTCACTGGAGGAAGTGGATTTACTGGGTATGGACCTGAGGGTTTTGAACCTAATCCCACTTCATCTGTGCTCTCTGCTTCTATGAGGAGATCCAACGTGACCAGCCAGCTTCCTGCTCTCAACATTATGTCTCCTCTGCCTGCTACCATGTCTTTTCCACCATGACAGATGGAACTGAAGCCAAAATAAACCCCTTCAGTTGTGTTTGTCAAGGTATTTCAGCATAGTAATGAGAAAGTAAATAAGATGCTGACCAAAAGAAAGCATTTGCCTAAGCGTGTGTCACCACCACCCAGCCAGCCTGGCTGTTTATAAAACACAGTTATCTGTTGCTTGTACATGCACACACACACACACACACACACACACACACACACACACACACACCTGATTTAGGCTGCAGTATGACCACTAACTGGGTCAAATTGCAGTTTCCTATAAAGGAATTAAAGGTTACAGACAGCCACAGACCAGTGACTTCTGCTTATTTATTTTATTGGTACTTTACTAAACTGAACACTTAAAATGGATAAAATGGCAACTTCATAGTACCCACATTTTATAACAGTTTAACATAAAAAAGCAAGTACAGAATATTCAGAGCAGCACAATTCATACAAGTCTGAAACTAGAAACTAATCAGCTGTCTTTCAATCTTAAAATGGATGAGGTATTAAGCCAATGGAGAATTACAGGCCAATGAGAAACAAATGGTCTATGATATACAATAATCCAAATAAACCTTGTGAACATAATGTTAAGAGAAGAAACTAGACAACAAAATTGACAGTATCTATCTTAAATGATTCCATTTACTTAAAGCAAAAAAAATACAGTATGATGAAAGGTAGGATGGTGGTTACCATCAGAGTGTGGCTCGTCAGCAAAAAGAAGACAGATTTGGGGAAAAGTCTTCTACATTATCACTTTGTTTCAATTTAAAAAATTTTGGAAGGCTGAAGCAGGAGGATTACTACAAGTTCAAGGTCAGCCTGGGCTACAAATTGAAGGCTTGTCTCAAAAAATAAAGGTGTTTATGACATAAATCAATGTCAAAATAACATATTTGCAACCACAGTCTTTGGTTATGTTTCTATATAATTTTGAGAAAGCAAAGCTCACAGATTCAAAGGTCAGAGAAATGAGAAGAAGCTTGCTTGCCTGTAGGCAGTTGAACTCTGAAGTGACTGAGACAATGGAATATAGAACTCCTATTTGAGTGGGTAGAGTCAGGAAACCGTACAATTTCTTAGTATTGAACAAACAGGCATGGTATATAAATTACTTACTTCCTCATCAAATTATCATTCAACTAGGAGAAGCCACAGAAATCTGTTTAACAAGTAACATGCCATGGCAATTTCACACTCAGCAGTTCATAATTTCAATGTTAGATCTGATTGAATATGATTAAATGCAGCCTCTGTTTTCCAAAGAGGGTTGTGATGGATTTCGATGAAATCATTAGAGACTAAAGCTGCACAGATCTTTCCAAATGCTAGTATTTAGCAGCCTTTGGCTCATTAATTAATTTAAATGTTGTGCAATTATCAGAGCTTTTGATTCAAGGACACCTACCACTTTTATTATTGGATAATGCATATTTGCTTGTGAGCATAAAAATCATATCATCCAGAGAGATTTAGCATAATTCAAAACCATATGGGTTAAAGATCTGGAAAGGAAAAATGGGAGATGGGGAGGGGAATTATTTTAAACCTCTTCAAACACTCATTACCAAAAGGAATAATGAAAACAAAAGCAGATGTGGGCAAGGAGTCAAAAGTCAGGAGGACATCCTTAAAATGGTAAACTAAACAGGGAGAGGATGGAAGGGGAGCCTGGTGACATTCAGAAATAGCCACATCCTGAAAATTTAAGGAAAGTTCAAACTGACAGAAATTCCTCAGGGTCTGTCACTCTTTTGAAACCTGCTCCTTGGTGTCTTCTTTCAAAGACCTTATGACCAGAACTGCAAACACAGACACTGAGATGTTAACACTGTCAACTTTACAGGAGCCAGAATTGTCTCTGTGACAAATCTATGAAGATACTATGAGAGTGTTTGTGGAGAGGTCTGAGAACACACCCTAATGTGTGTTGCACAGTCCATTGGCTGGGGTCCTGAACTGGGTAAAAATTGAGAAAGTGAGCTGAGCACCAGCAATCATGTCTCTCTGCTTCCTGGCTGCAATGCAATGTGAGCAGCTGCCTCATTCTCCTGCTACCATGCTTTCATCACACTCCACTGTGAACCAAAAGAAGCACTTCTGTCTTAACTAGGGCTTCTATTCCTGTGAAAAGACTCCATGACCATGGCAACACTTATAAAGAAAAACATTTACTTGGGGCTGACTTACAGTTTAGAGGTTTAGTCCAATATCATCATGGCAGGACATGGTGGCATACAGGCAGACACGGTGCTGGAGAAGGAGCTACATCTTGATCCCACAGTCAAAGTGAACTGAGTCACTGTTTATAGGAATCACATTGTGACACTCTGAGACAGTTCAATAAAGTTTACCTTGAGTCAGGGGGTGGAGCTAGTGACTAGCTGTCCTGAATTGGCTATAGAGAAGCCAGCAATTTGGAAAGAGAAGATGCAAAGGGGGAAAAAGGGCAGACTTAAGTTTGGTGCTTCCTTTTGGGTTTGGGGAAGAGTTAAGAGACAAACCTCTTGCTGGGTCTCTGGCCAAAAAGCAAGGTCAGCTGGGTGCTTCTTGGCTTCTCTGATCTACCAGGTTTTGACTTCCAAGTCTTTGTTGGTAAATAGAACAATAGAGACTGAGTTTAAACTTTCATAATGCAGTGGCAGAAGAGCTGGGGCAGAGGGACTGGAAGGCCCTCTAGGCTGTGGCCTGAGTGACTGGCAGGGCATTGATTGTGGGGGCCATGGTGCCACCGATGATAATTAAAATATCAGTAGATTTATGTGCAACCCCTAAGCCAACAGAAAAACATCAACATTTGGTATAGTTTGAGCATATTTGAGACCTCAAAGCCCACCTCTACAGTGATACACTTCCTCTAACAGGCCACACACTACTACAACAAGGCCGTACTTCCTAATAGTGCCACTTTCTTTCAAACCATTACATTCCACTCCCTGGCCTCCAAAGGCTTGTAGCCATATCATAGTGCAGAAATGCATTCAGACCAACTTCAAAAGTCCCCAGTCTATAACATCTTTGAGCATAACTAAAAGACTAAAGTTCAAAGTCTCTTCTGAGATTCATGCAATCTCTTAACTGTAATCCCTTGTAAAACCAAAATAAAAAAGCAGATTACATAGTTCTGACATAAAATGGCACAGGCTATACATCAACATTCCAAAATGTAAGGAAGGGAGCATAGTGAGGAAATACTGGGCCAAAGCCAGACCAAAAAACAACTGGGCAAACTACAAACTCTGCATCTCCATGTCTGGTGTCAAAATGCTCTTCACATCTCTAGTTCCATTCATCTTTGTTGACTGCAACACACTTCTCTCTCTTGGGCTCGTTCTGCTCCCTGTACAGCTTTTTTCAGCAGGGATCCTATAGCTCTGGCATCTCCAACGTCTTGGGGTCTCCAAGGTAATGCAAGGTTCACTTTCACAGCTTCACACAATGGCCTCTTTTAAGCCTCCATGTAGTGACAGCCCCGATACTTTCCTGGCCTCAGGAGCTTTCCTTAGTCACATAGTTAGATTCTATAACCCCTTTCTTATATCCTTGATGATAAAGCCAGACCATGTGGCTAAAGCTACCAAGTTCTGCTGCTTGCTAGGGTTGGAACATGCCCCCATCATTCAACTACATCTTCACCAGTTTTCTGTTTCTATGGTTTCCTTCACTGCCTAAAGATGTCTCTTCCTAGAGCTTTCTCTGCAGACCAGACTAGCCTCAAACTCATAGATTCACCAGCCTGTGCCTTTCGAGTACTGAGCTTAAGGCCTGCACCACTGTGGAGGGCCACAGAGGTTTCCTAGTGAGACCTGAGCTTGCTTTACCCAGCAGAGCTGCATTAAAGGATGGCTTGACCATGTGCATGCTTATCAGGTGATTGGAAGGGTCTAAACTGGGCTGTGCTAGAGAGAGGTCTGTTGCTCCTCCCCTTGGCAGTCCTATAAAAAGCCCTTTTGAGGATACAGAAGTGACTGGTGGATATTGATCCAGGCCCTCACAAGGATATCCTGTGTTTCTATCTGTTTCTCTCCTTTGTCTTCATATCTAAATATTTCTCACTACTCACACCTAATGAGTACCCTGGGGAAAAAGTGAGAGTGGACCTCCCACAGAGAAATGGATAGGCCTCTTACAGATGGCACCCAAAAATGGACAGGAACTTGGTAAAGGGGGTTGGGATCCCTGAAGCAGTAGGGCATGTCTGGTTTTGTAGTAAAATTAAGGTGGAGGTATTCTATTCTCAGGAGTGAAAGCAAAGTGGCTGAAAGAAATGCCAAAGTGAGGCTGCAGTGAATATTTCTATCTAGAATTCTTTCTTCCTTTTCTCTCTCTCTTAATTTCTATCTATAAAAACTAGGGAAAAAGATAAGGTAAGAATATAGTGTATGAAAAAACGTAGGGTAAGGTAGAATATAGGAATATAGTGTAGAAAAACTTAGGGTAAGATAGAAAAGCAACAAGACAGAGGAGCTGTGTTCTTGGGACTATGAATGCAGACTCCTGGGGAAGAATCAGAGTCATGAAAAAATACTATGAAAGAAAACAGGCAGAAAAGATTCCTGTGGAAGCTTTTGGCCTGTAGACAGCTTAGATTTGAGCCCTGAGCAGCAGGGAAGAATTTTTCCTGAGGAGAACAAGGACAAGACAAAACCCTCTGCTCTAGTGCCACTGGATAAAATGCTTACTGATAACATCGTACCATCAGAGTCAGTTTCCTTGTGGCAAAAGCCAAGTTTAGAGAACAGAAGTCTTGGGGGAAAGCCTAGTATTCTGTCTTTCAAAAATGAAAAGCTTTTCAGGTCTTTCATTCTCAGATCTTTTCTTTCTGTAAGGGAAAAATTAGATTCACCTGGAAAGAAAATCTATCAGAATGGGGAAGTACCTGTAATTGCCCTAGAAAAAACACCTCCTGGAACATTGCAAACTCTCTCTCTCTGCTAGTCCCATCTCCACTTCAAGCCAGTATTTAAAAAAATGCAGCTAGAGACAGAGCATTCACAGAGGGGTTGCAGCCATTGTGGTAGCTTGGTTGATCCTAGTTGCAGAAGAGTGTGGTGCTCTTAGTGTAGGTCCTGAGCCGCAGCAGCAGCAGCATCAGGGACTCTGCATCTCGAGCTGGGGGACAAGCAGGGGAAAGGGAGATCTATCAGGGAAAAACTCTTTTTGTAAAAGCTTTCATTTCAAGTACTTTCATTTTTTTTTTTTCACTGACCTGATAAGGTGGGAACCAAGTGCTGATCTGCAAGCACACAAGGGCAGACATGGCCCACTCTGGGGACAATGTCAAGTGAAGGAAGTACATCTGTCAATGTCAGCTCAGAGAGAACAGAAACCTCCCACGGGGGGGGGGGAGCTTGCTTTTGATTTCAGTACGAATACAGATGATGTAAATGGAATGGACAGTGGGCAGTCGCCATTGGTTGCAGCTGAGTTTTCCCCCAGAACTGAAAGGCAGCTTGGGAAATGTAGTTCATAGCAGCATGGCAGTATAAGCAGGCCCAAAGGGAAGCTCAGATATAGCAGCAAAATGCCCAAAGGAAATACTGCCAGTACTGCACTGCCCAAAAACTCTGATTTTTTTTTTTTTTTAACTAAAAAGGCTGCTTTTTCCCAAATGCTGTTAGAAAGCTTAAATTGTTAACCAGGTAACAAACCTCCCAGGTGAACAAAATCTACCTGTCAGGAGACAATTAAAATGCTAATGCAATTTGTTAACAAGCCACTTTGAAACCCTTTAGAAAGCAAGGAAAAATGGTCTGAACACCAAATAACTGCTCTGGGTGTGGAAAAAACTTACAGGCAAATAAAAAACTTGGGTTGTGCTTGAAATATAAGAGAGAAAGATAGGCATCATTAAGAGAACTCATCTTAAGATGCAGCTTCAAAAAAAATAAAAAGGGGAAAATTGTACCCTCAGAAGCTTGCTGGTTGGCTGAGTTTGGTGAGGAGTGTGGAACAGAGGAATGTCAGCTCCAATGATGGTCCTCCAGAGGCCTAATAGCTGCACAGGAAGTTGTTTCTAAGAGCTTTACAGCAATTCAGTATGGTAATTACTGATGATTTGTGAACTCTCTAACTTGTTAGAAGATAATGTAAATAGTTCAGTTAAGAGACTTCTTCTAGATGTTTGCTAAAGTTTGTAAAGTAGTCCTATAGAGTTTCCTTTTGAATATAAGTCTGTAAAAAGTGTAAATATGTATTCAATATGTATTCATGCTACTTGTAAATATATATGTATAGTAATGTTCATACTAGAATTGTTTTTTACTCCATCAATATCTGTCTAATCCAGACAAATTAGGTAACATTAAATTTTAAAAGAACGTGATTTATATACCATATCAATCACATGAGAAGCGTCCTGAAGCTTTTGTCCTCTTTTACCTTCAGATATATTTTAATCTTTTTATGATATCCCAAAATATAATTTTATGGTCTCAAAGGCCCCTGGAAGTCATAATTAGGGGAAGCCTTTCTGTGTCTTCATAAAAGTTTCTACTCCTCCTCTGTTTCTGTTTAGAAAGAGGTAGACCTCCCACAAAGGGATAGGCCTCCAACAATAAAGTTAGTTTGTATAGAAATTCTACTGCTATGGTAGGAACACATGTATATATGAGCTACTTAAACAGCTATAAATATCTTTATAATTAGCATGGGTTTTTGTTTACTTGAGTGGATACTTCAGAGTATTTTAAAATGAGTGCATTCTCCTGGAAATGAAAATAGTCTCTTGAAAATTTTATTGACACTAATAATTAGCCTCCTAGGTTGTTTGTGTATTGACAATGAAAAAGTTAATTGCTCTAAATTTTAAATTAATGAAGTTCAATTCTGATTTTATTGAACTCAATTTCTTAATGAATATAACCATGAAGAAAGTCTTACCTTTGTGGGGAACATCTGTTAGAAGGGAGTTTTGATTTCGAAAAGGGTTTGGTGCAGCTAAGACTGCTGTAGTCACCTTAGACCCGTTCCAAAAAGGTTATTCCATCTTTATTATCCTCTGCTCTTTAATGGGAGGTGTGGCAGTCTAGGGATGCTGTGGATGTTCCAACAATTTGCAAGCTCTTAGTAGGGACCTGAGTCATAGCTGAGTTATGCTCTGTACACTCTTGTACCCCCAGTTGCCAGAGGCTGGTAGCCAAAGATAGGCAACTTTCTTCTTGATAGCTTTCTGAATGTATGTGTATAAAATTAATCAAGAAGGACAACCTAAGATAGGCACAGTCTATCTGAGGGGTATGGTGGGGGGCTTTTATTATATCAAGAGGAGGGAGTTGTGGAGGCTCACAGAGGTTTCCTAGTGAGATCTGAGCTTGTTTTACCCAGCAGGGCTGCATTAGAGGATGGCTTAAGCACTTGTGTGGTTACCAGGTGATAGGAAGGGTCTGCACTTGGCTGTGCTAGGGGGACATATTTTTCTTCTCCCCCTGGCATTCCTATAAAAAGCCCTTTTGATAAGACAGAAGGGACCAGTGAATATTGATCCAGGCCCTCCTCTCCAGAGGCTATCCTGTGTTTCTATCTGTTTGTCTCCCCTTTATTTTTCTATCTAAATATTTATCACTCCTTCCTCCTCAAGAGTACCCTAGGGGAAAAGTGTGAATGGACCTCCCACAGGGAAATGGGTAGGCCTTCCACACAACACTACACCTATATCTAAAATTTTCTTTCATTCCTTTTCACAAATTGGAAACTTAGCTGGGTGGGATCTTGCCCTGAGGTTACCACTCCTTATATTTCATTTCTTAATCTGTTTATCTCCTTGAACACAGGGCTTAGCTCCATTTCACTTCCTGGTGCTCCTTTTCTCCTTGAATTGTACAGTTTCTTTGCTTAGCTTGCTCCTTTGCATTATAAATATTCATTAGAGTTAACACTAATAACCCCACAACATTCTATATTAGGCAGTTTTGAGATTTCCTCTACTAACAGGATTAATTCAAATCTCTTCACTTTAGCCTCCAGCAAACTTTTTAAATGAGGGCAAAAAGCAGCCACATTCTTCAGCAATATTTTACAAGATCAGTCTCCAGGCTACATTCTAACATTCTTCTCCTCTGAAGTCTCTTGGTCCATGCACCCAAAGTTCAAATCACACTCAGCACCACTGTCTTCCATGTTCCTACTAGGATGGCCCATTAAACAGCACTTAGTAGTCAACTGCTTTTCTAATCCACAGTCATTTGGTACATATTCCTGCAAACAAAAGCATGGTCAGGCCTATCACAACAATACCCCAGTTCTTGGTACCAATTTCTGTCTTCATTAGGGTTTCTATTGTTGTGAAGAGACACCATGACCACAGCAACTCTTATAAAGGAAAAACATTTAATTGGGGTGATTTACATTTTCAGCTATCATCATGACAGGACAGGGTGGCATGCAGGCAGACATGGTGGTAGAGAGGGAGCTGAGAGTGGAGAAGAAGCTATATCTTAATCCTGCATGAGACACTGGACATGGCTTGAGCATATATAAGACTTCAAAGCCTGCCTCCACAGTGATACACTTTCTCTAACAAGGCCACACTTCCTAACAGTGCCACTCCCTTGGAGGACATTTTCTTTCAAACCATCATATCTTCCTTTCATTTTTGTCAGTGACACAAGATGGAAAAGAGTAACTATATAAACAAATCTATGTACAAATGGTTAGTGGTTTCCTGCTATGATGTGGGTGACTTGTGGTCTGTAATTCCTACATAGTCTCTGTCAAGCTGAACTTGGCAAACAGAATAGCCAATATTGACAGCTCACACTTAGGATTAAAGGAAGGACCCAACACTAGAGGCGGTCAGAATAAAAGGAAAAGAAAAACAGGTGTGTGTTTGCATAAATTCTACTTACATGTCTGCAATTTTAGTTATTAGGAAATTTCATAGACAATAATTAGTTTATGGTGGAGGGCATTTATAAGACAATTTCAAACAAAGAGAGGAGATGAACAGGATTTTAAGTGATGCCTTCTTGGTAATTTTAGTATATTTTGGAAGGTGTAGGGGCATACAGGGAAGCTCATAATGATACTTTCCACTGTGTTTCGGGATTATTCACCTATGCCAGAGGAATAATATCTCCTGGAAAGGAAAAATCAAGGTTGGAAGAGAGGCAGCCTGACTTCTGTCTATCCAAACAAGAGAACAGTGGTAAGGCACATTGGAGGCCACAGCAGACCCACATTCTATTAGCCCATCTCTGTTAGGGTCTAAATGTGAACCGCCTGGATGCTGTGTCCCTAGCTTGTGGCACACTGTAGCTTGTGGCACGCTTCTGATAGGCCTTGCTATCAGAAGTGGGTCTGGTGGGGAGAGAGAGGAACTTTAAGGTGCTATCCACCTCTGGTTCCCACCCAAGCTCTCTGATTCCTGGACTAGCAAGTTGTGAAGCACCAACTCATGCTCACACTAATATGGACAGAGCTGCCTAACCACCAGGGCTTCCCACCATGAAGGAAAAAGTGTTCCAAACCATAAGCCCATATTAGGTTGCTTTTGTCAGGTATTTTTTTTCAAGGTAACATGAAAGGACTTCAAAACCCTACCTAACCTAGGATATCATCTGCTTTCTCTACAGGTCAGATAATGACAGCCACTTAGAGTACACAGTGAGATACTGCCTTTAGCAATCTAGAATCAAGCTCTTTAGTAACAGCTATCCACAAATAATTCAGGATTGTTTTCATATGTCTAATGAGTATGAGTGTAAGCAGCCAATAAAGATGGTCCTCAAGTTCTGATGCTTCTCTTTAAATTTTCTCAACTTTTCAATGGTGAAAAATTCACAAACACTTAATAGAAAACACACTTGTAAGTTTGAATTTTATTCTCTTCCCAGGGTAGTCATATGCACCATGATACTCTTTTGCAATGTTCATTGAGAGTAGCTGAGTTATCTGAGCTCATTAAAGACAGAATGAGACAAGCTGTGATGTCGGACATGGAATAAATGTACTTTCAATGTTTATCTTCAACCTAGAGAAGATTCCAGTGAAAGGTATTTGTCATTTTGGATTTTGTTTTGTTGCTGTTTGTGTTCCTTAGGAATACCATCTATGTCCTTTGAGGTAGGACCTTGCATTGGCTTGCATCTCACCAGTTAGACTAGACTAGCTGACCAAAAAGCCCCAGGAACCTTCCTGTCTCTTCCTCTACAGCATTAGTCCATGCCACCAAGCCCAGTATTTTAACTGAAGTTCAACAGCTCAAACTCAGGTTCTCGTGCTCGTGAGGCCAACACTTTACTGATGGAGTCATCCTCTCAGGCCTAAGATCCTTGTCTTCAAGTTGAAAAATGTGGAAAAGATACACATAGCAGGAGCTGGAATGCAGTCCAGGTAGAGTGCTTGTCTATCATGAACAGAACTCTGGGCCCAGAATTCTCAGCACAAAAAATAAGTTGCACAGTGGATAAGGGACTTTTATATTCTGTATTATAAGAGCAGTATGGTGGTTTGAATAAGAATGCCCCCCATAGGCTCATATATTTAAATGTTTAGTCACCAGGGAGTGGCACCGTTTGGAAAGATTAAAGGAATTAAGAAGTGTGGCCTTCCTGGAGCTTTGAGGTTTCAAAAGCCCATGCCAGGCCTAGTCTCTCTCTCTCTCTCTCTCTCTCTCTCTCTCTCTCTCTCTCTCTCTCTCTCTCTCTCTCTCTCTCCAGATCAGGATATAGCTCTCAGTTAAATCTTTATCACCATGCATGTCACTATGCTTTCCACCATGATGATGAACTGAACCTCTGAAACTGTAAGCAAGCCCCAATTTAATTCTTTCTTATATGAGAGTTGCTGTGGTCATGGTATCTCTTCATAGCAATAGAACAGTGACTAAGACAAGTACATTTTTGGGATTCAACAGCTGGCTCATCAGTCAGAAGTGCATGCTGTTCTTGCAGAAGATCTAAGTTCAGTTTCCAGCATTTATGCCAGCAGCACACTTCCCAACCACCTGTAACTCCAGCTCCCGGAGATCTGGCACCCTCTTCTAATCTCTGTGAGTACCTGCATTCATACACATATACCCACACACATATATAACTAAAAATAAATACTTTTTTTTAAAAAGAGCACATTTATACTTTTATATCAGAGGAAAGAAATCTGTATTTACACACTATAAATAGTTCAAGATGAGCACAATACTAATGGTTGGTTTGCTCTGAGTCAGTCCAGATGACTCTAAGGGAGGAGTACAAAGGACTTAGGAAGATACAAAGCCAGGTGAAGAGAGAGATGATAATAAGGGGAAAGTGCTGGAGAGGAGAAGCAGGAGGTCACCAACACCTGAGATCTCAGAACCATGGTTGACCTGAGCAGGAGGGGTGGGACTAAACATTGCCATGATCCCTGCTTTTGTTCTCACCGACTGGGTAATCTACTGGGATATTATTAGTCCATTGTGTCCTCAGATTGTCTGCTGTACAACTAAAGCGTAACTTAAAGGCTCAGTTCCAAGATCAGTGAGAAGGCTCAGTGGGTAGAGGAACTTGCTGCCCAGGCCTGACAACCTGAGTTTCACCCCTGGAACCCAGAGCTGGAGGGAACTGATTACCACAAATTGTTCTCTCACCTTCACTATTTCAGCATAGCATGTCAATCCAGCCTCCAATAATAATACATTTTCATCCTAAGAAAAGTTTCAACTCTTGTCTTGTGTCTGTAGTTATGGGGAGCATAAAGTCTGATATTCTACTTCCAGTTAAGTGTACACTATGTGGAAAGAGAATTTTCTATTTTTGTTATTTGTTTGTTTGAGACAGGGTTTCTCTGTATAGCACTGGATGTCTAGGAACTCAGAGATTCACTGCCTCTGCCTCCTGAGGGTTGAATAGAGAATCTTAATTTTTAACTAGGAGGCTATTTGGATACAAAGAAAATGTGGACCTCAAATCTCTGATTTACTTCCCTGATCAGGCAGGTCCAGGACACAACAGGGTGAGAAGCAATGACCTTGGCCCCAGCTGCTCCAGCTTCTTCCTCACATTGGCCGAGATGATTCCATATGCACCTTTGTACCAGTCTGTCTGCTCACTAGCCCTGCCTCTGCAGCAGGGAAGCCTGATGCTGCCCTTTCCTTCAGATTCAAAGCTGCCCCCATCATTTGGTTTCTGAGCCACCATAAATTTGGAGCCTGTTCACATAATAAGTTCACATCCCTGCTTCTCCCTGATCTGAATTCAGATCCATCCTTCTGGCATCTGATAAGAAACATGTTTGTCATGGATATATTTATTTCTACTAAATATGGGCTTCACTGTAGCAATTATCTAGGCCCATAATCGAAGTGGCATCAGAGTGTTAGAGTTGTAGAGTTTTATTAATATGCACATAAACACCATTCAAGTATCTCCCAAGAAGTGCTGCCCCTGTCAGCTGTCAGAGTAAGACTGCACCAGCAACAGAAAAAAATATATATTAAAAAAAAAACAAGACTTGCATATGCTGCAATCTTGAACTTGATAATTAAAAATGACAAAATGCAAACTTTAAAAAAAAATGAAATCAACTTTTAAATGCACAGTAGTATTTATTGGTGTTTATTTTTTCTTTCAGGAAAACAGTAAAATAATAATATCAAAAAAAGAGAGTGGAAGAGAGAGAAGAAATGAAAACATGTCATTTTTTTCTTTATTACTGATGATAGTATTAGTGTTGTGACCTGCAGTGAGGGTATTCCATTGTAGAGCAGGGAACCAACCTCTTAAGTAGTAGAAAGAAATAGAATTTTGATGTATTTCTCAATGTATTTTCTATTATTTAATACAATTTGAATACCTAAGTTGTCCCAATAGTTAAATTGAGTGTGGGTTCATCTTTGGGGGAGGTAGTACACACCTGTGATTCCGTCACTTGGGGGGTACAGGCAGAAATTCAAGATTATTCTCAGCTACACAATGAGTTGAGGCCAGTCCAAACTACATGAGGCCTTGGCAAGGAGGAAGAGAAGGAAGAGGAAGATGAATTAGGCAACAATAGATGAACAGATGAAAAATATAGATGCTAACTTATGACCAATGGCATGATTTATCATGTAGTCAGTGATAAAGCTGAGTAAAATTTTGCTTTACTTATTTTCTTAGGCCTACATTGTAGTGGTATTTGCTCTGCTCATGACCGTGGGCTATAGGGCCTGAAGGAGGTGGTGCTTCTTGCTGTTGTATGTGACCTCTTAAAAGGGAGAAAGGTCACGAGCCCCTCCTCCCTGATGCCTGCTTCCTGGTGGATTCACTCCCAGTCAGATCAGAGGACGACTTCAGCTGTCCACTCCATTCTGTGTTCATGAGTGTACTTCCTCAATTTACCCTAATGAATTTCCCGAATACTCCTTAAGCAGACCCTTGCGGATTTATCGCATTACTAAATCCTTTATATTTAGCAGGGAAGAGCAGAGATGGGACTGGGTAGTATGTTGGAATATTAAGGGGCTTTTAGTCTCCCCCTTAGTGTGTTTTCCTCCATTCACCTTTCAAATTGACTGTGTGCACATTGCCTTGGGGAAAGAATTCTTTCCTTTCCAAAAGGTTAGCCTAGGCTAGAAACCCCCTGAAACAGACAGGCCCAGGGGTCTGTTTCCTAAGTGACTCTAGATCCTGCCCAGTTCACAATTACTATTAACCACCACAATGGCCCATCCTCCCCTTGGCTGATGAGTAGGCTGGGTCACTGACACCCCCCACCCCAGACAAGCCAACATCACTTTACTTGCTAGGGTCTCCATCTTTATGACACTGCTGCTGATACACTGTCCATGGAGAAGGGAAGGACAACCCTGACAGGTTGCTACCATACATACTGAGATTATATATTATTATACCATACTGCCTCAGATTATGAAAGCTAGACCCACCCTGCCTTTATACAAACAGTCAGCACGACTCCAGTCAGTCCAAGCAGTGAAAAATCTCTGAAGCCCATGGGAACTGCTATGTTGTTACCATGGTTTAATAGAAACAGCTGGATACACCATCTTTCTTAACAGGAGACACCCATATAGGATAACTTTCATCTGTGTGGAAACAAACATTTACCAGGCTGCTCCCAGGAACAATAAACACTTCATATACTCAGTTATGCCACTGAGTCCTTACGACCAGCCTGGAGGATATATGCTATTACCCCAAATTTATATATGGGAGAAAATAACTTTAGGAAGTTGAGTGACTTGTTAATGTTATACAGCTTGGAAAAGATTGATTTGTATTTCAAAATCAGGTATGTACGATTGCAGAAAAACTCTGTGCCTTGAAGCACAGTCTCTGTGGGGCAGAACCTGAGCTCTTGATTTTGCACGTTAATGACAGAACTCTTTAGAAATGATGCAGCCCATAGCCCAAAACTGGACTGTCTTGGGCAGGACAGTCCCTGTCTCGATGTTTAAGATGCTAATGTCACTAGTTATTGTGACAGCACACCACATTTTCCCTGATGCCTCCAGGAAAATTACACAAGAGCTTCTCCTGAGAGCCACTCCAATGCAACAGAAAGGATTCTAAATTCAGTGTTATTAAAAAAGTCTAAATCTGGGCTTAGAGAGTTGGCTGGCACCTACTGCTTTTGCAGAGGACCCAGGTTCACTTTCTAGCAGTTACTTTGCAACTTACAACCATCTATACCTCTAGCTCCAAGAGGTCCAATGACCCATTTTGATTTCTGAGGATTCTTGCATGCACATGTTACACATACATACATACTAAATACATTTTAAAAAATCTAAATCAGTATGGTTTTTTTTGTTGATTTTTTTTGCTTTGAGATAGTTTTGCCAGGTAAATGAGGCCTATCTTGAATTCACAATCCTTCTGCCTCTTGAGTGTTGAAATTATAGACATAGCCCACACAGAGACCAACTTGAGTCATCTGAGGCCTTGTTTCAAAATACCAAAAATAGAACCAGTGAGATGGCTCAGTAGGTAAAGGTGCTTGTTCTGAAAGCTTGGCAACCTGAGTTAAAATTTTAGAACCCACATAAATGTATATGCAGAAGTTTCTTTCCCACTGCCTGTTCCTAAATACTCAGCAGCTGCTTCCCAAATTACCACACAGAAGCTTATCTTATAAATGGTTGGCCATTAGCTCAGGATTATTACTAACTAGCTATTACACTTAAATTAACCCATAATTCTTATCCACATGGCTTGGTACCTTTCCTCAGTACATACAACATTCTCATCTTGTTTGTTCTGCATCCAGCTGTCAACCCATGACTCCACCCTTCCTATTCTCAGAATAGTCTGGTAGCCCCATGTATACTTCTTGCCTAGCTATACAATTCTAGTGACAAATCTTCAGAGTATACAAGAGCATTATCCCATAGCATAAATGAGGATGAAGAGAACCAAGACCATAAAGTTGCTTGCTGACCTCCACTGGTGTGTCCATAGACATACACAAGAAAGAATAGAAACACAAAGTCCACAAGACTGGCCTAAGGTTACATGAGTTGTCCCTTTCAGAGATATATTTCTGCTATGGCATCATACTTTCAGCAGATAATTGGAGAGCTCTTGAATGAGGACCAAATGTTCATATATGTATCTTTTTTCCCAGCAAGTATTTGTGGTGGTAATCTAATTGTACTGAAATGTGATTTTGATTGTATGTTAATAAATAAAGTTGCCCGGGGGTCAGAGCTATTAGAACCATAGCAAGAGTGTGGTGGTGGTGGCACACGCCTTTAATCCCATAGATCTCTGTGTGTTCAGGGATACAGCCAGCATTGGAGACATATGCCTTTAAGACCTAGGGGGCTGTACATTCAGACAGTGACGAGGCAGTCACGTGTTTGGGTTTACAACCAATGAGAAGGCAGAACAAAATACTATAAAAAGACGAACAGACAGGATATAGCTCTCTTTCGGGAAGCTGGGACACCCGCAGGAGGAAGGGTGAGATTTTAGCTCTGAGCTCTGACCTCTTGGCTTTCTCTTTTACATTGTTTCTGTGTTTCTTATTTAATAAGACTGTTGGATACATCTACAGGAATGGATGTTGATCCTTCTACAGTCAGATAAAAAGGTAAGCTCAGATTACTCCTACTCAATACTATATTACAAGTCTTAAGTTAGAGCAGCAAGAATATGAATGTATATGCACATATATTATGTTTGCATATAAATATGCAAATAGACCCTCTGCTATGTAAGATACAAAGCCAGCACAAATAGGTACTCTGTAACATTAAGTTTAGGAAAAGCAAATTGAAGCCACAATTGGATACCACCATACACCTGATAGCAATAGCTTCTATGAAAAAAAAATTAGAAATTATAAATGCTAATGTAGATATGGAGGGATATTGATTCTCTTTTGATACTGATAGGAATTAGTTTTTTTTAGTTATTTTATTTTATATTAAAATACCATTCAGTTCTACATATCAGCCACGGGTTCCCCTATTCTCTCCCCTCCCACCCCCTTCCCTTTTCCCCAGTCCATCCCCCATTCCCACCTCCTTCAGGGCAAAGCCTCCCCCGAGGACTGCTATCAACCTAGTAGACTCAGTCCAGGCAGTTCCAGTCCCTTCCTCCCAGACTGAGCCAAGTGTCCGTGTATAAGCTCCAGGATTCAAACAGCCAACTCATGCAATGAGCACAGGACTTGGTCCCACTGCCTAGATGCCTCCCAAACTGATCAAGCCAATCAACTGTCTCTCCTATTCAGAGGGCCTGATCCAGCTGGGGGTCCCTCAACCTTTGGTTCATAGTTCATGTGTTTCCATTCATTTGGCTATTTTTTTCAATAATTGAGTAAAACTGAAATTAATTATAAGCCACAGTCGTCCTAGGGACCTCCATGCTATGTATATAGCCTCTATGGTTCTATGGGTTGTGGTCTGATTGTTCTTTATTTTATATCTAGAATCAACCTATGAGTGAGTACATACCATGACTGTCTTTCTGGGTTTGGGTTACCTCACTCAGGATGATTTTTTCTAGTTCTATCCATTTGCCTGCAAATTTCATGCTTTCATTGTTTTTCTCTGCTGAGTAGTACTCCATTGTGTATATGTACCACATTTTTTTCATCCATTCTTCCGTTGATGGGCATCTAGGTTGTTCCCAGGTTCTGGATATTACAAATAGTGCTGCTATGAACATAGCTGAGCATGTATGTTTATGGTATGAATCAGCATTCCTTGGGTATATGCCCAAGAGTGGGATGGCTGGGTCTTGATGTAGTTTGATTCCTAATTTTCTGAGAAACCGCCATACTGATTTCCACAGTGGTTGTACAAGTTTACATTCCCACCAACAGTGGAGGAGTGTTCCCTTTGCTCTACAACCTCTCCAACATTGACTGTCATTGGTGTTTTTGATCGTAGCGATTCTGACAGGTGTAAGGTGGTATCTCAGAGTCGTTTTGATTTGCATTTCTCTGATGATTAAGGATGTTGAGCATTTCTTTAAATGTCTTTCAGCCATTTGTGATTCTTGTTTTGTGAATTCTCTGTTTAGCTCTTTAGCCCATTTTTTAATTGGACTGTTCAGTATTTTGATGTCTAGTTTCTTGAGTTCTTTATATACTGTGGAGATCAATCCTCTGTCAGACGTGGGGTTGGTGAAGATCTTTTCCCATTCTGTTGGCTGTCTTTTTGTCTTATTGACTGTGTCTTTTGCCCTGCAAAAGCTTCTCAATTTTGAGAGGTCCCATTTATTAATTGTTGTGCTCAGGGTCTGTGCTGTTGGTGTTTTATTTAAGAAATGGTCTCCAGTACCAATGCGTTCAAGAGTGCTTCCTACTTTCTTTTCTTTTAAGTTTAGTGTAACTGGATTTATGTTCAGGTCTTTGATCCACTTGGACTTGAGTTTTGTGCATGGTGACAGATATGGATCTACTTGTAATCTTTTACATATTGACATCCAGTTATGCCAGCACCATTTGTTGAAGATATTTTCTTTTTTCCATTGTATAGTTTTGGCTCCTTTGTCAAAGACCAGGTGTTCATATGTGCATGGATTAATGTCAGGGTCTTCAATTCGATTCCATTGGTCCGTATGTCGGTTTTTATACCAGTACCAAGCTGTTTTTATTACTATAGCTCTATAGTAGAGTTTGAGGTCAGGGATGGTGATGCCTCCAAAGGTTGCTTTATCATATAGGATTCTTTTAGCTATCCTGGGTCTTTTGTTTTTCCATATGAAGTTAAGTATTTTTCTTTCCAAGTCTGTGAAGAATTGTGTTGGGATTTTGATGGGGATTGCACTGAATCTGTAGATCACTTTTGGTAAGATTGCCATTTTTACTATGTTAATCCATGAGCATGGGAGATCCTTCCATTTTCTGATATCTTCTTCAATTTCTTTCTTTAGAGATTTAAATTTCTTATCAAAAAGGTCCTTCACTTGTTTAGTTAGTGTTATCCCAAGGTATTTTATATTATTTGTGGCTATTGTAAAGGGTGATGTTTCTCTGACTTCTTTATCAGCCCTTTTATCATTTGTGTATAGGAGGGCTACTGATCTTTTTGAGTTGATCTTGTATCCTGCCACTTTACTGAAGGAGTTTATCAGCTGTAGGAGTTTCCTGGTAGAGTTTTTGGGATCACTTATGTATACTATCATATCATCTGCAAATAGTGAAAGTTTGACTTCTTCCTTGCCAATTTGTATCCCTTTGATCTCCTTTTGTTGTCTTATTGCTCTAACTAGAACTTCTAGTACTATGTTAAATAAATATGGGGAGAGTGGACAGCCTTGTCTTGTTCCTGAATTTAGTGATATCGCTTTGAGTTTCTCTCCATTTAATTTGATGTTTGCTGTTGACTTGCTATAAATTGCTATTATTATGTTTATAAATGTTCCTTATATTCCTGATCTTTCTAAGACCTTTATCATGAAGGGGTGTTGGATTTTGTCAAAGGCTTTTTCAGCATCTAAGAAGATGATCATGTGGCTTTTTTCTTTCAGTTTGTTTATATGGTGTATTACATTGACTGATTTTCGTATGTTGAACCATCCTTGCATCCCTGGGATGAATCCTACTTGGTCATGATGGATAATTGTTTTGCTGTATTCTTGGATTCGGTTTGCCAATATTTTGTTGAATATTTTTGCATCAATGTTCATGAGGGAGATTGGTCTGTAGTTCTCTTTCTTTGTTGCATCTTTGTGTGGTTTGGGTATCAGGGTAATTGTAGCCTCATAAAAAGAGTTTGGTAGTGTTCCTTCTGTTTCTATTGTGTGGAACACTTTGAAGAGTATTGGTATTAGTTTTTCTTTGAAAGTCTGGTAGAATTCTGCACTGAAACCATCTGGTCCTGGGCTTTTTTTGGTTAGGAGACTTTTGATGAATGTTTCTATTTCTTTAGGCGTTATTGGTCTATTTAAATGGTTTATCTGGTCTTGATTTAATTTTGGTATGTGGTATTTATCCAGAAAATTGTCCATTTCTTCCTGGTTTTCCATTTTTGTGGAGTACAGGTTTTTGAAGTATGATCTGATGATTCTCTGGATTTCCTCGTTGTCTGTTGTTATGTCTCCCTTTTCATTTCTGATTTTGTGAATTTGGGTGCTCTCTCTTTGCCTTTTGGTTAACTTGGCTAGGGATTTGTCTATCTTGTTGATTTTTTCAAAGAACCAACTCTTTGTTTCATTGATTTTTTGTATTGTTCTCTTGTTTTCTATTTCGTTGATTTCAGCCCTCAATTTGATTATTTCCTGGCATCTATTTCTCCTGGGTGAGTTTGTTTCTTTTTGTTCTAGAGCTATCAGTTGTGCTGTTAATTCATTGGTATGGGATTGCTCCATCTTCTTTATGTGTGCATTTAAAGCTATGAATTTTCCTCTTAGCACTGCTTTCATAGTGTCCAATAAGTTTGGGTACGTTGTACTTTCACTTTCATTGAATTCTAGGAAATCTTTAATTTCTTTCTTTATTTCTTCCTTGACCCATTGATGTTTCAGGTGGGCATTATTCAGTTTCCATGAGTTTGTGGGTTTTCTATAATTTTTGTTGTTGTTGAGGTCTAACTTTAAGGCATGGTGGTCTGATAAAATACAAGAGGTTATTCCAATTTTTTTGTATCTGTTGAGATTTGTTTTGTGTCCAAGCATGTGGTCAATTTTTGAGAAGGTTCCATGGGGTGCTGAGAAGAAGGTATATTCTTTTATGTTAGGATGGAATGTTCTGTAGATATCTATTAGGTCCATTTGAGTCATAACATCTGTTAGGTCCTTTATTTCTTTGTTAAGTTTCAGTCTGGTAGACCTGTCTTTTGGTGAGAGTGGTGTGTTAAAATCTCCCACTACTAATGTGTGGGGTTTGATGTGCC